>NW_027204938.1:0-1218341 GCF_024711535.1 Dipodomys merriami | reverse complement strand
CATATTTTTTCCCTTCTAAAACTTTTATTAATCTTTAATTTTTGCCTCTTCTGAAAAAATAATTGTTTTCCAGTAACTTTTTTTTTTCTCTCATCTTATAATTTTTATTTTAGGAATATGTGAATGAGCGTTTTCCTTTCTTTTTTTGTCTTCTTTCTCGTTTTCTTTCTTTCTTAATTATCTTTTTGTTTTTTGTCTAGCTCTACTGAACTTCTGATCTTTTCTTCTCCATTTCCCATCCTTAAAGATTTTCACATCTCAAACAGCTTGGTATTGGCATAAGAACAGTCCTCAGGACCAATGGAATAGAATTGAAAACCCAGAAATGAACCTACAGACCTATAGCCATCTAATCTTCGATAAGGAAGCTAAAACAATAGAATGGAAGAAAGAAAGCCTCTTCAGTAAATGGTGCTGGCAAAATTGGTTAACTACATGTAGAAAACTAAAGCTAGATCCTTATATATCACCCTGCACAAGAATCAACTCCAAATGGATCAAAGACCTTGAACTCAAAGCAGACACTCTGAAAACATTACAGGATGGAATAGGAGAAACCCTAGGTCTCCTTGGCTCAGGTCGAAATTTTCTGAATAGAGACCCGGAAGCACACCAAATCAAAGAAAGGTTGGACAAATGGGATTGCATAAGATTGCAGAGCTTCTGCAGGGCAAATGACATAGCTGGCAAGATCAATAGAAAGCCCACCGATTGGGAGAAGATCTTTACTAGCCATACAACGGACAAGGGTCTCATATCTAAAATATACTTGGAACTCAAAAAATTAAACCACCCAACAACAAATCCTCAAAGAAACTACTGCCCAATAAATAAGTGGGCGAAAGACTTAAAGAGAAGCTTCTCTGAAGAAGAAAGAAGGATGGCCAATAGACACATGAAGAAATGTTCAACATCCCTAGCCATAAAAGAAATGCAAATCAAAACAACATTGAGATATCACCTCACTCCAGTTAGAACAGCAAAAATCAAGAACTCTAACAACAACAGATGCTGGAGGGGATGTGGACAGAAAGGAACCTTACTTCATTGTTGGTGGGAATGTAAACTTGTTCAACCACTTTGGAAAGCAGTATGGAGGTTCCTCAAAAGACTTCACATAGATCTCCCCTATGATCCAGCAATCCCACTTTTGGGCATTTACCCAAATGTTTACAAACAAGACCACACTAAAGCTACCAGCACAACTATGTTTATTGCAGCATTATTTACCATAGCTAAGATATGGAACCAACCCAGATGCCCCTCAGTAGATGAATGGATCAAGATAATGTGGTATATATACACAATGGAATTCTATGCCTCCATCAGAAAGAATGACATTTCCCCATTTGTTAGGAAATGGAAAGGCTTGGAAAAAATTATATTAAGTGAAGTAAGCCAGGCCCAAAGAAGCATAGGTCCCATGGTTTCCCTTATTTGCAATATCTAGTATAGGTATTAGTCAAGCGGAAAAGGTCAGATAATGTGATGTTAGGAAAATGAACGCTTAAATATGTATTTTAATGTTTTCGTTTCTTTCATGCATATGTTTCTAACGCATTTATAAGATTATTTCTTTGTTGCTTTGTATGTCTCTCCCCCACAGTGTAACCCCCGCTTTCACTATATTTGATGTCAGTATAACATGTGGAGGAGATGGGGGCAAACAAGTCGTTTAAGGATTCATGTGGACCTGTTGCAACAATGAGAAGTACAAAATGTCATGTCAAAACCAGCTTTACAATGTCGGTGGGGGGGGGAGGGGAGTATAATTGGGTGGGGGGAGGGGGGAGCCTGGGAAGGGAGGTGAAGTGTAAACAAAGGAGGAGGCTGCAATGCTTGGTAAGAAATGTATGCATTATCCTGCCCATGTAATTGTAGCCCCTCTGTACAGTATGTTCTCAAATAAAATAAAATAATATTAAAAAAAATGGGGTGACCCATCCTAGGGTCAGGATGTATCTAGGCCAAGGACTGGATGAGGTATGGCCAGGTGGGGGAAATGTCTGGCCACACTGGATCTGGATGTGACCTCTGTGCCTGGGACTCTCTTATGGTCAGATAGAAAGTGTGACCAGTGGCTGACCAGGTTGTGACTTAGCAGGTGGGGGAGGTGGCTGCCTCCAGGTGTGCCAGATACCTAGGTAACACATAAAGGGTGGAAACTTAGCTAAGAAGAGGAAGGTGTCTGTATAGGGTCGGCATGGGTGGGGCAGACCTTATACCAAATACAAGTAGTAACTCTGCGTTGTGACTCCTAACTCCAAACCATTCATTCTCAGTCATTTTCTTTCCTTCCTTCCTTCCTTCCTTCCTTCCTTCCTTCCTTCCTTCCTTCCTTCCTTCCTTCCTTCCTTCTTTCTTTCTTTCTTTCTTTCTTTCTTTCTTTCTTTCTTTCTTTCTTTCTTTATTTCTTTCTTTCTTTCCTTCCTTCCTTCTTTCCTTCTTTCTTCCTTCTTTTCTTTTCTCTCTCCCGCTCTCCCTCTCTCTATCAATCTCTCCTCTCATTCACTCTCCCTCTCTCTATCCCCTACCTCAGTATTCTCAACTCTCAAATAATGAACACTTGGTGAGTTGAACTCAGAAGCTGGGAAGAGCAGCTCACTTGGCCATTGTGATATTTAATTTCATGTTTCTTTACACCTCTTCCACTGGTCACTGGAATCAAATAAGGAACACAGCAGCATGGCATCTCAAGCCATTTGGAGGAGAAAAGCAAGCACGTTCACTGCATTCAGTCAGGTCCACCCTGGGAAGGTGAGGCAGACTCCTCCTTCCTCTTGGCGAAATCTCAGCCCAGTTTCTGCATCAAGAGAGGTGACTGCTTCCAAGTGAACCAGTTACCTATGTGACACATTTATTGAGCAGAGACTTATCCTCTTTTCGTGCTGAGATTAATGGCATGATTCAAAATGATCCACTAGTTTGTTGTGATTGGGACTTCCTAAATTTTTGGTTAGGCTATGTTCAAATTGTGATCTATTTATTTCTGATTACTAACCATGATTATAGATGTGAGCCAATGTGAAACAGCACATCAGACCATTCAAAGTTCTTTATCACACATGGAAAACACGCAGTTTCCCAAGTTACATACAAGTTGACAGACAGCAAAATAATCCTTAATTCTGGTCGAGACGTGTTTTTAATGTAAAACAAAATTACTTAGCAAAATATCTGACTAATGTGATTATACTTTCAAACTTACCCTACATTTTAATAACAAATCACCTATATTAGACAATGATTAACCCAAATTACCTGTAATCATTTATTTTTAGCATATCTTCTAGAGGTAGGCAGAACTGGAGCACACACTATTAACTAAGGTGGTAGAATTTGAGAGGATCATAATTCTGAATCAGTCTCGGAAGGAAAGTATCACCCATATCATCCTACTAGGTAGGGATATTGGAATGTAATCATGATCCTTGCTTTTTCGGCTTGGTGCAAAAGTTGCTACTCTATGAGTAATGTAACTTAAACAAGAAAGGATTGGTGGAAGGACTCCAGTGGTGGAGTATCTGTCTGGCAAACACAACATCAAAACTCAAATCAACTTCCAAAAGATAAAATAAGAAAAGGAAAGAAAGAACAACTCACACTGAGCATGTGTTCAATGTAAAAATTTACACTAAATCATTGTAGTTATAATACCATCATATAATCCTAGGAGCAAATACATTTTGTGTCAAGGCTAAATGAGAAAATAACATACTATATACAAAGCTTTGGTAAAGCATAGGTCTGGCTTACAATGGTGAATGCTTAAGTTTGCATGTGCAGTGCTGTGCTGGGTTGTTAAGGTTTATGGAAGTCCATCATTTTGATGAGCTTGGCATGATGAAATTACCTAACCATACAGTTCACTGAACAGATACTACTGACATATATATATATATATATATATATATATATATATATATATATATATATATATATATATATACACACTACACTAAATATACACATGTATGTATTTATATATTAAGTTGCATGTAAATCAAATAAAATTTAAAATGAATAAATTTAGTGAGCATATACCTTTCCTAAATAATTATTTTACCTGAATAAATTCATGTCTTAAAGTCTCCAATACTATATAACACTTACATGTTTGCTGATCCCCTTCAGCTTTTTTATGATATTGTTTTTTTTCTTTTTTAGATGAAAAATCCAGCCAATAAATACACTTTTATAACATTCCTTTCTTTATAAAATGAAAAACACGTTGTGTAATCTGGCTCTTTATGTGTTATCAAAAAATTTTTTATAATTTCAAGTACATATTTTCTTAGACTTAGGTCTCACTCATTTCTTCCAATTATATCTATGGAAAGGAGAAAATGAAGGATCATTCTGTTACTTTGGGAGCTTTTGTTATTAATCCCTACAATAAATATTATGAAAATACAATTCTGAAATTATTTAGAGAGATGACATGAAAGTTACCTTTCTACACACCCATGCTACTCCCTCAACTAAATCATAGAACTTGAAATAAGTAACATTTTAGCTGGGAGCCAGTGGCTCATGCCTGTAATCCTAGCTACTCAGGAGCTGAGATCTGAGGATGGTAGTTCATAGCTAGCTCTGGCAGGAAATCCGTGACGTCCTTATCTCCAATTAACCACCAGAAAACCGGAAGTGGCACTGTGGCTCAAGTGGTAAAGTGCTAGCCTTGATCTAAACAGCTTAGAGACAGTGCCTAGGCCCCGAGTTCAAGCCCCATGACCATGAAAAATAAAAAAGGAAAAAGGGAGGAAAGCAATATTTTAAATCTAATGTGCACATATACACAAAAGTTGTCTAGAAATAAAATTTATAACAGCTCCTGGACTGGTAAAAAAATAGATTAAAGTGAAATTGCCTTCAATCATTCATTTAGACAATCTATACTGAGGGCAGGTTATTGGAGCTCACATAACTATCTAAAGAGGTACAATTTGAGAGCATCACAGTTCAGAACCAGTGTGCAAGAAAAGTAACAAGGTTTTCATATCATCCTAAAGCCTGGCATGTTGGAATGCATTTGTGATCCCAGCTACTTGGCAAATAGATGTGAGGATCTTAGCCTCTGTTCAGCGCTCAGCAAAATTGATAACCTATGAGCAAAGTAACTCAATTGAAAAGGATTGTTTTAATGGTAGAATACTTGTTCTGCAAACAAAATATCTAAATTCATACTCATTTTCTAAAAGAAGAACGAAAAGAGAAGAAAGATAAAAAGAGAAAAGAGAGAAATAAAAGAAAGTAGAGAAGGGGGAGGAGAGAAGGGGAGGAAGGAGGGAAGGAAGGAAGGAGGATAAGAAGGAAGGAAGGAAAGAAGGAAGGAAGGAAGGAGGAAAAGAAAAGAAAGAAAGGGAGGAAGAAAGAAAGGGAGGAAGAAAGAAAGGGAGAGAGGTACAAATAAAAACCTCAGCATGTGTTAGATTTTAATAATGACCCAAAATCCTTTTAGATATAAATGCCATCATTTAATTCTCTGGACAGGGACATTTTGTATCAAGCCCTGTTGTAAGGTCATGGGACCCCCGAAAGACCATCAGAGACCACGACCAATGTGAAAAGCAAAAGAGTCCTTTATTTTCATGCTCAAGCTTGTTCCTCCATGCTCTAGGTAACTGGTGAGGGTAAGAGACCCCAAGCACAAAACCAGCACATCTTTTATAATATTGAAAAAACAAGTTTAGGAAATTTCCACACAAGCAGTTATATGATTGGTTTGAGGCCACCCTAACTGCACTGTCTTTTTTCTGAACTATTGGTACGTTCTGTTCCTGGAACACTTGGGTAACTGTTCTGCTTTCTTAAGGGTGGGCAGGGTTGGTGGCAACCTGTGTTTTTTTTTTTTCTCTCTCTTGGTTACTCTGAGGACAGCTTAGCACAATATGGTGGCATTAATCTTAAATTGGATTTACTTTGGCTCTTCATTCTCTCCTCTTCTAAAGCATCAGGGTCCAATCATGGTCCCCTAATTGGCACAGTCTTCTATATATACAGTTTGGTATAGGGGTCTCAGAATCAATAGATGGATTGTGCTGATTCTCTCTTTTACAAAGGACACCAGTCTACAAGGTCCAATTGTGAGTAACAAAATTGACCGTATCAAAGGCCCTAACATATTCTTCCAGCAATCCTGACTCCATATATCACAGCTAACATAATTTTATACCAACTGTATTCCTAAGCTCCAATTTTAAGACATACTCATACTATTTGCTACATACTTAAACTTTCTGAGGTTTGTCTTCTTTACAAACATTTTAAGATGATCAGTACTTTTTAAATCCTTTCTTTGACATTTCCCCATTTGTTAGGAAATGGAAAGGCTTGGAAAAAAATATATTAAGTGAAGTAAGCCAGGCCCAAAGAAGCATAGGTCCCATGGTTTCCCTTATTTGCAATATCTAGTATAGGTATGAGTCAAGCAGAAAAGGTCAGATAATGTGATGTTAGGAAAATGAACCCTTAAATATGTATTTTAATGTTTTCGTTTCTTTCATGCATATGTTTCTAACGCATTTATAAGATTATTTCTTTGTTGCTTTGTATGTCTCTCCCCCACAGTGTAACCCCCGCTTTCACTATATTTGATGTCAGTATAACATGTGGAGGAGATGGGGGCAAACAAGTCGTTTAAGGATTCAGGTGGACCTGTTGCAACAATGAGAAGTACAAGATGTCATGTCAAAACCAGCTTTACAATGTCGGTGAGGGGGGGAGGGGGGTATAATTGGGTGGGGGGAGGGGGGAGGCTGGGAAGGGAGGTGAAGGGTAAACAAAGGAGGAGGCTGCAATGCTTGGTAAGAAATGTATGCATTATCCTGCCCATGTAATTGTAGCCCCTCTGTACAGTATGTTCTCAAATAAAATAAAATAATATTAAAAAAAATAAATAAATCCTTTCTTATCCAGAAGATACCAATTTTTCCCCAATTCATTTCTTAAGGCTTTCTTTACTACCCTCTTGTTCTTTAAAATTCCATAAGCTTTTTGTGGCTAGAGTTTAAAACTGCCCATTTTTCCTTTGACTTGTGGAACCAAGTTATCTCAGAAAGCCTCAATGCACTAGTGGGATGAAAAGCTTGCTAGATTTTAAGGCTAAGATTAGGTCTGTGTCTCATTCCTCTTACTACTTCCACTGATTAAAAAATCTCTCCTTTATCTTTAAAACACACATAGGAGGAAGCAGGTTATTACCATACGAGAGCCAAACTAGGTGTGACCCTGAAGTGTCTAAGGCAAGACAGTGATATCCTTGCCCCCAATATCCACTGGGGGATTAGAAAGGGTTACTGGATATCACCAAAACAATGTCCCACAAGAGCTTAGTTTTAGCAGCTTTCAACCGGGAAGCAGTCTCAAATGATGGAATCAGGCAGGAGTTCAGTCGACATCTACCACTGTGGAGTTGGACTATGTGATGATGAGATTTCCTCCAGGTGACTGCCAGGCTGTTGTTGACCTTTACCCTGCAGTAGCATGGTCTCTTAGTGGCTCCAAGGGACTGTCACACCTTGTGCTGGGCTGCCAATTCATACACAGACTGGTTAAGGATACATTGCATAGGCTTGGCATTCTGTGACCCCACTAGTTTTTAAGACTATTTAGACAATAATCCAGGACAATTTACCAAGATAACAACTGTTTAAACTTCAGTTTTTAATAAATCTAGGATTTCCTAGGCAGAAATAGAGGGCTCAGGTTTCTACTATTTTTTCCCATGCCTTTTCCTTCTGTCAATTTTACCACATTTTTAAAAAGGTGACTCTGGTCCCTTGTTCTTCAACGGGGAAGATGGGTGAAGATTCATCTTCTGTCATTTCTTTAAGCTGATTCAGGGTTGTTGATCCTACTAGCCAGGAACCTATAACCTTAGCCCATTTTACAAAGAGGTTACCAGGGTTAAATGTCATTAAGAACAATATTTTAACTTTTTACAAATGCACAGACCTTTTTTTCTGGCTACAACAGTGGAGCTTATTTAGCACTCTGGTTTGTTAAAGCATCTTTCTGGATGGTTTAGGAATGTGATCTCTAGTAATCCTAAAAATGTGAGAGTTAACTATGCAGACCTTCAGACAGATATCAATAGAAACACACTTTCAGGTTTACAAACATTTTTCCTGAGCAGATGAATTTCATGTAGCTGGTTTCAGCTCAAAAGTTACTGCCAATTAGAGCTTTTCGCACATACAAGGGTTGGGATCCAAACTATCCTCCATATTTCACAACCTTAGCTTTTTAGTACTATCACAGATGACCGACAAGTTCCTGGCGCTTACAAGGTAGATAGTCACAGACATTAGGCATGCTTACAATCTATCTTTCCATTACCTTCTGGCTCTGACCAATTTTTGAAGGGCCACACACTAATGACTCTAGGACCTGACATTATTTCTGCAATCCAAGCAGTGGCTTACAGTCTCTGGATGCTCCTCCATTGCTTTCGTCCCAGAAGTGTCTTCTCCACACTGGGAAAAATGCCTCATTGGCATTTCTCTTAGTTGGTTGCTGGACTTGAACTCAGGGCCTGAGTGTTGTCCCTCAGCTCTACAGTTCAAGGTTAGCACTCTGCCACTTTTGAATCCTAAAGCAACACTGCTTGCTCTTTCAGCTTTCTGCTGGCTGAGTAGAGGTCACATTCTCATAGGGACCTTTTTCTACTCGGGCTGGCTTCAAACCGGTTTGCAGATCAATGAGTTTCTTAAAGGCCACTTTACTCCAATTAAAAGCAACAAGGTGGTCAACATAGAAGTAGCTTTTAAGCATGTTCTTACCTGAAACATATTAAGTGCTAAAGTTACATGTGACAAACTTACAAGAATCCTCCCTCATTTTTGTGGGCCTAATGGGAACTGTTACCAAAAAAACCTATGAGAGCAAACTGAAATGGGAATTAAGCAATTATTTTGGTAATCCTAATTTTTCCTTTTTGCACTTTGAGGCAAATGTTTAGAACAAATTTACTTTTTAACTTTATATACAGAAATCAATTCCTAATTTGTAAGCCTCCTATTAATCTCTGTTTCAATATTCTGTACATTTGGTTGCATTATGAAAAATCCCTTGAACTCTCTATGCTAGGTGTCACTCATTTCCTCTTGGATGCTTGTTTTAAAACAGATACACATTAAAACTTTTAAACTCAAATAACAAATTTTTCTTAATGCAAAAATTACAATCAACATCACTGTACGAAGAAGCTAGACATAACACCTTTATGCCTTAAAAAAATCCAATGGCAGAATATCATTGAGAGCAAATCACATTATACAAATAAACTTTTTAACCCTCTTTTTAGAGCCGCCTTAATTTTAATTTTAACACATCCAAGGGGCAGTTTTAGCAGTGCTAATCAGATCATCACATCAATCATTTTTACCATTAGGTTTCCAGTGTCTATCTGCAGGGAAAAGGGACAGAATAAAGATGGGCCACTTGACCCTTCCTGTGTAATGGGCATGCACCCAGTCCAACTCTTTATGGTTAGATGAACTATGTTGGTGCCAGCTTGCCCTCTTTCGCCATGCATAGAGTCCTCCCAGGGCCTGTTACACCATGCATGACCAGCAGAACTGTACTTGTGCCTGTTCACCCTTCACTCCTAAGAATGAGTCTTCTGTTGGCTTTTAATTTTCTCCTTTTTGTTAATCCAGATATCTTGATTACAGTGTTGATTATGCATTCTAAAATACCATATTTTCTAATTTTCAAGTTAAAGAATCCTTAAAAAGCCATTAAAAACAATGTGTAAATTCTTCAGAAAATTTTTGGTAATGTCCAAACCTTATAACCTTTTGAATTTTAAACTTAAACTCACCCAATTGTTATAGCATGCTGGCAATTTATATCATGAACATGTTCACAAACACATACAAAACACACTCACACAGATCTTTAAGCATGCAAAAATAAAAATCAGTTGTTTGTAGACATTCTAAAGTTTTCAAAGAAAAATTTAAGACAATATTTCTTTTAAACTAAGTAACTTTGTTGAGTTTCATTTTCCCAGGGCTTGCTTGTTTAGCAAGGAATTTTACCAATTGGTATTTTGAATCTCTTCTGTTGGAGGAAGGCTGGGGGTGACGGGGGTCACCTGAAACTGAAGCGGCCTGATTTTTTTAATCAATTTTAGATAAAAGCACTTTACATTTTTGGGACTAGCTGAAAAGAGAAAACCAGCCACACAGCCTTCTCTGTGACTGAGGCCAGCTGGAGGCTGGAACTTTTATTTCCCCAGAGATGTTCAAATAAATAAGAAAAATGCAAAACCAAAAACATACATTTAAAACTAATACCAATTCTAAAACAGAACTAGACAAGACAACAATCAAAAGCTGACTTTGTCTCTACCAGAACTCTGTGGCATTCTCACTCAGCAAACTATATTCAGAGTCTTCTGAGTGAGCCTGCCACTCTCACCCAGAACTTTCCTATCTCAGGAAACATAAAACAGAGAACAGTCATGTCTCAGTGAATGGGGTGACAAATCACCAACATTTGTTTACCCAGGGGCCTTCCAAGGTGGAAAGGAACCCCCAATCATTTTGGAGCAAGGGAAATAAGTCCTTAGTGGCCATCCCCTCTGACTGGCAGATTCTCCCCCATACTCACACCTCCGTGGGCCAAGGCCTAAGGCTAAGATAAACACCTAATGACAAACAGAACAGTCAACACAAAGACACAACTTACAAAGGCACGCTGCAGCATTGTAAATTACCAACCAGAAAGTGCCAGACTATAGATGGAGAGTTTCCCCCAAAACAGAAAACTTCCCAATACAGATGGAAAACTTCCCAAAAAATGTCTGCATGAAAGTGTGAGACTACAAACGGAACATTTCCCAAAAAATGTCTGTACTAAACAGCAATCCACCCAGAGGGGTCTGGGGACGTCTCCTCACAGACCCCGTTGGCAGTCTTATAGTGCATCCACCAAGACTCCTTGCCAATCAGAATACAGACTCTGTGGGAAAACAGAATTACAGATACAGAACCTACAGGCAACCAAATATACAGAACAGCAATGCCTTGAACTAACGGATGGGTTTTTTGGGACTCTGTGGTGGGGCGTCTGGAAGGTCTCATGAGGGGGATTCCAGATGAGCCCCCAGAAATGTTGCATGGACTTGGGAACCCCGAAAGACCACCAGAGACCACGAGCAATGCGAACAGCAAAAGAGTCCTTTATTTGCAAGCTCAAGCTTGTTCCTTCATGCACTCGGTAACTTGTGACAGTAAGAGACCCGAGCACAAAATCAGCACAACTTTTATAGTATTGAACAAACAAGTTTAGGGAATTTCCACACAAGCAGTTACATGATTGGTTTGAGGCCACCCTAACTGCACTGCCCTTTTTATGAACTATTGGTATGTTCTGTTCCTGGAACACTTGGGTAAGTGTTCTGCTTTCTTAAGGGTGGGCAGGGTTGGTGGCAATCTGTGTTTTGTCTCTCTCTTGGGGTTAATCTGAGGGCAGTCTCCACAAGATGGTGGCGTTAATCTCAAATTGGAGTTACTTTGGCTCTTTAGCCTGAATAAACTATAGCATACCACATACAAAGCTTTGGTAAAACACAGGTCTGTCTTACAATGTTGGACCAATAAGAGTGTATGTCTAGTGATGTTGCAGTGTGTCTTAATGTGTGTGGAGTTTTCCATCCTTATGATCTTATAATGATGAAATTGACTAACTACACAATTACCTGGGCAGATCCCTGCTGAGACCTATATATATTAAGTCACAGCTTAAAAAAGAACAATATTTACAATGAAATATGTTGAACAACCAGACATTGTGACCAAAATTATTTTTACCTGATTCAGTGTGTTTTTTAAACTCTATATCACATGTACAACTTCCTCATTCCCTTCTGTCTCATTATGTTGTCTTTCTTTGTTTTGGTTTTGTTTTCAAAACCATGGTGTAACAGGGTATTTCTTATTTTCTTGTCTTCTAGTCTTCAGAAAGTCTGCAGTTAAATAGGCTTAAGTTCCTTTTGTTAGAAAATTAAAAGCAATTGGGTGGGGTCTTCATCATAATTTTGTTATGATCTCAAATACATTTTCATATCTAACATTTTACTAATCTCACTTCAATCTTTTCCAAAGGTCACTGTAGTGGAAGAAGGAAATTCCAAGTGGATTCTGGTAGAGAATTTCTGGTACATATTAAGGTAAGCAACTCCAAAATTATTCATTAGAAAGATGAGTTGAAAGTCATCTTTTTACACACTGATACTCTTTTCTCAACGAAACCAGAGGATTTTAAATAGCTAATATTTTTTTAAGTTAATGGGCCGAAATGTGCACGAATTTTCTAGAAATAAAATGATCACTCATGAAACCTTACTGATACTTCAAAGAATATTTTCCAATAAGAGGAATCACCTTCCGACATTTTCACACAATATGTATCTTCCTGGTAACAGAACACAAAACTAGAATAAGACATCTAATTGATATCTAATTTTTGTTGCCTTTTTGCAATACTTCTTTCTTCTCATATTGATTAGTATGAATTCTATGACCATTATAAAATCATATTTGTAATAAAAGTTACTAGATGGGACCTTCATGGATGAGATGGTGTGGGGTTTCTGGTGTAGTCCTGTCTCGTTCAAAGGAGGATTTGGTATTAGCCAACCTCTGTGGTGGAACAGAGCGGGGCTTTGAGGGTGAAAGCCAGTCTGTATAGGGCTTTGAGACAGCAGGGAAGGGACAGGAATGGCTAAACTTGTTAGGGACATGGTCTCTTGTGGAGTAGGCAGGATTTAAGATGGAGGCTGGCAGGGAGACAGGTTTTCAGTTAAAGAAGGCGGGGTCACTGGGGAGGAGTCTATTTGGGGCAGAAGTTTTGGAAGGAAGAACAAGGCTACCAAGGAGGAGCTTACTTAGAGGAGCGGTGCTGGTAGAGCACTGTGAGCCCTTGTGGGATATGTAGGGTGAGGTTTCCCATAAGGCAGGGCAGGGAATGGAGGCAAGAGGCAGACAGAAGGTGGGGATTCTGGTGCAGGAATGTGGAGCTATGAGGGAGATGCTTTTCAGGTTCTAGATTTGAGGGCAGGGTGGTACTAGGAAGACATGGTCTAGTAAGGGGCAGGGTTTCTGATGGAGAATGGCAGGCCTTTGGGAAGTATGTTAGGGTGAAGGTGGAGTTTTCTACAAAGCAAGATGTAGTAACAATGTATGTAGGAGTTTTTCAGGACCAGAGCTTTGTGAGAGCAGTGATAGTATCCAGTGCTCTAGAATAGTTAGGATGGGGTTTCTGGTGTAGCCAGTCAGAACTTGAGAAGAGAAGTTTGGGTGGGGATCTCAGTGTTGCAAGTCAGGACATGGACTTTGGACAGGGTTTCCAGTAGGGCAAAGCAACCTTCAAAAGGGACTATGGAGGGAGGGATTTACAGTTGAGCCTGGTGAGACTTCCAGAGGGAGGGCAACTGGTGCAGTGTTTTCCAGTGGAGCAATGTGGGTGTTGAGAGATGGGGTAGTGTGGGTTTTCTGGTGGAGTTTTTCTGGACCAGGGCAGGGCTTGGAGCCATGGGGATAGTTGAAGGAGGAGCTTTGAGAAGGAGTGGAAAGGCTACAATGGTGTAAGATAATTATGGGCAGGGTATCAGATGGAGTAGGGTGTAGATCTTAGGGAAGAGCCAATAAGGGGTGGGTTTATCTGGGGAGCAAGGCAGGGCATTGAGAAGGTAGATGTGGGAGGTGAAGAGTCTTGTGGTGGAACAGGGCTGGCTTTCCAGGCAGTAGATGGGCTGTGTGAGAAGCTTCTGGCCAAGCAAGGTGGGGCTTCAAGGGCAGTTATAGGGAGGTGAAGGGTTTTTGATATAGCACGATGGGCTTTGTGGAAAGAGGTAGGTTCAGGGCTGTGTTTTAGAATTTAGGCCACTTAGAAGTAGGCTAGTTATAGGCAGAGATTCTGATAAAATCAGGAGGAACTCCAGGGAGAAGGTTGGTTGGGGGTGGGGAAGAAAGGGAAGGGAGGATCTTGGAGGTAATAGAATATGGGAACAATGGGACTGTGAGGGACTAGAGTAGTTAGGAACAGGGTATCTGGTGGATGAGGTGGGGCTTCCAGCGAGGAGCCCCATGTAGGCCGGGTTCTTGTTGTAGTATGTTGGGACATGAAAGGAGATATAGATGTGGCCCGGTATCTCGTGGTGCAGAACAGGGATTCCAGAAAGGGGTGGAGTGGAAGAAGGATTTTACTATAGCAGAGAAGGCGTTTCAGTAAAGTGTCTTGTTGCAGTCAAGCCTTTGAAAGTTTATAGCAGGTCTACCAGGGGGTAGGTTAGTTTAGATTAAGCTATTTAAGGAGGAAGCTGCCTGGAAGTGGGTTTCCAGTGGATCCAGTCAAGTTTCATGGGATGGGGGAATAGGTAAGGGGCAAGACAGTGCAGAGTAAGGCTACAAAAATTGAACAGTTACCACTAGTAAATACCATATAAGAACACCATTTTCTGTCAGTGTAGACTTATATTACTTTTATGTATGCAAGAGATGCTGGAGAAAGTAAACAAGTAATAATCCTTCCTAGTGAATTTTTTCTTTATTCCAGTTGATTGAAAATAAAACCACAGGACACATCAGGCTCAGAGGCACACAGGAGACTAAGACACATGAAGGACTCGAATTCATTCCCCAGCACCAACATTAAGGACCACAAATAAAAGTTTAAAATGTTTCACTTGGTCATAATGGACTATATTGTCTTAAAATTGTGAATGAACAGAACTTTTACTCTGACCATTTTAGAAATCCTAAAACTAAGTAAATAGTAATGTTTTAACTTTATACAATATTGGAACATGTACTAAAAATAATTAGGAAAATATAAAACTGTACACAGAATTTCATTTTCCAGTATCAATTCAAATCTAAAAGAATTTAAAACCAGAAAATTGCCATATAGTGAGGTTGCAGCATGGTTTCTTTTCCATCATCAAAATGGTGACTTAAGCAATGTGTCTTTATCATTGGATGCATCGATGTTAAAACATATCTAAGAATATGAAGCACTACTATACAGACCCTGAAGAAACTCAGAAAGATCTATGAAATGATGTTGGAATAAAATTAATGACTATTTACAGTAGGAATTGATCTTCACTAGGGCCATAAATACTTTCCAGAAGAAAAGGCTACATTGAAAAATAAACAGTGAAACGGAAACAGGTAGGCAGATCTTGAAGTAAACATTATCCAATGAACAACATCTAATGAGACATGATTGCAATTTTCTTTTACATAAGTTAGAGTTACTGACCTATGTTCTTCCCTAATGCCAAACAACAAAGTCATGAAAATTTAGTAATCATTTTCAGAACATTAGAATTCAATGAATGTATTGCTAGAATGTAAAGATAGATGTCTGATCTAATGCGTGAAGAAAATATCCCCAATCTCTGTCCCCACGCTGTGAGAAGTGTACAAGACAAAGTACAAGGAGAATGGACAGAAGTACAGTAGTGCATGGCATTGAGGTCTAAACTACGTGGAGGTATTATAGGAAACTACCTGTGCTCATATGGTGCCACCAGAAGTGAAGAACTTATGATTTACAAGACATTCAATAATCATAAAAGTCTTGCTTCAGTAGTGCAGAGTTAAACCTTGATAAATTCTGTTTTGAAACACCTAACAAAGTATAAAACCAAGACAAGAAGAATCAAATTATATATACGTTATTTGACTGTTTGCAACAATAGAGTTCAAAAAAATCAAATCACATAATGTGGATGTAAAAGGATAATATTATTAATGTAATCTTTATACAATACACATTTTATGTGAATAGTCCTGATTATAAATGATTTGTTTTCCTTACAGGTTTTGGATGCACAATACCAACAAAAAACAAAAACAAAACAAAGTAAAAAACACTTGGCATCTAGATGCCTGTGCCTCATCCCTATTCCTATATAGTCATTAACCTGAGATTGGAAGATCATCGTTCACAGATGGCTGGGGTAGCAATCCATGAAACATTTATGTTCAGTTATTCAAAGACAGAGTGAAACCTTGGTTCAAATAGTACAGACTGAATCATTCATGAGTGAAAAAAACAAGCAAGAGTTTGAGGCTCTGAGTCAAGTTTCTTTAATGTGTGTGTGTGTGCAAACATGTGCGGGTGCGTGCGGGTGCGTGCACACACACACACACAAATGGAATGAGAGGAGAAGAGGGAGAGATAAAAGGGAATATTAAGAGTTTAAGGACTATAATAAGCATATATTAATAAAAATGAGGGAAACGATGGATCCTATGTTTCTTTGAGTCTGGCTTCTTTCATGTAATATGATTGTTTTCCAAGTCTTTCCATTTTCTTATGAAAGGGGCTTTGTGAGTCTTTCTGATAGAAGCATAAAATTCCATTGTGTATATATACCACATTGTCTTGATCCATTCATCTATTGAGGGGCATCTTGATTGGTTCCAATAATGCTGCCAGAAACAAAGTTGTAGATTTAGTTTGTTTAACTTGAGATCATTTTGACAAATGCCCAAGAGTGGGATTGCTGGTTCCAGAGCTATGTACATTTGACCTTACAAAATGATGCTAATTGAAATGAACTTCAAGCCATGGAAAAAAGTTGTTTTTTTGTCAGATGTCAACCTTGATGTCAGTAGAGTGTCTAGATCGTATTTTATGTGATTTGTCTTTTGCCATTGTTTATCCCTTGCAATCTCTGTCTTGATTCTGGTACCTTCCACCTTGTATATAGATTTATCTGATTTGTATAAGTAAAGGGAAAAATATAGGGATGAAAGAAGTACAAAGAGTGACGCATTGCAACAATGATATTCATAAGACACTATATCAGAAATGAACTTTACAACTTTGGGGTGGGAAGGAGGTGTACAGGGTGGGAAGGGATAGAAGAACAACAACGGTGTGGGTAACAATATTCAATAAGGAATGTACCTTAATCATGTAACTATAACCACTCTGTATAGTATTTTTGAAATAAATTTAAAAATTGAACCTATCCTAGAAAAATATAGTTTTCAAAATAATACATCTGTCACAGTACTTGTGAGAGATTCTAGAGTCAAGCTGTTAGACTTGGAAAAGGAAAGATTGGGAAGCCATCTCAAACAGCAATCAAAAATCTGAGAACTGTGCTCTGGAAAGGTCGGTCAAGGGAAGACAGGAGTATGAGTCATTACCTCAAGAGTATTTAAGTTAGAGCTGTTGGACACTAAAAGATTAAGCCTTTGGAGACAAGATGGATGTCTGTGCTATGGTTGTAATGACTATTGCTCCTTTGCTCCCTAAAAATAAAGGGATTCAATTATCACTATGTATCCAAACAATACCTCATGTTAATAGTTGTAACCACAAGCTAGATTGATGTCTTAGTATGTCGACATACCTGTAGCCACTGACCCCCCCCCACTGTAGTAGAATGAATATAAAACATGTTAAGGAGGATATGGGGATCCAGAAGCTGGCAATGAGGCTTTGGATCCTCTGATGTTATCTTTCCTATCACTTCCTGTGAATTCTCAGTTCTTTAGCCAGGTATCCCATCATCTTTGCTGTCCCATGGTTTTGTTAAGTGACAGTACTGATATTCTGAACACCTCAAAACAAACTATGAAAAAACACATCCTCAAAGAACATTGACATATATATAAGAGCACCTGGAAAGATACGAAACATCAACAGTCACCCAGTGATCCTCCAGCAAGAATGTACAATTCAGGAGTATCTTTACTTCTGATAATATGAGATGGATAATTGTCCCTTTTGTATATTTGATATTTGATATTGCATACATTTTTAGAAACACATATACATTGTGAAATAATGTGATTTATTTCACAGGTCACAGACCATGTCACTGATTGATGACCCTAATGCCTTATCTCAGTTGCCTGATTCAGATTTAGATGAGTGTGAATTGCCTAATTATGAACATTTCTCCATGAAACTCAACAACACAGAATGAAGTGTCAGGGTCAGGCAATTCTATACTTGCAAGGATTTTTTCATATATTAGAGTAATATACACTAACACTGCTCAGCACTCGTGGCACATTGATGTCTTATACGTTCTTCAGATCAGAAATAGGCTATAGCTTAATGTACAATGATGGGCTATACATTTTCAACGAAAAAGTGATGATTACCTCCTGCAATTATTATCAGTGAAGAATCCTTCCTATACATTTTACTGACTTAGATTCTACTCTGTGCCTTACCATTATCAGGCAGGGTCACACTATATCGAGCTACAATACTCCAGCAACTTTAGCTGCCTTTGAATTGTAAAACCAATATTGATACCAAGGTCAACTCTGCAACTCTAATCACATAGTTAGTGGACACCTGAACTTTTCAAGCCTTGTTAAAAATTCAGCTATTACTGCTCATTGTCAGTATTAAAGATCTCACTCCTTTAGATTTATTGTCTATCTTCTTGTATTTCCAACGCTGCCTTAGATGTTGGTTTTTGAAGTAGATCTTTTAGTTTGCATTTGATTTATGGAGGTGCTAGTGATGTCAGTTGAACTGAATATATAATAATGTAAGTAATTTGATGTTTTCACATATGAATTTAATTTTGGCAATTGAGGAAGTGAATACACATCACTCACAAAAGTTGCTTTATGTGTATTGGTATTGCTATATTGTGAACTTCCTAAAAGCCAGCAATGGGATCACATATCTCAAATCCCATCACTTCTGTCACTGAGACAAGCCTGGAAAGGTCCAGACCAATTGTCTGTTCATAGGGAGAAGCTTTCTACAAAGAAGCAGGAGAGAATAGCAAATAGAGCAAATGAGTCTCCCAACAGTTTTGTTACATATTCTTTACACTTTGCCATTAAGACCAACATAATAGTATTCTTTATGAACTCTTTCCTAATCTTTTCCTGTTCTGAGTAGTTTTATTTATGGATCTCCAAGAAGTCATATAAGAATCATATAAGAGGAGTTCTGGGAAGATGGCAGAGGAGAAGATGGAGGCTAAACAAGCTCTCACATAAAAAGCAGTTTTAGAGTTCCAGTGAATAGTCCTAGGCCAGAGAATCACACCAAGTGTGCCATCACAGGACAGAGAGTTAAGCCAAAGAGGTAAAATCCAGGCAAGGAGACAGCTCTGAGATGTTGCCAGCAGCCACTGCTGCTGCGGCAGTGGCCACAGTCGCCATACCTACAAA
This sequence comes from Dipodomys merriami, assembly GCF_024711535.1. NCBI lineage: Eukaryota > Metazoa > Chordata > Mammalia > Rodentia > Heteromyidae > Dipodomys > Dipodomys merriami. The sequence goes on along the minus strand of NW_027204938.1, from coordinate 1,199,160 downwards.
ACAGAGAGTCCAGGTCGAAGGAGCCAGACACAGTGGACAAGCAGATTCTCCTCAACACCAGCAGGAACCCACAAGGAGCGGACATTTCATCATGCAGTTCACAGACCAGAGACAACCCAGGAACCAAGACTCGACATGAGTAGAAGCCTGATGTCCTCCTCACTCCTTCTCAGGGAGCAGAGGAGGGAAGGCCACTCCTCCCCAGCCCCCAGTTCCAGAGATCTCCATCTTGGATACCTACAAAGCTCGGAGGAGCTGCTAGCTCCAACTCAAGCCTTGGAAGAAAGCTAGAGTCATTTAGCAGGTCACAAGAACCTAAAGAGACCTACCAGACTCAGCTCCACCCAGGGAAATGTCACCCAACTCAGGTTCCAGCCTCAGGAGTGGCTTTCTTCACTGGGTAATCAGAGCCAGAGGCTGCCCCTCCCTTTTGCAGCCCTGACAATCAATTGAAATTCAGTAAACATAAACCCTGAGAATGGCTCCAGGCTGGGCTCTGTGAGTTCCTCACAAACTAGCCCCAGGGAAAAGCTACTGTTTGCGGAAAGGCCTCAACACTACCCAGAACCTAGCCTCATCACAGCATCTCCAAACTTGAGGAAAAAACCATCTCCCTCTTTTGTGATACTCAGAACAGATCTCCCTCCCATTGAACTAAACTTGGAGGAGGATCGCAAAATCCTGGGTAAAGCAGAGCATTTTTCTGCCTGTTCAAATAAACTGACTTAAGAAACCAACCAAGCCACAGGAAAATCAAACACCACAAACAGACCAGAGACTCCAACCTGTATGCCATGCTCTAAAATCAAACAACAATCACCCAAGAATACTGTACCCAGCTAAACTCTCCTTCATAACTGAAGGCCAAATAAAAACCTTCCATAGCAAAGGAAAATTGAAACAGTACATCTCCACCAAACCAGCCTTACAAAAGGTTCTTAAAGATGTCCTACACATAGAAAACCAACAAGACCATAATAAAGGCCAAGAAACTGAACCCAAACTGAGAATCCAAGAACCATAGGAAGAACCCAGTTTTAGCAGCACCCAAGAAGGTGGATAATATGGCAGGACCTCCCAAATACCTCTCAGTCCTATCTCTCAATATTAACGTACTTAACTCTCCAATTAAGCGACATAGACTGTCTAGTTGGATTAAAAACAAGATCCTTCTCTCTGGTGCCTTCAGGAGTCACATCTTGCCCGTAAAATCAAACACATTTTCAATGTTAAAGGCTGGAGCAAAATCTACCAAGCAAACGTCCCCAATAAACAGGCAGGAATTGCAATCCTAATATCAGATAAAATAGACTTCAAATTAAAATTTGTGAGAAGAGATAAAGAAGGTCGCTACATACTAATTAAGGGATCTCTACTTCAGGCGGATATTATAATTCTAAATACCTATTCACCAAACAACAGAGCACTCAAATTCATCCAAGAAACACTACTTTCCCTCAAATCCCACATAGATCCAAAGACATTAATTGTAGGGGATTTTATTACACTACTCTCCCCACTAAATAGATCAACTCGGCAAAAACTCATAAGACAAAGAGCAGATATAAACAGCTACCTCAATCAACCAGTTTTAATAGACATCTACTGAATATTTAACCCAGCAGCTTCAGAATACACGTTTTTTGAGCAGCACATGGAACATTTTCTAAAGTAGACCACATTTTAGGTTACAAAGCAAACTTGTCCAAATTCAGAAACAATGAAGTTATACCTTGCATTATCTCTGACCAAAAGGGAATAAAATTAGAACTCACACCAAAAGCCACCAAAGAAAATTCGGTAACACAAGGATATTGAACAACACACTGCTGAATCACTAGTGGTTCATGGAAGAGATTAGAAAGGAAATTCAGATGTTCATGCTATTCAACAAAAATGAACACACAAATTACCAGCTCCTCTGGGGCACAACAAAGTCAGTACTCAGAGGCAACTTTGTAGCTCTGAGTTCACACATCAACAAATTGGAGAGATCTGAAACCAACAATTTAAAGAGACATCTGAACCTCCTTCAAAGAGAGCAGCAAGATAAACCCCAATCCAGTAGACAGAAAGAAATAATTAAAATTAAATCAGAATTAAATGAATTAGAATCCAAAAAATCTATAGAAAAAATCAACAAAACAAAGAGTTGGTTCTTCGAAAAAATTGATAAAATTGACAGACCCTTAGCAAATCTTATCAGAAAAAAAAGAGAACACAACCAAATAAATAAACTCAGAGATGAGAATGGAAACATCACCACAGAAATAACCAAGAATAAGAGCTCAGTTAGAAGATCAAATTTCGGGGAGATAGGTATCAAGAAGGAGAAGAGCAGGAAACAAATGAATGGGAAACATATTACAGAATTCTACCAGAGATCATGCCAAACATCCAAAGAGATAGGCTCATTCAGAGAAGAGAAGCCTTTAGAAACCAAACAGAATTCTATAACTAAACAATCCACCACCACATCATAATCCATTAGAGGATCATTAAAGATCAAGGAAAGCATTATGAAAGCTGCCATAGAGAAAAGATTGATTATTTATAAAGGATATACAGTCAGAATAAATACAGATTTCTTAGCTGATATGGTAAAAAGGAGAGCCTGGCATGATATATTACAAACAGTAAGGGTAAACAACTACCAACCGTGAATATGGTCCCAAGCCAATCTGTCCTTTACATTTAAAGAATATTTAAACATATTTCATGACAATGAAAACTTGAAAAAATATACCTCCACCAAATCAGCAGGATAGAAGTTAATCAAATGTATCCTACATAGAGAAGATCAAGAAGAGGAACTGGTTATATTAATTTTTTTATTGTTGTTCCAGGGGCTTGAAGTCTGCGCTTGGGCACTGTCTCTGAGCTCTTCAACTCAAGGTGAGTGCTCTATCTTTTGAGCCACAGTGTGACTTCTGTTTTTCTGGTGGGTAAATGGATGTAAGAGTCTCAGGGACTTTCCTTCCCAGGCTGTTGTTGAACTGCAGTCCTCAGATCTCAGCTTCCTGAGTAGCTAGGATTACTGCTGTGAGCCAGTGGCACCAGGCTAAAAATGGGGGATTTTTAGAAAAGAAAATCCACCTCTTCACTTGTGTCTAAACCTCAGATATCACTAATAGAACACTTCACCTTCAACTCATTTCATCAGACATTTGTAAATTTTCTCTTTTAGTTCATGTAAGAATACAACAGTCAGTATCAACTCAGCTGTGGGACTGAATCAATTGTATGGAAATTGCTAGTACCTAAATCAAGAACTGTTACATCAAAACAAATTTGACCCACTTTTGTAATAATTATTTTCTCTTTTTATTACAAATCTTTGCTTGATTACTTCCTAATGTGAGTGATGACATTTTCACTCTTCAGCCTCCATCCACATGTGGTCAAATATTTAAGAATTCAAAGATTTCCATTGATAATTTATTAGGCTGACCTCTAAGAAAATGTGGATTTCTGGAATTTGGTCTGCTGTCTTGTTCTTACATGCACAGGCTTTTTATGATTTATTTGTTCTACAAGGAATTCTACTTTTTAATCTTTGTGTAACCAATTTTAGTTTCTTTGTTCAGTCTTTCTGACATTCTCTCTGGAGATTCATTTGAGTCTGCCTCATTAAAAATATATTCATCAGCTAAATGACTTTCAGTTTCTGTTTTTCCCTGACTTCGTGTAGGCTGTGATAGCAGCCCTGACTGGATGTGCTTACTGGAGTTTTTGTTTATTTGTTTGGTGTAGTATTTTTTTTTAGAGGTGTAGGATTACTATTTAAGGTAGTAGCTTCTCTGGATCCCAGTGGTCCCCTGACCTAGGGTCAATGGGTTTTTCTCCTAAAGATTCAAAAAACAGCTGACTAAATTCCTGTTTAAATTTTCCCAAAATGAGGCAATCTGGCATCCTTGCAAAGGAATCAATAATCCTCTGTAACCACTTACAGAAATGGTCTATCAAGATGGCTTTTCAAGATTGACTGTGAAAAATGTTCATTTCCTATTCAGGACCATAAAACAGCTCACATCCCAGGGAGCAGAATTTTGGAAGGAAGGTCCCCTTCCTTCCTTCTCTTATAGATCAAACCATAATATTCTGCAGTTGTGGCCAGTCTGGAGCACATTTTCCCAAGAATAATATTCTGTAGTGTAAAAGAGGACCAACTATCAAAATAAATGTGAAAATACTTGTCGACTAAAGACTGATTTATCTTGCTTATATCTGTTGTTATTTTCATTACTTCAAACACATAGATAAATTATATTGGGATTAGAAAAGAGGCAAGGGATTAATGAAATAAACATTCAGTTTACTTTCATATATCCAATATAATACACTTAATCCCTTACGGAAAATTAAAACCAACTGTAGAAACAATGTCAGAAATATAAAATAAGCCTCAATATGAATAATCTGGCACAGATACATCATCATCTACTCAGAAATTCAGTCTCTCTGTACATATTTATTTGGTACAAAATAATAAAAATTTAATTAATGAATATGATGTTTAAGTATAATCTGAAATAGTCCTCGTGTATATGATTGTATATAATTTTTAGATGTCACCTAGCAGGAATTTAACATGCATGTAGAATTCAAATTTCCATAATTTTATCAAGATGAGAGGAGTAATCCCTCCTGTATTGTGTGGTGTGAATTTCACTAAAATGCTGAACTCTTCCACCTAATACTGAGACATGTGCAATAATTTATTATTTCATATTAAAATGAGTGCTGTGTACAATATACGTTGAATTATTACATTAATTCACAGAAATGAAACAATAATGATATATTATTTGTTTAAATTGTAATGCTTCTAATTTCACAATTCATGAAATATATTATTAAAATAAGTTTCATTTTTTTCTTTTCTATACCTGGCAGAAATTAAAATTATATATTAAATGTTCAATATGAAGTAATCAATAATAACTAATATATTATTAAAAGTATATACTAATAAACTGTGATGTAAATTATCGTTCTAACAAATTGTGATGTAAACTACATTTAATAGAATTAATTTAATATTTATTAAATTTACCATCTTGTTATTGTTTCCTAACTGTGTCATTTGTTATTCTTGTTCCAAGTCATCTCTTCACTTCAATTGTTTAATTTTCTATTTTATCTCTATTGTTTTGTTGATTATGCATTTTGTTTTCCCTTTCTAGTGACTGACATAAGGCTGAAAATCTGTATGCTAGTTTAATACTTCCTATGTTAAAGTTAAATTGCTGCTCTCCACAGTTGTTCTACTCTTCTTTTTGTCGTACAGAATTTCCCCTAGTCCCATCGACTGTATTGCTACTCCCATATATTTTTTATTTAAATTTTATTTTCAAGGTAGTGTACACAGGGGGTATAGTTACATAAGTAAGGTAATGCATTTATTGCTTTTCTAACTTGTTTCTCCTTCCCCCATTTTTCTCCCTCTTGGCTCCCAATGCACCTCCCAAGATTATTTCCAAAATATTGTCTTGTGAGTATCACTGTTGCAGAGGTTCCCATTTTGTCCTTTGTCTCACCATTTTGTTTTTTCCCTTTCCCTTCCCCAGTTTAGATCAACATATTTACAATACTCAATGTATCAAAATCAAATACAGTGACTATAGCGGATAACCCATAGGTGGGGAAAACATAAAAAAGATAAAAATAAATCATGTAGTACATTAAGAACAACAACAACAAAGAACATGTCTTGGAATTCATTTCATTTAGAATCATCTTATATGGTCATATGTACATAGGTATTGAGTTATTTTGCTCATCTACTAAGATTATACTTGATGTACACAATAATGCTCCCCTAGGAAGAACAACTCCTACTTACTTAGCTTCATTCTGATGTAAGGTCAGTGTTGTCCCCTGTATCCTCATGTTGTACATTACAACTCTATACCTGGTCATACTGTATATCCACTATCTTCTACATTGTGAACTAAATGTTCCAGAAATTACACTTTGCTTTAATTTAAAAAAAATCCGTCTTAATGTTTGAGGTGTGTGTGTGTGTGTGTGTGTGTGTGTGTGTGTGTGTGTGTGTGTGTGTGTGTGTATGTGTGTGTTTACAAAGATCAGAACACAACATTTTTCTTCATTTAGAATACAACTTTCAGGTCATTGTAAGTTGTGGCTAATGGGAAAATTCTCTTGCTATTTTAAGGATGAAACAGATAAAGATATTTGTGCATCCTTATCGAAGATTAGATGGCTATAGGTCTATAGGTTCATTTCTGGGTTTTCAATTTTATTCCATTGGTCCTGAGGTCTGTTCTTATGCCAATACCAAGCTGTTTTGATTACTATGGCTTTATAGTAGAGTTTGAAATTTGGTATTGATATTCCTCCAGCAGTGTTCTTTCCGTTGAGGAGCGTTTTTGCTATTCGGGGTCTTTTATTGTTCCATATGAATTTTTGGATTGCCTCCTCTATTTCCTTGAAGAATGAGGGTGGAATTTTGATAGGTATCGCGTTGAATTTGTAGATAGCCTTGGGAAGTATTGCCATTTTCACGATGTTAATCTTGCCAATCCAGGAGCATGGGAGGTTTTGCCATTTTTTAAGTTCTGTGTTGATTTCCTTTTTCAAGATTTTAAAGTTTTCATCATAGAGGTCCTTCACTTCTTTGGTTAAGTTAATTCCTAGGTATTTTATTTTTTGTGGGGCTATTACAAATGGAGTTGCTTTCCTAATTTCAGCCACACTTTTCTCATTGTTGGCATATAGAAAAGCCATTGATTTTTGGGGGTTAATTTTATAACCTGCTACTTTGCCAAAGTTTTGAATCAGCTTGAGTAATTTGGGAGTGGAGTCTATGGGATTCTTTAAATACAAGATCATGTCATCTGCAAAGAGGGAGAGTTTATTTCTTCTTTCCCTATTTGGATCCCCTTTATGTCTGAATAGAGACCCGGAAGCACAACAAATCAAAGAAAGGTTGGACAAATGGGATTGCATAAGATTGCAGAGCTTCTGCAGGGCAAATGACATAGCTGGCAAGATCAATAGAAAGCCCACCGATTGGGAGAAGATCTTTACTAGCCATACAACGGACAAGGGTCTCATATCTAAAATATACTTGGAACTCAAAAAATTAAACCACCCAACAACAAATCCTCAAAGAAACAACTGCCCAATAAATAAGTGGGCGAAAGACTTAAAGAGAAGCTTCTCTGAAGAAGAAACAAGGATGGCCAATAGACACATGAAGAAATGTTCAACATCCCTAGCCATAAAAGAAATGCAAATCAAAACAACATTGAGATATCACCTCACTCCAGTTAGAACAGCAAAAATCAAGAACTCTAACAACAACAGATGCTGGAGGGGATGTGGACAGAAAGGAACCTTACTTCATTGTTGGTGGGAATGTAAACTTGTTCAACCACTTTGGAAAGCAGTATGGAGGTTCCTCAGAAGACTTCACATAGATCTCCCCTATGATCCAGTAATCCCACTTTTGGGCATTTACCCAAATGTTTACAAACAAGACCACACTAAAGCTACCAGCACAACTATGTTTATTGCAGCATTATTTACCATAGCTAAGATATGGAACCAACCCAGATGCCCCTCAGTAGATGAATGGATCAAGAAAATGTGATATATATACACAATGGAATTCTATGCCTCCATCAGAAAGAATGACATTTCCCCATTTGTTAGGAAATGGAAAGGTTTGGAAAAAATTATATTAAGTGAAGTAAGCCAGGCCCAAAGAAGCATAGGTCCCATGGTTTCCCTTATTTGCAATATCTAGTATAGGTATGAGTCAAGCGGAAAAGGTCAGATAATGTGATGTTAGGAAAATGAACCCTTAAATATGTATTTTAATGTTTTCGTTTCTTTCATGCATGTGTTTCTAACGCATTTATAAGATTATTTCTTTGTTGCTTTGTATGTCCCTCCCCCACAGTGTAACCCCCGCTTTCACTATATTTGATGTCAGTATAACATGTGGAGGAGATGGGGACAAACAAGTCGTTTAAGGATTCAGGTGGACCTGTTGCAACAATGAGAAGTACAAAATGTCATGTCAAAACCAGCTTTACAATGTCGGTGTGGGGGGGGGAGGGGGGTATAATTGGGTGGGGGGAGGGGGGTAAAATTGGGTAGGGGGAGGGGGGAGGCGGGGAAGGGAAGTGAAGGGTAAACAAAGGAGGAGGCTGCAATGCTTGGTAAGAAATGTATTCATTATCCTGCCCATGTAATTGTAGCCCCCCTGTACAGTATGTTCTCAAATAAAATAAAATACAATTAAAAAAAAAAAAGATATTTGTGCATGTACCACATTTGCTTTATTAGTATGTAGTTGAACACTGAACTTTGACTTATATCTTGGCTGTTTTGAATAAGAATTAACTATAGATATATTTACGAATTACCCAGTGAGAAATAATCACATGATTGGTGAGTCAGATGATATTTCAACTTTGAATTTCTTTAGAAACCTGCATACTACTTTCTACAGTGAGAATACTAACCAAGAGTGTAGAAAATTTCCTTTTCTCCCCACTCACCAACATTATTACCTTTTGTTCAAAGGTAATAAAGGGCAGGTTTATACTATTTGCAGTAATCCAAACTGGCCTTAGACTTAAATCCAACCTCCTAAATGCTTGGAATTACAAGCCTTTACCACCACAACTGGTTCCATTGATTTTTTATGAGTTACAATAGTTATGAAGTAGTATCATAGTAATTTTGAATTATATTTATCGAATGACTTCTACTCAGAAAGCATTAAGCCAGCATAGAAGTTGTATTAAACACAACTTTGTAAACCCACAGGCGATTTTCAGGGCTGTATGGAGAACTTGTCTATGCAGCCTTTTGTCCATTTTTAATCCAGTTTCATGTTAATCTCATCTTTAAGCTCTTTAAACCAGATCAATAATTAATTAAAGGTAGAAAAGAAAAAAATGTAGCAACTCCTAACATTTTTCAATTTTCAATAAGATGGTATTGCTTAAATCATTTTCTGTTTACACTTGTGACTATATATCTCAATTTATTTAGACCTTTTACAAGGCTGTAGTTCATTCATTTTACTGTGATTGTTTTTTCCTCAGCCTGTTTATCTAATTTCCCTTGGTTTCTTTCAGTCCCAATGGTTCAAATTTCAAACTGAAGAATAAATGGAAGGAAGCAAACAAAAAATACAGTTCCTCTCATCAGATGATGCCTGTATAAGAATGAGGAAAGAGTTCATCCATCTAAGGACTTATGATAGGACAACAAAAAAAGAATTCATTCTTCTAGGTCTTCTTTATCTTTGTGATGTAACTTAATTGTTGTAAAACACAATATACTGCTCAAATACTTTTATGTTTTATCATTTTTACACATTTTCATATCGATTTCATCTCAGTCTACAACATAACTTCATCGTTCTGTCTCTGGTATTTTTACTCTAACAAGACATAAGATAACCAGTTTGATTTACAGCATGAGAAATTATCCCACTGGCTTGCTTGGAAGCAGAGCATGGTCAATAGATATTAGTTCTGGTTGCTCACTACATGTAATGTTTTCTGTACTACTTATCACATTTTATTTAGTATTTAAAAAAGACTGCTGGCTAAACTCAAAGCTCATCCATAGAAGCTTATATTAAGTATTTCACAAGTGTTATTTCCTTTAATTCTTAAGATAACATTTGCTATAATGCTAATGTTATTACCATTTTAGTGTTGGGAAAAATTGTAATTAAAGGCAGTATGTGTATGGCCCAAAGACACACAGAGTGAGGAAGAAAATGAGTCAAAGTTTCCAAAAGTCTTTCAGCAATATACAAAAAGTAGATAAAATCTCTTCATTCTATGACACCCTCAATTCAATATTCATATTGTCCAAGAAATAATAGCATACAATGTCTTGGTCACATTGGGTTATCATGCACAGAACTTATAAATTGAGGTACAAAGAGAGGCATATTTCTTCTGTCCCACAGTTCCGGTATCCTTTTTAAAAAGTACTAAAACTTTTAAATATTAACACTTACTGTCTTTTAAGAATTCTAAAACGAAATAAATTCACATATAATCAATCCAAAATGTTTTAAAAGTAGGAGATGATAAAACAGGCCCCTGTGAAGTAAATTTTCTTCTACTTTATACGTTATTCTGAAAGCCTTTTGCTGGTTTATCATGCCTGTAATCCTAACTACTGGGGATATCTACTCAGGAGCCTGAGATTTGTGGATAACAGTTGGAAGCCTATCAGGGCGAAATAAATTCATGAGATTATTTTTCAAAACTTTTAATGAACTAGCAAAGGTCCAGGAATGGAGATGTAGCTCATTTAGTAGCTCACCAATAGAGCAAAAAGGCCTAGCAAGACTTTGAAGCCCTGATTTCAAACTCTGAGCATGCCAACACACATGCAAGTGCGTGGGCACACACACATTTATTCAAAATACCTTCATATTAGTGTTGTGCATTAATTTCTTAACGATATTATGAGTAAAATAAAGGAAATAAACTCTTCCATCTCAGAACATTTTTATATGTTTTCATTGCTGAAAGATTAAAAATTAAAAACCTCACTTTACCATTACCATTACTAACTTGCTAACTGCTGATTTTGCTTCTGTAAATATGCTTGCATTCAGACCCCCTTCCCTGGGAAATAAAACTGGGCAGAGTCTCGAGGCCCAGATATCCGGATATCGGCCGGCCCAGATGTCCGGATGTCAGCCCACTCCAGGACAAGGTCAAAGCTTACAGATAGTACATGTTTTTCAGTTTTAGTTTATGTTTTTCAGTTCCAGTTCAGTTCAACAATCCCCGGGATGGACCTTGACAACGACCACCTGGCAAGACCACAAGCTAAGCCAAATGTCAACCAATCATAGGCCTGTAACCATGTAAACCCCCCCTTAGACCAACCATGAGACAATTGTTTTACAAAGAGTGTTTTATGCTAATTTGTGGTTTTTGCCTTTAAAAATGCCTGTAACTGCTGCTCAGGGCGCTCTGACTGCCCGGGGCAGAGAGTCCGTTTGCACAAATGCCAAATAAACTCCTCTTGCTTGTTGCATCTGCTGGTTTGGAGTCTTGGTTTCTGGGGTGCCCTCCCGTTGAGAAAGTATCCCAGTGAGTCTGGGGTCTTTCAATTGCAAAATTACTGTACAGAAGGGTCACACTTACAGAAGCAAGGCAATGAGTACATTTCCTAACAAGCATTGTTAACTCCTCCTTTATTATTCCCCTACTATCCCTTCCCTTCCACCTCCACAAGTCCACTCACCTCCTCCCTTCCCCCGCCTCAATTGTAAAGTTCATTTTACAACATAGTGTCTTGTGCATCTAATTGTTACCATGGGTGAACCTGTATTCCTATTTAAGCATTTTCTTTTTCTCCTTCCCATCCAAAAATTAGAAGAGACTATATACAAGATGTAGGTACACCAACTTCAAATACAGTGAAAATAAGTGATTTAACATGGGGTCCGAACATATAAAGAAACAAAAAAAAAAAAACCATACTGAACGTTATACGTATGTGAGAAACAATAGCAAGAAAGAAAAAACCACTTGTGTCACTAACTTCGGTTCATTTACCTTAACATAATCTTTTCTTGTCATAAGCACATAGCTTTTGACCTTTTCTGCTTATCCCAGACATATATTAGTTATTGAAAATTAGGGAAACCATGGGACTTATGTTTGTTTGGACTTGGCTTATTACACTTCATAATCTATTTCCCAAGTCTTTCCACTTCCTAACAAATTAGGTAATGGAATGACAGGAATTTGCCTGTCATCCTTAAGCAGGGGCCATGTTAATCTTCTCTGTATCATTCCAAATTTAGTGTATATAATGCTTCCTCAATACTTCTCAGGGAGCAGAGGAGGGAAGGCCATCCCTCACCCTCCAGTACTGGAGATCTCCATCTTGGATACTGACAATGCTCGGTGGAGCTGCTAGCTCCAACTTAAGCCTTGGATGAAAACTAGAGTCATTTAGTAGGTCACAAGAACCTAAGCTGACCTGCCAGACTGAGCTCCATCCAGGGAAAAGTCACCCAGCTCAGGTGCTAGCCCCAGGAGTGGCTTTCTTCACTGGGTAATCAGAGCCAGAGGCTGCCCCTCCTTTAGCAGCCTTGACAATCAATTGAAATTCAGTAAACAGAAACCCTGAGAGTGACTCCAGGCTGGGCTCTCTGAGTTTATCACAAACTAGCCCCTGGGAAAAGCTACTGTTTGCTGAAAGGCTTCAACACTACCCAGAACCTAGCCTCATCACAGCATCTCCAAACTTGAGGAAAAAGCCGTCTCCCTCTTTTGTGATACTCAAAGCAGATCTCCCTTCCATTGAACTAACCTGGGACGAGGATCACAAAATCCTGGGTAAAGCAGAGCATCTTTCTGCCTGTTCAAACAAACTGACTTAAGAAACCAACCAAGCCACAGGAAAATCAAACACCACAAAAAGACCAGAGACTCCAACCTGAGGCTGGTTATGGACACAAGGGAGATACATGATTTTTCCTACCCCTCACAAAACTTTTGTTTTTCTTTTTTTCTTTTTTGGTACCATTTATAAAAAAATGTTTTTGGAAACTTTTTTTTAATTTTTACCTTTTTTGAAAAAAATTTTTCTAGTAACTTTTTTTTCTCTTAGAATTTTTATTTTAGGAGTATATGTGTGTGCGCATGTTTCTTTCTTTACTTTTCTTTTTCTTTTAAAAAATTCTTTTTGTTTTTTGTTTAGCTCTACTGAACTTCTGATCTTTTCTTCTTTTTTCTTATCCTTTTCACCTTTTCTTCTCTTTTGTTCTTCTTTATGTGACTTAATTGTTGTTCTGAACATCCTCAGATAAACCCGTAGTCGATTAGTAGACCTTATCCCCCATTGTGTACACACTTAATCCACAAATTCATTACTCAATTCAAAACCTCTTAGACTTAAATTCCTTAATAGCACCACTACCTCTTTATACCTATATAATATTTTAGGTATTTTTATTTTTAAGTTTTTCACATCTCCTTTATATTCCTCCCCGTCTCTCATTATATTCACGTTCTTCTCTGAATAGTTTGTATTCCTTTCTGCATCATATTTTTAATTTTTACTTTTCTACATTTTGGTCACTTTTTTTCCCTTTCTCTTTCTTCTTTTTTTCTCTCTCTCTACTTTCATCCTATCCAACTTTTTTCCTACTTTGAGATTAGGACTCAGTTAACTCTCCCTGTACCTTTCCACATCACTCTATTCCTATTGTTTACCCAAATCTCTCCCTAAACCTAATAATTTCTGGTTTACCAAATTCTTCTTTGTGGTTCGCAGCCGATTAATATATACTTGTTTAATGTTGGATAGATGTATCTGTTGAACTAGATTGTATCTGCAGAATATTGACTGTGCAAATACAGACTTTGGGTGATGCTTTACTAAGAAAGTGTTCTAGCAAAAAACTGGTGTTATTTTCATCCCAAATGGGCAGAGTAAGTTGGAAAAACACAAGAAAAATGGCAAGTCCGGGTATCTTCACTCCCACTCATGATAATCAGGGGACAGAACAGATAAAGGAAAAATCCACTGCTGGCAAACATGATTAATGAAAATATTGAAAACATACAAAGGACTCTGTATGAGCATGATAGGGAAAGAGAGAAGGCAAACAAAAGGTCAATGCAGGAAAAGATTGAAAACCTACAAAGGACTATGTATTAGTGTGATAGGGAGAGAAAAGAGGCAATCCGAAGATTTATACAGGAATATCATGAGCGTGAGGAAGGTACTCAAAAAAATGATACAGGATTTGCGTGAGCAGATAGAGAATACTCAAAGAGAAAGGAAGGAAAGGCGTGACCAGGCTGAGAACACGCAAAGTGAACAACAGGATGGCATGAACATCAGGAAGCTAAGCAAAGAGTAATACAGGAATTGAGAGAGCAGGATGAGAATACACAAAGATCACTAAAGGCATTCATGGGAGCCATTAAAAAAGAGCTGAAGGAAGTCAGGGAGACCACAAAGGGAATAATGAATGGAACCCAACAGAAGGAATGGAAGTCCAAGGAAACCATAAAAAATCAAATAAGTTATTTCAGAATAAACACTGGACACCCAATTAAGGAATTTAAGACGTTAATTCAAGATCTAAACAAAGCTGCAACAAAGAATTTGAAGCCATCAAAACTGACTAATTAGAAGGAGAAGAAATTAAAATAAAATTAGAAAGTCTTGACAGCAGGTTAGACCATGCAGAAGATCGAATCTCAGGGATTGAAGACAGCCTAGATATTATAGAGAAAGAACATACATCCATCCAAGGGAAATCCAAGAAATATGATATATCTATCCAACACTTGGAAGACACCATCAGAAGGCCTAATCTGAGGATAATGGGTGTAGAGGAGCACCTAGAAACAGAAGTTAATGGTCTCGGAAATTTGTTTAACAGGATCCTAGCAGAGAACATCCCAAACATACAAAAAGATAGGCCTACTCAGATATAAGAAGCTTTTAGAACTCCAAATAGACCAGACCAGAATAGAACATCCCACAGTCACATTATAATATACAGGATCAACTCAGACAAAGGAAAAGATCCTTAAAGCTGTGAAGGAGAAAAGATTAATCAGCTATAAAGGGAAACCAATTAGAATCACCTCAGATTACTCAGCAGAGACAATCAAGGCAATAAGAGCCTGTAATGATGTATGCCATGCTCTCATATCAAACAATTACCAAGGAAGAATACTCTACCCAGTTAAACTCTCCTGCACAACTGAAGGCCAAATAAAAAACTTCCAAAGCAAAGAAAAATTGAAACAATACATCTCCACCAAACCAGCCTTACAAAAGATTCTTAAAGATGTCCTACACATAGAAAACCAACAAGACCATAATAAAGGCCAAGAAACTGCACCCAAACTGAGAATCCAAGAACCAAAGGAAGAACCCAGGTTTTGGGGCCCCCAGAAAGGTGGATAACAAGGCAGGAACTCCCAAATACCTCCCAGTCTTATCTCTCAATATTAACGGAATTAAGTCTCCATTTAAGCGACATAGACTGTCTAGTTGGATTAAAAAACAAGATCCTTCTGTCTAGTGCCTTCAGAAGTCACATCTAGCACGTAAAAACAAACACATTTTCAATGTTAAAGGCTGGACCAAAATCTACCAAGCAAGCGGCCCCCATAAACAGTTGATAGTTACAATCCTAATATCAGATAAAATAACTTCAAATTAAAATTTGTGAGAAGAGCTAAAGAAGGTCGCTACAAGCTATTTAAGAGATCCCTCCTTCAGGAGGATATTACAATTCTAAATATCTATTCACCAAACAATGGAGCACCCAAATTTATCCAATAAACACTACTTTTCCCTCAAATCCCACATAGATCCAAAGACATTAATTGTTGACGATTTTAATGGACCAATCTTCCCAATAGATAGGTCAACTCAGCAAAACCTCAACAGAGAAACCGCAGATCTAAACAACTGCACAGATCAACTAGTTGTTACATCCATCTACTGAATATTTCACACAGCAGCATCAGAATACATGTTTTTCTCAGCAGCGCAGTGAACATTTTCCAAAATAGACCACATTTTAGGTCACAAAGCAAACTTGTACTAATTCAGAAATATTGAAGTGATATCATGCTTTCTCTCTAACCACAAGGGAATACAATTAGAACTCAACACCGAATGCCACCAAAGAAAGTCCTGTAACACACAAAGGCTGAACAACACACTATTGAATGACGAGTGGGTCATGGAAGAGACTAGAAAGGAAATTCAAATTTTCATGATATTCAACAAAAATGAGCACACAAATTACCAGCTCCTCTGGGACACAGCAAAGGCAGTACTCAGAGGCAACTGTGTAGCTCTGAGTTCCTACATCAACAAATTGGAGAGATCTGAAACCAACAATTTAACGAGACATATGAACCTCCTTGAAAGAGAGCAGCAAGATAAACCCCAATCCAGTAGATGGAAAGAAATAATTAAAATTAAATCAGAAATAAATGAATTAGAATACAAAAAAGTATAAAAAGAATCAAGAAAACAAAGATTTAGTTCTTCGAAAAAATTAACAAAATTGACAAACCCTTAGCAAATCTTATGAGAAAAAGAAGAGAACACACCGAAATAAATAAACTCAGAGATGAGAGTGGAAACATCATCACAGAAACAACCAAGATTCAGAACATTATAAGGGAATTCTTCTCAAAATTTTATCTAATAAGTTTGAGAACTTGGCAGAAATGGACATTTTCCTAGCAAATATTGACATGCTAATACTAAACGAAGATGAGTTAAACCATCTTAACAGGCCCATATCAAGTGTTGAAATAGAAACAACAATAGGAAACCTCCCATCTAAGAAAAGTCCAGGACCAGATGGTTTTAAAAAGGAATTCTGCACAGGCTTCAAATCAGAGCTCACACCAATACACCTCCAACTCTTCAATGAAATTGAAAGAGAAAGTTCACTACCGAACACATTCTATGATGCCATCATAACCCTCATCCCAAAATCAGGCATGGACTCATCAAAGAAAGAGTACTATAGACCCATTTCTTTGATGAACATTGATGCAAAACTTCTCAACAAAATTTTGGCCAATCAACATCAACAATTCATCCAAAACATAATACACTATGATCAAACAAGATTCATTTCAGTGATGCAAACCTGGTTCAATATATGCAAATCAATTAATATTATTCATCACATCAACAGGGGCAAGGATAAGAACCACATGGTTATCTCAATAGATGCAGAAAAAGCATTCAACAACATCCAGCACCCCTTTATTATGAAGGTTTTGGAAAACTTAAGAATCCATGGAACATTCCTGAATACAATAAAAGGTGTACATGACAAACCTACAGCCAGCATTATACTTAATCGTGAAAAACTAAAGCCATTTCCTCTTAACTCAGGAACAAGACAAGGATGTCCACTCTCTCCACTTCTCTTCAATCTAGTTTTAGAATGCCTAGCTACAGCAATAAGACAAGATGCAAACATAAAGGGGATCCAAATAGGTAAAGAAGAGATAAAATTCTCCCTCTTTGCAGATGACATGATCTTGTACTTAAAGAATCCCATAGACTCCACTCCCAAAATACTCAAGCTGATTCAAAACTTTGGCAAAGTAGCAGGGTATAAAATTAACCCCCCAAAATCAATGGCTTTTCTGTTTTCCAACAATGATAAAAGTGTGGCTGAAATTAGGAAACTACTCCATTTGTAATAGCCCCACAAAAAATAAAATACCTAGGAATTAACTTAACCAAAGAAGTGAAGGACCTCTATGATGAAATCTTTAAAAACTTGAAAAAGAAGATCAAAACAGAACTTAGAATTGGGAAAAACTTCCACGTTCCTGGATTGCAAAGATTAACATCGTAAAAATTGCAATACTTGCCAAGGCTATCTACAAATTCAATGTGATACATATCAAAATTCAAACCTCCTTTTTCAAGGGAATAGAAGAGGCAATCCAAAAATTCATATGGAACAATAAAAGACCCCGAATAGCAAAAACGCTCCTCAACGGAAAGAACACTGGTGGAGGAATATCAATAACAAATTTCAAACTCTACTCTAAAGCCATAGTAATCAAAACAGTTTGTCACTGGCACAAGAACAGACCTCAGGACCAATGGAATAGAATTGAAAACCCAGAAATGAACCTACAGACCTATAGCCATCTAATCTTCGATAAGGTAACTAAAAAAATAGAATGGAAGAAAGACAGCCTCTTCAGTATATGGTGCTGGCAAAATTGGTTAACTACTTCTAGAAAACTAAAGTTAGATCCTTACATATCACCCTGCACCAAAATCAACTCGTAATGGATCTAAGTCCTCGGAGTCAGAGCAGACTCTCTGAAAACATTAAAGGATGGAATAGGAGAAACCCTAGGTCTCTTTGTCACAGGCCGAAATTTTCTTAATAGAGACCCAGAAACACAACAAATCAAAGAACGGTTGGACAAATGGGATTGCATGAAGTTGCAGAGCTTCTGCATGGCAAAGGACATAGCTAGCAAGATCAATAGAAAGCCCATGGATTGGGAGAACATCTTCACTAGCCATACAAAGGACAAGACTCTCATATCTACAATATACCTGGAACTAAAAAAAGTAAATCTCCCAACAACAAATCCTCAAAGAAACAACGGCCCAATAAATATGTGGGCTAAAGTCTTAAAGAGAAACTTTTGTGAAGAAGAAAGAAGGATGACCAATAGACACATGAAGAAATGCTCAACCTTCCTAGCCATAAAATAAATGCAAATTAAAACAACATTATGATACGACCTCACCCAAGGAAAATAACAACAGATGCTGGAAGGGATGGGGACAGAAGGGAACATTACTTCATTGTTGGTAGGAGTGTAAACTTGTTCAACCTCTTTTTGAAACTAGTATGGAGGTTCCTCAAAAGACTCCACATAGAGCTCCCCTATGACCCAGCAATCCCACATTTGGGAATTTACCCAAATGTTTACAAACAAGACCACACTAAAGCTACCAGCACAACTATGTTTATTGCAAAATTATTTACTATAGCTAAGATATGGAACCAACCCAGATGCCCCTCAGTAGATGAATGGATCAAGAAAATGTGGTATATATACACAATGGAATTCTAACCCTCCATCAGAAAGAATGTGAGTGCCCCATTTGTTAGGAAATGGAAAGACTTGGAAAAAATTATATTGTGTAGTAAGCCAAGCCCAAAGAAACATAGGTCCCATGGTTTCCCTTATTTGCAATATCTAGTATATGTATGAGTCAAGCAGTAACGGTCAGATAAGGTGATGTTAGGAAAATGAACCCTAAGATATGTATTTAAATGTTTTTTTCCTTTCATTCATTTGTTTCTAATGCATTTATAAGATTATTTCTTAGTTGCTTTGTATGTCCCTCCCCCATAGTATAACCCCTGCTTTCACTGTATTTGATGTTGGTATAATTTGTGGAGGAGAAGGGGAAAAACAAGTCATTTAAACAAGGATACAGATGTACCCGCTGCAACAATGAGAAGTACAAGTTGTCATGTGGAAAACGAACTTTACAACTTTGGTGTGGGGGGGGGGGGGTGAGGAGTTAGTGGGGAGGGCGGGGGGAGGCTGGGGAGGGATAGGAAGGGGAAACAATTCTTGATAAAAAATGTACTGAATATCTTGCCCATGTAATTGTAACCCCTCTGTACAGTATGTTCACAATAAAAAATAAATAAAAAATAATTCCGGATATTTATTTTTCAAGAGATGTGTAGGAGACAGAATTCAATTATTCTATACAAGGGACCTGTCATAATGAACAATACAGTAAGTGTTAAGGTTTGTTAAAAGTTTTAATGTTTGAAATGTATTTAATTTGGGGTATTTGCTTATATATGCCCAAACTAGGTCTGTTTGGCAAGTCATAATTCTTTTCTATAAAATAGTTAAGATTCATGGTAGCAGATATATACCACTAAGTATGTACATTTCAGAGTTTAGAAACTTTACTAATGAGACCTTGCAAAGTCTCAGTGTAAAGAACCAGAATAAAGAGTTGACTTTTTTATCTACACAGTTTCTGTTAAAACTATAGCACTTCCTTACTTTATATGTTAGCGAGGAACAAATGAAGATATAAAACATATACAAATTACAAGATGAACCACAAATGGTAATCTTAGTGGGTGACTTTAACCACTACTCATAGCCTATAAAATTCTTGTTGAACATCATAATCTTAGCCACTGTTAACTGTAAAGATATATGACAATAATAAAATCTAATATATAGTACAATTTAAATACTGAAAACTCTGGTAATTGTTTTGTTTTTTATTTTATTAATCATTAATACTTAATTATCGGCTTACTTTATTTGTAGCATTGTTTTCTTTGTTGTAATAGGATACAACTTTTTGTAAGTTGTCATTAGGAGGTACTTTGAGAAGGTTACTGGGATAGCCAAACCATTTTTTATAGGTGCATGTAAATTTAAAAAGAGGAAAATTAATAACAACATATTTATTTAAAAAATGGTCAAGTAGAATCTGAATCAGGAATACTGATAAATGTCCACACTTAAAATCCTAGACCTAGGCTGTAGCAGAGGTATTACAGTGTTGAGGCCAAAAAAGTGGGAGACTGTGTTTTGTTTTGTTTTGTTTTGTTTTTAATTTGGATTTTTTTGGTCATGAGGCTTGAACTCTGGGGCCAGGGTTCTGGCTTTCAGCTCAAGGCTAGTGCTACCACTTGAGCCACAGCACCATTTGCATCTTTTTCTGCTTATGTGAAGCTGAGGAATCAAACCCAAGGCCTCATGCATGCAAGGCAGGCACTCTACCATTGAGCCACCTTCCCAGTACCAGAGAGACTGTATTTTAAAAAATCATCTAAACAACATTTGCTTCTGCTTTGGGTTATATAATGAAATATATGAATATCTTTTTACATTTTGTGCATTGTTGTGCTTCTAAATATATCATAACTTCATCCACTTTATCCTTTTTAAAGTCATGAAATATTTCTGACAGTTTGCTTCTGTGAAGATTGTTTTGCATTTATAATTTCTTCTGAGTCATTTTTATTTTTTCAAAATCACTTTATATTTAATGCTGATGGGTATTTACACAGAGACAGGGATATAGAGGATTTAGTTTACCAAGTGAACATTAAAATTAGACCTCAAAAACAAAAATCAGCCTTAACACATATTTTCATATCTTTCCCCACATTCTCCCTAAAAGACAATATTAAGAATGTCTGAGGGAAGCTTTTAAGCTCCAATTTTCTTGGGCTTCTTAGGTTTAGAATTCTTAAATTACAGGTTGTAATGGAAAAAGATATTTTCGTGCACTTTGCCCTTCAGACTGTATCTTGTTCTTTCCTTTTCTCGATTCCATTATTAGAGATTTTTCTCAGAGATGACTCTATCTCAACTTTTCTCTCTTCCTAAATGGACAAATGAATTTGCAGACCAAGACTCTTAGACAGAAAGAGTCTAAGAGCATGAATCTAAGATACTTCTCTCATACACCATCCCTACAAAGACACATGTACCAAAGCAGGATACATAGTTTCATATTTTTCTACCAAGGCCAAGGCATGAGGATGCTTGCTTCTGAGGGTGCCTGTTTGGGGCTCTTCTTGATGTTGCAAATTAACTTTATATCTAGTTCCATTATCAGCTACCAAGGATGGCATGTTTATACCATCAGGAGGTTGGCTCAACAGGGAGGCTGGATGTGTCGCCTATGAGGGGCTCCAAGGATCCCTCATGAATGGCACAGATGATCTGTGTTGGAAATACAGTGGGCAATTAAGGTATCCTACAAACACCTTCTCTGCAAAGCAAAGTTTACTTCTGTGGAAGGCATTCTGTCTGTCACACGCTCAAGTTGAATAAACACACTGGACAGGCAGCTCACCACTGGCTCCCATGAATTTGAACTTTGGAATCATCTTTCATATTGGCTCAAATTTTTGACTCCTTTCAAACTAGTCAAAAGTTTTAATAATCAACCAAATCCAGAACACCTGGCCATTTGAAAAATAACCAACTTTTACCCAGCTGGTGTTCTACCACTAGTGCCATGCCTCTAGCCCCTGGTACTTCTCTAAAATAGCATTGGCAGGGTTTTGACTACCTTTACAAGGGAAGTGCTTGTATCAGTGAAGCACTTCAAGATTTAACTTCTACAATTCTCCCATCTGATTTTGCTTTCTTTTCTTCCAACCAATAAGCACTGACTTTCCTATTCAGCAGTATCCAATAAGATATTTTGATTTAAAAAATGGTTTGTTTAAGGCAGATTTTCAGTCAGTTACTGAACCAAACCTGTTATACAAGGCCTAAAGCAACCATGCACACATTACTATGAAACAATTACTAAAGAGGTAAATATTGACACAATAACTCATTGTTAAAATGCTTGTTCTATCATCAAACTAGTAAAGGGATCTGCCAACACATAAAGACACACAACCTTTTTTAAGTGACTGGGGGCTGGTCTTGGGTTTGATTTCATGCTCTGGGCATTGTCCACTTTAGCCACAACTCAAAGCTACCAAAATGTAGTATCTTTTTTACAGCCTCATTGGAAATAAAAGTCTCATCTTTCCTGCCTGGGTTGGCTTCAAACACAGATCTTCAGAATACAGCCACCTGAGCATTTAGGATTATACTCAGCATCATCTCAGTTTTTAGGTAATTTTTTGCCAGTATTAAATCCTTGTAAGTCTTTCTGTAGCATTGGCCTCCAACCACCACAGAGATTCCCTTTGAAGTATATTTATTCTTTTATTTTTATATGTTTATTGTAAAAATACTGTATAGAGGGGTTAGTTACATGAGCAAGGTAAAGCATACATTTCCCATCAAGCATTGTTACCTCCTCCTTTGTATTTCCCCTACCATCCCTAACCTCCCAGCTCCAAAACTACCTTATACACTCCTTCCCACACCCCCTAAATTGTAAAGTTTGTTTTTCAACAGTGTCTGGTGCCTCTCATTGTTACAATGGGTCAACCTGTATTCCCATTTAAGCATTCTGTTTTTTCCATTTCTCTCCCCAAACTAGAGAAGTGTATATACAAGATGCAGAGCACCAACATCAAACTCATTGGAAACAGGGGTTATGCTGTTTCAGGGCGGGCAGAATATAAACAAACAAAAATCAAATGGAACATTATACATATGTTAGAACAATAGCAATAAAGAAAAAAACCACTTGTGTCCCAATGTTTGGGCTCATTTCATTTATCACCTTCTTATCTGGTCAAGTATCTGGTCAAGTATCGTATTTAGACCTATTTCTTTCCCATTCAATCCTACCAGTGGCTCCTACTTACTTTTCCATGGTGGCATTTTCAATTAACAAACCCTGCTGATAAATAAAAGCACATATTGGAATAATTTGATTATGGAGATCATAGATTGTGGAGATCAACAGAATAAAACTAATTTGAGTTCCTGTTTCTACTTTCTAGCTTTAAACTCTTTGGAAAATTTTCAGGCGTCCCTAAGTAGCATAGTTATAAATATGAAGTTTGAATGACCTGATAACTAAGAAGTCTCTCCTCAGTAATTTATGGTGTTTGAGAATGTTCATGTGTGGGTTGGCCAATGGAACCAAAGCACAGATTCTACTCCAGTTGGCCAGTAACATCTCCAATAGTGGTCTCATGAAATACCACCAGACATTTCCCCTGGCTATGATTAGTACTTATTGCTCACCTCAAAGGATTGGCCTTCACTACATCCAGGTATGTTTCCCGGAAATGTCCAATTTTCCCCAGGTAATTGACCTGGAAAGAATGGAGCTGGTCAGTTTCAGGGGTTTTTGAAATAGACTCTTGCTTCTGAGAAGAGCAACAGCATGTTCCAAGTTGTCTCTGATCACATTTCCCTGACACACAATCATAGCAGTACTCTGTACGTGCATGAAACATTTTGTGACTTTATACCAACAAACTGAATTTGACTCTTTTTTTATTTGTAAGCTAAGGTGGAAAATGTAAAGACTCTTCACTTTACTTTTTTGTTTCTCTAGCACTCAACAAATATATTCTTCAATATTTCTGGTAGAGTACATCCATTTACAGATGAGAAATGAAAGGCCAACAGTCAATGTAATGAGTAAATAATGCTACTATAATTTGTGTCTGAGCTCTTCACTCTGTGTGCTTACAAGAACCAGTAATTTGGTGATGGAGAGGACCAATATGAAAAGACTATGGAGAAAAATACTTTGGAAAAGTGGCTTAAATCTAGGTGATCATTGATGATTACATGAAACAGGCTGGTGTCCGGGGCACAAAAAAGGAGTACATAGAAATCATATTAGTGACAGAAACTGAGAAAATATTGATCATTCATCTTAACTATTGGGCAGGAGTAAAAGGTTAAGAAGAAATCTGAAGCGTTTTATGTCTCTAGCCACGCAACTGTATTAGTGATATTCTTGGCAATAAGGACTACAGGTGGAAATGATGGATTTAGGGGAAAAAAGTCTCTGATAGTTCTAAATTTTATATTAAAAAGATGTAAAGATAGGTCTCTTTAGACATAATAAAAATACCTATGACCAGAAATATGAAAAAGAATAGTAAAATCGTGGAGCATTTTTAAAGGGAAGACGAAATGGAAAGTTCTGACAAACTGTGAGCAATGTGAGCACCAGTTAGGACAAGATTCGAAGAATGAGATAAATAAGGAAACAAGAAAGTAATAAACACAGATTTACAGAAGTAAAGAAAGGAAAAAAATGCAGGGAGAAAAGGTCAAAACTGTTACAGAGATATTGTAAGAAATATGCTATTTGGATTTGAAAACTAAAAGGATATACACAAGTTCAATAAGAACAATATTTTTGTAAAATGATAGAGATATGTCATATTGATAAAATTTTGAGATATGAATGTGAAGCCATACAATTCTGGATCCAGGAATTCAACAGATCCTGTTGATTTTAAATGTTGGGAACAAATACTTTTATCCTGACCTTAAAAGAATTATACAGATGTAACTGTCATGAACTTTACATAGAGGTACTCTGTGAATATTTTTGAAACCTTTGTTTAGCCATGAGATTGTAGATTGCACTACAGCACAGACAAGTCTAAATTGTCCTACAGTTCCAATGAGTTACCCATGTATCCACATCAGTTTGGGGTTTTATTGACATACATTTAGATATGTTTGGGTATCTTATCAGTCTATCCATTATAAATGTAGGAAAAGTAACACCAAATATTAGGTTGAACATACAGCTTCACTGAAATGTCCCTAAGGAGCCTTTCAATTCTAGTATAATGGCTTATTTCAAAATGCTTTAAATTCTACATCCTGTAATGTGAGCATAGGGTTATACTGTGGAACTTTCCCCTTCAGATAGTGAGCACTACCCTATTGCTTAACATGGAGAAAGTACCCACATACATAGACTGGGCGAGGGCAAACAAGAAGTGGTATTTGGACAATGTTCTTAGCAGTTTGTACAGATGAAATGGGAATAGAGTAACTGTGAACTCAAAAGGAACGTGCAAAAAAAAGACAAAGGCACAAAATAGAATGTGCCAAGGAAATGCTGAAGGACAATTTCAGGTGTGAGGGTGTGTTCAAAGTACAGTCAGATGATGTATTTGGAGAACTCGGGAAAAAACTGCTTTAAACCATTCAGGGACAATCATATAAGTAGAAGCCCCTAACTCTGACTCTCTAATCAACACCAACATCATCAATTTAGGGAGTATTTTCAAAGAGCAAAGTGAGAAAAAGAAGACATCACAGTTAGGTGTCACGTTGAAGTAATGACAATCACATAAATGTTCTTATAAATTTTCACTTATTTTGGAGCATTATAGTGGCAAAAAGCCAAGTAAATATCTTGCATGAATCTAAATTAAGTGGGAGGTAGTATATTGGTCTCTTTTTAACTTGAAAGTTATAGATTATATCTTTTTTATTGTGAAAATAAAACAGAGAGAGGTTACAATTGAATGGAAAACATAATGAGTATATTTCATTTTTTCCTTTTTTTTATTGTGAATATACTGTACAGAGGGGTTAAATTGCATGGGCAAGATAATGAGTACACTTCTTTTCAAGCATTGTAGCTACCTCCTTTGTTTCCCATTCCCATTACTTCTCATCCCACATCCCCCATACTCAGTCCTCCCCCACCTCCTCGATCAAAGTTGTAAAGTTCGTTTCTTGACATAACGACTTGTACAGTTCATTGTTACAATGGGTCCACCTGTATCCCTAGTTAAATGATTTGTTTTTGCCCTTCATCTCCACAAATTATAACAATATCAAATGCAGTGAAAGTAGGAGTTATACCGTGGGGAATGGATATACAAAGCAACAAATAAATAATCTTATAAATATGTTAGAAACAATCGCATGAAAGAAAAAAAAAACATTTGAATACTTATCTTGGGGTTCATTTCCCTAACATCAACTAATCTGACATTTTCTGCTTGACTCAGACATATACTAGATATTGTAAATAAGGGAAACCATAGGACCTATGTTTATTTGGCCCTGGCTTATTTCATTTAATATAAATTTTTCCAAGTCTTTCCATTTCCTAACAAATTTTGCAATGTCATTCTTTCTGATGGAGGCATAGAATTCCATTGTGTATATATATCACATTTTCTTGATCCATTCATCTACTGAGGGGCATCTGGGTTGATTCCATATCTTAGCTATGGTAAATAATGCTTCAATAAACATAGTTGTCCTGGTAGCTTTAGTGTGGCCTTGTTTGTGATCATTTGGGTAAATGCCCCAAAGTGGGATTGCTGGATCATAGGGGAGCTCCATGTGAAGTTTTGGAGGACCGTCCATACTGCTTTCAAAAGTGAGTGAACAAGTTTACACTCTCACCAACAATGCGGTAAGTTTCCCTTCTTTCCACATCCCTTCCACCAAGCGTTTTTTATTAGAGTTCTTGATTACAGCCTTTCTATCTGGGGTGAGGTGGTATTTCAGTGTTGTTTAGATTTGCATTTCTTTTATGGCTAGAGAGGTTGAGCATTTCTTCACGTGTCTATTGGCCATCCTTTACTCTTCAGAGAATTTCTCTTTAAGACTTTAGCCCCCTTATTTATTAGGCAGTTGTTTCTTTTTGGATTGGTTATTGGGAGATTTAATGTTTTGAGTTCCAGGTATATTTTAGATATGAGACTCTTGTCCATTGTGTGGCTAGTGAAGATCTCCTCCCAATCCATTGGCTTTCTATTGATCTTGCTAGCTATGTCATGCAGAAGCTCTGCAATTTTATGCAATCTCATTTGTCCAACCATTCTTTGATTTGTTGTGTGTCTGGGTCTTTATTAAGAAAATTTTGGCCTGTGCCAAGGAGACCTTGGGTTTCTCCTATTCCATCTGGTAATGATTTCAGAATGTCTGCTTCGACTCTGAGGTCTTTGATCCATTTGTAGTTCACTCTGGTGCAGTGTGATATATAAGCATCTAGCTTTAGTTTTCTACAAGTAGTTAACCAGTTTTGTCAGCACCATTTACTGAACAGGCTGTCTTTCTTCCATTCTACTTTTTTATCTCCGTTATTAAAGATTAGATGGCTATAGGTCTGTAGGTTCATTTCTGAGTTTTTAATTCTATTCCAATGTCCTGAAGTCTGTTTTTGTGCCAGTACCAAGCTGTTTTGATTACTATGGCTTTGTAGTAGAGTTTGAAATTTGCTATTGATATTCCGCCAACACTGTTCTTTCTGTTAAGGATCATTTTTGCTATTCAGAGTCCTTTATTGTTCCCTATGAATTTTTGGATTTCCTCTTCTATTTCCTTGAAGAATGAGGTTGGAATATTGATAAATATCGCATTGAATTTGCAGATACCCTTGGTAAGTATTGCCATTTTCATGATGTTGATCTTTCCAATCCAGGATCATGGGAGTTTTTGCCACTATCTAAGTTCTGTTTTGATTTCATTTTCAGCGTTTTAATGTTTTCATAATAGAGGTCCTTCACTTCTTTGGTTAAGTTAATTCCTAGGTATTTTATTTTCTGTTGGTCTATTATGAATGGAGTTGCTTTCCTAATTTCAACCACACTTTTCTCATTGTTGGCATAGAGCAAAGCCATTGATTATGGGGGGTTAATTATATCCCCTGCTACTTTGTCAAACTTTTGAATCACCTTGAGTAATTTGGGAGTGGAATCCATGGGATTCTTTACAGGATCATGTCATTTGCAAAGAAGAAGAGTTTTACTTCTTTCACTATTTGGATCCCTTTTATGTTTTCATCTTGTCTTATAGCTATAGCTAGGCATTCCAATACTAGATTGAAGAGAAGTGGAGAGAGTGGACATCATTGTCTCATTCCTGAGTTAAGAGGAAATGGATTTAGTTTTTCACCATTAAGTATAATGCTGGCTGTAAGTTTGTCATATACAGCCTTTATTGTATTGAGGAATGTTCCATGGATTCTTAATTTTTTCCAGAACCTTCATCCTAAAGGGGCATTGGATCTTGTCAAATGATTTGTCTCTATCTACTGAGATAACCATGTGGTTCTTATCCTTGCTCTTGTTGATGTGATGATTTATACTAATTGATTTGAATATATTGAACCAGCTTTGCATCCCTGAAATGAATTCTGTTTGATAGTGGTGTATGATGTTTTGGATAAATTGTTGAAGTCGATAGGCCAAAAATTTTTTGAGAAGTTTTGCATCAATATTCATCAAAGAAATGGGTCTATAGTTCTCTTTCTTTGATGAGTCCCTGCCTGGTTTTGGGATGAGGGTTATGATTGATTCATAGAATGAGTTTGGTAGTGAAAGTTCTCATAGAAGAGACATTAAAAATGGAAAAAGAAAAACTTAAATTTAAAAAGTGAAAAATTTAAAATTATTTAAATTTAAAGAAATGATTTTGAGAGAAGAAAAGGATAGGATGACAGGAGGGGAGGAATAGAAGGGAGACATAAAAAAACTAAAAAATAAAAGTTCTTAAAATTAGTTACTTGAAAATTACATAAGTAAAAAGAGATAATTCTGCTATTAAAGAATTTAAGCCTAAGAGGTTGTGAATGGAGTAATAAATATCTGGGTTAAGTGTGTACATAATGGGGGATAAAGTTTAATAATCGAGGAAGGGTATATATCTGGGGATGAGCAGACCAGCAATTATGTCATGCAAAAAATAAAGAGAAAATACATGAAAAAAATCAAAATAAAGGGGGCACTAAATGGTCAGAAGAGATTTAAAAACAAAGCATACATACATATACACCTAAAATAAAATTATGTGATGAAAAATGATTAATAGAAAATAAGTTGAAAAATATAAATTAATAAAAAGTTACAATAAGAGTTCTTTGATTTTTATTGGGGTGGGGGAATGGGAAGGTCCTGAATCTCCAGTGTGTCCATAAAGAGTCTCTTGGTGGAGTCTCTGGTCTGCTTCTGGTGTTTGATTTTCCGTGGCTTGATTGGTTTCTTAAGTCAGTTTCTTTGAGCAGGCAGAAAAATGCGCTGCCTAACCCAGGATTTTATGATCCTCCTCCCACGCTAGTCCAGTGGGAGGTGGAACTGCTTTGAGTATTCCAAAAATAGGGAGATGGGTCTTTCCTCTAGTTTGGAGATAGTGTGATGAGGCTAGTTTCTAGGTATGGTTGAGGATTCTCAGCAAACAGTAGCTTTTCCCTGAGGGGCTAGTTTCTGAGATACTCACAGAGCCCAGCCTAGAGCCATTCTCAGTGTTTATGTTCATTGAATTTCAATTGATTGTCTAGGCTACTTTCGGAAGGGGGAGCCTCTAGCTCTATTTACCCAGTGAGGAAAGCCACTCCTCCATGGGCAGAGTTCCTCTGCTTGGGATAGGTGACTTTCCCATGGGTGGAGTTGAGCCTGGCTCATCAGGTCAGGTTCCTGTGATCTACTTCCCAAGGCTTCCAAGGCCTTAGTTGGAGCTAGCTTCTCATCTGTGCCTTTGTCAGTATCAAAGGTGGAGATCTCTGGTGGTGGGGGAAGGGTGTCCTTCCCTCCTCTGAACCTAAGAAGGAGTGAGGATATCAGGGCTCTACTCACGCCAGAGTCTTGTTTCCTGGGCCATCTCTGGTCTGCGATCTGCAGGATGAAGATATCTGCTCCTTATCAGTTCTTGCTGGTGTTGAGTAGAATCTGTGTGCTGTCTGGCATCTTTGTCTTTGACTCTGTAGGTATGGCGGCTCCCGCCTGTGCTGCTCAGATCTGTCTCCTTGCCTGAATTTTCCCTCTCTGGCCTAACTCTCTGTACTGTGCTGGCAAACTGGGTGTGATTCTCTAGCCTAGAACTGTTCACTGGAACATTAAACCTGCTGTCTATGAGAGAGATTGTTTAGCCTCCAACTTCTCTTCTGACATCTTCCTCCAAATTCTAGATTATGTCTTTCTATACTCTAACTTAGGATAATGATCTGCTGTCAGTTAATTTCTTCTCTTCCCCATCTTTTGACCTTGCACTTACATAACTTTCAATTAAATAGACATACTTGAGCTTGCATTTCCAAATTCTTCAAAATTATCTGAATTTCTTCATACTTCTGGCAGCCTCCTATATCTTTCTCAAGGGAATATTTTGTCACTACTATCCTGCCTAATTCAGTTGAATATATACATTACACTCTCATCCATATTTCTCAACACTTGTACCACCAAAAAAATCCTTCCTTACGTAGAATTCATGATTTAAGTATGTCTGGAGAGGTGGCATCTGTCATTTTTGAATGACCCTAAGAGATACTTACATGCAATCATGTTTTAAACCAATATGCCACTCAGTAGATGAATGAATTGACAAAATGTGGTTTGATAGATAGATAGATAGATAGATAGATAGATAGATAGATAGATAGATAGAGGAATTATATGCTTCCAATTCATAAAGAAATGGAAAGACTTGGAAAAAATCCTTCTAAATAAAATAAACAAGACACAAAGAAACAGTTTCCATGGTTTCCCTCATTTGTAATAACAGGAAATGTCTAGGATAGTTCTAGCAGATGAGTAGAATGCCTCAAAAGCTATATATATATATATATATATATATATATATATATATATATATATATATATATATATATATATGACAATATAAGATCTTGTTGAGCAAAATGAACACCTAGATATGGAAATGTAGGTTTTACTTTGTGGTTGTTGTTTTTAATGTACTATGTGATTTCTATTTTCTTTTGTGTATTCCCCTTGTTTTATCCCCTGCTCTATTTGATTTCGGTACTTGTTTATTGTATATATCATTATCTTAATTTAGCAAGGGAAGAAGAACAAAAAAGTGGGGAGACAAAGACCAAAGGGAAAACCAATTCAATAGCAATACTCACAAGACAACATGTTGAAAATTTACATTACATCTTGTGAGGGGTATTGGGGTAAAGGAAAAGTGTGAGAAACATGAGGGAGTGGGTAAAATTTAGACATGTTATGTATTCACTACTTTATAATTACTGCAACCCCTAAAAATAAGTTCCCTAAAATATAATTTCACTGTATTGCTATAGTAAATATTATTCCATGTGTATTACCTTTTTTAAAAATGAACACTATTAGGCATCTAATTTGAATTAATGACTCCTTTCTTTATCAGAGGTTCTCCAACGTGAATGTTATCCAACTATACAATATTTTCACAATATACTTGCCATTATTTTGAAAAAAAACCAATAATTTTAGTTTTGTCTCATAGTGAAACAGAAGACAGTTTAATTCTCTGGAATCTCCTAACTTTTGAAACTGAATAATTGTTAAGAGGACAGAATATATGTGTTCTTCAAAATTCCTACAACTACTAATTTTTCATTTTCAAATTCTGAACCTTCCATACCAGAGATATTAAAAATAGTACCTGTTTGCATGTTATTTAATTCTGCAATAGCTGCAGTTTCCAATGGGGTGTTTCATATTGAGAAATCAACAGAAAAAATAGCCACATTCTAGTAGAGGATATAGCTACGAAGCATGTGTAATAATTACTTCCTCAAGAGTAAACATTTATTCATCAGATTGAGCTATTATGTCTATGACCATCAATCCCAAACTTTTATGCCATGAAGTCATCTTAGCTCAACAGTTTCCAACTTGTAAGGTGCACCATAATATTCCTTAATTTACATCATGAATAGCTTACCTCTATTGTGGAAAAATAGTACACTTCTGCTAATGTGATGCCCTTCCTATTGTGGAAAGAACACTACACTAAACATTGCTGCATCATTTCCCCCCAGTGGTATTCTAGAAATCAGAACACTTGCAAATATTATTTATATTTATATTTTTTATCTATCATAGGTATTCATGAGGTTAAGATCAGAAGATGATGGTTAAAAGCCCACACAGGCAGGAAGATTCTTTACATGCTTCTCTCCAATAAACTGATCAGGAAAAGCCAGACACAAGTGGCATTGATGTTGAAATGGTAGGGAATGAACCTTGACCACAAACAGGCTCAGAGAGAGTGGCCAGACCCAGAGTTCAAGTCTGAGGACAAACCAAAAAACAAAATAAAATAAAAACCAACTCTAACCTTAGCATTTTGCTCATTGTATACAGAGGCATGTAATTAAGGAAATTTCCTCCTGAATTACGAATAGATTGAAAAACCAATTCATCACACAATTATTTTCTTCGTATCATGTTAAACCAAAGCCTCAAAAATTGCTTTTTCTAAATTTGTTAATTAATATCATCCAATTGTTGGCAACTCTGTCTAGATTATTCACATTATCAGTTTATTCATGAACTGTTGGATTTATCTATTAACTAAATTCTAATTATACCTGCCTTGAAAGAATATTTTAGGCAAATAGAATGCCAGAATCATAGGTGAATTTGTCAATTATACCCTCTACTTAAAAATAATTTTGTAGTATCCTATAGAATATAAAATTACAAAGAAAACCAAAATATTTATTTTAAATCTAAATTCTAACTTAACAAGTTCTACAAAGTCCTACATTAAACGAACTTTGTTATGTCTCCAGGCTTAAATATTTGTAATCCTTCATCATTTCTTTGGAATCCAACAGAATCATGTTTACTTTCTCAAATTTTTTATCGGAAATCAAGAGCCATTTTGCATCTAGTAATGTTCTGTAATGAAGAGAGCATTTAAAACACAACTGAGGAGTATATATGAATTGCATTTCAATAGGAAACTTGACTACTCAAAACATAATGGAAAAATTAGCCCAAACTTCCTACTGTGTATCCCTTTCTTGTTGTTCGGAATGTTTCATAGAGCCAAAATTATACTATTTGGTCCAGAGAAGGTATCGCTATGTATATGCACTCTCTAATCTCCTGTCTTAGCCTGTGTGCTAGACTACCAGGCTTGTATCACATTGCCTTGCCATAGTTTGTTGGTTTATTTAATCTAGATACAGACTAGCAATTCTGAACTTCTCCGATGATCTTATCCATTAGACTGACTGCTCAGACTGTTTATGTACTATTTTCAAAGACATTCTAACATTTGACACAGGATATGAACATTTTGAGATGCACCTGCAGGGGTCTGTGATTCATTCTTCCATGGATCCGATACCTTTAATAATGATTACTTGACTTTTGTATTATCTCTGGTCTCTACCTATGTAACACTGTCAAACATCTTTGAAGAAATTTCACTTGAGGACTTCCAATAATAAAAATTATCACTTGATCTAGTCTTACTCAGGATATATTTTCTATTATTTTCTAACTTTTCTCCACATTCTGAGAGTTGTTTCATTTGTGCAGGTGTTTGCTCATATAAGTGCCTCTATGTGTATGTGTATGTTTGCATGGTGCATGCAAAAGCCTAAGCAACCTTATTCAGAAATCTTGCTCATGACTAATATTCCATCACTTGATCTCACGCCTATATCCTAGTTACTCAGGAGGCTGAGATCTGAGGATTGCAGTTCAATTCCAGCACG
This sequence comes from Dipodomys merriami, assembly GCF_024711535.1. Taxonomy (NCBI): domain Eukaryota; kingdom Metazoa; phylum Chordata; class Mammalia; order Rodentia; family Heteromyidae; genus Dipodomys; species Dipodomys merriami. Next base: position 1,165,713 of record NW_027204938.1, on the reverse strand, counting down.
AATAGGAAATAAATATTCTGAGGCACTTATTTCCAATTAACCACCAGATAACTGGAAGTGTCACTGCAGCTCAAGAAGTAGAGTGCTAGCCTTGAGCTGAAAAACGGAGAGACATTGCCCAGGCCCAGAGTTCAAGCACCGCCACGATCATCAGAAAGAAAGAAAGAAAGAAAGAAAGAAAGAAAGAAAGAAAGAAAGAAAGAAAGAAAGAAAGAAAGAAAGAAAGAAAGAAAGAAAGAAAGAAAGAAAGAAAGAAAGAAAGAAAGAAAGAAAGAAAAAGAAAAAGAAATGAGTTTTTGGTCACCAGTTTATTACTAGTATAATTCGTGCTATCTCAACATAGACTTTTTTTTCCAGTTAAATCCATGCTCTTATATCTAACTTGCTTGGGAACCAGAATTACTCTTCCAGTCTGTTTTACAAATTTGCATGATTAGCAACCATGATTTAGAGATAGAAGATGAAAGAGTGGCCTTTTCCTTCATGTTCCACTTAGTATTAATGCTTTCTCTATGTCACTCCCATAGATCTACATAGTGACTGGCTTTATTGGTTCAATGTTGTCTTATTTGCAGAGTCTTCTATAGTAAATTGAACAATTATACTTAAGCACAGAACTTTTCTTTCTCCTATTATTCCTATTTTTCTTCTCCTGTTAACTTATCTACACTTGGGAAATAATGCACAACACACACATTCACAAAAAATAAACTTTTCTGAGAATCTTCTTCCCAGTTAAATTTAATTTACAGAGCACTTTTGAAATTTGAAGTTAATGTACTCTGGATAATGGTTTCTTTCATGTTTTTATTGTGAAAATAGTGTACAGAGGGGTTAGCGTTACATAAGTAAGGTAATGAGTACATTTCTATTAAGCTTTGTTACATCCTCTTGTTTTTCCTGTGGTATCCCTTCCCTCTTCATCTACACAATTCCCCCTCCACTCCCCAAATTGTAAAGTTCATTTTCTACATAGTGTCTTGTTCATCTGATTGTTCCTATAAGTCATCCTGTATCTTTCTTTCAGCATTTTATTTCCCTTCCCCTCCCCACATTAGAAAAATGTATATACAAGATGCAGGGCACTTACCTCAAATCCAATGAAAACAAGTGTTATACCATGGGAGACATAAAAGAGAAACCAAAAAAAATAACATAGGACATTTTAGATACATTAAAAACAATAGCAAAAAGAAAAAAAACAAATTGTGTCCCTATCTTGGGGTTCATTTCACTTAACATCTTCTTTTATGGCCATATATACATAGATAGTGTTTTTATAAGCCATTTAAATTTTATATGTTGTATTTACTAAGTTGTCTCTGAAACTCGTGTTACCTCATGTCCAAAGATGTCTTTGTGCTATTTCAATGAAGCCAGAAAACATTTAGTTTACCTCGAGCAATGCCATAGATTGTTCCTGGAAGTAAGTGGCAGGAACTGTCACTGTAAGTGGAAACTGATCCCAAGAGAGGAATTGAACATAGAGAAATGACAAAGTGCAAGTTAATTTGTGTGTTCCTTTTACTGTACAAGAAAAGAATCTAAGGATTGGAGGAAATTCTGTGCCTGACTTTTTCATGTGTGTTCTTTACTCATATACAACTTGTCTCTAAACTTCTAGTTGAGAATATTACAAAAGGAATCAATGTGCCATTTGAATACCAGCATAAAACACAAGCCATTTGAATACCAGCATAAAACACAAGGAAATAACATTGTTTTTAAAAGATAATGAGTACAAATCTTATCAAGCATTGTAGCCTCCTCCTTTGTTTACCTTTCCCATCTGTTCCCAGCCTCCCCCGCCCCCCCAACCAAAGTTGTCAAGTTCGTTTTCGACATGACAACTTGTACTTTTCATCGTTGCAAGGGGTCCACCTGTATCCTTATTTAAACGACTTGTTTTCCCTTCCCCTCCACAAATTATACCGACATCAAATAATTGTAACCCCTCTGCACAGTATTTTCACAATAAAAATATTTTAAAAAATAAGTAAGGAAAAAAACAAAAAAAGTGTTCTACTGTAAAGTGCTCTACTACAGGGAGGTTTTAATGTGCCTTATGCATGGATATTTCACTACTGAGATGTTTCTCTTGTTGAATGAGTCAGTTATCAATTCCTTTAGTCTTGTCCTGAGTTCTCCATCACAATAAGGATTACAAAAAAGCAGCATTCAGTGAGTATGATCAGCAAAAGAGCCTCTTCTCAAACCAGTGCTTTAAGGATGGTCCCAAAGTAATATGTGAGTTTTTTTCCTTGTTTGTTTGTTTGTTTGTTTAGTTTGTGCTGATTCTGGCGCTTGAACTCACAGGCTGGACTATGTCCCTGAACAATTGTCTTTCCTGTCCAACTTCCCCGAAAGCTAGTAATCTACTGCCTGAGCCAAAACTTCACTTCTGGCTTTTTTGGTGTTTAATTACAGATAAGAGTATAACAGACTCTCCTGCCTGGGTGGCTTTGAAATGAGAAAGTAAGAAAGCCAAGTGACATCAACTGTATTAAGATTTCTGTTTTGAACCAAGAAATACTAAATGAAGTTTATTATAAAGTTAATATTGGACAATTTTTAAAGGAAGAGAATATGCCCATCAAAGATGCCATAACTTAAATAACTCCTCAAAAGTAGGTGCACTGAATCATTTTGGAATTATTTTTCTGCTTGGGAACATAACTCTTGACTTCATAGTTCCTTTTGGGGAAACTTAAAATAATATTTGCATTTTTTTGGCCAGGGGGCTTGAAATCTGATCCTGAGTACTGTTCCTCAGCTCTTCAGCTGCAGGTGAGCACTCTACCACTTTAGGTACAGCACTACTTCCGGTTTCTGGTGGTTATTGGAAGATAAGAGTCTCATGTACTTTCCTGATCAGGCTTGCTTTGGACTGCAATCCTCTGGTCTCAACCTCCTTGAGTAGCTAGGATTGTAGGCGTTAGCCACCAGCACCTGGCTCATATTTGTATTTATGTGCACTTCATGACACTATGTAGACAAAAAAAATGGAAATTTGAATCAAATGCTGACATTGTAGCTGTTCAGAAAAATTGAGGTAGCAATAAATATGTCCTCCTTTTCCATGTTGTTACATTAATGAATCATGAGAAATGGGACCCTTACATTAGTACCCTCTGCCATCTGTTTAGGTGTGTTTAGTATCAGGAAATGCTCATAGAGAAATATAGAAAGACTGAGATCTTTAGAAAGCAAAGGAGATCAGGTATGAAAGAACAGCATAGAAGGAGATACAACTTATCACTCAGAGATTAAGAACTAGCCAACGAGATTTAGCATGCTAAAGGCAATGAGGAATAAGCCTACTTGATAACTAGTTCTTCAATTACCAAAAATGGTTCACTAGAACAGTTGCTGGTATAACTTAGTAATTATTATCATTTATTCCTTCCATCTGGAGTTATTCCTTCTCTTCTGTCACAATTGTTAATTAGCCCCTGCTTTTTTGGTGCCATGACTGTCCAAAAAGATTTCTAAATCTCACTTAGACTACCCTTCTCTTTGTGATTAGCAGTGACCACACAAAATCCTGGAATCTTTGAATTTCCAGAATTAATTTTTACCTGATATCTAAGCACACTCCTGGCATTAATAGCCATGACTTATTAACAAAACTTTTTTTTTTAACACAGTATTCTAATATAGATAAACTACATGAATTAAGGACTATTGTCATGTATCAGCATGGAAGGAGCAATTATATTTTCCAAATATGGGTTCTTTATTTTGCATTTATTAACTAAATGTATTTTTTTCCAGTCCTGGAACTTGAAGTGAGGGCCAGGGGTCTGTTACTGAGGAGTTTTGTTTTGTTTTGGATTTTTTTGCTCAAGGGTAGCACTCTACCCCTTGAGGCACAGCACCATTTACAGTTTGTCTTTTTCTATTTATTTGGTACTAAAGAATTGATCCCAGGTATTCATGCAAGCTAGGCAATAACTGTACAATGAAGTCACATTTTCAGAGACCTAAATGACTTTCTTAAGATGGCATTAATATTTCATTCCATTACTATGTATTATAATTTCGGCCAAGTGGTAGAGAAGAAGTGGAAACAATACTAAGTCCAGTAAGGCTGACATTCCCATCACATCACTAAGGAAATACACTCTTAAAACCTGCAGGACTGATAGGGCTGTTACATGTGACATTATTATGTAAAACACTCTTAACAGTCATCTCCGACATCCATAATTTTCTGCTTCCACTTTCATGGTCAAGCTCCAAATATCTAAGCCTTTTTATTCATTGGATGTGTTTCCTATGAAGGAAGAAGGAGGATGTGGAAGGTGATGGTTGAAAAATATGTATAATGGTTCCCTGACCACATTTTTTTGCATTTTTAAAAAGTGCTACTGATGAGCTCCCATTTACATCTAATTGACTATGCTATTTGCACAAGATTCAGATAAATGAAGGCATTTATTCTGGTGGATAGTCACATATATTAACAAAATCCATTTCTGGGAAAAATGATACTAAGTAACAAAGTATAAAGTATTGTCTTTAAAATGGTTTCTTCTAGCAGAACAAAATGTAGTATTGAAATGATTACTCCAGCTTTCTATGAGATGTTATGGTGTCTCAGTATCAAAATGTTCTCTAATTCCTGTAACATCCGAGCATTAAAGACATGATTTGAAGATCTCAGTAGTTTTAGAAACAAAGATACATAATAACTTCCTTCTTGCAGAGACATGTGATAGCAAGTATGATTGACTGTATTATAGTTCTCATTTTTTTCCCTCTTCATCACAAGTGTTGCATATTTTGGCATACTACCCTATGTCATGAATCAGCTCCCTGTAGTTCAGATTTAACTCTACTCTGCAATGTCAAGATGGGTCATGTGAGCTACTTCAGTTTACAAAAGTTAACCAGAGATGGCAACAGGCTATTTCTAGGGGATTTCTGTCCCATTCTCTGTGTCTAACAGCTGACTTGTTTTCCCTTCAGTATAAAAATAGCATATTTCCAGAGGTAATCTTCCTTCAGCTTATATACTGGAGGAATATACCATGTGAAATTGAGTCAAAAGTCAAATACAGCCACATACATATAAGACAGCAGGAATTAAGCTATTATTAGAATATGATACATGTTATTAGATTCTTACCATCCTTGTATACTTTTATGAGACTTGAGTATGGCACACCAGAATTTAACAAATACTAAACAAGAAATAAGCAAATAGATAACATTTCCTGTTTGATGCTACTACACTTTTTTTTTTATAAAGAAGCATTCTCCATATGATCACTTTTGTAGTTAGCTTTTTGTATAAATGGGTTTAATCACTCTAGAGCACTGTATTTAATATCCACAATCATTACCCAGACATCGTGATTAAGATGAGGAAAAACAAAATGTTAGATTTCTCATCATTTTTTCATTATTTAGAGAATACTTTATTCGTTTCTGTAATCAAACCCACGTAGATAAGACCTTGCATATTTAATAGAGTGCATTTACCCCTGTACAAATGGAAAAAATTAAGTTTAATATTTTTAGACCAATATGGCTATTAATTTCTGTACAAGACCAACTCAACACGGTAAACTGGGATACTGTTTCCAACTTTGACAGCACAGCTAAAGTTTCCAAAAATTCAAATCACATATATATATATATATATATATATATATATATATATATATAGAGAGAGAGAGAGAGAGAGAGAGAGAGAGAGAGAGAGAGAGAGAGAGAGAGAGAGAGAGAGAGAGAGAAATAATAGCAGTATGTTATGCATCAATAGCAGCAATAGCTTTTCCAGGTTCTGCTGTCATGGGAACAAAACTAGACACCCAGCACATCCATTAATAAAAAGAAAAAAGATAAAAAACAAAACCCCATAAAAATGCGAAGTTCTGTTACTGTTGTGGTACCTGGCACCATTTTTTTTAACTTCTGAATCATCATCTGGAAAGAAAACATTTTTTAAATTTTATTTGTGAACATACTGTAGAGAGGGGTTACAATTACATGGGCAGGATAATGCATGCATTTCTTACCAAGCATTGTAGCCTCCTCCTTTGTTTACCCTTCACATCCCTTCCAACCCTCTCCCCTCCCCCCCACCCATTCCTCCCCCCATCCTCCCCCCCCCCGCAGAACATACGTACAACTTGTACTTCTCATTGTTGCAACAGGTCCACCTGTATCCTTAAACGACTTGTTTTTCCCCATCTCCTCCACAAGTTATACTGACATCAAATATGTGAAAGCAGGGGTTATACTGTGGGGAAGGGACATAAAAAGCAACAAAGAAATAATCTAATAAATGAGTTAGAAACACATGCATGAAAGAAAAAACATTAAAATACATATCTAAGGGTTCATTTTCCTAACATCACATTATCTGACCTTTTCCGCTTGACTCATACATATACTGGATATTGCAAATAAGGGAAACCATGGGACCTATGTTTCTTTGGGCCTGGCTTACTTCACTTAATATATTTTTTCCAAGTTGTTCCATTTCCTAACAAATGGCGCAATGTCATTCTTTCTGATGGAGGCATAGAATTCCTTTGTGTATATATACCACATTTTCTTGATCCATTCATCTACTGAGGGGCATCTGGGTTGGTTCCATATCTTAGCTTTGGTAAATAATGCTGCAATAAACATAGTTGTGCTGGTAGCTTTAGTGTGGTCTTGTTTGTAAACATTTGGGTAAATGCCCAAAAGTGGGATTGGTGGGTCATAGGGGAGCTCTATGTGAAGTCTTTCGAGGAACCTCCATACTGCTTTCCAAAGTGGTTGAACAAGTTTACAATCCCACCAACAATGAAGTAAGGTTCCTTTCTGTCCACATCCCCCCCAGCATCTGTTGTTGTTAGAGTTCTTGATTTTTGCCATTCTAACTGGAGTGAGGTGGTATCTCAATGTTGTTTTGATTTGCATTTCTTTTATGGCTAGGGAGGTTGAGCATTTCTTCATGTGTCTATTGGCCATCCATTTTCTTCTTCAGAGAAGTTTCTCTTTAAGTAATGGGCCCACTTATTTATTGGGCAATTGTTTCTTTGAGGATTTGTTCTTGGGGGATTTAATTTTTTGAGTTTCAAGTATAATTTAGATGAGACCCTTGTCCGTTGTATGGCTAGTGAAGATGTTCTCCCAATCCGTGGGCTTTCTATTGATCTTGCTAGCTATGTCCTTTGCCATGCAGAAGCTCTCCAACTTCATGCAATCCCATTTGTCCAGCCTTTCTTTGATTTGTTGTGTTTCCGGGTCTCTATTCAGAAAATTTTGGCCTGAGCCAAGGAGACCTAGGGTTTCTCCTATTCCATCCTGTAATGCTTTCAGAGTGTCTGCTTTGACTTCGAGGTCTTTGATCCATTTAGAGTTGATTCTTGTGCAGGGTGATATATAAGGTCTAGCTTTAGTTTTCTACAAGTAGTTAACCAATTTTGCCAGCACCATTTACTGAAGAGACTGTCTTTCTTCCATTCTATTGTTTTAGCTCCCTTATCGAACATTAGATGTCTATAGGTCTGTAGGTTCATTTCTGGGTTTTCAATTCTATTCCATTGGTCCTGAGGTCTGTTCTTATGCCAATACCAAGCTGTTTTGATTACTATGGCTTTATAGTAGAGTTTGAAATTTGGTACTGATATTCCTCCAGCAGTGTTCTTTCCGTTGAGGAGCGTTTATGCCATTCAGGTTCTTTTATTGTTCCATATGAATTTTTGGATTGCCTCTTCTATTTCCTTGAAGAACGAGGTTGGAATTTTGATGGGTATTGCTTTGAATTTGAACATATCCTTGGGAAGTATTGCCATTTTCATGATGTTAATCTTTCCAATCCAGGAGCATGGGAGGTTTTGCCATTTTCTAAGTTCTTTGATTTCCTTTTTCAAGATTTTAAAGTTTTCATCATAGAGGTCCTTCACTTCTTTGGTTAAGTTGATTCCTAGGTAATTTATTTTTTGTTGGGCTATTACAAATGGAGTGACTTTCCTAATTTCAGCCACACTTTTCTCATTGTTGTCATACAGAAAATCCATTGATTTTGCGGGGTTAGTTTTATACCCTGCTACTTTGCCAAAGTTTTGAATCAGCTTGAGTAATTTGGGAGTGGAATCTATGGGATTCTTTAAATACAAGATCATGTGGTCTGCAAAGAGGGAGAGTTTTATTTCTTATTGGAAAGAAAACATTCTTGAGTAACATCATTAAAAACAGCTCTGATAAAGCACATTCACTACTTCTACGTATCTTAAAGCAGGTACAAGGTATTTATATTCACAGAGGGATGATACAGTACTGTCCTACATCTTTAATAATAGAGGATACAATTAAAAAGGCACTATTAACACTTGTTTCTACTTTTCCAGAGGGCCAAATGATGGTATGACACAGCTTATGAAGAAATGCACTTTCTTAGATAGGAGTTCCTTGATCAGTTTGACAGTTCCAAGTACTCAGTACTTTGTCTCTTAGTACTCAGTACTTAATCCCTTAACATCAGCCACAAACCCTTTGAAAATTGAGGTGCGGGAGAAGGAAGAGGAAATAATCCCCAAACAACAAACAAAAACTATACCCAACATCCACTGGACTCATACGAAGATGACTGAGTGAAGGTAAGCAAGACTCAACTTGTCTGTTGTATGTTTGAATGGCGAGAATCTCACAGAGCCTGATGAGAGTGTAGCCAGGCCCTGGACGTATGGTTGCTGTCATTAATAGTTCACCGTTTGCTCACTCATCCAGGATATCCTTCTCTTTTTCTCTTCTCTTTTTTTAGTGTGAATTTTCATCCTTTCTCCAAATTCTCCTATTAATAAAGGAAGAATGACACTTTGTGGATATCAAGCAAGAGGCTTCACAGCCAGAATTTCATTCTTTCAGAAATAAGTGAAGTAAAACAGAGTAGCTCGACGAAGAATAAAGTTTTTTTCCCCTGTCTGGCTCCCACTATAGTGTCTTAACATGAGTTAATTATCTAATAAAACATTTGCCTTGGCTAATTTTTTTAATATAGATTTTAAATAAAAAATAATTTTTAAAAAATTTTAAAAATACATTTTAAATAAATAGTAATTTGTTGTTTGCTTTTGGCAGGCATGAAATAAGTCTGCATTTTCATTGGGTGAGTTAAGAGATTAAATTTTATGAGAATCTAACATAATGAAAAATAGATGATTTTAAGATAAATAGCTTATAGGTACATTTTTAACATGAAATATCCACAGAGACATCTTTTTTCTTCTTTTCCTCTCCACACTCATTCAACTTCAATAACCAATTCATGTAATTGAAATATCTGTGTTTTGGGGAATAGATTAGACATAAGTTACAGAAAGAGAACCAGTATTAAATGGTGTATTCTTTAAAAATAGCATTCAAATAAATATTAGCCATAATTCCAAAATAATAGCCATCAAATGATATTGAAAAGAGAAGAGTTTTAGCAGAATATATAAAAACTGATAGTGCCAGAACTGCTTCAGGAGCTGCTGTCTGGGATTTAAGGTTTCTAGAACATTACATTTTAACCAGGATTAATTGCCTTCAAGGACGACATTTTTTAGTTATATTTCATTGAAGAAATATGTGGTTCAAATTTAATGAAAAGATACCAGGTTATCATCTGTATTTCTCTAAGGTGTTTAGTATTGATATTTTTTATTGTGAAAATACCGTACATAGGGTTTACAATTACATGGGCAAGGATATCAGTACATTTCTAATCAAGCATTGATGTTTCCTCCTTTTTTTCTCCTTTTCATCCCTTCCCAACTCCCACCCCCATCAACCCTGCCCCGGCAAAATTTGTAAAGTTCGTTTTTCTACATAACGACTTGTACATCTGATTGTTGCAATGGGTCCACCAGTATCCCTATTTAAACGATTTGTTTTTTCCCTTTCCCTCCATAAATTATACCAACATCAAATACAGTGAAAGCAGGGTTATACCAGGGGGGAGGGACATTCAAAGCAACAAAGAAATAGTAACAATCACATGTAAGAAAAAATATTTGAATATTTATCTTGTGGTTCATTGTCCCTAACATCACATTATCTGACCTTTTCTGCTTGTTTCAAACATATACTAGTTATTGCAAATAAGGGAAACCATGGGACCTATGTTTCTTTGAGCCTGGCTTACTTCACATAATATAATTTTTCCATCTTTCCATTTCTGAACAAATGGTGCAATGTCATTCTTTATAATTTAGCCATAGAATTCCATTGTGAATATATACATTTTCTTGATCCATTCATCTACTGAGGGGTGTCTGGTTGCTTCCATCTTAGCTAAGGTAAATAATGCTGCAGTAAAAATAGTTGTGCTGGTAGCTTTAGTATGGTCTTATTTGTGATCATTTGGGAAAATGCCCAAAAGTGGGATTGTTGGGTCATACGAGAGATCTATGTGGAGTCTTTTGTGGAATCTTCATACTACTTTCCAAAGTGGTTGAACAAGTTTTTCTCTCACCAACAATGCAGTAGGGTTCCCTACTGTCCACATCCCTTCTAGCATATGTTGTTATTAGAGTTCTTAATCATAGCCATTCTATGAGGTGAGGTGGTATCACAATGTTGTTTTTATTTGCATTTCTTTTATGACTAGGGAGGTTGAGCAATTCTTCATGTGTCTATTGGTCATGCTTCTTTCTCCTTCAGAGAAGTTTCTCTTTGAGTCTTTAGCCCACTTATTTATTGGGCAGTTTTTTTTGAAGACTTGTTGTTGGGGGATTTATTTTTTTGAGTTCCGGGTATATTTTAAATATGAGACCCTTGTACATTGTATGACTATTGAAGATCTTCTCCCAATCCATGGGCTTTCTATTGATCTTCTAATTATGTCCTATGCCATGCAGAAGTTCTGCAATTTCATGCAATCCCATTTGTCCAACCTTTCTTTGATTTGTTGTGTTTTCTGGGTCTCAATTAAGAAAATTTGGCCTGTGCCAAGTAGTACTAGGGTTTCCCCTATTCTGTCCTGTAATGTTTTCAGAGTGTTTGCTTTGACTCCGAGGTCTTTGATCCATTTGATGTTGGTTCTGGAGCAGGGTCATATATAAGGTTCTATCTTTAGTTTTCTACAAGTGATTAACCAATTTTGTCAGCACCATTTTCTCAAGAGGTTTTCTTTTTTCTATCTTATATTTTTTTAGCTTCCTTATCAAAGATTAGTTGGCTATATGTCTGTAGGTTCATTTCTGATTTTTCACTTCTAATCCATTGATCCTGAGGTTTGTTCTTGTGCCAGTCCCAAGGTGTTTTGATTACTATTGCTTTGTAATATAGTTTGAAATTTGGTATTGATATTCCTCCAGCACTGTTCTTTCTGTTAAGGGTCGTTTTTGCTATTTGAGGTCTTTTGTTGTTCTCTATGAATTTTGGGATTGCCTCCTCTATTTCCTTGAAGAATGAGGTTGGAATATTGATTAGGTATCGGACTGAATTTTTAGATAGCCTTTGGAAATATTGGCATTTTCACGATGTTGATCCTTCCAATCCTGGAGCAGGGGAGGTTTTGGCACTTTCTAAGTTTTGTTTGATTTCCTTTTTCATGTTTGTACATAGGCTTTATATGTGTATAAAAATAATAATGCTATTAAAGAATTTATGACTAAGAGTTTTTGAACTGAGTAATACATTTCTGTATTAAGTGTGTACACAATGGGGGATAAGGTCTAATTATTGACAACAGGTATATACCTGAGGAGGATCAGAACAGCAATTAAGTCACACAAAAAAGAATGAAAGAGCAAAAAATGAAAAGAATGAAAAGGATAAAAAAAGAAACAAACCCAAAAAATCAGTACAGATTTTAAAAAATCACACGCACACTTACACACATATACATCTAAAATAAAAATTATGATGTAAAAAAATTAATAGAAAACAATTTTCAACAAAAATTTTAAAAGGTACAAAAAATATTTCTTTGATTTTTTGGGGGGGAGGGAGTTGATGAGAAGATCCTGTATCTCTCTTGTGCCCATCACGTCTCTTGGTAGAGTCTCTGGTCTGAATGTGCTGTTTGGTTTTCCTGTGGTTTGATTGGTTTCTTAAATCAGTCTGATCAAGCAGAAAAATTCTCTGCTTTATCCAGGATTTTGTGCTCTGCCTCCCAGGCTAGTTCAGTGGGAGGGAGATCTGCTTTGAGTATTACAAAAGAGGGAGATGGCTGTTTCTTCTAGTTTGGAGATGCTGTGATGAGGCTAAGTTCTTGGTAGAGTTGAGGCCTTTCAGAAAACAGTAGCTTTGCCCTAAGGGGCTAGTTTGTGAGAAACTCACAGAGCCCAGCCTGGAGCCATTCTCAGGGTTTATGTTTACTAAATTTCAATTGTTTTTCTAGGTTGCTTTAGGGAGGGGCAGCTCTGGCTCTGTTTACCGAGTGTAGAAAGTCACTCCTCTGGGGGCAGAGTTTTCACTGCCTGGGCTGGGTGAAGCTGAGCCTGGCAGGTCAGGTGAGATTCCTGTGGCCTGCTAAATGACTCTTTTGTTTTCTTCCAAGGCCTGAGTTAAAGCTAGCTGCTCAGCCAGGCTTGTCAGTATCAAAGATGGAGATCTCTGGTGGGGGGAGCAGTGGCTTTCACTCCTCTGCTCTTTGAGAAGCAGTGAGGATGTCACGGTTCTACTCACGCCAGTGTCTTTGTTCCTGAGTCTCTGGCCTGCGATCTGCAGGATGAAGATATCTGCTCCTTGTCAGTTCTTGCTGGTGTTGAGTAGAATCAGCTTCCCAGCCTTGTCTGGTGCCTTAGTCCCTGAATCTCTATGTTGTAGGTATGGCTGCTATGGCCACCACTGCTCTCCCTGCCACAGCCGCGGCTACCTGCAAGTGCTCAGATCTGTCTCCTTGCCTGGATTTTCCCTCTCTGGCTAAAGAAACTCTCTGTATTGTGATGGGACACTTGGTGTAATTCTCTGGCCTAGGAATGTGCACCAGAAAACTAAAACTGCTTTCTCTGCGAGAGGTTGTTTAGCATGCAGTTTCTTCTCTGCCATCTTCTTCCGAATGCCCTAATAATGCCTTTTATTTTAACATTAAAGTTGTAAGTAATACATTTGAAGTCCTAGTGAAATTTGAAGGTTCAGATTTAAAGTTAAATTTTCAAAATTCCCAAATATTGCATTTTTGCAACCAATATGGAAAACAGGCATGTTTTATCCTCAAGAATGTCATTATTTCATATGCAAAAAGTTAAATAAATATAATATTAATTCAGTGTAATTTAGTGGAAATAAGAAATCATATACTTACGTAATGCATCAATTCCATAGATTATAAGGTCTATCGATCAAAATACTATACTTGTTTTAAGTAGATTACTTAAGACATAAAGCAAGTGATAATTTTCTTTAATCAGTGAAGTTGATATAGAAGTTCTGTGTGCTTGATACATGTCAATTTACACATATGCTTGGCTCATCTCAATGTTATTTGAGGATAACTGAGAAAAGAACTAGAAAAAAATCACTCAAATGTTTAGCTTTATTTTGTGGCTAAATATGTCTTTTCTATATCTCTTTATTTTATTTGAAAAATCTGGTAAATTTATTTAAGTTACATCAACAATAATGAGAAATAAACAGCCCATAACTCCTTAAAAGACAATTAATAAGAAAACAAAGAAATGATAAAGAAACAAATAGAATGTCATTTTGCACGTGGTCATTGTATATTGTGGTGCTTGGTAATTGTTTATTGTGTGACTATCCCATTAATCTGGCTCAAATCACTAGGGCTACTAGATGAAAATTTCAAAATCTAGAGCAGCTAACACAGCTGTGCAGTTATTTGTGGGTTTCTCTATAGTAGTAGCTGGGCATAAACACTAAAAAGGAAATAATTCTAGTTCTCTGCAGGTAAGAATGTGATAAAAAGCATACTTTTATATTCTTAGATGAAATAAGAAGAACACACCTTCAAAGCTTACTATACCATTAGCCCTTTAAATAACAGTGCCATTTTTAAGACAATACAGAGAATTAAAGTCTTTCATCTCCCCCATCCATTACTGCCACTCACAAATCATTGCCAAGGTAAATTTCTAGTTCTTTTTTACATTTAATTGGCTTAGGAGTAACATAAAAAATAATTCAAGTTGTTGACAAAATTTAATTTAGAATAAGCAAGCAAACGAGATTCAACTCCATAGTATAACCTTTAATAAAAGTGAATTAAGGAATATGGCATGTCCTTTGTAATGTAATATTAGAAATTAGGGCAAAATTCCAGAAAGAGACTCTGGAAGAAGGAAAAAGAAGTCTTTGATAAGATATATTAAAGATTACCTAGGGACAAGTAATTTTGCCTACCTTTTCTATTATATGATAATGTAACATATTTTTGTTTGCTAATCAGTGAAACGCAAAGAGATTTTTAAATATAATAGGAAAAATGCATAGTCATGAATGAATGAAATTAGGGAGTAGATGGCTCAGGAGCTAGGTGATTCTGTAAAATATTCTCATTATTTTGAATAATCTAGTGTTTATGTGTGTGTGGATTTATGAATGTATTTATGTCTGGGCAGGAAAGTTTGATTATTAGATCATTGCTGGTACACAATGTCTGGAACTTAACCTGAGTCAGAGTGGTAAATACGTGTGTGTGTGTGTGTGTGTGTGTGTGTATGGGTGTGCCTGCAAGTCTGTATTTAGAAGGAAGAATCTTATTTCCCTCAGGGTATACAATTAATTATATTAGGTATACTACATTAATGACAGCAGATAAAAGTAATTAACATTTCATGCCATATGTTTTTGTTCATATGATTGCATGAACAATCTAAAAAGTTATGTTTGGGGATTGAGTTTTGTGGAAGGTCAACTGAAAGTATAAACTTTTGGAATCTTGAGAAAGATATCAATGGCACATATTTCAGTGTAGATCAAGTTTAGACAACACTTGTAAAGGATATATAACACTATTTGAAAATGCAATATTTATTCATTGTTCCATAGCTACATTATTCATAAATCTGTAGGAAAACAAGTTCAATTATGGAAACATAATATAATGTCATTATTTACTGCATTCAGTTTAACACTTTAGTTTCGTCAAGTCGAAATACCATTTATTTCTTCTGTATAAGAAGGTAAATGCTAAATATTACAATTTGTGCCATAGTTCACATTAGGAAGCTTTGTCCGTATCAATAAGTTTATTTCTTTTGTTTCTGTTTTCCTATTTATAATTCTGTTTTTAAGGACTTTTTCTTTCTCCAAATTTGAGGCTTGAATATACATCATGCTCTCAGTTTTTGGTAACAGTAGTCAGTGTAACATTAGAACCATGCCTCCAGCCCAGAAATTTTTGTAGTTAAATGGAGGTAGAACCTCATGAAATTCCCTACCAGCCTGAGAACCATTATCTCACAAGTGCCATCCTTCTTATTCACTAGAATCATACAGATGAGTCACGGACTCCAAGAGTCAATGACTTTTCATGTCTTATAGATTCCACATTTGCTAGTAATTGTAATAATAAACTACCACAGATTGGGTAGCATTAACACTGTAGATACATTGCCTCTAAGTTTGTGGAACTAGAACTCCAAGATCAGAGTTGGCTTCTTCTGAATCCTCTTTCCTTGGCATACCCATGGCCTTCTGCTTTTCTTGCAGGCGACTTCGACTTAAATGCTGCCTTTGAGATTCTGTTTCCAAATGCATTCATTTTCTAAGGCAATGGGTTGTTGAAGTTTAGTATGATTTCAGTGGGACAGTATCGAACAGATAACATATTACTTAACGGATAGAAAAAAATCTAGAGTTAGAAATTATTTGAATTGGGCATGGAAGTTATGGTTATACCTTAAAAAAATAGGAAAAGAGATAAAGATTTTATTAGAGCTTGTAAAACCAGTATGAAGTCTTTACCTTAGACAAGCCAAATTCTTACCCTGTCACACTTAAATTCCTAGTGATACTGGGGGATTGAACCCAAAACCCTATACTTGTAAAACAGCATCTCTAGTACTGCCATACCTGCATATTGTAATTGGATTGTTTATTTTGAAGTAGTATCACTATGCCTGGGCCTGCTTAGACTGCAGTACTCCTAACACAAACATAATTCATTGCATCCAGCAAATGGTTAGAATTTCTGAAACTTCTTTTTTTGTCTGTGCTTTCCTGGAACTGAAATTCTGTAATCTCTGTTTCCCAAGTAGATAAGATTACAGGTTTGAGCCACTTTATAGAGTAAAAGTATACAATTTAGGGCTGGGAAGGTGGCTCAGTGGTTAAAGCGCTTGCCTTGCATGCCTGAGGCCCTGGGTTCAATTCCTCAGCACCACATAAGCAAAAAGAAAAAAGCCGGAAGTGGCGCTGTGGCTCAAGTGGTAGAGCACTAGCTTTGAGCTGAAGAGCTGAGGGACAGTGCCCAGGCCCAGAGTTCAGGCCCCATGACCGGACCCCCCCACCAAAAAAAAACCTTGATATTGCCTATATTTGTGCTTAATGTATATAGTCTACCTTAATTTTTGTTTAGTACTCTGAATTGAAAACATTGATTTTCTTGGTATGCATGGCTTTGTTTTGGATGGAATCCCATAACAATAAAAAAATCTCCCAAAAGTCTATGTCAAAAATCATGGAAAGGAAGGCTTCAGTTGGAAACAAAACACTGATCCTTAAGTTATAAATGCAATATATTTATTATGTTAGTCAATGCTTTCTTAAATATTAGAAGAGAAGGAAGGCAGAAATGTGAAATATGTAAGGTATAATTTTGATAACTTACTGGGCATCTGTAGAAATTCTGTAGTTTTCACTTTATGTTATCTTCCTTTCTTAAAGCTTGCTTTATTAGAACCCTCTGGGTGGATCATGGTTGGACTGATTGGTAACCTTCTCCAGGAAATTAAGATGATTTTAGAAGGCTGATGGTGTGGTAAATAAAGGAATGATCAGAATGAGCACAGATATTGTCACAGAATGAGCCAACCAGGTACAACTGCTGAACAGCAAAACATAGCAAAGGTTCAAGTCTGATGATTCACATTGGAAAATATATAGATAAACATACATATACATATACATATACATGTACATATACATACAAATATATATATACATATGCATATACATATACATACACATACATATTTGAAAAAGTAAGTATCTGGTATAATATAGGGAATCTTGGCCTGACAAGTATAAAATTATATCAAACTGGTTGCACGAAAGCTACAGTAAAATATCAAATGTTTAATATAGATTTTGCATAGATTTTGTAAAGGATGAAAATTCTTCTTTCATTTTATATTTTACAAATATCCATAGTTTGTTTTACGTTTTTTTACATTGGACTAGGAGCATCTATACAATAGTGAGAATTGGAATTACACGAAATATGCAACATGTTGGTTCAAGGATGTAATCTTAGCTAGTTAAGAAACGATCAGATAAGTTTATGTTAGGCGAAATGAACCCCAATATAAGAATTCAATTTGTTTTTCTTTCTTGCGATTGTTTCTAACATATTTATAAGATGATTTATTTGTTGCTTTGTATGTCCCTCCCCCATGGTATAAGCCGTGTTTTCTTTTTTTTAATTTAATTTAATATTATTTGTGAAAATACTGTACAGAGGAGTTACAATTACATGGGCAGGATAATGCGTACATTTCTTACCAAGCATTGCAGCCTCCTCCTTTGTTTACCCTTCACATCCCTTCCCAGAATCCTCCCTTCCCCCCCAATCCCAATCCTTCTCCTTTCCCCCCTTCCAACCCCCCCGCACCGACATTGTAAAGCTCGTTTTGGACATGACAACTTTTACTTCTCATTGTGGCAACAGGTCCACCTGTATAGATAAACAAGTGGTTTTTCCCATCTCCTCCACATGTTATACTGACATCAAATATAGTGAAAACAAGGGATATACTGTGGGGGAGGGACATACAAAGCAACAAAGAGATAATCTTATAAATGTGTTAGAAACACATGCATGAAAGAAAAAAACATTAAAATACAAATCTAAGGGTTCATTTTCCTGACATCACATTATCTGACCTTTTCCGCTTGACTCATACATCTACTAGATATTACAAATGAGGGAAACCATGGGACCTATGTTTCTATGGGCCTGGCTGACTTCACTTAATATAATTTTTTCCAAGTTTTTCCATTTCCTAACAAATGGGGCAATGTCATTCTTTCTGATGGAGGCATAGAATTCCATTGTGTATCTATACGACATTTTCTTGATCCAATCATCTACTGAGGGGCATCAGGGTAGGTTCCATATCTTAGCTATGGTAAATAATGCTGCAATAAACATAGTTGTGCTGGTAGCTTTAGTGTGGTCTTGTTTGTAAACATTTGGGTAAATGCCCAAAAGTGGGATTGCTGAGTCATAGGGGAGCTCTATGTGAAGTCTTTTGAGGAACCTCCATACTGCTTTCCAAAGTGGTTGAACAAATTTACATTCCCACCAAAAATGAAGTAAGGTTCCTTTCTGTCCAGATCCCCTCCAGCATCTGTTGTTGTTAGAGTTCTTGATTTTTGCCGTTCTAACTGGGGTGAGGTGATATCTCAATGTTGTTTTGATTTGCATTTCTTTTATGGCTAGGGAGGTTGAGCATTTCTTCATGTGTCTATTGGCCATCCTTCTTTCTTCTTCAAAAAAGTTACTCTAAGTCTTTCGCACACTTATTTATTGGGCAGTTGTTTCTTTGAGGATTTGTTGTTGGGGGGTTTAATTTTTTGAGTTCCAAGTATATTTTAGACATGAGACCCTTGTCCGTTGTATGGCTAGTAAAGATATTCTCCCAATCCATGGGCTTTCTATTGATCTTGCTAGCTATGTCATTTGCCCTGCAGAAGCTCTGCAACTTTATGCAATCCCATTTGTCCAACCTTTCTTTGATTTGTTGTGTTTCCGGGTCTCTATTCAGAAAGTTTCGGCCTGAGCCAAGGAGACCTAGGGTTTCTCCTATTCCATCCTTTAATGTTTTCAGAGTGTCTGCTTTGAGTTCAAGGTCTTTGATCCATTTGGAGTTGATTCTGGTGCAGGGTGATATAAAAGGATCTAGATTTGTTTTTCTACATGTAGTTAACCAATTTTGCCAGCACCATTTACTGAAGAGGCTGTCTTTCTTCCATTCTATTGTTTTAGCTCCCTTATCGAACATTAGATGGCTATAGGTCTGTAGGTTCATTTCTGGGATTTCAATTGTATTCGATTGGTCCTGAGGTCTGTTCTTATGCCAATACCAAGCTGTTTTGATTACTATGGCTTTAGTGTAGAGTTTGAAATTTGGTATTGATATTCCTCCAAGAGTGTTCTTTCCATTGTGGAGCGTTTTTGCTATTCAGGGTCTTTTATTGTTCCATATGAATTTTTGGATTACCTCTTCTATTTTCTTGAAGAAAGAGGTTGGAATTTTGATAGGTATTGCATTGAATTTGTAGATAGCCTTGGGAAGTATTGCCATTTTCACGATGTTTATCTTTCCAATCCAGGAGCATGGGAGAATTTGGCATTTCTTAAGTACTGTGGTGATTTCCTTTTTTAAGATTTTATAGTTTTCATCATAGAGGTCCTTCACTTTTTTAGTTAATTCCTACTTATTTTATTTTTAGTGTGGCTATTGTAAATGGAGTTGATTTCCTAATTTCAGCCACACTTTTCTCATTGTTGGCATACAGAAAAGCCATTGATTTTGGGGGGTCAATTTTATAACCTGCTACTTTGCCAAAGTTTTGAAACAGCTTGAGTAATTTGGGAGTGGAGTCTAATGGATTCTTTAAGTACAAGACCATGTCATCTGCAAAGAGGGAGAGTTTTATTTCTTCCTTCCTTATTTGGATCCCCTATATGTCTCCATCTTGTCTTATTGCTGTAGCTAGGGCATTCTAATACTAGATTGAAGAGAAGTGGAGAGAGTGGGTATCCTTGTCTTGTTCCTGAGTTAAGAGGAAATGGCTTCAGTTTTTCAACATTGAGTATAATGCTGGCTGTAAGTTTGTCATATACAGCCTTTATTGTATTGAGGAATGTTCTATGGATTCCTAACTTTTCCAAAACCTTCATCATAAAGGGGTGTTGGATCTTGTCGAATCCTTTTTCTGTATCTATTGAGATAACCATGTGGTTTTTATTCTTGCTCCTGTTGATGTGATGAATAATATTAATTGATTTGCGTATATTGAACCAGCTTTGCATCCCTGAAATGAATCCTGTTTGATTCTGGTGTATGATTTTTTGGATGAGTTGTTGAAGTCGATTGGCCAAAATTTCGTTGAGAAGTTTTGCATCAATGTTCATCAAAGAAATGTGTGTATAGTTCTCTTTCTTTGATGAATCCCTGCCTGGTTTTGGTATAAGGGTTATGATGGCTTCATAGAATGTGCTCGGTAGTGAGCTTTCTATTTCAATTCCATTGAAGAGTTGGAGGAGTATTGGTGTGAGCTCTGCATTGAAGGTCTTGTAAAATTCCGCTGTAACACCATCTGGTCCTGGACTTTTCTTAGCTGGGAGGTCTCTTATTGCTGTTTCTATTTCAATGCTTGATATGGGCCTGTTAAGATAGTTTAACTCATCTTGGTTTAGTTTTGGCATGTCAATATTTGCTAGGAAAAGGTCCATTTCTGTCAAGTTTTCAAATTTATTAGCATAAAGTTTTGAGAAGTATTCCCTTATAATGTTCTGAATCTTGGTTGGTTCTGTGGTGATGTTTCCATTCTCATCTCTGAGTTCATTAATTTCGGTGTGTTCTCTTCTTTTTCTGATAAGATTTGCTAAGGGTCTGTCAATTTGTTAAGTTTTTCGAAGAACCAACTCTTTGTTTTTTTTATTCTTTCTATAGATTTTTTGGATTCTAATGCATTTAATTCTAATTTAATTTTGATTATTTCTTCCCGTCTACTGGATTGGGGTTTAACTTGCTGCTCTTTTTCAAGGAGGTTTAGATGTGTCATTAAATTGCTAGTTTCAGATCTCTCCAATTTGTTGATGTAGGAGCTCAGAGCTCTAAACTTTCCTCTGAGTACTGCCTTTGCTGTGTCCCAGAGAAGCTGGTAATTTGTGGGTTCATTTTTGTTGAATAGCATGAACATTTGAATTTCCTTTCTAATCTCTTCCATGACCCACCCATGATTCAGCAGTGTGTTGTTCAGCCTCCATGTGATACCGGACTTTCTTAGGTGGATTTTGGTGTTGAGTTCTAATTTTATTCCCTTGTTGTCAGAGAGAATGCAAGGTATAACTTCAATGTTTCTGAATTTAGACAAGTTTGCTTTGTGACCTAAAATGTGGTCTATTTTAGAAAACGTTCCATGTGCTGCAGAGAAAAACGTGTATTCTGATGCTGCTGGGTGAAATGTTCTGTAGATGTCTGTTAAGTCTAGTTGCTCTATGCAGCTGTTTAGATCTGCGGTTTCTCTGTTGAGTTTTTGCCGAGTTGATCTATCTAGTGGGGAGAGTGGTATGGTAAAATCCCCAACAATTAATGTCTTTGGATCTATATGGGATTTGAGCGAAAGTTGGGTTTCTTTGATAAATTTGGGTGCTCCATTGTTTGGCGAATAGATATTTAGAATTGTAATATCCTCGTGAAGGAGAGATACTTTAATTAGTATGTAGCGATCTTCATTATCTCTTCTCACGAATTTTACTTTGAAGTCTATTTTATCTGATATTAGGATTGCAACTCCTGCCTGTTTATGGGGGCCGTTTGCTTTGTAGATTTTGTTCCAGCCTTTAACATTGAAAATGTGTTTGTTTTTACGGGCAAGATGTGACTCCTGCAGGCAGCAGATAGAAAGGTTTTGTTTTTTAATCCAACTAGACAGTCTATGTCGCTTCATTGGAGAGTTCAGTCTGTTAACGTTAAGAGATAGGACTGAGATGTATTTGGGAGTTCCTGCCATGTTATCCACCTTCTGGGGGCTGCGAAAACTGGGTTCTTCCTATGGTTCTTGGATTCTTAGTTTGGGTGCAATTTCTTGGCCTTTGTTGCAGTCTTGTTGGTTTTCTATGTGTAGGACATCTTTAAGAATCTTTTGTAGGGCTGGTTTGGTGGAGATGTATTGTTTCAATTTTTCTTTGCTATGGAAGGTTTTTATTTTGCCTTCAGTTATGAAGGAGAGTTTAACTGGGTACAGTATTCTTGGTTGATTGTTGTTTGATTTTAGGGCATGGCATACATCATTCCAGGCTCTTCTTGCTTTGATTGTCTCTGCTGAGAAATCTGAGGTGATTCTAATTGGTTTCCTTTCATAGGTGATTAACCTTTTCTCCTTAACAGCCTTAAGGATCTTTTCCTTGGTATGAGTTGATCCTGTGTGTATTATAATGTGATGGTGGGATGTCCTATTCTGGTCTGGTCTATTTGGGGTTCTAAAAGCTTCTTGTATCTGAATAGGCCTATCTTTTTGTATGTTTGGGATGTTCTCTGCTAGGATCCTGTTAAACAAATTTCCTAGACCATTAACTTCTGTTTCTAGGTGCTCCTCTACACCCATTATTCTTAGATTAGGCCTTCTGATGGTGTCTTCCAGGTGTTGGATAGATCTATCATATTTCTTGGACGTGTCTTCGATGGTTGTATGTTCTTTCTCTATAATATCTAGGCTGTCTTCAATTTCTGAGATTCGATCTTCTGCATGGTCTAACCTGCTGTCAAGACTCTCTACTTTGTTTTTTATCTTTTTTCCTTCTAATTGGTCAGCTTTGATGGCTTCAAGTTCTTTGTTGAAACTCTGTTTTAGGTCTTGTATGAATCTCTTTACTTCCTTAATTTGGTGTTCAGTGTTTGTCCTCAAATCACTTAGTTGATTGGATATGCTTTCTTTGGACTCCCATTCCTTCTGTTGGGTTCCATTCAGCATTCCCTTTGTGGTCTCCCTGACTTCCTTCAGCTCTTTCTTAATGGATTCCATGAATGCGTTTATTGATCTTTGTGTATTCTCTACCTGGTCTCTCAATTCCTGTATTACTCTTGATTAGCTTCCTCCCGATCGTGGGATTCCTGCAGTTCTCTTTGAGTGTTCTCAGCCTGCTCATGCCATTCCTCACTTTCTCTTTGAGTACTCTCAAGTTGTTCACGCAATTCCTGTATCAGTTTTTGAGTAGCTTCCTCACCCTTATGATATTCCTGTATAAATTTTGGGGTTGCCTCCTCTCTCTCCATATCACACTCATAGAGAGTCCTTTGTAAGTTGTCAAACTTCTCATTTATCATGTTTGCCACCAGTGTTTGTAGGGCTATTTGGGAACTCTCTTCTGGATTATTCATTATCTGTTCTGACCCCTGATTATCAAGATTGGGAATTGAGATACCCGGATTTGCTATTTTTCTTGTGTTTTTTCCGGCTTACTCTGCCCATTTGAGATGAAAATAGCACCAGTTTTGTGCTAGAATACTATCTTAAGGCAACCATCAACCAAACTTTGCATTTGTACAGTCAATAGTCTACAGATACAATCTAGTTCAACAGATACATGTATTCAACATCAAACAAGTATATGTTAATGGTCTTTGAACCGCAGAGAAAAATTTGGAAAACCAGAAATTTTTAGGGTTAGGGAGACATGTGGGTAAAAAATAGGAATAGATTGGTGTGGGGAGGCACAGGGAAAGTTAACTATGTCCTAATCTCAATGCAGGAAAAAGGTTGGGTAGGATGCAAGTAGAGAGAGAAAGAAAAAGAAGAAAGGGAAAGGGACATGAAAAGAGACCAGAAAAAAATAGAAACGTAAAAGTTAATATAATTATGGAGATTAAAAAACCATCTATTTAGAGAGGAATGTGAATATATTGGGAGAAGGGGAGGGACATTGAGGAGATGTGAAAAATTTAAAAAAAATTCTTAAAATACTATATAGGTATAAAGAGGTAGTACTGCTATTAAGGAATTTAAGTCTCAGAGGTTTTGAATTGAGTTATAAATTTGTGGATTAAGTGTGTACACAATAGGGGATAGGGTCTACTAGTTAACTACGGGTTTATCTGAGGATGTGCAGGACAAAAGTTAAGTCACATAAAGAAAAAAAGAGAGGAAAAGGTGAAAAGGATACGAAAGGGAGAAAAAAAGATCAGAAGTTCAGTAGAGCTAGACAAAAAACAAAAAGATAATTAAGAAATAAAGAAAGAGAGAAGACAAGAAAAAAAAGGAAAATGCACATTCACATATTCCTCAAATAAAAATTATGAGAGAAAAAAATAGTTACTGGAAAACAGTTTTTTTTTTCAAAAAAGGCAAAAATTACAGATTAATAAAAGTTTTAGAAAAGGAAAAACAATTTATATATTTATACATATATATATATGTATATATATATATATATATATATATATATATATATATATATATATATATATATGGTACCAAAAAAAAAAAGAAAAAAAGGAGAAGAAAAAAGAAAAAAAAAGTTCTTTGATTTTTTTTTTTTGATTTTTTTGGGAGGGGTTGGAAGAATCCTGTATCTCCCTTTTGTCTGTAACCAGCCTCTTGTTGGAGTCTCTGGTCAGCTTGACATCCTGTGGCTTGATTGGTTTCTTAAGTAGGTTTGTTCTCACAGGCAGAAAAATGCTATTCTTTACCCAAGATTTTGAGATCCCCCTTCCAGGTTAGTTTAATGGGAGGGTGATCTGCTTTGAGAATCACAAAAGAGGGGGATGCAGTGATGAGGCTAGGTTCTGGGTAGAGTTGAGGCCTTTTAGCAAACAGTAGCTTTTCCCTGGGGCTATTTTGTGAAACACTCACAGAGCCCAGCCTGGAGCCATTTTCAGGGTTTCAGTTTTTCAATTGATTGTGGAGGCTGCTAGAGGGAGGGGCAGCCTCTGGCTCTGGTTACCCTGTGAGGAAAGCCACTCCAATGGCTGGCGCCTGAGCTGGGTGACTTTTCCCTGGATGGAGCTGAGTCTGGCACGTCACTTCACCATTAAGTTCTTGTGACCTGCTAAATGACTCATTTTATTCCAAGGCCTGAGTTGGAGCTGGCAGCTCCTCCGAGCTTTGTCGGTATCCAAGATGGAGTTCAGCAGTGCTGGGGGGGAGGGGTCACCTTCCCTGGGAAGGAGTGAGGACATCAGTCTTCTACTCATGCCGAGTCTTGGATCCTGGGTCGTCTCTGGTCTGCAAACTGTAAGATGAAGATGTCCGCTCCTTGTCAGTTCTTGCTGGTGTTGAGTAGAATCCGCTCACCCTCTGCATCTGGCTCCTTTGTCCTGGAATCTGTGGCTCAGGTATGGCTGCGGTCTCAGCCGCGACCCATCGCAGCAGCTGCTGGCAAGCCTTCAGTTGTGTCTCCTTGCCTAGGCTTCCCCTCTCTTGTCTAACTCTCTGTCCTGTGATGGCACACTTGGTGTGATTCTCTGGCTTAGGACTGCTCACTGGAACTCTAAAACTGCTTTCTATGCGAGAGCTTGTTCAGATTCCAGCTTCTCCTCCGCCATCTTCCCGGAACTCCTAAGCCTTGTTTTCGCTGTATTTGATGTTGGTATAATTTGTGGAGGGGAAGGGAAAAAACAAATTGTTTAAATAGGGATACAGGTGGACTCATTGCAACAATGAGATGTACAAGAGGTTATGTCGAAAAACTAACTTCACAATTATGGCGGGAGGTGGGGGCTTGGAAGAGCGGGAGGATGGGAAGGGATGGGAAGGGGAAACAAAGGAGGAGGCAACAATGCTTGATAAGTAATGTACTCATTACCTTCCCCATGTAATTGTAACCCCTCTGAAAGTATATTGACAATTTAAAAAATGAGAGAAATGGGAAAAAAAGAGATTGAGATCTGAAGATCACAGTTCAAAGCCAGCCTGAGTAAGAAAGTTCATTAGATTCTTATCTCCAATTAACTACCACTTCAAATTGTATGTAAAGCACTGGGCTTGGCCACAAAAGCACCAACCAGGCCCTGAGATTAAGCTCTATGATCAACAGAAAAAAACACAAAAAACAACATGGAATTAGATATTTTATAAGGAAGCACATTTTAGTATACTCTATGAAAGACCCTAGTCCCCTAGGATACTTTCGTCAACAGGAGGGCACCCCAGAAAACTCAGACTCCAGGCCGGGAGATGCAATAAGCAAGAGGAGTTTATTTGACGTTTGCGCAAACGGACTCTCTGTCCCGAGCAGACAGGGAGCCCCGAGCAGCGGTTACAAGCCTTCTTTTAAAGGCAAAAACCACAAGATTAATGCATAACACAAAGCATCCCATGATTGGTCCATTTAAAGGTCACCATATACACCCACAATCACTTTGCCACGTGGGAAATTTTGTAACACTCTTTTTAAAATGACTGGCCCATAGTTGGTTTAAGGGGGGGTTTACATGGTTACAGGCCTATGATTGGTTGACACTTGGCTTAGCTTGTGGTCTTGCCAGGTGGTCGTTATCTCAAGGTCCTGTCTGGGGAATTTCTAAATGCGAACTGAGGAACACGTACTGTCTGTTCTTTATCTACGACCACTGACCTTGTCCTGGGGCAGACATCTGGGCTTTGAGACTTTACCCAATTCCTTATTTCCGGGGGGGGGGGGAGGTTGGTGTTACCTCAAGCAAGCAAGTTTACAGAAGCAGAGTCAGCAGTTAGTAAATTGTAAAATGGATGCAGCCCTAATTTTTCTAATTCTTCATTCCCCACTTCTTCTCTGGAGTAATGTTAATCTTAAAATTTAGGGTGTCTCTATATTTTTTTGTGGGGTGTCAGTTGTTTTTAGTGCTTGGTAATGAGACCTCAGAACTAATAGATGGACTGCGCTGATTTTTTTTTACAAAAGACACCAGTCTGTTAAGTATACAAGGTCCGATTGTAACAAAAGTAACAGTACCAGAGCCCCTTACATTTTTTTTTTACCAGTCCTGCCTCCGTGTATCACAGTTAACTTAATTTTATACCAGCTGTACTTGTAAGCTCCAATTTTAAGACATACTCATACCATTTCCAACATACTCATACCATTTGCGACATACTTAAACTTTCTGAGGTTTGTCTTTTTTCCCTTTTTTTTCCAAACAATTAAAGACAATCCTTACTTTTTAAATCCTTTCTTATCTAAAGGGGATACCAATTTTTCCCCAATTCCCTTCCCAAGGCTTTCTTTACTACCCCCCTCTCCTTTACAATTTTCATTGATAACACACTCAGGTGATTACCATTCTAGAGCCAAACTAGCCTGTCATCATAGAGTGGATTTTCAGTCACTATGCACTGAAGTGCCTAAGACAAGCAAGCCAGTGATACCCTTGTCCTCAATATCCACTGTGGGAAGAGTGGGTTTCTGGATATTACCCAAAAGAATGTCCCACAAGATCTTAGATTTAGCAGCAGTCAACCAGGAATCAGACTCAGGTGATGGAATCAGGCAGGAGTTTCTCCAGGTGGCTGTCAGGCCGTCTTTGAACTTTACCCATTAGGGTATGCAGCAGCAGCAGCAGCAGCAGCAGCAGCAGCAGCAGCAGCCGCAGCAGCAGCAGCAGCAGGATCTCTCAGTGGCTCCAAGGGACTGTCACACCTCATGCACGGTTGTAAATTCCTACACAGACTGGTTAAAAATACATTGCATAAGCTTGGCAGGCTTTGATCCTGCTGATTTTAAGATCTTTAAACAATAGTCCAGGACAATTTACCAAAATCACAACTTTTTACTAACCAGATATTTTTGTAAATAGACACAGAAGGCTCAGAAGGCTTAGTCTTGTTGCCATCTCTGACAGATGCAGTTGTACACCGACAACTGTTAACACTATTTTTTATGCCTTTTTTAAAAAATTATTTTATCTATTTTGCCTCATTTCTCCAAAACTGACTCTGGACCCTTGATCTTAAAAAGGGGGTAGAAGGGCGAAGGTCCATCTTCTGTAACTTCTTCAAGCTGACTTCAGGGGCGTTGATCCTACCTAGCCAGGAACCTATAACCTTAGCCTATTTTACAAAGAGGCCATCAGGGTTAGATGTCATTTAGAACAATATTTAACTTTTGACAAATGCACAGACCTTTTCTCCGGCTACAGCAGTGTAGCTTGTTTAGCACCCTGGTTTGCAAAAACATCTTTCTAGATGGCTTAGGAATGTGATCTCTAAAGATCCCAACAATGCCTAAATTACCTTTGCAGGCCTTTAGACAGATATCAATAGAAACACACTCTCGGGTTTATAAACTTTTTTCTGAGCAGATGAACTTCATGTAGCTGATGTCAGCTCAATAGTTACTGTCAATTAAAGCACATAAAGGGGTTGAGATTTAAACTATCCCCCACATTTTATAACATTAGCTTTTTATTATCACAGAGGACTGGCAAGTTCCTGTCCCTTACAAGGTAGTCATGAACATTAGGCATGCTTTTAAACTATCTTCCTATGACCTCCCGGCTCTGACCAGTTTTGAAGGGCCACGCACAAATGACTCTAGGATCTGACATTTCTGCCATCCAAGCAGTGGCTTACTGCCTCTGGATGCTCCTCCATTGCTTTTGTCCCAGGAGTGTCTTCTCCACATTTGGATAAATGCCTCATCGGCATTTCCCTGGACTTGAACTCGAGGCCTGAGCACTGTCCCTCAGCTCTACAGCTCAAGGCTAGCACTCTGCCACTTTGAGTCCCAGACTCGGTTCTTGAATGATGTCCCCTAACTCTTCAGTCCAGGGCTAGTACTCTGCCACTGTGAGTCTCGAGCTTGGGGCTTGAGTACTGTCCCCTGACTCTTCAGTCCAGGGCTAGTACTCTGCTGGCTGAATAGAGGTGACAGTCTCACAGGAACCTTTTTGTGCCCTGGCTGGCTTTGAACCAGTTTGCAGATTAGTGAGTCTTATAAAAGGCCATTTTACTCCAATTAAAAGCAACAAGGTGGTCAACATAGAAGTAGCTTTTAAGCATGCTCTTACCTGAAACTTGTTAAGAGCCAAAGTTACATCTGACAAACTGTTAAGAATCCTCTGTGCTTTGCTCTGGGCTTGCTGGAAACTTAAAAAAAAACCTATAAGAGCAAACTGGAATAGCAATCATTTTGATAATCCTAATTTTTTTTCTTCTTTGTGCAAATTGAGGCCAATGTTAAGAACAATTTTACATTTAAACTTTATACCCCAAAATCCATTCCCTATTTTTTTAAAAACCTATTAATCACCTTTAATATTTTATACTTTAGTTTTCATTTGCATTCTGAAAAGATCCCTTGAAATCTTGAGGCCAAGTGTCACTCATTGCCTCTTGGTGGCTTGTTTTAAAACAGATACACATTAAAAATTTTAAACTCAAATGACAATTTTTCCTTAATGCAAGAATTACAGTCACCATTACTATACCACAAAGCTAGACTTAACACCTTTATAATTTTTAAAAACATCCTAATTGTAGAACATAATTGAAAGTAAGCCACATTATATAAATAACTTTTAACCCTCTTTTTAAGTCCTTCCTAATTTTAATGTTAACACATCCAAGGGGAAGTTTTAGCAATACTAATCAGATCATCACAGCACTCAATTTTAACCATCATGTTTTCAGTGTCTGTCTGCAGGGAAAAGAGAGAACAAAGATGGGCCACTCAGCCCCTTCTATGGAATGGGCATACACCCAATCTGACTCTTTAGGGTTAGATGAACTGTGTTTGTGCCAGCTTGCCCTGTTTTACCATGTGTCGACTCCTCCCAGGGCCTGTCCCACCATGCATGTCCAGCTGAACTGCACTTCTGCCTGTTCACCCCTCACCCCTAAAGATAGGTCTTCTGTTGGCTTCTAGTTTTTCCTTTTCTTATCTCTTGGTTCTTGAATGAAATACACAGTTTTTATACAGACCGAACAGTTAACATCTTTGACAGTGTTAAACTAACCTTTACATTTAAAATTTTAATATTTATCCCAAATTTTAGCCAAGGGAACTTAATCCCAAACAGCCAATGCATTTTTGTTAAGCCAGATAACTTGATTACAGTATAAACAGTCTTATGCATTTTAAAACATTAGTTTTTTTAAAATACCAGATTTCCTAATTTGCAAGTTAAACAATCTTTAAAAAGCCATTTAAAACAATGTGAAGATTTTTTTTTTTTAGAATTTTTGGTAATGTCCAAACCTCATAACCTTTTGAATTTTAAATTTAAACTCACCCAATTGTTACAGCATGCTGACAATTTTGATCTTTGAATACATTTACAGACACACATACAAAACACTCACACAGATCTTAAAGTGCGCAAAAATCAAAATCAGTCGTACATACACCTTTTAAAGTTTTTAAACAAAAATTTAAGACAGTATTTCTTTTAAACTAGGTACCTTGCTTATCTTACCTTGCTTGCTTATCTAGCAAGGCAATTCACTAATTAGTCTTTTGAATCCCTTCTGTTGGAGGAGGGCTGGGGGAGGGGGTCACCTGAAACTAAACTAGCCAGATTTTTTTAATCCAATTTTAGACAAGAGCACTTTACAAATTGTTACATTGTCAGGACTAGCTGAAAAAGACCAAACCAGGCACACAGCCTTCTACACCCTCCCTGCTGGCAGCCTCCACAAGGAGAAAATGCAGCCTGAGGCTTGAAGGGAACCAAACTAGCCCAGTAACCTTCCATGCCTCAAAGGAGGGTGGGCATAGCAGGTCTGTGACTGAGCCCAGCTGGAACTTTTATTTCCCCAGAGATGTTCAAATAAATAACAAAAACACAGATAAACACAAAAACCAATGATCCACATTTAAAACTGGTACCAATTTTAAAACAGAACTAGACAAGAACTGAAGGCTGAGTTGGGGACTAATGGGCCCCAGTTTATCCCTATCGGAACTCTGTGCTGTTCTCACTCAACAAGCTGAATCCAGAGTCTGCTGGGTGAGCCTGCCACACTCACCCAGAACTTCCCTACCCCAGAAAACATAAAACAAACACACACACACTAAAGTTAACAAGAGAAACAAGTGGCCATAAAGACAAAATCAAGTCTCAGTGAATGGGGTGACATCTCACCACCATTCACTTACCAGGGAACTCAACACCCCTACTCACCTCCGGAGGATTTTTCTCTGAGATTCCTGCAGACGTTGACCCAGGGGCCTTCCAAGGCGGAGGAGAATTGCCAGTCATCTTGGGGCAAGGGAAAGAAGTCCCTAGCGGCCATCCCCTCAGACTGACAGGTTCTCCCCCACGTTTAGACCCCCCCCCCTGAGCCAAGGCCCGAGGCTGAGATCTAAGTGAGGCCACTCGCAGGTGGTCAGTGGCAGCTTTATAATTGACAAAGAAGCAAGTTACAAAAGCAGAACCAGCGGTTTTTTTTTAAAAACGCACTAGGAAAAGGTCTCAGGTGTCCTAGGAGTGGACTCGCTTGTTGACCCATTTCCGTGAAAGTCACAAAACAAACACCAAAGACAATTAATGTCAGACAGACACAGACAAGACTAGACAAACGCCGCGCGGTCCCCGAGTGAGCACAAATGAGGAGAGAAACTTCAGAAGGGAGAGACCGGCCGTGCTTTAACTCCCCCAAACACAGAGACACTCGGATCTCGTCCCCCCTCCACGCGACCCTGGAGTAGGATTCCAGGGCGGGACTAGGGTAGTGGGCATGTCTGCTTTTCCCTCTAGTCCACCACAAATTCACGCACCCTGGGGTAGAAGCCCAGGGCTGGACCAGGGTAGTGGGCACGTCTGCTTTTTCCTCTGGTCCACCACACACATCCTTTACAGGCACTTTTGGATCCCCAAAACATAAAATGAACACGACAAACACGAAAGACAAGAGCTCTATCTTACCTCCTGCCGGTCCTGTAATCTGGGGTTTGGGGGCGCCTGGTTCCCGGCCAATACACCAAATGAAAGACCCTAGTCCCCTAGGATACTTTCGTCAACAGGAGGGCACCCCAGAAAACTCAGACTCCAGGCCGGGAGATGCAATAAGCAAGAGGAGTTTATTTGACGTTTGCGCAAACGGACTCTCTGTCCCAAGCAGACAGGGAGCCCCGAGCAGCGGTTACAAGCCTTCTTTTAAAGGCAAAAACCACAAGATTAATGCATAACACAAAGCATCCCATGATTGGTCCATTTAAAGGTCACCATATACACCAACAATCACTTTGCCACTTGGGAAATTTTGTAACACTCTTTGTAAAATGACTGGCCCATGGTTGGTTTAAGGGGGGGGGTTACATGGTTACAGGCCTATGATTGGTTGACACTTGGCTTAGCTTGTGGTCTTGCCAGGTGGTCGTTATCTCAAGGTCCTGTCTGGGGAATTTCTAAATGCGAACTGAGGAACACGTACTGTCTGTTCTTTATCTATGACCACTGACCTTGTCCTGGGGCAGACATCTGGGCTTTGAGACTTTACCCAATTCCTTATTTCCGGGGGGGGGGGAGGTTGGTGTTACCTCAAGCAAGCAAGTTTACAGAAGCAGAGTCAGCAGTTAGTAAATTGTAAAATGGATGCAGCCCTAAATTTTCTAATTCTTCACTCTACATTGTTAGAAAGACTAGACTCCTGAGTTAGAGTTATAACCTACCATACTAAGTGATATTGTCCATTTATTAAGCAGAAAGGCTTTTTCAGATTTACAAGTTTGAAGGTTTCAGTGTATGTTCATTCAGTTGCTTATGTTGTTTTGGGGGCCTATGACAAGGCAATGTGGATGTGTGGGGTGTGTCAAAGAGAAATGATTTTGACCTAGAATGATCAAAAGATAAAATAAGAAAGAAGATGAGAGTCTATGTTCTCATGGGTTTCACTCTGAAGAACTTAATCTCCAGAAGAACTATTCAGGAATTGTCTTCAGTCTGGGAGGAAATCGAAAGTCATTTTTCTTTTACACATAGCTCTTTCTGGGGCATTCTAAATCAAATGGCAACATCTTCTCCAATGATAATGACTTGTCCAGGGTGGACGCATATAGATATTTCTATAAATTCTAATCAGATCTCAGCAGACTAAATATTTTATGGAATTTCTATTAAAACATTTTCCTTGCACACTGACTGGGTCTTCTTTCTACATGATTGTATATCTGTGTGTTTGTGTGTAAATTTGTGTTTGAATAAACTAATATAACAACGTAGAGATAAAAGTATTAGTATGGCCTTTTGTTTTTCTTCTCATATCATGAAAACCTGCCACAATTCCCAAAAAATTCCCATCCAACATTCAAACATTAATGCTGTCCCAAAAGTTCTGGTACATCCACCTCATTTAAAACATCCATGCTATATGAAAAATTTAAGTCTTCCAATTACATTGTCAACAAAGAAACAACGTACAATATTTGTTTTAAAAATAGCTAGACTGTAGAACACGTTAGCCAGAAAATTGAAGGAATATATATTATGGGATTTCATTTAAATATTTAGTCACTTAAATGGATATTCTATATGTACTACTCAAAACCCTTTTGAGCTACATAATTGCAAAACTCATCTATTACCATCTTCTATGAAGACAGTCCTTGCTGAAAACAATCCAAATGTGGTAAACAAATTTACACGTATGCCATTGTCAAACGCTGCAGTTCTAAATCATGGAACTGACAGAACAATTAATGCCTTTGAAAAGCTAGTTCTAAGGAGTATGGAAAGGGAATACATTGCATCATAAGTGGAAAAATCCACAGATGTTTCAGGTTGGGCTTCGTTATTGGCATTTGTGAGATATATTTTGGAAAGCACAATGAATGAAAGCATGCCGTTTGTAAAACTTTGCTGGGAAAGAAAACTTTTTGAAATGTTTGAAATGAGAATACAGACAATAGAGTGGCTAAGATGTTGGATGCAGCTTTAAATACAGACTGAAACAAGGCAAAGAATGGGAATAAAGTTTTTCCTTATCAAATGTTTTCTGGGTATATTGTGCGATACACTATAATAATGAAATGATCATTTCTTTAAAAAAAAGGAAAAATTACTGTCACCTGTTGAATTTCTTTTTTTAAATTTAATTTAATTTAATGTTTTTATTGGGAAAATACCATACAGAGGGTTTACAATTACATGGGCAAGATAATGAGTACATTTCTTATCAAGCACTGTAGCCTCCTCTTTGTTTCCCCTTCCCATCCCTGCCCATCCTCCCCTCGCCCCCCAACATATATCTCCCCCCGCACAAAAGTTGTAAAGTTCGTTTTCGACATAAAGACTTGTACATCTCATTGTTGCAATGGATGCACCTATATCCCTATTTAAACGATTTCTTTTTCCCCTTCCCCTCCAGAAATTACACCGACATCAAATACAGTGAAAGCAGGGGTTATACAGTGGGGGGGGGACATACAAAGCAACAAAGAAATACTCATAAATGTGTTAGAAACAATCATATGAAAGAAAAAACATTTGAATACATATCTTAAGGTTCATTTCCCTAACATCAACTTATCTGACCTTTTCTGCTTGACTCAGACATATACTAGATATTGCAAATAAGGGAAACCATGGGACTTATGTTTCTTTGGACCTGGCTTACTTCACTTAATATAGTTTTTTCCAAACCTTTCCATTCCCGAACAAATGGGGCAATGTCATTCTTTCTGATGGAGGCATAGAATTCCATTGTGTATATATACCACATTTTCTTGATCCA
The DNA here is from genome assembly GCF_024711535.1 of Dipodomys merriami. Classification (NCBI taxonomy): domain Eukaryota; kingdom Metazoa; phylum Chordata; class Mammalia; order Rodentia; family Heteromyidae; genus Dipodomys; species Dipodomys merriami. The sequence continues at coordinate 1,131,213 of NW_027204938.1, read as the reverse complement.
TTCATCTACTGAGGGGCATCTGGGTTGGTTCCATATCTTCTTATCAAGCATTGTTGCCTCCTCCTTTGTTTCCCATTCCCATCTCTTCCCATCTCTCTCTCCCCTCCCCCGCACCCTTCTTCTCTCCCCTCCCCTCTGCCAAAGTTGTAAAGTTCATTTTTCGACATGTAAATATTCAAATATTTTTGCTTTTATGCAATGTTTCTAACATATTTATCAGATGAATTCTTTGTTGCTTTGTATGTCCCTCCCCCACAGTATAACCCCTGCTTTCACTGTATTTGATGTTAATATAATTTGTGGAGGGGAAGGGAAAAACAAATCGTTTAAATAGGGATACAGGTGGATCCATTGCAACAATGAGATGCACCTGTTGAATTTCTTTTTAAAGTGAATTTTAAATGAAAAGAATGAAGAAATTTAGATGGTTAATAAAATATTATCAAGAATTTTTTTTATTTTTTCTTAAAAGTTAAACTGAAAGACTAATACTCCATTAAGACTATTATATATAGTAAGTTCCCTGTCATTTATTTTCCTTTTGTCCCTCCTTTTTGGAGGTGATATAAATTTGTTTTTTCAGAAAGACAATCTGGTCTTAACCACTACACACAAAATTTATGCTGTCCTCGAATCAGAGAGAATTTTTTAAAATTAAATTAAGACAATAGTAGGCTCATTTTATGCTAACACAAAATATAAACACCAATGACATTTTTCACTGAACAACCACTCATAAATAATCATGAAACAATAAAGTTAAAATCCATGTAATTTTTTTTTTGTCAGTCGTGGGGCTTGAACTGTTGGCCTGGGCACTGTCTCTCAGTTCTTCTGCTCAAGACTACCACTGTATCACTCAGCCACAATGACAATTCTGGTTTTCAGATGTTTTATGGGAGATGAGTCCGGTGTCGTTTTCTGCCCTGGCTGGCTTTGAATCACTATCCTCAGATCTCAGATTCCTGAGTAGCTAGATCCAAGCCCAGAACCAAGTCCATTTTAAAAAAGCAAGTTTATTGAAATTTCAGCCTTTTTTTCCAATAAACAATGTTATTTTCAGCATTAATTTACAGCTATGAGTTATTTTTAGGTGTAAATTTCATTTTTTTAAATATAATTTTTACTATTTCTCATTTTCTCACAAAATACACTGTAATTGACTTTCCAAAAAGTCAATTATTACATATTATTTTACACACTATCATTATTACACTGTATATTACATATAGTGTGAAGTGAAAATAGTTTGGCCCATTTCATATAAATGTGTAGATTTTATTTTATTTAATTTTAGCATTATAAATTCACATCTGTGTTTTAAAACTGAGGAAAGAAGAATTTAGAGTTAAAATCAAATATGAATGTGTAGTGTGTCTCAATTGAACCAAAAATTCTGAGTTCACACAGACAAAATTATTTTCTTTCCACTAAAGAGTTTGAAGTAATACCATTGGAAACAGTGAGGCAAGAGGAAGAAGAATTCAAATCATGTCAAACATTGTCTCTGTTATTCTGCTACTCCCTCCATTAAGAAGACCTGCTCATTCCCAGTTGTCACAAAACTTCAAATATCTTAGAATTCTATTTGGAAAAGATCTGAATCACTGATGCTTTTTGTGCTTTATGTTATATGAAAAAAAAAGACACAAAACAATTAAAATAAAATGCACACATGTGTTGAAGTCACCACAGCTGAAAAAACAACCAACAAAGTAGAACTCCAGCAGGAACAAACATATGTTGTGCCCCCCTTTTTTGTAAATACTAAAACCTAAAATACATATTAATTTGAGTAGAGCCAACACCTGAGCACACTAGTTACCCTGGCTGGGTTGGAGCATAAAGACAAATCTTCACTAGAATGGAGAGGTACCTGTCTCCATTCACCCAGTTCACTGTCAATGGTTTCTGCCCTTACTATCCTCCATTTCAATGCACTTTCCAGCCTGTGTGATTTCTCTCTAAATCTCATCATTATCCCAACATAAAACCATCATCCAAGAATCTTTTCTTTCAGAGTTGTTTATTTGCTCACAATCAAAGACACCCTATTACCTAGACAGGTTGTTTTGAATTGCAACTCCTCCCGTGAGCCCCCATTTTCTCTAAGGGGAACCAGAAGGCTGGGTTAGCTGAGTTTCAAATGAGAACAGTCTGACCAGTCTCTGTCTCAGAAATAAGGTTGTGTTAATTTGTAATTAAATTCATCTAGATGAACCTAATATATCAAATCCCTTGAATGGATCGAATTGTTTAAAACAAATGTAACTATGTGAAGTATGATCTGCACATATTTAGAAGAATAAAATGTGACAATATCAAATCACAAAAATCATGACATACTTAAAAATTCAGAAATTCAATGAATAAGTCCAATATTATCCATATTGAGAACTAAATACTACTGATTTAAGAAGAACAAAATATCCAAAAAATAGAATTTGAGCAGTGTACATGACTGTACATAATTTAAACTACTCCAAATTACATGATTGTAGAAGACTGGATGTGGATTATGTAAAGGAAAACATCAGCACATTATATAAATGAAATTAAAATTTCATGAAAGGAGAGAAGTACTTTCTAGAAAATAATATTTTAAGAAATGGTGGTCAAAATCTTTCTAGTACTGACAATATTGCATACCTTTTAGTTAGATACAAAAAAGACCCAAGTTACATGAGCTGATTTGAAACTTTGGCAAAGTAGCAGGATACAACTGTAACAATATTATGGATATTTAGTATGGCATGGAATTCATTTCCTCTTTGATCTGACAAATGAATATATGAAAGAACATAATTTCTCCAACTAAATATCAAGATCTAACTAAACGTATAATCAGAAAACTCATCATGCAAGCCATAGTACAACTGGGGTAAAAGAAAAATCAGTCATACAGATTCTGTATTTATTTTCAATGTTGAGTTTTCATAAATTATTTCCATTAGTTTGCATTTTAAAAACATTGTATTAAATGATGTATACCTTGGTAATTTTGGATGGCTCCTTAAATTTTGTTCTGAATATATTGTATCACTTTAGTTCCTAACCCATGAAATGATGTTGATTACAAAACAAATGCTAATAACCAATGTTTATAACACACAAAATCTCATAAGCATGATACCAGTAAGCATGGGTTAACTTTGTGATATCATGGTCTCATGACTGATGAGATCTATCTGCATGAGTATTGTTGTACCTAGATTCCTCAGCCTAAATTTAGCCACTGTTAAATATGTTTATATCTATTTATCTATATATACGGATATATATATATATATTATATATATATATATATATATATATATATATATATATATATATATATATGTAGGTATGTCTGGCACCATCAGATATTAAACCTGAGTATAAAGCCTAAGGAAAATGATAAGGTAAAAATTTAGCTTTTCTGGATATATACAAAAATGCATTGTTTTAAAGTCAACCTATTTCTCCAAAACATTTTCAGCATTTCCTTTCTATATGTATTATTCTCAAGAAGGGAATGGGGAATGTGAGAAGAGGACTAAAAAAGCATTGTCTTCAAATATACATAATTTGGAATTACCTCTTTATTTTGTTATAGGCATTTTTGATAAAAAATTTTGTGTAATCGATTTCCTGGTCAGGTATAATATATCCTAATTGCATACACCAAAGTACATTCAGAAAATGGAATATAGAAATTAAGTAAAGAAAATATATTCAATAAATATCAAAACGTATATGCCTATAGAGATAATATTTTTAAGATTACAATGGAAATATTCTAATATAATAATTAATTTGATTGAACAATTAAATATTGACAGTATTTAACTAGAATACTTTAATGCTACTTGGACAAGATTGTCCTTCTAAATTAGCAAAACCAGTTTCTCCTTTTAATTCATCACGGAAATATCTGAACAAATGAACTCATAACAACTAGAATGAATTTTTGTCTTTTTATTAGCAAATATTAAATTCCCAAAGTATTTTTATTGTGTTATACACATATGTCTACATAATATAGCTTGCTAAATATTATTCTTTTCATTAATTTGATTATCCTGTTTTTATATGTTTTATTATGTCATCATACTAACTTATACAGTATTTGAATATATTTACTGCACACTATTTCTCTTCATGTCCTCACTCATTTCCCAAACTTAAATAGTTCCATCTTTTACACCTGGCTCAGGCATTTTATTTTCTGGGTCTAGTGTCTGCACATGAGAAATCTAGTATTTGATTTTCAGGGTATAGCTTATTGCTTTAATGTGAAGTTTTCCAGTTCCTTCTCTTTTGTTGAATATGGTATGATTTCATTATTATGTGTGGCTAAATAATACATCATTGTGTATATATGTATTTATATATATATATATATATATATATATATTACAATTTATTCAGTCAGTGATTAAGGAACATGTAGGTGAATTCTGTAGTTTTTTAAATTTTTATGGGGAGAAAGAAGGATGTAAATAATGATGCTTGGAAAGAGAAACATGCTCTTTAGGAGGGCACATTAGTATTTCCTCTCAGCTGCTCTTTCATCAGTATTTCAATAATACATTATATTTAAAATATAAATTACATTTGCAAAGGTGTTCTGTTTCAGTATCTATAATATTTTTATTACAGTGTCACATTTAGTATGTCATGTGAGTATGGAAATGATGTGAGCATGACTATGTATGCATGTTTGTATATGTAGCTGACTCTAAGAAAACTGAGTATATGTGAGATACAGGATTCAAATAATAGTTTCAGACCTATACATTGCTAAATTGATGTACATGTCCTGTTCGTGGAGTGTGATTTCAAGATCACATTTTGGTAGGTTTCATACCAAGTAAGTAGATGTTTCTAATCCAAAATTATAAGGAAGAAAACAACTACTCTGTTTCATAATCATTTAGTATTAGTACTCAAGACAATGTAATAAGTGTAAAAAATTATTGAGAGTATGATGGGTCAGTGGTAAGTCTTTAGAAACTCTACATTTTTCCCCAAAATCTTCAGATGTACTCTTTGGATATAAATTACAAATACATTTCGAAACATACAGATACAATGTGAACATATTATATATGAAAATATATGTACATAATGTAAATATATTTTATATTTTGTTATATTTTGAAGGTGAATCATATATATCTATTTATATTTAAATGTAATTCCTCTCATCATATACATATACATATATATATATACACACACACACACACACACACACATACACACATATTGTTTTCTTGTTTTGTTTTTTTTTTGTCAGTCTTGGACCTTAAACTCTGAGCTTTGGTGCTGTCCCTGTGCTCTTCAGCTCAAGGTGAGGGCTCTACCGCTTGAGACATAGCCCCACTTCTGGTTTTCTGATGGTGTATTGTAGATAACAATCTCATGGACTTTCCAGCCAGGGCTGGCACTGAACCGTGATCCTCAGATCTCAGCCTTCTGAGTTGCTGGGATTACAGGCATGAGCCACCAGCACCTGGCTATATTTATATGTAAGATTTGTCAGTGGAACAAAGGGTACAGAAACTATTATTCTTATCACGAAAGGACTTCATATTGGCAGGTATAATTACAAGAAGGCAAATGATGAATATTCACAGTGGCACAAAAATCCCTTAGGTGCCTAGTAAGACAGCACCTTTTTCAAGACACTTTATGTAGTATGAGAGGTTGGCAAGCTAAGCAACTGTAGAAGAGAGTGAACCCTAAGCATAACTGACAATTGCAGGAACCCAGTCTTCGGTGACAGATTTAGCAAGGTCTCTCTTGGAGATTCTTGTTAGGGACATGATGAACAATTTATAGTTTAGTTTTGATTACAGGACTCTTTTACATCTGTCACTCAGATATTAACTTAGATATAACTTAGATATTAACTCAGATATAAATTTAATATAGTTCCTTTTGCTCTAACTTATATTTTCATGGCTCAGGAAAGTGTGTTTGTTTGTGAAAACTTGGTTGTTCACAACGTAGGCATGGGTTTTTATTCCTTTTGAAATTACTTTTTGCAGAGTATTCTCTGAGATGAGCTTCTCTTTATCATATCATAGGAATAAACTTACTCTGATTCAAGCTAGCTTGTTCTCTTCCATTTGAAAAGACTTCTTTACATGTCAACAAACCCTCATTTACTTGCAAAAGTCTGTCAGTGAGTCAAACCTAGCTCACCCAAGTGAGGTGAATTCCTCTCCCATGTTTCCTTTACATTGAAAAATGGTAAGAACTGTTTAGCAATGCTCATACTTTATAATGTGAAGTGTGACTCCTATTTTCCATAAGGTTAATCAAGCAGAGAAATGGATTAATATGTAAAAAATAGCCTTTGAAATAGTCTTGAACCTTGAAAATTGTCCTGGGAATGACTTTTTGGAGAAATCTCCCTATTCAAAGATGAACGACTCATTTTTTTTATTGGGCTCGTATTGGGGTTTTGACTCCAGGCCTTGAATTCTATCTAGGCTTTAAATCTCAATGTTTGCACTATACCACCAGAGCCACACCTTCACTTCTTCCTTTTTACTACAAGTGTAGAAAAGAATCTCTTAGGTTTATCTACTTCAAATAGCTTCGAATTGCAGTTGTCAAATCTGAACCTAACTAGTAGCTAGGTGTAAGTCATTGGTGCTCTTCTAGAACTCACTTCTTAAGAATAAACTCAAAAAAAGAGAATAAATTGTTCAATTATTCATGTATCGTCTGATAATCCAAATCACTTGCTACTGAAAGATAAAAAGAGAGAAGTTACAGATGAATATTGAGGAGAGAGACACAAAAAAAAGAAGGAGGTATGGGAGGATATATGCGGGGAGGGAAAAGGAGGAGAAGAAAGGTGGGGCGAGCTGAATGGAATTGCCTATTCCTCACTAAGGTATTGTTGGACAGTCAGTGCCTTTGCATTTATGTAGCCAAAGCTTTATATTTTTTGTAGTAGTAAGTTGAGATATAAAATACCAATTTCCAAGTAATAACCTATTAGTGTGTTTCCTCCTGCACCCAGGGCACCACAGTTAGGTTACTGTTACAAGGAAGACAAGAGTAATCAGTTTAAATGATTCTAAGAAACAATAATTGACATGCCAGGAATGCTCCCTTGTATGATGAAGTCAAGCATCACTCTTGTTCCCTCCTCCAGTCTTCCTCTCAACAGAATAGGAGAAACAGAAGAGGAAGGAGATATCTGAGTAATGATCATGTCTCTGTTTACCCTCTTCCCTTGGACTCTCAAACCATAAATCCAAAGGAGACATAACCTGAACTAGTGGGGGAAAGAGGGGGAAAATTCAGTCTAGCTAAACATGAAAATTTTAAAATAATTGGGGCAGCATTTCAAATACTGAAATAAAACTTTTTAAATTATTAATAAAAAGTAACTAAATTTATTTAAAATTTAGAAGACTACAAAGCTTACTATATAATGGAATCTGCATAATTAAACTGAATCCTGATTCTATCATCTGAAATTAAAACCATTCCTAAAATTCCAATACTAGATAAATTACCCTTGATATTCACTTAAACTGTGTAAATATGATGCAGAAAACATGACTTTAAATTCAGACTGCTGAAAAAGTAAGTGATGGAAATTCATGAAGGATAGCATCATGGTGAGAGCATGGAAAAGATTTTCCTTCCATCTTCAGTGTGTAGAGAATAAAAAAGCTGTAGTGGATGGTCCTGAAGGTCCAATTCTGAATTTAGGACAGAAGGTGAATAGTAAGAATACCTATCTCAGCCACTTAGAGATTAGAAATGTGGAGAAATATCCTCATTAATGTAGGTGAAACATAGAAGAGAAAATGTGGCAATACCAAAGCCAAGTGCCAAAGGCAGAGATATTGAACAAAATACCATGAACTTGAAACAAATCTTAAAAGGGAGGTCTGGGCTTAAGGGGAGTAGGACAGAAGAATAGAGAGGGAGATGGTGGATTAATACAGTCAAAACACTCAAAGTATATATGCCAGAGTATAAATAGGAAACTTGAAGGGATAAGAAGGAAGCAAAATGGAACGTTGGACAATGATCCAGATGTATAGTAGTTTGAAATGTACATACACTCTATTCAACACTGACGTGATGAAGTGAAACCCCTTTGCACAACTATCTAAACACTACATTTTTTGAAGTTTAAATAGTAAGAGACCAGAAGCACAAACCTTTACAGATAAATAAGAGGACAGCATTGACACATTTTTGAGGATTTTGTTCCTTTCAATATACAAAATTTAATGTGTCAAGTCTGCTGCAAGTGTAAATTTTATTTTGTACATTCTTTTTGCAAATTGCTTAAAATATACAGAACCATATTCAACTATCAAGCACATCAATTCCAATAAAAAATATTACAAACCTTTAGGTTTCTCAGTTGTTTCTAAATATCTTAATGTAATTCATTGGAACTAATTTCATTCTAAATTTAAGTTTAAAATTTAAAATCCTTTTAATGGGACACAGGTATGACTAGATAACTGATGTTAGCAGAATCAGAATTATTCAGAAGGCTGTAAATGGATGTTTACCTAATTTTCTCTCTTCTGGATCATGGAATGCAGATTGTCCTTGTTAGGAAAAGGGAGGAGAATGGAAAAGGAATAGGCTGGAGTGGATCATCAACAGGTGAGGACTGTTTATTGAGGAACAGCGAGGGGCAGAACCCTTCCAGTGGGTTTGGAGCTTGTGCAAGGGAGCTGGGACAGGATCTGGGTTTTTTAGGAAGTATGAACAAGGAGGTAGAGGTTAATGAAAAGCCCCTAGGTCAAGGAAGGTGGGGGGCCTTTCAGTTGGGCCCCAAATGGGATGTTTACAGCTGGGCTTAGGTGGATTGCCCTGCCTGCACTTCAAAAGAGTTTACACATACCTGGGATTTTGCCTGCAGTCTGTATGGGCCTGGGACAACAGAGTGGGGGTCAACCTTTCATACTCCACCCTTAGATACATGAAATGAGAGGGCCAAAAAGGGAGAGGGAAGTTCTTCTTATAGGATCTTTGGGTACATAAAAATAATTGGGCTGAGATGGAAGTAGCATGGTGTTATGAGAAGAAAGCAGATTCCCATCATTTAGAACCCTGAAGGAGTATAAAGTAGGAGGGGCCTCGTGGTCTTTTCTGGTTACTTCCTGCTGGCATTGGGATGTGGAGAAGTCAATGGGGCTTGGGTTTTCAGTTCCCGGTCTGTGCTGGGTCCAGGGCAGTGTATGCAAACCCTCTGGTTGCCTGTAGTAATAGGATGGCCTTGGCTTGGTTACAGGTCCTGATTGAGGGCTTTTATCCTGTTAGAGAGAAACTTGTAAATGCTGAGATCAGGCAAAAGACTGCAAGGTGGAAGGAGTTGTTGATGTCAGTGACACAGGAAAACACAACCTGAGCACAATCCAGAACATTTCCAATTAGGTCATGAGCCCATAACTAGTCAGAAGCTAGGGCTATATTGAAATACTTAAGGGCTTGGTGAGAAACCTTGATCATTTCCTATAATAGCAGGTAACAAAGGCAAGAATATAAATACTGTCCAGTTAGAAGTTAGACAGATATCGATATTAGATGGACAAGCTTCTCAACTTATTTCTATTGACCTCCTGGCTCTGGTTAAATTTGAAAGGGCAGGCAAAGAGTAGCTGATGTGACATCATCTCCTCTTACTCTTTTCCACCTTTTCCTGGGGGTCTAGGTGCTTGTGCATGGCATATGGGCTTTGAACTCAAGGACTGAGCACTTTCCCTGAGCACTTCTGCTCGAGGCTAGTGCCCTACCACTTTGAATCATGGGGCGACTTTTAGCATTTGGCTGGTTAATTTTTGAGCCAACTTCCAGCCTGGCTCTTTGGTGGTGGTTAGTTGGGAGATAGAGTCTCAGAGCGATTTTTCTTCCCTGCCTGGCTTTGAACTGCAATCTTTGCCACAAAAACCCTTTATTACATCCAATTAAATCAACAAGGAGATCTATGGGATCAAGTAGAGCTTACATTCAAACTATCAAGAATTGATCAAAAATACATTCTAGAACTGATGACAAAACTCAATAGATGGGATGAGAGTTTGAGCACAGCTTGGCTGCCTGGAAAACCTGATAACCAAAATTTACAGGAGCACTCCTGGCCTTCACATGCTTCAATAGCATAACAACATAGCTGACTTTTTCAGATCTAGCTGGGTAAGGTTGATAGAGAGCGTCCCGCAAGAGTCTTTGTTTTTGTAAATCTGAAGAAGTCTTTTACCAAGAATCATCTGTGTGTGATGGAGTCAAACAGGAGTCCAGTGTACCATGATGGAGGTAGGATGGTCCCAGGCAGGATCAGGGCTAGACTACATTCCTCGGATGAATTGTCAAATCTCCTGTTTAGTTGCTTACAAATTTATACACAGACTTGTTAAAGACACTTAAATTTAGATGGACATATAGAATTACATGCTAGTTTTAATGTAAATCACAGCCAACTATTACATAATGACTTAAAAGCTGTCTTTTTTTTATTATTTTATTTTATTTTATTTGTGAACATACTGTACAGAGGAGTAAAAGCTGTCTTTTAAGGCATACTCATACCATCTGCTACATACTCGAACTTTCTGAAGACAGAAACAAATATGTGGAACAAATATTTTAAGACAATTCTTAACTCTTTACTGGTGTTTTTTCCTCACAGCTGGCTAGGAGCTGAGCTGGGTTTCATTCCTTTTACTACTACCTCGATAAAAATGTTTTCTTTTAACAAATGGCACATTTGATAGGAAATATCAGTACTAAGAAAAAGAAGAAGATTACTTTTTACACAGTTTTTATGTACTATGAGATTATATTGAACATGCTCACACACACACACACACACACACACACACACACACACACACACACACACACACACACACTTAAACCAATGTTTTTGTTTAAAAAATCGGCCATAAGTTTTATGGAATTCCAGTGGCAAAGTGATATTGTTTTGCCCAATATGATAAAACCTCGTGGTCAATGTCAGAAAATTAGGCAATACCAAAAAATGCAGGGCAAATTTTGACAAATAATTTCCACCCTTAAATAAACATTGAAAAAAGCAGAAAATCTTTAAATCAATTTTGGTGATGAGGCAGATTAGTATATGAATTGAATATATTAACCCCTAGAAGAGTGAAGAGGAGAGAGCAGTAAGGTTGATGGAAGAGTGGGGGTTATAGAAAAACCCATCATTTGGCCTTTGTCTCTTCCTAGGTGTCAGCTTCCAGGGCTTGTAGACAGAATTGGGGGAGGGGGGGACTGAACAGGTTTGTAAGGAGAATAGGTAGAACTTTTAACCTGAAGACATTTAAAGGAATATGTGGCTTCATCATGAAGGTATTGAAATGTGTGTTTGAGTAATTGAATAGAGAGAGTTATTGGAAGAAGTGAGAGGGTGGGATTTCTCTTCTGAAGTCTCCTTGAGGAGAAATCAAGAATCTAGACTTTGAACTGAGTTGTCTCAGGAAAGAGAAAAGGATTGGATTATTGTTTAAGTCCCCAAAAGTACAAGGACTGGTTTGTTCCGATTATGGGATTTCAAGGTGGTAAATGGAGAGAGGAGTGTCCTCAGTGTGTTTGCCAGCTATCCACTGTCAGTGACAATTAGCGAAAGGTCCAGAGTAGCGGACCCATTTAATTAGGGTCTGGAAGGGAAAAAGGTGTATTAGATATAGAAAAGGGTTGAGAAATGTATACATATGGAGTAGTTTGTTTACAGTGATGTTTAACAGGGCTGTTAGCTTGTTGTTTTACCTTTGGAGGCCTAAGTCCACCCCTACCTTGTGTCAGCTACACAGGCAGGCAGACAGGCGAGCAGAGGGACAGGGATTAGCAGAAGGAGTTTGCTTGAAACAGATAGTTTTAGCCTAGAAAATCTGGACCAACTGCAAATAGCAAGAGTGTAGTTAGAAGAGCAGGGAAGGAGATAAGGATCTTTGGTGCTGGAGGTCATCAAAGAAAAGAGATAGAGAGAAAGGGAGGGGGTGAGAGAAGTGGGTGAGAGACAGACTGAGCTGCGATAAGATAAGGAGTTACATTTTTAGAGGAGATGATTGCGAGGCTATTGGCAGAGAAGTGCTGGGTTAGTAAGGCAGGAGAGCAGGGAGGGGGACCTCTGGAGTAGAGGTCAGAGAAGGACTTGGTGGACAGAACAGAACAAGCAGAGGGCAAGTTTTCTGGAGCAGAGATAGAGGAGGGCTTATGTTTAAGGTACCTTAGATTCCTCATCATTTCGTTGGAGAATTGTTTAAATCATTAAAATTAAAACCTAAAGTTACAAATTTAGGCCAGTGGTGGCCATGGTAAGAAGACCAGATTTTGGTAGAAAAACAAGTCATTTAAAAAAAATAATTTTTATTGTGAAATTAACATACAGAGGGGTTAAAATTAAATGAGAAAGGTAATGAGTATATTTCTTACCTAGCATAGTTGCCTCTTCCTTTTTTTCCCCCTACAATCCCTGCCCTCCCAAATCCATGTTTCTCCCACCCCCTCCGCAAAGTTGTAAAGTTCATTTTTTTGACATAGCATTTTGTATATGTCATTGTGCAATGGGTACACATGTATTCTTATTAAAATTATTTCCCTTCCCCTGCCCAAATTACACCAACATCAAATGCAGTGAAAACAGTGGTTATACCATGGGGGAGGGATATATGAAACATTTTTTTTACTGTAAATTAGTCAGCCCAGAGTCTTAAGATTAAACTGCAGGCATGCTAATGAGGTGTCTCTGGGAGACTATTTGGAAAATTTGGTAGGATTTTGGAGCCTGTCCCACTTCTCCAGGCATCCTTCGTGTTTTGAGAAGGCAGACGGATGGAACCCAATAATTAATAGAGTGCATGCCCAAAGGTCCTAATTAATGGTGGTCAGTCAGGGAGTCAGGAAAGTGGAGACTCCTGGAGTCTCCACAGACAGGAAGAGATCCCCACAGACAGGAAGGAAGGGAGGGATTCCTGGAGTCCTGCAGTCCTTGTCAGGGCCCCTGTTCCACAGACTAGGCTGGTTACTTTGTCCTGAAGGCTTTCAGGTGGTGGGTGAAGTCGGTCAAGTGGCATAAAGCCTCCTGCCTAGAGATCAGAGTCCAGTGACAGGGTAAAGGAGAGAGAATAGGGGGTTTATGCAGGGGTCAATAATACTGCAAGCCACAGCAGAATGGCCCTCCCCTGCTTGCACCAATTACAAAGGCCAAGGCCAAGAGGTCTTTCATGAGGCTGTTTAGCCCAAAGTGAACTCATAGGGCTCTGAACTCCCGATGCAGAAAGGCCTTGGAAGGAGGAGGAAAATAGCAGAGAAGCTCCATGAGAGGTGACAAAGAGGTGGGTTGCCCCTCCGTAGAGGGCATCCAGTTTATTCCTCGCACTTTTCCATTCTTGGATGTAGGAACCATATGTTAGAAAAATGGAGTAGAATGGAAAATGAATAGGCCAGACTCGATCAGACTCAACAGGCGAGAACTGTTCATTGACAGACAGCGAGGGGCACAGCCCTTCCTGCAGGATTGAGGTTGTGTGAGGAGCTGGGACAGGATCTGGTTTTTTATAGGAGGTCTGAACAAGAAGGTAGAGTTTAATGAAAAGCTCCTGGGTCAAGGAAGGTGGGGGACTTTCACGTGGGCCCATAATGGAATATTTACAGCTGGGCTTAGGTGGATTGTCCTGCCTGTACTTCAATGGAGTTCACACATACCTGGGATTTTGCCTGGAGTCTGTATGGGCCTGGGACAATAGGATGGGGGTCAATCTTTCAGTCTTAATTGGAAAAAGATAGTCTTCCCAGCTTTTCTGCATATAAACACTCCATCATTGTTTTCTTATTAGAGGATTATTCCACATTAGCTATATGTTGATTTATAATGACTGAGCCTGACATAAAGGTGAGGGAAACTGTCTACACTTCAGTGAGGTTCTGACTTGTGTTTCACAAAGTGTTATGAAAGCTCTCCATGAGAAATCTAGCAGCATTTCTAAAAAGTCCTTGCGTGCTTATACTTTCTGATAATATCTCAATTCAAGTATTTCTCCTCAGAGTTCCATATCTTTCAATAATGCTGTATTAGATCCCTGTTGTATTTTGCAGACAGATCTTGGTGATGAAATTTGTGCTTTTCAAAATTACTCTCCCAATTCTATCCACAAAATGAAGACAAAAATTATGTGAAAAAATTTGTATATGTTGATAGTGCATATAATTTTTTAAAGTATTATTTTATTTTGTTAAATTTTTAATTGTGAAAATACCATACAGAGGGGTTACAATTACATGGGCAAGGTACTGAGTATATTTCTTATCAAGTATTGTTGTCTCCTCCTTTGTTTCCCCTTCCCATCCCTATCCATCTCTCCCCCACGCCCTCTCCTACCCCCACCAAATTTGTAAAGTTCATTTTTCGTCATAATGACTTGTACATCTCATTGTTGCAATGGGTTCACCTCTATCCCTATTTAAACTATTTGTTTTTCCCTTCACCTCCACAAATTATACCAACATCAAATACAGTGAAAACGGGTTATACCATGGGGAGGGTCATACAAAGCAACAAATATATCATCTTATAAATATATTAGAAATGATTGCAAGAAAGAAAAAACATTTGAATCTTTATCTTGTGGTTCATTTTGCCTAACATCAACTTATCTGACTGTTTCTGCTTATCTCAAACACATGCAAGTTATTGCAAATAAGGGAAAACATGGGACCTATGTTTCTTTGGACCTGGCTTACTTCACTTAATATAATTCTTTCCAAGTTTTTCCATTTCCATGTAGACAGAAGGGAACCCTCCTGCATTGTTGGTGGGAGTGCATATACTATTATTTTCTATTACAAACATAGAATGTGGCAAAATTTTTCATAGCAATTACACTGCACTAGGTGCTGGGCATATTCTAATGTAAATAAAATACTGTGTTTATGCAGAGATTTTGAGCATCCAAAATTTTAATATGCCTGTGGTCCTAATACCATTACCTTACTGATATTGAGTGACAAATACAACTTCTTATAAGTACAGAAGTTTTCCTTGTATCTTTTTAATATATATGTTTTTACTGTGAAGATACTATACAGAGGGGTTACAGTTACGTAAGTTAATGAGTACATTTCTTATTGAGCACTGTTACCCCCCTCCTTTGTTTTTCCCCTATCAACCCTTCCCCTCACACCTCCCCACCTCCTCCCTCCACCCTTCCTCTGATAGAGTGTTTTGTACATCTCATTGTTACAATGGGTCAACCAGTACCCTTTTCTTGTATCTTAAATGAAAAAATGCTGGCTTGTTTCATGCTGATTCTACTTGTGTAGACACACCTAAAGTCACCCACCAAGCCCAAAAGCACATAAATGAAAGGCATATCATCTTTTGTCAGTTGGTATAATTGTGTTCTACACATTAATTAACAGGTTGCAAATTATTTTCAAACTTTAATGCATTAAAATGTTTTCTGCCGCGGAACGGCTCTGTCAGGACGACGGAGAACACGTTGTGGAGGTAACTGGAATAGGTGGGGAGATGGCAAACAGACAACGCACACACAAGAGGAGTGAATTCTGAGTGTGATTTATTGCAGAGGATAACATGCTTTTTTAGAAAAAGTCTCCATGAGAAAGGGCAAAAGGTTACACAAAGCTGCAAGGCTTTGTTCTGGGGTGGTCACCAGCTGGTCACCTGATCTTGTTTTTTGGATGACGAGCTATGATGATAGGCACTTGTTTTCGGCTTTACCTCTATTTTTAAGAAATACAATTGGTTTCGATATTTATCACCTATTAACCATTAACCAGAGCATATGGGCAAGGTGCTGAACAGAAAGGCATGAACTCTAGTACTTCATAGTTACTTTTGTTTAGTTTTGTACTTTATGCATTTCAAATCTTTTCTAAGCAATTGTACTTCTTTGCCATTCTTTAGAGGGTCCCCAATTTGTGGCCCAAAATCATGATAGTCAGTATACTTAGTTAAATCTGGCCATATATCAAATTCAAGCTCATAGTGTCTTTTCTGTAACCCTTTCACATAATCATTTACTCTTCTCCATAGAGGCCTTAACTGTCTCATAAGATCTTTCTTGTTCCTTCTTTGATAGTAAGCACAAAGGAGGCCTAGATCTAGCAAGTCTCTCAGTAAATGAAAGATAGTAATAGGAAGTTCTTTCTTCTAAGTTGTTTTCCCAATGTTTGCCATCCTTATCGTACACACCTGTAAAAGGCTATGGATCTGGGGGAAGTCTTTGGGGTCCTCTAGATAATGGAGGATCCCACCATTTTTTTTCTGATAAGCTATTGCCACCTTCCATCTACCAACTTTTAAGAATCTTATTTAGCTTTTGGTCTATATATCCCTCTACATCTTTTTTATCCACACGATATCTATATGAGTCTATTTGCCGCGAACGCCTTCTCGGCCAGCGAGAAAAAACGACCACCACACCAGGAGTCTTCTCAGATCACGCTTTATTGGAGAGCCTTTCAATTGATGGGAGAGCTTGAGCGCGAGAGAGCGTGCACCCAAACATGGCCGCTTATATAGGGAATAGGAACACGGGTCTTTCTATCATTGGTCATCTGCCTTTCACCATCACCAGGTGCCACGGGATTGCCTGGAGACTCTACGTGGCTCGCGCACGCACAAAGCCCAGGACCCACCCTCCCGCCAAGCACTGTCTAATATGGACCTCAAAGCTGCAAGGGAGTGGGCAGCACCTTGTAATGGCGTTCGCCCCGACTCCTTGCAGTTCCCCCTTTTTGTTTTTGGCAACAGGTAAGAATAGAGGTTGGGCCTCTGTCTAAAACATTAGGACCTTGCACTGGCCTTCACCTGAGGGGCGCGCCTTCCCCAGTGATGACCAGACCCGTCCGATGCCTTTTTTGCAGAGGTGGGATCTTGGGCATCAACCCACTTGCAACCCAGCATGCTCTTCTTGAGGAGATGGTCCTCCTCAAGTGCAGTGCACTTGCCTCGCATCCTGTCCCAAATTGCAAGTTGCATACCTGTCCCGGTGCAATGGGATTCCCTGATCCCTCGGGGTGCTAAGGCTATGCAGAATGGTAAGGCTTAATTGCCTCTCAGGGCCAACAGCCAGATCTGGGGTGAGGATCCACTCTCCAAAGCGGCTAATGCTTGCGAGATAACAACCTTGTCACTTCTGGTTTGGGCTCGAAGGCGACAGACCAACCATAGGCAGACCACGCATCCTCCCAGGCAGCAGGCTAAAAACATCCCGACTCCCACCCGCTCTTTGAAAAAGGACACCGCAGAGGCCCAGTCAGTAAATTGTAACAGCCCACAGCATCATTGGTTTAAGATCAGCTGCATCAGGAGACGAGTGGATGGCATCTTCAAGAGGGGGTTCTTCTGCAGTCTCCACTGGCCTGGTCAGTCTCGTTGGCACCCAGTGAGGTACTTCTTGACTCTGTGGAAAAACACAAACAGCTCCCCTGGATCTCGTTATTACCGGATCCGGTCCATACCATTTATTATTAATAACATCCTTCCACATAACCATGTCTTTAGTATCCATGGGGTCTCTTGTCATATGCCGATCTGCGGCAGGCTGATAGTTGTCATTTAGAATTAAAAAATTAAGGGTAAAGAGCTCAAGAGAAAGTCTTTCCCTGGGGGACGCTGACTCAGCAATTCCCCCTTTTTGTTTTTGAAGCATTTCTTTTATGCTTTTATTAGCTCTTTCCACTGTACCTTGTCCTTGAGGATTGTAGGGCAATCCGGTGGTGTGGGCAACCTGCATTTGTGTGCAAAAGGCGCGAAAACCATGGGAAGTATAAGCAGGGCCATTATCCGTCTTAAGTCTAAGGGGCTTTCCCCAAGCTGCCCAAGCTTCTAAGCAGTGTATTTTGACATGAGACACCTTTTCTCCTGCCAAAGGTGTGGCATGAATGACACCAGAAAAGGTGTCCACAGACACATGTAAATATTTTAACTTACCAAATTCTGTCAGATGAGTAACATCCATTTGCCATAGGGCGTTTGGTCTCAACCCCCTGGGGTTTACCCCCACATGGGGAGGATGAAGAAAGGTAACACAGGATTTACAGGCTTTAACAATATCTCTTGCCACATGCCTGGACAAATTATATCTTTTCCTAAGGGTATTAGCAGGTACATGATACAATCTATGAAAGTCTTTTGCCAATTTTACAGGATCAGCAGCGACCAGAGCCACAGCCCGAGTTGCCTGGTCCACCAAATCATTACACCTTGCCATCGGGCCCGGCAACATAGAGTGGGCACGAATATGTCCAATATAGAAAGAGTGTTTTCTGTTTAAGATAAGGGACTGAATCTGTAACAAAACATTAGAAATTGTACTGGCCTGCTTAATTGAAGCAGCAACTTTAAGAGAAGCAACGGCATTTACAACATATAATGAATCAGAAAATAAATTAAAAGGTTGATCAAATCTTTTAAAAACTTCAAGCACAATTACACATTCAACAGCCTGTGGGGCATTCAGCCGAAAATTAAAGACCACCGGCTATTTGTGTCCTTGAACAAAAAAGGCACCTTGTCCAGATTTTGATCCATCCGTAAAGATGGTCAGAGCATCAACCAAGGGCTCCTTTGAAGTGACAACAGGAAAATACACTAAATTTTTGTTAATTATGGCAAGTAGAGGATGCTTAGGATAATGGTTATCAATTACATTGGGAAACGAGCAAACAAGAATTGCCCACATATCCACTGTGGCTGCTAAAATTTCAACTTGCTCACGGGTGTATGGAATAATTAATTTATCTGGAAATTTTGCAAAGTGCATCAAACAATACTTTATACCCAAAATTGCCTGCTTAGCCACTAATTCAGGAAAATATTGAACAGTTTTTGCTCCCACAGAATTGCTGTGGAGCCACCATAAGGGGCCATTTTGCCAAAGAACCCCCGTGGGATAATTTTTTGTTTTTAATATACATAAATCGATAGGTAATTTTAAATCAACCCGTGAAAGTTGAGCCCTAGACAAAGCTGCCTCAACCTTTTGTAGGGAATTTAGTGCTAAAGGTGTTAGGGATCTAGAGGAGGTGACTTCAGGGTCGCCCTCCAAAATGGCAAATAAAGGTAACAACTCTGACCGAGGGAGATTAAGAAACCCCCTTATCCAATTAATATCTCCTGCCAATTGCTGAAAATCATTAAGTGTTTTGAGATGACCAGTTCGAATGGAAAGTTTTTGTGGTTTAAACTCAGTAGGAGAAACAATGGTTCCCAGAAATTGAACAACACTAGTCTGTTGAAACTTCTCAGGGGCAATAATCAGTCCTTTATCAGCTAAGGTCTCCGTTATCCGCTCAAACACTTTATGAAGAGTCTCTACCGAGGGAGCAGCCAACAAGATATCATCCATATAATGGACAATCCATACTTTTGGAAATTTTTTCCTGACAGGGGTTAATGCAGCCCCTATGAACAATTGACAAATTGTTGGGCTATTAGCCATCCCTTGGGGGAGAACTTTCCACTGATAGCGAGCATCCGGGTTTCATGATTAACAGAGGGCAAAGTAAAGGCAAAGCGCTCCCTATCCTTTTCATAAAGAGGTATGGAAAAAAAGCAATCCTTAATATCTAAAGCTAAAACAGGCCACTCTCGAGGTAACACAGAGAGCCATGGAAGTCCCCTTTGGATGGGTCCCATAATTTGCATCTGGGCATTTACTGCTCTAAGGTCATGTAATAATCTCCATTTTCCGGAGGCCTTTCTAATCACAAAATTGGGGTATTCCAAGATGACACTGAAAGCTCAACATGCCCCAGCTGCAGCTGTTCCTGGACAAGAGTTTGAGCCACTTCCAATTTTTCTCGAGAGAGGGGCCACTGAGGAACCCACACCTCCTTTTGTGTTAACCAAGGTATGGGTATCCCACCTTCAGTGGAAGCTTTGTTTTCAGAGGCCCCTAAGAAAAACCCAAACCCTTCCTGTCCTGTTTAGGAAGTGGCTCTATCGGCTCCTTGCGTCCTTGGAGACGCCGACCAAGCCCCAAGGCTGGCACAAATCCTTGCTGTTTCATCATATTCTGACTGGCCTCAGAATAATCATTAGTTAAAGTTAGCTTTAGCTGTTGCTGCACATCTCTTCCCCAAAGATTGACAGGGACGTCTACCACAAATGGCTGCATTTTTCCAACTTGGCCTTCGTCTGTTCTCCAAGTCAATTCTTTTGCACTTAACTGTGGGGCATCGGCATAGCCCAGCCCTTGTAAGGTCTGGGAGGATTTCTGAGTTGGCCATTGCTTTGGCCACTCCCCTCTTTGGATGATGCTTCGATCTGCCCCTGTATCCACCAGTCCCTCAAATCTTCTCCCTTCCACTTGGAGAGTTAGCATGGGTCTTTGGTCTAAAGTTATGGACAGGCATGTAAGGTCGACTCCAGTGGAGCCTAGCCCTTTATCTTCTCTCTCTATCTCCTTAGCAGGGAAGTTGCCATGAAGAGAAGGCAAAAGCAGGAGCTGTGCGATTCTATCCCCGGGAGAAATGGACACCACTCCATGGGGGACATGGCAGAGGACTATCCCCGTATAGTCAGGGTCAATCACTCCCGGGAAAATTATTAATCCTCTCATTGTGGAGGAGGAGAGTCCTAAAACTATTCCTACAGTGCCTTCATCTAGGGGTCCTCTCATGTCTGTCTCCACAATCTGTACACCCATCTGCTCTGTTAATACCCGTCCTGAGGTGGCACAGAGGTCCAACCCTGCGGAGCCTGAGGTTGTTCTCTTTGGCTGGGAGGTTGTTGCGGGTGCTGTCCGGGACCCAGAGTCTGAAATGCCCCATAAATTTTCGGGCCCTGGGGACGTGGGCCCTCCTTCCCGTTTTTTGGCTCTGGTTCAGAATCAGCGTTTTGAGTAATTTGGGGGATAAAATGTCCATTGATGTCTCTAACTGACCTGCACTCGTTGACCCAATGCTTTACCTTTTTACAACGAGGACACACTGCTGGAGTCCTTGGCTGCATGGGTATGTTTTGCGCAGGACCACCATTTTGTGGGCACTGTTGTCTAAAATGTCCCAACTGACCACACTGGAAACACCCTTTCCCTTTACTATCTTTTGTGGCCCCGGCAGCCGACAAGACAGCAGCCGCCAGCCCCGCATTGGTCAGGGGGCCACCTACTTCTCTGCAGGCTTTTAACCAAGTTTCTAGGCTTTGAATTCTTACTGGGGTAATTGCCCTCTGACATTCCTTGGTGCTTTGTTCAAAAATGATTTGCTGTACAAATGGCATGGCTGTTTCCAGATTTCCTAACACCCGCTCGGCTGTCTCTAGCATACGGGCAACAAAATCAGAAAATGGCTCATTAGGGGCCTGCATGATTTTTGTTAGATTGCCAGCCATCTCTCCCTTGTTTGGGAGGGCCCGCCAGGACTTGTAAAAGATCTCGTTTACCTGGCGGTATACTTCAAAGGTATATCCTGTCTGGTCTACAGTGTAGGGTCCCTGCCCGAGAAGCATATCTACGGTCCAGTCCGGGTACCCGTCACGGACATTTTGTCTGTATTGGGCTTGAGCCTTGTCTTGAACAATAGACCGGAAATCGAGGAACTGCCCATGATTGAGACAGGTACGGGCTACCTCAAACCAGTCCGTGGGCGTCATAGCATTGACGGTCAGTCTTCGGAGCAGGGCAGTGGTATAATTAGCCGTCACTCCATAAGTCCGGACTGCCTCAACTAAATCCTTAAGCTGGAAGTAGGAAACCGGCTCAAAATTTCTTTCATTAGTAATTGGATTTTCAAAAACTGGAAAAGCGGCTGCTAACTGCGACCAGGTGCTTCCTTTTATAAAGTGACTCTGCACCGTCGGCGGGCACGGCAGGGGGGCCGACGGGTGAGGGCCAGCTCCGTTTCCTCTTCCTGGCTGCTGCGGTACTCCCACCCCTAGGGGGCACCACCCCCCATATCTGTCTGCCTCATACTCAAGCCGCAGCCTCTTCTAAGTCTTCACTATCAGCTGGATCGAGCTGCTCTCCCTCCTCCTCTAACATTTCTTCCTCTGAGTCACTCATAAGATCACTGCATTCTTGGTCCCGCCCTTCCACATGTAGGGCTGAGAACCGGTTTGCTTTTAAAGAAGGGCATAGGGGTCTCCTTGAGACCCCCTCTTCCCTAAGACCCTTCTCCTTTTGTGAGGGCTGCAGTCCCTCCTGCTTTAATTCTTTAGGATCCTTTTGTCTTTTTTCCCTTTTTCTTTTAGGTCTATTTTCCTCCCCTTTACTGGATGCTGACTCTGATAGACTATCCTGATGCCATGTTAGTACTTTGCATCCTTCCTGGATTAAATCAAACCCTACCTCCTCGAGGCAAGTGCGCATCATCAAAAAGACAAGCCACAAGGGAAGAAGCAATGCAAGCAAACAATAAATATCTAAATCTACAGTGAACAGCATACCGGGGGATACCTACCGACGTCCCCTCTCCGCGTTTTGAGTTCTGGCTCCTGTTCGGCCTCTCGCGCGGGTCCCGGGTTTTGGCACCACTTGCGGCGAACGCCTTCTCGGCCAGCGAGAAAAAAAGACCACCACACCAGGAGTCTTCTCAGATCACGCTTTATTGGAGAGCCTTTCAATTGATGGGAGAGCTTGAGCGCGAGAGTGTGTGCACCCAAAACATGGCCGCTTATATAGGGAATAGGAACACGGGTCTTTCTATCATTGGTCATCTGCCTTTCACCGTCACCAGGTGCCACGGGATTGGCTGGGGACTCTACGTGGCTCGCGCACGCGCAAAGCCCAGGACCCACCCTCCCGCCAAGCACTGTCTAATATGGACCTCAAAGCTGCAAGGGAGTGGGTGGCGCCTTGTAATGGCGTTCGCCCCGGCTCCCTGCATCTATTGTATATGCTTTAGGATTAAAGGGAAGTCTCCAATAGCCATACACTCTTTCTGCTCTAGCCGTGCCTACAGCTTCTTGTAAATCTCTTACAAACAATTCCTTCTGCTGAAGTGACGTCATGAAACCCTCAATACATTTATATTTCCATATGACTTGTCTAATAGCATCCATAAGAGGGGCTTTTAGGGTAGCACTTAACTCTGGTGAGTTAGTCATGTTCTCAGGACACTCATCAGATGTTGGAGTCGTCAACACTTCCAAGAAAGAGCCTTGAATAAAGGAACATTGAGCATGAGTAAGTAGAACAAGCAGCAGGAACAGTAAAATATTAATAGGCACTCCTATACAGCAAAGAAAAGAAAAACAGGAACACATCTTTCCCAGGGGCTTGCCAGCCTTTTCAGGAGGTAGGCCTCTTTGAAGCCCAATTCTCAGATCTGAAAGCAGGTTTCCCATGCTAAGCAGACTCCACCGGAGTACGTGTGGCAGTTTTCTTTCTTATTTTCTTGACCAATAAATCAGCAAGACCTCAGTCAGCATTTCTCACATAGGACTTTTCAAATGGGTTGGTTAAATAATGACATGAGCTCCAGTCTTCTGAGGACTCACTCATCTGCTTAGGAATTGATGCAAGCTGTTGGAAAATAGCTCAAAGAAGGATGCCATTTAAAGCCTTATAACGTTATTCTTTACCAGAGTATTCTCCAGCTACTTTGGTTGTTGAGAATGTCTACAAGAGCAAGCATTCTGTGGGAAACAGGGAGACACCTTATGACCATTACTTAATGAGATTTCCAAGTGGCTTGCTATCACTTGTACTGCATTTTGCAAGTCGAATCTGTCAAAACCTATCAGTTTTAAGAGATAAGAGGAGTGGTAAAAATACTTCTAGAGAAAAATGCATCTTCAACATATTTGGTTCCAAGCATTCCGTCTAAGGCATATTCATCAAGTAGTGAAACTTTTGTTGGCTGTAACTATGTGTCTTTCTCCAGGTATACATGTGTGTATGTATGTGTGTATTCATGTGTATAGGAGCATACATGTGTACATATATAAGGGCATATACACACATATATGCAAATATAAAAAATATACATACATAATATATGTGCGTATATATCAGCTGTTCAGTGATTTAATCTATAGTTCCTGCACATTGTCATTCACACAAAGTGTACATGATAAACTGCTCTGA
Source organism: Dipodomys merriami (assembly GCF_024711535.1). Taxonomy (NCBI): domain Eukaryota; kingdom Metazoa; phylum Chordata; class Mammalia; order Rodentia; family Heteromyidae; genus Dipodomys; species Dipodomys merriami. The sequence goes on along the minus strand of NW_027204938.1, from coordinate 1,107,157 downwards.
GGATCTTTGCTCTATGATGGTTATCCTTTGTACTCACTTCTGCCACTACTTTGTTTTTCATCCCTGTGAACAGGGATGAAAATCTATCCATAGGATAGCTTTATTTTCATTACATGTATTTACTTACTGATAATAAAAGAAATGGGTTATTTATAAAAGAAAAAATATCTTTTAGGTAAAAGGATAAAGTATCTTATCCATCCCCATGATTCCTATGAGATAAAATTTATAATAATAGTAAAAGTGAAAAGGAATTTTTAGATCTGTTGTTTTGCCATTTAGCATTGCAAAGAATAATATCACATCACTGCTATAACTCTTAAAGAATGCCATTGTAACTGATGGTCCCTATCATGTTCTCCCAAAACCAGTGGATCCTGAAAGATAATAGTACACCAGCAGAAATGCTAAGTAGCAGACATGGAGCATGAACGAGAAAGCAAGTGAATGAGATAGAGTGAAAGATAGAGAGAAATATCATAATACTGAAAGTGCATAACAGATAAATAAGAGCTGTATGAGAATATTCATACAGCTATTTTTAGATTCTACATGTACATTTGAAGGTATTTAATGTACAATAACCCACCAACATAAAATATAAAGTGCTTTTGATAAAAAACTAAAAATTACTCAAGAAATTATAACTGCAAAAACAATTTTCACAGATGCAATCTCTCAGAGATATTTCATGACTTTGAGAATAATAAAGTGGCTGAAGTTAATATAAATTTAGTAGTATGATAATTCACAAAAATATAAAAAGATATTCATATATTTCAATATATAACCCAAAGATAAAACAAATGTTCTTTAGATGATTTTTTAAAACACAGTTTCTCAGGAACTGGGAAAGTGGCTCAATGGTATAGTGCTTGTCTTGCATGCATGAGGCCCTGAGTTTGATTCCTCTGTACCACATATCAGAAAAAGATGGAAGTGGTGCTGTGACAAAAGTGGTAACGCTAGCCTTGAGCTGAGTAGCTGAGGGACAGCACACATGCTCTAGATTTCAAACCTCATGACCAACAAAAACAGAAACAAAACAAAATACAGTCTCTCATTTTTGTAGCCTCAACTCTGTAATACGTCTGCTTCACCCTAGGACTAAGATTTTAGGTGTGGACATTTATCAACACTCCTGATTCAGATTCTACTTGATAAAATTTTTAATCAATATTTTGTTCTTAAATTTGCTATTTGTAAACTCACATGCACCTATAAAAATGGTTGACCATCCCAGTAACTTTCTCAAAGTACCTCCAAAAGACAATTTACAAAACTTTGTATTATATTACTACAAGGAAAACAATGCTACAAATAAATAAAAACAACAATTAAATATTCATGATTAATAAAATGAAAAATAAACCAGTTACGTGTTTCCAGTATTTGAAGTGTACTACATATTAGATTTTACTATATTCTCATATTCCTGTACATTTAAAACTGGCTAAGATTATGATGTTCAACAAGAGTTTTATAGGCTATGAGTAGTCTTTAAAGTTACCCACTAAGATGACTATTTATGGCTCATCTCGTCATTTGTATATGGCTTATATCTTCACTTGTTGCTCGCTAACATATAAAGTAAGGAAGCTCTAAATTGTAGTTAACAAATTCTTAACTCTTTACTCTGCTTCTTTAAACAAAGACTTTGCAACTTCTCATTAGTAAAGTTTCTATAAATTCTGAAATATAAATACTTAGTAATATATGTCTGCTACCATAAATCTTAACTACTTCATGGAAAATTTTTATGACCTGCCAAACAGTCCCTATTTTGGCATATTTAAGCAAATTCCCAAAATTAAACCCATTTAAAGCATTAGAACTTTAACAACCTTAACCCTTGCTGCAATGTTCATTATGACAGGTGCCTTGTAGAGAATAATTGAACTCCTCCTTCTACACATCTCTTGAACCACAAATATTTGGAATTACTTTGTTTTTGACATATCAATTTTGAGTTTCTTCTTAAATATGTGCTTATGTAAGAAATAAATATTTCATGACCATTCTTTTGCATTTACTTTTTGTTGAAGTGTCTAATTTAAGAAAATCAATTACACTTTATATATAAAAAAAAAGTTCTGTGCTCAATTTGGCAGCACATACCCTAAACCTGGAATGATACAGAGATGATGAGCATAGCTCCTTCAAAGGATGACACACAAATTCCTGAAGCGTTCAATATTTTTACAATGACAGACGCTGGAGGGAATGTGGCCAGAAGTAAACACTACTGAATTCTTGGTGAGAGTGTAAACTTGTCAACCCCTTTGAAAAGCAGAACGGAGGTTCTTCAAAAGATTCCACATAGAGATCCTCTATGACGCAGCAATCCTTCTTTTGGGCATTCACCCAAATGATCAGAAACAAGACCATACTAAAACTACAAGCACAACTATGTTTATTGCAGCATTATTTACCATAGGTAAGATATGGAACCAACCCGATGCCCCTCAGTACATGAATGGATCAAGAAAATGTGTGTGTGTGTGTGTGTGTGTGTGTGTGTGTGTGTGTGTGTGTGTAACTGTGACCCCTCTGTACAGTACTTTTACAACTAAAAACATATAAAAATGTTCTGAGATGGAAGAGTTTATTCCCCCAATTTTATCCATATAATATTGTTAACAAAGCAGATTTTTAAATACTACGTAGAATGTGATATGTATTACAGAAACCATTACATGTAATGAGCAACCAGAAATAATGTTATCAATTGAATATGCACTGCTTCCAAGGAAGCCAAATGGATAATTTCTCATGCTCTAAATCAAACTGGTGATCTTATGTCTTGATAGTGTAAAAATATCAGGGACAGAATAATGAAGGAATTACAACTGAGGTGAAATCCATATGAAAATATACAAACCTGATAAAACATATAAGTATCTGAGCAGTATATTGTGTTTTAAATCATTTACGCTACATTGTAAAGATAATGAAGACCTATTAGAATGAATTAACTTTTTGATATCCTATCGTAGCTCCTTAGAAGGATGAACTCTTTCCTCATTCTTGTAGAGGCTTCATCAGATGAGAGGATCTGTATTTTTTTGTTTGCTTCCTTCCATTTATTCTTCACTCTGAAATATGAGCTACATGATACTGAAATACACCAAGGAAAATTAAACACACAGGCTTTGGAAATATCAATCAATGTAAAATAAATAAAATACGTATAACCTTGTAAAAGGTCTAAATAAATTAATTTATATAATCTCAAGTGTAAACAGAAAATGATTTAAGCAATGTCACGTAATTGAAAAATGATAATTTTTAGGAGATACTTAATTTTTTCTTTTCTACTACATTGAATTAATTATTGATTTTGTATAGAGAGATTAAAGATGAGATTAACAAGAAACTTGCTTAAAACTGGGCACAAATTCTGAATAGACATGTATTCCAAAATCCATGAAAATCGCCAGTGGGTTTACAAAGTTGTGTTTAATGCTACTTCTATGCTGGCTTAAGCTTTGGGAACAGAAGTCATTAGAGAAATGCAACTCAAAATTACTATGATACTCCTTCATAACTATTACAACTCTTATTTTAAAAAAATCAAAGGAACCAGTTGTGCTGGGACTCAATTTGTCCTAGAAACCCTCTAAGGCGAGAGCAAGATGAGGCATTGGCTTAAGTGAGCTGCTCAATGTCTGCCATCCCCAAAAGAAAAACATTGGAGTGAAGCTCAAGGCCATAATGTCTTTGGGCTTGGGTCCTTCCCTTGACGATAGCATCTGCAAGTTGATCTGCCTGAGATTATACCTGAGGTGTGCCCCCAGGGGAGTGTGAACCCACTCTAATGGGTCCCCCCTTTGAATTAAAACTGCAGAAATCAATGTAACACCTCCAAACCACCAAAGGGAAATGGGCTCAAAAATAGAATTCCTCTTCAGGAAAACTTCATCCAGGGCTTTTTGGAACTGCAAAAATATTGCCCAATGGCTGTCTGTAATTGTAATAACTTCTTGGTGCATCCTGCCTTTTAGTAGGGCAAATAAGGCACACACTATCTTTAGGGACAGGCACCCATGGCAACAGCCAATTGATTTCCCCTAAAAGGCTCTGAAGTTGGGTTAAGGTCAGAGAGGTTGGAATATCCAGCAAAGGCTTAAGGAGACTGTCCTGAGTCAAGGTAAGGTGGAACCAGAGCACCTTAAAAGGAGGTAACTTTTGAATCATATTGAGTGCTATGGTGAAGCCCCCCTTTCTTAATATGGTGCGAACCTGGGCCAGAAGGCCCTCCAGTTGTCCTAGGTCTTGGTGCCCCACGATTATATCATCCGGGTAGGCAAACACAAGGGAGGTATCTGAACCCAACACAGGCCCTAGAAGTGTGGACAAGTATTGTTGGCAAAAGGCCAGGTTATTTGCCATTCCCTCTGGCAGCACCATCCATTCAAACCTCCAATCAGGCAGGGAAAACTTAAGAGAAGGGATGGAGAAAGCAAACTTTTTGCAGTCATCCGGATGCAGGAGGATTGAAAAAAACAATCTTTAATATCAATCACACCGAGGTATATTCTGAAGGTATAGCAGGAGTCCAGGGCATACCTCTTAGGGATGCCTACTAGCTCCATCCTTTCATTTACCTTTCATAGATCTTGGAGCACACACCTAGCCCCAGAGGCCTTTTGAATAACAAATATGGGTGTGTTCCAAGGACTCATAGAAGGGCATATGTACCCAAGGTTTATCTCCACCAGAAGGTGGAGGGCTACAAGTTTAGGTTTTATCAATGGCCACCACTCCACCCAGGTAGGGCTTCCTATCTAAATCAAACTTGGATCCACAATTCTTTTTCCAATGGTATCCCTTAGTGCCCCTGGGTCAGGGTGTAGGGGGAGGTTAGGACCCCTCGGGCCAGTTGGCAGAGGATTGTTGTGAATAGTCCCTCTTAAAGTGCCTCTCCTGCCCACATTTAAAACAAGTCCCTCTCCCCGATGGTCTTGGGGTTCCTTGGCCCTGGGCTGCCAGTGCCTGAGTAATAGCCACAGTCATTGCAGATGTCTGAGCATGTAAAGCTAAAGCTTATGATTGGGACTGGTGCTGTTGCATTCCCACATTCTGTGAGGCCACCAGCCATCTTCTCAGAAAACACTCTCTCAATCCCATGCAGGCCATGTGGTTGTCTGCATTCATCTCTTCCCAGACCAGCAGCTTTACAAAATGATCTTGGAGGTTCCCTGCTGGCAGCTTGTGGTTAATACTCTGTTCAACTCCATCTACAAACTCAACTAGAGGCTCACCAGGTTTTTGTGTAACTCCTGCTATGAGGGACTCAGTGGGCCCATCATCCAGTTTGAACCATGTGGCAAGTCCTGCCTGCATCACCTGATCACGGTATGGGCCAGGTATTGCGGCATGTTGGATGCCAGTGGAGTACCATTCCCCATCCCTTTTAACATGGTATAAGTAATAGGTATCACAGATTGAGCCTGCCAGTTATTCTCCACTCGCACTCTGCATTCCTCCTTAAAGAAAGCTCACCATTTAATAAACTGAGAACAAGTGAAAGTGAAGAAGTCTTTGGACACATCCAGCCAGTCCTTGGGGACACATGGGTGATAAGCAATGTCCTGTAATAAAGTCTGGGCCCAAGGAGAGTTTGGACCATCATCCGGCACTGCCTTGTGGAGCTCTTTAAGATCTTTAGCTTCCCATGGATACCATTCCATGGGCCAGATTTACCAGATACACTTGGGGAAGCAAATCCTGTGGCCCAGGGTCCGGGGTCCTGGGTGGCCCTTCCTTTCCAGGGTAGGCCTCCAATTAGGTTACTTCCCCACCCCTCAACCCCTCCATGGAAGGTTGGTAGGGGTCCGAGTCTTGCAGGTCCTTCTAACAGGTTGCGTAGGACGCTGTACCTCTCCCTCAATCGGGGAAATAGGGTGGGGACCTAGGACCATCCGGGGAACCTGAGTCAGAGGGGGTAACTTTCACCCTCATTTTGATTTCCACTGTGCATGTTTCAGTGCATTCTTGGATGAATTTTACCCATTCCTTTTCCTTCTCACTTCTCAAGTCCTCCTTTATGCCTGCTAGGCCTAATGCTGCCTCTTCCTCTTACTTCTGTGAAATAGCATTACCCATACTAAGGGTTTCACTTACCCTGTGAGACTGCTTAGCCTCTGCCGGTATCTTTTCCTTTCAAGCCCCACATTGGGTGACAGATGTTGGGTCTTTGTCCATCCCACAAAAGACGGATGGGGTCCAAGGAAAGGTAAGTGCGGCTGCTCCCCTGTTCCGTGGCCTCACTTAGCCAGGGAGACAAACAGACACAGCAGTGAGTCAAGTGAAGCAGGAAATTCATTTATTAACTCATAGCAAGCTCTTTTTTAAAGCAAAAAAGACCAGGTGTGCATGGGAGGGGAGGAAGAGGAACCTTATCATGCACCTAAGCTTCCACGGGATGGTTAGTCATGGAATGCAAAGCAAATTGGGCTCTTCCCACACAACTCCCCCTCAGCACCATCTTTACTGCCCATGTGCTCCACAATCAAAGACCTCGGAGTCAAAGCTGACACTCTAAAAAATTCAAAGGATGAAATAAGTGAAACCCTAGGTCTCCTTGGCACAGGCCAAAATTTTCTTAAAAGAGACACAGAAACACAACAAATTAAAGAAAGGTTGGACAAATGGGATTGCATAGAATTGCAGAGCTTCTGCATGGAAAAGGACATAGCTAGCAAGATCACCAGAAAGCCCACAGATTGGGAGAAGATCTTCACTAAACATACAATGGACAAGGGTCTCATATCTACAATATACCTGGAACTAAGAAAATTAAATGCCCCAACAATAAATCGTCAAAGAAACAACTGCCCAATAAATAAGTGGGCTATAGACTAACAGAGGAACTTTGCTGAAGAAGAAAGAAGGATGGCCAATAGACACATGAAGAAATGCTCAACTTCCCTAACCATAAGAGAAATGCCAAACAACATTGTGATACCACCTCACTCCAATTAGAATGGCTATAATGAAGAACTCTAATAACAACAGATGCTAGAGGGGATGTGGTCAGAAGGGAACCCTACTGCATTGTTGGTGGGAGTGTAAACTTGTTCAGCCACTTTGGATAGTAGTATGGAGGGTCCTCAAAAGACTCCACATAGTGCTCCCCTATGACCCACCAATCCCACTTTTGGGCATTTACCCAAATGATCACAAACAAGAGCACACTAATGGTACCAGCAAAGCTATGTTTATTGCAGCATTGTTTACCATAGCTCTAAGATTTGGAACCAACCCAGATGTCCCACCATAGATGAATGGACCAAGAAAATGTGGTATATATACACAATGGAATTCTATGCCTTCATCAGAAAGAATGGCATTGCCCATTTGTTAAGAAATGGAAAGACTTGGAAAAATTATATTAAGTGAAGTAAGCTGTGCCCAAACAAACATAGGTACCATGGTTTCCTTTATTTGCATAAACTAGTATGCCTGACACAAGCAGAAAAGGTCAGATAAGTTGATGGTAGGCGAAATAAACTCCAAGATAAGGAATCAAATGGTTTTTCTTTCTTGCAATTGTTTCTAGCATACTTATGAGATGATTTCTTTGTTGCTTTGTATGTCCTTCCCCCACGGTAAAACCCCTGCTTTCATTGTATTTGAGGTTGATATAATTTGTGGAGGGCTAAGGCAAAAACAAACTGTTTAAATAGAGATACAGCTGGACCCATTGCAACAATAAGATGCACAAGATGTTACATCAAAAAATCAACTTTACAATTTTGGCTGGGAGGTGGATTAGGAAGGAGGGTGATTTGAAGGGATTCGAAGGGGAAACAAAGGAGCAGGCAACAATGCTTGATAAGAAATATACTCATGAATGTTGAATGAAGACTGTGGAAATGAAGCTGGAGGTTGTCAATTTTTCATATAGATAGCAGTTTAGTGTTCTAGTGAACAGTCTTAGCCTAGAGAATCACACCAAGTGTGTTATCACTGTACAGAGAGTTTGGCCAGAGAGTAAAAATTGAGTCAATGAGACAGACCTGAGCACTTGCTTGCAGCTGTGCCAAGGAGGTGGTGGTGGCGGCCATAGCCACACTACATAAACACAGAGAGTCCGGGACAAAGGCACCAGACCCAGAGAGCTAGTGGATTCTACTCAACACCAGCAAGAACTGACAAGGAGCAAATATCTTCATCCTGCAGATCACAGACTAAAGATGACCACGGAACCAACACTCCAGCGTGAGTAGAACCCTGACATCCTCACTCCTTCTCAGGAAGCAAAGGAGGGAAGTCCACCTCTCCCCACCCCCAGCAGCAGAGATCTCCATTTTTGATACTGACAGAGGCCTGGCTGAGGAGCTACCAACAACTCAGGCCTTGGAAGAAAACTGGAGTCATTTAGCAGGTCACAGGAACCTGACCTGACATTCCAGGCGTAGCTCCACCCAAGGGAAAGTCACCAAGCCCAAGCAGAGGATCCTCGGCCCCTACAGGTGTGGCTTTCTTCTGGGTAAACAGAGCCAGAGGCTGCCCCTCCCTACAGCAGCCTAGAAAAACAATTGAAATTCAGTATACATAAACCCTGAGAATGGCTGTAGGCTGGGCTTTGTGAGTATATCAGAAGCTATCCCCTCAGGGAAAAGCTACTGTTTGGTGAAAGGCCTCAACTCTACCCAGAACCTAGCCTCATCACACCATCTCCAAACTAGAAGAAACAGCCATCTCCTTCTTTGCCATCTCCTTCTTTTGTGATAATCAAAGCAGATCTCTCTCCCACTGAACTAGCGAGGAGGAGGATCACAAAATCCTGGGTAAAACAGAGCATTTTTCTGCCTGCTCAAACAAACTGACTTAAGTAACCAATCAAGACAGACCAGACAGTAACCACAAGCAGACCTGAGACTCCACAAAGAGATTCGTTAGGACACAAGGAAGATAAAAGATCTTCCCATGCACGCAGCCCCCCCCCTCCCCAATCAAAGAACTCTTTTTTATACCTTTTTTAATTTTTAATTTTTAAAAGTTTTAAAATTATATTTTAAAAATTGTTTTCTATTAATCTTTTTTGTCCTCGCATAATTTTTATTTTAGGTATGTGTGTGTGTGTGTGTGTGTGTGTGTGTGTGTGTGTCTGTGTGTGTCTGTGTGTGTGTGTGTGTCTGTGTGTCTGTGTGTGTCTGTGTGTCTGTGTGTGTCTGTGTGTGTTTTAATCTCTACTGAGTTTTTGGTCATTTTTTTTCTTTTTTCTTTTTCTCTTCTTTTTTTTTCTTTTTCATTTTTTTCTTCCCTTTCTTCTTTTTGGGTGACTGAGTTGCTGTTTTGCTCATCCTCAGATACATACCTGTCATCGATTATTAGACTTTATCTCCCCTGTGTACATATTTAACCCAGAAATTTATTACTCAATTCAAAACCTCTTAGGCTTAAATTCTTTAAAAGTAGTATTATCTCCTTCTACCTTTATAATTTTAAGAACTTTTAATCATAATTTTTGTGTTTCACTTTTTGTATTTAAATTTTTGTTTTTCCATTTTCTCTTGTTTTTTTAAGTCTCTCAGATAATTCTGCCCAAGCTATTTCCCTCTCTGAAATTAGGACTTGGTCAAATACACTCTCTTTTTACCTACCACATCCCTCTAATCCTACTTTTCCCCACATTTCTCTCTAAACCTAATAACTTCTCGTTTGCAAAATTCTTCTTTTCTGTTCTTAACCCATTAGTACATAGTTGTTTGATGTTGAATAGATTGTATCTATTGAAGTATGGAGGTTCCTCTAATGACTTCACATTGATCTCCCCCATGACCCAGCAATCCCAATTTTTGGCATTTACCCAAATGGTAACAAACAAGACTATACTAAAGCTACCAACATAACTGTTTATTGCAGCATTCTTTAAGAGAGCTATGATGTGGAACCAATCCAGATGCCCCTCCGCAGATGAATGGATTAAGAAAATGTGGTATATATACACAATGGAATTAATTCTATGCCTCCATCAGAAAGGATGACATTGACCCATTTGTTAAGAACTGGAAATACTTGGAAAAAAGTATATTAAGTGAAGAAAGCCAGGCCCAAAGAAACATAGGTCCCATGGTTTCCCTTATTTGCAATAACTAGTGTATGTCTGAAACAAGCAGAAAAGGTCAGATAAGTTGATTTTACGTGAAATGAACCCCAATATAGATATTCGTATTTTTTTCCTTCTTGCATTTGTTTCAAACATATTCAAAAGATGATTGCTTTTTTGTGTTCTATGTCCCTCCCCCACGGTATAACCCCGGCTTTCATTGTATTTGATATTGATATAGTTTGTGGATGGGAAGGGCAAAAGCAAATAGGGATACCGGTGGACCCATTGCAGCCATGAGATGTACAAGTCGTTATGCAGAAATTCGAACTTTACAACTTTGGGCAGGTCGGGGAGGGGCTGGGGGGTGGTGGAAGATATGAAGGGAAGGGGAAACCAAGGGGGAAGCAATAATGCTTGATAAAAATGTACTCATTACCTTTCCTCTGTAATTGTAACAACTCTGTATGGTATTTTCATGATAAAAAATTTTTAAAAAGGATGTAAAATATTTTGATTTTAAAACATTATATATATATGTATATGTATATATGTATGTATATATGTATATATATGAATATACATATATGTATATATATTCATTACCTTGCCCATGTAATAAAATCCCCTCTGTACGATATTTTCACAATAAATAAATTATCTGAAAAAAATGGTATCAGTCAATAGTGCATATAATTTTATTTTTCATTACAAACATAGAATGTAGTAAAAATTTTCTTAGCAATTACCCTGCACTAGGTTGTGGGCAGATTCTAATGGAAATAATATACTGTGTTTATGTAGAGAATTAGAGCATCCAAAATTTTAATATGCTTGTGGTCCTAAAACCAATACCTTGCTGATATTGTGTGACAAATACAACTTCCTATAAGTACAGAAGTTTTCCTTGTATCTTTTCAATTTATATTTTTATTGTAAAGTCCCTGTGCAGAGGGGTTACAGTTACGTAAGTAAGGTAATTAGTCCATTTCTTATTGAGCATTGTTACCCCCTCCTTTGTCTTTCCCCTACCATTCCGCCCCTTCATACCTCCCCAACATGTCGCTTCACCCCTCCCATAGAGTGTCTTGTATATTTCATTGTTACAATGTGGCAACCTGTGTCCTTTCCTTGTATCTTCAATGAAGAAATGCTGGCTTGATTTATGCTGATTCTACTGTTGTAGACACACCTAAAGTCACTCGCCAAGTTCAGGAGTACAAAATGAAATGCATAGCAGAAACATTGGAACATTTCAGAGAAGATTAGCGTGGCTCATGTACAAGGATGACAGACAAATTTCTGAAGCATTCTATACTTTTACAACAGATGCTGGAGGGGATGTGGCCACCAGGGAACCATACTGCATTCTTGGTGGGAGTACAAAACTTGTTCAACCACTTTGGAAAGTAGTATGGAGGTTCCTCAAAAAACTCCACATAGAGCTCCCCTATGACCCAGCAATCCCACTTTGGGACATTTACCCAAATGATCACAAACAAGACCATACTAAAGCTACCAGCACAACTATGTTTATTGCTGCATTCTTTAAGATAGCTAATATATGGAACCAACCCCAATACCTTAGCAGATGAATGGATCAAGAAAATGTGGTATATATACACAATGGAATTCTATGCCTCCATCAGAAAGAATAACGTTGCCCCATTTGTTAGTAACTGGAAAGTCTTGGAAAAACTTATATTAAGTGAAGTAAGCCACGTCCAAATTAACATTGGTCCCATGGTTTCCCTAATTTTCAATAACTAATATTTGTCTGGGTTAAGAAGAAAAGGTCAAAAGCTATCTGCATATGACGAGATAGGATGATGTTAAGGGACATGAACCCCAAGATAGGGACACAAGTGGTTTTTTCTTTCTTGCTATTGTTTCTAACATACGTATAATGTGCGATGTGATTTTTTTGTTTCTTTATATGTTCCTGTCTCCTGCTATAACTCCTGTTTTCACTGTATTTGAAGTTGGTGCGCCTACATCTTCTATATACGCTCCTCTAATTTGTGGAGGGGAAAGAAAGAAAACAAAATGCTTAAATAGGGGTACAGGTTGACACATTGTAACCATGAGATACACAAGACACTATGTTGAAAAATGAACTTTACAATTTAGGTGGGGTAAGGGAGGAGGGTTGTGTACTTATGGAGCTGGGAGGGAAAGGATGGTAGGGGAAAAATAAAGGAGGAGGTAACAATTTTTTTTACCTTGCTCATTACCTTGCTCACGCAAATGTGACTCCTCTGTACATTATTTAGCTAATAACTAATATTATGAGGCAGACTGAAATGAGACTCCAGAGAAAGAGTCAGAAAGACTGATCAGAGAGACTAATATTGGTCACACAAAGATTGGAAAATAGAATTCCTTGTAGAACATACAAATCATTGAAACCCTGCACATGTAAGGACAAGAGAGCAAAGTCCAGAAATGCACATTTTCTTAGAGGTCAGCTATTGAATTATCAATGGAAATATTTGTATTCTTAAATATTTGACCACATGTGAGAGAAGGCTGAAGAGAAATAAAATGCCATCACTCTGTTTGGACGTCCAATATCACACTAGGAAGTAATCAATCACTGATTTGTAATAAAAAGAGAAAACAATTATTCCAAATGGGGGTTTCATTTCTTTTCCTGTAACAGTTCTTGATTTAGATGCTAGCAATTACCATACAATTGATCCAGTACCACAGCTGAAATGATATTGACCGCAGTATTCCCACATGAAGGAAAAGAGAAAATTAACAGATATCTGAAAAAATGGCTTGAGGATGAAATGTTCTAATAGTGATATCTGAGGTTTTGACACAGGTGAAGAAGTGGATTTTCTTTTCTAAAAAATCTCCATTTTTAGCCTGGTGACAGTGGCTTACATCTGTAATCCTAGCTACTCAGGAAGCTGAGATCTGAGGACTGCTATTCAAAGCCAGCCTGGGCAGGAAAGTCTGTGAGACTCTTATGTCCAGTTAACCACCAGAAAACCAGAAGTGGCATTGTGGCTCAAGAAGTAGAGCACTCACCTTGAGTTGAAGAGCTCAGGGACAGTGTCCAAGCCCAGACTTCAAACCCCTCGACCAACAACAACGAAAAATCTCCCTTTTCTTGGATTGCCTACATCTTTTCCTATCATTCAACAAAGAAGCCATTTTATCACCCACTAAATTTAAGTCCTAACCTAACTACTGCTAATAGAATGATTTGGTATCTTTTTTTTTTTTCTGTCCATCATGCGACTTGAACTCTGGGCTTGGGCTCTGTCGTTGTCCACTACAAGACAAGGCGAGTGTTCTCCTGCTTGAGCCACAGTGCCACGTCCGGTTTTCTAGCAGTTTATTTGAGATGAGAGGCTCACAGACATTCCTGCCAACGCTGGCTTTGAACAGTGATTCTCAGATCTTAGTCCCCTGAGTAGCTATGATTACTGGCCTGAGTCACTAGCACCCGGCATGTTTTGGTATCTTATGGCAAATGGTTCATATTTGGGGGAAAAAAAACAACTATGGTAACATTTTATCCAGTCCTTAAACTCTGGGCCTGGGCCCTGAACATGGTTATGCTGGTAGCTTTCATGTGAGCTTGTTGGATTACTGCCCATGAGGGGAATTACTGAGTCTTAAAAGAGATCTCTGTTTAGTCTTTTCAGGAAACTCAGTACTGCATTCCACAGTGGTTGAACAAGTTTAATTTCCCACCAACAGTGTAATAGAGTTCCCAATTGCCTACATCCATGCCAGCATTTACTATTGTTAGTTTCTTGATAAACGTCATTCTATCTGGGACGAGAAATAATCTGTCTTGTTTACTTGTAGATTTGTGGGCACCTTCTAGCTACTATGAATGAATCCATGAAACCTATATTGCTCGGAGTCTGCATTCCTTTCTCTTTTCTCTTAGTATCATTTTCCCCAACCTTTCATTTTCCTTAAGACTAGTGAAAAGTCATCTTTTCAGATGAGTGAATAGAATTCCATTATGTGTGTGTGTGTGTGTGTGTGTGTGTGTGTGTGTGTGTGTGTGTGTGTGTGTGTGTGTGTGTGTGTGTGTAAGATGAATATAGGCCCATGAGTTCATTTCTATGTCTTCTGTTTCATCTGTAATTTAGTAGTTCCATACTAAAGTTGAATTGTTTTCTCTACTGAATTGAAGAATATTGTTGGGATTTTGATGAGTATTGCATTTTCAATTTTTGTGGTTCAGTATTGCAGTTTTTGCCATGTTAATTTTTTTTCAGGCTTCATGATCATATGTATATTATGTTCGGAAAACACACATTGCAATTTTGAACAAACAGAAGGAAAAGTGTCTGGCAGTAGTTCCAGAAAATTTACCCTCTTAGGCTGCAGGAAGCCTGTCTCCCCCTAGGCCTTTTACTATTATTATTACTACTAATTATTATTATTATTATCTTTAAGTAGTTGTTCAAAGCAGTTTATGAATACAACACATCTTGATTAATGTCACTGCTTTTTAAACTAGAAATATTCTTTTTTATTTAGTTACAAGAGTTTTCAGATTCAATTCTTTTTAAGAATCTTAACAACTAGGTTATGAATAAATAGCCTTTTATAATTACCAAGTCTATTTTTGTCCTTGGCCTAGGCAAGTTCGACATAAGTCATCCAGCCCCCACCTCATCATTAGAGAATGAATGATATTTCCAAATGCCTGAGAAGTATAGCATGCTTTTATTTTCTTACTTTTTAAAATAGGACTTGAACCAAGGACCAGGGCATTCTCCCTTTGCTTCTTCACTCAAGACTATAATTCTAACACTGGAGTTACACCTCCACTTATGCTTTCTGGTGGTTAACCAGAAATAAGTTTCCTGAACTTTCCTGCCCCAGCTGGCTTCAAACTATGAGCCTCAGATCTCAGGCTTCTGAGTAGCTAAGATTATAGGCATGAACAACTGATGCTCAGCCTTTGTTTTTGTTTTTTTATTGTGATTAAGTGATTACATAATTTCCCAAATTTCAAACTATTGTGGGATCGTGATGCTCAGTTAAACTCACAAACACATTCTATCTTTCCTGGAGCAAATTGTCTATCATGGTCTATAACATTTATGAGTTCTATGAGCTTTGCAATACAGTTATTTCTTCCACATTGGGTGGTATGTACATTTCTTTTGTTTTGCATAGCATCAGCTGTTCCCTCTTTCTCATTTGTTCCCTCCCTCCCATTGCTGCCATTAAGTTGCTTAGTTCATTTTGGTCAATGTCCTGTGCAGCTAATTGGTCCCGTTGTTGTATGTTTTTCCCTGATTCACTCTAGTTCTGTGTTGTCTTCCTGGATCCCCTTCAGTGTACATATATATACCATACATGTGATCAGCAGCATGGAGTTATTTACTTGTGATTCAACCAGATGAGTGGAAGCTCTCTGTTTCTTAAGTCCTGTTAATTTTGTCATATCACTTAACATTTTGGATTTAACATCCACTTATCAGGGAGACCATGTACCATTTGTCTCTTTGATCTTGGCTTACTTCGCTCAACATGATTTCTTCTAACTCCATCCATTTCCATGCAAATGCCATTATTATTTTGTCCTTTCTAATGTCTGCATAATATTCCATTGTGTATAGATACCACAATTTTTGGATCCATTCATCTATGATGGGACATCTGGGTTTTTTCCATATCCTGGCTATTGTGAACAATGCTGCAATAAACATGGAGGTGCATGTGTCCTTGTATACTGGTTCCTGTTGTTCAGGATAGATGCCTAGAAGTGGTATGACTGGGTCCTATAGGAGGTCAATAATTAGCTTTTTGAGGAACCTCCAGACTGCTTTCCAAAGAGGTTGTATAAGTGTACATTCCCACCAGCAGTGTAATAGGGTTCCTCTTTCTCTGTATCTCCTCCAGCATTTGTCGTTGGCTGACTTGTGGGCCATTCTGCCTGGGGTAAGGTAGTATCTCAGGGTTGTCTTTATTTGCATTTCCTTCACAACCAGGGATGCTGAACATTTCCTCATGTGTTTCTTTGTCATTTTTATCTCCTCATCTGAGAAGTCTCTTTAGTTCCCTTGCCCATTTAGTAATTTTTTTGTTAGTCTTGGGAGAGATCAGTTTCTTGAATTCCCTGTATATACTGGATATTAACCCATTGTCTGTTATATTGCTGGTAAATATTTTATCTCAATTAGTTGGTTGTCTTTCTAGCACGGTTGTGATAGCTTTAGCTGTTCAGAAGCTTTTTATTTTAAGGTAGTCCCATTTGAAGAGTCTCTCTCCAATTTGTTGTGACCCTGGGACTCTGTGCAGGAAGTTCCTTCCTGTGCCTATAAGTTCAAGTGTCCCTTTTACTCTGTCCTGCAGTAGTTTCACAGATTCAGGTTTGATGTTAAGGTCTTTAATACATTTTGAGTTGATGTTGGTGCATGGTGATAGGCTGGGGCCCACTTTTAGTCTTCTGCATGTGGCCGCCCATTTTTCCCAGCACAAGTGGTTGAAGAGGCTGTGTTTCTTCCATTGTATGTCTTTTGTTCCTTTGTCAAATATCAGCTGACTGTAGGCATGTGTATTTATTTCTGGATATTCTATTCTATTCTACTTGTCTTCAGGTTTTTGTGCCAGTAACATGCAGTCTTTGTTATTATAATTCTATAGTTATGTTTGAAGTTCGGCATGCATATCTCTCCCATGTTGTCTTTATTTCCTAGAACTCTTTTGGCTATTCTAGTTCTTTTGTTATTCCATATGAAATTTGGGACTGTTTTCTGTATTTCACAGATGTACATCTTTGGTATTTTAATAGGAATTGCATTGAATTTGTATATAAATTTTTGCAGTATTGCCATTTTCACTATATTAAGTCTGTCTATCCAAGAGCATAGGAAGTTTTTCCATTTCCTAGTGTCTTCTGTAATTTTTTCTATAACTTTTCATACTTTTCATTAAATAGTTCTTTTACATCTTTGGTTAGGTTAATTCCTAAATATTTAAATTTTCGGGAGGTTATTGTGAATGGGGTTGCTTCCTTTATTTCCTTTTCTGCTTGTACATTGTAAGTGGACAGGAAGGCAACTGATTTTGTGGGTTGATTTTGTATCCTGCTTCTTTGCCGAAGTGATATATGATTTCTAAGAGTTTGGGGATGGAGTTTTGGGATATTGAAGGTATAGTATCATGTCATCTGCAAAAAGGGATAGTTTAACTTCTTCTTTCCCTATGCGGATCCCGTTAATGTCTTTTTCTTGCCTTGTTGCCCTCGCTAAAGATTCCAGAACTATGTTGAAGAGGAGTGGAGACAGTGGGAATCCTTGACTTTTTCTGGATTTTAAGAGAATTGGTTGTAGCTTTTCCCCATTAAATATAATATTGGCTATTGGTCTGTCATAAATGGATTTTATTATTTAAAGAAATGTTCCTTCTATTCCTATTTTCTCTGGAACTTTTAGCATGAATGAATGTTGAATTTTATCAAAAGGCCTTTTCTGAATCTGTGGAGATAATCATGTGATTCTTGACCTTGGCTCTGTTGATGTGTTGGGTACATGTTGTGATTTTTCCCATGGCATCCTTAATTCTGTTAATATGGGTTTCTTGTCTTCTTTTTTTAATTAAACTTGCCAATGGTCCATCAATTTTATTTATTTTTTTCAAAGAACCAGCTTATTTGGTTAATTTTGGCTATTAGTCTCTGATTCTCTAATTCATTAATCTCTGCTCTTAGTTTGGTTATCTGGCTCCATGTACTAACTTTAGGTTTTATTTTTTCATGTTTTCTAGCTGTTTTAATTGCAACATGAGATTATTTACTTGGTCTGTCTCTATTTTCTTGATGTGGGCACTGAGGGCAATAAATTTGCCCCTCAGGATTGCTTTTGCTGTGTCCCAAAAGTTTCTTTTAGAGGTGTTTTCATTTTCATTGAGTTGTAGGAATTTTTTAATTTCTTCTTTAATCTCTTCAATTACCCAGGCATTGTTTAGAAGTGTATTGTTCAATTTCCATGTTTTTGAGTAATTTCTGCAATATACTTTGTTATTGAGAACTAGCTTCATTCCACTGTGGTTAGATAGGATACAGGGGATTGTGTCAATCCCCTTGTATTTGCTTAAATTCCTTGCATGAACTATGATATGGTCTATTTTGGAGAAAGTTCTTTGAGCTGCTGAGAAAAATGTGTACTGTGTTTTTTAGGTTGAAATACTCAGTAGATATCAGTTAGTTGGACTTGAAGTATGGCCTCATTTAATTCAGTAGCTTCTTTGCCAATCCTCTGGTTGGCAGACCTGTCCTTTGGAGAAAGTGGGGTGTTAATGTGTACTAGTATTATCGTATTGGGATCTATTTTATTCTGTAAGTTTGAGAGTATTTGCTTAACATATCTGGGTGCACTAATGTAAGTTGATGGTAGTAATATCCACCTCTTTGATTGTTCACTGTACTAATATGTAAAGTCTGTCGTTGTCTTTTGGTATTGATTATAATGAAAAATTTATTTTGTTAGATATCAGGATTGCTACACCTGCTTTCTTCCTGAGTCAATTTGACTGGTAGATCAGTTTCCAGCCATTCACTCTGAATTTGTTTGTATGTTTGCCTGAGAGGTGGGTCTCCTGAAGGTAACAGTTTGTATGTTTGGCTGAGAGGTGGGTCTCCTGAAGTCAACAGATTGATGGGTCATGTTTTCTGAGCCAATCTGCAGTTCTTTTTCTTTTGATTGGTGAAGTAAGCCCGTTATTATTAAGAGATAGTATAGAGAGATGCATTGTGGTCCCTGTGATTCCCTATTTTCGTAAGGTTTTCTTCTTTCCTTTCCTCCTGTGCTTCCTCAGTTACACTTTTATTGATGTCTGTCTGGGTCCAGGTCCCTGTTTCTGGTTGCTTTCTTCAGGTTGTGTCCCCCCTCTTAGAATTCTTTGTAATGCTGGCTTAATGTTTATGTATTCATTTAGTTTTTCTTTGCTATTAAAATTTTTCAGTTCTCCATCAAATGTGAATGCTAGCTTTGCTGTGTATATCAGTCTGGGTTGACAGTTATTGGCTGTCAGGGATCGTATGTTACTTTCCCAGGCCTTTCTTGCATTCAGTGTTTCTGTGGAGAAATCTGCAGTGATCCTAATTTTTTTCCCATTGTAGTATAGCTCCTTTTTCATTTTTGTTGCATGCAAGATCGTTTCCTTATTATTCAGATCTACCATTTTTACTATAATTTGTCCAGAAGTGTTTCTCCTGGGATCCTGCTTGCTAGGTGTTCTATAGGCTTCTGTTACGTAGGTAAGACGTTATTTTTTGAGATGGGGAAAATTTTCACTGATTATTTTGTTGAATAGGTGTAACATTTCCTTGCTTTGATATTCCTCACCTTCGTCCATTCCAATTATACCAAGGTTAACTTTCTTGACCCTATCTGCTTGCTCTTGAATTTCCCTTTGGCATAATTTAAGTGATTTTTCCACATCTGTAATGTTTTGGTCCAGTTGGTGTATCCTGTCTTCTGTATCTGACACTCTACGTTCCATTTCGTTCACTCTGTTAACTGTGGCTTCCATTGTGGTTTGCATGGAAGAAATGGACTCATTTATGGATTTGATGTTCACTCTCAAAGTACTGATCTCACCTTTTAATGAAGTGTATACTGCCTCTATTTTTGCACTGATATCACTTCTCAGTGAGGTGTGTGCTGCTTCTATTTTTGCGCGTACCTCCTGTTTTAGATCCTGCATCTCTTTTGATAGTTCATTCCTGTGATCTTTAATTTTCTGGTCTATTTCTCACTTTATTTCCTGAGTCATTGCCTCCAGCATATTTTGGATGTAGCTTTTGTCTTCCATTCCTGCTTTGCTCCCACTAGGGCTCTCCCCTGGGTGGCTGCTGGCTTTTGGGGATAGCTTGCTATCCTGGGTGTTGATAACCCTTGTAATTTTTCTGATTTTCGCATGGGGATTCAGGGATTATTGGAGACTAATCTGAAAATTTGTTTTGGTCAAAAAGTGTCTGTCTTTTCTTGGTTGCTGTTTCTCTGCTGGTAGAGAGAATCTGTACCTGATCTCGGTTCTGTTGAGGGCCGGCCTCCAGCTGCTGGTCTGACAAATATAGAGTTCTCAGTTCTCTGTTTTAGATCACTGGCAATTCCTGTCTTTGGAAGAGTTGAGCAGCCCAGATTGCTCCTACAGGTGCTCTTGGCGAGTTTGGATGTGCTGGATGCACTGTCTCAGATGCTGGAGTTTGCTATGGGCTCCTGATATTTTTTTTGGTGGGTTGTGGGCTTGAACTCTGGGTTTGGGCACTGTCCCTCAGCTCTTCAGCTCAAGACTGATACCCTACCATTTAAGCCAAAACTCTTCTGTCTCTTTCTGCTTATGTGGTGCTGAGGAATCAGATCCAGGGCCTCATGCACCCAAGACAAGTACTCTACTGCTGAGCAACCTTACCAGCAGAGCTCCTGACTATTATCAGGTGCTGGTGGCTTGTGTTGTTCAATTTCCAGCCTAGAATATATGGGTTGGGTTCTGGTAGGGTTTAGGCTTCTCCTTTCCTGAGCCCCCAGGTCTTTGCTGTCACAGATGTGCTTCCCAGGGGACGCAGTTCCCTGTTTTTCTCCCCTCTGCTGAGGCACATGCAGCTTCTTACTTCAGTTGGGAGGAGTTGGTTGTGTTGCCCAGTCACCGGATCCCCAGACCTGGTGCCAGTGCCCGGCCTGGGACATGCCAGTTGGACCTATGCTGCTGTGTATCCTGCCTAGTTTATGCAGCCTGGGGTACTCAAATTTCTTCCACTGTTGGGTGTCTGGACCCAGAGGGGCTGTTCCTGGCTTGGGCATTTAAGCTCCCTACCAGGGGTGCGCTTGCTCTAGCCTGGCGAGCTGAGTGTGCTTCACAGTCTGGTAGAGCTCTAGAACATTTCCCAGTTTTAGTGGGTCCTGTGGTCCAGGTGTTGGGATAGGGTGTCTGAGTCAGGGTCGCGGGATTCCCACCAGCTCTGTTCTCTCTTAAGGCATACACTGTCTACTGTGGGATACTCACCCAAGTGCTAATTGTTCTTTTTGTGTGATGTACATCATTGGTTGCCGTTGAAATCAAGAATTCAATTAAGATGGTTGTGGGCTGGGCTGGGTGGTGGTGGCTCTGTGAGTTTCTCTTTTGTCTCTGCCTCAATTGATGCTGTTAGCGTCCAAGCGGCAGCATGGGCCTCTTTCCTCCACCAGAGGGATGGTGGAAGGGTCTCCATGCAGGTTCTGAGCGCTGGGGTATGTCTCTGTTTGTACTCTCTGGATCAGCATCAGTTCTTTGCAGGTCTTCTGCCTTGTTTTCTGTGGGCATCCCATGTAGCTCTGGCACTCCCGCCGAGAGGCTGAGTTCCTGGCTCAGAGGTTTCTCTGTTCATTGCGGTTTGCGGGTCTGACACCGGTACTTCAGACGACTTCTGCACAGGTGATCTGCAGGTACTGAGCACTGCGGTTTGTCTCCAATTGCGTTCTCTGGATCACCACCATTTCTTTGCAGGATTCTGCTCTGGTGTTCTGTGGCTCTGTGTAGCTCTGTAATTCTTGCCATGGGGCCGAGTCGCTTTGGCAGGATGGAGCCTCTCTGCTCGGATAGAGAGTGAGGGGTGGGGTTGGGATCTTTGTGCAAGCTCTGGGCTTGGCGGTTTCTTCAGTTAGTCGCGATCAGCGGGTCTGACACCGGTACCTCAGGCTGCTTCTGAGCAGGTGATCTGCAGACAAACCCCTGTGTCTCTGGGAGTCTGGCAGCCCCTGTCGGGCTGGCTGGGTGTGGTTTGGTGCATTGCTGCATGGCCAGTAGAGGTTGGGGAAGGGGTCTTCGCACTTCTCTTTTCTGAAATTCTTTTTCTCTCTTTTTTTTCCCTGCCTTCTGTTTTTCTCTCAGTGTTCATCTTTTTGTTCTTGTCGGTTTCTTGGGGGAGATTAAGCGTTGGAACACGACTCTCTTTTTGGTTGGGGAGAGCTGTGGCATTTCCCTACTGCCCCTTGCCATCTTGCTCATCCATCCAATTTTTATATTTTTAAATATCTATTTCATTATAAAGATGCTGTACAGAGCGGTTACATTTACACGAGTAAGTTACAGTTCTCATTGAACATTGTTACATACTGCAGTTTTTTTTTCTCCCCCTGTCTCTTCCCTCCATTTCTCCCACACACTTTACATTGTAAATTAATTTCTGCCATAGTGTCCTGTGAGTATCATTGTTGCAATGGGTCACCTTTTGTACTTCTTTCAGTATTTTGTTATTTCCCTTCCCTTCCCCCAATCAGATAAATGCATATACAGGATGCAGAGTACCAGAATCAAAGACAGGAATTGCAATGAATAAAACCAATAGGAAAAGAAAAATGATATAAAGTAAGAAGAAAGAACTAGCTACAGTATATTGGCTACATCAAGCTTGACAACTAAACAAAAGAAGACCTGTTGTTTCTATGTCTTCATTTCAGTTAGCATCATTTTGTATGGTCACATATACATTCACACCTCCTGAGCTATAATGATCCACTTTCAGGAGTAACAGGCTAATGTTAATAATTTCAAGTGAGAGAAATCATAGAGCTCAAGTCATTTTGCATATGCTAGGAATTGATACAATGCACAAAAATTACATGCATTAATAACTACAATGCCAGTTTATCAGTGCAGTACTAGGTGTCCCTTGGCTGGAATCCCTCCTGAGGAAACCTAAGGCAGTTGGTGCACCTGTCTTCTGGGCTGGATTGAGGGCCTTGCTGGGCAAACAGCAATCCATTCCTGGATCCCACTTACAACTTTTTTTAGTAGACCCCCTACAAATCTCTCTCATCCCAATAACAGCCTTCTGGCTTTCAAGTGAGGTTATCTTTCATATCTCTTAGAGCTCTCCACACCTTTGTCTAGAACAGCTTTGTTCCAGGGCCCACATTCAGCAGCTTGTTCTAAGAAGAGTAGTAGCTATTTTGCTAGCCAAATATATTCTCTGCCATCTCCTCCTCAAATTAGTCTTTGGTGTCAGTATGAGTCTGCTCAGAGGGTAGAGCCAGCCTGGGATGGCTTTGAACCATGATCCTCAGAACTAAGTCTCCTGAATAGCTGGGATAACAGGCGTGAGCCACCTGCACCCGGACATCATTTCTTTCTTTCTTTTTTTTTTTTTTTTTTGTCGGTCGTGGGGCTTGAACTCTGGACCTGGGCGCTGTCCCTCAGCTCTTCAGCTCAAGGCGAGTGCTCTACCACTTGCCTACAGCGCCACTTCCCGGACATCATTGCTTAATTCCAGGAACATTTCAGGGGGTGGAATAGCACAGCACCACATACATTTGTTAGCAACTGCCCCAGGTTGAGCCAGATGCTCAGACCAAAACCACTGACCTTGATATTGCCTTTGGTGTCCAACAGGATGTTGTTGGACTTAAGGTCTTCGTGTGTGATTCTGTTTTGGTGTAGGTAGTGAGCAGCACTTAGAGTTTGTATGATGAGCCTCCTGGTTTCATCCTCATACAGGCGGCACGCTATTCAGATCCACCCCAGGAGGTATCCCCTAGTGGCCAGTTCCACGATGATACATACATACTCTTCCTTCTCCAACACCTGGTACAACCTGATGATGTGTTTGTGCCATACCGTCTTAAAAATGTCCACCTCATTCTTTATCTAATGATGATGACTCTCACTTCCAGGCTATTTTAATTGCCACGTCCTTTTCTGTGACATGGGGATGGGCCACCTTCACTTGTCCATAGGTACCTTTGTCGATGAGCTCATTAATCTGGTATTGTTTGATGATCTCCTCCTTCAAGAAGCTTGAGGATGATTCTTTGTGTCCTTCCATCCTCCCACTATGATGGCAGGTAGCAAGTCTACCTAAAATAAACTTAATAAAATAATGGCAAACCAGAAATAGTAAAAGAAATACCAAAATCCAAACGACAACCAGTCCCCACAACCAAAAATTCATTTAGCCTTGAATCAGTCCAGCGGGTCATCAAGCAAGAGCTCCCAGCTCTGTTAACTGACAGAGGTTGGAGCACAGTGTCTTCCTATATATCCTGCATGGACTCACACAATGGAGCAATCACAACCAGGCATTGTAATCTCTTGGAGGAAATGGACCAATCAGAGTCTGGGCCAGTGAAGTCAAAGAAAAAGTGGACCAATCACAGCCTGCCAGCATTGACATTCTAGCTCAGAGGCCTCAACGACTGCTGCTAAGGACTCCAGGTGGGCTTGAGGTTGCTCTGGTCATTATCATGGCATTTTTGAAACCACTAGGACAGTGCTCAATATCCTCTGTTTTTCTAGAGGACCACTGCATCTTATAAATTGCTTCTCTACCTAATAGCCTCCATTCTTGATTGTCAACTTATTGTCTGGTTCCAACAATGGCATTGCACAAAGGCCTCCCACCTTCTCAAGGACAGTTATGTCCTACAACTTCCTCTTGAGGGTACAAGCTGGCTTTGAGCCACAATCCTCACAATTCACCTTCCTGAGTAGTTAGGATTATAGTTCTGAGCCATTGGTAGGTATTTAGCTCATCTCTTACATTTGGAGACAGTATATTTGTTAGAAAGGTAGGTTTCAATATGTCCTTTTAGCACTTTAAATTTCTTGCCCTTGCTGTCTAATAGATAATTTAGTTTATGATGAGAAATTAGTCATTATATCATTGAAGATCACTTGGGTGTGATGAATTGTATCTCTGCGTTTTGGGAGGATTTCTGTCTTTGTTTAATTCGAATTTGTCTTAGTGTGGACTTAGGTAATTATGTTAATTTTTTGACCTTGTAGATACCTGCATAGAAGGGTTCATGCTTTAATCAAAACTGGGAAGCTATTGGTTATTATTCCTTCAAATACTATGTATTTCTTTTTTTCCCTCTGTACATTATACATATATACATTATACATACATATTCAAATTGTATATGTGAATATACATATATATACCTACATATTTGTATTATATATGTCTTTATATATATATATTTATTTTCACATAGCTTCCACTTTTGTGGTTGTTTATGGTAGGAAGGTTAGATTGATCGTAGCTACTCCATCAAAGAATTAGAAGTTTTCCTATTTATTTCTTGATAAAAATATGCATTTCTTGGCAAGGATATTGAAACACATAAAAAGCACAGCTAGCCCCTCGCCTCCATATCTCTCTAATTTCCTGCCTCTGTCAGGTCTCTGGGTTCTTCTAGTGTGTGGTGTGATCTTTTGCAATGTCATGTACTGCTTCAAAGGCCAACAGGTCTGCACCTGCAGGAGGAGCTGCCCCAAAGTCAGCCTGCATGAGTGTACCTGCCTGCCTCTGTCTTGGTGTCAGAGCCCCAGCAGCTACTGGGGTGACCTTAGCAGATGTGCGTGTGCCAGGATTGCAGATTGGTGACTGCAGGAGGCACAAGCACAGCCTCTATTTTTACCCATCAGAGGTCTACGGTGGAGCCTGGGGGTGTTCCCCTGTTGGAAGCTATGCTTGGAGCATGGCTGAGGGCTGCAGAAGCCTCACTTTGGCCTCACATCTGGGGTACAACAGATGCCAAGGATTTTTTGGGCTCTTTTCAGAATATATGGTCAGGTTCAAGAGCAGATGAGTTCAGGGGACCCCTAAACACAGGTTGGGCAATGGAGCTGGGAGGGGCAAGGCTGTCCAGGTTGGCAGGGGTCAGATGATGAGCCTATATTAGTAGTCTGCTGGCTTCCAAATGAAAAGCTAGACTTGCTTGCTACACAGAAATATCCCTCTAAGAATGGTTGCACCAGAGAGTCCCATGGTGGTGGGGGGAAACTGCTAAAGACTGCAGTAGATGGACCAGGGGCACTTGGTGTTCTCCCTAGGCAATTCAATGCTGGCTCTGGCAGGAGGGATCTGAAGGTTCCCTAACACTGCAGATCCAGGGAAGCCAGAGCCCAAGAAGACACCAGGCTTTGCCAGCTGGGCACTGGGCAGGCTGGTAGGTGAAACCTTGCTGGATGGCTTTGCAGAGTCCTCAACCTGGCCCACCTGCCAGCACAATAACCTGCCTAGGATCTCCTCAACTGTAGAACTTGGAGGCAGCAGTTCTTCTAACTTAGACATTCAGTGTCTAGCTTTCTTGAGGCTGATGTGGTCAGGGCCAGTGTGGAGGAGCGGCAGGCCTCCTGCTGGGGGAAACAGATGTCCCTTCCAAGGCATCTTGGGAAAGGGATGCCCCTGGAAGTGGACTCATGGAAAGGCTGGTCTGTCCTGCTCAAAGAGAACACCTCCAGTTTGTTTGACTGTTTGGTTGAGTTGGGGGGGTCTCCCCTTGGAGGCAGTGATATTAGGGGACTGTATTGGTGAGATTATCTCAAAATTAAACCAACTGTTGATCAAGCAAAAGAGTAAAGCTTGCTGAACTGCCCATGGTTGGTGTAGTTGAGGTCATGGCTGCTTTTGCCTTGAATGTCCTCAAGGATTTGTCACCAGAAGACAAATGACTGGATGCTGGCATGAAGTCCAATGGTTTTAGGAAATTTATCAGAGAGCCCTACTTGGCTTGTATGTCATTCAATAGGGCTAACACTGGGTGCGGAGTTTGAGCTTTAGAGCTGGGCATCACAGCTTGATCTTTTTGGAGGACTGTGGATACCTTCTGGATGGTGTTGGACCTTTAAGGGGTCTCAGTACATTTTGAGATTAAGTGTGATCCTCTGA
The DNA here is from genome assembly GCF_024711535.1 of Dipodomys merriami. Lineage (NCBI taxonomy): Eukaryota > Metazoa > Chordata > Mammalia > Rodentia > Heteromyidae > Dipodomys > Dipodomys merriami. The sequence goes on along the minus strand of NW_027204938.1, from coordinate 1,080,455 downwards.
GCTTCATCCTAGGTTTATGACAGGGCTGAGTTCTCCCTCCCTGCTGTCCTGATGCCTTTAGGGTGTGGGCTGGTTTCTGGCAAGTAGAAAAGTTTAATGTGTCTTCTATTGCCTGAGCCTCACTAGGAAGGGCTGTTGTTGGCAAGGAGGATTGTGTAATTGGGAGGTCTTTGTGTTCTTTGAATAAGGGAATCAGAGCACATCTTAGCTTTCTTTTTGAATGTTTAGTTTCTGTGGAAGTCTAAAGACATAAGAGTTTAAGGCTCCAGAGGCTTTCTAGTTTTCCAGACATATCCAGCATTTTTTTTCACCTTACAAAGACACTTCTAACTTCCTCCCTTAGTTATACTCTCCTGAGCCTTTTGGCTATGGCATAAATGAGGAAAGACAGGCAGTGATGTCCTGTTGCTATGGAAGGCAGTCAGGACTGCCTTGTTGCTGAGAAAAAGCAGGCAGGCCTGTCTTGTTACATAGTTTCATTTTATTCACCAGTGTTGGTAAATAAAGTCTCCAGATTGGAATTCAGGGGCTACCCATGATCATTGCTCATTCTTTTTCCCTGCTCTTACCATACTGACTTTCCATTTAAATTCATTTTTACTTTTCATTTTTTGTCAGAAGTAAAGAGGCGATTAAAAATCTATATGCAATACTAGTTTTTATCCTTGAATTACTAAAATACACGAAGAACATATCAATTCAAGAAGCATAAAATGGCAGATAGGGGCTGGGAAGGTGGCTCAGTGGTAGAGTGCTTGCCTTGCATGTATGAGACCCTGGGTTCTATTCCTCAGCACCACATAAGCAAAAAGAAAAAAGCCGGAAGTGGTGTTGTGGCTCAAGTGATAGAGTGCTAGCCTTGAGCTGACGAGCTGAGGGACAGCAGCCAGGCCCAGAGTTCAGGCCCCACGACTGGACCAAAAAAAATAAAAAAAATAAAATAAAATAAAATGGAAAATGGCATGAGTTTGGTCTCTGTCCCTCTACTGTGACTCTCTTCCTCTACTCTGGGGTGACCACTGCGACTAGTTAGATGTGTATCCTTGCATTCAAACCAAATGTGCACAAAGGAGAGGCTATTAAAAAGAGACTTGACCACAGCTACCCAAGGTACCCCAAACCTATCTTAGTAGGAGGACAAATTTCCAATTCACACTATGGAGATTCAAACTTCTATATTCAGGTTCACAGACCTTAGCCAAGTCTGTGCTGGAACCACATGACTGAAGATGGTAGCTCATTGTTCACTAAAAAAAGAAGTCTGCAATAACTGTAAATCTCCCCCCTGCCTTTCTCACTAAGTAACAGTATGAGGTATAAGGACTAAGGAGTTAACAGGCCTTTTAGAGATTACTAGACTTTGGGTTTTAACTTTTGTATCTCCATGTTTCGCTTTAGATCAAATATTGGGTCTGTAAAGCAGCAGCCCAAGAGAAAGTGATGTCCAGAACTTGTTTAAGTGTCTCAGACTATTTGAATTTGTTTTTACTGAATTATCTTTTTTCCTGCAATCCACACCTGTGGCCAAATGGGGACTTTCTTACAGTTAGCGGACTGAAGGCCCAACACTGCATCTATTTATGCCTTGTTCTGCAGCCTTGTTCTGGTATATGGCTGTTGCAATCTTAGATTTAGAACCCCTGTCTTTCTTCCCCTCTCTTTCTCCTCCCTCTATGTCCTTCAGTAAACAATTCCAAAATATTTGTTGAAAATAAAGCTTGGAAAATTGTCATAACATTAAACAGTAGTGTCCACCTTTGAAGCCTGACAATTTTGTTAACACAGGTAGAGAACAAGCAAGATAAAATGTATATGCAATATACAGATGCGCACACCTACACCAAGGGAATATTTTTCAATAAATATGTGATTGTATTCAGTGAGTATAATAATATCCTGAACAATTATAATCTTTAACCACAATCTCAATTTGAACTAATAAATGCTACAACAACTTCTTGTATCATTTAAATGATTTACTTTTCAAATATTCTCTGAGTTGTTTCCTTAGTGCTATTAGCCACTTCCAGGGTAACTATTAGTCAAAAATTCATTTAATCTTTATCGTATTGATATCATGCCTATTGATATTATTGGCTGTAAAGTTCTCCAAACTATAAACTTTTAAACTTCCCAAGCCAAATTTCTTCCTGTGCCTTAACAGATTGTTTCCTCAAGGTTTTATAGACCTTGAATTCTCCGTGGGAAAAGAAGAGATCTATGTATCTAATATATTTTTAGTACATTTTTAAGTGTGTGTGTCAGTTTTCTTAAACAAAACATAAATGAATAGGTCTTCCATTTCCTAGACAGAAATGATTAATGTTACAAAAGAAATACAGGTGAATCAGGCCATCATGGGTACTGAGTATTAACAGATATGGGAATTCCCCAGGCAACAGTGTGGAATGTGGGATGTGTGTGTGACAGTGTGTGCGGGAAAGTCCGTAAGACTCTTGTCTTCAATAAACCACTAGAAAACCAGAAGTGATGCTGTGGTTCAAGCAATAGAGCACTCACCTTGAGCTGAATAGCTCAGGGACAGCGCCCAGGCCCAGAGTTTAAGCCCCTCAGATGACAATAATAATAATAATAATGATAATAATAATAATAATAATAATAACTATTATTATTATAAAGGAAATTAGACAAAGTCCACAACTTAATTGTACAGCAATACAAAATAATGCATAATAGATTTAGCAATAAGTACCATAAAAATTAGATCAAAATATTATAAATGTCATATTTTATATGTATATAAATTTTTCAGAAGGATTTAAGAGTGGAAAGGGTGACATTGATCAATAACAATGGACTCATAAACTGTCATATTGAATTGAAAAAAAATGAAAAGCATGCTTCAGAAAATAATATATAAATAAATAAAACCAATACTCAATCATTCAGAAAAATTATATATATATATATACTTATTCAAATGTTTATGTGTTCCCATATATATTATATACATTTTGTAGTGTCATATTTGACTACATGTGGCTTATATAATTATTTTTAAATATTTTCTTTTTGTTGATCAAAAAGCGAATATCTAGCTTTCAAATTATATGGCGTTCTTTTTTTTATTTTTGATATATTTTCATTTAGGAGAAAATTTGAACCTATTATAGAGCATTTTAACTTTTGGAAAGGCTGTACTCATACTGGATTAGCAGGGAAACTGTGCTCTATTCATCTGTAAAGACCTACGAGAAAACCATTCTCATGGTCTAAATCAAAAAGTTAGTTGCTACGTACTGAAGACTAGCTTGTCTTTGTTTATCTAGTTGTGTGTGTGTGTGTGTGTGCGTGTGTGTGCTTGCGTGTGTGTGTGTGTGTGTGTGTGTGTGTGTGTATGTGTGTGTGTGTGTGTTTGTGCATGCACGTGCATACGTAGGCCTGTCTTGGGGACATGAACTCAGGACCTGGGTGCTTGCTGTCTCTGAGCTTTATTTTTTTAATATTATCACTTATGCCACAGATCTACTTCCAGCTTTTTGCTGGTTAATTGGAGATTAGAGTTTTGTGGAGTTTCCTGCTGGCTTATACTACAAAACTCAGATCTCAATCTCTTGAGTAGCTAGTATTACTGGTGTGAGCAACCAGAGCTCAGATAGAAAGCTATTTTCGTCTACAATTAGGGATTATAATTGTCTTCACTCTAGCCTACCCTTCTCCCTAAGGTATCACCAAATCATGATGTGCTCTTCCCTTATATTTCCTTTCTTTCCCTGAGTTCTTGTCTTTTCTCCCAGCTTCCATCTAACAATACTGGGCACATATAGAAATCATCTTAGCCAAGTGAACTGTCTTCACATTTTATTTCTATTGTTTTCATTTTCCTGGCTAAGTATGTTGCATTCCTTAGAACTAACTCCTCACCATAATCATGTTCTTTGAATTTTTTTCTAGAATAGCATATATAATAACTTTTGATTCATTTAAGTGTTTTCTGATTTAGAACATGTGGCTATTGACCAATAAGAAGATACAGGAATATATGAGACCAAAACTAGAAACCAGTATATACCTTTCTTCTCTTCTTCCTCCTCCTCGTCCTCTTACTCCTCCTCCTTCTCCTCCTCTTCCTCTTCTTTCCTTCCCTTCCTCCTCCTCCTTCTTCTCTTCCTCCTCCTCTTTATTCTTTCCATTTTCTCCTTCTTCTCTTATTTTATTATGGTTTAAATCATAAGTTTTCTTCAACAAATGCGCTCCCCAAATCCATGACACTTTCTCTAAGTTTCAATAACCTTTTCTTCCCTCATATTTTTATTTGCATCAATTGCTTGTCTTGAACAAGGGAGTTTCAGAGTGACATGTACAGATATCATTCATCTGGGCTCTGACTTGGCTCAACCTAAACCATGCTACGGGTTTCATAGACTTTGAGGTTGCAATTTCATGGATGTACATACAAAATCAAAGGTTTTCACCCTGTTCTCTTCACCTTTGAAAAAATGACTCATTGAAAGGAATATTATCCTCCACATTTATTTTTCCTTAAAGCAAGTGAATAATAGGAAACATTTTGCTGTGGAAAAGTGAAAAGGAAATCAACAAACTTGAAATAGTCTATTTATGCTTGAGAACTCTTGCATATTTCACGTACATGCTGTTTGTATTATGACTATTTGATATTTTGACTCTCCATTCATTGATTGACTTCATTACTTGATAGGAAATTTACGTAGTCCAAGATGTATCTCAAGGTATTCTGCAACAGTTATCTGGGAATTTCAGCCATGGAAGACAAGAAGCACATACCTCACAGTAAGCTGGAAATATAATAGAGTTCATTCTTTCTTAATATAATATTTCAGTGAGTTGTTTATACTGAAAATGAAGAATTTTAATTGCAACAAACATGTTAAAGGATTGACAGGGATCCTCTGTATACTTTGCATATATATATGTGTGTGTGTGTGTACACACACACACACACACACACACACACACACACACACACACACACACACACACACACACACACACATATATATATATAATTTAAAAGCATGACTCAGTTTGCAAAAACTTCTGGATAAAATTTTATGTGTAAAAGCACCAGTAAGTGGCTTTGCACTTACAGATCAGAAGGAAACCAAATTAGTGCCAGGGGGACTTTTGTTCTTTTAACTGAAGAGGAGCATTACTGTTGAAGAGAGTCAATCTGAGACTAAATTTTAAAAGATTAAAAAACAGTAAAGCATTTCAGATTGTATTTCTGTGATATAAAAACATATTATATTGAATAAAATGTATCTATTATATGGATTCCTTTTAGAAAAGGGCAGTAAGGTCTGCCTGGAAACTACATTATGTTTTTTCTCTTTTCTTAATCTGAGACTAAATTTTAAAAGATTAAAAAACAGTAAAGCATTTCAGATTGTATTTCTGTGATATAAAAACATATTATATTGAATAAAATGTATCTATTATATGGATTCCTTTTAGAAAAGGGCAGTAAGGTCTGCCTGGAAACTACATTATGTTTTTTCTCTTTTCTTAAAATGAGGAAAGAAATGCATGCCACAATTACCTCTTCTACACTTTGTACCATGGAACAGTAACTAGATAGCACATTGATTTTTAGTGCACTTTTCATTTGAAACAACAGCTTCTACTTTAAGCTGATTAGTGATTCTTCAAGGATTAGTGAGCAATCAAAACATATAATAATCACATTGCTACAAATATGGCTATGTATGCAACATAGTCAGAGATCATGGAAGACTGTACTAATGATATAAATCAGGTTAAATGGTCAATTTAACTTTGGAGATAAGGAAAATGCCTTTGAAAAATAACAAATTTTGCCAGACACCAGTGACTCACACCTGTAATCCTTGTTACTCAAGAGGCTGAGAGCTGAGAATAGTAGTTCAAAGCCAGCATGGGAAGCAAAGTCCCTGAAATTCTTATCTCCAAGTAACTAGCAAAAAGTCTGGAAATGTAGTTCATTGGTAGAGCACTAGCCTTGGGCAAAAGAAGCCCAGTGACTGTGTCCAAGTCTTGAATTAAGCTCCAGGATCAACACACACACACACACACACACACACACACACACACACACACAGCGTTCAATCCATATTTTCAGAATTTGTTTGCAAACTTATTTTAGTAAAGTATTTAAGTCTTTCCATTTCATAACAAATGGGGCAATATCATTCTTTCTGATGGAAGCATAGAATTCCATTGTGTATATATACCACATTTTCTTGATCCATTCATCTACTGAGGGGCAATTGGGTTGGTGCCATATCTTAGTTATGGTAAATAATGCTGCAATAAACATAGTCGTGCTGGTAGCGTTAGTGTGGTCTTGTTTGTGAACATTTGGGTAAATGCCCAAAAGTGGGATTGCTGGGTCATTGGTGAGCTATATGTGGAGTGTTTGGAGGAAGCCCCATACTACTTTCCTAAGTGAAGTAAGCCAGGCCCAAAGAAACTTAGGTCGTATGGTTTCCCTCATTTGCAATAACTAGTATATTTCTGAGACAAACACTATCAGATAACTTGATGTTAGGCAAAATGTACCCCAAGATAAGGACCCAAGTTTTTTTTCTTTCTTGCTATTGTTTCTAACATATTTATAAGGTGATTTTTTTTGTTGCTTTGTATGCTCCTCCCCCACGGTATAATCCCTGTTTTAATTGTATTTGCTGTTGGTATAATTTGGGGAGGGGAAGGGAAAACAAAATAAATTGTTTAAACAGGTGAACCCATTTTAACAATGTAATGTACAAGATGCTATGTCGAGAACCGAACTTTACAACTTTGGTGGGGGTGGGGGCATGGGTGGGGGGTTCGGTGGGAGTGTAGTTGTGGAGATGGGAGGACAGGGATGGTAAGGACAAACAAAGAAGGAGGCTATAATGCTTAATAAGAAATGTACTCATTATCTTGCTCAGGTAATTTTAACCCCTCTGTACGGTATTTTGACAAAAAATTAATTTAAAAAGGAAAGTATTTAATATATATGGATACACATCTCTGTGTATATAATATAAGTGTAAACCAACTTAATAGATGCTGCACTATAACTTGAAAAACAAGATATATTGTAACACCACATATCAACTCCATAGATCTAGTAATAATGTGATTCTATGTTTAAAATATTTATAAACCTAGACCTTTAAACTAACCTACCTATATCATTATAAAAATTTATCAAGTAGAAGCAAGAGATAGAATTGTTATGGGAGGAAGTTTTTTGGAGGTTGGGAGAGAGAGAGTACTGCAGAATGAATCTCAGGTCCTTGAGCTTTCTAGGCAAGTACTCTGGCACTTGAGCCATGCCTTCAGCCTAAATATATGCAACCAGTTTTTAAAAACTGAAATAAGAATAAACAAACATATCTATTATTGTTGGTTATATTGATAATGGCAATTCTTACTGGGGAAACTTGGAATCTCAATATGGTCTTGATTTGCATTTCTTTTATGGCCAGAGATGTTGCACCGTTCTTCATGTGTCTACTGGCCATTCTTATTTCTTCTTGGAGAAGCCTATCTTTAAGTCTTCACTACACTTATTAATTGCTGTTTTTGTAAGAATTTGTTTTTGGGAGGTTTACTTTTTTGAGCTCTAAGTATATTTTAGATAAGAGAACCTTGTTGGATGCATAGTTAGATCAACTCCCTTGCTGTGGGCTTTCTATTTATCTTGTTAGCTATGTCCTTTGCCATGCAGAAAATCGTTTGATGCAATTCCATTTATCCAGGCTTTCTTTGATTTGTTGTGGTTCTGGATCTTAGGAAGCTTCTTTTTATATATTTGCTATTTTTGCAGAAGTGATATATGGGGGGTTTACAATTACATGAATCAGGTAATGAGTACGATTCTTTTTGAACCATGTCTCCTTTGTTTGTCCACTCCCAGTTTTTCCTTCCTATTCTCATCCACAGATGTATATTTCATTTTCCACATAGTGTCTAGTGAGTACCACTGTCATATTTTTTCACTTTTTATTCCATCTTTTCTGTGCCTAATCCATCCATGCCCTAGTGCCCTAGTGTATCCTCTGTCTGGGATGTGGTCAAAAGGCAATGCTACTACACCATTGGTGGGAATGTAAACTTACTCAACCACTCTGGAAAGTAGTATGGAGGTTTCTCAAAAGAATAAACACAGAGCTCCCCTATGATCCAGCAATCCCACTCCTGGACATTTATCCAATTGACCATAAACTAGGCCCCACTAAAGCTATCAGCACAAGCTTGTTCATTTCAGTTTTTGTTTTTTACAATAGCCAATATATAGAATCAAACAAGTTGCCCCTCAGTGGATGAATGGATCAAGAAAATGTGGTATGTATATATAATGGAGATTCTATGCTTTCACCAGAAAAAATGATATTGCACCATTCATAAGGAAATTGAAACACTTGGGGAAATTATATTAATTGACGTAAGCAGCCATACCCAAAGAAATACAGGTTGCATAGTTTTCCTCATTTGTGGTAACTAGAATATGCCTATAATTTTAAAAGTAAACACAATAGCTGGTAAAAGAAAAAAATAATAGAGGAAGGAAGTTGGGAGGGAAAAACAGAAAATGAGGAAAGAGGTGACACTGTTCAGAAAAGATACTCAGTACCTAACTTATGTAACTGTAACCTCTGTGTAAATCACCTACACAATAAAAATTTTAAAAAAGAAACAAAAAGAATACACAAACACAAATATTTCAATATACTAGTAGAATGGAGGAAAATGATGAAAGGAGTTTCTGATCAAGAAACATCAGATATTAAGTGCTTAAATTGTAACCCCTTTGTACAACCGTTTGAAGTTTAGAAAGAATAAGTGAATTTAAAAAAAAACTCAATAATTTGTTTTGTGAATCTATAGTTATTACTTGTAGATATACATAATCACTACTTTTATGTATTGAAATATTTATGTCTTCTCTTTTCTTTTTTCTTTTTTTTTGAGGGGGGGCCCCAGTCGTAGGGCCTGAACTCTGGGCCTGGGTGCTGTCCTTCAGCAGCTTTTCAGCTCAAGGCTAGTATTCTACCACTTGATCCACAGCACCACTTCTGTTTTTTTTCTATTTATATGGTGCTGCAGGATCGAACTCAGGGCCTCATGCATGCAAGGTAAGCGCTCTACCACTGAGCCACCTTCCCAGCCCCTCTTTTATATTTTTTAATATCTTTTTACTTCTGTATTAATAATAACAATTATGGCAATTTAGGATAATTTATTTCTTCCAAAATTTTAATATTAAAGTTTTTTTTTGATTTAGTACTACATTTGTTTTCTCAGTGTTTTTAAAATCAGATCTACATAACTTTCCAATATTCTTACTAATATTTAGTCACATACAATGTTTAATATATCTCATTCATAACTTAATTCTAGCATACATCAATTTGGATGCATTAGAGATATTTTATTGACCATTTTCTTAGTTTGCAAACTACTACTTACTTTGCTTTGTCTCAAACCCTAAATGCCAAGTAATTAGACGGCAACTTTCACATTTTGAACATACGTATTTATTTTTATTTTGTTAATTTTTTCCTTATCTCAATCTTTTGCCTCATGTCACTTTATTTTCTTGTGAGGAATAGGGTTAGCATATTCCTTCAGAGAGAGAATTTTGGTGTGAAATGTTCTCAATTTTAATTCTTTACATATTTTACTTTTTTGTCTTCCTTTTTCATTGTCAAGGTGGTGTACAGAGAGGTTAGTTATGTAATTAAGAAAATAAGTATATTTCTTGTCAACTTGTTACCCCTTCCCTCATTTTTGTCCTACATCCCACCTCAACCCTTCCCCCTGAAGTTGTATAGATCATTGTTTACATATTTTAAATCTTTGTATTTGTATGGCAGTTTAATAAGAAAAAGAAACCCAGATTTGGGTTGATGGTTGATAAGTACTTTAAACATATTGCTTTATTGTCATTGAAAAAAATTCTTCCTGTGCCAAGCATTCATCTCAGGGTCTTATACATGCTTGGCTTCTCTGGCTGCTGCTCTCCTACTTAAATCATGCCTCCAGACAAGCCGTTTGATGGTTTCTTGGAGAAGACTCCTTACAGCATTTTTTGTGTCCTTGCTGGCTTCAAACTCTGATCTTCTAGATTCCAGACTCTTGCTCCACTTGGATTACAGGTGAGACCCTCTGGTGTTGCATGTGTCTAGCACCTTATAGATGTTCCTTTATTGTTGAAAAGTTGGTGGCTTGTTATTCTTTTTTTTTTTAATTTAATTTTATTTTATTTGAGAACATACTGTACAGAGGGGCTACAATTACATGGGCAGGATAACGCATACATTTCTTACCAAGCATTGCAGCCTCCTCCTTTGTTTACCCTTCACCTCCCTTCCCAGCCTCCCCACTCCCCCCACCCAATTATACCCCCCTCCCCCCCCCACACCGACATTGTAAAGCTGGTTTTGACAGGACATTTTGTACTTCTCATTGTTGCAACAGGTCCACCTGAATCCTTAAACGACTTGTTTGTCCCCATCTCCTCCACATGTTATACTGACATCAAATATAGTGAAAGCGGGGGTTACACTGTGGGGGAGGGACATACAAAGCAACAAAGAAATAATCTTATAAATGCGTTAGAAACACATGCATGAAAGAAACGAAAATTATTCTTAACTTCTGTATTCATCTTATTACAGGTAATGTCAAGAAGTTAGAAATTATGCATGTTATGTTTTATCTTAATAAACGAATACTGACACCATACCATCCATTATTCCTTTATTTTTGCTTTCTTTATTTCTTCTGCATATTTGAACGTATACAAATCCATTCCATTCAATTCCCTTCCTACATGTTAGTTTTACAACATTTTTACTTTATTGTTAGCAGTTAAACCTTTTGTGAATTTTTATTTCAATATTTTCCCTATATTTTAAATTAATTTTAGTTGGAGTGTTTTTTGAAATACTAGCCTTCACATTACTAGAAACCCAGTTACAGATAAACCTATATATAAAACATGCTCTTAGTGTTGTCTTTATATAGTCAAGATTTTTGTAATGGGTATTTGAGGCTCTAATAAAGACATTAAATGTTGAAATAAACTGGGAATAATATAAAATGCTATTTAATGAAATTTCTATCTTGCCTCTACCAGTAACTAATATGTTTTGTCTAAATAAACTCCCACATGGTATAAACCCTGTTTTCATGGTATTTGATGTTGGTATAATTTGGCGAGAGGAAAGGGAAAAACAAAATGTTTAAATAGGGATACAGTTTGACCCATTGTAACAATGAGACATAGAAGACACTATGTTGAAAAACGAACTTTACAATTTAGGCTTGGGGTGGGTTGTTGTAGATATGGGGTGGGAGGGAAGGGATGGTACGGGAGAACAAAGGAGGAGGCAACAATTCTTGATAAGAAATGTACTCATTACCTTACTCATGTAACTGTAACCCCTCTGTACAGTATTTTCACAATAAAAAAATTAAGAAAAAGCATTGTAAGTTTTACATTCTTTTGCTAAGGCTTTCAAATGAAATACCACACACAAGGTGAACTATAAAAGAATTATTTATTTATTCTCACACTTAGAGGCTAGAAGTCAAGCTGGTGCTGGTGTTGGAAGCATCCTCCCCTCCGTTCCATGGGGGTACTGTCTCCGCCCTTGCACTTGTTTTCTTGATACTGTTCTTCTTTAGGCTTATTTCTCTATTACATTTCCTTGTCAATAAAGGATCATAGTTCATTTTCACTGTGCTATCCAATAATGGCCTCATTTTAACTTTTTTCTTGGTGCAAAATCTATATTTTAAGTATTATATTCCTGGGTATGAGGGATGACGGCTGAAAAAGTAAAGTTGGGGGAGGGGCACACTTCAGCCCAGGCACAGATATAAGTTCTTTGGATGCCATCACTTGCATTCATAAACTTACTCTCACAGTAATTTTCATGGGATCTCACATACTTGAATTTGTATTTATTCCACTGTAATTTAATTGATAGCTATCTGTGTGATGTCACTTCGTAAAAATACAGTGATTAATGTAAAAATGTAGAGGGTAAGAAAGGAAAAAATGTAAGAAAGAGAAAACAAAATTTTCCTGGCTAAGGATACAAATGTTTCGCATAATGTATCAATGTCACAACCATTGACTCTTGTCAGTACTTGCAAGTTTTGTTGTCTGTGTGCTGATTGTAAAACAAATCTTCCACGTTTTGAACTTTTTAAAATCATTTTGGGCAATTAAACCCACCAAAACCCAGAAACAAGACCAAAATATGAAGTACTTTATTTGCATATCCAGATTTCCAATTATGTGCCTAGTAATATGCAAATAAGCCTTACTTCCTCTTGAATAAGAATTTGATGGTTGCAATCCATCTCCCCAAATTATATGCCTAATGATTTTTAGAATTTTTGAGAACTACTGTGAAATCCCAAATGCTCATATGAAACTATACTAGAATCAAGAAATATTTGCTCATTGTCATCCAACAACCTTATTTTGCTATATTTATGCATGCACATGCATGAACATATAGGTACATGTGTGAATGATCATTCTCATAATACCTAGATAGTACGTAAACATGTTATCACAAAATCTAGATAATTCAAAGTACAATTCATTTAGAAATAATGGTTAGTATGCTGACAAATGATGTGATTATGACTTGAATTATTGTACCTTGTACTCAAATACTATAAGAAGAAAAGATAATGTGTCTGATAGATATTTCCTATTCAATTGTTCTTTAGTAGAACATAAAATTTCTTTGCAACCTATTAGAAATTTGTTACTTTTATCCTTCTAGGCACTGGATACTCAAGAGATTGAGAGCTCACAAAGAAGTTCTAAGCCAGCCCATGCAGACGAATCCAAGTGACTCTTGTCTACAAGTAATAAACAAAATTCAGGAGTGGATTCCTGAGTTAAGTGGTATAGCATAAGTTGTGAGTGGTAAAATACAATTGAGACTGGAATCCTGAGTTCAAGTCCAGTAATAATTTTTATGACTATCATACCTAACAACCATTATTTACATAAATATATAGACTAGTTTATTAATTTTTATGTCCAAGATCAGGACTATCATTGGCTGGAACTTTAATAATTGAGCCACCTCTCCAAAGCCTAGTGTATTAATTTTGATAAACATTTTAAAGATGTTTTGTTGTCTGTGCGTTGATTGGAAAAGAAATTTTCTGTGTTTTCAACCTTTTAAAATCTTTCAGGGCAATTAAACCCACCAAATCCCAGAAATCTCACCAAAACTTGGAGTGCTTTATTTGCATATCCAAATTTCCAATCATGTCCCTAGTAATATGCAAATAAGCCTTATTTCCTCTTGAATAAGTATTTGATGACTGCAATCCTTCACCCCAAATTATGAGCCTTATGATTTTTGGATTTTTGAATAAGATTTTTTTATTCTCATGTGTCAATACTCTAATGTTTTGCACTAATTTCCTATTGGATAATTTCATTTATGAATTGTGTGGCTAAGGATTACTGTTTTATCCTAAATTGACATAATGTGGCAAAATTATAATGACATACCAAACATACATTCTGAAAAGCTCATTAGGGCTGGGTAATTATAGCTACTTAGGGGTTGAGGTCTGCAGGGTGGTGATTTAAATGCAACTAAACAGAAATCCTCCAAAAAGCGACAAAATATCATCTAATATAATCTACTACATGCTGAATATATTTGTATATGTGATCACAAATGTTATCCTATATACTGTTTTAATAAGTAATAGTATTCCCATTAAAAAGTAATGCTTGCCAAAGAGAATTAAGTTCCCCATTAAATCAGTGTATAAATAAATGACAGACCAGAAAGTCATCAGATTTGAGACCCATTGTTAGCATTTCAAAGCACAAAACTATTCAGTGGACTTTATGGTTCCATTAATGTAGTTGGATACTGAGTTTGAAATACTTCCATGGATGCTCTTTTCCTCCCATTAATAATCAAAATGGCTGTACAGCACTTTCAATGAGTAACCAGAGGATTTCACTCCGTGCTGTGTGGTCCATTCATTGCTTAGTCACTTTTGTAATTTAAACATATTTTAACTGTGTAGTCATATTATTGGAATATATGTAATTGACTGTAATGAATAAATATATATCTCTATAAATAACAATGTTGATTTTGTATTTTTTAAAGCTTGAGTGAATGTATTTCAAAAATGTATGGATGACAATAAAATGGTTCAATGGTAGATGAAGATTTAAAAGTCTTATAATAGTAAAATACTCAGATAAATGTGACATTGAGAAAAATATTGTGGATTCCAGAACAACAGCACATAAATTACAGACAGCACAGATGTGTCTTGGGAAACCATAGCAGATTCATATACAATGAATTTATTGTCTGCAAAAATAAACAAAAAGGGATAGTGGCATAAAAAGTTAGTACTTTTTATATGTTATACAGTTGACTAATTCTGTTAGATTCAATGAATATTTCTAGGAGACTAGTTAGTTGTTTTGCTTTGTTGTGGTGTTTGCCAGTATTGAGACTTGAATTCAGGGACTCATGTTGTATATTGTCACTCATGCAGGTGCTCTACCTCGAGCTACAAACTTTCAGCTCTTTGGTAAGAATATTTCTTGGATTTTTCTACTCAGACTGGCTTCAAACCAAGATCCCAAAATCTCAGCCTCCTCAGTATCCAGGCTTAGAGGGAGCATGAGCCATTGACACCTGGCTTTGGAATTTAAAACATTAAAATAGAAATAAGGTTTTGCATTCATTGTTTGCATTCATTGGATTCATAGTGACAATATCCTACTTGAATTCAGTTCAACCAGTATGTAGTACATATTTACCTGAAAAATGTGAGTAATTCAAAGCCAGGAAAAAATTATTTAAGGACATAAAACTTTTGCTAATTTCATATTGTAAAGAGACAGAAATACTGCAAGCACTATGATTTAATAAGCTATGCTAAACACTGAAATTGCTAACTGATGAATCATGTGAGGATCACAAACCAACTGGTAGGTGTAGATAGACTTCCTGGATAGAATTCATTTTCCAGAAATGAGAGACCAGATGCAGAAGATATATTGTTTAAACAAGACACAGAAATTTTACTTTTATGAAATTATATTGAATCTGGCATTTTGTACAAATTATTAACTTATAGTTGAGGAATTTAGTATTGGAACATTATAAGAAATATCCATTAGAAGATTCTATTAGAGAAATGCTATTGTGAGTCTGTGGGCATCAGTTTATAGTCACGTTTGTTTCAGAAGACCTATTAAATTAACTTTTGAACGATGTAACTAAAGGCAAGCAATACTTTATATAGCTCAACTGGAACACAAATGCTCACTTAAGCTGAGATCTAGAAATGAACTTTTGGATGAACTGTATAACTCCTTGCTAGAATAAACAATTGGTACTGAGTTACTGAAGAGAAACCCTGTATATTTCTGGCAAACTAATAAAGATAAAGCTTTTTTTATTGTCTGTAAGTAGTTGTACAAAGGCAGTTCAACTCAACATGTCAGTCTATGAGTATAATACATCTTGATTAATGTCACTCCTTCCACCATTCCCACTCCCATCTCTCCCAAATCTACCCACTCCTCAGATTATATGATTTCATTTTCATAATGTGCATTGAATATAATGACTATATCCATTTACCCTTCCTCTTTCCATTTATCTGCCACTGCCTTTGACTAATTCCTCCTGACACCCTACAAAACTGGTTCCTAGGCTTTCTGGTTTTCATTTTGTGAAACTGTTTGCTAGTCTTCCAAGCAGTTACATCACTACAATCCTCCCCAAGGATTCTTTTCTTTAGACAATTTGTTTGGGTTTATGTTACATGACTCCTACGTGTTTTTGAATATGTTTATAATTTAATTTATAAACACATGAGAAAAAGCATTCGGTCCTTGGCTGTCTGAGCTGGTTTTACTTTGCTTAACATGATGTTTTTCAGATTCAATCATTTCTTTCCAGTAGTTGACAAAATTCCATTGAAACTATGCACCACAGTTTTTTGCTTCCACTCATCCATTTAAAGACATTTGTGCTATTTGCATAACTTGGCTATAGTGAATAATGAGCAATGAATATGGTTGTATGAACCTTGGCTGTGTATTGGCTTGTAATATTCTGGGTAGATGACCAAGAGTAGTATAGCTGGATTGTAGGGGGAGCCTATGTTTTTTCTTTTTCTTTTTCTTTTTTTGAAGAATCTCCAAAAGTGCTTTCCAAAGTGGTTTTGCTAATTTACATTCTTCCCAACAGTGTATTAGGCTTCAAGCTCTCACATGACCTTTCATTCAAAGCCACCAAAGCCACACTTCCTCTTCCACCTTAGTTAATTATAACTAAGAGACCCATGCATATTTTGCCTGACTTTGAACCTATTTCCTCGGATCTCAGCCTTCTGAATAGCTATAATTATAGGGATCAACCCCAGCACCTGACTAATATCCATTTATTTGCACCATAGTACTCAATATTTATTAAATACACATAAATCATATGTCTGTAGAAAAATCTATTTTCAAAATAACAGCAGTATCTACAGTGTAATTTAACATTTTATAAACCAAATGCTAACCATATGTTCTATAAACAATAAACAGTTACAAAGTGAAGAAATATTACTTTAAACAATTTATTTAATTCTTTCATTTTTACAAGAAAATACACTATATCTTCTTAAGTTGTTCATTAGCATAATACATCATTGCAAACGTTTATTCAGAAATGACTTATCCTAGTCAACATTATTGATGTGCCTTACATACTAGTTTTCATCTCTTATTTTGCAAGAAGAAATCCTGTAACTGAGTGACTTTATGTTAAAGGAATCTGTTTGTCAGTGGAGAACCAAAGCTTCTGGTTGAAATATATGAAGGAGACAATAATCAAAGGAAAAATTGAAAGAGAACTTTTTAGAATATGAGGATGTATGTAAGGTCGATATTTTAAATAAACACATCCTCTAATATTTTAAAATTTTATTTATTTTGATATCTTTTACTAGCATAGATGAATAGTTAAATGTAATATAATTGTCATGATTATGCAGGTGAGTGTGGATATTGTGGTTTGAACAAATTAATAAAAGTTATCATCTATTCTCTTCATTCTAAACATTAACACTGTAGATATTCCACCATCTAAAATAGAATGTGCTCAAAGTACATCTAAACTAAGTTTGCTTGTCAAATTAGTATCTAAGAGAAATCTAACAGCAATCTCATTAAGGAGATCATTTAGGACATGATTAAGAAACGTGTTAAGAATGGAGCTGGGATGTAGTTCAGTGGCAAAGTGTTTGCCTAGCAAGGCAATGTCCTTGGTTCAATCC
The DNA here is from genome assembly GCF_024711535.1 of Dipodomys merriami. Taxonomy (NCBI): domain Eukaryota; kingdom Metazoa; phylum Chordata; class Mammalia; order Rodentia; family Heteromyidae; genus Dipodomys; species Dipodomys merriami. Next base: position 1,063,124 of record NW_027204938.1, on the reverse strand, counting down.
CCAGTATCAAAAAAGAAAAAGCCAAAAAATCTATAGCTAGCCAGGTGCTGGTGGCTCATTCCTGTAATCCTAACTCTTCAGGAGGCTGAGATATGAGGATTCAACTCAAAGCCAGACCACACAAGAAAAGTCCAGGAGACTCATAATTCCAATTAACCACCACAATCAGAGCTGTGGCTTAAAGTCATAGAGATGTAGCCTTGAGCAAAATTGGTCAGGGACAGTGCCCAGTCCTGAGTTCAAGTCCCACAACCAAAAGAAAAAAAAGTTTGGAGAATATTCTTCATAGAGCAACTCACTCAAAGTGTAGCTCTACACATTGTATGTTTACTTGTACATCACATACATTGACTGATCTGCATTAACTTCAGAAACAAAGATTGAGAATTTGATTAAAGTATAAAGATTATTGGTATTCAAACCTGCTCTTTGCAGTTTGACCATTGACAGCTGGTTCCCTTGGCTTTGCTTCTAATTTAAGCTATTCAGGAGTCTGAATTCCATACAATCATAGTTCAAACAAGTCTTGAGAGGAAAGTCCATGATACTCTGTCACCAAAAGGACCAACAAAAAAAGACAGGTTGGAGTGTGATTTAAGTGGTAAGGTACACTGTACAAATAAGCCAAGCCATTAAGAAGAATTGAGCTCAAATATCAATATAAATAAAACTCCCCCCACATGCAATACAAATAGTAATAATTAATATATGACACTGCCATGCTGTAGTACAGGGTCCTTACACTTATATCCAGTGTTCCTGCTGATTAACAGTCTCCAGTACAGTCTTAACCCAAGCACCTCAACATAGAAAAATAAACAAAAAATAAATAAACAAAACTCCAGTACTTAATATAAATCTAACAGGTAGATTTTCTAAGAGATTATATATTCCAGAAGCAATATATCCACAACAAAACAGTACATTGTAACACTCAGGCAAAAATTATGGGAAAACAATGCAACAAGAGCCGAATGAATTATGAGGATAAGCTATAAAACATAAACAATTGAATGTGCACAAAAACAACAGAGAGGGTGATTAAAAGTGAGAATCACAGGGAAAACATCTGAAAAATTTTCAAATTTGGTCAGAGATGTTAACTCTCACCTGGAAAAACTAACTACAAATACCATAAAATAAAATATATTAAAGCTATAGTTTGTTTTTCATAATCTAATCACTAATTTGCAAAGACAAATAGGGCATCCTAAAATGGTCAGTTTGAGGTGCACATTTATTTCAAAGGATAAAGACCATAATATCTCAAAGCACTTTTTAGACAGGATGAAAACAGAGGAAAAACAATGGCTACAATTCTAACCTTCTATTACCATCCTTAAAACTAAAATACATAGACATATCAGGAAAAACAGAGAAATCATCAGTAGTCAAATGTTAGTAAAAGTAGTTAAGGATACAGGAGCAAAGTTGTCCAAGCAGAAAACAGAGAAGGGAAGAAAAAACACGTAAGAAATTAAATTTAAAGGAAAATTAATTGTAAAAATTAATGATCACAATGTGTATGGAAGCTTAAAATATATTTAAAGTTTAAGACATCGACACAAGTTCCAAAACTCAAGACAATAAAATAGAACTATTAAATGAAGCAAGTATGCTTCTAAATAAATTGCTATACATGTTGCTAATTGACACTATTTATTGTGACTTGGCAAGTGTCTTCCTGAAAAAAAAATGCTGGAAGAAAAAACAAAATTTTAATGTAATGTTACATTTAGCTATTCACAAATTATATAGGGAATTTTAATTATGGTCTCAAATCAATGGGAAATATCATATATCAGAATGGGTAGATATTCTAAGATAATGTGTCCATACATCTATGTAAATGTGTTTTTATTGTATAGTTCTGCGTTTTTTCAGCAAAGACAAATGTCCTTAATAATAAACACATTTTATTAGTGCTGTCTAGTAGAATGCATGAAAATTTAATTTGAAATGATTTATGTTTCTCAAGCAGCCTTCACAATGGCTTGTCCCTCTTTAGTCACAGCAGGGTATACTTATGCACCTGTATATTTTATAGTCAGAGAGATTTACATGAATTGTTGAAAGGCCAATAGTCTGGCAAAGTCTATGTATCTAATTGAACATTCTCTGCACTATTTTAGCATATTTATTTCTGCTTTATTTTTGAGTTCTCTAAGAGTCCAATTTTTATAAACCAAGAATTGAGTTATTTTCTTTTACAATTATAACTAAAGAATCAAAGCCTTTGTCAATCGACTTATTTCCAATGTGAAAAATGAATCATAATAATTAATTCGCTTTAAACCACATAGATTGTGTAACTTAAACTACACACATTAGAACCCATACCACATTTCTTCCATAGTTATTTGCATTTAACAATGAGAATACTCTGTTTTCAATATGGAGACAATTATATTCTCTGAACAACCATTGTACAATTTGACCCTATTGTACAACTGTGCATCTTAAAATGAAACATTTCTAAAACCTAAAACATTTCTTATTTACTTTGCGTTTTGAAACTTTTATAGATATTCATATTTTAAAACACATTTATGTAATTTTTTTGTGTGTGGATGAGTGACAGATTTGATAGTCGAATGGTTAATACAAGACAACCAAGGAATAACATAATTATTGAGATATGCAATTGTTAAATCTATGTCTTCTAGGCTGCTACAGAAACATGATCCAGTTTCCATAATGATTTATGACATGAGTGAATGAGTGATCTGTCAGATGAACAAATACAGGTTCAAAACAAATACAGGTTCCTAAACCTAAACTTAGTTTGAATATAGAATGTGATTATTTCAACTGCACCATGGAGTGCATAAGATTTAGCACAAATTAAGTGAGATTCTGGGAAAAGATTCTGGGAAGGGAATAAAAAGGAGGAGGCTGCAATGCTTGATAAGAAATGTACTCATTATCTTGCCCATCTAATTGTAACCCCTCTGTACAGTATGTTCACAAAAAATTAAAATTAAAATTAAAAATTAAAAAAAAAGAAATGCAAGCTTACTAAACTGGTCTTAAATGTTGTGAAAGAGCTATATTCTACCTTCAATTTTATAAGGTTTCAAAATTTAAGAAATTAATTACTTAACCAGGTAATTAGTTAGTTAACTAATTGTTTGTTCATGCCAGTAGTAGAGATTCTTGAAGTCAGGGCCTCACACTCTCATTTGGCATTTTCATTCTATTTGACACTTTACCACTTGAGCCACAGCTCTACCGTAACTTGGGATTTTGTTGTGGATAAGGGAGAATGGTCCAGGGTAAAATGTCCTGCACAGTGTAAGATGATTCTGTAGATTGGATCTCTCACTAGTTCCAGAAAGGCTCTCAAACCTACTTATCCTCTCTGTTAGAAACAGAGAATAAAACAGAAATATACAAACTGGGCACCTGCGGCTTATGCTTGTAATCCTAGCTACTCTGGAGGCTGAGATATAAGCATCGTGGTTGGAAGCCTTCCAGTGCAGAAAAGTCCATGAGACTCATCTCTTATCTCCCTTTAACCACCAAAACCCAGAAGTGGCACTGTAGTCAATGTAGTAGAAGGCTAGCCTGGAGTGAAAGAGGTCAGAGATAGTAGCGTAGGCCCTGAGTTAAAACCCTATGACTGACAGGAAAAGGGTAAATTATAATAAAAAAAAAAGAGTGAGAATTATATATATGCAAACAGAGAAATGGAGAGAGCGAGAAAGACAGCAAGAATGCATGACAATAGCCATTGATTATTAAATATACATAGAAAAATATATATTTACTCATATCTATAAATAACAGTTCAGTACCTAATTTTAGATTTTATTTTCTGATCTAGGAAAATGGCTTACTCATAAGTCTCAGTCCTACTCATAAAGAAATAGTGGCAAAAATGACTTAATTCTGTGAAGACAAATTAAACTTCATTTGTAAAAAAATGTCATGAATCCAGAAATGCATACTACTTCTATCCAACTCACTGCTAAATGTTGCCAAGGAAAAGAGGTTTAATCAATTTAGCACACTATAGCTGTGGTGGTCATGAGTGGTTACTTATCACCAATCCTAGTTTTATTCTTCTATTCTAACAAAATGCTTCAATCAACAAAACCACTTGAATATGGCACATAAAACACATGCTTTGAATTGATCTAGGGCACACAAAAATCACTCTAAATAATAGACAAAAATATAGAAATGACTCTAAGGAAAAGACTTCATAAATGAATATCTATAAAATCAGTAAAACATATTGTATATGAGAAATAAATTATGATATTGAATAAATGTGGTGTGTAAATTTTGAGATCAAAGTTCCGGGAAGATGGCGGAGGAGAAGCTGTAATCTGAACAAGCTATCGCATAGAAAGCAGTTTTAGAGTTCCAGTGAACAGTCCTAAGCCAGAGAATCACACCAAGTGTGCCATCACAGGACAGAGAGTTAGACAAGAGAGGGAAGCCAAGGCACAAAGAAACACCTAAGTGCTCGCCAGCAGCCGCCGAGGCGGCTGCAGTGGCAGGGTTGCAAGCAGCTGAGACCACAGCCGGGGGGCCATACCTGAGCGCTCACACAGAGAGTCTGGGATGAAGGAGCCAGACGCAGCGGGTGAGCAGATTCTACTCAACACCAGCAAGAACCAACAAAGTGCGGACATCTTCATCCTGCAGCTTGCAGACCAGAAACGACCCAGGATCCAAGACTCGGCGTGAGTAGAAGCCCGATGTCTTCACTCCTTCTCAGAGAGCAGAGGAGGGAAGGCCACCCCTCCCCCCCCAGCACCTGTGATCTCCATATTGGATACCGACAAAGCCCAGAGAAGCTGCCAGCTCCAACCCAGGCCTTGGAATAAAACGAGTCATTTAGCAGGTCACAAGAACTTAACGGCAAAGTGACCTGCCAGACTCGGCTCCATCCAGGGAAAAGTCCCCCAGCTCAGGCGCCAGCCATTGGAGTGGCTTCCCTCACTGGGTAAGCAGAGCCAGAGGCTGCCCCTCCCTCTAGCAGCCTCAACAATCAATTGAAAAACAGAATCCCTGAGAACGGCTCCAGGCTGGGCTCTGGGAGATTTTCTTTTTGCACAGAACAGCCCCAGGAAAAAGCTACTGATTGTTGAAAGGCCTCAACTCTACCCAGAACCTAGCCTCACCACTGCATCCCCCTCTTTTGTGATTCTCAAAGCAGATCACCCTCCTAGAAAACTAACCTGGGAGGGGGATCTCAAAATCTTGGGTAAAGCAGAGCATTTTTCTGCCTCTTCCAACAAACCGACTAAAGAAACCAATCAAGCCACAGGACCTCAAGCTGACCAGAGACTCCAACAAAAGGCTGTTTACATACAAAAGGGAGATACAGGATTCTTCCCACCCTTCCCCCCCAAAAAAAATCAAAGGACTTTTTTTTCTTCTTCTTCTTTTTTCTCTTTTTTTTCTTTTTTTCTTCTTTTCTTTTTTTTTTTTGTTTGTTTATTGTTTTTGGTTACCTTATATATATATATATATATATATATATATATATATATATATATATATATATATATATATATTTCTCTTTTAAACTTTTATTAATCTTTAATTTTTGCCTCTTCTGAAAAAATAATTGATTTCCAGTAACTTTTTTTTCTCCTCTTATAATTTTTATTTTAGGAATATATAAATGAGCGTTTTCCTTTCTTTTCTTATCTTCTTTCTCTTTTTCTTTCTTTCATAATTATCTTTTTGTTTTTTGTCTAGCTCTACTGAACTTCTGATCTTTTCTTCTCCCTTTCCCATCCTTAAAGTTTTTCACATCTCCTCTATGTCCCTCCCTTTCTCACAACATATTCACATTCCTCTCTAAATAGATGGTATTTTAATCTCTACAATAACATTAATTTTTACGTTTCTATTCTTTTTCTGTTCTCTTTTCATTCCCCTATCCCTCTCTTCTTTTTCTCTCTCTCTCTACTTGCATCCTACCCGACCCATTCTCTGCATTGTGATTAGGACATAGTTAACTCTCCCTGTGCCTCCCCACACCAATCTATTCCTATTTTTCACAAACATCTCTCCCTAATCCTAATAATTTCTGGTTTTCCAAATTCTTTTCTGTGGTTCGAATTCCTTTAAAATATAGTTGTTTGATGTTGAATAGATGTATCTGTTGAACTAGATTGTATCTGTAGACTATTGACTGTACAAATGCAAACTTTGGTTGATGGTTGCCTTAAGATAGTGTTCTAGCACAAAACTGGTGCTATCTTCATCGCAAATGGGCAGAGTAAGCCGGAAAAACACAAGAAAAATGGCAAATTCGGGTATCTAAATTCCCAATCTTGATAATCAGGGGTCAGATCAGATAATGAACAATCCAGAGGAGAGTTCCCAAATAGCTCTACAAACACTGGTGGCAAACATGATAAATGAGATGTTTGACAACTTACGAAGGACTCTCTATGACATGAAAGGGAGAGAGAGGAGGCATCCCAGAAGTTTATACAGGAATATCATAAGCGTGAGGAAGCTACACAAAAACTGATACAGGATTTGCGTGAACAACTTGAGTACTCAAGCAGAAAGGGAGGAATGGCGTGAGCAGGCTGAGAACACTCAAAGAGAACTGCAGGAATCCCACGAACATGAGGAAGCTAAACAAGAGTAATACAGTAATTAAGAGAACAGGTAGAGAACACACAAAGATCACTAAAGGCATCCATAGAATCCATTAACAAAGAGCTGAAGGAAGTCAGGGAGAACACAAAGGGAATGCTGAATGGAACCCAACAGAAGGAATGGGAATACAAAGAAACCATATCCAATCAACTAAGTGATTTGAGGACAAACACTGAACACCAAATTAAGGAAGTAAAGAGATTCATACAAGACCTAAAACAGAGCTTCAACAAAGAACTTGAAACCATCAAAGCTGACCAATTAGAAGGAAAAGAGATTAAAAACAAAGTAGAGAGTCTTGACAGCAGGTTAGACCATGCAGAAGATCGAATCTCAGGGATTGAAGACAGCCTAGATATTATAGAGAAAGAACATACAACCATCCAAGACAAGTCCTAGAAACATGATAGATCTATCCAACACCTGGAAGACACCATCAGAAGGCCTAACTTAAGGATAATGTGTGTAGAGGAGCACCTAGAAACAGAAGTTAATGGTCTAGGAAATTTGTTTAACAAGATCCTAGCAGAGAACTTCCCAACCATGCAAAAAGATAGGCCTATTCAGATACAAGAAGCCTTTAGAACCCCAAATAGACCAGACCAGAATAGGACATCCCACCGTCACATTATAATCCACACAGGATCAACTCAGACCAAGGAAAAGATCCTTAAAGCTGTCAGGGAGAAAAGGGTAATCACCTATAAAGGGAAACCATTAGAATCACCTCAGATTTCTCAGCAGAGAAAATCAAAGCAAGAAGAGCCTAGAATGATGTATGCCATGCCCTAAAAACAAACAACTATCAACCAAGAATACTTTACCCAGCTAAACACTCCTTCATAACTGAAGGCCAAATAAAAACCTTCCACAGCAAAGAAAAATTGAAACAATACATCTCCACCAAACCAGCCCTACAAAAGATTCTTAAAGATGTCCTACACATAGAAAACCAACAAGACCACAATAAAGGCCAACAAACTGCACCTAAACTGAGAATCCAAGAACCATAGGAAGAACCCAGTTTTCGCAGCCCCCAAGAAGGTAGATAACATGGCAGGAACTCCCAAATACCTCTCAGTCCTATCTCTTAACGTTAACGGACTGAACTCTCCAATTAAGCGACATAGACTCTTTAGTTGGATTAAAAAACAAGACCCTTCTATCTGCTGCCTGCAGGAGTCACATCTTGCCCATAAAAACAAACACATTTTCAATGTTAAAGGCTGGAACAAAATCTACCAAGTAAATGGCCCTCATAAACAGGCGGGAGTTGCAATCCTAATATCAGATAAAATAGACTTCAAATTAAAAATCGTGAGAAGAGATAAAGAAGGTCTCTACATACTAATTAAAGGATCTCTCCTTCAGGACAATATTACAATTCTAAATATAAATATCTATTCGCCAAACAAGGGAGCACCCAAATTTATCAAAGAAACACTACTACTTTCCCTCAAATCCCATATAGATCCAAAGACATTAATTGTTGGGGATTTTAACACACCACTCTCCCCACTAGACAGATCAAGTCGGCAAAAACTCAACAGAGAAACCACAGATCTAAACAGCTGCTTAGATCAACTAGACATAACAGACATTTACCGAACATTTCACCCAGCAGCATACAGAATACACATTCTTCTCAGCAGCACATGGAACGTTTTCTAAAATAGACCACATTCTAAGCCACAAAGCAAACTTGTCTAAATTCAGAAACATTGAAGTTATACTCTGCATTCTCTCTGACCACAAGGGAATAAAATTAGAACTCAAGACCAAAAGCAACCAAAGAAAGTCCGGTATCACATGGAGGCTAAACAACACACTGCTGAATCAAGAGTGGGTCATGGAAGAGATTAGAAAGGAAATTCAAATGTTCATGCTATTCAACAAAAATGAACACACAAATTACCAGCTCCTCTGGGACACAGCAAAGGCAGTACTCAGAGGCAAGTTTAGAGCTCTGAGCTCCTACATCAACAAATTGGAGAGATCTGAAACTAGCAATTAAATGACACATCTAAACCTCCTTGAAAAAGAGCAGCAAGATAAACCCCAATTCAGTATACGGAAAGAAATAATTAAAATTAAATCAGAATTAAATGAATTAGAATCCAAAAAAACTATAGAAAGAATCAACAAAACAAAGAGTTGGTTCTTTGAAAAACTTAACAAAATTGACAGACCCTTATCAAATCTTATCAGAAAAAGAAGAGAACACACCCAAATTAATAAACTCAGAGATGAGAATGGAAACATCACCATGGAAACAACCAAGATTCAGAACATTATAAGGGAATACTTCTCAAAACTTTATGCTAATAAGTTCGACAACTTGACAGAAATGGACCTCTTCCTAGCAAATATTGACATGCCAAAACTAAACCAAGATGAGTTAAACTATCTTAACAGGCCCATATCAAACATTGAAATAGAAACAGCAATAAGAGACCTCCCAGCTAAGAAAAGTCCAGGACCAGATGGTTTTATAGCAGAATTTTACAAGGCCTTCAAAGCAGAGCTCACATCAATTCTCTTCCAACTCTTCAATGAAATTGAAAGAGAAAGCTCACTATCGAACACATTCTATGAAACCATCATAACCCTCATCCCAAAACCAGTTGGGGACTCATTAAAGAAAGAGAACTATAGACCCATTTCTTTGATGAACATTGATGCAAAACTTCTCAACAAAATTTTGGCAAATCGACTTCAACAATTCATCCAAAAAATCATACACCACGATCAAACAGGATTCATTTCAGGGATGCAAAGCTGGTTCAATATACGCAAATCAATTAATATTATTCATCACATCAACAGGAGCAAGGACAAGAATCACATGGTTATCTCAATAGACGCAGAAAAAGCAATCGACAAGATACAACACCCCTTCATGATGAAGGTTTTGGAAAAATTAGGAATCCATGGAACGTTCCTCAATACAATAAAGGCTGTCTATGACAAACCTACAGCCAGCATTATACTCAATGGTGAAAAACTGAAGCCATTTCCTCTTAACTCAGGAACAAGACAAGGATGCCCACTCTCTCCACTTCTCTTCAATCCAGTATTAGAATGCCTAGCTACAGCAATAAGACAAGATGCAGACATAAAGGGGATCCATATAGGGAAAGAAGAAATAAAACTCTCCCTCTTTGCAGATGACATGATCTTGTATTTAAAGAATCCCATAGACTCCACTCCCAAATTACTCAAGCTGATTCAAAACTTTGGCAAAGTAGCAGGTTATAAAATGAACCCCCAAAATCAATGGCTTTTCTGTATGCCAACAATGAGAAAAATGTTACTGAAATTAGGAAAGCAACTCCATTTTTAATAGCCCCACAAAAAATAAAATACCTAGGAATTAACTTAACTAAAGAAGTGAAGGACTTCTATGATGAAAACTTTAAAATCTTGAAAAAGGAAATCAACACAGAACTTAAAAAATGGCAAAATTCCCATGCTCCTTGATTGGCAAGATTAACATCGTGAAAATGGCAATACTTCCCAAGGCTATCTACAAATTCAATGCAAGACCTATCAAAATTCCACCCTCATTCTTCAAGGAAAAAGAAGAGACAATCCAAAAATTCATTTGGAGCAATAAAAGACCCCGAATAGCAAAAACACTTCTCAACGGAAAGAACACTGTTGGAGGAATATCAATACCAAATTTCAAACTCTACTATAAAGCCATAGTAATCAAAACAGCTTGGTATTGGCATAAGAATAGACCTCAGGACCAATGGAATAGAATTGCAAACCCAGAAATGAACGTAGAGACCTATAGCCATCTAATCTTCGATAAGGAAGCTAAAACAATAGAATGGAAGAAAGACAGCCTCTTCAGTAAATGGTGCTGGCAAAATTGGTTAACTACATGTAGAAAACTAAAGGTAGATCCTTATATATCACCCTGCACCAGAATCATCTCCAAATGGATCAAAGACCTTGAATTCAAAGCAGACACTCTGAAAACATTACAGGATGGAATAGGAGAAAGCCTAGTTCTCCTTGGCTCAGGCCAAAATTTTCTTAATAGAGACCTGGAAACACAACAAATCAAAGAAAGGTTGGACAAATGGGATTGCATAAGGTTGCAGAGCTCCTGCAGGGCAAATGACATAGCTAGCAAGATCAATAAGAAGCCCACCGATTGGGAGAAGATCTTTATTAGCCATACAACGGACAAGGGTCTCATATCTAAAATATACTTGGAACTCAAAAAATTAAACCCCCCAACAACAAATCCTCAAAGAAACAACTGCCCAATAAATAAGTGGGCGAAAGACTTAAAGAGAAGCTTCTCTGAAGAAGAAAGAAGGATGGCCAATAGACACATGAAGAAATGTTCAACATCCCTAGCCATAAAAGAAATGCAAATCAAAACAACATTGAGATATCACCTCACTCCAGTTAGAACAGCAAAAATCAAGAACTCTAACAACAACAGATGCTGGAGGGGATGCGGACAGCAAGGAACCTTACTTCATTGTTGGTGGGAATGTAAACTTGTTCAACCACTTTGGAAAGCAGTATGGAGGTTCCTCAAAAGACTTCACATAGATCTCCCCTATGATCCAGCAATTGCACTTTTTGGCATTTACCCAAATGTATACAAACAAGACCACACTAAAGCTACCAGCACAACTTTGTTTATTGCAGCATTATTTACCATAGCTAAGATATGGAACCAACCCAGATGCCCCTCAGTAGATGAATGGATCAAGAAAATGTGGTATATATACACAATGGAATTCTATGCCTCCATCAGAAAGAATGACATTTCCCCATTTGTTAGGAAATGGAAAGGTTTGGAAAAAATTATATTAAGTGAAGTAAGCCAGGCCCAAAGAAACATAGGTCCCATTGTTTCCTTTATTTGAAATATCTAGTATAGGTATGAGTCAAGCAGAAAAGTTCAGATAATGTGATGTTAGGAAAACGAACCCTTAAATATGTATTTTAATGTTTTCGTTTCTTTCATGCATGTGTTTCTAACGCATTTATAAGATTATTTCTTTGTTGCTTTGTATTTCCCTCCCCCACAGTTTAACCCCCACTTTCACTATATATGATGTCAGTATAACATGTGGAGGAGATGGGGACAAACAAGTCGTTTAAGGATTCAGGTGGACCTGTTGCAACAAGGAGAATTATAAAATGTCATGTCAAAGCAAGCTTTACAATGTCGGTGTGGGGGGGGGAGGGTATGATTGGGTGGCTGGGAAGGGGGAGGCTGGGAAGGGAGTTGAAGGGTAAACAAAGGAGGAGGCTGCAATGCTTGGTAAGAAATGTATGCATTATCCTGCCAATGTAATTGTAACCCCTCTGTACAGCATGCTCTCAAATAAAATAAAATAAAATTTAAATTAAAAAAAATTTTTGAGGTCCAGTGCGTATGAAGTTCCTTAGGAGATGCCATATTCAAGGCAGTTCCCAATGTGTAAGTGAGACCTGAGCAAGGAATTGAAGAATCAAAATTGGTAGCTTGCCTGGGAGTTGATGATAAGTGGTAGAAGTCTACCCTACCAATGGTAAGGCCTTGCATGCAAGCCCCATTACTACCAAATTGATAGCTAGGATATGAATATTCTAAAAAGATGCGCTGGGAGACAGTGGAGGAGTATTGATCAGAAAACAACATAGAAGTTAGTTTCTTAAGTCATAAAATACAAGAATGAGAGAAAACATGTCAAACTCATGTTAAGGTCAACTTACCTATAATTCTACATGCATGACAAGCCACAAAATAGATTTGAGTAGAAGAGAAAAATTAGCAGAATCACAACTTAGAAGTTTCTGTCTGTTCTGTTGAATTTATAAAAGTATGAGAAACAACAAAAAAAGAACTTATTCAAGTCTATTGCAATAATTCAAGAAAGAAAGGTTCTGGTTTCAACATAAATGTAACACTACAGGTGAAAGAAGTAATTAGACTTAGTGTACGGTTTGAAAAATATTGCCAAGAAGGTTTTTTATGGATTAGAAAAGAGGAAAGGTTCCATTGTTTCTAGATTGGACTATTGAAATTCAGAGAGGATGAATCATGATACTCATTTGCAGATTTTAAGGCATTAATGAAATCAAACAGACTGCTTTCTTTCAAAATGTTGGACAAAATATTACGTTTTATTCTTATTCCTGCCAATTTTATTTTGGACTACCATTATTTTCAGGTGAACTTAATCTTCAGTGATATATTTTAAAAAACAAAGTACATATAAGAATGAACTGTTTATTTTTTGTCACAATGAGAAATTAAATATCTATTTTCTGCTCAAGTAAACATAGAATATGAATTAATGTCTGATATATCATTAAGTAAAATTATCATTTATTTCTTTGCATTTGGGAAATAATAGCTCTCTTAACAGCAGTTTAATACATTATAAAGAAATGTAATAAGTAAAGACCCAATACCATAAAAAGTTTTAAGATGTCCTGAGATTATTTTCTTGACTATATACAATTTGGCCATATGAACATTAGCATGGAATCTACTCTAATTCTTAAGTAATAGAACTTGTCATGGTGTGGAAACAATGAACTCTTCAATGTCTGTTTCTTAAACCACAGGCAAATAAAAGCACAGGCTTTTATTTAAAAATCACCAAGGAATAAAGTTTAAAGTTTTGCAAAGATGATGCTTGTTGTAAATGAAAAAACACGTACATAATTGGCTGTGATTCATGAAGATAGCTGTAAATACAAGACATTGCCAATAAACCTGACAGTGGAAAAACAAAATATACGCAGTGATTGTGATTTTTCTTTAAACTCCTTCCAAAGATAAATGAGATACAGTGGGAAGAAAAGCTACTGGACAATTAATAATGTTACTTTTCATCTCTTTGATTTACTTTTGTTGCCTCATTCTTTATAATTTCATGGGTTTGTACTTGCCACTCTAATCTTTCCCTCTTGCAATTTTGTGTTGATTTAAAATTGTCTTTCCTGTGGCTTCTTCTTCTTCTTCTTTATTATTGCACTAGTTATTTTTTCTTGTTTTCCTAGTATTTTTATTCCTCTACATCATGGCTCTATTTAAGAGTTTTACAAAGTATGAAGTAAAATTGAAATATGTTTGTAAAAATGAAGGAAAGGCTCTGTGGTAATATATTGAGGCTTAATCCATGCTAACAGTATCAGAGAGTATCAAGGTTTCATTTTGCTTGTCAACGCTGCTCCTACATTTCTATATAAAGACTCCAGATGAGAGGTCTCTTCCAAGGTCAGGTACTTATAATGTCAGTCAAAAGCATGAGGAGATTTATTAGGTAACAACACGCATCTTTGCATTTTGCCCTTCTCCAATATAAACACTGAGGAGATGTTTGAAGCTGTGTGTAAACGTGGTCCTAATGAATAATAAATGATGATACACTGTTCGATTTCAAACTGATGGGCTCTTCACATGGCACCATTTTTCCTACAGAGGGCTACCTTTTTTAAATGCATGATGAATTATGCAAAACTGGTATTACGTGAATCAATACACACCAAAGAGAAGAATGCAATATAAATATCAAAGAACCACAAGAACTCGCATATCTGTGCAAACACAACACACACATGCTCAAAGATAAGTATTTATCTAGATTTATATATTCTTATGAAAGTATATGGTCCAATAAAGGATATCTTTAACTTGATTAAAATCACTATTTTTATTATAGTTTTTAACTTTGGAATGACTTATTTCAAAACTTTCAAAATTTGAATATCTGAGAGCTGTAATATTTACATAAACTTATTAATGATTTTGAATGTGGGCATCTCATTAGTATGACCAAAATGTTATTTTATGATTTTAAGATGTATATATCCTTATTTAGCTTCTTCCCAGGAAATATAAAGGAAATTCTTTGTAGTATCGATGTTTTGCTGCACAATATAAACTACAGAGAAATTCAGTATCACTGCATTATTGGTTTTAAGCTATGTTAACAAATGCATGAAAGAAAAAAAACACTTAAAATACATATCTTAGGGTTCATTTTCCTAACATCACATTATCTGACCTTTTCTGCTTGACTCATACATATACTAGATATTGCAAATAAGAGAAATCATGGGACCTATGTTTCTTTGGGCTTGGCTAACTTCACTTAATATAATTTTTTCCAAGTCTTTCCATTTCCTAACAAATGGGACAATGTCATACTTTCTGATGGAGGCATAGAATTCCATTGTGCATATATACCACATTTTCTTGATCCATTCTTCTACTGAGGGACATCTGGGTTGGTTCCAGATCTTAGCTATGGTAAATAATGCTGCAATAAACATAGTTGTGCTGGTAGCTTTAGTATGGTCTTGTTTGTAAACATTTGGGTAAATGCCCAAAAGTGGGACTGCTGGGTCAGAGGGGAGCTCTATGAGGAATCTTTTGAGGAACCTCCATACTACTTTACAAAGTGGTTGAACAAGTTTACACTCACTCCCACCAACAATGATTTAAGGTTCCCTTCTGTCCAAATCCCCTCCAGCATCTCTTGTTGTTAGAGTTCTTGATTTTTGCCATTCTAAGTGGGGTGAGGTGGTATCTCAATGTTGTTTTGATTTCCATTTCTTTTATGACTAGGGAGGTTGAGCATTTCTTCATGTGTCTATTGGCCATCCTTCTTTCGTCATCAGAGAAGTTTCTCTTTAAGTCATTAGCCCACTTATTTATTGGGCAGTTGTTTCTTTGAGGATTTGTTTTTGGGGGATTTAATTTTTTGAATTCCACGTATATTTTAGATGTGAGACCCTTGTCCATTGTGTGGCCAGTGAAGATCTCCTCCCAATCCATTAGCTTTCTATTGATCTTGCTAACTATGTCCTTTGCCATGCAGAAGCTCTGCAACTTTATGCAATCCCATTTGTCCAACCTTTCTTTGATTTGTTGTGTTTCCGGGTCTCTATTAAGAAAATTTTGGCCTGCGCCAAGGAGACCTAGGTTTTCTCCTATTCCATCTCAAAGCAGATCTCTCTCCCATTGAACTAACCTGGGAAAGAGGATCGCAGAGTATTTTTATGCCTGTTCAAGGAAACTGACTTAAGTAACCAACCAAGCCACAGGAACACAAGCAGACCAGAGACTCCAACAGGAGGCTGGTTATGGACAACAGGGAGACACAGGATTTTTCCCACCCCTCCCAAAAAAATCAAAGAACTTTTTTTTTTCTTGTACCTTTGATTAAAAATTGTTTTTTTCTAAATTTTTTTAATCTTTAATTTTTACCTTTTTTGAAAAAAAATTTTTCTAGTAATTTTCTTTTCTCTTAGAATTTTATTTTACGGGTATAAGTGTGTGTGCGTTTTTCTTTCTTTTTTTGTTTTTTGTTTTGTTTTGTTATGTTTCTTGTTTAGCTCAACTGAACTTCTGATCTTTTTTCTTTCTTTCTTATCCTTTTTACCTGTTCTTCTTTTTTGTTCTTCTTTATGTGACTTAATTGCTGTTCTGCACATCCTCAGATATAACTGTAGTCGATTATTAGACCTTATCCCCCATTGTGCACACACTTAATCCACAAATTTATTACTCAATTCAAAACCTCTTAGACTTAAATTCCTTAATAGCAGTACTATCTCTATACCTATATAATATTTTAAGTATTTTAATTTTTAAGTTTTTCACATCTCCTTTATATCCCTCCCCTTATCTCATTATATTCATGTTCTTCTCTGAATAGTTTGGTTTCGAATCTGTACAATATTTTTAATTTTTACCTTTCTATTTTTTCTGGTCTCTTTTTGTTCCCTTTCTCTTTCTTCTTTTTTTTCTCTCTCTACTTTCATCCTATCCAACCTATTTCCTGCTTTAAGACTAGGATTTTGGTTTCTTAATTGGAGACCTATCTCTGCTTATTCTGCTTAGGCTGCTTTAAACCAGGATCCTCCGTTTTTGGCCTCTTCAGTAGCTAAGAGGTAAAATATGAGCCACTGGTGGACAGCAACTATATTAACATTTTTGACATGTTTGAATGAATTTTAAAGTAAGACATATATGTTACTTTTGAAAATGGCAGGTAATAGTAATTAATGATTAACAGAATTTAAACATACAAAGATCAGAATGGCAAGTGGCTGAGAACAAGATGGAATAAATCAAAATTACCTATGACAGTTTTTAGACGGTACACACAAATGAATGAATTGTTGGAGCCCAAGTTCATCAAATAACTGAGCTCCAACTGGCTGCCATACTCATGATGCCAGCTACTGCTGTGCACAAGATTATGATGTTGCTGGATGACACAGTTTCAAGATGGGAACCTGAACTATTTCTATTGATCTAGAAGGAGAAACATCAGTACAAGAAATGTGACAATAGGGCCAAATACAAAACGATATTCAGTCCAAGGAAGACAAAATAACTTTATTTCTGAAAATACTATTCTCTCACAAGGAATCCTGAGCTGAATATGGTGGTCCATGTTTGTAATCTCCGATCTTGAGAGGCTGATTTAGAAATTAGCTTGAGACCAGCCTAAGTTTTAGGCCAACAGAAAGACACATAGAAAAACTCTATCTTAAAACAACAAGAACAACAAAAGTCCCAACGACTGGGAATGTGGTTAGTTTTAGAATGCTTGCCTAGCATGCATAAAACATTTTATTTGATTCCTCAGTGTGACATAAGCAGAAATACTGGAAGTGGTGCTGTGGCTCAGTTAGTAGAATGATAACCTTGAGCAAAATAACCTCAGAGAGATTGCCCAGGCCCTGATCTCAAGCTCTAGGATCGTCAAAGTTAAAAAAAGGTGCAAAATGCTGTTTGTTGGAATAAATATGTTGAAGAGTTCTTTATACTCACTAGAAAATTGTGCTGTTGGACATTCATAATGAACTTTGTAGGAAAAAGTAAAATAAATTAATGAAATAATATCTGGCATTCGACAAGACATAGTAGACCTAAAACTGATAGTTGCCTATGGTTTCTTGATACAACTTATGTTACAGATACACTTGCCAAATTGTGATATTTTAAAAGTACAATCATGGGTTTTCTCTTTTCCAAAAGAATTTTACTGCCGGGCACCAGTGGCTCACACCTATAATCCCAGCTACTAAGGAGGCTGAGAAATGAGGGTCTGTGAGACTCTTATCTCCAATTAAAGGTAAAGAAAATGTGAAGTGTCACTGTTGCTCAAGTGGTAACACTAGCCTTGAGCTGAAGAGCTGAGGGACAGCGCCCAGGCCCGCAGTTCAATTACAACAACTGACAAAACTTAATAATAATAATATTAATATTAATAATAATTTTATGGTTACTATTAAGGTGTTATATATAAAGGCTACCATTTCATAAGTTTGTTTATTTGATAAACGAAACACAAATCCATCTTCATTGCCACGAGCCAGGATTTGGCCATCTGCTTTACAGCTGATCTCTGGGTGTAGAGGCAATCTGTAATACAAAGGAAACCAAACCAATTATGACTATGTTGGGTCTTTGTCCATCCAACAAAGATGGACAGGGTCTGAGGAATGGTGAATGCGGTCGCTCGCCCATTCCCCAGCCATGCTTCGCCTGGGAGACAATTAGAAGCAGCGGGGAGTCATGTCAAGTAGTAAAACTCGTTTATTAACACACAGCAAGCACTTTTTAAAGCAAAAAAGACCCAGTGGCATGGGAGGGAAGGAAAAGGAACCAATTACTGTAAAGTTCACACCCTATCATGAACCTTATTTTCCACAGGCTGGTTATGCACTGAAGGTAAAGCAAATGGGGCTCTGCCCATTCAACCCCTCTCAATGCCATCTTTGCTGCCCAATTTGCTCTACAGCAAATTGGGTTCTGCCTAGTCAACTTCCTCTCAGTGCCATCTTTGCTGTCCACGTGCTCCACAGATTCCCCTTTATTTGTTTTAATGGCAGACCCATCTCCCAGTTAGTAATTCTTTTCCTTCTACTGTAAAGGTTATTTTAACAGGATTACATTGGAAAGAATAGCATTGGCCATGCAGGAGGTTTGAGGCAAGTCTGGTGGGCGAGATTTGGCAGACAAGGATAGGGAGGGCCCTTCTGCATGATCCAAGAGCTTGTCCCTGTTACATCACATCCCAACCTAGCACAGTAATAAACATCAGCTCCACCACAGTTAGAAATGTCCAAAACAGTTCAATTAATTCCTGAACATATATAAAAGTCACTATCTCATAAGGTTGTCCTCTTCCGAACATGAGAGCAGCCTGGGTATTGGGAGTTCCATACATGCGGCAAGGTGCATTCTCGTGGGCCCCTATACTCAGGCCATTCTACTATAGTCCAGAAAAACAAGGAAAATTTAAATCAAACTGCAGACATAGCAAAGCAGTTCCATTCACCTGGTGTGGTTTATCTAAGCCAGTTCCTTGTATGTGCCTTTAAGTGAGCACAGGGGTCAAGATGACCTTTGAGCTTTACTGTCAGTTCCCAACACCCTGTCTTTGTTTAAAGAAGAGAACCTGCCTGTCATAGGTTGGGTGGATTGCGTTGCTGCCTTACCCATCATTGGGAACTTCTTCGGAGCAAAGCTAAAGGCCCTGTCTTACGTTGGTCAGACTGACACCCGCTCTTACCCATCTCTGGCCGCGATTCCTCTCGGGGGAAATTCATTCACTTTGATCTTGATCTTATGTAACTGGCTGGCTGAGCTCGTAAGAGTTTTGCAGTGCACATATAATGCAAGGAGGCATAGAAAATCCATCAGCAAAAGCATTACCAGGCCAAGAAATGTCATTAGCAGTCCTTTAACATTAGTCAGGGATGGGATAGCAATCTTTGCCTCTTCAGAGTCCAAAGGTGGGGCTTGTTCTAATCCGGGTATTTCCCTGTGGGTTTGAAAAAGTTCTAAAGACAATTTATTTGATTATTTCTGCATTGCCAGAGCTGATCACTGCACAGGTCACCCGTTGAGATCGATGCAGATTCCATAGAGCCATTGCTGGGACTGGGAAGGTCAGGACAGCCAACAGTTGGAATATCACCATCTGCAATTGTTAGAGAACACAAGACCTTCTCAAGCGCTGGTTGCCCTTGGGGATGGTTAGTAATTATCTTTTTGCTTTCCCTCTTTTATACACAAGCCTCAGCCACCATAGCTGTTTTACTTTCCTTGTTGGTTAGTTTATCTTGGGCATCCTCCTGTATAGAGAAAATGGGTAAATAGTTAAGGTTCCTGGCAGGGATCCAAATGGAGGCTTTCTCCCCTATGGGAAAAACGCATCCAAAGGCCCTGCTCATGGTATCTAGGGGGTCAGGTCCTCTCCATTGTTGTGTCAGGGCAGGGGATCCTTCCATCTGACTTTCCTTAAGGTTTGGTGGTCCTCAGAGCTTCTGAAATCTGGATTCAGTTGCCCCTTTTGAAAAGTTTAAAATGGTAATGGTAAACAAAGCTACCTATAACTACATATGGGGCTAACTCCCTTTTTTGTTTTAATGATTGCTCTTCAAGACACTGGAGATTTCTATCTATAATTACTTGAACTTTGGGAATTATAGGGAGTTCCTGCAGAATGATTAATATGCCATTTGTTAAAAAAATTCTGACATTGCTTTACTAACAAAACAGGGTCCATTTTTTGTTTTAACTTGTGCTGGTAGACCCAAGGTGCCAAAGCATTGAAGAAGATGTGTATGTGCTGTGGCCCAGCATGCTCCTGAGTAGGTATTTATAGATACAAAGATATATTGAAACTTACCAAAGGCTAGGAAATGAGTAACATCCATTTGCCAGAGGACGTTAGGTTTAAGTCCTCTGGAATTTACCCCTGGTGGTTGTAATGGGGATATTTTTAAGAAGAGCTGGCATGTTTTACAGGTATGTACAATTCTTTTGAGGTCCTTTACAGGAATCTAAGGAAATCTATGTTGAAGACCTCTCCAATTAATGTGGGTTAAATCATGCAAACAGGTAGCCTCTTGTAACAATAATGCTTGTGAGCCAGTAGCAAACTGGTCTACCCAATTATTGCCTAGGGATAAAAAACCAGGAAGTTTTGAATGCCCTCTCAAATGTTGAATATGTATTGAATATGAATAGGGGCTCCGCATCCTTCTAATAGACCCTTAAGGGTAACCATAAGAGGAGAAATAGGGTTTTCATCCAGCTTAATATGCGCTTGGGGAAAATGAGGGAGCAAGTTAATCATATATAGGCCATCAGAATAAATATTAAAAGGTATTTGAATGACCTGGAGTGCCATAATTACAGCAAGCATTTTTATATTGTGCTGTCCCTTTGCAAGGTTTAAATCTTTGTTGACTCCGGGTGTTTTGTTATTCCTCAAAGGCTGCATACACAGAGCCTGCTTTACCTCCATCAGTAAAAGCATGGAGAGTGCCAGGAATAGGCGTATGAGAAAATAGAGGTGGCATTTTAGAGGAAGTTGCCATAACAAGACAGTCCATTTGGATGGCCCATAATGGCGGTCAATTTGGCCTAGAAATCCCTCCAATGAAAGAGCAAGATGAGCATTGGCTCGAGTGAACAACTCAATGTCTGCCATCTGAAAAGAAAAAACAATGGAGTGATGGTGAAGGCCATAATGCCTTTGGGCTTGGGTCTTTCCCTTGACAATAGGATCTGCAAGTTGGTCTGCCTGAGAGTACACCTGAGGTGTGCCCCCCAGGGGAGTGTGAACCCACTCGAATGGCTCCCCCTTTTGAGTTAAAACTGCAGAAATTTATGTGACACCTGCAAACAACCAAAAGGAAATGGGTTCAAAAATAGAATACCTCCTCAGGGAAACTTCATCCAGGGCTTTTTGGAACCACAAAAATATTGCCCGATGACTGTCTGTAATTGTAATAACTTCTTGTGGTGTCCTGTCTTTTAGTAGGGCAAATAAGGTCACAAGACTATCTGTAGGGACGAGAACCCATGGCAACAGACAATTGATTCCCCTAAAAGACTCTGAAGTTGGGTTAAAGTTAGCGAGACTGGAAAATCCAGCAAATGCTTAAGGGGGCTGGCCTGAGTCAAGATATGATGGGTTCTGAGCACATTAAAAGGAGATACCTTTTGAATTTTATTGAGGGCTATGGTAAAACCCCGCGTTTTCAACATGGTGAGAACCTGGGCCAGAAGGCCCTCCAGGCTTCCCAGGTCTTGGTGCCCCAAAATTATATTATCCATGTAGGCATAAGCAAGGGAGGTATCTGAACCCAGCATGGGCCCTAAAAGTGTGGACAAGTATTATTGGCAAAAGGCCGTGCTATTGGCCATTCCCTGTGGCAGCACTATCCATTGAAACCTCCGGTCAGGCTGGGAAAAATTAAGAAAAAGGATGCAGAAAGCAAGCTTCTTGCAGTCATCTGGATGTAGGGGGATAGAAAAAAAACTGTCTTTAATATCAATGACAACTGAGGTATATTCTGAACATATAGCAGGAGTCCAGGGCATGCCTCTTAGGGGCATTCCTACTAGCTCCATTCTTTCATTTACCTTACATAGATCTTGGAGCATATGCCAAGCCCCAAAGTCGTTTTGAATAATAAATACAGGAGTGTTCTAAGGACTCATAGAAGGGCATATGTGCCCAACATTTATCTGTTCCACTACCAAAAGGTAGAGGGCTACAAGTTTAGGTTGGTCAATGGCCACTGCTCCACCTAGATAAGGCTGGCCATCTAAACCAAACTTGCATTGACAATACTTTTTTCCAATGGAATCCCTTCCTGCCCCTGGGGCAGGGTGTAGGGAGTGATTCTGCCCCCCCCATGCCGTTTGGCAGGGGATTGTTTTAAACAGTCCCTCTTAAAGTGCCCCTCCTGCCTGCATTTAAAACAAGTTCTCTCCCCAATGGTCTTAGGGTTTCTTGGTCCGGGCTGCCAATGCCTGGGTAATAGCCTCATTGCAGATGTCTAAGCCAGTAAGGCTAAAGCTAGTGATTGGGACTGGTGCTGTTGCATTCACACATCCTGAGAGGCCACCACCCATCTGCTCAGGGTACTCTTTCTCAATCTTGCACAGGCCATGCGGTGGTCTGCATTCATTCTTTCCCAGACCAGCAGCTTTACAAACTGATCTCATAGGTTCCCTGTGGGCAGCTTGTGGTTTATACTCTTTTGGAATCAGTCTACAAACTCAGCTAGAAGTGCACCAGGTTTTTGCCTCACTCCTGCTATGGGGGTCTCAGTGGGCCCATCATCCAGTTTGTACCAAACAGCAAGTCCAGCCTGCATCACCTGGTCATGGTACAGGCCAGGTATTGTGGCCTTTTGGACGCCAGTGGAGTACCCTTCCCCTGTCCCTGTTAACATGGCAAAAGTAATAGGTATCATGGGTTAAGCCTGCCGGTTATTCTCTGCTCGCAATCTGCATTCCTCCTTAAAGAAAGCACACCATTTAATAAATTGAGAACTATTGAGGACAGCTTTGGCAACATCTAGCCAGTCCTTAGGGACACACAGGTGATAATCAATGTCCTATAATAGGGTAAGGGCCCAAGGAGAGTTTGGGCCATCCTCCACCAACGTCTTGTGGAACTCTTTAAGGTCCTTAGCTTGCCCTGGATCCCATTCCAATGGCCTGTTAGCTCCAGGTGCCAGATTGACTGGATATGCTTGGGGAAGTGAATCCTGTGGCCAAGGGTCCAGGCTCCCAAGTGGCACTTCATTAAAGGGCAGGCCTCCGAGTAGGTTACTTCCCCAGCCCTCGGCCTCTCCATGGAAGGCTGGTAGGGGTCCGAGTCTTACAGATCTCTCTTGCAGGTCACGGAGGGCACCATACCACCCCACTCTGAATCAGGGGAATAGGGAGGGGCCTAGGAGAGTCAGGGACACCCGAGTCAGAGGGGGTAACCTTCACCTTCGTTTTGATTTCCACTGCCCACTCAACTCACTCTCAGCGCCATCTTTGTTGCCCATGTGCTCCACATGAATATAAATACTATTTTTTTATCTGCATATCTTAAAAAATCATGCTGACAACATGAAATAAAAAAAACCCAAAGTTTAAAACCTTCTTCTAGGCAAGTTAAAGAATTACTGAGAACAAGTATTTTAAGAATCATTTCAGAAAGCTTGAACTCAGGGCCTGGGTTCTATCTCTGAGATTAATAGCAAGGCTATTGCTGCCACATTGAACCACAGTGCCATTTCTAATTTTCTCGTGGTTAATTGAAGAGAAGAATCCCACTGACTTTCCTGTCCAACCTGACTTTGAGCTAGGATCTGGAGATCTCAGCCCTCTGAATAGCTAGAATTATAAGCATGAGCTACTGGCACATGGCTACACTAATTGCTTAACTAAAAGAGTTAAAATTAAATGTTAATAATGTTTAACTTTGTAAAATAAAGTTAACTGAAATGCCTTTTACTAGTAATAAGGGATCAAATGTGTCTACTTTGTAGGTGGGTTACAAAGTTCTTACCAAAAGCTACATAATTTCCTTGTTTTCTATTCTTCCAAAATTGTTTGCTCTCCAGAATCATGCCTTATCTTTCCTTGATGGTTTCTGTAGCTTATTTTATACATGCTCACAGCTTCTTCAATTATCATTTCCTTATGTGAAGAGCTTGCAAATATCTATTTTCAATCCAAACTACTTTTATGCACCTCTCATCCATATATTCAACTGCCATAAATACTTGTGAAACAGTAATCTTGTCTTTCCATTACTGGATATAAATGTGTAAGTAAAATTTAGGAAAATAAAGGAATAACATCAATAAATATAGCTGATGATTGTAATAGTAATGCTAAATATTACTACAATGCTGTTTTTCTGGGCAATTTAATATAAAGCTCAAGGAAAACAACGTTTTTGAGTGCTGATATTGGGGTTTAAACTCAGGACCTTACCTTCTCACTTATGCATTTTCCCTCAAGGGCGGTGTTTTACCCTTGAGCAGACACAGCTTTTATTTTCATTGATGTTCTCTGCTGTGTTCAAAAGCAGGATTTTTAAACCTCTTAATAAAGTGATTCTTAAATATTCATAGGGGAGCAAAAGAAGAATAGAAGACAATAGAAGAATAAAAGAGTATAAGTTCAGGCTTGAAATCCTAGCTACCCAGGAGGCAAAGAGATGAAGATTTTGTTTCAGAGCCAACCAGGGGAGAAAAATCTGTGAGACTCCTATCTCCAATTAACACCCAAAATGCTGGAAATTTATTTGGGGGATTATTTAGAGATAAGAAACCCTTTGTCTTTCCTTCTTGGGCTGGATTGAAACCGGGATTCTCAGATATCAGCTCTCTGAGTATCTAGAATTACCGGTGTGTGCTAACAATGTCCAGTTTCGAGAGGGCAAGGTACTGATTTCAAGCTCAAGGAACAGCACAAAAACAAAAACAAACCTTATGAAATACAAATATACTGATAGAATACAAACCCAAACAAACCAAACATGGGTATCTAGATGGGTGAAGGTCTTAATAAAATTATTATCACTATTATCTTTTCTGGCATTTTAAGTAACCCGAAATTATGCATTAAAGGCATAGCTTAGTGGGTAGAGTACTAGCTAAAATGAAATGTATCAAACCTACTTAAGGAAGAAAGAGAAAAACAAACAGAATCTACACATATTTCGTTAATGTACTTTTAAATGCATTCCAATAAAGAAAACTCTAGGCATTGATGAATTTATTATTGACTTTTCCTAAAACTTTGAAGAGATCATTTTGATTATACAAAAATACTTCTTTAGAAAGGTAAGAAATAGTAGCTGCCCTCTTAAAAGTTTCTTTTTTTTTTTTTTTGGTCCAGTCGTAGGCCTGAACTCTGGGCCTGGGCACTGTCCCTCATCTCTTAGGCTCAAGGCTAGCGCTCTACCACTTGAGTCATATCGCCACTTTCGGATTTTTTCCCCTGCTTATGTGGTGCTGAGAAATCGAACCCAGGGCCTCATGCATGCATGGCAAGCACTCTACCACTGAGCCACCTTGCCAGCCCTTAAAAGTTTCTTTAAAAAAATACCGAGCTGAATTTTGTCTGGAATTTTATTCCATGTACTGAGCAATTAAGGCGAATTGTTTCAGGACATTGAGTCTTCTAACCATTAAGTACTTTATTCATCACTTACTTAGTCCTTATTTTTTGTATAACATTTGAAAGGTTCTATAAAATCCATTTGGAGGGTCTTTACTCAAAGCAGAATGGCATAATGTAAGCATCTCAGGATTTAGAGCAGTGAGTATGAAAGCCATGAACAGTTTATCTTGTCTTTGAAGAAAATTTTAATACATAGAGCATAAATAAGAAAGAACATTTTAGGTGATAGAGTAAATAATGGAGGCCAGGAGGTGGCCTAGCACCACCATAGGAAGACGAAAGCTTGGGTGCACCCTAAGGGAGAACTGTCCTGTCCTGTTCTGTCCTGTTGAGATACTTGTCATGCATCAGGTGCCTGCACAGGGAGGGCTGGCACTACTAACACAGCACCATGAATACGGACAGCTTGGCGTCTTCCATGGTTCACAGCAGAAACCAGATGAAGTGGAGCAGGGATTGGACAGAGGGTGACCCGTGTTTGTTGGATGGTACTTCTATGCATACATGAAGAAGACCACAGACCTGCTTTTGTTTTTCCAATAGAGAAACTGCAGCACTGCCTGGGACACGAGCATGTCCACTTGCCTGGGAAGCTTTGGGCCATGGAGTCCTCCACCAGCATGTTGGCAGAGCCAACACTGTGGAGTGTAGAAAGTAGTATCAAGGTTCCCAGTAGTTCTCGCTTTCCTCACAGTCAATGCCCAAAACAAATGGAACCATGGGTGGCCCTTGTTTCCAGGAACCCCAACTCGAACACTTCAAGGCTCTGGATCAGTGGGGTCCATCAAACTGAACATCCTAGCCAGACACTACATCCACTTCTGCCTTCTTTGAGGACTCCAACACCAACATGGACAGTGCTGCTGTGCTTTTTTGCTGGCCATGAGGGAAGAACAGGAGTGTGCTCCCGAGCACATGAACTCCTGAGCCCCAGAGGGCTTACTCTGTGACATGTACCTGAAGAAGAGGGTCCAGTACTTCTGGCGTGCCCTTCTCCACGCAGTTTACCTTGCATGTGATTGTTGTCTTCATTCTGGGAGCCTTCCTGCTCCACCATCGCTGCTGCCAATGTGGCCCAAATACTATAACCTTTAGAAAGACTAGGTCAAAGCCTGAAAATATCAATACCAAGAATTAAAGAGGAGGGTATGGAAAGGGTAGACAAATGAAGGGAGGAAGGGACAGAATGTAAATGAGCTCATTGGATGAGAGTGAGGGAACAGAAGATGCTGTATAAAAGGTAATGTATTTATCTGCTTCATGAAATTGAAATCCCTCTACACAACCTCTTTATAATAATTATAAACTAAATTACTTTTCTAAAAAGGAATTCATTGCATATACCACAAAACTAAGAAAAGTAAGGGAAGGGGTGTGTCGGGGGGTTGTATGTTGAAAGGGTGGCATGGATCAATACGCACTGTTTTCATAAACTGCTTTGTTACATGGCACTTCTTTTGTACAACTACTTAAAGATAATTGACAAATAAAAATAATAAATGAGTAGATGTAAGATAAGGTGAGTACAGGAGAAAGAAATGGTTGATATATACTTCTGATATGGAACAGGGCTTCCCTTTAGGTTGGAATCCTGTAGAAGAACTCTACTGTTTTTATAATATTTCAGAATAAGATGAGATTCATAAAGCATGATTCATTATAATTTGTCAAAAATAATTTAAATAGTTGTTAATTGCCCAACAAAATTAAATTTTTATAGTATCTTTGTGAATAAATTTAATTTATGATCATGTTTTGACAGAAAAATCTATGAAAATGTTTTATTTACTTATTTTTGGTCAGTCATGGGGCTTGATCCCTGGACTTGGGCACTACCCATCAGCTCTTCAGCTCAAGGCAAGCACTCTACCACTTGAGCCACAAAGCCATTTCTGGTTTTCTGGTCATTAATTAGAAATAAGAGTCTCATGGACTTGCCTGCCTGGTCTGGCTTTGAAGCCAGAACCTCAGATCTCAGCATATTGTGTAGCTAGTATTACAGGTGAGGGCCACCGGTGCCTGGCTAAAAATCTTAATTCCAATTCACCTGCATAAAGCCAGAACTTGAAGCTTTGCTTAAAAGGTGGAATGCAGGCAAAAAGTGAAAAGCAAATACTAGCAGAGAGGCAGGCAGAGAATGAGAGAGGAAAAGAGAGAGGGAGAAAAGAGTGAGAGAGGGCAAGAGAGAGGGAAGGAGACAGGGAAAAATGTAAAAACGGGGGAACAATGGGAGGAGACAGGCAAAAGTGGATGATGAAAGTGAATATTATAAAAATATATGAAAATATAATGGAGTCCATTATTTTGTGCAATAATAAGGCAATATGTTTAATAGAAATTCAAGTGTGAAAGCAAATTTCTCAATTTATAAGTTTTATTTAGAAGTAATGAGGATGGAGATTAGTTGCTGGGGAAGGTATTACTTGCATTCTATTCTAAAACCCCGACCACAATCCCTGAAGATGTTCCTATCCAGGCCAATCAAGTAGCCACTGCCAGTTTTTGAAGCAAAAAAAGAGAAGTGTCATTCTGAGAACCAGAGGATTATAATGGCTAGCCATCTGTGGCTCAGGCTTGTAATCCTAATTACTCAGGAGGCTGAGATGTGATTATCCAAGTCAGGACAAGCAGGAAATCTTAATCTCAAGTTAAACACCACAAATAGGAAATGGAGGTGTGGTTCAAGTACAAAGGCTCCAGGACAGCACTCAGGCACTGAATTCACCTTCAGGTTCAGTACACACACACACACACACACACACACACACACACACACACACACACACACACACACACACACACACACACACACACACACAACGTTAATTATATATTAGAAAACACAGTCATATGTCAATATTTAATGCTCACAAATGTTAACTCCTACTGAATTTCACATTCTCTTAAAAGAGAGTAGCTTCTTGACAGAATGTCCTCAATTTTTAAAAAGAATTTATAGCCATACTTCTTTGGCAGTCTCTATCACAAATTAGAATGGCGGGGGAGGGGAGAGCATGGGAAACTAGCCACTTCCTTTATGCTTCAATGATATTCTTGTACTTCACTAGTGGAAAAACATTAGCAGGAATGAGATGTGTCTAAAATAATATAAAACCATTGAAATTGCCGCTGATCATGTACAGGCTGATTAATTCTGTACAATATGACATATACATTGAACACCACAGGATGCGCTTTCAAGTGAGAAGCAACCTATATATGATATAATCGGTAATGTGTGTATTTTATACTCATGGACATAGATATTTGTATATGCATGGGAAAGGTTCTGGCAATATATATCTGACAATGGAATTCTTTGGGGAATGGGGTATATGGTTATGCAGATGGATTGGGGAGAAAAATTTAAACCCTAGATTTGAATTATGACATTTATATACAACCAAAAATCTGTTACTTTCAAAATTAAAAAAAAACACCTACTAGCATATGAGCTAAGAAAAATACCACATAAAGCTGTAGTGATTTTTTTCTCACTTTTTGATTAGCACACATTCTTCCAAGGGATTTGATTATGAAATTTTCGTATATTCAAACAAGGTATCTTTATGAGACTCATCTCTTCCATCACTCCACACATCCTGATACACAGGATGAACCACTTTTAGGTGCAGTACTACCAATAAAAAGGGGAAAAATGAAATATATAAAAATTTAGAAATTACTATTAGTGTAGTCCTCACCCCTATAAAATGCTTACTTGGAAAGCAGAGTCCAAGATTGCATAGGAAACAATTATCAAGATCCCCTTCTCAGCTGGAAATGCAGTTTAGTGGTAGAATGCTTGCCTAGTATGCATGAAGCCCTGGGTTTGATTCCTCAGTACCAAATAAACAGAAAAGGTGGCTCAAGTGGAAGAGCACTAACCTTGAGCAAAAGAAACTAAGGGACAGTGCTCAATTCTGAGTTCAAGCACTACAACTGGACAAAAATAAACAATCCCATTCTCAATCAATGAGTAAGCATTTGTGCGTCCAGGTATGTAGGTATGTAATAAGAGGCATTCTAACCCTGCGTTCTAACACAACCTATGGAAATCATGATATTCATTCAAAAGTAACTGCTAAAAACAGGGCTAGCTAACATTTCTCTAACGTGCAAAGAAACGAATTTAATCTATGTACACAACGTGCATGTGTACACATACAGATTCTACAGCAAGAAAGATATTCTGATAATTATGTGCTACAAATCCTGCCTTTTTCTACTACTTGCTCATTCTAGAATAATAGCATATGCACAACAGTGGGTGCAAGATGAACTCAACACCTTCTAGGAGATGTGTGGCCTGATCATAGAAACAAAAACATGTATTTCTTTTAATGTACATATTATGAAAACATATACATGCTCATATGTGTCTATAAGTTGAGTGTATTACACAGCTATATGACTCTGTATGTTACATAAGCACTGAAAAAAGGAAGGAAAGGTCCACGGTTACCTCAGAAAAATTACTGAGCCATGACTCTGGTCTCATTATTTTTTCTGGTTAATTGGAGATAGAATCTTACAACTTTTCTGCTTTAGGGATCTTCAAACTACAGTCTTCTAGGTTTCAGTCTCCTAAGTAGCTAGAGTTACAGGCAAGCCAGACTGGAGATATAGCTTAAGTGGAGAATAATCAACCTGGAGAGAAAAAGCTAAGGAAGAGAATAAGGGCTTGAATTCAAGTGCTAGTACTGAGGTATGTGAGCCCAAACAGGCACACACACACGCACACACACACACACACACACACACACACACACACACACACACACACACAGAGATTAACAAGAATGAAACTCTGGTGACCCAGCTATATCTGTATACTTTAAATCACCTGTTTAATAATCTAATAATACAGAAATGAATCCTCAAGTTTTCTCCTCTTTATTATATTAGGTGTCTTAATTACCTTATCAGGGTTTTTTCCTTTTCTTTTTTCTCCTGTGTGTGTGTGTGTGTGTGTGTGTGTGTGTGTGTGTGTGTGTGTGTGTGTGTGTGTGTGTGTGTGTGTGTGTGTTATACACACACACTGGTGTATGTATAACAATACGGAGACTTGAACTAAGTGAATTGGCACGATGCTTTTGCTTCTTCTCTCAAGGCTGTTGCTCTACCCCTTGAGACACAGAACCACTTCCATCTCTTTTGGGGAAAGAAGTGTTCCATGCATTTTGAAGGCCATACGGGGCCCAATAATAAGTCTATGTATGTCAGCCACATGAGTATATTTTTTCTTATGTGCTAAAATCATCAGGTAATAGTCTTAGTTACAATAAAAAAATTCTAGGGCACTACTCAGGCCTTGATTAATGCCTAGGACCAATACAAAAATAAATGCAGTTTCTTGTAATTATTGCAGTTGACCTATTGCTACTCCTAGGATTATCATCTATGTCAAGGGTCTCTGGATTGTGACTCCCTCCATAGGTAAAGGATCACTCTAAATCTATCAGTCAAATGTAACTAAATCCTCCATATATTACCTTTGTAATATAAATTAAAATTGTTAATAACAAATAAATTATAATAAGTGTAGACAAAAATTCCATAAACACCAAGGATTTAATTCATGCTATGACATTTTTAGACCTCAAACATCACTAAGGATTTTTTCAGAAAACACACTTTTATCTCTA
The DNA here is from genome assembly GCF_024711535.1 of Dipodomys merriami. Lineage (NCBI taxonomy): Eukaryota > Metazoa > Chordata > Mammalia > Rodentia > Heteromyidae > Dipodomys > Dipodomys merriami. The sequence goes on along the minus strand of NW_027204938.1, from coordinate 1,031,858 downwards.
CCACTGTGAAACTGAAGAACTGAAATCATACACTACCCAACTTAGAGGCCTACACCAAGAAATAATTAGATGGCAGACATTGGTACAAGCAAACTGTACACCGCATATTCTCCTAAGTGAATTAATACTAAAAACAATGGACATGGTCCAGCTTGAGTTGAAGTTGAATATCTTGTCTCAAGAATAAAAAGTGAGGGCTGAGAATATGGCTTAGTGGGAGAGTGCTTGCCTAGCAGCCATGAAGCCCTGGGTTTGATTCCTCAGTAAGATATAAACAGAAAAAGCTAGAAGTACATTGTGGCTCAAGTGGTAGAGTGCTAGACTTAAGCAAACAAAGCTCAGGAAAATGCCCAGACTCTGAGTTCAAGCCCCAGGACTGGTTTAAAAATGGTGAAGACAGGAAGCAGGGAGAAGAACAGAGTTATTTGTCTGAGCTTACATTTTCTCAGCCTTCATGAACTTTCATCTTGTGATTTGTTTTTATTCTATTCAGTGGTCAACAAACTAGTTTCCTCTGAGTCTCTGAATCCTGTGTTATTTAGAGTTAGGAATCCTGATTTTAGTGTTGGGGATTTTGCTAAATGGAAGAGCACTTGCTGGCAAGTGTCAGGACCTTAGTTTGCTTGTCAGATCTGAAAAAAAGGACTCTTAAATCTTCTTTAGTTTGTGAAACTTCACAGAAGAAATAAATGCTTTCACTCATTCATAGAAGCACAAATTGATACATTTTCTAGGCTCATTTGAGAAAATTTACTATGAAATAGCAAAACAAAAGTCACACACTGATGGTTCACACTTGTAATACAAGCACTCAGGAGGCTGAGATTTGAAGATTATGGTTTGAAGCCATTTGGTGCAAAAATGTCCGTGAGTCTCTTATCTCAACCAGTGAAAAACAAACCTGCAAAAAAAACTGTAGCTGTAGCTCAAGCAGTAGAATGTTAGCTAAGAGTTATAAAGCCACAGGGCAGCACCCAGTCACTGAGTTCATGTCCCAGAAGAACTGGCAGAAAAAAAATGAACTCAAATTCAAAACAGCTTTATTAGGTTCAAAATAGTTCATAATCATCGATAATAACTTGCCATTTGGGGCCAAACAAAACAATTATTTTTCTTTAATGAAATAGAATAGGACACTTTACTTCTTAATTAGTGCTAAATCATGTAGGATTTCACAGTGTGGAAAGATACCTTTTCTAATGATAGCAGAAAACTTCAGTATCACTGTATGTATTATATCCCAGGACTGTAAAACATATAAAGTTAGATTTGTGCTCCATGGACCAAATTTCATGATTCATAAAAGAGTATCTTCACAGTATTTTATTTATACTGAACCTTTTGTCATTCTTTATTATTGACCACAACATAAATGTTAGTAAGGCTTGCCTTTTCATTGGAAAATTCTCTAATTTTTTAAACTTTCCTTTCTTTTATACAGCAAATAAAACTATGTATGGCATGTGAATATCACCAGTAGGGAAGTAAGTATGTCACATCTACAATGCTCTGGACCTGCTTGATCATCTCACCTAGCTGCAGCTCTGTCCTTTCAGACATCCTTTCAGGCCAATTGATCTTCTCCTTAGTGCCCAGGTTAGGTTGCTCAGCAACTTCCCTCCAGTCTCCAAGGATAGCTCATGGCTGTTTCTTCATTGCAGAAAATAGATTTCTCTATTCTACAAAAAAATAAATGTGATTGGGTGAAGCCTCTACTGTAATAAAGATTTCATTTTACATTAGTCCATGTTTCCTTTAGAGAATTCTCTAAATGTTTAATTAATGGGAGGAAGGGGCTGGGAAAGAGTGAGGGAACAGAAGACACTGTACAAATGGAAGTGTATTCATTACCTTACTCATTTTATTGTAATCCCTCTGTACATGCTCTTTATAATACCAATAAAGTAAATCAATAAAAATATTCAATTAGATGAATCTGGTCAGAATGTAGACATGTACACCTATTCACCTAACAAAACTAATGCTTTACACACATCAAGAAAACAGTGTACTCGCAAATAAATCGTACTTAAATGGTTTGCTAGGCCGATCTAGCCCAGCCACCACTGCCATGCCTGGTTCTTTTGTCCAAGATGGGGCGCCAGGGGCACTGCCTTCTGGCCTTCAATACAGCCACTGAGAGGGTCTGTTGGCCGCTGTTCCACCTCTTCAGCCCTGAAGCTGCACAGTGGAGCCAAGTTAGCACGTGTTGTAATCTTCAATGTGGCTGCAGTTGAAAGGGAGGCAGGCTGCACATGAGGCCTTTGGCACCCAGAATCCATCTCAGGCTTGAGTCCTTGGGAAGCCCCACGGCGGAGTGGGGGTGCCACTGGTCAGAGAACCTCTAAGCTAGCAGTGTGCGCTCCTTGGGCTTGGGCACCAGCAGCAGCAGGGACTAGGACGGCAAGTCCTCAGGGACTCAGGAGCCTTGGCCCATCGCACCATGCCTGGTCCTGCTCCCGCCTCCTGAGGACTGGCCTGTGGGCCCTGTCCAGTGCCTGTGAGCACCAGATGCTGCTAATCAGCAGCCTGAGTCCCATGCTGTCAGTTGAGCCCCCGAGGACCGGCTTCTCCACCAGGTCTAGGGCCTCAGCGTGACAGCTAGTGCCTGGGCATATGCCCAACCTCCTCGGAGTGGCCTATCTGAATTTCAGGCAGCTGCAGGATGAGCCAGAGGCCAGGAATCAAGTCCTGGCTAGCCAGCAGCTTCCCTTCGTCCTCAGGCTCTAGACAAAGCCAAGGCGCACCTTCCCTGCAGAGGTAATAGCAGCAATGCAGCCATGGATGCAGCAGAAGCACCATTGTCTCCAGGTTGGCCCCACCTGCCTCCAGGTGTGCCCACATCATCAATCCCCTGGGCTGCCTGCTCCTGCACTGATGCTGTACATACCTGCAGTGCTCATTTTCTTCTGTATCCGCCCTCCCCCTCCCCAATCCCTGGGGGCACCTCTGACTCCTCTACCACCTTTGCCCTGAACATTTAGCATATGGGCCACTCATAGAGTTCATAGTGGTCGAGGGAACTTTTGTAGAACAGCCTCCAGGAAAGAGTCAAGGGTCAGGGTGATAGAGAGCCTTGAGTGTGTGGAAAAGGTATTGCACACATATTTTGATAGGATAAGAAATCAAAAGAAAGCAAAAATTATCAAATTAAAAAAAAGAGATTAACCAGGCATCAATTGCTCAGGGCTTTTATCCAAGCTCCTCAGAAGGCTGGGAGCTGAGGGTCAAGATTGGAAGCCAGCTTGGGAAGGATGGTCCCTGAGATTCTTATTTCCAATTATCTACAAACAACAACAGCAACAAAACCCACAAGTGAAGCTGTGGCTCAAAATGATAGTGTTAGCTTTGAGCATGAAGCAATGACAGGGCTCCAGCAGCATCTGCAAAACTTGAGAAGCTCGCCACTCCCAGGATAGCTCACAGCCACAGAGGAGGCTGTGAGGAAGAATCGATCCCTGGGATACACTTGAGCCACCAAAACGCACCCTGCTTACTAGCACCAAGGTACCACTTAAAACTCAACAACCCAATTCTAGCTCTTTCTCACCACACTTTGGCAGGAGGGTGGGGGAGCTACGAAGTAGCATGGTGCACCATTTCGGTTGAGGAGGGGAATATCTGACATCAGACTCACAGATAATACGTGGATAGACTAGAACTTCAGAAGAAGGCCAAGGTCGACAGATATAGTCATTCTGTAACAAGTGTAGAAGGGAGAATCTTGAGTCTAAGGACTCCATAGTGCCCAGTTTTGGGGTTAGTGGCAGTAACTCCCCCCTGTTGTGTCGATTAAGTGGTAGCATTTGGTTTGCTAGCCTATGAATGGCAGACACGAAGTGGGGATGGAGTGAGGCTGGTGCCTGGGTGACTCCCTTTTGCTGAGTTGTTGCCACTGCCACCATATGGACATGCCTGGGCTTGGAGCAAGGCTGTAGCGTCGGTGGGACTGATTGGTTCTGAAGAAGCAGAAGGTGGAGCATCTTCTGCAAGTGATGCCTCCATTACTGGTGGTCTTCCTGTCATCATGGGGCTTTGGGCTCTGCACCATAAGCGGCAGCCTAATGGAACCCTGAGGAGTCAGGAGCCAGACAGCTGAGTGCTTGGTATGGTGCAGACAGAATGCTGCTTCCCAGTCTCCCACCCCAATCTGGGTTTACTTCAAATCTATGGCTCCTTCTCCTTCCTCCTCCTCTGGTAGTTATCCTCAGCAGCAGCACTTGAACAGTCAGTCTGTGCTTCTTCCCACTTTTCTCCCAGGTGGGGTAAATTGAGGCTGTGAGGATAGAGTTGTCCACTCAGTGGAGTCAGAAATAGAACCCAGAGCCCTTGTTACCACAGTATGAGACACTTCTTTCTACATTCCATACTTTATAATCAGTTTTTTCTGTTGCCCTCTCCTGTCCCCTGACCTCATCCAGAGATATCTTTCTAGGGAGTACCCTGTCTGCACATGCCTGTATCCCAGGATGTGGTGCCTCTTTTAGAACTGGTGCCCTCATAATCTCTGCTCCCCTCCCTCACCTCCACCTGCTTATCCTTGTGTCTCTACTCAGGAAAGTCCCTTTTGAAACCATTTGCACAGAGAACCCGGGCCTCCCTGCTCCTTCTCCCTATTCACCATTTTTAGGTACTGTTGATTCCCTGAAGAGTGAGTGCAAAGATGCTCTTGGAACTGTAGGTCCCTTGGATGGGGTGAAATGTGAATTTCTGGTTCTTGAGGAACTTGCCACTTTTGACTCTCCAGTAGTATATAGGTGTCCTGATGGAAGAATTGCCCAAAATGTCCCCTAAAGCAGTTCTCTGAGGGTAAAATGACACATGCCTTCCTTCTCTGCTATGAACTAATGGGACATGGTATTTTTTTGTATTACAAACAGTGATCATACATGTTTCCGCATCTTTGAAACTTACTCAAGTACTTGCACGTGTGTATGTGCATTTGGACTAAATTAGCAATTTTTCTTCGTGTGTGTGTGTGTGTGTGTGTGTGTGTGTGTGTGTGTGTGTGTGTGTGCGTGTGCATATGTGTTCAGATCTTGGGTCTTAAACTCAGGGCCTGTGTTCTTTCTTTTAGGTTTTTTCACTCATGGCCAGTGTTCTACCACCTGATCCATTGCTCTACTTCTTGCATTGTGGTGATTCTGCAAGGGATGCTTTAGAAATAACATTCTCAGATTTCTGCATCCTGAGTAGGTAGGATGGAACTCAAGAACTTGTACTTGCCAGGCAAATGCTCCTGCAGGAGCTAAATCCCTAAACCCAGCTCATATTTTTGATTGGCTGATTTTTGCTCACAAGTGGTGCTCTACTTTGTGAGCTAAATCTCTCTTTGTGGATATTTTTGTTTTCCTTTTTGTTTGTTTTTGGCCTGTCATGGGGCTTGAACTCTGAACTTGGGCACTATCTCTGTGGTTTTCAGCTCAAAGCGAGCACTTTATTGCTTGATCCACAGTGCCACTTCCGGTTTTCTAGTGATTTATTGGAGATAAGAGTCTCATGGACTTTCCTGCCCGGACTGGCTTTGAACCATGGTCCTTAGATCTCAGCCTCCTGAGTAGTTAGAATTACAGGCATAAGTCCCTGGTGCCGGGCTCCTCCTGTTTTTGTTTTTCATTTGTTTTCCTTGTTAATTAATAAGAGACTCAGATTTGCCTACCCAGGTTGGCTTTTGAAGATCAATCCTCTCACATCAAACCTCATGACTGGCTTATAGCTGTGAGTCACCAGTACCTCTCTTTGATTTGTCATTTTTGACAAATGCCAAATGTGTCTTTTGAGATGGTCTGAGCATTGCACTAAACCCAAGGCAAATTTCAAGAGAATGACAAAGATGTAGAGACCACATGTTGACTCACACACACCATTACATAATGTAAGTTAAAGACTTTCTTCCCAGAAAAACACAACTCTTACCTTTATACAAGCTATGGTTCTTTTTTTTATTTTTTTTATTTTTAATTGTATTTTATTTTATTTGGGAACATACTGTACAGAGGGGCTACAATTACATGGGCAGGATAAGGCAAATTTTTCTTACCAAGCATTGCAGCCTCCTCCTTTGTTTACCCTTCACTTCCCTTCCCCGCCTCCCGCCTCCCCCCACCCAATTTTACCCCCCTCCCCCCACAAAACTATACCCCCCTACCCCCCCCACACCGACATTGTAAAGCTGGTTTTGACATAACATTTTGTACTTCTCATTGTTGCAACAGGTCCACCTGAATCCTTAAACAACTTGTTTGTCCCCATCTCCTCCACATGTCATACTGACATCAAATATAATGAAAGCGGGGGTTACACTGTGGGGGAGGGACATACAAAGCAACAAAGAAATAATCTTGTAAATGCGTTAGAAACACATGCATGAAAGAAACGAAAACATTAAAATACATATTTGAGGGTTCATTTTCCTAACATCACATTATCTGACCTTTTCCGCTTGACTCATACCTATACTAGATATTGCAAATAAGGGAAACCATGGGACCTATGCTTCTTTGGGCCTGGCTTACTTCACTTAATATAATTTTTTCCAAAACTTTCCATTTCCTAACAAATGGGGAAATGTCATTCTTTCTGATGGAGGCATAGAATTACATTGTGTATATATACCACATTTTCTTGATCCATTCATCTACTGAGGGGCATCTGGGTTGGTTCCATATCTTAGCTATGGTAAATAATGCTGCAATAAACATAGTTGTGCTGGTAGCTTTAGTGTGGTCTTGTTTGTAAACATTTGGGTAAATGCCCAAAAGTGGGATTGCTGGATCATAGGGGGGATCTATGTGAAGTCTTTTGAGGAACCTCCATACTGCTTTCCAAAGTGGTTGAACAAGTTTACATTCCCACCAACAATGAAGTAAGGTTCCTTTCTGTCCACATCCCCTCCAGCATCTGTTGTTGTTAGAGTTCTTGATTTTTGCTGTTCTAACTGGAGTGAGGTGATATCTCAATGTTGTTTTGATTTGCATTTCTTTTATGGCTAGGGACGTTGAACATTTCTTCATGTGTTTATTGGCCATCCTTCTTTCTTCTTCAGAGAAGCTTCTCTTTAAGTCTTTCGCCCACTTATTTATTGGGCAGTTGTTTCTTTGAGGATTTGTTGTTGGGGGGTTTAATTTTTTTAGTTCCAAGTATATTTTAGATATGAGACCCTTGTCCGTTGTATGGCTAGTAAAGATCTTCTCCCAATCGGTGGGCTTTCTATTGATCTTGCCAGCTATGTCATTTGGCCTGCAGAAGCTCTGCAATCTTATGCAATCCCATTTGTCCAACCTTTCTTTGATTTGTTGTGCTTCCGGGTCTCTATTCAGAAAATTTCGACCTGAGCCAAGGAGACCTAGGGTTTCTCCTATTCCATCCTGTAATGTTTTCAGAGTGTCTGCTTTGACTCCAAGGTCTTTGATCCATTTGGAGTTGATTTTGGTGCAGGGTGATATATAAGGATCTAGCTTTAGTTTTCTACATGTAGTTAACCAATTTTGCCAGCACCATTTACTGAAGAGGCTGTCTTTCTTCCATTCTATTGTTTTAGCTTCCTTATCGAAGATTAGATGGCTATAGGTCTGTAGGTTCATTTCTGGGTTTTCAATTCTATTCCATTGGTCCTGAGGTCTGTTCTTATGCCAATACCAAGCTGTTTTGATTACTATGGCTTTATAGTAGAGTTTGAAATTTGGTATTGATATTCCTCCAGCAGTGTTCTTTCCGTTGAGGAGCGTTTTTGCTATTCGGGGTCTTTTATTGTTCCATATGAATTTTTGGATTGCCTCCTCTATTTCCTTGAAGAATGAGGGTGGAATTTTGATAGGTATCGCGTTGAATTTGTAGATAGCCTTGGGAAGTATTGCCATTTTCACGATGTTAATCTTGCCAATCCAGGAGCATGAGAGGTTTTGCCATTTTTTAAGTTCTGTGTTGATTTCCTTTTTCAAGATTTTAAAGTTTTCATCATAGAGGTCCTTCACTTCTTTGGTTAAGTTAATTCCTAGGTATTTTATTTTTTGTGGGGCTATTACAAATGGAGTTGCTTTCCTAATTTCAGTAACATTTTTCTCATTGTTGGCATACAGAAAAGCCATTGATTTTTGGGGGTTAATTTTATAACCTGCTACTTTGCCAAAGTTTTGAATCAGCTTGAGTAATTTGGGAGTGGAGTCTATGGGATTCTTTAAATACAAGATCATGTCATCTGCAAAGAGGGAGAGTTTTATTTCTTCTTTCCCTATTTGGATCCCCTTTATGTCTGCATCTTGTCTTATTGCTGTAGCTAGGCATTCTAATACTAGATTGAAGAGAAGTGGAGAGAGTGGGCATCCTTGTCTTGTTCCTGAGTTAAGAGGAAATGGCTTTAGTTTTTCACCATTGAGTATAATGCTGGCTGTAGATTTGTCATATACAGCCTTTATTGTATTGAGGAATGTTCCATGGATTCCTAATTTTTCCTGAACCTTCATCATAAAGGGGTGTTGGATCTTGTCAAATGCTTTTTCTGCATCTATTGAGATAACCATGTGGTTCTTATTCTTGCTACTGTTGATGTGATGAATAATATTAATTGATTTGCGTATATTGAACCAGCTTTGCATCCCTGAAATGAATCCTGTTTGATCATGGTGTATGATTTTTTGGATGAATTGTTGAAGTCGATTGGCCAAAATTTTGTTGAGAAGTTTTGCATCAATGTTCATCAAAGAAATGGGTCTGTAGTTCTCTTTCTTTGATGAGTCCCTGCATGGTTTTGGGATGAGGGTTATGATGGCTTCACAGAATGTGTTCGGTAGTGAGCTTTCTCTTTCAATTTCATTGAAGAGTTGGAGGAGTATTGGTGTGAGCTCTGCTTTGAAGGCCTTGTAAAATTCCGCTGTAAAACCGTCTGGTCCTGGACTTTTCTTAGCTGGGAGGTCTCTTATTGCTGTTTCTATTTCAATGCTTGATATGGGCCTGTTAAGCTGGTTTAACTCATCTTGGTTTAGTTTTGGCATGTCAATATTTGCTAGGAAAAGGTCCATTTCTGTCAAGTTCTCAAACTTATTAGCATAAAGTTTTGAGAAGTATTCCCTTATAATGTTCTGAATCTTGGTTGTTTCCGTGGTGATGTTTCCATTCTCATCTCTGAGTTTATTAATTTGGGTGTGTTCTCTCCTTTTTCTGATAAGGTTTGCTAAGGGTCTGTCAATTTTGTTAAGTTTTTCGAAGAACCAACTCTTTGTTTTGTTGATTCTTTCTATAGTTTTTTTTGTATTCTAATTCATTTAATTCTGATTTAATTTTGATTATTTCTTTCCGTCTACTGGATTGGGGTTTATCTTGCTGCTCTTTTTCAAGGAGGTTTAGATGTGTCATTAAATTGTTAGTTTCCGATCTCTCCAATTTGTTGATGTAGGAGCTCAGAGCTCTAAACTTGCCTCTGAGTACTGCCTTTGCTGTGTCCCAGAGGAGCTGGTAATTTGTGTGTTCATTTGTGTTGAATAGCATGAACATTTGAATTTCCTTTCTAATCTCTTCCATGACCCACTCATGATTCAGCAGTGTGTTGTTCAGCCTCCATGTGATACTGGACTTTCTTTGGTGGCTTTTGGTGTTGAGTTCTAATTTAATTCCCTTGTGGTCAGAGAGAATGCAAGGTATAACTTCAATGTTTCTGAATTTAGACAAGTTTGCTTTGTGGCCTAAAATGTGGTCTATTTTAGAAAACGTTCCATGTGCTGCTGAGAAGAACGTGTATTCTGTTGCTGCTGGGTGAAATGTTCGGTAAATGTCTGTTAAGTCTAGTTGATATATGCAGCTGTTTAGATCTGCCGTTTCTCTGTTGAGTTTTTGCCGGGTTGATCTATCTAGTGGGGAGAGTGGTGTGTTAAAATCCCCAACAATTAATGTCTTTGGATCTATATGGGATTTGAGGGAAAGTTGTGTTTCTTTGATAAATTTGGGTGCTCCATTGTTTGGCGAATAGATATTTAGAATTGTAATATCGTCCTGAAGGAGAGATCCTTTAATTAGTATGTAGCGACCTTCTTTATCTCTTCTCACGAATTTTAGTTTGAAGTCTATTTTATCTGATATTAGGATTGCAAATCCCGCCTGTTTATGAGGGCCGTTTGCTTGGTAGATTTTGTTCCAGCCTTTAACCTTGAAAATATGTTTGTTTTTACGGGCAAGATGTGACTCCTGCAGGCAGCAGATAGAAGGGTCTTGTTTTTTAATCCAACTAGAGAGTCTATGTCGCTTAATTGGAGAGTTCAGTCCGTTAACGTTAAGAGATAGGACTGAGAGATATTTGGGGGTTCCTGCCATGTTATCCACCTTCTTGGGGGCTGTGAAAACTGGGTTCTTCCTAAGGTTCTTGGATTCTCAGTTTGGGTGCAGTTTCTTGGCATTTGTTGCGGTCTTGTTGGTTTTCTATGTGTAGGACATCGTTAAGAATATTTTGCAGGGCTGGTTTGGTGGAGATGTATTGTTTCAATTTTTCTTTGCTATGGAAGTTTTTTATTTGGCCTTCAGTTATGAAGGAGAGTTTAGCTGGGTACAGTATTCTTGGTTGATAGTTGTTTGTTTTTAGGGCATGGCATACGTCATTCCAGTCTCTTCTTGCTTTGATTGTCTCTGCTGAGAAATCTGAGGTAATTCTAATTGGTTTCCCTTTATAGGTGATTACCCTTTTCTCCCTGACAGCTTTAAGGATCTTTTCCTTGGTCTGGGTTGATCCTGTGTGGATTATAATGTGACGGTGGGATGTCCTATTCTGGTCTGGTCTATTTGGGGTTCTAAAAGCTTCTTGTATCTGAATAGGCCTATCTTTTTGTATGTTTGGGAAGTTCTCTGCTAGGATCCTGTTAAACAAATTTCCTAGACCATTAACTTCTGTTTCTAGGTACTCCTCTACACCCATTATCCTTAGATAGGGCCTTCTGATGGTGTCTTCCAGGTGTTGGATAGACCTATCATATTTCTTGGACTTGTCTTGGATGGTTGTATGTTCTTTCTCTATAATATCTAGGCTGTCTTCAATCCCTGAGATTCGATCTTCTGCATGGTCTAACCTGCTGTCAAGAGTCTCTACTTTGTTTTTTTATCTCTTTTCCTTCTAATTGGTCCGCTTTGATGGCTTCAAGTTCTTTGTTGAAGCTCTGTTTTAGGTCTTGTATGAATTTCTTTACTTCCTCAAGCTATGGTTCTTAAGTACATCTTCATATCTATCTAAAATAGTATACACATTGAAAGGAACTCCACAATATGGCTATGCTTCTCATGCATGATAAACAAGCGCTCTACCACTGAGCCACCTTCCTAGGCCACTAAACAAAAGACTTTAAATGTCAGCTGGGCACTGTTGGCTGACACTTGTAATACTAGCTACTCAGGAGGCTAAGAGCTGGGGATTGTGGTTCAAAGCCAGCCTGAGCAAGTAAATATATGAGAATGTTAACCAATTAACCACCAAAAATGCCAGAAATGGATCTGTGGCTCAAGGCATAAAGCACTAGCCTTGAGTAAAAATAGCAAAGGGACAGCCCCTGAGTTCAAGTCCCACTCTGCACTACCAGGTTAAAAATTAAAAAAAAAAGATAACGTGACTTATCATCCCTGGGACTAAAACACTTGTGAGTAGTTGCTGATGTACATCACTGCCTTCCTATACCATGGGACACATACCACATGATAGACATACATTTCTGTTCATTTCAAGGTTAGGTAAATCACATGAGTACAACATATCTAGAAAATGCATCAGTGTGAAGTCCAAGTTAATTTCCTTTGCCAGTGACCTTAGAAGTGTGTCAGAGCTGCTACTGACTCACCTTAAACTCATGTTGTGAGTAGCAATAAGGCTAGGCTGTTTGTCAATGCAGCATTACTTGGATGGTTTTGACTCATCCTGGTTCCTTGAAGGAAGAATCCCATTTGGTTGCATGTTAGGGGTCTCAGAGGAGGTCAACATGATATAGGAACTGAAGAATATCACCAGCTCCCTGCATTTAAAACTTATTATAGTTTGAAGACAGTGGTTCACATGTGTAATCCTAGCTACTCAGGAGGCTAGCAATCTGATGGTTTTGGTTCAATTCCCGCACTGGGTATGAAATCCATGACACTTTTATCTTCAATTAAACATCAAAAAAGCTGGAAGTGGACCAGTGTCCCAAGGGGTAGAGTGCTAGCCTTGAGCAAAAAAGCTCAGGGACAGCCCAAGGAATGGCACACACACACACACACACACACACACACACACACACACACACACACACACACACACACACACACACACTCAAATACACATACAGCGCTTTCTGTTAGCTCATCTAATGCTCCCAACAACCATATAAGTCAGGTATCCTTACTTCCTTATTTACAGAGGAGGAAAATTCCTGGTGAGTCAGTGGCCTCAAACCCCAAATCCATGCCCCTGTCCCAGGTGCCAGTACCATTCCTTGCAACAAACCTGGGGCCCAAAAGACAAAACAGGCTACAGGCATTCTGTGCTGTGCTGTATGTGTGTGTGTGTGTGTGTGTGTGTGTGTGTGTGTGTGTGTGTGTGTGTGTGTGTGTGTGTGTGTGTGTGTGTGTTTGTGTATGTGCACCAATTCTAGGGTTTGAACTTCTGGGTGCTGTTCCTTAGCTCTTATTCTCACGTTTGGCACACTATAGCACTTGAGCCACAGCACCATTTCTTGGTCGTTAGTTCTTCATTGGAGATAAGAGTCTCACTGACATTTCTGCCCAGGCTGGCTTTGAATCATGGTCCTTAGATCTCAGCCTTCTCAGTAACTAGTAGTCTAGATGTGAACCATTTGCATCAGGCATAGATTCTTCACCCTTATGGGTAAGCCTGTCTTACCTAGTTTCCTCAGTATGAATTGGTTTTAATAATGTTTGATCCTAGGCCAGTTGAGACATGTATTTCCTTATTACAGTTTCTGGCTGGTGTTTCAGCACAGCACTAACTGCTCTGCCTGAGGTGAAAGTACTTGAGAAGGACAACTAAGCCAGGTGTTTGTGACTCACACCTTTAATCCTAGCTGGTAAAGAGGATGAGATCTGAAGAAGATTGCAGTTCAAAGTCAGCCTGGGCAGGAAAGACTGTAAGACTCTGGAAGTTGAGCTGTGGCCCACGTGGTAGAATTTTAGCCTTGAATTAAGAGCTCAGAAACAGTGTCCAGGCCCTCAGTTCAGGCCCTAGGAAAGCACAAAATGAAAGAAAGAGAAAGAAAAAAGAAAGGTAGTGGGGGCAGGAGGAGAAGGAAGGAGGGAGGGAATAATTATGGTATTAGTCGCTCAGATATGTAATTCTAGCAAGTAAACCAGTAGTGGAACTGTGTCTCAAAGTGGTAGAGAGCTAGCCTTGAGCAAAAAAGCTCAGCGACAGGCCCTGTGTTAAGTCAAAAGACTGACAAAAGAGAGAGAGGGAAAGAGAGAGAGAGAGAGAGAGAGAGAGAGAGAGAGAGAGAGAGAGAGAGAGAGAGAGAGAGAGAGAGAGAGAGAGAGAGAGAGAGAGAGAGAGAGAGAGAGAGAGAGAGAGAGAGAGAGAGAGAGAGAGAGAGAGAGAGGATAAGAGAAAGGAAAGGAAGAAGGGAAGGAAGCAACGAACTAGTTCAAGACTTGAGTGAAATAGAAACTGCTAGATATCTGGGAACCTACACAGAACCAGGAAGCACAGTTTTTTAACCACACATCTATGGCTAGTGCTGAATGTCAGATTCCCCTTACAGAGCCCATGTTGTGCTTTAGTAAAGGCCTACTGAATCCTCCCTGGGCCTTGGGAAGGAAGAGCTAACCTTTGCTTCACGTGACAAGTCTAGGAAACTGAGAACATCAAGGACCTCTCATTGCAAGAAGAGGAAGAGATGGATATCCGTTCCCTGGAAGCTAATCCTTTCTGTGACATGCCCACTCTAATCCTTCTCCTATGCTATTATATTCTGGTAGCCTGGAAAGATGTACAAAAACACCTATATCACCAGCACTCCAGGAAAAGAAAGGGACCCCCCACAACGGCTTTAGGGTGGGTCTCTCTACCCCATTTGGCAGTCCTAGTCCAGCACAGACTCTGCCAGCACCATGATTAGTAGACTAAATAGCTTTGTGGAGCAACTTTCTCTCTCTCTCTCTCTCTCTCTCTCTCTCTCTCTCTCTCTCTCTCTCTCTCTCTCTCTCTCTCTCTCTCTCTCTCTCTCTCTCTCTCTCTCTCTCTCTCTCTCTCTCTCTCTCTCTCTCTCTCTCTCTCTCTCTCTCTCTCTCTCTCTCTCTCTCTCTCTCTCTCTCTCTCTCTCTCTCTTGTCCTATTGTCTGGGGGAGTCTTCAAATATGAATATAGAATGGGCTGCTCTCTCCCCATTGGCACCAGCAGTATTTAGCCATTTTCATCAAAATCAAAGACAGAGCACCAGTGATTAAAGACAAATTTAAATCTGGGAGCAAGTTATAAACCATAGGGCTGGGACATTTATCATGGCTAGTGACCTCAAAGGGAACCAATGAGATGGGGGCAGGGAAGAGGCTGCAGTGGGACTTCTCTTCTCTGCCCTGCATCTTATAAGACTTCTCAAATCAAGGACAAATAATAATAGGACAGGACAGGAAAAATAATAACAATGACAAATAATAAATATTGATTACTACCAACTGCTATAATGAGAAATGAAGGTTTCATTTATTTTATTTTTACCCCATCAAATGTCTATACCTACCCCATAGAGTATTTATTATTATTAATGTGCTTTCTTAATCTTCATTTCACATATCAGGAAATGGTATTCAGAGAGATTAAGCCATTGACTAGAGCCACACAGCTCAAAATGAAAATAGTGTGACCATAAGAATACTATCTGAATCAGGTGCTGGTATTTCATGCTTGTAATCTTAGTTACCCAGGAGGCAACTCTGAGGATCATGGTTTACAGCCATGATCTCCAATTAACCACTAAAATGCCTGCAATGGAGCTGTAGCCCAAGTTGTAGTGTCCTAGTTGTGAGTGAAAGAGGTAAGGGACAGCGCCCAGGTCTTGAGTTCAAGCTCTTGTACTGGCACCAAACAACAACAACAAAAACGGCTCATACCCCAGAGTATCTCCTACACACCAACAAAAACCTGGACCTGGAGGTGTGGCTCAATAGGTACAGTACTACTCTCAAGCAGAATTAGCTAGTGAAAAGTGTCTAAACCCTGAGTTCAAGTACCCCCCCAGTATAAACATTTGTGTATATGTATATGTATATGTATATGTATATGTATATGTATAATGTGTCCACACATATATACATAATGCATGTATGTATAAAAACATGTGTATATGATGATTGGGGTTATCAGGCCTGATAGCTCAAGGAAATGTAAATTTTTGCATCATTCAGCCTGTTGATGGAGACTCAGAATATCTATACTGCAGCTAAGTGTCAGAATTTGAGTATTCTCAAATTCTGAAATTCATCAAATCATTGGATAAAGCCCATTCTATTTAGGAAAGGTAATCACTTTTTTTTTGCTTTGCTTTGTTTTGTTTTTTTGCCAGGCCTGGGGTGTGAACTCAGGGCCTGGGCACTGTGCATGAGCTTCTTTTGCTCAAGGCCAGTGGTCTATCACTTGAAACACAACGTGACTTCTAGCTTTTTTTCATGTGGTACTGAGGAATCAAGCCCTGGGCTTCATGCATGTTAGGCAAGCACTCTAACACTAAGCTACCCCAGCCTGTAATAAATATTCTTTACTCAAAGTTTAAAATTATTTAAATTTAACTATTTAAATTTACCCATGTTATTACAATTGTAATCATATCCAAAAATATTTTCATAGCAACATTTACCCTGTTTGACTAAAGATGAGGCACTTCATGATAGCAGAAGTAATGTGTTAAAATTCACCATCTCTAGCACGTGTTATTGGCTCATGACTATAATGCTAGCTATTTAGGGAGCTTAGAGCTGAGGATTCAAGCTTTATGAGACTCATCTCCAATTAACTACCTCAGAAAACTGACGCGGAATTATAGTACAAGTGGCAGAGTGCTAGCCTTAAGCGAAAAATCCCAGGGATAGTGCCCAGGACCTGAGTATAAGAAATAAGACTGGTATGTGCATGAGCATGAATACACACACATAAACATACACATACACACCATGACCATCAGTCACTAGAATATCATGACTTCACTCACAGGAGATCTGCAACAATCAAATTTTGAGACAGGAAGTAGAATGGTGGATTTCCTGAGACTGGGGAAAGGGATGGATGAATGATGCTGTTTAATAAGTACTTAATTTCAGGTTGGATTCTGAGAAAGTTCTACAGGTTGGTATCAGTGAGGGTGCATGAAAATGTGAATGTACTTAAAGCCACTGAAGTGTACAATTATAACTGGTTCATATGACACATTTTAGGCTATGGTTATTTTCCCAGCCAGAGAGGGCTTGGACAAGAAAATCTGGCAGGATGCAAGGCCCCTTATAAAGTTCACTGGTTCAGTTTCCCACCAACAAATATCTGCTGTTGGGCCATTTGTGCTGGCCTTACGCCAGGTTTGAGCAAAGGCAGTGAGTGGTTACCTGTAACTGGCCCTCTATAATTTGAGCCACATCTGTACTTCTGGCTCTCTGTAGGTTAATTGGAGATAAAACTCTCAGATTTTGCTGACTGGGCTGACTTTGAACCTCGATCCTTAAATTTCAGTGTTAATGTACTATCTTAAACAAATGATTGGAACTTGCTCTTTGTTGTTGTTGGTTTTGGTTCTCAGGCTTGAACTTGGGTCCTAGGCGCTGTACCTGAGTTCTGCTTAAGGCTAGCATTCTACCAGTTTGAATTACTACACTACTTTTGGTTGGTGATTAATTGGAAATAAAAGTATCACAGACTTTACTGCTCAGACTGGCCTTGAACCTTGATCCTCTGATCTCAGCCTTTTTAGTAGTTAGGATTTCAGGTGTGAGCCAATTACACCTTGCTGGGAACCTGCTCCTTTATGAAGGAGGGGGTTCTGATTATCCCCATTTTCCTGATATAGAAACAGAGGCAAACAAATTGAAATGACTTGTATATGATGTCACATGCTAGTAAATTCTGGAGCTGGGTCTTTTATCTTGGTCTGTCCAATTGCAAAGTTCACCCTCAAATACTACTCCATTTGTGTGTGGCCTTGTTATCCCCTACACTCACATTCCTGTAGCAAGGAATCAAAAACTCCCACAAGTACAGGTGTGATTAAGTACATGGCTCTGTCTAGTTAGGAGCGTGCCTGGGTTTGAGTCTCATCTTCACTACTGAAGTTGGATTGAGATGATTGTTGGGCCAATATTTAAGTTTTGGAATCTTGGCACTGGCAAATCATTGGTTATATTACAGTGGCCTGGACTGTAAGACTAAGATAATGATTACCTATCTTAAAGGTTTATTACCAAATTCACAAAGAAAAAAGTTGGTTAGTGCCTAGCATATAGTCAGCAACACATTGAAGTCAGCTTTTTATTTCATTGAGTAAAGATGGCAGCCTGTAGCTGAGTGTGCAGTTCAGTGGTAAAGCCTATACTTATTTAGCATGGTGTGGAGGAGGAAGGTTGTGAGGGGAGAGGAGGAAAAACCAAGAAGAAGGAAGAAGGGGTGGAATGTGGCAAGGCACCAGCAGCTCAAGCATGTAATACTAGCTACTTAGGAGGCTAAGATCTGTGGATGGTAGATCAACCCAGCCTGGACATGGAAGTATATAAGACTCTTAAGTCTAATAAAGTACTCAGAAAAAGCTGGAAATGGCATTGTTTTTCAAGGAGTAGAGCACTACTCTTCATTGAGCACAATTAGTCTCAGGGATAGTGCTTAGCCAATGAGTTCCAGATCCAAGCATGGCTAAATCAATCAATTAATCAATACAACAAGAAGTTGAAGTGGAAGAATCAGTTGTATGTTAATCATGTAATTTTGTTGCTATGACAAAATACTTGACAGAAATAGATTAGGAATTTATTTTTCTCAGTGCCATAGATTTCAGGCAATCATGGCAGAGCAGAACATAGTGGACATGGAGCAGGGGAAGGGGTAAGAGAGGGAAAAGGAGTGCCTATATGGGAGGATTCTCATTTCTCCTCTTTAATGCCATATGGAAAGACAGTCTATGGGATGGTGCCACTATTGTGCAGAAGGGATATCTGCTTCAATTAGTCTGCTATGGAAATCCTCCAAATACACCCAGAATTGTGCTTTACTTATTAGCTGGGTGCATTTAAAACCAATCAAATCAATCCCAATTAAATTTATCCTCAAGATTAACCATCAGAGTTGTTAACTTCATTTGTCTCCAAACTTAGCTAACTGTTCTTTCACAGCCCATCTATCATTTTCATTCTTGTTTTTCTTTCACTTTTAGACGTGTGTGTGTGTGTGTGTGTGTGTGTGTGTGTGTGTGTGTGTGTGCGTGTAGTGTAATTAGAAAAACACCTTGAGTATAAAACAGATTTCAATATGACATTTTCATTTATGTTTATAATGTATTCTATTTAGTACATCACCCTCCCTTCATCATGATGTAAAATAGTTTGGACATGTTTCATTATTTTATTCTAGTACCGGTAAACAATATTAGATATGTTTATTCTATTCCTATAAAAATTCTATAGAAGCATTTACAAGAACAGTTCAATGAAATAGGTTAAAATTATTTTAGGAAAGAGAATGGATGAGGAATTATGATTGAGTGAGGTCAATGAATTAAATTATATTCTTGCATTAAAATGTCACCATGAGACTCCCCTGTATAATTTAAATATATTAAAAAATATGTGTTTTTCAAAAAGAAGAGTTGAAAGCCAATATCCTATTGAATGATAAAACCACATGTAGTTATCTCCTAAAGTCAGCAACAAGATAACCATATCTACTCTCACCATTTGTAATTTGCAGGAACTGGGGTTGCAAGGAAATCAATTTGACAATAGAAATGTCCATATCTGTGTTGATAGGAAGGAGTGTAATTACCTTTTGTGCAGATAACATTATCTTCTATTTGTGCCATTCTGGGCCTAGAACTCAGGGATTGTGTTCTGTCCCTGTGCTTTTTACTCAAGGCTAGAATTCTCTCCCTTGAGCTGTAGCTCCACTTCTGGATTTTTGATGGTAAACTGGAGATAATAATTTCAAGAGTCTTACATACTTCTTTGTCCAGGCTGGCTTCCAACTTCAATCCTCAGAAATCAACTTCCTGAGTAGCGAGGATTACAGGTAGCAGTCACTGGCTCCCAAATCTCACCTTATTTTTTATTTAGAAAATTACAAGAATTCACTAAAAATTATGTTCAATAACTGAGTTCAATGAATAGGTTATAATGTGTGTTTAAAAATAATTGGATTTACATTTGTGAGCAATGAACAATTAAGAATAATGTAGGGAGTAAATTCTCTTTATACTAGTAGAAAAATACTTAGAAATCAATGTACCAAAAATGTAACCTTGAACAATGGAAACTACATTATACAGCAAATCTTAAAAGCACTCCAGTTTTCACTTGATATCCTATTCTGCTTGCCTCTCATGAATTTGCTCTAACAGAAAGAAACAAGTATTTTTTTACTTTACATTATTATCAGGACTCTCAAGTGGAAATACATACATCCAAATATGCCCTGAGATCTCCATTTTTATGAGGAATGGCTCAGGTACACAAAAGAGGCAGGAAGAACTCATACACTTGAGGACTGAATATCAGCCATGAATGTTTCCTCTCCAATCCTCCCCAATCAGGTTGTGTGTAAAGTATCGTCTAAAATCACAATAAATCTTTAAGAGACAAGCATAGGATCTCACATATGATGGAGGGAGAAAAAAGATTTATTCCAGCCGGGTGCCAGTGGCTCATGCCTGTAATCCTAGCTACTCAGGAGGTTGAGATCTGAGGATCCCGGTTCAAAGCCAGCTTAGGCAGGAAATTCCTTGAGTCTCTTATCTCCAATAAACCACTAGAAAACCAGAAGTGGCACTGTGGCTCAATTGGTAGAGCACTCACCTTGAGCTGAAGAGTGCAGGGACAGCGCCCAAGCCCAGATTTCATGCCCCACCACCGAACACACACACACACACACACACACACACACACACACACACACACAGATTTATTCCACATTCTAATGGATAAGTTCTGGAAGACAAGTCTGAGGTCCCCTATTCATGTAGCATAGAGTTACTGAGAGGAACTTTCAGGATCAAGGAGGTAAGAATTCAAATACAGAGTAGTACATGCAAAACAGAAAGAAAAAAGCAGACTGATTTGGGGCAAAGAAGCAAGCTTCACATCAACATAAACCTAGAGTAAACTTCACTCTTCTACCCATATTCATTCTGATCACCACAACCCAACATCTCTTTGATGAGAAAAGGAGGCAATGTAACATGCTCTAAGAAATATTTAAGGAAACATTTCACTAAATCCTTGGGAACTATTTTTTATACAAAGAAAAGGAAAGCCGGGCGTAGGTGGCTCACGCCTGTGATCCTAGCTACTCAATAAGTTGAGATCAAAGCTAGCCTGAGCAGGAGAGTCTGTGAGACTCTTATCTCCAGTAGACCACTAGAAAACTGGAAGTGGCGTTGTGGCTAAATCAGTAGAGTGCTCACGTTGTTCTGAAGAGCTGAGGCATAGCTCCTAAGCCCATAGTTTAAGCCCCACACCCGACAAAAAATAATAAATAAAAACTGCAATGCACATGTTTATAAATGAATAATCTAATGGTTAAGTCAATTAAACACAAGAACTACCACATCAATCTCAATTTACTTAAAGCCACCAAAATATTAGTGTTCATGAATATCACTCATTTTTAGAAAATGACTAGTCAAAACAAAGTTTATATTTGAAATATAAAAAATGAAATTTAAACCCAGATTTGCTGTGAATATCCAATTCACAGGAATACATTTATTCAGCAAACAGAGAAACAAAAAATAAGGGTTTGTCATATAGAATGAAAGATGTAGAAGCAGACTCTTTCCTTAAGATGATAACTACATGCAAAAAGTGGGATTTATCCATTTATCTACTGAGGGGCATCTGGGTTGGTTACATATCTTAGCTATGGTATATAATGTTGCAGTAAATATAGTTGTGTTGGTAGCTTTAGTATGGTCTTGGTTGTGATCATTTGGGTAAATGCCCCAAAGTGGGAATGCTAGGTCATAGGGAAACTCTATGTGGAGTCTTTTGAGGAAACTCCATATTGCTTTCCAAAGTGGTTGAACAAGTTTACACTCCCACCAAAAATATAGTAGGGTTTCTTTCTGACCAAATCCAGTCCATCATCTATTGTTATTAGAATTCTTTATTATAGCCATTCTAAATAGGGTGAGGAGGATTTTCAATGTTGTTTTGATTTACATTTCATTTATGGTTAGGGAAGTTGAGCATTTCTTCATGTGTCTATTGGCCATCCTTCTTTCCTCTTCAGAGAAGTTTCTCTGAAAGTCTTTTTTATTTTATTTTATTTTTTTATTGTGAAAATACTGTACAGAGGGGTTACAAGTACATAGGCAAGATAATGAGTACATTTCTTATCAAATATTTTTACCTCCTTTGTGTTTCCCCTTACACAATGGAATTCTATGCCTCCATCAGAAAGAATGACATTGCCCCATTTGTATGGTCATGGAAAGACTTGGAAAAAATTATATTAAGTGAAGTAAGCCAGGCCCAAATAAACATAGGTCCCATGGATTCCCTTATTTGTAATACTAGTATATGTCTGAGACAAGCAGAAACGGTCAGATAAGTTGATGTTAAGGGAAATGAACTCCAAGATAAAGATTCAAATGGTTTTTCTTTCTTGCTATTGTTTCTAACATTTTATAAGATGATTTATTTATTGCTTTGTATATCCCTCCCCACCCCATACATGTGTTCCCATGGGAGGGGCTGGACTAGGCAGTGAAGGGAAAGCATTGGAGCCAGAAGTTGTGGGGCTGGAAAGGGTGGGCCAGAAAAGTGGGGGTGGAGGTAAAATTGTGGCTGTGAGAGTGGTTGGTCAGGAGAATGTGTGCAGCCCAGAGTGAGTATCTGGCCTCAAGAAGCAGTACAGTCCAAAAAGTGAGAGTAGGACACATAGCATGGTGGTGGGAAGAGGAAACACCGGGTGACCATGGTCCAGCGGGTGGTGGTGGGAGGTGGGCTGATAGAGGGGAGGTATGGGACAGGGAACCTAGAAGAGTTAATAGGGGATCAAGAAGAAGGGTTGTGCACACTTAACTGGAAACAGGGCTGTTCAGTATGGCTCTCTCCATGTACTATGCTCGTCTGTGCTCTGTCAGGGTTAAGCCCAGCAGGTTAGAGTTCCCATGCCCCACAATCTAGAATACAGTAAAGGAACACCATCTAACTATTCACCTGGCAGGGGTATAATTCTCTGGCACCTGGGAAGAGGTTTATTATGAAGACAGGATGATAGAATGGGCTACCTCTGGCTTAACAGATTCATATCACCCTTACCCATGAGGCACAGTTAATATATAAATATACTTAAACAATAGTTCTTTTTTCGCCTTTGCTTTACCTCTTCCTTCTTCCAGTGCTGGGGCTTGAACACAGCTTCTAGGTGCTCCAAAAATTCTCTGCCCAAGTGCCTATTGTTCTTCACCTCCTAGACCTCTATCTTCTTGGTCCCTGTCAGTCCAGGTGCAAGGTACCATGGCCAGATGCCCTCTTTCAAGGCAAGTATGTCCCCAACAGCCTTCTCCCTGGAGGAACCAAAAGGAGGATTAAGGGTTTTGTGCTTTTGTGTATACATTCACATGAATATTTACTTTCATCAGTGGGGCAGTTCTAAGTACTCATCCTCTTATTGAACTTCAGCTATAAATTCTTTGAAAATGGAGGCACTGGAGCAGGAAAGGAAAAAAAAACCCAAACAATAAAACAACAACCATATCCCACAATCACTGGATGACTGAATGAAAGTAAAACGCAACCTAACAATATTTTACCAAATCTGTTATATTTGAATGGTGAGAGTTCCATAGAGGAAGATGCCAAAACAGCCAGGGAGTGTCCATTTGCATATGTTCAAGGATGCTGTCATTAATATTTAATCATTAATATTTGCTCATTCATCCAGGAAGAGGAGTTCAGTTACTATGGTACTTTGATTGTGTTCAATCCAATGACGTTATAAAAATTGCAAGCTGCCATGATAAAAAAAAAATAAGGCTCCTCTTCCCAGCACCAGTTATTTTTAGTTCACTTCCAAACCATAAACATTATAACCATGTCCAAAGAATGCAAGGAAGGGAGGGAAAGAATCAGAATTCTGGTCTATTATCTGGTACCAACACATTGCTCAGGTTGAACTGTTTATCCACTGTGGTATTACTTTCTTCCTACTTTTGGATCTGAGGTGTGTGCACTTAAGAACTATGTGCATATATCCTTACATACATTATGACTGAAGGTATATGTCCATCAACTGAGGTGTTAGCTTGCAAAGGTTCATTTTAACTGTTACAGCAGCTGTATGTCAACGTAATTGCTCCTGTGTCCCATGTGCATCTCTCCAAGTTCTACACAAGATAATGTCACTGACCATTTTACTTATGTTGCTGCTGGCATTCCCAGTTTTCCTCTCCCAATTCTCCCTCCCACCTCCCTCTATACCCTGCAGCAAACCACAGCCTTTATGGTTTTGTTTCTTCAGTGTTGATTGCCTGAGGTTTGATTGGTCCAATTCTAACACACTAGGTAGCTATGGCAGGTGCAGGGGGTGGCGTTCCTTTTTCTAACTTTCCTGACACATACCAGGAGAGTCTCTCCGCATTTCAGGAGTTTTACTTGAATTACTTTCCACTTTCTGGTATTTGCCACCTATCTGATTTTGTCTCTTCTTTGGAGTTAATGAGATTGAACCCAGGATGTTTCATTAGGTAGGCAAATACTCTCACTGAACTATAACCCAGCCACAGAACATCTTTTTAAATTCTCCATATATCTGAATGTACGATGGAAAGAAAAGTTTATTCCAATATATTGGAATGTTTCAGATTTTAGGTTTTGATTAATCTAGTTATATATAGTCATAGTCTAGAAACAAATATATTGGTAGGACTTGATAAGACAGGCTTTTCCTCACTATACAGCTGTTGATGGGAAGGGATTGTCCTGCAGCATAACCCTGGAAACTTAGTGGTGAGGCCTTCAACATCAATTCCTCAGGGACATGATTTCAACCCAAGTGAGTTGCTGTAGTCTGAAGCCTCCCCTCAGGTTCCTGCGATTCCATCTTGCATACTACATTCCATAATAGCAATAACCACGATGCTCAGTCTGACTGTTTCGATTTGTTGAAAGGTTGTGAATGAATGTGTATGTCATCTTAGATGAGCGCATCATTGAGTCATGTGAAGAACTTCATCAAAAAAGAGATCACTCTTCAGTTTCAGTGATGATTTACAACAAATTTTCATAACTTGACCACAAAGCCTCTTTTTATAGGCTAAACAGTTTCACTTGCACCAAAATGATGCTATGGCAAAAATGATCCTCTAATAGGGTTTCTAAATGCAAACACAAAATACTTTTGCTTAAGGAAGAATTAATTATGCCAGCTAATATATTCCCAGAATAGTTATTTGTGTTTAGACCATGTTAAAAAAATTTTGTTTTTGTTTTTGTTTTTTTTATGGTCATGGGGCTTGAACTCGGCCTAGGCGCTGTCCCTCAGCGATTCAGCTCCTCAGTGATTCAGCTTAAGGCTGGTGCCCTACCATTTGAACCATAGTGCCACTTCTGGTTTTCAGGTGGTTAATTGCAGATTAGAGTTAATTGCAGATAAGAGACTTTCCTGCATGGGCTGGTTTTGAACCGCAAACTTTGTATCTCAGCCTCATGAGTAGCTAGGATTATAGGCGTGACCCACTGGTGTTTGGCAAATATGTGCAATTTTTAACCATGATTGAAAATGTTGGGAAAAACTACAGAATACTTATAAGCAACAGTAATTAGATGGGTATAAGTATATGTAATATACCAAATATTTTTGCACAATTGAAGTCCTTGGTGATCAAATACATAACAAAACTCATTTGGATCTCTTATTGAATATAGATTATTAATTTTTCTGTTCAGAAACATATATATGTATATATATACGTAACTACAAAAGTATATAAATAATGCTTTACTATTTATGGGCAATTCTAAAGAGAGAGAGAGAGAGAAAGAGAGAGAGGCAGGGAGACAGGAGACAGAGAGACAGAGAGAGAAACACAAAATCCCAAACATTAAACTTACAGGTTGGATATCTGTAATTCCCAATTACATATTGTACTGAAAGGGAAATTACAATGAAATAAAAAATTAGACCATTCTGCAAGGATTCCAAAAAAATAGTTCTTACACATTACTTGTTTATTATCTTGATGTGTTTGTGACTAGTTGCGTCATCTGGTTTGCTTTAGGATGAAAACAACACTATCTTGTTCTTAAAAGCCAAGGGAAAATTATAAGTGTGCAATTGAAAGAGGTATATATATATTTGGATCAACCTTTATTTGCTTAGTGTTCAAACACTATGTAATGTTTCCAAATAATAATGGATTTTGCAAATATAGAAAAGTGTTAATGTATTTCTTGTTTTAAATGTATTTCTTATGACCAGATAAGACGTGTTAATTCAAATGAACCTCAAGATAGGGACAGAGGTTGTTTTTTTTTTTTTAACTTGCCATTGTTTTTAACGTATTTATAATGTACCATGTGATTTTTTTTGTTTCCTTGTATGTTCCTCCCCTACGGCATAACCGCTATTTTCACTGTATTTGATGTCAGTTCCCTGCATCTTGTATATATACTTCTCTAAATTGGGGAGGGGGAGGGCAAAAACAAAATGCTTTAATAGGGATTCAGGTTGACCCATTGTAACAATGAGATGTTCAAGACACTATGTTGAAAAACAACCTTTACTATTTAGGTAGTGGAGGGAGGAGGAGTGTAGTTGTAGAGGTGGGAGGGAAGGGATGGTAGGCGAAAAACAAAGGAGGAGACAACAATGCTTGATATTAAATGTACTTATTACCTTGCTCATATAACTGTAACACCTATATACAGTATCTTTTACAATAAAAACGTATTAAAATGTATTTCTTAAAAATAGAAATATTTTTAAATTCTTATGCATATTTCCAATTAAGCAGTTCAGATGATGTATATATGAATTGTTGTTAGCTAGATTTTATTGTGTATGTGTGGTGGTCATTACGTTTGAAGTTAGGCCCTGGGTGCTGTCCTCTGTCCCTACCCCCGTTTTTTGCTTGTTCAAGGTTAGCACTTTCCCACTTGAGTCACATCTTCGAGATTTTTGGTTTTCAGATGGAGATTAGTCTCTCTATTTCCTGCCTGAGCTGGTTTTAAACTATGATCTTCAGATCTCAGCCGCTTGAGTAAGTTATCACTTACATTTATTGTTTTCGTTTTATTAGCATATTCTTTTATTGTAAAGATACTGTACACAGGGATTACAGTTACATTAGTGAGGAAATGACTACATTTCCTATCGAGCATTGTTACCCCCTCCTTTCTTTTTTCCCCTACCATCCCTTCCTTCTGCACCTACCTAACTCTTCCATCCCCTCTCCCACGCCCACAGTTGTAAAGTTTGTATTCAACATAGTGTCTTGTACATCTCATTGTTATAATGGGTTAACCTGTATCCCTATTTAAGCATTTTGTTTTTTCCCTTTCCCTCCCCAAATTAGAAAAATGTATATATAAGATGCAGGGCACCAAAATCAATAGAGTGAAAACAGAACATGCCAAAGAAATAAAACCACAGATTACATTATAAATACGTTTAAATCCATACCAAGAAAAAAAACACGTGTGTACCTATCTTGGAGTACATTTTTCTTAACATCATCTTACATGGTCATATGTGCATAGCTTTTGACCTCTTCTGCTTATCCTACATAAATATTAACTATTGCAAATAAGGGAAAACATGAGACTTATGTTCCTTAGCACCTGGCTTACATCACTTAATATAATTTTTCCAAGTCTTTTCATTTCCTAACAAATGGGGCAAT
This sequence comes from Dipodomys merriami, assembly GCF_024711535.1. Classification (NCBI taxonomy): domain Eukaryota; kingdom Metazoa; phylum Chordata; class Mammalia; order Rodentia; family Heteromyidae; genus Dipodomys; species Dipodomys merriami. The sequence continues at coordinate 1,004,817 of NW_027204938.1, read as the reverse complement.
ATTATTATTTCTGATGGAGGCATAGAATTCCATTATATATAGATATATATCTATATATAATGGAATTCTATGCCTCCATCAAGAAAATGTAATATATATATATATATATATATAAATGTAATATATATATATATATGTAATATATATATAAATGTAATATATATATGTAATATATATATACATATATATATATATATATATATTACATTTTCTTGATCAGTTCATCTACTCAGGGGCAACTGGGTTGGTTCTATATCTTAGTTATGGTAAAAAAAAATGCTGCCATAAACATAGTTGTGCAGTAGCCTTAGCCACTTACCTTTAAATCAGGTGATCTACTGAGTGTTTCCCTGTCCTATTTTGTGAAAATACACCTTTCCAACAGCAAAGGTAAAAGAACAAGTTAAAAGTTGTTCTGATACACCCAACTCAAAGAAGATACATGATGTACTTATTTAAGAGCTATGATAAAAAAAATTTGGAGTTGTTGAAAGATTGACTTTCTTAAGTGTCATTTTGGGAAAAGTGAGTCAAATATTCATAGCATTCCTAAAGAGAATAAAGTAGACCTGTTTTTTAAATGAGGAGTACTAATGATACGAAGAGTAGTTTTTGTAGCATTACTGTAGCCTATTTGAAAGAGTTTGAAGGTACAGATGATCAGGTATATTTCTTGTGTAGCAATCAATTCTAAAATTTTTTCTTTTTCTCTGCATTTTCAGTTTGTTCTCAACGGGTGTCTTATTTGAAACATACAGCTTGGTACCAGGGGTTTCTCTATTTTACATTTTATGAAAGTAATTTTAGGTTTTTTAAAGCAGAAAAGCTAATAATGATAATCATTCTCTGATATCCTTCACCAAGATCTCCACATTTCATTATACTGGTTTAATATGCTATCAGTATATTTAAATGGTATAAAGTTTGGTTTTGCTTTTGTTTTTTGGGCTGGTATTGGGGCTTGAAATTAATACCTTGGTCTGTCACAAATGCCGGTCATGAATGATCATGCCTGTAATTCTGGCTACTCAGGAGGATCTAAGAATCTAATGATCAAGGTTCAAAGCCAGCCTGGGTAGGAAACATTATGATACTCTTGTCTGTAATTCATTACTATAAAGCTAAAAGTGGAGTGTGTTTCAAGTGGTAGAGCACTGGCCGTGAACAAAGAAGCTAAAAGGTAGTACCTACAGGATAGTTCCCAAGTTCTGGGTTTAACTACCAATACCAACACACACATACAAACACACACACACACACACACACACACACACACACACACACACACACACACACACAAACACACACACACACACACACACACACACACACACACACGTTTTCTTTCTCCCCAAAGCATGTGGTTTCAGTGTGTGTGTGTGTGTGTTCTTTTTTATGTGACCCTGAAATCCACTTTGTTTTCTTTTTCATTTAGTTGGTGATTTCTGCACAGGAAGAGCAGAGTAATGGTGTTACTTGAGTCCTGGGTGCCAGTGGTTCCTCTGAGATGACTGAGGTCTGACTTAGTGAGCAATGGGACCCCAGGAAAGCTCCATGAAGTAAATGGATGGAAACATGTGAGAAGATATGCATTCAGGTAATTCTTCAATCTATCTTCCTCCTGCCAAGGGTCATTCTCTCTCAGGGGGGTGAGTTCCTTTTCTTACCAGGTAAACCTGAAACTTGTATGGCTTTGTGTGTGTATCCATATGTGAATAACGACTTTGAAAAATGTCAACCATCACAAACTTGTTCTATTTTTTTCTCTCACTATTAGTCTTTATGTTGGAAGACTTCATTGTTCTGAGAAAAATGGAATGTTTTAGAAATTTTCCTGGGATATTTATAGATGTAGGTCAGAATTTATGGTCCTTTTGCTCTAGTGAATTGAGAAACATTTATGTGAATTTATAGGTTGCCTATAGTGAACTTATTTCTACAGTATAGATGAAATTTTGGATATGATATATTTATAGAAAACCAAAGGATACGAAATATTTATGGAAAACGAAAGACAGCTTTACGTACTTTGTCTAAATGAAGCAGAAATTGAGAGCACTTCAAATTTTTCAGTTTTAATCAGAATGTTGTACTAATTTGGCATAAAAGATTTTTAAGTGCTGCAATCAATTAATTTCATTTGTAGGAAAAATGACAGAAAGGAGTGTAAATAAAGATATAGTGTAAGTTTTGCCTTTTGATTAATTAAGAACTTTATATTTAATTTCAACTAAGGTATTGGAAGAAATACCAAGATATGAGATCCAGTTTCTGCCAATAATTAGATTAAATTAATAGTAAAGGTCCTCTGTTATCAGTAACAATTGCAACATGATATTTAAAAAGTTTGTGGTCAACACATTTGTGCGGTTGGGTAGTTTTGTAGTTATAGAATTTTAATGAATTTCTTCAAGCACAAGGAAAAGTTTAAGAAATGTTAGAGTTTTACACACAGCAAAGAAAATACCAGGTTATTTTCAACAAATGTTTTCATTTTTCAATATGTGAGTGTGTGTGTATGTGTGTGTGATGGTAGTAAGGCTTCAACTTAGGGTATTTTGCCATACCACAATTTCCAGTTTTTTTTTCTATTTATTGGCAATATGAGTATCACAGAGATTGCTGCTTGAGATCCCTTTGAATCTAGATCCTCACATCTCAGACTCCTATGTAGCTGGGATTACAGGGGTGAGCCACCAGCATTCTGAGAGATACTTTTGTCATGTTGTGTGGCAAATTATCGGAAATTTAATGTTTGCTCACTGAATACCAACTGTTGTAGGCTACAATTTTGGGCTAATAGTTTGGGTGTGGCTTGTCTGTTGCAGTTGCTCAGTTTCTAGCAGGGGGCCACCAGGCTATAGTCTCTCAGGAAATATGTAGACCTCTTCCAAACTTAAAGGATGCCTGGTAGGGTTTAGGTCCTCTAGCTGTAAGACTGTGGTTTCTGCTGTCTAGTCATCTATCATACATCCAATGTTGTCAGCTCCTAGATACCCCCATATTTCTGTGACAAACATAACTTCCTTACTGTTTCATTCACTCTGTTTGTGTTACTGACTTCTAGAAAGACCTTAATTTGCACTCACTCCTTAGAAGTATCTCATAACCAACTCTTGTGCGAAATAATTACATCTGTAGACTTTAATTTTGTTATCTACCAGAGCATATTGTGGGGTTGGATGCTACTCATATTGGAAAATAAAAGACTTTTCAAGTGTCTGGGTTGTTATGCATTGACTTAGGTAGATTATTAGCTATTTATTATTAGCTATTTATTATTGTAAGTGTCCTCAATTTCAGAAACTTGTAGTATTGAATTGTTTGAGTTTAGCTGATCAAGTGTGCAGTTTAAGAAAATGAAAGATAATACTTTGCATAGAGTAGAAAATAATTTGCCAGTTAGAGTGAATGAAAGGCAATTGGGAGTGACTTCAGAGATGGGACAGAGGTAAATAGGTTACACATATTTTTAAAAGAGAACATGTGGCTGGGAATGTGGCTTAGTGGTAGAGTGCTTGCCTAGCATGCAAGAAGTCCAGGGTTCAATTTCTCAGTACTAAATGAAGAGAAAAGGCTGGAAGTGGTGTTGTGCCTCAATTGGGAGGGTGACAGCCTTGAGAAAAAAGAAGCTCAGTAACAGTGTCCAGGCCCTTGGTTCATTCCCCAGGACTGCCAAAAAAAAAAGAGAGAGAACATGTCAATAATGGATGAGGGAGGGATCCAGAGGTCAAATTCATCACTCAATTTTTCCTCCTCTATTTCATAATCAAGACATCATTCTCAGAGAACCAAAGGGGGAAAAAGATGATCTAGAAAGAACATATACTATGAAGTAATACCTAAACGTTTTAGTGCAACTGTCCTGTAGAGATAATTCATTAAGTATAATTGTGTCTTGCAATAGCACACGTGTTATCTGGAGATTTTGTGTGAGGGCTGGTCCTGAAACTTGATCAGAGCCCAGTTGTTATTCCTATTTGTTTTCTTCAAGGCTAGTACTCTATTACTTAAGCCACAGTTCCACTTCTGATTTTTTGGTGTTTAAAGGAAGATAAGAGTGTCATGGACTTTGCCTGGTTCACCTGGCTTCAAAATATGATCCTCAAATCTCAGCATTCTCAGGAGCTAGGATTACAGCTGTAACTCACTAGCACCTACAGAAGCAATTTTTTTGAGTTAAAGGAATTAAGAATACAGATTATCCAGGAAGATTCACCCTCAGTACTAAAGAAACCACCATGACCAATTTCCGTGAACACACACACACACACACACACACACACACACACACACACACACACACACAAGGGATTGAAATTCTTATCTCCAACTACCCAGCAAAAGTTGGAAATGAAGGTGTGATCGTAGTTGTAAAGTAATGAAATTTGGTGAAAAACCTGGGAAATAGTTCCCTGGTCCATAATTCAGCCCAAAGTCGACCAAAAAGAAAACTGAAAGGACAGAAGAAATGACCATTTGATATTCAAAAATAAGCCTGGGGCTGGTGGTTCATGCTTATAATTTTAGCTTTCAGGAGGCTGAAGTCTGAAGATACTATTTAAAGGCCAAACCGATCAGAAAAGTCCATGGGGCTTGTTTTCTGTATGTGTGAAAACCTGGGACTTGAATTTGTTTAGAAGCTCTACCACTCCCAGCTTCATATTAGTTGATGAAATTCTCAAGGATTTTTTTGCCCATGATGGCTTCACACTTGATACTCAGGCTTCAGCCTCCTGAGTCTTGCTGGGATTTACAATTAACCATCAAAAGGAAGAAGAATAAAACCTGGTGATTGAGCTGTGGCTCCAGTGGCAGAAATGAGAAAATAATTTCTGGGACAGCACCCAGACTTTGATATTAACTTCAGGACTAACACACTTACAAAGAATAAAATAAATAAATATAGAGAAGGGTGGGAGAAGAAAGAGTCAATTTCAGAGTTTAAAATGAGCCAATCATAGGAGGCACACACCTGTGATGGTAGCTACTCATGAGGTTCAAATATGAGAAGCACAGTTGAAAGCCAGCCCAGGTAGGAGAATTCATATACTCAACTCTAAATAGCTAGTTAAAACAAAACAGCATCAAAAGAATAGCCACAAGTTTTGCTATGGCTCATGACTTAGTGTGTTAATCATGATTAAACAACAGCGGAACAGCACCTGGGCTAATTTGTAGACCCAAGATCAACATACACAAGGAAATAAAAATACAAATAAAAAAGTATAAGAATTGCTAGGAATATGGCTTAGTGATAGAGTGCTTGCCTAGCATGTTTGAATCCCTGGGTTTGTTTCCTCAGTAGCTCATAAGTAGAAAAAGCTGAAAGTGGCACTGTGGCTCAAGTAGTAGAGTTCTTTCCTTGAGTAAAGTAAGTTCAGGACAGTACCCACGCCCTGAGGTCAAGCCCCAGGACTAGGAAAAAGAAGAAAAAATGTTGTGAGAAAATCCAATAAAATTTCAAAATGAGCCCTGAATTTTTGGTGGGTGCTAGTGTCTCAGAACGCTGAAATCTGAAGTTTGTTGTTCATAGCCAGCCTGGGAAGAGATGTACATAAGTCTCCAATTAACCAACAAAAAAAAGCCAGATATGAAGCTGTGGTTGTAGCTGTAAAACACCACCCTTGAGCGAAAAAAAACTATGAAAGAGTGCCCTTGCTCAGAGATCCAGCCTTAAGATCACAATAAAAAAATTAAATGGTTAGACACAGAGAACCTGGCACTGTTGTCTCATGTCTGTAATTCTAGAAATACAGGAGGCTGAAATATAAGATCCAGTGTAAAGTCAAACCCAGTCAAGAAATTCCAGGAGACTGTTTTGCATGTGGTGGCCACACTGGGGATAGGTTTTGTTTATTGAATGGAGATAAGTGTTTCAGGGACTTTCCTGCTCAGGCTGCTTTCAAACTATGATGGACAGATTTCAGCCTCCTGAATCAGGCAAGGCCTTGCATGAGTTTAGTTCCAGGACCAATACACACACAAAGAATGAAATAAATGAAAAGAAGGGTAGAAGAGAAGAAAGAGGCAATAACAGAGGTTTCAGTGAACCAAATATTGGTGGCTCATATCTGTAATTCTAGATACTCAGGCTGAAATTTGAGGATACTGTTTAACACTCAGCTCAGGTATGTGAGTTTATAAAATCTTGCTGTCTCTGTCTCTGTCTCTGTCTTTCTCTGTCTGTCTCTGTCTCTCTCTGTCTCTGTCTCTCTCTCTCTGTGTAAATCCTGGAGCTTGACCTTGCACTATTTTGCTCAATGATATACTACTCTAAGATTTTTAGTGGATAATTGGATAAAAGATTGTTAAGAACTTTTCTCAATTTTCAGCCTCCTGAATCTAGCCTAGCTCTACATGATTTTCTTCTCTTCAATTAACCTCTCCCCAAAAGCCATATGTTATGGTTAGTCCAATGTGTGCCCTGAGATGAGCTTCAATTTCTACTCACAGGACAAGAAAAAATGAAAAAAAGAAAAGAATGTGGAAACAAGCACATATTAAATTTTTAAATGACCCAAATGATGCTAGTCATGTGTGTAATCCTAATTATACAAGAGGCTGACATCTGATGATTGCAGTGTCAAGTCAACCTGGGCAGGAACATGCTTGAGCCTCTTATCTCCAGCTACAAAGCACAAAACCTTGAGCTGTGGCTGAGGTGGTAATAGCACCAGCCTTAAGTGTGAAAGCTAAGATATAGGCCCCAGAGTCAGAGGTCAAGCCACAGGACCGGTAAAATTTTCAAAGGAGAGAGGATGAATAAAGGCTGAAATCTGAGGATCATGGTTCAAAACTAGCCCATAAAAGAAAGTCCATGAGGCTTTCTTTGTGTGTGCATCTGTGTGCTGTTTTGTTCAGGATAGAGCTCCACCTCTTCCAGCTTTTCATTGATTAATTGGAGCTAGGATTCTCTTGGAATTTCCTGCCCTGGTTGGCTTTGAACCATGATCTTCAGATTCCAGCCAACTGTTTCATGCTCGGCTTGGCATAGGAGTCTTATCTCCTATTAACTGCCAAGAATTAAAAAAAAAAGCTGGAGTTCAGCTGTGACTCAAGTGGCAAACTGGGCAATCACTTTCTAGGATATCACCCAGGGCCTTAGTTCAAGCACCAAGACAAAACAAGTATAGCCAAAAGCTATAATTTGGCTCATGTTGTAAGCCGCTAGTCTTGAAGAAAAAACTCTGGCATTGAATCCAGGCCTGGATTTGTAGCCCCAGGACTACACATATACAGAAATAAAAAACAAGGACATTTTTAAAAAGAAAAAGTGGAAAAAAGAAAATATTAACATTTTTAAATGAGCAATGGGTTTGTGGTTCATCTGTATAATCGGAGCACCTAAGGAAGCTGAAATCTGAGGATCATGGTTTGAAGCCACACTAACCAGAAAAGTACATTAGAATCTTAGGTCCAATAAGCCAGAAAAAACTAGAAGTGGAGCTGTGGTTGAAGTTGTAAAACATCATCGTTGTGTTAAACGGCTCAGAAATAGATGGGCGCTGGTCGCTCTAGCCTGTAATCCTAGCTACTCAAGAGGCTGAGATTTGAAGATCATGGTTTAAAGCCATCCTGGGAAGGAAAGTCCATGAGACTCTTATCTCCATTTAACCACCAGAGAACTAGAAGTGGCACAGTGGCTGAAATGGTACAGCATTGGCCTTAAGCTGAAGAATTCGAAGACAGTATTCAGGTCCAGAGTTCAACCCCTACCCTCCTTAAAAATAGGTAAGAAATAGCAATGAGGCTCAGAGATCGGGTCTACTGACCACAATAAAAAAGCATTGTGGTTGAAGACAATACCAGATTAAATATATTAAAATAAGTCAGAGGCTGGTTGCTCAGGCCTGTAAACCTAGTTACCCAAGAGGCAAATTCTAAGGGCGGCAGTCAAAGCCAGTCGTAGCTGTGTGTAATAACCAGTAATTGTGTAATTACCAGCACTAGGGCTTGAACTTGCCCAGTTTTTCTCAAGGCTAGGGTTCTACCACCCCCAGCTTTTTGGTGATTAAATAGAGATAAGAATCCCAGACTCGGGCTCGGAAGTTGGCTTAGTGGTAGAGAGTTTGCCTTGATGCGTGAGGGCCCTGGGTTTGTTTCCTCAGAACCACATAAGCAGAAAAAGCCAGAAATGGTTTTGCATCTGAAGCGATAGAGTGCTAACCTTAAGCTGGAATGCTGAGGGACAGCGCCAGAGTTCAGGTCCCACAACCAATAGAAAAAAAGTAAAGGAAACCCAGACTTTGCTGCTCAGACTGGCTTCAAACCAAGATCCTCAGATTTCAGCCTCCTTAGTTTGCTGGGATTTGCATGAGACTATTCAAAAAAGAAAGAAGCTGCAATTTGAGCTGTGGCTCAATTGGCAGAATGGAGCAAAATCTCAAACATTGGCCAGTCCCTAGTTGGAGAAAAAAGAAACACAAATATTTTCAAAAATAATAAATTGTAATACAGAAAAAAATGTTTAATATGATACAAAGGAAAACTATGTTTCTTTTACATGCAGCAAGCCAAAACAAACTACAAAGTTTCCAAATTTCATAGTGAGAGTAAGGGGAAAAAGAAAATGTTATAAATTCATGTAAATATTAAATACAAACTGAAATGACCAAAATCTACTGTGATCTCTCACTCAGATCTCTCACTTGTAATTGTTCACAAACAATTGCCCTCCATTTTCAGCATATAGTATGGGGATTTAGAAATGACCTCTCTATGCAGCCTTGACTAAATAGGGATATTCCTACTTTAGCGTCTTGAGTTATAACTGCATGCATTGCCCTCATTTTAAAACACAAATTATCCTTTAAAACTCAACCTCAATATTGAAATGATGGATTATGTGTAAAAGCATGAAGAAACATCAGAGATCCACCAGAGATCCTCTGAGGAATACAATCATAACAATAGAAGAGCACCTAACACTCAAGGTAGGTAAAAGAAGGAAGACTTAGGGTTTTTATTTTTATTTTTTTTCGTATGCAGGGGGTTGAAAGCAGGGCCTTATGCTTGCTAGGCAGGTATAAAATTCAGTTACATTAATTATATCCATACTACTTTGTAACCATTACCTCTGTTTGTGAACTTTCTTTTCAATACTGATGGAATCCACACAATCATTGAGTAATAATCACCCCAAATGACATGCCCCAGAAAATTTTAACCTTCCATTTTCTCTTATGAAATAGTTTAGTCAATATATTTCACATAAATAGATTATTTTTGTGTCCATCCATGACAGACATATATTAAATGCAGCCTTTTTTGGATGAGTCATATTTTATGCATACCTTATATTTTATAAACCTATTCATCTGATAGACACTCCAGGTATTTCCAACTCCTATTGTGAACAGTGCTGAAGTTATCATTGGCATATGAGCTATTAGTTTTTGTTTTCATTTCTTCTGGGTATGCAATGAGTAATGGAGTTGCTGGGTCATGTGGCAATGCTATCCTATGTAAGAAGAATGTGTCAAATTCTACCATAATTGCTATATCACTTTTCATCAACATAAAAATGTACAAATGCTCAATAAAATGTACAAAAATATTTCAAATCTTCTACAGCTGTGCCCTAAAGGATCATTTTTTACTTAAACTTGGTTTTATTTAGGTCATGCAGGCCTAGAAGTATGTAGCATTGTTTAGAGCTGAAGTTATACCAAATGCCCCTGACTTAGCCTCCAAAAATATTTATTCTGGTAATCATTTTTTTCTAGAGATAAATTTTAGTTATTATATGCATGGTAACTCTTTTAAAATAACACTTTGAATTTTAAAATGACATAAACTGTAACCATTCTGTGTACCATCTTTATAATAAGAAAAAGTATATTTACAAAAAATATAAAAAGACAAACGGGTTTGAACTAGCTAAGGTAGATGTTAGCTTCCCAGCAGAAAAATACATTACAATCACAGTCTGATAATGAACGAAGCAAAGTAATTCAATAAGAGCTCATCTCAAGTAAAATGAAGAGTAAAGACTGTGGGCAGGGTTCAAGGGGTAATGCACTTGCTTGCCAAGCACCAGCTTCTGAATCAAAACCCCAGTACTGCCAAGGGATAAAATAAAGTGTTAAAACATATGGAAAGGTGCAGATAATAGTATGATGTATGACATGGTGGTACACACCAGTAATCCAAACACTTGGGAGACTAGGCAGTAGAATTTTGAAATTAAGATCAGTCTTGGCTACATAATGAGACTGCATGTTAAAGAATAACATAGAATAAAATAAATCAAACTACATTTTAAAGAAAAAGGTGTAGTTCAATTGTAATTAAAGCAGTTTTGCATGTGCAAGGAACTGATACAATGCACAAAAATTACATGATTTATTAACCACAATGGCAGTTTATCAGTGCAGTACTTGGTGCCCCTTGGCTGGGATCCCTCTTGAGGCAACATAAGGCAGTTGTTGCACCTGTCTTCTGGGCTGGACTGAGGGCGTTCCTGGGCAAACAGTATTTTGATCTCCATTCGTGGATACCACTTACAACTCTTTTATTTTTAGTAGACCCCCTAGAAATCTCTCCCAATAACAGCCTTCTGGTATTCAAGTTAGGTTGTCTTTGATATCTCTAGGGCTCTCCTCACTTTGTCTGGAACTGCTCTGTTCCTGGGCCCACAATCAGCAGTTTGTTCTGAGAAGAGTGGTAGCTATTTTGCTAGCCACCTCTATCCTCTCCTATCTCCTCCTCAAATTAGTCTTTGGTATCAGTATGAGTCTGTTCAGAGGGTAGAGCCAGCCTGGGCTGGCTTTGAACTCTGATCCTCAGATTTCAGTCTACTGAATAGCTAGGATTACAGGCCTGAGACACCTGTAACCGGCCATCATTTCTTTCTTCCAGGAACATTTCAGGGGAATGGAATAGCACAGCTGCACATACATTCATTAACAACTGACCAGGGGTGAACCAGATGCTTACAACAAATCCACTGACCTTGATATTGCCTTTCGTGTCCAAGAGGATGTTGTTAGTCTTAAGGTCTCGGTGTGTGATTCTATTTTGGTGTGAACAGCACTTAAATTTTGTGTGACGAGCCTCCTGGCTTCATCCTCATATAGGTGGCAGGATTTTAAGATCCACTCCAGGAGGTATCACCTAGTGGCCAGTTCCATGATGAAATACACAAACCCTTCCTTCTCCATAACCTGGTACAACCTGATGATGTGTTTTTGCCATACCTTCTTAAAAATGTACACCTCATTCTTTAGCAGATGATGAGGACTCTAACTTCCAGAGTATTTTAAATGCCACATCCTTGTCGGTGAGGTGGGGATGGGCCAGTTTCTCTTGTCCATAGGGACCTTTGTCATGAGCTCTTTTATCTGGTATTGGTTGATGATCTCCTTCTTCAAGGAGCTTGAGGATGATACTTTGTGTTCTTCCATCATTCTGCTTTGATGACAGGTAGCAAATCTTGCTAAAATAAACTAAATAAAATAATGTAAAAGCCAGAAAATGTAAAAAGAAATACCAAAATCCAAATGACAACCAGACCCTGTAACCAAAACATTCATTTAGCTTTGATTCAGTCAAGCGTGTCAACAAGCAAGAACTCCCAACTCTATTAACTGGCATAAGTTGGAACACAGTGGCTTCCTATATATCCTGCATGCCATCACACAATGGAGAAATCAGAACCAGGCATAGTGATATCATGGAGGAAATGGACCAATCAGAGTCTGAGGTCAGAGAAAAAGTGGACCAATCATAGCCTGCCAGCCTTGACACTAACTCTTAAGCCTCAAAGGACTCCAGGTGAGCTTGAGGTTGCTCTGGTCATTAGCATGGCATTTCTGAAACCACAAGGACAGTGGTCAAAATCCTCTGATTTTCTAGAGAACTACTGCATCTTACTTCTTCTAAATTGCTTCTCTGGAGACACTAGCTAATAGCCTCCATTCTTGATGGCCACTTTATCCTATATCTTTTTCCAGCAATGGCACTGCACAAAGGCCTCCCTCCTTGTCAATGTTAGCTGTGTCCTACAACTTCCTTTAAAGGGACAAGTACCAGGCTGGCTTTGAGCCACCATCCTCACAATTCACCTTCCTGAGTAGTTAGGATTATAGGCCTGGGCCATTGGTAGGTACTTAGCTCATCTCTTACATTTGGAGGAAGTGTATTTGTTAGAAAGGTAGGTTTTAGATATGTCCTTTTAGCACTTTAAATTTGATACCCTTGCTGTCTACCAATTAATCTAGTTTCTGATGAGAAATTTGTCATAATATCATTGAAGATCACTTGTGTGTGATAAGTTGTGTCTCTGCGCTTTGGGAGGTTTTCTGTCTTTGTTTAATTAGAATGTGTCTTAGTGTGGAACTGTATAATTATGTTAATTGACTTTTTGATCGGGTAGATTCCTGCATAGAAGGGTTCATGCTTTCAATGAAAATTGGGAAGGTATTGGTTATTATTCCTTCAATTATTCTGTATTTCTTTTTTTCCTCTTTTTATATTAAAGATATAAACATTATAAATATAAATGTTTATATAATACATATAAACATTATACATTATACATACATTACATATTCACATTGTATATGGAATACACATATATGCCTACATATTTATATCATACATACATTTATAAATATATATTTATTTTCACATAGCTCCCAGTTTTGTGATTATTTATGGTAGGAAGTTCAGGCTGATTGTAGCTACTCCATCTGAGTTAGAGTAAGCAGATTTCCTGCCTCTCTCAGGTTTCTGAGCACAGGGCCATTGCTTATGTTCTAGTGTATGCTGTTACCTTTTGCAATGTCATGTTCTGCTTCAATGGCCACCAGGCCTGCACCTGGAAGAGGGGCTGCTCCAAAATCAGCCTGCATGGGTGCACCTGCCTGCCTCTGTCTTGATGTCAGAGTCCCTGAACCTACAGGGGTCGCCTTAACGGATGCCACTGTGCCAGGTCTGATGAAAGATGACTGTGGGCGGCACAAGCACAGTCTCTTTTTTTTGCCCATTGGAGGTATGCGGTGGAGCTTGGGGGTGTTCCCCTGTTGGTGGCTATGCTTGGAGCAAAGCTGACGGCTGCAGAAGCCTCACTGTAGCCTGGCTTCTGGGGCACAACAGATGCCACAGTTTTCTCTGGGCACTTTTCAGAATAAATGGGCAGGTCCAGTAGGAGAAGCTGAGCTTAGGAGGACCCTAAACACAGGGTGGGCAATGGAGTTGGGAGGGGCAGAATTTTCCAGGTTGGCAGGGGGCAGATGATGAGCCTATATTAGTAGTCTGCTGGCTTCCAAAAGAAAAGCTAGATTTACTTGCTACCCAGAAATATCCCTCTGAAACTGGTTGCACCAGAGAGTCCCATGCTATTGGGAGGAAACTGCTTAAGACTGCAGTAGATGGACCAGGATCATTTGGTGTTGTTTGTGAGCAATTAAATGCTTTCTCTGACAGAGGGAATCTGAAGGTTCCCTAACACTGCAGATCCAGGGAAGCCAGAGCCCAAGCAGACACCAGGGTTGGTGAGCTGCACACTGGGCAGGCTGGTAGGTGAAACCTTGCTGGATGGCTTTGCAGAGTCCCCAACCTACTGGCACAAGAACCTGCCTAGCATCTCCTCAACCATAGAACTTGGAGACAGCAGCTGTCCCAACTTGGACATGAAATGTCCAGCTGGCAAGAGGTTGTTGTGGTCAGTGTGGGTCTGGGAAGAGTGGCAGGCCTGCTTCTGGAGAGAGCAGATGTCCCTTTCAAGGCATCTAGGGGAAGGGGAGCCCCTGGAAATGGGCTCATGGAAAGGCTGGTCTTTCCTGCTCAAGGAGAACACCTCCAGATTGTTTGACTGTTTGGTTTGGTGGGGCAGTTCACCCCTTGGAGGCAGTGATATTAGGAGACAGTGATGATGAAGTTGTCACAAAATTAAACCAATCGCTGAGGGAGCAAAAGAGTAAGTTTTGCTGAACTGCTCATGGCAGGTGGAGTTGAGGTCATGGCTGCTTCTGTCTTGAATGATCTAGAGGCTTTGTCACCAGGAGACAAATGACTGGATGCTGGCACGAAGCCCAGTGGTTTTAGGAAATTTATCAGAGAGCCCTATTGGGCTTGTATGTCAATAAATAAGGCTAATACTGTGTGTAGAGTTAGGGCTTTAGAGCTGGGCATCACAGCTTGATCATTTTGAAGGGCTGTAGACACCTCCTGGAAGCTGGTGGAGCTTTAGGAGGTCTGAGTACATTATGAGATTAAATGTGGTCCTCTGAGCTTCATGCTTGGTTTGCAACAGGGCTGAGCCCTCCCTCCCTGCTGTCCTGGTACCCGCAGGGTTTGGGCTGGTTTCTGGCAGGTAGAAAAGTTTAGTGTTTCTTTTATTCCATGAGCCTCACTCTGAAGGGCTGTGTAGGCAGGGAGGATTGTTTCATTGGGAGGTCTTTCTTTGAGTAAGGCAATCTACATAACTCAGAGCACATCTTGGTTTTCTCTCTGAATGTTTAGTTTCTGTGGAATACCGGTGCCTGAAAGGCCTAACAGTTCAACGTTCCAGAGGCTTTCTCGGTTTCTAGGCATATCCATGGTTTGTTCTTTTTCATCATACAAAGACAGCTCTAACTTCCTCCTTTAGTCATGTTCTACTGAGCCCTTTGGCACTGGCATAAATTAGGAAAGACAGGCAGGGCTGTCATGTTGCTAAGGAAAGCAGATAGGGATGCCTTGTTGCTGAAAAAAAGTATGCAAGCCTGTCTTGTTACATAGCTTCATTTTATTCCACAATGTTGGTAAATAAAGCCTCCAGAATGGAACTCAGGAGATGCCCATGATCATTGCTCCATTCCTCTTCCCTGCTCTTACCATACTGCCTTTCTATTTAAATTCATTTTTAATTTTTGTCAGAAGCAAAGAGGCAATTTAAAATTCTCATGTAATTTTTATTCATGAATTACTAAAATACATGAAGAACATGTTAATTCAAGCAATATAAAATGGCAGATGGCATGAATTTGATCTTTTTCCCTCTACTATTTCACTTGTGCTCTACCCTGGGGTGATCACTGCTACTAGTTAGTTATGTATCCCTGTATCTAAAACAAATGTGCACAAAGGACAGGCTTGCCCATAGCTACCCATGGTCCCCCAAACTACTATCTTAATAGGAGGCCAAATTTTCATTCACACTATGGAGATTCAAACTTCTATACTCAGGTTCACAGACCTGAGCCAATTCTGTGCTGGAACCACATGACTGAAGGTGGTAGCTCATTGTTCACTAAGGAAGAAGTCTGTAGTAGCTGGAAATCTGCCCTCTGCCTTTCCGACTAAGTCACAGTATCAGGTATGAAGACTAAGGAGTTACACAGGCCTTCTAGAGTTTAATAGACTTTGGGTTTTAACTTTTGTATTTCCAAGTTTCGCTGCAGATCAAATAATGGGCCTGCACAGCAGCAGCCCAAGAGGAAGTGATGTCCAGAACTTGTGTAAGTGTTACAGATTATTTGAATGTTTTTACTGAAATTTCTTTTATCCTACAATACACACCTGTGACCAAATGTGGGCTTTCTTACAGCTATATGACCGATGGCACAACACTGGATCTAGCTTATACCTAGTTCTGCAGCCTTGTTCTGGAATATGGGCTGTTTCAGTCTTAGATTTAGAACTCCACTTTTTCTCCCCTTCTCTTTCTCCTCCCTCTCTGTCCTTCAGCAAAGAATTCAAATAATCATTTGTTGAAAAAAATGCTTGGAAAATTGTCATAATATTAAACAGTAGTGTCCACCCTTCAAGCCTGACAATTGTGTTAAAATAGGTGGAGAACAAGCATAATAAAAAGTAAGTGCACATACAGATGTGCACACCCAAACCCACAACTACCCCAGATAGACACTTACATACAAACACAGAAACACTCAAAAAGACCACAGGACATTTAAACCTTGTTTCTTAATAATTTAAAAACACCAAAACATTTGATGCAGTCAAAAAATCACTAGTGCACCCACGCACGCACATCACACACACACACAGAGCCAATACTGGAGCTTCAACGCAGGATGTGGTTAATGTCCCTGAGATTTTGAAATGAAAGCTACCACTTTACTCATTTGCACCACAGCTCTACTTGTGTCTTTTTAGTGGCCAATTGGAGATGAAAAACACATGGACTTTTCTGCAAAAGTTGACTTCAAACCACAATACTCACATCTCAGTCTCCAGAATGATTGAACAATTTATATTCTCACCAGCAGTGATATAGTTCCCTTTTGGCCACACCCATAACAGCATTATTTACTAATCACTTTTACATGTTTTTATTAGCCTTCCTTACTGCAGTGAAGTGGAATTACAGTGTTGAATGGTTTACATTTCCTTTATGTTCAGAGATGTTGAACATTTCTTTATGTGTTGATTGGCCAATCGTACTTACTCTGAGAAGTCTGTCTTTAGGTCACTACCTCATTTATTAATTGGGATGTTGAGGGTTTATTGGGGGTAATCTTTTGTGCTCTATTTATATTTTTCCTATTAGGTCCTTGTCTGATGAATAGCTCACAAAATTCTTTACCCATTCTGTGGGTTTTGTATTTAGCTTATGTTCTTTGCCAGACAGAAACTTGTAAGTTTCATGCAATGCCGTTTATCCAGTTTTTCTTTGATTTCTTGTGATTCTGGATCTTTAGTTAGAAACTTTGGAGCTGTGTTTTAGGAGCCATGGTGTTTCCTCTGCCAATTCTTGTAATATTTTCATGGTTTCTGGCCTATATGGCTTGGCATATGTGGACACCATTTATTTGATCTGCTCACAATTCTTTGGTTCACAGAGACAGCAAAGTGGTACCCTTTCTAAGTAAGATGAGTTGGTTCATGGTTGTTTAGAAGGGGGATGGCTACTCAGAAGTGTGAATACGGAAATCATAGGTGGTAGGCTCAGGTATAATTATTTTAATTGCATTTTAATTGTAAGTACAATGAATACTAATCAGTGACATTTTTCATCAACTTCCCCATCCCTGAAACTCAACTCCTTCCCCTCCATTTTCCTAGTTTCATTGGGTATGAGTTGAAAATTGTGATTTCATTCATCTCCTTCCGCTTTTCAAGTGTCAGTTTCCTCATATACATTTTATTGTACTGTTAGATTTTCTAAAGGATTACACCATTTAAATTCTTTCCAACATATATTGTACTTCATGAAATATATATATATATATGTATATATATGTGCATACAACACTATATATGTTTACATATAGACCGAGCTTCCACATATGAGAGAAAACATACATCCTGACTTCACAAAATTTTTTCCAGGTCCACCCATTTCTTTATAAATGATGCAATATTCTAATGGATGAGAAAAATTACTCTGTGTTCATTTCCCTGACATCACCTTATCTGACCTTTTCTGCTTGTCTCAGACATAAACTAGTTGTTGCAAATAAGGGAAACCATGGGACCTATGTTTCTTTGGGCCTGGCTACTTCACTTAATATAATTTTTTCCAAGCCTTTCTATTTCCTAACAAATGGGGCAATGTCATTCTTTCTGATGGAGGCATAGAATTCCATTGTGTATATATTCCGCATTTTCTTGATCCATTCATCTACTGAGGGGCATCTGGTTTGGTTCCATATCTTAGCTATAGTAAATAGTGCTGCAATAAACATAGTCGTGCTGTAGCTTTAGTGTGGCCTTATTTGTAAACATTTGGGTGCCCAAAAGTATGATTGCTGGGTCATAGGGGAGCTCTATGTGGAGTCTTTTGAGGAACCTCCATACTATTTTCCAAAGTGGTTGAACAAGTTTACACTCCCACCAACACTAAGGTATGTGTTCAAATGTATTTTTCTTTCAATTGATTGTTTCTAACACATTTATAAGATTATTTCTTTGTTGCTTTGTCGGTCCCTCCCCCAAAGTATAACACCTGCTTTCACTTTATTTGATGTCGGTATAATTTGTGGAGGGGGAAGGGAAAAACAAATCGTTTAAATAGGGATACAGTTGGACCCATTGCAACAATGAGATGTACAAGTCATTATGTCAAAAAATCAACTTTATAACTTGTGGTGGGGGGGCAGTAGCGGGGAGGATTGGGTGGGAGGGCGAGGAGAGGATGGGAAGGGATGGGAAGGGGAAACAAAGGAGGAGGCTACAATGCTTGATAACTAATGTACTCATTATTTGCCCATGGAATTGTAACCCCTCTGTACAGTACTTTCACAATAAAAAAATTAAAAATAAATTAAATTAAATTAAAAATAAATAAATAAATCCAAAAAATACCATATTTTCTTGATCCATTCATCTATTGAAAGCATTTGTGCTATATCTATACCTTGACTATGAACATAGTTGTGTAGGTGGCCTTACTTTATCCTGATATTTGTCTTTTGCATAAATGTTCAAGAAAGGTAGTACTGGACCACAAGGTAGATCTAGTTGTTTTGTGAGGTTTTTTTTTCAGTGTAGTTGAAAAAGTTTACATTCCCACCAACAATGGTTTTTGATCATTCTAAAGTGAGATGAAAAATGAGCAGCAAGTCAAGTGGCTGTGTATTGTTGTTGTTGATGTTGTTTTGTTTGGTCATGGGACCTGAACTCTAAGCCTAGGTACTGAAGTTCAACTCTTCAGCTCCTGGATAGAACACTACCACTTGAGCTACAGAACAACTTCCAGCTTTGTCTGCGTATGTGGTGCTTAGAATCACTCCAGGGCCTCATGATTGCAAGGCCAGCACTCTACCAGAGAGTCACCTTCCCAGCTCATCTCAAGTGTTTTGGTTTGCATTTACTTTATAGCCAGAGATGTTGAACATTTTAATGTGACTACTGGCCAATTGTATTTCCTTCGAGTAGTCTCTAAATAGCTTATTTGCCCATTTTTTAAATTGGGTTGTTAATTCTTTGGTAGTATAATTCATTGAGCTCTTTGTATATTCTGAAGTAGACCTGGCAAAGATCTGTCCTTCCATAGGCTCTCTTTAGTTTGCTAATGATATCCTTTGACATGCAGAAACTTCTTAGTTTGGTACAATACCATTTATGAATTCTCTCTTTGAGTCCAGGCATTATTGATTGTGAACTCTATATTACTGTTCAGTGGGAGCCAAAGTTAGCAAGTCTTATACTTTCGGAACAATCCTTTCTATATTTCAATCCTAGTGATGGACAGGTATGGTTACGCCAGTTTTACAGGTAGAAAGGTCAAAATCTAACATTTTTTCAAATTCTTTAAGCCACACATATAGTCAAAGCATAGTCTAGAACCTATATTATTCTTGTATAGTCTCAAGATAGGTTTTCTCAGTTGTTTAAGGATACAGGTGGACCTGTTGCAACAATGAGAAGTACAAGTTGTCATGTCCAAAATGAGCTTTACAACGTCGGTGCGGGGGGGGGAGGGGGGAAGGAGAAGGATTGGGATTGGGGGGGAGGGGGGAGGCTGGGAAGGGATGTGAAGGGTAAACAAAGGAGGAGGCTGCAATGCTTGGTAAGAAATGTACGCATTATCCTGTCCATGTAATTGTAACTCCTCTGTACAGTAAGTTCACAAACAAAATAAAATAAAATTTAAAAAAGATAGGTTTTCCTAGTGACTTTCTTTATATTTCTTCCTTAACTCTGAAAATCTGTGTACAGTATGGTGGCTAATGACCACATGAGAATGCTGAGCACTGTAAATTGTGGTGTTGTATTGGTTTTGCTGTAAGGATAATGTGCACCATGGACTTGGAACACTACATAGAAAACAATGGGGAAACTACATCTTTGTTTGTTTTGCAAGTCCTGGGGCTTCAGCTCAGAGCTTGAACACTGTCCCTGAGGGTCTTTTGCTCAAAGCTAGTGATCACTCTACCACTTAAGCCATACCGCTAATTCCAGCTTTTTCTGTTTAATTGGCACTGAGGAATCAAACTCAGGCCTTCATGCATTCTAGGCAAGCACATTACCAATAAGCCACATTCCAGCTCTTCGGTTTTTTCACGAGTTTCCCACTTTATTGAGCAGGCTGGCTTTGGACTGTGATCCTCAGATCTCAGCTTCCTGAATACTTTTGATTAAAATCATGAGTTACTGGTGCCTGGCAAATGGTGATTTTTAACCTACTTTAAATTTTCCTCATTGATGGAACAGCTCAGTAGATAACATGAAAAAAACAGAAAGGCAGAGGGAAAAGCAACAGTAGTAGATACTAGAAAAGTAGTACAAAATAAGTTGTTATATAGATTATAGAAAAACTATGTCTCTGAAATAAAAGAAATAAAAAATAAAAGGGGAAAAAACAAGTCTGACCAAATATTTCCTGGGAAATTTTGTCAAGGAAAATAATTTTTTTCCCTATTGTTAGGTGTCAAACCTGGAAAATTGCCCATTGTATACAAGTCCTTTTCTACTTGAGTAATGCCCCAAACCTTTTTATTTAAATGGTGTTTTTCAGTTTGTTTGGTTAGCAGTCTTTCTTTCTTTCTTTCTTTCTTTCTTTCTTTCTTTCTTTCTTTCTTTCTTTCTTTCTTTCTTTCTTTCTTTCTTTCTTTCTTCCTTTCTTTCTTTCTTCCTTCCTTCCTTTCTTTCTTTCTTTCTTTCTTTCTTTCTTTCTTTCTTTCTTTCTTTCTTTCTTTCTTGTTCATTCTCTCCTTCTTTCTCTCTTTTTCTTTCTTTCTTTCTTTCTTTCTTTCTTTCTTTCTTTCTTTCTTTCTTTGTTTCTTTGTTTCTTTCTTTCTTTCTTTCTTTCTTTCTTTCTTTCTTTCTTTCTTTCTTCCTTTCTTCCTTTCTTTTTTCCTTCCTTCCTTCCATCCTTCCTTTCTTTCTTTTGTGGGGATAGGCCACCTCACACAATGTATCTATTTGACTGCTCCAGAAATTTTTAAAAAGCAAGAAACACTTCCTAATTAACTTCATAAGCTGCATGACAAAATTAGTATGCATTTATAGTAATTTTACTTATGTAGAGAAAGGCAAAAAATCCTAAACAAAAGAGAATATGTTTGAGAAGTAAAATGGAGTTTACATTTAATTTTTTTCCATTTTTTCCTGTGTGTGTGTTTTCCTGAAGATTTAACACAGGCTTCACACATGGTAATCAAGTTATTCTACCACCAAGCTGCAACCCCACTTACATAGTTACGATTTAGAAAATCTAATGCAATTTATCACACTGAGTAAAGAAGAAATCTCATATAATCTCAATAGATGCTGACACAGAAGCATTAAATAATATTTTTAATATTACTGAAAACTCTGAAACAAGGAAAACAGCTTAACTTATGTAGAATATCTATGAAGCAACTACGATATTCTTTAAAAAATAGCTGAGGTATTTCTGATCCAATTAAGAGAGAAATTTGTTATCAATGATGGAATTTGACAACACATTTGATATTTTAACTGAAAAGGAGAAAGGAGAAGCAGAAGTAGAAGCAGAAGCAGAAGAAGAAGAAGAAGAAGAAGAAGAAGAAGAAGAAGAAGAAGAAGAAGAAGAAGAAGAAGAAGAAGAAGAAGAAGAAGAAGAAGAAGAAGAAGAAGAAGAAGAAGAAGAAGAAGAAGAAGATGCAGAAGAAGAAGAAGAAGAAGAAGAAGAAGAAGAAGAAGAAGAAGAAGAAGAAGAAGAAGAAGAAGAAGAAGAAGAAGAAGAAGAAGAAGAAGAAGAAGAGAAGAGGAAGGACGAGGAGGAGGAGGAGGAGGAGGGGGAGGAGGAGAAGGAGGAGAAAGAGATTGCAATGGAAGGAAAATACTGTAATTTGTGAGCAAGATGGAATGGTAGTCTACATAAAAATACAAAAATGTTTACAGGTTTACATATTTCAGTATGTTAGTTTAATATGAAGTCAAACAATAAAGAAATAAAAAATCTTGTACATCTCAAACAAACTTTACAATTTAGGTGGTGGTGGGGGAATGTAGTTGTGGAGATGGGAGGGAAGGGATGGTAGGGATAAAACAAAGGAGGAGGCAAAAGAAATGTACTCCTTACCTTGCTCATGGCACTGTAATCCCTCTCTACATTATTTTAACAATAAAAAAACTTATTTAAAAATAAAAAATAAAAATGTCTATGCAGGAAATTTGTAACTTAGTGGTAGAGTATTTGCCTATTAGCTGTGAAGGGTCCTTGTTAATCAGCTGCAAAATACATAACAGATCAGAAATTTTTAAAAAAAATTATACAAAAAGGACAATAAAGCACATGCTTTGGGACAAGTAAGTGGTTTTCTTCCAAAAAAGGAGTTGCAGCAGATGATTTTGGTGATATATACTTGGAATCCAAACCTCCATTCTTTGGCGTTTCAAGTGTTCAAGGCCAGTCAGCTAAAAAACAAGAGGAGGATGGACATGACAGAAGAAATAATAGAGATCTGAAACAAATTAAACTTCATCTGGATGGTGGGAAGAAGTCTGTCAGCTGTATTTTTTTCTTTTAGAAAGTTTCTAGCCTTTCCACCATGTGAGTACGCAACAAGAGTGCACATTAAAGCTCTGGTAAAGTTGACCTCTCTAGATCTTGTCCTTCGGAATTTCTGTTGAGTACAAATAACTTGCTCTAAGCTATTGGGACCTGGTCTTAAGGAATTTTGCTATAGAATCACAATGGAATTCAAATACACAGCTATACCTATTTCTCTAAAGGAAGACTGATGAATTTGGCACTAGGAGAGTCCAATTTTCTGGGCAGGGGTTCTACCACATATTTTCCCTACTGCAGGCCTTGTTCTTCACTTTGAACATATAAACACACTGTCTTAGATTTCAAGGATTCTGATATACACTCTTTGATAAGAAACTATCATGAGAAATGATGATTCTCTCTATTCTCTCACACCTATAGATGTTAATAACCCACTTCATGGAGATGTATGGCACAAGGCATTTTGCTACAGTATCAGATGATTCTGAAGTGATACCACTATTCTTTTGACAACAGTCATTCTAGATTTAAAGAAAAAAATCATTGAATATCTTGAGTAAATTGATGAGGTCTTTAAAAGCCAAAAGTTAGAGCAACTTTTCAGATTATGGTTGCCATGAAGTATCCTACTGGATTTAAATTTCAAGTGATGAAACAGCCACTTTCATGACACATATAAGTATAAAACTTTGTTGGTCTTAATTTCTTCGCATTTTAATGGAAATGACAAAAGTGCCAACTTATTGACTTTATAAGGAGATAGCATTACATAATTAAATTGTCAAAATTCACTGAGTTGAATAGAGAACATGCTTAATTTGTATTAAAGTAGTAATGTATTGCCATTAATACATGGATGTGTTTTTTTAGTAAATATTGAATAGGAAAACAAGTATTTCTACAGGAGATTCATCCTGGCAATAGTCACTATACAGTAGGCTGATACTCCCTGCCTTCTTTCAACCACATGCAGTTGTTGAGTGTGATATTGTTTTATTTCTACTCAAGAGCTATGGGACTCATCTTGGATTCCATTTAGAAAACACCAAAGTGCATATGGATATTATAACTTTTTAAAGACCAGAAATGATCTATTGTATGGTGCCAACAATAAATAAACTCCATAACAAATAAAGACTTTAAGCGTATGTTAAGCAGTTGTTCAAAATTCAACAAATAGGGACACCTGCTGTGCCTTAACTACTTCTTTGAGTTTTCTCGTTCTTGTCAAGTTAAAAAAATATGGATCCACTCTAGGGAAAATTTCCAATTGGACTCTTTGTCATGTGCCCCCTGCACCTAGAAATATATGAGAATCCACTTTGTTTTTAGATTGTTGGAGCATATTTCAAGACATGCACAAATGGTGAATGGAAGCCAATGGTTGGTGTATATTTGTCTCTTGCACATGGCCAGGGTTCTAGCAGAAGCAGACATGAGGACATGGATAGTACTCAAGGACAAAATCTTTGGTAGCAAACACTAGGACATGGAAGCCACCAAGAACAGAACGCACTTTCTGATGGACTTGAAGTTCCTGCAACACTACCATGGTAGCAGCAGTGGCATCACTCTGTGTACCTCGCATCCATGTGGAAACATTGTCAACAGTCCTCCAGTCCGTTCATGCCAAGCTGTGATTGGTCCATGCCAGCCATTCTGAGTGGTCTCTAAGGTCCATTACAGTGCTGGGTGTTCCTCTTAACCTACTAGATTCAGTCCTATGTAGACAATTTTGAGGGTTTTTTTTGGAGGGGGGCTATGTTTTGTTGGGGTTTGGGTATTTTCTTTTCGTTATTGCTCTGTTTTTTTTAATTTCTTAGCTAAGTTTAGGCAGATTTACTCCTTGCCATCCTAGCAAAAAGATATGAGAACACAGTGAATTATCCTCCAGATCTTAAGAGAAGGAGATTTTCACTGAACAAGACAGTATGAAGGAGATCATTGGCTATGCACGAGGAGATTTTCCCTGAACAATACAGTGTGAAGGAGGAGATCATTGGCTATGGTAGCTATGGATATGTAAAGTTGGCCTAGCACCACCTCATAGACACTAAGATGGTAGTGAAAATAATCCTGAAGGGAGAGTTCAATAATTGTCAGATCAAAAATGAGATGGACAGGTTGCGAAGGTAGCTCAGTGTTAGATGTTGCCTTTCATGCATGAGGCCCTGAGTTCAATTCCTCAGCACCACATGAACAGAAAAAGCCAGAAGTGATGCTGTGTCTCAAGTGGTAGAGCGCTAGCCTTTAACTTAAGAGCTCAGCGACAGTGCCCAGGCCCAAATTTCAAGCCCCAGAACCGACAAAGCGTTTGAAATGAGATGGACATTATTATGATTTTCACATCACCCACACATGATCAGGTCATTCCAGGTGAGGGAGAAGGAAGAGCACCAATACCTGGCATTGGAACTTGCCATCCAGAGACCTCCTGCGAGAAATGTAAAAATCATACCACCTATTCAAGAATGAAGTCAGAAGATTGTTTAGACAGATTGT
This sequence comes from Dipodomys merriami, assembly GCF_024711535.1. Classification (NCBI taxonomy): domain Eukaryota; kingdom Metazoa; phylum Chordata; class Mammalia; order Rodentia; family Heteromyidae; genus Dipodomys; species Dipodomys merriami. The sequence goes on along the minus strand of NW_027204938.1, from coordinate 979,940 downwards.
GAGGACTATGCATTACTTTAACGAATATAGAAATGAACATTGAGACATTAAACCCAATAACATCGTGTTGGATGATAAAGGCAATGTGAAGGTCAATGACTTTGGTATGAGCGTAAGGATTTCCCAAGGGTAAGTTGCTGAAGGACATACATGGTACCTTAATTTTGTCCCTACAAATATTCCTGCATGAAAATTATAATGGCTGTGAAGTAGACATCTTGTTCTTGGGAGTCTCATTCATACTCTATGGGGATGGCAAATTTTCCATTTGAATATATGCATTTTATCCAGATACAGATAATTGTCTTGGAGGTCACATGCATTTCTACATTCATCTGTACCAAAAAGAACAAAATATCATCTTGAAACTGTAAACTGCATACCCAAACAGAGGCCCAGTATAGAACAAAAAATGGACATTGGGGGCTGTGAAGGTAGCTCAGTGGTAGAGTGCTTGCCTTGCATGCATGAGACCCTGGGTTTGATTCCTCAGTGCCACATGAGCAAAAAAAGCTGGAAGTGGTGCTGTGGCTCAAGAGGTAGAGCACTAGCCTTGAGCTGAATAGCTGAGGGACAGTGTCCAGGCCCAGATTTCAGGCCCCACAGCCAAAAATCAATGGACATTGGCTCAAATAATTTGAGGAATGTTTCCTATGTCCTAATGAGCCATTATGTAATGCACTAACCCTTATTATTCTTGCACTCATGTGTGACATGAGGTACAGCCTGCCTGATATAAACAAAATGATATTGGACAGGATATTAAATGAAATCATGGTCATCTATTTTTTTATTAAAAAAGTGTCAAAATAAAATGACAACAGAATTAAATCAGTGCCTTCTTTTGTTTCAGTGTTCCCATCTCCTGTAGATATATAGTATGTATATATGTATATATCTCACAAAAATATTACATATTAAATATATTATATATAATTATATGTTAATAAATATACATAATTTTGGAGATGCAGTTTCATCCAATTCTCTGCTTTTGCTTCAAGCCAGCATTCTCCTCATCTGAGCCTCCTTCGGAGCTAAGATTATAGAACAGGACCATGCAAAATATTTCCTAATAAATGCAGCAGAGAGTCTGTCTTTAACTTCCAAGAAATACTAAAAACTTGAAGATAGTAGAATGATGAATGTAACATAAAACACTAAACTCATTGTAAAATTTCCAAAATTTATTTTATACAAAAATTACGGGAGGTGTTCCTGGAAGATGGCTGAGGAGAAGCTGGAGGTTAAACAAGTTCTCACATAGAAAGCAGTTTTAGTGTTCCAGTGAACAGTACTAAGCCAGAGAATCACACCAAGTGTGCCATCACAGGACAGAGAATTAGGCGAGAGAGGAAAAATCAAGGCAAAGAGACAGATCTGAGCACTTGCCTGCAGCCACAGTTGCAGCAGCAGCAGCAGCGGTGGCTGTTGCCGCCATACCGGCAACACAGAGAGTCCCGAACAAAGGCACCAGATGTGGCAGGCGAACAGATTCAACTCAACACCAGCAAGAACTGACAAGGAGTAGACACCTTCATCATGCAGTTCACAGACCAGAGATGACCCAGGAACCAAGACTCTAGCATGAGTAGAAGCCTGACATCCTCGCTCCTCAGGGAGCAAAAGAAGGAAGGCCACCCCTCTCCTGCCACTACAGGAGATCTCCATTTTTGATACTGACAAAGGCCTGGCTGAGGAGCTAGCACAGACACAGGCCTTGTAAGAAAACAAGAGTCATTGAGCAGGTCAAAGGAATATAACCTGACCTGAGAGGCTCAGCTACATCAAGGGAAAAGTCACTCAGCCCAGGCCGCCAGCCCCAGGAGTAGCTTTCTTCACCAGGTAAACAGAGCCAGAGGATGCCCCTCCCTTAAGCAGCCTTGACAATCAATTGAAATTCAGTAAATAAAAACTCTGAGAATGGTTCCAAGCTGGGCTCTGTGAGTTTCTCAGAAGCTAGATACTCAGGGAAAAGCTGTTGTTTTCTGAAAGGCCTCCACTCTACCCAGAACCTAGCCTCATCACAGCATCTCCAAACTAGAGGAAATGGCCATCTCCCTCTTTTGTGATACTCAAAGCAGATCTCCCTCCCATTGAACTAGCCTGGGAGGAGGATCACAAAATCCTGGGTAAAGCAGATCATTTTTCTGCCTGCTCAAACAAACTGACTTGAGAAACCATCCAAGCCACAGGAAAATCAAACACCACAAGCAGACCAGAGACTCCAACAAGACACTGGTTATGGACACAAGTGAGATACAAGATCTTCCCATCCACGCAAAAAAATCAAAGAACTCTTTTTTTGTACCTTTTATAAAAAAATTTCCAATTTTTTTTAATTTTTAACATTAAAAATTTTTTTTCTATTAACTTTTTTTCTTCCTCTTATAATTTTTTTTCTTTTTTCAAATTGTATTTTGTTTAGCTCTACTGGCCTTTTGATCCTTTTTCTTTCTCATTCTTTTCACCTTTTCTTCTCTTTCGTTCTTTTTTGCTTGACTTAATTGCTGTTCTGCTCATCCTCAGATATACCCACAGTCGATTATTAGACCTTAACCCCATTGTGAACACAATTAATCCAGAAATTTATTACTCAATTTAAAACCTCTTAGACTTAAATTCCTTAGTATCAAGACTATCTTTTATACCTATATAATATTTTAAGCATTTTTATTTTTAAGTTATTCACATCTCCTTTCTCTACCTCCCCTTCACTTATTCTATTCATGTTGTTCTCTGAATATTACATTCTCATTTTGCATAATTTTAAAGTGTTGTACTTTTATTTATAACTTTTGTTTTTCTATTTTTTTCTTGTCTTTTTTTCTTTTTCTTTATTTCTTTTTTTCTCTCTCTACTATCATTCTATCCAACCTATTTCCCGCTTTGAGATTAGGACTTAGTTAACTCTCCCTCTGCCTTGCCACATCCCTCTATTCCTATTTTTACCCACATCTCTCCCTAAACCTAATAATTTCTGTTTGCCAAATTCTTCTTTGCGGTTTTTAGCCCATTAATACATAGTTGCTTGATGTTGAATAGATATATCTGTTGAACTAGATTGTATCTGCAGACTTTTGATTGTGTAACTACAGTCTTTGGTTGATGCTTGCCTTAAAATATTTTTCTAGCACAAAATGTGTTACTTTTCTAGCACAAAATGTGTAACTTTCATCCTAAATGGGCAGAGCAACCTGCAAAAACACAAGAAAAATGGCAAGTTCAGGTATCTCAACTCCCACTCATGAAAATCAGGGGACAGAGCAGATAATGAATAATCCAGAGGAGAGTTCCCAAAAGCTCTACAAGCACTACTGGGAAACATGGTAAATGAAAATATTGAAAACCTGCAAAGGACTCCATATGCGTATGATAAGGAGAGAGAGAAGGCAAAAAAGGTCAATGCAGGAGTATCATGAGCGTGAGGAAGTTACTTAAATACTGATACAGGAATTGCGTGAGCAGCTTGAGAAGTAAAAGAGAAATAAAGGAATGGCATGAGCAGGTTGAGATCAGTCGAAGAGAAAGTCAGGAATGGTGTGAGCAGGCTGAAAACACTCAAAGACAACTACAGGAATTGTGTGAATGTGAGGAAGCTAATCAGAGTAATAGAGGAATTGAGAGAGCAAGATGAGAATACAGAAGGATCACCAAATACATTCATGGAATCCATAAACAGAAAGCTGAAAGGAATCAGAGAGACCACAAAGGGAATGCTGAATGGAACACAACAGAAGAAATGGGAGTCCAAGAAAACCATAACCAATCAACTTAGTGATTTGAGAATCAAAACTGAACATCAAATTAAGGAATGAAAGAAGTTCATACAAGATCTAAAACAAAGTTCAAACAAAGAATTTGAAGCCGTCAAGGATGACCAACTAAGAGGAAAAGAAATAAAAAAACAAAGTAGTGAGTCTTGACAGCAGGTTAGACCATGAAGAAGATTGAATCTCGGGGATTGAATACAGCCTAGATATTATAGAGAAAGACCAAGCAACCATACAAGGCAACTCCATGAAATATGATACATCTACTCAACACTTGAAAGACACCATCAGAAGGCCTAATCTGAGGATAATGGTTGTAGAGGAACACCTAGAGACAGAAGTTAATGGTCTAGGAAATTTGTTTAACAGGATCCTAGCAGTGAACTTCCCAAACATGCAAAAAGATAGGCCTGTTCAGATACAAGAAGCTTTTAGAACTCCAAACAAACCAGACCAGAAAAGGACATGCACCGTCACATCACAATCCAAACTGGATCAATTCAGACCAAGGAAAAGATCCTTAAAGCTGTCAAGGAGAAAAGATCAATCACCTACAAAGGGAAACCAATTAGAAACACTTCAGATTTCTCAGAGAAGACAATTAAAACAAGAAGAGCCTGGAATGATGTATGCCAAGCCCTAAAAACAAACAACTATTAACCAAGAATTCTGTGCCCAGCTAACCATTCCTGCATAACCACAGGTCAAATAAAATCTTCCATAGCAAAGAAAAGTTGAAACAATATACCTCCACCAAACGAACCCTACAAAATATTCTTAAATAGGTCCTACACATAGAAAACCAACAAGACCACAATAAAGGACAAGAAACCACAACCAAACTGAGAATCCAACAATCATAGGAAGAACCCAGTTGTTGCAGCCCCCAAGAAGGTGGATATAATGTCAGGAACTCCCAAATACCTCTAAGTACTATCTCTCAACATTAACGGACTTAACTCTCTAATTAAGCGACATAGACTGTCTAGTTGGATTAAAAAGCAAGATCCTTCTATCTGCTGCCTTCAGGAGTCACATCTTGCCCATAAAAACAAACACATTTTCAATGTGAAAGGCTGGAACAAAATCTACCAACCAAACGGCCCCCATAAACAGGCAGGAGTTGCAATCCTAATATCAAATAAAATGGACTTCAAATTAAAATTAGTGAGAAGAGATAAAGAAGGTCGCTCCATACTAATTAAGTGATCTCTCCTTCAGGAGGATATTACAATTCTAAATATCTATTCATCAAACAACGGAGCACCCAAATTTATGCAAGAAACACTACTTTCCCTCAAATCCCACATGGATCCAAAGACATTAATTGTTGGGGATTTTAACATACCACTTTCCCCACTAAATAGATCAACTTAGAAAAAACTCAACAGAGAAACCACAGAGCTAAACAACCGCATTAATCAATTAGATTTAACAGACATTTACCAAATATTTCACCCCACAGCGTCAGAATACACGTTTTTCTCAGCAGCATATGGAACATTTTCTAAAATAGACCACATTTTAGGACACAAAGCAAACTTGTCCAAATTCAGAAACATTGAAGCTATACCTTGCATTTTCTCAGACCACAATGGAATAAATTAGAACTCAACACTAAAAGCCACCAAAAAAATTCCTGTAACACGTGAAGGCTGAACAACACACTCTTGAAAGACCAGTGGGTCATGGAAGAGATTAGAAAGGAAATTCAAATGTTCATGCCATTCAACATAAATGAACACATAATATACCAGCTCCTCTGGGACACAGCAAAGGCAGTACTCTGAGGCCAGTTTTATAACTCTGAGTTCCTATATTGACAAATTGGAGAGATCTGCAACCAACAATTTAATGAGACATCTGAGCCTCCTTGATAAAGAACAGCAAGAGAAACCCCTATCCAGTAGATGTAAAGAAATAGTTAAAATTAAATGAATTAGAATAAAAAAAAACATAAAAAGAATCAACAAAATTAAGAGTTGGTTCTTCGAAAACATTAAAAAAAAATTGACAGACCCTTAGAAATCTTATCAGAAAAAGAAGAGAACACACCTAAATAAATAAACTCAGAGATGAGAATGCAAACATCACAACAGAAACAACTAAGATTCAAAACATTATAAGGGAATACTTCTCAAAACTTTATGCTAATGTTTGAAAACTTGGCAGAAATGGACGTTTCCTAGCAAATATTGACGTTCCAAAACTAAACCAAGATGAGTTAAACCAGCTTAACAGGCCCATATCAAGCATTGAAATAGAAACAGCAATAAGAGACTTCCCATGTAAGAAAAGCCCAGGACCAGTTGCTTTTACAGCAGAATTCTACAAGGCCGTCAAAGCAGAGCTCACACCAATACTCCTCCAACTCTTCAATGAAATTGGAAGAGAAAGTTCACTACCAAACACATTCTATGAAGCTATCAAAACCAGGCAGGAGCTCATCAAAGAAACAGAACTGTAGACCCATTTCTTTGAGGAATATTGATGCAAAACTTCTCTACAAACTTTTGGCTAATCAACTTCAACAATTCTTCCAAAAAATTATACACCATGATCAAACAGAATTGATTTCTGGGATGCAATGCTGGTTCAATATATGCAAATCAATTAATATAATTCATCACATCAACAGGAGAAAGGATAAGAACCATATAGTTACCTCAATAAATGCAGCAAAAGCATTTGACAACAACCAACACCCTTTATGATGAAGGTAATTGAAAAATTAGGAATCCATGGAACATTCCTCAATAAAATAAAGGCTGTCTATAACAAAACTACAGCCAGCATTATACTTAATGGTGAAAAACTTAAGCCATTTCCTCTTAACTCAGAAACGAGACAAGGATGTCCACTCTCTCCACTACTTTTCAATCTAGTATTAGAACGCCTAACTACACCAATAAGTCAATATGCAAACATAAAGGGGATCCAAATAGGGAAAGAAGAAGTAAAACTCTCCCTCTTTGCAGATGACATGATCTTCTATTTCAATAATCCCATAGACCTAACTCCCAAATTACTCAAGCTGATTCAAAACTTTGTCAATGTAGCAGGGTATAAAATTAACCCTCAAAAATCAATGCATTCCAACAATGAAAAAAGGGTAGCTGAAATTAGGAAAGCAGCATCATTCCTAATAGACCCAGAAAAAAATAAAATACCCAGGAATTAAGTTATCCAAAGTAGTGAAGGACCTCGAAGATGAAAAATTTAAAAACTTGAAAAAGGAAATCAAAACAGAACTTAGAAAGTGTCAAAAACTCCCGTACTCCTGGATTAGAAAGATCAATATCGTGAAAATGGCAATACTTCCCAAGGCTATCTACAAATTCAATGCAATACCTATCAATATTCCACAATCATTCTTCAAGATAATAGAATAGGCAATGCAATAATTCATATGGAACAATAAAAGACCTCGAATAGCAAAAAGGCTCCTCAACAGAAAGAACAGTGCTGGCAGAATATCAATACCAAATTTCAAACTCTACTATAAAGCCATAGTAATCAAAACAGCTTGGTACTGGCACAAGAACAGACCTCAGGACCAATGGAATAGAATTGAAAACCCAGAAATGAACCTACAGACCTATAGCCATCTAATCTTCGATCAAGGAACTAAAAAAAATATAATCGAAGAAAGACAGCGTCTTCAGTAAATGGTGCTGGCAAACTTGGTTAACTACTTGTAGAAAAGTAAAGCAATATCCATATATATCACCCTGTACCAGAATCAACTCCAAACGGACCAAAGACCTCGGAGTCAAAACAGACACTTCAAACATTACAAGATGGAATCGGAGAAACTCTGGGTCTCCTGGGGACAGGTCGAAATTTTCTTAATAGAAACCTAGAAACCCATCGAATCAAAGAAAGGTTGGACAAATGAGATTGCATGAAATTGCAGAGCTTCTACATGGCAAAGGATATAGCAGTATCAATAGAAACCCCACAGATTTGGAGAAGATCTTCACTAGCCTGACAAGGGTCTCATATCTAAAATATACCTGGAACTCAAAAAACTAAATCTCCCAACAACAAATTTTCAAAAAAAAATTGCCCAATAAATAAGTGGGATAAGACTTATAGAGAAACTTCTCTGAAGGGGAAAGAAGGATGGCCAATAGACACATGAAGAAATGCTCAACCTCTCTAGCCATAAAAGAAATGCAAATCAAAACAACATTGAGATACCACCTCACCCCAGTAAGAAGGGCTATAATCAAGAACTGTAACAACAACAGATGCTGGAGGGGATGTGGACAGAAGGGAACTTTACTGCATTGTTGGTGGGAGGGTTAACTTGTTCAACCACTTTGGAAAGTAATATGGAGGTTCCACAAAAGACTCCACATAGAGCTACACTATGACCCAGCAATCCCACTTTGGGGCATTTAACCAAATATGCAAACAAGACCATACCAAAGCTACCAGCACAACTATGATTATTGCAGCATTATTTACCACAGCTAAGAAATGGAACCAACCCAGATGCCCCTCAGTAGATGAATGCATCAAGAAAATGTAGTATATATACACAATGGAATTCTATGCCTCCATCAAAAAGAATGACATTGCCCCATTTGTTAGGAAATGGAAAGACATGTAAAAATTATATTAAGGGAATTAAGCCAGGCACAAAGATACATAGGTCCCATGGTTTCCCTTATTTGCAATAACTAGTACATGTCTGAGTCAAGCAGAAATCGTCAGATAAGTTGATGTTAGGGAAATGAACCATAAGATATGTATTCAAATGTTTTTTTCTTTCATCCTATTGTCTCTAACACATTTATAAGACTATTTCTTCATTGCTTTTTATGTCCTTCTCCCACGGTATAACCCCCGCTTTCACTGTATTTGATGTTGGTATAATTTGTTGAGGGGGAGGGGAAAAACAAATCGTTTACATAGGTATACAGGTGAACCCACTGCAACAATGAGACGTACAAGCAGTTATGTGGAAGATGAACTTTACAAATTTGTTAGGCTGTGGGGGAAGGAGGATTGGGGGGCCAGAGGATAGGATGGGAAGGGGAAACAAAGGAGGAGGCTACAATGCTTGATAAGAAATGTACTCATTATCTTGCCCATGTAATTGTAACCCCTATGTACAGTATTTTCACAATAAAAAACATACTGCAAAAAAATTAGGGGACAGTGTTATTCGATTTTCCATGAAAAAAGATTGATAAAAAATTAAAGACAGATATAGATCCCACTTGGAAATGTGAAAGTAATTGGACTGCCCATATGTTCAAGTCCTAATACTGGCCCACAACCATACATTAAATTAGTTTTTGTAAGTCTTTTATTGTAAAAATACTTTACAGAGGTGTTACAGTTAAATGAGCAAGGTCATGAGTACATTTCCTTTCAAGCATTGTAGCCTCCTCCTTTGTTTTTCCCCTACCTTCCCTTCCCTGCCACCTACACAACAACTCAACTCACCTCCAAATATGCAGAGATCGTTTTTAATGTAGTGTTTGTATATCACATTTTTACAATGGGTTAACCTGTATGCCTATTTAAACATTTTCTGTTTTCCCTTACCCTCCCCAAATTATAGAAATGTATATACAAGATGCAGGGCACCAGAATCAAATACAGTGAAAACAGGGATTGTACCTTCTGGGAGGATCATATAAAGTAACCAGAAATAACATGGTACCGTATGAATACATTAGAAACAACAACAAGAAAGGAAAAACCACTTGTGTCCCTATCTTGGTGTTCATTTCACTTAACTTCATCTTATCTGGTCACTTGTACATAGCTTTTGACCTTTTCTGCTTGTCCTAGGCATATACTAGTTATGGCAAATAAGGGAAACCATGGGACCTATGTTTCTTTGGGCATGCCTTACTTGACTTAATATAATTTTTCCAAGTATTTCCATTTCCTAACAAATTGGACGATATCATTCTTTCTGATAGAGACATAGAATTCCATTATAGATAGATAGATAGATAGATAGATAGATAGATAGATAGATAGATAGATAGATAGATAGATAGATAGATAGATAGATATAGATATAGATATAGATACATCTCTCTCTTTATATATATATTTATAATCACCTTTCTTGATCCATTCATCTACTTAGGGCCATCTGGGTTGGTTCCATATTTTATCTATGGTAAATAATACTGCAATAAACAGCGTTTTGTTGGTAGCTTTAGTATGGTCTTGTTAGTGATCATTTGTGTAAATGCCTGAAAGTCGGATTGCTGGGTCATAGGGGAACTCTATGTGGAGTCTTTTGAGGAACCTCCATACTGCTTTATAAAGTGGCTGAACAAGTTTTACACTCCCACCAACAATGCAGTAGAGTTCCCTTTTGGCCACATCGCCTACAGCATCTGTTGCTATTAAATTTCTTCTTTATAGCCATTCTCACCGGGGAAAGTTGAATCTCAATGTGGTTTTGATTTGCATTACTTTTATGGCTAGAGAAGATGAGCATTTCTTCATGTCTGTATTGGCCATTGTTATTTCCTCTTCTGAGAAGTTTCTCTTTAAGTCTTTAGCCCACTTATTTTATCAGGCAGTTCTTTCTTTGATACTTTTTTGTTGGAGGATTTAGTTTTTTGAGTTCCAAGGGTATTTTAGATATGAGACCCTTGTCTGTTGTATGGCTAGTAAAGATCTTCTCCTAACCCATGGGCTTTTTTTTATTGATTTTGCTAGCTATGTCCTATGTCATGCAGAAGCTCTGCACTTTCATGCAATCCCATTTGTGCAACCGTTCTTTGATTTGTTGTGTTTCTAGTTCTCTATTAAGAAAATTTCTGCCTATGCCAAGGAGACCTAGGGTTTCTCCTATTCCATCCAGTAATGTTATTAGGGTACCTGCTTTGACTCTGAGGTTGATCATTCATTTTGTAGGCCAAAACTTGGGTTTTTTCCATCTTTTGTGTTCATAGGAGTGTCTGTATTTTGTGGAAACAGGCTGCTTTACAAGGTATCATTCCGGGTTATGTAGTAGTTATTACATGGCTCCATGTAAGTATTGTGTAATGACATTGAGCTTTCTAATGATTTACCTACATAAATCTATTAATGTTAATTGTCATGAAGAATGTCAAACCTCCATTTTTGTGCCCATCTCCATCGTTGCTCTCCCTATTGTCTAGCAGTTTATATCACCGTCAGTATAACTGAAGCTGGCACATGGAACAGACATGGACTCTATGGATCCTGGCTGTTAATGGTCCCAAGTACAGCAAATATCAGAATCAATGAGATCAAAGCAGTTGTCCCAGGTGCCTAATTGTATGAATGTCCTTGGCTTCCAATAGACTCACCTGCCTCTGTCCGAAGCGTGGTAATGGTTTATCGCCATGAAAGCTTACACGGAAGCTTAATTTCTCAGTGTAGCCATGTCAGGAGGTGGAACTTTTAAGAGAGATTTCAGTCATAAATGGGTTAATACAATCTCATCAACTCTCTAGGGACTAACATTATCACTGTTAACAGTTTTTGAAAGCAACCTATGCCCCTTACTCCCTGTCATTCTAGCACATGCTATGATGCCAAGATCTTCTGTGATATGATTCACCAAGGGGACCTTGTCCCAGGTGCTACCATGCAATTTAGACTTTCCAGCCACTACTATTGTGATTGAAATAGACCTTTTATTCCTTATGAAGTGTACAGCTTCAAGGATTTTGTTAAACCATAACAATATGGACTAAGATGCTATTGTTTTTATCTTTTTCATGGAACTGATGATTAAACTGAGGGCCTTACACTTACTAGGCATATATGGTACCAGTGGAGCGAGCATGCCCCCAATCAATTTTTTTTCAGCTTGCTTTTCATATATGGTCTTGTGCTGACTTCACTCAAGCCACCCTAAGTACCCCATCCTCCTATAACTCTACCTCCCAATATCTGGGATTACAGGCCTGTGACACCACATTTTGCCTGTTAGAATATGCTATTCTTTTGGGGAAAGAGATACAGACCCTTGAGATGCCTATGTGGGTTTTTTTTTTTTTTTTTGTGTGTGTGTGTGTGTGTGTGTGTGTGTGTGTGTGTGTGTGTGTGTGTGTGTGTGTATTCAGGAGAACTGTTCTTGGTGATTTACTTAGTACTGAGGGAGAGTCTTCCTGAAGAATCTGTATTCTTCGTTCCTTTCACTGAAAAATAAATGCTTCTCTGCGTGCAAGTGTCTCTCAACTGTAATCCTAGCTCTTCAGAATGCTGAGATTTGGGGATAACATTGTTAAACCAGGTGATCCAGGAAAAGTCCATGACACTCTTATCTCCATTTAATCACCAAAAAAGTTAAAAATGGAGCTGTGGCTTAAGTAATAGAGCAATATGCTTGAGGAAAAATATACGAATAGCACCTAGACTCTTATTAAGGCTCAGGACCAGCACCCGTACAAAATCTCCAGATCACACTTATGCCATTACAAGTCGCCATTATGTCTACTGGATTATTTCTACAGGACAGTTGCAATGTAAAAAAAAACCTTTTATTTCTTCAAAGATATGTTCTTTCTGGACCAGCTTTATGCCCCATTTTTCTTGCTGGAATGATGTCTTGATTTTGAAGTAGAGGAAATATTCAGTGCGGAATCCCTCCCTTATCCATTATTAACATGTTCTCTCTTTTATTTTTTGGCAGTCTTTGGCAATGAACTCAGGTCCTGGGCACTGTCACTGAGCTTCTTCTTTGCACAAGGCTAGCACCATATGCACAGCGTAACTTCTGGCTTTTTCTGTTTATGTGGTACTGAGTAATTGAACTCAGGGCTTCATTCATTCTAGTCAAGCACTCTACACTAAACCATATTCCCAGCCACATGTTCTCTTTCTAAAATATGTCTAACATGTTTACCTCTGTCCCATCTCTGAAGCCACTACTCTTGAATATATCCTCAGTTTAACTACTAACTACTTTTCATTCCCTATAACTGCCGAAATATTTTCCATTGGACCCATGGAACTATCTTTCATTTTCTTAAATTTCACACTTCATTGTCTAAAGTCAAACAATACCTCAACGTTACCAGTGTCTGAAATTGAGGACACTTAGAATAATAAAAATATTTTGCTACTTTTTTTTGGCCGTGGGCTTGAACTCTGGACCTTGGGCACTGTCCTTCAGCTCTTCAGCTCAAGGCAAGTCCTCTACCACTTCAGCCACAGTGCCACTTCCAGTTTTCTGAGTTTATTGCAGATAATAATCTCTCAGCCTTTCCTGCCCGGGCTGGCTTTGAACCGGGAGCATCAGATCTCATCCTCCTGAATAGCTAGGATTACAGGAATGAGCCCCCAGTGCCCAGCTAATAAATAGCTTTTCATATGTATCAGGTGATACACAACAACTCAGACCCTTGGGGAGTCTTTTATCTTCCAGTCTGGGCAGGATATAACCCCACAATAGACTCTGGTAGGTAGCAAAATTAAAGAGATTCTACAAATATAATTAGTTCCCACAAGAGTTGGGTATGAGTTACTTCCAAGGAGTGAGTGCAAATTAAGGCTTTTCTAGAAGTCAGTGAAGCCAACAGAATGAATCCAACAGTAAGGAGAATATGTTTGTCAAGAAAGTATGGGGGTGTCTAGGAGCTGACAACAGTGGTTGTATGATAGGTGACCAGAAAGCAGAAACCACTGTCTCACAACCTCAGGACCTAAACCCAACCAGGCATCCCTTAAGCTTGGAAGAGATCCCCACATTCCATTAGAGACAATAGCCTGGTGGCCCCCTGTTAGAAACTGAGCAGCTGCTATAGACAAACCACACCCAAACTACCATTCCAAATTTCTAACCTACAATATTTGGTATTCAATGGATTAACAAAGAAATTTCTAGTAATTTGCCACATAATATGACAAAATAAATGCATCTCTCAGAGCACTGGTGCCTCACACCTGTAATCCCAGTTACATAGGTGACTGAGATATGAGGATCCAGATTCAGAGGGATTTCAAGCATCAATATCTGTGATATTCATATTGTCAATAAATAACAAAAACCTGGAAATGGTGGTATGGCTTATGTAGTAGGGCAACAGCCTTAAGGGAAAAGATAATTAAAAGCACAAGATACTAAGTTGAAACTCCAATACCAGCACATACACACACACACACACAAAAAAAAAACAACACAAAAATAGAATAGAAAAATGAAAACATTTGTTGAAGACCACCTGGTATTTTCTCTGCTCTGGGTAAAACTCTAATTTTTCTCAAACTTTTTCCTTATGCTTGAAGTAATTTATTAAAATTCTATAACACCACCATAAAGATATCTAATTACACAACTACACAAATGTGTTGGCCACAGCCATTTCTATATATCATATTGTAATTGTTACTGCAAACAAGTACCTTTCCTACTAATTTAATCTAATTAATTAGAAAAACAGGATTTGTATCTTAGTTGAAATTAAACTTAAACTTCTTAACTCATCAAAAGGAGTATGTGGGTGCTGTCACTGAGAGAAGCATAGAGCTGTTTGACATCAGGGGAGTTCCTCTGATAAAGCAAGGTCTATCATAAAGTCATGTAGATAATTGTTTATCTTTGCTCTTTATCATTCTTGGTGTTACACCTTTTGAGTTCTTGATTATTTATTTGGCAACTCACCCTTTAGTATATGTCTTCCAGTAAAAAATACATTTTGCCATACAACAGATGTTTATCCTTTAGATGAGGAATGCATCTTGTTGTTTCTCAGGGTTTATTTAGAAGCAAAGAGGAAGTGCTTGCATGTTTCTAAATATCTTGTTTCTTTCTGATTTCCTGTCTGCCATTCCTCAGGGCTTATTTTTCCTAATTGATGGTGCCTCCAATCTACACAAATTGCTATTAAGACATCATACTATTGCATTCAATGTATAGATTGTTTTTGATGGAAATTAATACCTACTTGATGCTGTGTGTTGCTGTTCACAATTGAGCCATGGTTTTCCTTTTAGCTCTATTTCAATTATTTTTGTAAATGTTAATTTTCTTTATAATGTATGATGTATTTTGTGTTAGATAGTTCTTAGTGTGTTTTATTGGATTGTATTGGTATGAACAACACTGGGGATTGAACTCATACCTCGTTTATGGGAAGAAACACTCTACCACCTAAGTGGCGATCAGCTATGGCAAGTTTTTTTTTTTTATTTGTTTTTCTTGGTCATGGGGCTTGAACTCTGGGCCTGCGTGCTATCCCTCAGCTCTTCAACTCAAGGCTAGTGCTCTACCATTTTAGCTACAGTGCCACTTCCAGTATTCTGCGTGGTTGTTTGGAGATAAGTGTTTCATGGGCTTTTCCTTCCCAGCCTGGAGTTGAACCACAGTCCTCAGATCTTAGCCTCCTGAGTAGGTTGGATTACATGTGTGAGCGACTGCCACCCGGCTATGGTAGTTTTTTCTTTTTTTTTCTTTTTTTTTTTGTTTTTTGTCGGTCATGGGGCTTGAACTCCGGGCCTGGGCGCTGTCCCTCAGCTCTTCAGCTCAAGGCGAGCGCTCTACCACTTGAGCTACAGCGCCACTTCCGGTTTTCTGGTGGTTTATTGGAGATAGGAGTCTCACGGTCTCTCCTGCCCGGGCTGGCTTTGAACCGCGATCCTCAGATCTCAGCCTCCTGAGTAGCTAGGATTACAGGCGTGAACCACCAGCGCCCGGCTGGTAGTTTTTTCTTTTAACAATTGAAATGATTAATTTTTGTCCTAATTTAATTTAATATTTTTATCTGTTTTTTTTCATCCCATGGAATTGAGTATAGGACCCTTTATATGTATGTATGTGAGTACTTCTATGTACATATGTGCCAATACTGAGGCTTGAATTTCCTTAACTTTTTCCAAGCAAGGTTGACCCTACACCACTTGAGCCAGACCTTCAGGTTTTTTGCTGCTTAATTGAAGGCAAGAATCACTGATTTGCTACTTTGAAGGATTAATTTTTGGATGGCAGTTCGGAGCCAGACTGCGCAGTCTCCTTATCTCTTCCCTCTAATAATTTACTCAGGAAACGCTTCAAGTGTCACTGTGGCTCAAGAGGTAGAGCACTTCCCTTAATGAAAAGCAACTCATATACTGTGCTTAGGCCTGAATTTAAACCCTGGGGACAGCACGTTAAAAAAAAATAACATACTCTGAATTGTTTGACCAGTCTAGCTTTAAACCATGATCCTATAGATCTCAGGTCTGAAATAGCTGGGATTACAGGTTTGAGCCTTTAGTTATAATAATAGCTTTCTATTATTTTCAATTATTATTATTGACAGATGCTTTAAAAAACACATATTGCTAAAAGTAGCTCATGTTAATAATCCTTGATATTATGGAGGGTGAGACATAAGAACCTCAGTTTGAAGTTGGGCCCAATGACAGAATGTCTGAGTCTTATCACCAACTAACAACCAAAAGGTTGGATGTAGAACTGTGGCCCAAGTTTTAGAGTCATAGCCTTTATCAGAAAAAGCTTAAGGACAGTGCTCATGCAATAAGTGCAAGTCTCAAGATCAGCACAAAAAAATAAAATAAACAGAACCCAAAATAATCCCAGGTATGGCTAGTGATAGTTTGCTTAGTTTTCCTAATATCCTGAATTTTATAGCCACCACAAAGAAAAATAGACAAACCAACAAATTACGTATCCACAGCCAGATGAAACTTTTCCTGATATATCTGCACTAATTATATTTTTAAAAAGTCTTACACTCTTTCATTTAGAAAGTTAACCTAAAAATAACGCCAGTTGAATAGAAATTGTATGTGATGACTACTTCAGCAACAAAATATTTTTTAGTTTTTTTTAAAAAGGACGTCACCTATTTGTCACCATATATATATATATATATATATATATAAACATTATTAAAATTTCAACTAAATATTAACTTCACTATCCTCTAAATTGAAGTGTTTACCTATATTTTATATCAGAGTGAGTTGTATAAACATTAGGGAGTTAACTGAGGCAATGAAACGGGGTGCAGGAAGAAATGTTCCTTTCAGAGCAACTTGGTTTGAGGCTGGCCACCAAGGTACGTCTTCAAGAGGCCAGGGCAGTTTCTCTTTCCTAAGGTGCCTTTCCTTGATTGGTCCTCTTCCTCTTGAGTCTAATAAAAGGAAGTGCTTATATGTAGGAGAACAACAGCAGCTTGAGTTGAAGATTTTCCTTAAATCCTCTTCCTTGTGTTGAAATGCAGGAACTAGAAAATTCACTGGCTGCATGAACTCTAACTTTGAAAGAACTTCCAAGTATGAAGACTAACCTGAGCCAGCACATTGTGGAGGAGGACATGGTGGTGGCAAAGAACAGATAGAACTTTTGCACAGAACATGGACATTCTTCTCCTGTGTGTAAGTCAGTAAGTCTGCATATAGGAAACTTCAATGTCCCAAAATTCCAATGTTAGAAAGGAGATTTAATTTTGTTAAAGTTCCTTTTCAGTGGGATCCATGCTTCTCCACTGTTCCTTTAGATTCTGCAGTTTTAGAAGGCAGTAGCATGCTTAACAGAAACAACCCCTTGCTTCCACAGCGCTGGATGCTGCAAGTCTGTACACATTTATGGAAAGTTTTAAAACATACTTCATCAGGGAGGAGAACAATGAGAGGGATGGTATTCTAATGGGGTTCAACTATTATTGTTTAGATGGTGACAAGTGTTGTCTGTATGTTGAGAAGCCTCTCTCCTTGCTTGAGCAACACCTCATCTGAGCCTAACAGCTGGGATTGTATTGGGCTCCTCTACATAAACATATAATCAGCTTCTTTTTAGAAGTGGTGGGTTTTATAAACTATTAGAAGCTATCAGATTAACTGCTTGAACTCAAGAGGGTACGGGTACTTAGCTGTTCACTTCTACTCAGGATAGTCCGGGTTAGTGTATTAGACAGTTTATATAAGTGATAAAATCAAAGCAAATGGAAGGCTTCAAGTAGTCTTAAAGATCTTTAAGAACATAAAATTCAGTGGAAAGTGGCACTGTGGTTCAAAGTGGTAGATCACAGGCCTTGAACAAAATATTCTCAGGGACAGTGCCCAGGCCCTGAGTTCAAACCCTACGATCGCCAAAAAAAAAAAAAAAAATTGCTTGTCTCATTTTGAAATGTCAATTTAAGCTTGTTATTTAAATTTTATACAAAAAGAAAGTTTTTGGTCTCCTAGGAAAGTTCTCCAAAAATTAATGTAGAGCAGAAGAGAAGAATGTAGAACCATTGTGAGATTAATTAGGAATTCAGAGCTATGAAAGACTAGAGTTTTAAAAGCTGAAATAAATACATGTCAGAGTGATGGAAACAAACTTAGCTTTCTAGGGATGGACTTTCAAGTCTTTTCAACACATTTGGATGGTTAGATGATGCTACATTTTTTAATTTTGCCTCACTCTGTCTTGGCGAGGTTTTTGTGGGTAAGAAGAAAATCCATTTTTCTTACCTATTTATGAACTGCATGATAAAACTTTAGCAAAGGACCTTCTGTGGCCACTTTTTAACTGGAAGTATTATAAGTTTTTTAAGACCTCAGAATCCTTTTGTACTGTTAGCCAGGCTGTTTTGAACTATTTACTTTCAAATTTATTAGCATAATACATTTATCATTGTAGGGAGGAGAATCCTATGCTAAATAAAGTCTACTTGCTGGAGTTGTTCGTAAGCAATGAGCCATTGGGTATTTCTGGCTTAGCCTGTATAGAGTAGACTGGATTGAGGTGACATTTCCATGATTTATAAGTAAAATCACCCTGCTCTATTAAAAGTGTGGGATCAAAAGAGTGATGGGCATTGGTTTAAGATTTCTTTTATTTTGCTATGTATAAATCCTCCATCATATATTTGGCTTTAATCTTCCTAATATGTTGTATTTTAAATATTTGGTTTTAGTATGATGTGAATTATAGTTTTCAAATTAAATAAGCAGGACATGTGACCTGAATGAGATAAGAATTTAATTTTTTGGTGGGGTCCAGTCTTGGGGCCTGAACTCTGGGCCTGGTCGCTGTCCCTCAGCTCTTCAGCTCAAGGCTTGCGCTCTACCATTTGAGCCACAGCACCACTTCTGGCTTTTTTTCTTTTTTATGTGGTGCTGAGGAATCGAACCCAGGGCCTCATGCATGCAAGGAAAGCGCTCTACCACTGAGGCACTTTCCCAGCCCTAGAATTTGATTAATTTTAAAAGGGAAAATATTATCAGAATTAAATCGTCACTCAAAAATCAATAATGAAAGGACATAAAGCAGAAGAATTTATGTGGTGCTTTATATATTCAGCCTTTCTTGCTTATAAGGTTTGCTGTGACCTGTTAGTAACAGATTTGCAATGGGTAAAAGTCCAGTTGTTCAAAAAAAGTTGTTACTTCAGCAAAGGTATGACAATGTATGAGAATGTTGAACCCTAGGTTTTTAAGAGGAAGAAACACAGATGTAAGACCTCAAAGATGCTGACTAAAATGAATGAAATTCACAGTCCATTAAAAGGAGTGTTTGCTATCTTCAACAGCCAAATGCATTTTTCTTTGCATGTGACTATCAGCAAAGATAAGATTGTAGACAGACTCAGTTCGTGGTTCTTATTCAATGAAGAGAATAAGGAGCTGTGTGGATGGCTGGTGTAGATGGAAAACAGTTCTACAGACAGCAGACAGCATCATTGAAGAAAGGCTTGAGAAGTTTCAGAAGGTGAGCCAACAGTGTCCAGGCAGGTGTAGTTTGAACACCCTTCTCACTGTTGAGAATCACATGTTACAGGCATGTTTCCTATAAGGGTTGAAGAGAACAGTTGCTTTGTTTGCATTGGCAAGTCAGATAGGAGGACTTGCTTGGGTCTCCTGAAGTATCTTGGTGTCTCAGACCAGTGAATGTTATTGCACAAGAACAGAGGTCATCTACAATGAAGTTGATGATTTCAGATAGTCACTAGGCCTCAGATGTAATGCAGCTCAGTAATACATGTAACAAGAGTGGTATTCATATAGTTAAATGAAACTGAGTTATATACACTTGTGAATTCCCAAGTAAATTAGAATGGAAGATATCCATGAGAGAAATCAGTGGGGCTGTTACATCAAGAAAGTAAGAACAAACCATAATTTGAATATGTTTAGTGAGCCTTTCTTGACTTTCCAACCTTTCCCTGTGAAATTGCATTAACTATCACGTATGATGAGAATTTCTCATTCATAAAACTCTTTAGGAGTCACGCCATGTTTGTGGCTAAGGAATAAATGCTTTTGAAGGCTGGGCACTAATGGCTCAATCTGTAATCTTAGCAACTCAGAAGTCTGATTACTGAAGATTGAAGTTCAAATCTAGTCCAGAGAAAATCTCCCTTTAGTCCTCAAAACCATGGAAATGTAGCTTTAGCTCAAGTTATAGAGCACCTTCCTTAACAGATAAAGCTAAAACACCTTGCCCACGTCTTGAATTGAAGTTCTCAGAGTGGAACAAATAAAAGTAAAAAAGAGAGATGCAGTAATAATGGAGCTTTATGTTTTCATAACTTACCAGGACCATATGGAGGTCATACCCGTGTTAAGTTAAAAGAAGGCCCAGCTGAAGCAAATGGGTGAACAGTTGAAAAGGGCCAGCAGCAAGGCAAGAGTGTTCAAGATGGATGGCAAGCTTAGCAACATCAAGGACATTCATCTTCAAGAAAGCACATCTCTCTAATTACATATTCACCTTTCATTATTCTCCTCATCGCTATGAACATCCTCTATGATTGGCTACACTTATCCACGAGAGTCAGCCGACCACAGCATACGATTTATGACATTTCCTGCATAAAGTTGCTTGTTCTCATTGTCATCAGCCTTTCAGCAGCTTCAGTGAAGAGCATGTTCTCCCACTTTCCCTGTAGTCAATAGTACCCTCTTCTATTTCCCTGCAAAGAAACTGTGGCTAGCAGGCTTGAGAATTGTTACATTCAGAGGTTCTTCAGTTTTGCATTTTTTCTTTCATTTCTTGGTAGGTGAGTTAGAATAAGAAAAACAAATAAGAAATTTGTTTTAGTTTAAAGGAAAAAATATTTATTTGAAAACACAAGTTATCATTATTTGAATTTATTTTTAATTTAAATATAATAGGGATGGTTTTAGTGCTGCATGCCTTTAAACCTAACTATTTAGAAAGCTGAAAGCTGGGGCTGGGAAGGTGGCTCAGTGGTAGAGTGCTTGCCTTGCATGCATGAGGCCCTGGGTTCGATTCTTCAGCACCACATAAGCAAAAAGAAAAAAGCCGGAAGTGGTGTTTTGGCTCAGTGGTAGATCGCTAGCCTTGAGCTGAAGAGCTGAGGGATAGCGCCCAGGCCCAGAGTTCAGGCCCCACGACCGGACCCCCCCCCCAAAAAAAAAGAAAGCTGAAAGGTGAGGATCATATTTTCAAGACAAAGTAAAATTTACCAGAAGACTCTTATCTTCAGCTAAGAACCAAAAGCTACAGGGGGAGCTGTGGCTCAAATGGAAGAATGCCAACCTTGAGCAAAATGCAAAACCAAAAGAAACTAAGCACTGAATTTAATTCCTACTACTAACACAAAAATATGTATGTGTGTATATATATGCATATATTCATATATGTGTGTCATATCTATATAAATTGTATATGCATATGCATGTATATATAATTATATAATAAATTTTTAGCAAGTGTCAAGAATATGCAAGCAAACATTTAGTCTTGCTCCAAAAAACAGATTCATATGTAAATATGAACCACTTGAATTTATAGGAGCCAACAAATATAGAAACGTAAACCACCAGACTAGAAATTGATAGAATGGATTTTGTTATAGAATAGAGTGTATGCACAAGATTAGGCATATGATAGTAAGTCATTTCCCAAAACATTGAAAGCAAAAGCGTAATAGTACAAGAAATCATATTTAGAAATGGACTATGCCACTCAATGGACAGGTAGATCAGGAAAATAAAACTGTGCATTTTCCCTTCTACATTTGATTCATATCCCCTCACTAAATTATCTATGATTGGTTCAGTTGCTGCCATAGTACCTCTCTGGTGGCTCCACTGTGATTCACTTTATTCTACTGAACCAGAAATGGAGGAGAGACGGACCACAGCACATTTGCTCGTTTCTCAATGAGCAGTGATTGGCAGGGGAGTTTTAAAATGCTACCCATGTTCTTGGTTGCCTAGTACCACCTTGGATTCCAGATTAAATCCTGGTAAACAGATACAAAAGTTACATGTAGTTTATTGTTCCAGATTCACAGCTAAAGAGGCAGATGGGAAATTGGAAGGGTTTGGTGTGAAAGCCACAGGTTTATGCAAAGCAGAAATCAAAGGATGTGGAGATGAAGCAAGCTATCTTGGAGGAAAAGGAGAGACATTTGAAGGTAATGAGCACCTCGACAGTGAAGACAGAGCAAGTGCTCTTGACCATTTCAAATGAGCTCCCAGAATGCCAGGGTAAGAAGTGAGAGCTTCCCAGAGCACTGCTGCTGAGCACTCGTCAGATCCTTTGCTATCATGATAATTGATTTTAGAGAGGAGCAGTGAGGTTTGTAAAAGTTGATTGCAGCTTACTATGTGGAGCCTGTTCTGCAGCATTGTGGAGTGTGGTCCCTCAGGATGCTTAGGGCAAAGATCCTATAGCTCATGTCAAAGAATGCAATCTACTTGGAGTAGACATTTATGGATGGCACATGCCTCATACCAACATGCTGACAATGAGCTGGTAGCAGTAGTTCTCTAAAGATCTAACAGCAAAAACCGGAGAGGGAATTCCTGAGCTCTACACCACAACAGTCTACCATGCCAATTGCTTCTATCCTAGTACTGGCTACCCAGTTTGCACACCCATGACCTTGTTACCCTGATTGTGCCACATCCTAATCCCTCACAATTTTTAGTCTTTCACTTTGTCTTTGGATTCCTGTCCCTGATAAACTGTCTGGATACCTGTATTAGGTACCCCAATCCCTTCTAAACTCTTTCTGCAACCCAATATCCTGCCAATGCAACTCAGTGATTAGTCACAATTCCCCTTTCCTTGGTATCCTAATCTCTGCTACTCTGTTCTGCTACCCATAATTCATAACACCATGGTTCCAGCCACCTGATCCCTGACACCCCTGTTGCTGATACCCCCTTCCCTAACCAAACAGGGGAAGAATGGGAACAGCCAGTTGAAAAGGGTACTGCTGTCCTCTTGTAGACACATTGGGACAAGTTATTCCTCAGGTATTTAACATGAGGGACTAACTGGAGGTGGAAATGAAAGAGGTTACTCAGAGGTGACTAAAATCTAGGGACAATGACATATCACTGGTTGATAGGAAAAGAAGGGCCCAAAGAGAAAGTTAATGAAAAAAGAAAATTTTACAAAAAATATTGGAAATTATACAATAGGTTTAGCTTATTCTTTTCTAGTAGTGATCTGAATTATTTTTTGACATAGATATATCACTGTTTTACAGTTTAAAAATTATATGAAAATGCACATTTATGTGGTGCTTATTCATAAAATATTTGCATATAATCACGTTAATGATATTCAATATTTTATGTTCTATGATATTTTCATGAGTCTGCCTTTGTCAATATGAATTGAGCTTTCTATCAATAAATGGAATTTCATTGTCTAATATTAGAAGATTACTGATCCTAGTACCGAAATAAAAGCTAGAACAGGAAAATTGAATAAAACTACATATTTGAAGGGAGGGTCAGTGGTAAGTGCTATGATGAAAGAGAAATTCTTCACCATGTAATCTGCGAAGAATAGAATGTGTTTTGTTGAATTATACTGTATTTAATCTTCTTAGAAAGCAGAACATTATCTTTATTCTTGCTTTATGGAAACTCTTGAATGAATGGTTTACAAAAATTATCAATATCAATTTGAAAATTCACTGATGTGAGTTATCAGATTATCATTATACTCAAAGCTGTCTTGAGATGCAGGCAGTCTGAATTCCTTTTCTATGAAATTAATGGAATAGTCTTACTTTGGAAGGGATGAACAGTCCTTGACACTTGTTCCAAAACAAGAAAGATACTGAAGAAAAAAAAAAAGAGTAAGGAGACCCAAGGCTGCTGAAATGAGCATATATCCCATTTGGACTTAAAAGGGTTTTTGTGCAAACAATAAGAATTTCATCTTAATAATATATTCCAAAATGTATGTGCTATGTGATACCTTTTAAATGTAATATTTAATGCTGTTTGATTACTTGGAGACAAAATTTTACAGAAAACCTTAAATTCCAAAAAAACTGCAATGCTCCAATAAACACCTAGAATAAATATATTTTAAAAATTCAGACAGATTGTAGGAAGATGACAGCACACTCACAGGTAGCCCCACTAAGTGTCTCTTACCAAAAGAGCCACACTTTACATCAAGAGATCCACTCCAATCAAACTTTAAATACCTAAAGGCTTTTTCTACTACAAAAGGTCTATCCAGCAGGCAAATAAATACAAGGCAAAAGAGAAGCAGTAAATGGGGCTCCTCCAGAGCAGCTGCACCACGTAACTCCACGCCATGCTGCCCTGGGACTTTCTGTATACTTTAAACGGAGGAACACCCAAAAGCTGAAGAAAGTGCTCAATACTAGACCCGCAGAAATTTAGGAGGGAATCTGGTGAAATGTTGGAAAATGCCCTCACAAACCCTCCCTCCCCCCAGAGTGGCTACAGGGAAGGAGTGAATTAAGCAAAACGACCACCATTACAATTGCCATAAATTGGCACCACTAGCTAAGCACCCAAATCAGCTTGTACCTGCAGCACTGGCAGGATCCCCGTGAGCCCCCCCCTCCAACTCCGCACAAGGTCCCCAGCAAACCACAGCTGCAGGCAATCAATTGCTATATGCTCTGCTGTCAATTGCCCTGCTGGCAACTGCCCTGCTGACTGTACACTTTTCTGGGACCAGCTCTCTCCCTGCTGCCACCCTGCGCAGACCCCAGGCTCTCATAGCTGCTGCACCATGAAGCTGTTGCAGGCATCTCTGCTGACACACCTAGTAGCCACAAGCCTAAACCTCCAAGGCTGCCCAACACCACGCACCACCTCCTACCACATCTGCTGCAGACCAGCATGGACTGCCTCAGTCCACACTAGCCTGCTGCACCAACCTCCACCCAGTCCTCCCAGTGCCAAGAATCCCCACGCTGCAACAGAGGAGACCCTTCAGAATCAGCAGAGCCACCCTCCCCCCACACACACACCTGGACCTGCTAATACCCAGACCCTCTGACTGAGAACTGGCCAACTCCATCTTACCCACCACAGCACAGGCTCTGTGGTCCAACACACTGCCAGCTACAGACCTTGTGTGTAACACAATGGGGTCCACTCCCTGGGGGTGGCAATTCCCTGTAGAATCCCAAAGCCCCCTGACACAAGCCCCCTTCCAAAAGGGAAGGATCACATCAAAACAGAACACAGAAAAAAGCTCTGTTCCTAAGGCTCTTGTGGCTATCTTGGAAAGCCTGGGAACCCAACTCCAGGTCTATGATAGCAGTCTACAAACCTGAAACCCAAAAAAAAACCTCCCTGCCAATGGGCCTGAAAGTGGGATTCTATATAGCAGGCACCCTCCTCCATCAAAAGACCATCTGCTTCCAACTGTAGAGAGCTGCGAGAGGCCGCACCTGGAAGATGGCGCCAGCTTCCGCCCTCCGCCTTCCCGATGGCGAGTGCTCTCGTGGTAAACAACTCCTTATATGGCTAAGGCAAAGAATCTGGCTTGCTTCCGCACACCTGAACCTATTGGTGGTTCCCACGTGGCGTATCAGGGTTGGCTACCCAGCGGGTACTTAAGGCTGTGGGGAATTCTCCCCGGGGTTGGGGTCAGAAGATTACTCAAAGGTCCTGAATAAACTGCAGAGAGAAGAGTTCGGTGTCACGACTTCCTTGCTGGTCGAGGCGGTAGCGACACGTGGTGGCCCGTACGGGGAACTCAGCCATAACCCCAACGAGGACTCAGAACTCTCTGCGGTCAGGGTGGTGCACTGGTAAGTTCCCAGGTAAAAGGGGAATCCCCGACAAAAGCGGGGGTAAGTCCCCAGGTAAAAGGGGAATCCGCGACAAAAGCGGGGGTAAGTCCCCAGGTAAAAGGGGAATCCGCGACAAGAGCGGGGAGTAAGTTCCCAGGTAAAAGGGGAATCTGCAACAAGAGCGGGGGGGGTAAGTTCCCAGGTAAAAGGGGAATCTGCAACAAGAGCGGGGGAGATTTTTGCTCTTCTCTGTAGATAAAGAGAGAGCGAGAACCCGGGGCTAGTCAATAGAGTAGCCAAAAGTGAAAGTAAAAGTTTGTTTACCAGCTTTAAATGTTTAAAACATGGGCACTTCTTCTTCGCACCCAATTGTTTTGGCTCTCAATGAGCTACTGCACTCAAAAAAGTTAAAAATAAAAAAGAGTACTTTAGAGAGATTTTTGAATGAATGTGACATCGTTGCCCCGTGGTTCTCTGTCTCCGGAAGCCTCACGGTGGCCTCTTGTGAGAAACTAGGGAGGGACCTAGATTTTGCCTCTGAACAAGGAACGCTTAAGAGCGGAGTGAGACCAATATGGAAACTGATAAGAGGCTGTCTCAAGGACCAGCGTTGCAGTGAGGCGGTAGAGAATGGTCAGGCCGCCTTAGAAATGCTGCAGGAAGAAAGATCGGAAAGGGCAGACAGCGAAAAAGAGGAGAGCAGGGGGTGTTTATACCCCGATTTTGCCGAACTAAAGACCTCTGAGTCTACAGACTCAGAGGAACTACAATAACTCATAGAACAAATAGAAAAAACAAAGATAAGAAAGAGGAGGAAAGGGAAGGAGAGAGAGGACCCAGATAAAGATGAATGCACGCCCTTCGTGCACCGCCCCACACCTTCGGCCCCTCCGCTCTATGCGGAGGAGCCCGGAAGTGGCAGCCCCGGCTGTTCTTTCAGCCCAGGCATGTGGAAAGCGGTCAGAACCGAGTTACATCTAGCCTGTCCAATATTTCAGGATCCACAGGGACAGCGGTATCATGAACCCTTAGATTTTAAGGTTATAAAATCTTTAGCTGAGTCTGTGCGGACATATGGAATCACAGCCTCCTTTACTGTAGCCCAGGTGGAGGCCCTAAACAGACATTGCATGACACCCGGTGATTGGAGTGGGCTCGCACAAGCTTGCTTGAGCCCAGGTCAGTATTTAGATTGGAAGGCCTTTTTGATTGAATTTGCTAGTGAAGAGGCTGCAGCCAATCAGGCTGTGGGGAACCCAGCTTGGGACAGAGATATGCTGCTTGGACAGGGAAGATTTGCCAATCAGCAGATAGGCTACCCGCTTCAAGTTTATGAACAAATCAATAAAATTAGCATAAAGGCATGGAAGGCCTTACCAAATAAAGGCGAGGTGAGTGGCAATCTCACCAAAATCCTGCAGGGCTCTATGGAGCCGTTTTCGGACTTTGTTGCCCGTATGGTCGAGGCTGCTGGCAGAATTTTTGGTGACCCAGACGCAGCCATGCCATTAATTAAGCAGCTTGTTTACGAGCAGTGCACTAAGGAATGCAGAGCCACCATAACCCCATATAAGAATAGGGGACTAGAAGCATGGATAAGAGTTTGCAGAGAGCTGGGTAGACCACTAACTAATGCTGGATTAGCTGCTGCTGTGGTGCAATTAACCCAGAAGAAAGGGGCTGGGAAGGTGGCTCAGTGGTGGAGCACTTGCCTTGCATGCTGAGGCCCTGGGTTCGATTCCTCAGCACCACATAAGCAAAAAGAAAAAAGCCAGAAGTGGCACTGTGGCTCAAGTGGTAGAGCGCTAGCCTTGAGCTGAAGAGCTGAGGGACAGCGCCCAGGCCCAGAGTTCAGGCCCAGGAAAAAACCTATTTAAAAAATGCTGCAAATTTGTCTAAACAGTTGTCTAGTTATCTTTTAGGTAATTGAACTGGGGAGTTCGACAGCCTGATGGAACAGCTCAGGGTTGCCATCGTCATGGTGAACTCGACCCGAGTGGATGCCGGATTGGCGGAGGGGTTATCTTCATGGATCTCCGCTGCTATGAATCATCTTAAGGAATGGGCGGGTTTAGGAGCCCTGACAGGCCTTCTGGTGTTAGCCTCCTTGTCTGTGGTGCATTTGCCAAATTAGAGGTTCTCAGCGTCGCAGTGCAGCCATGATTATCCAAGCCTTTACAGTCATTGGAGCAGGTCAGTCCCCCCAAGCGTGGCTTGCCACCCTAAAACAATGAACACAGATTGCAAAGCCAAAATACTGCAGTCGAGAAGCATGAGTTTTGCCCTCGAGGAGAGCATGTTTAATTGCACACGGGTTCGATTCGCCTTTTCCCGTCCTTGTGAAAAACGAATCAATGGACAGGCTGAGTCATCCCTAGAGAAGGTACCCTCTGGGAGAAGGCTTGTATGCAGTCCTTGCATTGCACAAAAGGGATCAGACCTCTGTTCTCATCTGTGTTCTTTAAACAAAAAATGGGGAACTGTAGAGAGCTACGAGAGCCCGCACCTGGAAGATGGCGCCGGCTTCCGCCCTCCGCCTTCCCGATGGTGAGTGCTCTCTGTGGTAAACAACTCCTTATATGGCTAAGGCAAAGAATCTGGCTTGCTTCCGCGCGACTGAACCTATTGGTGGTTCCCACGTGGCGTATCAGGGTTGGCTACCCAGCGGGTATTTAAGGCTGTGGGGAATTCTCCCCAGGGTTGGGGGTCAGAAGATTACTCAAAGGTCCTGAATAAACTGCAGAGAGAAGAGTTCGGTGTCGCGTCTTCCTTGCTGGTCGAGGCGGTAGCGACAAGAACAGACCCCAGGACCAATGGAATAGAATTGAAAACCCAGAAATGAACCCACAGACCTATCGCCATTTAATCTTTGATAATGGAGCTAAAACAATAGAATGGAGGAAAGAGAGCCTCTTCAGTAAATGGTGCTGGCAAAATTGGTTAACTACATGTAGAAAACTAAAGCTAGATCCTTATATATCACCCTGCACCAGAATCAACTCCAAATGGATCAAAGCCCTCGAAGTCAAAGCAGACACTCTGAAAACATCACATGATGGAATATGAGAAACCCTAGGTCTCCTTGGCTCAGTCCGAAAATTTCTGTATAGAGACCTGGAAACACAACCAACAAAAAAGTTGGACAAATGGGATTGCAAGAAGTTGCAGAGCTTCTGCATGGCAAACGACATAGCTAGCAAGATCAATAGAAAGCCCACAGATTGGGAGAAGATCTTTACTAGCCATACAATGGACAAGGGTCTCATATCTAAAATATACTTGGAACTCAAAAAATTAAATCCCCCAACAACAAATCCTCAAAGAAACAACTGCCCAATAAATAAGTGGGCTAAAGACTTGAAGAGAAACTTCTCTGAAGAAGAAAGAAGGATGGCCAATAGACACATGAAGAAATGCTCAACGTTCCTAGCCATAAAAGAAATGCAAATCAAAACAACATTGAGATACCACCTCACGCCATTTAGAATGGCTATAATCATGCATTCTAACAACAACAGATGCTGTAGAAGATGTGAACAGAAGGGATCCTTACTTCATTGTTTGTGGGAGTGTAAACTTGTTCAACCACTTTGGAAAGTAGTATGGAGGTTCCTCAAAAGAATTCACATAGACCTCCCCTATGACCCACCATTCCCACTTTTGGGCCTTTACCCAAATCTTTACAAACAAGACCACACTAAAGCTACCAGCACAACTATGTTTATTGCGGCATTATTTATGATAGCTAAGATATTGGACCAACCCAGATGCCCATCAGTATATGAATGGATCAAGATAATGTGGTATATATACACAATGGAATTCTATGCTTCCATCAGAAAGAATGACATTTCCCCATTTGTTTGGAAATGGAAAGGCTTGGAAAAAATTATATTAAGTGAAGTAAGCCAGGCCCAAAGAAACATAGGTCCCATGGTTTCCCTTGTTTGCAATATCTAGTATATGTATTTCAAGCAGAAAAGGTTAGATAATGTGATGTTAGGAAAACGAACCCTTAGATATGTATTTAAATGTATTTTCTTTAATGCATTTGTTTCTAATGCATTTATAAGATTATTTCTTTGTAGCTTTGTATGTCTCTCCCCCCCAGTATAACCTCTGCTTTCACTGTATTTGATGTCGGTATAATTTGTGGAGGAGATGGGAAAAAACGAGTCGTTTAAGGATACAGTTTGACCATATGCAACTATGAGAAGTACAAGTTGTCATGTCAAAAACAAACTTTACAACTTTGGTGTGGAGGGGCAGGGGGGGAATGGGTGGGCGGGCGGAGGGAGGCTGGGAAGGGATGTGAAGGGTAAACAAAGGAGGAGGCTGTAATGCTTGATAAGAAATGTACTCATTATCTTGCCCATGTAATTGTAACCCCTCTGTACAGTATGTTCACAAAAAATTAAAATTCAAAATAAAAGTTAGATTTGTGCTCCATGGACCAAATTTCATGACTCATCAAAGAGTATCTTCACAGTACTTAAAGTATTTATATACTCAACATTGAACCTTTTTCCATTCTGTATTATTAATGAGCAAAACATAAATGTTCATAAGGCTTGCCTTTTCATTGGAAAATTCACAATAATGAATTTTCTAAACTTTCCTTTCTTTTATACAGCAAATAAAACTAAGTATGGTGTGCAGAGAAGTAAGTTAATGTCACCTCTATAATGCTTGGACCTGCTTGATCATCTCACGTAGCTGCAGCTCTGTCTTCTTTCAGGCATCCTTTCAGGCCAATTGATCTTCTCCTTAGTGCCCAGGTTAGGTAGCTCAGCAACTTCCCTCCAGTCTCCAAGGATACCTCATGGCTGTTTCATCATTGCAGAAAATAGATTTGTCTATTCTACAAAAAAATAAATGTGATTGGGTTAAGTCTCTACTGACATAAGATTTTATTTTACATTAGTCTATATTTCCTTCAGGGAATTCCCTAAATGTTTAATTAATGGAAGGAAGGTGCTGGGAAAGAGTGAGGGAACAGAAGACACTGTACAAACAGAAATGTATTTATTACCTGACTCATTTAATTGTAATCCCTCTGTACATGTTCTTTATAATACCAATAAAGTAAATTAATGAAAAATGTTCAATTAGACCAACCTGGTCAGAATGTAGACATGTCCAACTAGTCACCTAACAAAACTAATGCTTTACACACACTAAGAAGACAGTAAACTCCCAAATAAAGTGTACTTAAATCATTTGCAAGGCCACTCCAGCCCAGCCGCCACCACCACGCTGGGTCCTTTTTCCAAGATGGGGCACCAAGGACACTGCCTCCTGGGCTTCAATGCAGCTGCTATGAGGGTCTGTGGGGCACAGCCTTTCCAGCACCGAAGCTGCAGAGTGGAGCCAAGTCAGTACAGCTTGTTGTGGTACACAATTGTGCTGCAGTTGAAAGGGTGGCAGGCTGCACCTGAGGCCTCTGGTGCCCAGCACCCATCTCAGGCTTGAGTCATTGGGAAGCCCCGCGCCGGCAGGGGCAGCTAACATGCTGTGAACCTCCAACTAGCAGTGGGTGCTCCTTGGGCTCAGGCGCCAGCAGCAGCAGAGACTGGGACGGCAAAGCCTCAGGGACCCAGGAGCCTTGGCCCACTGTCCCATGCCTCGCCCCTGCTGACGTCTCCTGTGGACTGGCCCATGGACCCTGCTCAGCATCTGTGAGCACCAGATGCTGCTCATCAGCAGCCTGAGTCCCACACTGCCAGCTGAGCTCCAGCAGCTGAGCACCCCTGGACTGGTTTCTCCACCAGGTCAAGGGCCTCAGGGAGACAGCCAGTGACTGTGCTCATGCCCTACCTCCTCCACCAGGCCTACATGAATTTCAGGCAGCCGCAGGATGAGCCAGAGGCCCGGAAGCAAGTCCTGGCCGGCCAGCAGCTGCCCTATAACCCCAGGCTCAAGGCAGAGCCAATGCACCTGCTCTGCAGAGGCAATGGCAGTGATGGAAGCCACAGAGCTGCAGCAGAAGCACCGCTGCCTCCAGGCCATCCTCAGCTGCCTAGGGGCACCCACACCATCAACTCCTGGGGCTGCCCACTCAGGCTGCCCATATAAGCAGTGCTCATTTTCTTCTGTGTCCTCCCTTACTCTGCCAAATCCCCGTGGGTGCCACTACCTCCTCTGCCAACTTTGCCCTGGACACTCAGCTGCCATAGAGTCCCCTCATAGAGTTCATAAGGGTTGACGGCACTTCTGCGGACAGCCCCCAGTAAAGAATCAAGGATCACGGTGACAGTATGCAGAAAAAGGTATTCCACACATATTTTGATAGACTATGAAATCAGAAGAAAGCAAAAATTATCACATTTAACAAAAGAAATTAACCAGGCACCAATGGCTCACAGCTTTTATCCAAGCTCTTCAGAAGACTGATAGCTGAGGATCAAGATTGGAAGCCAGCTTGGGCAGGAAAGTCCCTGAGATTCTTATCTCCAATTATCTACAAACAACAACAACAACAGCAACAGCAGCACCAGCAACAAAACCCCACAAGCAAAGCTGTGTCTCAAAATGATAAAGTGTTAGCCTTGAGCATAAAGCAATGCCAGGGCTCCAGCAGTATCTGCAAAGCCTGACAAGCTCGACTCCCCCAGGATAGCTCACACCCTCAGAGGAGGTTGTGAGGAGGAATCGATCTCTGGGGTACACTTCAACTACCAAAATTTACATGCTCACTAGCACCAAGCAGGTACCACTTATAGCTCAACAACTCATTTCTAGCTCTTTCTCACCACACTCGGGTGGGAAGGTGAGGGAGCTATGGAGTAGCAGGATGCACCATTTTGGTTGAGGAGGGGGATATCTGATATCAGACCCACAGATCTCACCTGGATAGACTAGAGCTCTCCAGAAGAAGGCCAATGTCAACAGATAGAGTCATTCTCTAACAAGTGTAGAAGGGGGAATATTGGGTCTGAAGACTCCATAGTGCCCAACTTTGGGATTGGTGGCAGCGACTACCCCCTGCTGTGGTGACTAAGTGGTAGCATCTGGTTTGCTAGCCTATGAACAGCAGACGTGAAGGGGGGATGGATTGGGGTTGGGCCTGGGCAACTCCCTTTTGCTGAGTTGTTGCTGCTACCACCATTTGGACATGCCAGGGCTTGGAGCAAGGCTGCTTGAACTGTGGGCTGACTGGCTCTGAAGAAGCAGAAGGAGAAGTGTTTTGTGCAGGCGGTGGCTCCATTACTGGTGGCTCTGGTCTTCCTGCCCAATGTGGGGCTGTGGGCTCTGCACTGTAGGCTGCAGCCTGATGGAACCCTGAGGGGCCGGGAGCCAGACAGCTGAGTGCCTAGGTATGGTGCAGACAGAATGTTGCACCCCAGTCTCCCACCCTGGTGTGGGTTTACTCCAAACCTGTGACTCCTTCTCCTTCCTCCTCATCTGGTAGGTGTCCTCAGTGGCAGCACCTGAGCAGTCTGTGCTTCTTCCTACTTTTCTCCCAAGTGGGGTCAATTGAGGTTGTGAGCATAGGGATTTGTCCACTCAGTAGAGTCAGAAATAGAACCCAGGCCCCTTGGTGCCCCAGTATGGGACCCTTATTTCTACTTTTCATACTTTACAATCAGTTCTTTCTGTTGCTCTCTCCTGTCCCCTGACCTCATCCAGCATTCTCTTTCTGGGGAGTACCCTGTCTGCACATGCCTGTGTCCCAGGATGTGATGCCTCCTGTAGGACTAGTGCCCTCATCATCTCTGCTTCCCTGCCTCACCTCCACCTACTTATCCTTGTGTCTCTACTCAGGTCAGTCCCTTTCCCATTTAACCATTTGCACAGGGACCCCAGGATTCCCCGCTCATTCTCCCAATTCACTGTTATCCATCCTATCTGTTTTTTAGGTATTGTTGATTCCTTGGGGAGTGAGTGCAAAGATCCTCTTGGAAATGTAGGTCCCTTGGATGGGGTGAAATGTGAATTTCTGGTTCTTTAGGAACTTGCCACCTTTGACTCTCCAGTAGTACAGACATATCCTGGTGGAGAGATTGCCCAAAATATCCCCTAGAGGATTTCCCTGAGGGTGAAATGACACATGCCTTCCTTCCCTGCTATGAACCGATGGCACGTGACATTTTTTTATATTCCAAACTGTGATCATATTTGTTTCTGCCTCTTTGAAACTTACTCATGTACCTGAATATGTTTATGTGCATTTGGACTAAATTATCAATATTTCTTTGTGTGTGTGTGTGTGTGTGTGTGTGTGTGTGTGTGTGTTTGTGTGTGTGTCTGTGTGTCTGTGTGTGTGTAGGTATGTGTTCAGATCTTTGGTCTTAAACTCAGGGCCTGTGTTCTGTCTTTTAGTTTTCACTCTTGGCCAGTGCTCTACCACGTGATCCACAGCTCTACTTCTGGCATTTTGATGATTCATCAGAGTTAAGAGTTGTAGAGTGGGCTGGGAAGGTGGCTCAGTGGTAGAGCGCTTGCCTTGCATGCCTGAGGCCCTGGGTTTGATTCCTCAGCACCACATAAGCAAAAAAAAAAGGAAAAAAGCCGGAAGTGGCACTGTGGCTCAAGTGGTAGAGCGCTAGCCCTGAGCTGAAGAGCTGAGGGACAGCGCCCAGACCCAGAGTTCAGGCCTCTCGACCGGACCCCCCCCCCAAAAAAAAACAAAAATGTCGTACAGACTTTCCTGCAAGGGATGCTTTAGAAACAAGATTCTGAGATCTCTTCATCCTGAGTAGGCAGGATGGAACTCAGGACCTTGTACTTGCCAGGGAAATGCTCCTCCCTGAGCTAAATCCTTAAACCCAGCTCATATTATTGATTGGCTGGTTTTTGCTCACAATTGGTGCTCTTTTTCGTGAGCCACATCTCTCTTTGTGGATATTTTTGTTTTGTTTTTTCAGTTTTCTGTTTTTTTGGTTGGGCATGGGGCTTGAACTCTCAGCTTGGGCACTGTCCCTGTGCTCTTCAGCTCAAAGCGAGCACTTCACTGCTTGATCCACAGTGCCACTTCTGGTTTTCTCCTGATTTATTGGAGCTTAGAGTCTCATGGATTTTCCTGCCCTGGCTGGCTTTGTACCGTGGTCCTTTGATCTCAGCCTCCTGAGTAGTTAGAATTACAGGCATGAGCCACTGGTGCCGGGCTCCTTCCATGTTTTGTTTTTGTCTTTTTCCTTGTTAATTAATGATAAGAGACTCAGATTTGCTTACCCAGGCTGGCTTGGAAGTGCAATCCTCTCATCTCAAACCTCATGACTGAATTATAGCTGTGAGCCACCAGTACCTCCCTTGGATTTGTCATTTTTGACAAATGCCAAATGTGTCTGTTGACATGGCCTGATCATTGAACATTGCTAAGAACCCAAGGCAAATTTCAGGAGAATGACAAAGATGTAGAAACCATTTGGTGATGACTCACACATACCATTACATAAGGTAAGTTAAAGACTTTCTTCCCAGAAAAACACAACTCTTACCTACATAAAAGATAAGGTGTTTAAGTGCCTCTTCATATTTATCTAAAATAGTATACACATTGAAAGGAACTCCACGATATGGATATGCTTCTCATGCATGAGAAGCAAGCACTCTATCATGGAGCCACCTTCCTAGGCCAATAAACAAAAGACTTATAAGTGTCAGCTGGGCACTGTTGGCTGATATTTGTAATACTAGCTACTCAGGAGGCTAGAAGCTGGGGATTATGGTTCAAGCCAGCCTGAGCAGGTAAATATGTGAGAATGCTAACCAATTAACCGCCCAAAATACCAGAAATCGAGCTGTGGCTCAAGTGGTAAAATCCTAGCCTTGAGTAAAAATAGCGAAGGGACAGGGTCCAGCCCCTGAGTTCAAGTCCCACTCTGCACTACCAGGTTAAAAATTTTAAAAAATGATAAAGGAACTTATCTTCTATGGGACTAAAACACTTGTGAGTAGTTGCTGACATACACGCCTGCCTTCCTACACCATGGGACACATGCAACATGATAGACTTAAACATTTCTGTTCATTTCAAGGTTAGGTACAATCTAGCCGGGCGCTGGTGGCTCACGCCTGTAATCCTAGCTACTCAGGAGGCTGAGGTCTGAGGATCACGGTTCAAAGCTAGCCCGGGCAGGAGAAACCGTGAGACTCCTATCTCCAATAAACCAACAGAAAACCGGAAGTGGCACTGTAGCTCAAGTGGTAGAGCGCTCGCCTTGAGCTGAAGAGCTGAGGGACAGCGCTCAGGCCCAGAGATCAAGCCCCACAATCAACAACAACAACAAAAAAAGGTTAGGTACAATCACATGATTACAACATATGTAGAAACTACATCAGAGTGAAGCTTAAGTTGATTTCCTTTGCCAGTGATCTTAGAAGTTTGTCAGAGCAGAGTGTCCTTCACAGGAAGAAAAGAAGCTCCTACTGACTCAACTTAAACTCATGTTGTGAGTAGAAATACTGCTGGGCTGTTTGTTAATGCAGCGTTACTTGGCTGGTTTTGACTCATCCTGGTTCCTTGAAGGCAGAGCCCCATCTGGTTGCATTTTGGGGGCCTCAGAGGAGGTCACCATGAAATAGTAACTGAAGAATACCACCAACTCCCCTTCATGAAAACCTTATTATAGTTTGAAGCCAGTGGTTCATATGTGTAATCCTAGCTACTCAGGAGGCTAGCAACCTGATGGTTGTGGTTCAATGCCAGCACTCCAATTAAACATCAAAAAATCTGGAATTGGACCAGTGTCCCAAGTGGTAGTGTGCCTGCCTTGAGCAAAAAAGCTCAGGGACAGCCCTAGGAATGGTACACACACACACAGACACAGACACAGACACAGACACACACACACAAACACACACACACACACACACACACACACAAACACACATATACCACTTATTATTAGCTCGTCTAATGCTCCGAACAACCATATCCCTCAGTTATCCTTATTTCCATATTATAGAGGAAGAAAATTCCTGGAGAATCAGTGACACCAGACCCTAAATCCAATCCCCTGCCTCAGTACCTTTCATTGGAAAAAAAACCTGTGGCCCAAAAGACAGGCTACATGCATTCTGTGGTGTGTGTGTGTGTGTGTGTGTGTGTGTGTGTGTGTGTGTATGTGCACGTGCGTGCGTGCATGCACACACCAATCCTAGGGTTTGAACTTTGAGTCTGGGTGCTGTCCCTTAGCTTTTATTCTCAAGTTTGGCACACTATACCACTTGAGCCACAGCTCCATTTCGTGGTCGTTAGTTTTTCATTGAAGATAAGAGTCTCACAGACTTTTATGCCCAGGCTGGCTTTGAATCATGGTCCTTAGATCACAGCCTTCTCAGTATCTAGGAGTCTACATGTGAACCATTGGCATCAGGCATGGATTCTTCACCCTTATGGGTAAACCTGTCTTACCTAGTTTTCCTCAGTATGAATTAGTTTCAATAATGTTTGATCCTAGGCCAGTTGAGACATATATTGTCCTTATTACAGTGTCTGGCTGGTGTTTCAGTACAGCAATTCCTGCTCTGCCTGAGATGAAAGTTCTTGAGAAGGACAACTAAGCCAGGTGTTGGTGACTCACACCTTTAATCCTAGCTGGTGAAGAGGCTGAGATCTGAGGACTGTGGTTCAAAGTCAGCATGGGCAGGAAAGACTGTAAGACTCTAGAAGTGGGACTATGGCCCAAGTGGTAGAATTTTAGCCTTGAATGAAGAGCTCAAAAACAGTGTCCAGGTACTCAGTGCAGTCCCTAGGACAAACACAAAATGAAAGAAAGAGAAAGAAAAAAGAAAAGGAGTGGGGGCAGGAGGAGAAAGAAGGAGGGAGGGAAGAATTATGGAATTAGTGGCTCAGTTATGTAATCCTAGCAAGAAAACCAGTAGTGGAACTGTATCTCAAAATAGTAGAGAGCTAGCTTTGAGCAAAAAGCTCAGGGACAGGCCCTGTATTCAATAACAAAGACTGACAAAAAAGAGAGGGAGAGGATAGAAGGGGAAAGGGAGGAAAAAAGGGAGGGAAGGAATGAACTAGTTCAAGAGTTGAGTGAAATAAAATCTGCTAGGTATCTGGGAACCTACAGAGAACCAGGAGGCACAGTTTTTTAACAACACATCCTTGGCTGGTGCTAAAGATGAGAGTCCCCCTACAGAGCCCATCCTGCGCTTTAGTTCAGGCCTATTGAATGCTCCCTGGGCCGTGGGAAGGAAGAGCTAGCCTTTGCTTCACTTGTAAAGACTAGGAAACCAAGGACATCAAGGACCTCTCATAGCAAGAAGAAGAAGACATGGGTATCCATTCACTGGAATCTGATCCTTTGTGTGACATGCCCACTCTGATCCTTCTCCTATCCTATTATCTTCTGGTAGCCTGGAAAGATGTAAAAATCACCTAAATCACCAGGAAAAGAAAGGAAACTCCCTCAATGGCTATAGGTGGGTCTCTCTACCCCATTTGCCAGTCCTAGTCCAGCACAGACTCTGCCAGAACCGTGATTAGTAGACTAAACAACTTTGTGGACCAACCCCCCCTCTCTCTCTCGTTCTATTTTCTGGGGGAACCTTCAAAGACCGAGTATAGATAGAATGGGCTGCTATGTCCCCATTGGCACCAATAGTATTTAGCCATTTTCCTTAAAATCACAGCCAGAGCACCAATGATTAAAGTCAAAATCAAATCTGGGAGCAACTCATAACATGTAGAGCTAGAACATTTTTCATTGCTGGGGGCCTCTGGTGACCTCAAAGGGAGCCAGTGAGATAGGGGCAGGGATGAGGCTGCCTTGGGACTTCTCTCTGTGTCCTGTACCTTATAAGGATTCTCAAATCAAGGTCGGGCCAAATAATAATGACAAATAATAAATATTGATTACTAACAACTGTTGTATTGAGAGATGAAGGTTACATTTATTTTATTTTTACCCCATCAAATGTCCATACCCTCCCCATAGAGTATTTATTATTATTAATGTGCTTACTTAATCTTCATTTCACATATCAGAAAATGGTATTCAGAGAGATTAAGCCACTGACTAGAGCCACACAGCTCAAAATCAAAATAGTATGACGATAAGAATACTATCTGAGGCAGGTGCTGGTATCTCTTGCTTGTAATCTTAGTTACTTAGTAGGCTGAGGTCTGAGGATCACGGTTTACAGCCATGATCTCTGATTAACCACTAAAATGCCTGCAATGGAGCTGTAGGACAAGTTGTAGAGTGCTACTTTTGAGTGAAAGAGCTAAGGGATAGTGCCCAGATCTTGAGTTCAAGCTCAAGTACTGGCACCAAACAACAACAATAAAAATGGCTCATAACCATCACCTAAGACTATCTCCCACACACCAAAAAAAAACGAAGACCCGAAGGTGTGGCTCAAGAGGTACAGTACTAGTCTCAAGCAGAATAAGCTAGGGGAAAGTGTCTACACTTTAATTTCAACCCCTCCCCACTATAAACTTGTGTGTATATGTATATGTATACGTATATGTATATATAATGTGTCCACACATATATACACATGCATGAAAGTATACATACATGTGTATATGCTGATTGGGGGATATCAGGCCTGATAGCTCAAGCAAGAGAAAAATTTTGCATCATTCAGCCTGTAGATGGAGACTCAGAATTTCTATACTGCAGCTAAGTGGCAGAATTTGAGTATGCTCAAATTCTGAAATTCATCAAATCATTGGATAAAGTCCATTCTATTTAGGAAGGGTAATCATCATTTTTGCTTTGCTTTGTTTTGGTTTTGGTTTTTGGCAGTCCTGGAGGGTGAACTCAGGGCCTGGTCACTGTCAATGAGCTTCTTTGGCTCCAGGACAGTGCTCTACCACTTGAGCCACAGCGTCACTTCTAGCTTTTTGTTCATGTGGTTGTGAGGAATCAAACCCAGGGCTTCATGCATGCTAGGCAAGCACTCTAACACTAAGCCACATTCCCAGCCCGTAATAAATCTTCTTTACTCAACGTTAAAAATTATTTAAATCTATCTGTTTATATTTACCCATGTGATTAAAATGGTAATCACCTTCAAAAATATTTTCATAGCAATATTTACACTAATGTTTTACTAAAAAATGAAGCACTACATGCTAGCAGAAATAATGTGTTAAAATAGACCGTCTCTAGCCATGTGTTGTTGGCTCAAGGCTGTAATTTTAGCTATTCAAGAAGTTTAGAGCTGAGGATTGAAGTTTTATGAGACTCATTTCCAATTAACTACCTTAGAAAACTAATGAGAATTTATGGTAGAAATGGCAAAAGATGCCAGGGATATTGCCCAGGACCTGAGTACAAGCAATAACACTGGGGTGTGCATGAGCATGAACACACACACACACACACACACACACACACACACACACACACACACACACACACACACACACACACACACACACGCACGCACATAGACATACACACCATGACCATCACTATCATTAGAATATCATGACTCCACTCACAGGAGATCTGCAACAGTCAAATTGTGAGAAAGGAAGTAGAATGGTAGGTTTCCTGAGACTGGGGAAATGGATTGATGGATGGTGCTGTTTAATAAGTGCTTAATTTCAGGTTGGATTCTGAGAAAGTTCTAGAGGTTGGTATCAGTGAGGCTGCATGAAAATGTGAATAAACTTAAAGCTACTGAAGTGTACAATTATAACTGGTTCATATGACACATTTTATGCTCTGGTTATTTTCCCAGGATGAGAGAACAGATAACAGTGCAGCCAGAGGGGGCCTGGACATGAAAAGATGGGAGGAGGCGAGGCCTCTTTTAGTGTTCACTCATTCTGTTTCTCACCAACAAACATCTGCTGTTGGGCCATTTGTGCTGGACTTATGCCAGGTTGAAGAAAAAGCAGTGAGTGGCTGTCTGTCACTGGTGCTCTATCATTTCAGCCACATCTGTACTTCTGGCTTTTGTACGTTAATTGGAGATAAAACTCTCAGATTTAGCTGCCTAGGCTGGCTTTGAACTTCAATCCTCAGATTTCAGCCTCAATGTACTATGTTAAACAAATGATTGGAACTTGCTCTTTGTTGTTGTTGGTTTTGGTTGTCAGGCTAGAACTTAGGGCCCAAGCACTGTACCTCAGTTCTTCTGCTTAAGGCTAGCATTCTACCAGTTTGAATTACTACACTACTTTTGGTTTTCTGGTGATTAATTGGAAATAAAGTTTCACAGACTTTACTGCTCAGACTGCTTGAACCTTGATCCTCTGATCTCAGCCTCTTTAGTACTTAGGATTGCAGCTGAGCCAATTACACATTGCTGTGAATTGCTCCTTCATGAATGAAGGGGTTCTGATTATCTCCATTTTCCAGATACAGAAACACAGGAAACAATTTGAAATTACTTGTATGTGATGTCAAACGTTAGTAAATGCTGGAGCTGGGACTTTTCTCCTGGACTTTCCAATTGCAAAACTCACCTTCAAATAATACTCCATTAGTGTGTGGCTTTTGTTATCCCCTACCCTCACATTCCTGTAACAAGGAATCAAGAATGCCCAGAGGTGTGACTAAGTACATGGCTGTCTAGTGAGGAGAGTGCCTGGGTCTGAGTCTGAACTTCACTACTGAAATTGGATTGAAATGTTTGTTTGACCAGGATTTAAGTTTTGTGATGCTGGCCCTGGCAAATCATTAGTTCTCTTCCAGTGTCCTGGTTTGTAAGACTAAGATAATGATTACCTATCTCATAGGTTTATTACCAAGTTCACAAAGAAAAAGGTGGGTTGGTGCCTAGCATACAGTCAGCAACCCATTGACGTCAACTCTTTATTTCATTGAGTAAAGATGGCAGCCTATGTCTGGTTGTCCAGTTCAGTGGTAAAGCCTATACTTATTTAGCATGGTGTAGAGGAGGAAGGTTGTGAGGGGAGAGGAGGAAGAACCAAGAAGAAGGAAGAAGGGGTGGAATGTGGTCAGGCACAAGCAGCTCAAGCCTGTAATCCTAGCTACTTAGGAGGCTAAGGTTTGTGGATGGTGGATTAACCCAGTCTGGCCAGGAAAGTGTATGAGACTCTTAAGTCTGATAAAGTACTTAGAAAAAGCTAGAAATGGCATTGTTCCTCAAGGGGTAGAGCACTACCCTTGACTGAGCAAATTAGGCTCAGGGACAGTGCTTACAACTGAGCTCCAGTTCTAGGCAGGGCTCAATCAATCAATCAATCAATCAAGAAGTAGAAGTGGAAAATTCGGTTGTGTGTTAATCATGAATTTTTTTTTGCTATGACAAAATACTTGACAGAAATATCTTAGGAATTTATTTTGCTCAGTGTCATAGATTTCAGGCAGTCATGGCAGAGCAGAATATGGTGGACATGGAGAAGGGGAAGGAGTAAGAGAGGGAGAAGGAGTGCTTCCATGGGAGGATTCTCTTTTCTCCTCTTTAATTCCATATGGAAAGCCAGCTTATGGGACTGTGCCACCCATGTGCAGGAGGTGTATCTGCTTCAGTTAGTCTGCTTGGAAACCCCCCAAACACACCCAGAGTTAGGTGGGTGCATCTAAACACAATCAAATCAATCTCAATTAAGTTTATCCTCAAGATTAACCATCACAGTTGCTAACTTCATTTACCTCCAAATTTACCTTCCTTGTTCTCTCACAACCCACGTATCATTTATCATTCTTGTTTTTTTTTTCACTTTTAGACTATTGTGTGTGTGTGTGTACTTTAATTGGAAAAAAATTGAATATAAAACAGAATATTCCATTGGGACCTTAGAAAACCATTGTATCAGTCCTATCTCCATTTCCACTAGACCCTGTAAGTTTCCACTTAAGCAATATCATTTCAAATATTTTCTCATCCAATATGAAGAAATCTTCCATTCAGTGTCATGTAGTATTGTAGGATTAGAGGACCGAAAATACATTTAAGAAATAGGCCATGGAGCTTATCTCACAATAGCAAAAGTTAAGGGACCATTATACGTTCTCTGGCATATGAAATTCCAAAATCATACATGTTCTACTCAGACTTGTTGTCCCTGGAGTGACTCAAACCTGCACATCTGAGTTAGGGTAGAAAGAAAGAGTGCAGCAGTGGTTTAGTAGTGGTGATTGTGATAAAATGCATGCAGCATACCCCAATGTTTAAAAAATACAACAACTACCAATTATAGTCTGGAAGTAACCTAAGGATAGACAGCAAATGAAGAAAATACTAAAGGTTAGTAAGATATCTGAGTTTTTAGAGAGCTTTTATGTTTATGTTTAAAGAACATAATTTTTAAAAACACAACACGTATATCCTCCCTCTTCAAAGGACAGAAATTCCACAGAGCAGTTGGAGAGAGGCACAGAGGCCTCTCGTCCGTTTAGTTATAATTGTACATATTTCTGCCTTCCAAGGTTGGGAACAAGTATCTCTCATCTTAGGCTCCCATATTTCTCTCATAAACAAGACAACAATAAGCTAATATTAGTGGAAATTCTCAGTGTGCTGAAGGCCAAAGAAGCAGCACCTTGCTAGGCAAACCCTGAAAAGCCTGTGGACATACTCATGTTTGGTCCTTGGAACAGCTCTGTAGAAAAGTAAACTTTTCTATAATAGTCTAACTTAGTGGAACCAGAGAAATAAATGAGTTCTGTCCACAGTTGTTATTCTTTGTTACTTTACAGGTTCTATTTTATTAACAATGATGAGATATGCAAATAGTCAGTAAGTGTGACCACAATGGAAAAGTATATCTATTGGGAGAGAAGCCCGATTTCAGATTTAATAGACAGATTTTAAGGACTATACTACTACTAGTAGTACTACTACTAGTACTACTACTACTACTTCTACTACTGCTACTACTACTAAACAGGAAATAGAGCTATTGGAAGATAACCCCAGTGGCAGAGGGAGAGAAAATGGTTTAAAATGTACATTTATAAAGTTCATGTAGACTCATATGCTGGTGGCTCATGCTTGTAATACTAGCTTGTCAGTAGGATAGGATCTGAAGACCAGGGATTAAAATCAAGCTGGATAGTAAAATCCAAAATAATCTCTAATAAAGTGATCAAAATAATGGAATTAAGTGGTAGAGAGCAACTCCAGAGGGGGGGAAAAAAAGGTAAAAGACACTTCAAACAGGAACAAAAGAAAGTGTTAACAATTATATATGTAGGATTTCGTATATGACATTTTCATATATGCTTATAATGTATTCTATTTGGTACATCTCCCTTCCTTCATCATGATGTAAAATAGTTTGGACATGTTTCATTGTTTTATTCTCATACAAGTAACAATGTTGACCATGTTTATTCTCTTCATTCAAAATTCTTTAAAAGCATTTACAAAAACAATATAATGAAGTAGGTTAAAATTATATTAGGAAGGAGAGTGGATGAGGAAGTATGATTGAGTGAGGTCAATGAAATAAATTATATTCTTGCATTAAACTGTGACCACGAGGCTACCCTGTGTACTGAAAATATGTTAATGAAAATATCTGTTTTTCAAAAAGAACAGTTGATAACCAATATCCTACCTAATGGTGAAAATTCCTATACTAATCTCCTAAAATCAGCAACAAGATATCCTTATCTACTGTTACCACTTGTAAGTTGAAGAAAATGGAGTTGCAAGGAAAATCAATTTGACAATAGAAATGTCCATTTCTGTGTCAATAGGAAAGAGTGTAATTATCTTTTGTGAAGATAACATTATCTTTTATTTATGTCATCCTGGACCTAGAACCCAGGGATTGTGTTCTGTCCCTGAGCTTTTTACTCAAAGCTAGATTTCTACCCCTTGAACTGCAGCTCCACCCCTGGTTTTTTTATGGTTAACGTGAGTAAGAGTCTCAGGAGTCTCATATACTTCTTTGCAGGGACTGGCTTCCAACTGCAATCCTCAGAAATCAGCCTCCTGAGCAGTGAAGATTACAGGCAGCAACCACTGGCTCCCAAACCTCACCTTATTTTTTATTTAGAAAATTACAAGAATTAACTACAATTATTATGTTCAATAACTGAGTTCAATATATATATATATATATATATATATATATATATATATATATATATATATATGTATATATTAGAACAGGTGAAATTGGTCAAG
The DNA here is from genome assembly GCF_024711535.1 of Dipodomys merriami. Classification (NCBI taxonomy): domain Eukaryota; kingdom Metazoa; phylum Chordata; class Mammalia; order Rodentia; family Heteromyidae; genus Dipodomys; species Dipodomys merriami. The sequence continues at coordinate 935,197 of NW_027204938.1, read as the reverse complement.
GAATCAGTTTAGTGTCAGTAAACCTTTTGAAGATGCGATGGAAGATATTCTAAATTTTAAGGAAAAAAAAAAAAACAGAGCAATTTACAGTCAGCAAATCATACCTGGTAAGCAAAAACAGAAGCAAAAGCAATGTAATCTCATAACCACAATTACATTATCATAACTAAGAATTAAAATGTGAAATTATGTAATTCTCCCCAATATATTTCCATTATCTGATTGGTCTCACAATGTTTCAAGAGGCAAATGGTGATTTTAAAGTAGAAACTCACGTTAGCTGACACAGTTAGGAGATAAATTTCCCTATGCATCAAGGAACTCCTCAGACTTAGAGTCTGACACTGGTCCAACCTATGTAAGACCAACTTCCTCTAGGGTAGCCTATCACATTGTGGGAATTGTAGTGTCCATTGAAGCACAGATGCTTTGAAAGGGTTGGGATTTTTTTTTGGAAGTATGGGGTGGCAGAACCTACTTAATGTGCGCCTCTTCACCCACCATTGTTTTCACTCTGTAAATTCGTTTCTTTCCCTCGTTGCTGCTGGAAATGCTATGAAGTACAGTTTTGCACTTCATAGTTGGAGTAGCGAGGCAGGTGCCCAGCCAGTCTTCAGGGGACCTTGACAACTGTAACTTGAAGGAATCTCAGGCTCTGGAAATAATGTGAGGTGAGAACCCTAAGATGGGTGTAGGACCTGAGTCTACACTCCATGTGTTACTCCTTTCTGGGGTTAATGATTTGCAGTTCATGAGTTTGCATTGCCAGTAGACTATGTGCATGCAGACAACTGAAAAGAATGGTTCTCCAGACTAAGAGAGCCAAGAGCTTTGTTTAAACTCCATGACCAAGGGATTCTGTTGTTAACCCATGTGAATTTATTCACTTTGCCCAGCTGTAACATGAGCATGGTAACAATTCTAGTGATGTTGTGAATTGTGTGTCTGCCTGGAGTCTTCTTATATTGCAATTTTATTTTGGTATTCTGTGTTGTTTCTCCTACAGGTGTGTCTTTTCTGCTCCTGCCTTGTTAGCCTTCTTAGTGCTCCTTGATTGAGTACATACATGATTGTACACGACCTTGTGACTACAGACAGTTGTACATATTATGGTAGTGTGTGCTTTTTCTGTATTTGTAGAAATGAAGCCTACTAGTGTTGGAAGGGGGGCACCCCATGAAAAGGAATTAACCTCCTCAAAGGACAGACCTCGTCAACTCTGACAAGTCCTAATGAGAAGATGCAGAAAGTCACAGGAAGGGGGAAATATTTTTAGCTTTTCTTACCTTAAGCAAAAATTGGTTCTACTTCCCAAACACAAGATTCCTCTAACATTCTCAATCATTTCGTGTTGCTGGAAGGTTTAGACCAACTTTTAGGAGTGGAGGAGAACTGGGTTTAAGAATAAGCCAGAGACTATCAGCGGTAACATGAGGCTGTGGTTTGGTGTACAGGAGTAACGGTCACAAATGATAGTATCTGCCTATTTACTAATCCTTAATCCTATTCTCACTATCATTTCTGGCATGTGATCTCTCAAACTAATCCTGATCGTGCCATATATACAATTACTAATTGTAGAGCACATGGGCAGCAAAGATGGCACTGAGAGGGAGTTGGTGGGCAGAGCCCAATTTGCTTTATGTTCTGTGCGTAACCAGCCTGTGGAAGCTTAGGTGCATGATAGGGTATGACCTTGACAGTGATTGGTTCCTCTTCCTCCCCTCCCATGCCACCTGGTCTTTTTTGCTTTAAAAACTGCTTGCTCTGTGTTAATAAATGAGGTTTCCTCACTTGAGTTGACTCCTTGCTGTGTCTGATTGTCTCCCGAGCTAAGGGAGGCTGGAGAACCAGCTAGTGGGGGACTTACCATTCCTTGGACCCCGTCCGTCTTTTGTGGGACAGAGGAATATCCGACATCTGGCGCCACAAGTAGGGCACAAAAGGAAAAGACACCGGTCAAGGCAAAACAGTCTCTCAGGGTAAGTGAAACCCTTACTATGGGTAATGCTATCTCACAGAAGAAGGAGGAGGAGGCAACATTAGGCCTAGAAGGAGTAAAGTAGGACTTGGGAATTGAGAAGGAAAAGGAATGGGTCAAATTGGAGGGAGAATGCACTGAGACATGCACAGTGGAAGTCAAAACGAGGGTGAAAGTTACCCCCTCTGACTCAGGTCCCCTTGATAGTCGTAGGCTCCCTCCCTATTCCCCCGATTGGGTGGGGGAATAGGGTAAGACACCCTACAGGACATGCGAGAGGGACCTGCAAGACTTGGACTCCTACCAACGATCCATGTAGGAGCTGAGGGCTGGGGAAGTAACCTACTCAGAGGCCTACCCTGGAAAGGAAGGGCCACCTGGGGGCCTGGAGCCTAGGCCACAGGATTTACATCCCCAAGTGTATCTGGTCAATCTGGCACCAGGAGCAAACAGGCCCTTGGAATGATATCCATGGGAAGCTAAGGATCTTAAAGAGCTCTACAAGTCAGTGGTGGAGGATGACCCGAACTCTCCTTGGGCCCAGACCCTATTACAGGACATTGCTTATCACCCATGTGTCCATAAGGACGCTGGATGTAGCCAAAGCTGTTCTCACCAGTTCTCAGTTGATTTAATGGTGTGCTTTCTTTAAGGAGGAATGTAGAGTGAGAGTGGAGAATAACTGGCAGCCTCAACCCGCAATACCTTTTACTTATGCCATGTTAACAGGGACTGGAGAAGGGTACTCCACTGGTGTCCAACAGGCCACAATACCTGGCCCATACTGTGACCAGGTGAGGCAGGCAGGACTTGCCAGATGGTACAAACTGGATGATGGGCCCACTGAGACCCCCATAGCAGGAGTGAGGCAAAAACCTGGTGAGCCTCTAGCTGAGTTTATAGAATGAGTCCAACAGAGCATTCACTGCAAGCTACCAGCAGGGAACCTCTGAGATCAGTTTGTAAAGCTGCTGGTCTGGGAAGGGATGAATGCAGACCACCGCATGTCCTGTGCAGGATTGAGAAAGAGTTCCCTGAGCAGATGGGTGGTGGCCTCCCAGAATGTGGACAGCAACAGCACCAGTCCCAATCATTAGCTTTAGCTTTACATGCTCAGACATCTGAAATGACTGAGGCTATTACCCAGGCGCTGGCAGCCCAGGGCCAAGGGACCCAAAGACCATCTGGGAGGGGTCTCTTATGGGCAGGAGGGGCAATTTAAGAGGGACTGTTTACAACAATCCCCCTCCAACCGGCCGGGGGGGGGGACCAAACCGCCCCCTACACCCTGCCCCAGGTGCAGGAAGGGATACCTTTTGAAAAAGGATTGTTGATCCAAGTTTGATTTAGATGAGAAGCCTTTAAACTAGGGGAGGGGCATCCTCCAGCCCTGTTTACTCAAGGAGTAACCCCCTCTGCTGCGAGGCACAGACAGCAGGACGACCCAAGCCCATTGGACCGTCCCCCTAGTGGAAGGACTAAGCCCTAAAATAAGTATTCTCATAGGAGGAAAGAGGTTTCACTGCTTAATTGACACGGGGGGAAATCAAACCATACTCAGGGAGGAGGAAGTGCCCTTGGATTGGAAGCTTGTACCTGGGCCCCCTATTTTGGGGGTAGGGGGCAACTCCCAGTCCAAAGAGATGGTTGCCCTTATGAAATGGACTAACCCAGATGTAGAACAGGGAAAGATATGCCCTTTAGTAGCAAACAGCCTCACTGCCAATTTACTAGGGCAAGACATGCTAAGACAAATGGATGCTGTGGTCATTATGGACCATCAAGCTTCCTATGATGATATCCTGGATGGGGAAGAAGCACAAAGGCTTAAACAGGACCTAGAGGGAGTTAAGAAAAAGGATTTTTTAAATTTCATAATTACAGAGAAGAACATAGGGGAACCGCTTGGGTGCACCCCCAATCCTAAAGGCCACTGTTCCCCGAGTACCTCCCATCAGTTGGAAGCCTGGAAGCCCTGTCTGGGTGGAACAGTGGCCATTGACCAAACCTAAACTTGTAGCCATCCACCCTTTGGTGGAGGAACAAGTAAACTTTGGACATATAGCCCCTTCTATGAGTCCTTGGAACACACCTGTATTTGTTATTCAAAAAGTCTCCGGGGCTTGCCATATGCTCCAATATCTACTTAAGGTAAATGAAAGGATGGAGCTAGGAGGAACGCTCCCAAGAGGCATGCCCTGGACTCCTGCTATACCTTCAGAATAGACCTTGGTTGTGATTGATATTAAAGATTGCTTTTTTTTTCTGTCCCCGTGCATCCAGATGACTGCAAGAAGTTTTCTTTTTCCATCCCTTCCCTTAAATTTTTCCAGCCTGATCGGAGGTTCAAATAAACGGTGCTGCCACAGGGAATGTCCAATAGCCCAGCCTTTTGCCAACAATACTTGGCCACACTTTTAGGGCCTGTTCTGGGTTCAGATACCTCCCTTGCCTATGCCTACATGGATGATATAATTCTTGGACACCAAGACCTGAGCCGCCTGGAGGGCCTTCTGGCCCAGGTTCTTGCCATATTTAAAAGGGGAGGGAGTTTACCATAGCCCTCACTGAAATTCAAAAGGTACCTCCTGTTAAGGTGCTTGGAACCCACTTTACCTTGACTCAGGCCAGACCCCTTAAGCCTTTGCTGGATATTCTAGCCTCTCTAACCTTAACACAACTTCAGAGTCTTTTAGGGGAAATCAATTGGCTGTTACCATGGGTTCCTGTCCCTAAAGATAGTCTTGTGCCCTTATTTGCTCTACTAAAAGACAGGACGCCCCAAGAAGTTATTACAATTACAGATATCCATTGGGCAATATTTTTGCAGTTCCAAAAAGCCCTGGATAAATGTTCCCTAATGAGGTATTTTATTTTTGAGCCCATTTTCCCTTTGGTTGTTTGCAGGTGTTACATTGATTTCTGCAGTTTTAACTCAAACAGGGGAGCCATTAGAGTGGGTTCACACTCCCTTTGGGGGCACACCTCAGGTGTACTCTCAGGCAGACCAACTTGCAGATGCTATTGTCAAGGGAAGGACCCAAGCCCAACGGCATTATGGCCTTGACCCTCACTTCATTGTTTTTCCTTTTCAGATGGCAGATGTTGAGTGGCTCGCTCGAGCCAATGCTCGTCTTGCTCTCTCCTTGGAGGGGTTTCTAGGCCAAATTGACTGCCATTATGGGCCATCCAAATGGACTGTCATGTTATGTCGACTTCCCCTCAAAATACCATCTCTATTTTCTCCTACGTCTATTCGTGGCACCCTCCATGTTTTAACTGATGAAGGAAAAGCAGGCTCTGTGTATGCAGACTTTGAGGAACAACAAAAGACCCCAAGCCAAGATTTCAGCCTTCTTAAGGGTCAGCACAATATAAAGAAATGCTAGCCATAATTATGGCCCTTCAGGACATTCAAAAGCCCTTTAATTTGTATTCTGATAGCCTATATATGATTAACTTGCTCCCTCGTATTCCCCAGGCACACATTAAGCTGGATGAAAACCCTATTTCCCCTCTTATGGTTACCCTTATGAGCCAATTAGAAGAGCGGGGAGCCCCTATTCATATTCAACATTTGAGAGAGCATTCAAAATTTCCTGGGTTTTTATCCCTAGGCAATAATTTGGTAGACCAGTTAGCTACTGGCCCACAACCATTAAAGTTACAAGAGGCTACCTGTTTGCATGATTTAACCCACATTAATTGGAGAGGTTTTCAGCATAGATTTCCTCAGATTCCTGTAAAGGACATAAAACGGATAGTACATACCTGTACAACATGCCAGCCCTTCTTAAAAGTATCCCCATTACAACCACCAGGGTTAAATCCCAGAGGCCTTAAACCTAATGTCCTCTGGCAAAGGGATGTTACTAATTTCCTAGCCTTTGGTAAGTTTAAATATACATTTGTCTCTATAGATACCTACTTAGGAGCATGCTGGGCCACAGCACATACAGGAGAAATAACTAAATATTCATAAGCACATTTTCTTCAATGCTTTGCCACCTTGGGTCTACCAGCACAAGTTAAAACCGATAATGGACACTGTTTTGTTAGTAAAGCAATGTCAGATTTTTTGACAAATGGCATATTAATCATAATACAGGAATTTCCTATATTCCCCAAGGCCAAGCAATTATAGAAAGAAATCACCAGTGTCTTAAGGATCAATTATTAAAACAAATAAGGGGAGTTAGCCCCCACATACAGATACAGATAGATTTGTTTACCATTAATATTTTCAATTTTTCAAAAGGGGCAACTGAATCCAGATTTCAGAAGCACTGGGAACAACTAAACCCTAAGCCCCATCTGAAAGTCAGGTGGAAGGACCCCCTGACACAACAATGGAGAGGTCCTGACCACGCCATGGGCAGGAGATTTGGATGTGTTTTTCCCAAAGGGGAGACAGTCCCCATTTGGATCCCTGCCAGGAAACTTAAGTTTTTACCCATTTCCTCTGTACAGGAGGATACCCAAGGATAAACTAACTAACAAGGAAAGAAAAAGGGCTATGGTCACCAAGGCTTGTATTTAAAAGAGGAAAGCCAGAAAGATAATTACTAACCATCCCCAAGGGCAACCAGACCTTGAGAATCTCTTGTGTTCTCTAACAATTGCAGATGGTGATACTCCAGCTGTTGGCTCTCCTGACCCTCCCAGTCTGGGATATGGACCTACGGAATCTGCATCAACCTCAACGGGTGACCTGGGCAGTGATTAGTGGTGGCAATGCAGAAATCATCAAATATCTTGTCTTTAGATCTTTTTCAACCCCACAGGCAAATAGCCAGATTAGAACAGGCCCCACCTCTGGATTCTGAAGAGGCAGACTGCTATTCCATCCTTGACTAATGTTAAAGGACTGCTAATGACATTGCTTGGCCTGGTAATGCATTTGCTGATGGTTTTTCTATGCTTTCCTTGCATGATACGTGCACTGCAAAACTCTTATGAGCTTAGCCAAACATTTACATAAGATCAAGCTCCAAGTGAATGAATTTCCCCCGAGAGGAATCACGGCCAGAGATGGGTAGGAGGGAGTGTCAGTCTGACCAACGTAAGACAGGGCCTTCCGCTTCACTCTGAAGAAGTTCCCGAAGACGGGTAAGGCAGACAATGTGATCCACCCAACCTAATACAGGAGGGTTCGCTTCTTTAAACAAAGACAGGGGAAATGTTGGGAGCCATTGGGAGCTGACAGTAAAGCTCAAAGGACATCTTGACCCTGTGCTCGGTTAAAGGCATGTACAAGGACCTGGCTCATTTTAAAGACACCATGTGCCCAGGATTGGTTTGCTATGTCTTCAGTTTGTTTTAAATGTTCCGTGTTTTTCTGGAATATAGTAGAATGGCCTGAGTGTGGGAGCCCACGAGGATTCACCATGCTGCATGTGTGGAACTCCCAATACCCAGGCTGCTCCTATGTTCTGAAGAGAACAACCTTACAAGATACTGACTTTTATATGTGCCCAGGAATTAATTGAACTGCTTCAGGCATTTCTAATGGTGGTGAGACTGATGTTTATTATTGTTCTAGGTAAGGATGTGAGATAACTAGGACGGGCTCTTGGATCATGAACAAGGGCGCTCCCTATCCTTGTCTGGCAAACCTCGACCCCCAGACTTGCCTTGAACCTCCTGAGTGGCCAATGCTATCCTTATCAATGTAATCCTGTTAAAATAACCTTGACAAAGGAGGGCAAAAGATAACTAACTGGGAGGTGGGTCTGCCATTAAAACAAAAAAGGCAGAATCTGTAGAGCACATGGGTAGCAAAGATGGTGCTGAGAAGGAATTGAGTGGGCAGAGCCCAATTTGCTGTATGTTCTGTGCGTAACCAGCCCATGGAAGCTTAGGTGCATGATAGGGTATGACCTTGACAGTGATTGGTTCCTCTTCCTCCCCTCCAATGCCAGCTGCTCATTTTTGCTTTAAAAACTACTTGTACTGTGTTAATAAATGAGTTTTCCTGCTTGAGTTGACTCCCCGCTGCTAAGGGAGGCTGGGGAATGGGCTAGCGGCCACAGTTACCTTTCCTTGGACTCCGTCCATCTTTTGTGGGCCAGATGAAGACCCGAGAATTAATGCTAGATCTATTATGTTGGTTTTTCCTGCCTGTTCTGGAGGTGTTGGTCAGGGATCTCTGGTCTTATAAAAAGTTACTGAAGAAAATTTGAAGTAATGTATTTTGCTCAAGGTTGTATGTGTTTTACATATTCTGAAGTTTTACCTAATGTTATCCTTCTTGTCACAATCTGCTCAAAGAAGTATTTCACTTTGGAAATTCCTTTTGGGAATTGAAGTCAGTGAAGCATAAGCACTCCTTTCAAATATCTTATAGAAACATGTTCAACCAATTTTTATCTTCTGCACTTCCTTTTGTGTTTGCAACTTTTAAATTGTTACTAACAGGGTTACACTCCACCTGGTTTATTTGTTATGGACAAATGCCAATTTCTCCAGTATAATAATGAGCCTGCTTTACACCATTTAAAATGAGACTTCCTAAACACGTATTCTGAAACAATTGGTAAAATATATTTTAATACAATCCAATGCCACTTTTTCTGTGCTAGTCCTCCTTCTTAAATTTAATGCCTGGGCACTGACCATGAGCTTCTTTTGCCAAATGCTAATGCTCTACCAGTTAAGTCACATCTCTACTGGCAACTATTTTTGGTAATTTATTGGAGATCAGAGTCTCCCAGACATTCCTCCCACAGCTGTCTTCAATCTATGATCCTAAGGTCTCAGACATTTGGGTAACTTGGATTAAGCAACCATAGCCCAGTTACAATGCCATCTTTTAAATAAAGATTATATTTTAATAAAATAATCTGAAATAGAAAATTTTGAAATTTTAAGGAGGTATGTTCAATCACTAGTATATATGAAAATAGTCCAAATCACAAAGCAAAAATAAAATATCCCAGCTTGAAATCTATAATACTCCTGACCTCAAACATTATGAATATAGACACAGCTTACAATAAATTCTTTTAAATTATTTTTTTGTTTTTATTTTCTTTTTTGCCAGTATTGGGCCGGAATTGTGGGTCAGGGGGTTATCTCTCAGCTGTTCAGTTCTAGGCTAGTGCTCTACCACTTGAGACACAGTACCACTTCTGGCTTTTTCTGCTAATGTGGCGCAAATGAATCATACACATTGCCTCATGCATGCAAGGCCAGCACTCTAAAACTGAGCCACTTTCCCAGCCCTCTTTCTAAATTTTTTGAAGAAACATCGTGGTGATGTAGAAAAACCCAATATTAATGTGTAAACATTGCTTTTAAATGATTCATATTGTCTTTCCTAACACAAACAACCTAACTGATGTGTACAGAGTAGATTTTCAGTTTTGGTAAATGTCAATGTAAAGTTCATTTAATTTTATATTATGAGTTTCCATTCCACAATATTGTATTTTAAAATATACAGAATTATGGACAATAGCTTTTCCTGTGTAATAAAACAACTGAAAATATAAAATGACAAAGCTATTTATTTGTTTTAATTTTTATGTATCTAGATTCTGGGGTGTCCTCACCTTAGTATTTTGTGCTAGTATTGTTTAAGTAACATATTAGACTTTAGTGTTCTCCTTCCTTGGATGTAGGTGGCTAATTGGCATTGTGTCACTCCGATTACTAGTATTTTAAGGTGTGTCTTTATTAAATCGTGTATATCCAGCAAGATCGCCATAGTTTTTCATATCAATGTTTAGGAAAGTGAGGGACTTCTCAAACTGGTGTTTATATCTTTTTTACTGATGTCCATTTGGACAAAGCAGGTTAAATGGCAAATTGTGCAGCATTGCACAAGGTTGTTCTGAGTATTTGTATACAGAAAAATATTTGTATACTTGACAACCATAATTGAAATTATAACAAGAAATATCTATTGGATGCATTTTTCCTGTATGAGTTTGGTGAACAGATATGGAATATTCACATGCATTGTTCTATGGTTATTAATTTTGTTGATGAATGAGGTAGAGCACAAATTCTAAATTGAGTCCTTAGGATAGTTTTGCATTAATAAAATGTACTTCATACATCCCTAAGTGTATTTCAGTAATAACTAATTGTACTAAAGTTGGGATGTGTTTTTTCTTTCAATTATTCATTTATTTTGTGGGAACATTATTTTTAAAAATCCTATATGTATATTAACCTAGAAATTAATTGCTTTTATCCTATCTACCAACTAATACATTGTGGATTCACCTTTAGTGAAGAGTTTAATGCTCTACTTGACAGAGAAAAAATTCTTTTCCCCAGAAGGCTTTATGATTTTCCAGCTCATTTAGAATATTTTCAACAGGAAAATCTGGGGCTAAATCACAGAGGTTCTTTCCTGACTACCTCATTTGCCAATCTCCCAGCCATGCTTCCAGAATCTTCTGATCATTGTCAACATCAAGAAAGAATGAAAGGATCTCTGGTGAGGTGTTTTTTTTTTTATTTCTCATGTTTTTACATTGCATTTTATGTCCCTAAGGGTGTCCAGGCTTGAAAGGACAAAAACAATTTCAGCTTTAGGAACATGTTTCTAAATCAGATAAAGATGACTTGTAGATTAAGTAATTATAAAATCTTATATTCTTTTTTTTAATATTATTTTATTTTATTTGAGAACATACTGTACAGAGGGGCTACAATTACATGGGCAGGATAATGCATACATTTCTTACCAAGCATTGCAGCCTCCTCCTTTGTTTACCCTTCACCTCACTTCCCAGCCTCCCCCCTCCCCCCACCCAATTATACCCCCCTCCCCCCCGACATTGTAAAGCTGGTTTTGACATGACATTTTGTACTTCTCATTGTTGCAACAGGTCCACCTGAATCCTTAAACGACTTGTTTGCCCCCATCTCCTCCACATGTTATACTGACATCAAATATAGTGAAAGCGGGGGTTACACTGTGGGGGAGGGACATACAAAGCAACAAAGAAATAATCTTATAAATGCATTAGAAACATATGCATGAAAGAAACGAAAACATTAAAATACATATTTAAGGGTTCATTTTCCTAACATCACATTATCTGACTTTTTCTGTTTGACTCATACCTATACTAGATATTGCAAATAAGGGAAACCATGGGACCTATGCTTCTTTGGGCCTGGCTTACTTCACTTAATATAATTTTTTCCAAGCCTTTCCATTTCCTAACAAATGGGGAAATGTCATTCTTTCTGATGGAGGCATAGAATTCCATTGCGTATAAGATCTTTACTAGCCATACAACGGACAAGGGTCTCACATCTAAAATATACTTGGAACTAAAAAAATTAAACCACCCAACAACAAATCCTCAAAGAAACAACTGCCCAATAAATAAGTGGGCGAAAGACTTAAAGAGAAGCTTCTCTGAAGAAGAAAGAAGGATGGCCAATAGACACATGAAGAAATGTTCAACATCCCTAGCTATAAAAGAAATGCAAATCAAAACAACATTGAGATATCACCTCACTCCAGTTAAAATCTTATATTCTAAGTTGAGTGCAGATCTGTTTCCATTTGTGTCTTGTTATTCTGATATGAGAAAAGGTGGTAACATTTGTTATGTGATTCAATGACACCAAGTAGGTGACTTCTGGAAGGTGAAGATTCACTAGCAGCTTGTCAGAGATCACATCCCCATGAGCAACACTGAACTATCTTAATGAAGTTTTACAAGAGTTGCTGAAATAATGTGATCCCATACAATTTTGGATGTGGTAGGGGACTGAGAAAGGTGTGTGTACTTAAATTACTGTCCTTACATAGTTTTTGGATTGTTCCATGGTCCTTAGCTTACCTGATTTTTAGCCTATGTTTGATAATATAATCTGTGGCCTTTCTAGAAATCTGTCTGTCTGATTCTAAGGTATCTTTACAAGACTATTTTTCTATGGTTTTCTCTGTTCATTCTGTTTCCTGCTTATTAGATTTCTTTACGTCCTTCTTTCTAATTTGTCTCTTTTTCTCTCTGTCTCTTTCTCTCATTTCCTCTTCTCTCCAATTATCTCTTCGTTTTTTCTTCAAATGCTCTATTTGGGAACCAGTTTTTCTTATTGATCAATTTTCCTTTGCTGATATGTCTCTTAAAATGGACATTTCTCTTACCATTGTAGAGGAAAATTGTTGTTAACCATAATCCGACATAGTTATATATTAATCTGGAGCCAAAGAAAATCAGACAAACACATATATAAAGAAAAAGAGATTGCTGGGTCATAGGGGAGCTCTATGTGGAGTATTTTGAGCACCAATCCCACTTTTGGGTATTTACCAAAATGTTCACAAACAAAACCACACTAAAGGTACCAGCACGACTATGTTTATTGCAGCATTATTTACCATAGCTAAAATAGGGAACCAACCCAGATTCCCCTCAGTAGATGAATGGATCAAGAAAATGTGGTATATATACACAATGGAATTCTATGCCTCCATCAGAAAGAATGACATTGTCCCATTTGTTAAGAAATGGAAAGACTTGGGAAAAGTTATATTAAGTGAAGTAAGCCAGGCCCAAAGAAACATAGGTCACATGGTTTCCCTTATTTGCAATATCTAGTATATGTCTGAGTCAAGCAGAAAAGGCCAGATAAGTTGATGTTAGGGAAATGAACCTTAAGATATGTATTCAAATGTTTTTTTTTTCTTTCATGCAATTGTTTCTAACACATTTATTAGATTATTTCTTTGTTGCTTTGTATGTCCCTCCCCCATGATATAACCCCTACTTTCTCTGTATTTGATGTTGGTATAATTTGTGTAGGGGAAGGGAAAAAACAAATCGTTTAAATAGGGATACAAGTGTACCTATTGCAACAATGAGATGCACAAGTCATTATGTCGAAAAAGAATTTTACAACTTTTTTGGGCTGGGAGGAGGTTTGGTTGGGGGGGGCGGAGGGAGGATGGGAAGGGGAAACAAATGAAGAGGCTACAATGCTTTATAAGAGTGTACACATTATCTTGCCCATATAATTATAACCCCTCTGTACAGCATTTTCACAATAAAAAAGCAGAAAAAAGCAAAAAAAAAATAAATATAAAAGAGAGATATAGTGAAACCTGGGTTCCCAAGGCTAAGTAGCACGTGGGCCTTGAGTCTCTACAATCAAACATTTTTTCTTGAATTTACATAGAGCAAGTAACCATGGATACATGAAAAAATATAAAGCATCTAGCTAGGTACGAGTTACTCACACCCATAATCCTAGCTAATCCGGAGGCAAAGATATGAGGATTGCAGTTCAAAGCCAGCAGGGTCAGGAAAGTCATTGAGACACTCATCTCAAATTAATCACCAGAAAACTGAAGTGGTGCTATGGCTCAATTGGTAAAACAATAGCCTTGAGTTGAAGACCTCAGGAACAGTACTGAGGCCTAGAGTTCAAGCCCCATGACCAAGAAAATAAATAAACATCTATATTAATATTACCATCAGAGCCGAAACAGAGTTTGTGAGAGACACTTTTTTCCCTTGTTTTGAGAGAGGAGACTGCAACCAGACAATGTCTAGACCTGATATACACATCACCTTTGCCTTCAATGTCAACAGCACTGAAAATTCAGCATTTCCAGCACTAAGGAAGGAGTGTGACACTCCAGTCTCTTAACTCTCTCAAGAATTGTCTGTTTTAACCCTTCTGTGGCCAGCCCTCAGGATTCTGAGATGTCAGGGTGGACTTGCCACCTCATAGCATTTCCACTTTTAGCTCAACTTCAGAGTTCTCTGCAGACAGTTAATAGCAACAAAAAGATTTTCCTGACTCTATTTTCTTTTTTTGGCCTAACCTCATTTGATGTGATACGGTTTCAAATTAAATATTGTATTTTCTTTCTAATAAATTTAACTGTTGTTCTAACTGCTGTAGATTTTCTTCAAAAGAAGTAGTTTAGGCTAGCACATTGCATGGAGGAATTTTTTTCAAATGACTTTAATTGTTATAACAGAGGTGATATACAGAGAGATTCCAATTATGTGAGTCAGTTAATGAGTATATTTCCTTTCATACACTGTCTTCCATTCCCTCATTCTCTCCCAGTTCCTCCCTTGCGTCTATACTCATGAGTTATATAGTTTACTTCATCAATGTCTAATGACCTCCACTACTACACTTTTCCACCCTATTTGCCTTGAGTTCTACAGCTTTCCCTGTGATGAGCAGACTACCAAAGAAGGAATACAATTCTGAATTTAGGACAGAATGGTTATAGTAAAAGAGACCTATCTCAGGCATTCAGAGATTAGAAATGTGGAGAAATATCTTCAGTTATGTAGGTCAAACATGGAAGAGAATGTGGCAAGCCCAAAGCCAAATGCTAAAGGGAGAGAAATTTAACAAAATACCCTGAAGTTGAAACAAGTTTTAAAAGGGAGAGCTGGGCTTAATGGGAATAGGGCAGAAGAATGGAGATGGAAATGGTTGACTAATACAGTCATAACCCTCAATGTACATATTTGAGAATATAAATAGGAAACTTGAAGGGAAAATGGGATTGGGGTAAGTGAAGGAAGAAAAATGGAAAGTGTGAAAATGATCCAGATGCATTGTACATTGAAATGCACATGTACACTCTCTTCAACACTGACATGATGAAACGAAATCCCTTTGCACAACTAGCTAAAAATTAAGTTTTTGAAGTTTGAATATTGAGACCAGAAGCATAAGCATTTAGAGATAAATTAGAGGATTGCATCGACATATTCTTGAGGCTTGTGCTCCTTTCAATATACAAAAATTAATAAGTGTCAAATCTACTGCAAATGTAAATTTTATTTTGTAAATTAGTTTTGCAAATTACTTAGAATATACAGAACCAAATAACACTATTCCTTCCCTTCCAATAAAAAAAGTCTTATTGACCTTTAAGTTGCTCAGTTGTTTCTAAATATCTTAAAGTAATGCATTAGAACTAATTTCATTCTACATTTAATTTTAACTTTTAAATCACTAAATTCTTTTAAAATCCTCTCACTTTGATACAGGTCTGGATAGATAACTGATGTGGGTAGAATCAAAATTACATATATGCTTACCTAATTTTCTCACTTCTGGGCCATAGAATACAGATGGTCCTTGTTAGGAAAATGGAGGCGAGTGGAAAAGGAATAGGATGGACTTGATCATCAACAAACAAGGACTGTTTATTGATGAACAGTGAGGGGCACAGCCTTTCCAGTGGGTTTGGAGGTTGTGTGAGGGAGCTGGGACAGGATCAGGGTTTTTATAAAAGATCTGAGCAAGGAGGTAGAGGTTAATGAAAAGCTCCTAGGTCAAGAAAGGTGGGGGCCTTTCAGTTGGGACCACAATGGGATGTGTACAGCTGGGCTTAGGTGGATTGCCCTTCCTGTAATTCAAAGGAGTTCACAAATACCCGGGATTTAGGGTCGGGGTCAATTCATCATATTCCATCTTGATAGAATGTTAGGGCCAAGAGGTGAGAGGCAAGTTCTTCATATAGGGTCTTTGAGACATAAAAAGAATTGTGATGAGTGGGAGTATCATGGAGTTATGAGAACAAAGCAGATTCCCATCATTTGTAACCCTGAAGGAGTATAAAATGTGGAGGGGCATCATGGTCTTTTCTGGCTATTTCCTGCTGGCATGAGGGTTTAAAGGAGTCACTGGGGCTGGGGTCTTTCAGGTCTGTGTTGGATCCAGGGCAGTGTCAGCAAAGCCTCTGGTTGCCTGCAGTAATAGGATGGCCTTGACTTGGTCCCAGATCCTGAATGAGGACTGTTATCCTGTTAGAGAGAAACTTGAAAATGATGAGATCAGTCAAAAGGCTGACAAGGTGGCAGGACTAGTTCATATGAGTGACACAGTAAAACAAACCCTGGGCACAAGCCATAAATGTTCCATTTGTATCATGAGCCCATAACCAGTCAGAAGTTAGGCCTGGATTGGAGAAGTTAAGGGCCTGGTGTGAGACCTTGATCATTTCCTATCAATAGCAGGTAACAAAGGCAAGAATGTAAATTCCTGTCCAGTTAGAAGTTAGACAGATACAGACAGTAGATGGACAAGCTTCTCAACTTGTGTCTATTGACCGCTTGGCTCTGGTTAATTTTGAAAAGGTAGGCACGAAGTGGCTGATGTGACATCATCTCTTATTCTTTTCCACCTTGTCCTGGACATGTAGGTGCTTGTGGCTTAGATATAGGCTTTGGACTCAAGGCCTGAGGGAATTCCCTGAGCACTTCAGCTCAAAGCTAGCACTTTGAGTCACAAGCTCACTTTTAGCCGTTGGCTCGTTAATTTTTGAGCCTGCTTCCAGCCTGGCTCTTTGCTGATTATAGAGTCTCAGAGGGATTTTTCTGCCCAGGCTGGCTTTGAACTGCAATATTTGCCACAAAAAATCTTTTATTATTTCCAATTAAAGCAACCAGAAATTAATAGGAACAAGTAGAGCTTACATGCATCCTGTCAAGAATTGATCAACAAATACTTGCCAGAACTCTACAATGACAAAACTCAATTGATGGGATGAGAGTTTGAACACAGCTTGGATGCCTGGAAAACCTGATAACCAATTTTACAAGAGGCTGTCCTGGCCTACACATGTTTTAACACCATAACAATGCAGCTGGCTTTCTCAGGTCAGGCTTGGAAAGGTTTCCAGAGAGTTTTCCAGGAGTCTTAGTTTTTGTAAATCTAAAGCAGTCTTTTACCAAGAATCAGCTGTGTGTGATGGAGTCAGTCAGAAGTCCAATCTACCATGGTGGAGGTTGGATAGTCCAAGCAAGATCTTGGCCAGAATCTGTCCCTCGGATGAATTGTTAGATCTCCTGCTTTGTTGCTTACAAATTTATACAAAGATTGGTTAAGACACTTGACTTTAGATGGACATAGAGAATGACATGATAGTTTTAATGTAAATCACAGCCAACAATTACATACAAACTTTTACTCATAAACTGTCTTTTAAGGCATATTCATACCATCTTCTACATACTCAAATTTTCTGACAGAAACAAATATGTGGAACAAACATTTTTAGAAAATTCTTACCTCCTTACCGGTGTTTATCCTCACAGCTGGCTAGGAGCTGAACTGGGTCTCACTACTTTTACTACTACCCTTGAAAAAGATGTTTTCTTATAACAAACAGCACATTTGTTGAGAAATATCACTACCAAGAATTATAAGAAGATAATTTTTACACAGTTTTTATGTATTATAATGAGATTATGTTGAACGTGCTCTCTGTCTCTCTCTCTGTCTGTCTCTGTCTCTGTCTCTGTCTCTGTCTCTCTCTCTCTCTCTCACACACACACACACACACTTAAACAAACGTTTTAAGGCGCGTAGGTTTTTAAAAAAATGAAAATCGGCTATAAGATTGTTTGGAATTCCAATGGCAAAGTGATATTGTTTTGACCAATATGATAAAAAACCATGTGTTCAAGGCAATACCAAACAAAATGCAAGGCAAATTTTGACAAACAGAATTTCCACCTTTAAACAAACATTGACAACAAGAGAAGGAACCCTTTAAATCAATTTTGGTGATGAGGTGGTTTAGTATTTTAAATTGAACATTTTAACCATTAGAACAGTGAAGAGTATAGAGGAGATAGGTTGGTGGAAGTGTGGGGGTTGAAGAAAAACCCATCATGTGGTCTTTGTCTCTTGCTAGGTTCAGCTTCCAAGGCATGTAGAGAGAATTGGGGGAGGAGGTGGTTGAACAGGTTTGTAAGGGGAAAAGATAGCACTTTTAACCTGCCGATATTTAAAGGGAGGATGTGGCATAATGAAGTTACTGAAAAGGTAGTTTGAATAATTGGATAAAGTTATTGGAAGAGGTGAGAGGGAGGGATTTTTCTTTGGTAGCCACTTAGAGGAGAAATTAAGAATCTAGATTTTGAAGTGAGTGGACTCAGGAAAGAGGAAAGGACTGTATTATTGTCTAAGTCCCTAAGAGAAGAAGGATTGGCTTGTTTCTATTATGGGATTTCAGGGTGGTAAAGGAAGAGAGCAGCAAAATACAGAGGCTTTCCTCAGTGTGTTTGTCAGCCAGCCTCAGTCAATAACAGATTAACGAATTGTCCAGACCAGAGGACCATTTAATTATGGTCTGGAAGGGAAGAAGGTGTATTAGCCATAGAAGAGGGTTGAGAAATGTATAAGTATGGAGGGGTTTGTTTAGAAGGATTTTTAACAGGACTCATAGCTTGTTGTTTTACCTTTGGAGGCCTATGCCCACCCCCACCTTGTGTCAGCTACACAAGCATGCAGACAGGCAGGCACAGAGACTGGGGTCAGCAAAAGGAGTTTGCTTGAAACAGACACAGTTTTAGCCTAGAGAATATGGACCAACTGCAAATACCAAGAGTGTAGTTAGAAGAGCAAGGAAGGAGAAAAGGTTCTTTTGTGATGGAGGTCATCAAAGAAAAGAGAGATAGAGGGAAATGGAGAGGGGGAGAGAGACAGATTGAGTTGCTACAAGATAAGGAGTTACTTTTTTAGAGGAAACGTTGGGTGGCTCCTGGCAGAGAAGGGCTTGGTGAGCAAGGCAGGAGAGTGGAGAGGGAGCCCTCTGGAGTGGAGGTCAGAGAAGGACTTGGTGGACCGAACAGAACAAGCAAAGTGAGGATTTTCTGGAGCAGAGCTTGAGGAGGGCTTAGGTTTAGGGGACCTCAGACTCCTCCCAGTTTCATTGGAGAATTGTTTAAATCAGCAAGAGTGAAACCTAAGGTTCTGAATTTAGGTCAGCAGTGCCATGGTAATGAGACCAGATTTTGGAATAAAAACAAGTCAGTTTTGGTTTTTTATGACTGTAAATCAGTCAGCCCAAAGTCTTAAGTTTAGACAGCAGGCATGCCAATGGGGTGTCTTTGGGAGACAATTTGGAAATTTTGGTAGGACTATGGATCCTGTCCTGATGCTCCAGGCACCCCTGGTGCTTTGAGAAGCCAGACGGATGGATCCCAATAATTAAGAGAGGGCATCCCCAAAGGTCCTAATTAAAGGGTATCAGGGTATAAGGAAAGAAGAGACTTCTGGAGTCTCTGTACCCCACAGACAAGAAGGAAGGGAGGGAGTCCTGCCCTCCTGGGGTCCATGTCAGGTGCCTACACCACAGACCGGGCTAGTTACCTTGTCCTGAAGGCTTTTAGGTATTGGGTGAAGTCAGTCAAACAGAGAAGAGCCTCCTGCCTGGAGATCAGAGTCCAGGGACAGGGTAAAGGATAGAGAATAGGGGGAGAGATAAGGCCTTTTCTGAGCTTACGCACTGGGGCAATAATACCTCAAGCCACAGCAGCGTGGCCATCCACTGCTTGCACTGCTTACAAAAGCAAAGGCTAGGAGGTTTTTCAGGTGTCTGTTTAGCCCAAAGTAAGCTCAGAGGGCTCTGTGCTTCTGATGAAGAAAAGCCTTGGAAGGAGGAGGAAGGTAGCAGAAAGGCTCCGTGAGAGGTGGCAAGGAGGTGGGTGGCCCCTTGGCAGAGGGCACCTACTTACTCCTGGTGCGTTTTATCTCCTGGGTGTCAGCACCATATGTTAGGAAAATGGAGGAGAATGGAAAAGGAATAGGCCTGACTTGATCACCAACAGAAAGGACTCTTTATTGAGGAACAGCCAGGGGCACAGCCCTTCCAGCAGGAATGAGGTTGTGTGAGGTAGCTGGCACAGGATCAGTGTTTTATAGGAGATCTGATCAAGGAGGTAGAGGTTAATGAAAAGCCCCTAGGTCAAGAAAGATGGAGGACATTCAGTTGGGTCTGAGATGGGATGTTTACAACTGGGCCTAGGTGGATTGCCCTACCTGCACATCAAAGGAGTTCACACATACCTGGAATTATGCCTGGAGTCCGTATGGACTTGGGATAATAGGGTGGGGGTGAACCATTCAGGCCAATTGGAAAAAGTTAGCGTTCCGAGCTTTTCTGCATATAAACACTCCATCAACATTTTCTTATTAGAGGATTATTCAAGATTAGCTATATGTTGATTGATAATAACTGAGCTTGACAGAAAGGTGAGGGAAAACTGTCTAGTCTCCAATGAGGTTCTGACTTGTATTTCACAAAGTGTTATGAAAGCACTCAATGAGAAATCTTGTAGCTGCATTTCTTAAAAGTGCTTGCCTAGGGGCTGGGAATGTGGCTTAGTGGTAGAGCGATTGCCTTGCATGTATGAGGCCCTGGGTTCGATGCCTCAACACCACATAAGCAGGAAAAAAAAACCAGAAGTGGCTCTGTGGCTCAAGTGGTAGAGTGCTAACCTTGAGCTGAAGAGCTGAGGGACAGCTCCCAGGCCCAAAGTTCAGGCCCACGACCGGACCCCCCAAAAAAATTTAAAAACAAAAGTGCTTGCCTGGTTACACTTTCTGATAATGTGTCAATTCAAGTACTTCTTGGAGTTCCAAACCATTCAATTTTGCTGTATTAGAAACTTGTTACGTTTTGCGGACAGCTCTTGGTGATGAAATTTGTGCTTTTTAAAATTGCTTTCCCAATTCCATCCACAAAATGCAGACAAAAATTATCTGAAAAAATTCATATCTGTTGATATTGCATATACATTTACTTTCCATTACAAACCTAGAATGCGGTAAAATTTCTCATAGCAATTACACTGCACTAGATTGTGGGCAGTTTCTAATGTAAATAATATATTTATTTTTGTAGAGAATTTGAGTATCCAAAATTTTAATATGCCTGTCATCCTAAAAACAATACCTTGCTGATATTGAATGACAAATATAACTTCCCATAAGTACAGAAATTTTCCTTGTATCTTTCTAATATATACTTTTATTGTAAAGGTACTGTACAGAGGGGTTACAGTTACACAAGTAAGGAAATGAGAACATTTCTTATTGAGCATTGTTAACCCCTCCTGTTTTTCCTCTACCATCCCTTCCCTTTACACCACCACAACTCCTCCCTCCATCCCCCTCTGATAGAGTGTCTTGTACATCCTATTGTTACAATGGATCAACCTGTATCCTTTCCTTATATCTTAAATGAAGAAATGCTGGCTTGTTTCATGCTGATTCTACTTGTGTTGACACACCTAAAGTCACTCTCCAAGTCCAAAAGCACATAAATGAAGTGCAAATCATCTTTTGTCAGTGGTATAATTGTGTTCTACACATTTATTGACAGGATACAAACCTTAATACATATATACATTTGAAGGCATTTGATGTGTGAAAACCCGTCAATATAAAATATAAAGTGATTTTGAAAAAAATAAAAGTGACTCAGAAGAAATTATAAATGCAAAAACAGTCTTTACAGAAACAAATTCTTAGAGATATTTCATGACTTTGAAAAGGATAAAGTGGCTGAAATTAATATAAATTTAGAAGTATGACAATTCACAAAAATATAAAAAGATATTCATGTATATCATTATATAAGCCAAAGCAGAAAGCAAATGTTGTTTAGATGACTTTTTAAAATACACTTTCTCAGGAACTGGGAAGGGGTTTCAGTGGTAGAGTGCGTGCCTAGAATGAATGAGGCCCTGGGTTTGATTCCTCAGTACCACATCAGTACAAAAAGACAAAGGTGGTCCTGTGGCTCAAGTGGTAGCACTAGACTTGAGCTAAAGAGCTAAGGGAAAGCACCCAGGCCCAAGATTTCAAGCCCCACGACCAACAAAAACAAAATCAAAACACAAAAAATCATTGTCTCTCACTTTTGTGTCCTCAAATCTGTAAGACGGCTGCTTCAGCCTAGGGCTAAGATTTTAGCTGTGGACACTTAACACTCCTGATTCAGACTCTACTTGAGAAAAATTTTAATGAATATTTTGTTCTTAATTTTGTTCTTTGTAAATTCATATGCACCTATAATACATGGTGTGGCCATCCCAGTAACATTCTCAAAGTACCTCCTAATGACGACTTACAAAAAGTTGTATTATATTACAACAAGGAAAACAATGCTACAATAAACAAAACCAATCATTAAATATTAATGATTAATAAAATGAAAAATGAAACAATTACCAGTGTTTCCAGTATTTGAAGTATACTACATATTAGGTTTTACTATTTTTTCATAATCCTGTACATTTAAAACTGCCTAAGATTATGATGTTCAATAAGAGTTTTATAGGCTATGAGTAGTCTTTAAAGTTTCCCACTAAGATTATTATTTATGGCTCATCTCATCTGTATATGGCTTATATCACCATTTGTTCCTCGCTAACCTATAAAGTAAGGAAGCCCTAAAGTTTTAACAGAAACTGTGGAATTAACAAAGTCTTAACTCTTCACTCTGCTTCTTTACACAAAGAATTTGCAAATTCTCATTAGTAAAATTTCTATAAACTCTGAAATGTACACACTTAGTAGTATATGCTGCTACAATAAATCTTAAATACTTTATGGAAAAGTTTTATGACCTGTCATACAGTCTTAATTTTGGCATATATATAAGCAAATTCCCAAAATTAAAAATATTTAAAACATTAAAACTTTTAACAAACCTTAACACTTGCTTCAATGTTCATTATGAGAGGTGCCTTGTATAGAATAATTGAATTCCTCCTCTTACACATCTCTTGAACAACAAATATCTTGATTATATTGTTTTTGACATGCCAATCTTGACTTTATTCATAAATGTGTGCTTATATAAGAAACACATGGTTTTAAAATTTCACAACAATTCTTTAGAACTTACTTTTTGTTGAATTGTTTAGTTTAAGAAAATCAATTACACTTTATATATAAAAAATGTTCTGTGCTCAATTCGGCAGCACATACACTAAAATTGAAATGATACAGAGAAGAGTACCATGGCCCCTGTGCAAAGATGACAAGCAAATTCATGAAGTGTTCCATATTTTTACAACAGACGCTTGAGTGGATGTGGCCAGAAAGGAACCCTACCGCATTTGAACCCTACTGCATTCTTGGGTGGGAGTGTAAACTTGTTCAGCTACTTCGGAAAGGAGTATGAAGGTTCCTCAAAAGATTCCACATAGCGCTCCCCTATGACCCAACAAATACTACTTCTGGGCATTTACCCAAATGATCACAAACAAGACCATACTAAAACTACTAGCACTACTATATTTATTGCAGCATTATTTACCATAGCTAAAATATGGAACCAACATTGATGCCTCTCAGTACATGAATGGATCAAGAAAATGTTATAGATAGATAAATAGATAGATAGATTGATTGATTTCCTGTGTGTGTGTGTGTGTGTGTGTGTGTGTGTGTGTGTGTGTGTGTGTGTGAGAATAGGAATTCTATACCTCCATCTGAAAGAATGACATTGCCCAATTTGTTAGGAAATGGAAAGGCTTGGAAAAAATTATATTAGTGAAGTAAGCCAAGTCCAAAGAAACATAGGTCCCATGGTTTCCCTTATTTGCAATAAATAATATATGTCTGAGATAAGCAGAAAAGGTCAAAAGCTATGTGCATATGACCAGATAAGATGATGTTAAATGAAATGACCCCCAAAGTAAGTACACAAGTGGGTTTTTTTCTTGCTTGCTATTATTTCAAACGTATTTATAATGTACGATGTATTTTATTGTTTCTTTATATGTTCCTCGCCCACAGTATAACCTCTGTTTTCACTGTATTTGATTTTGGTGCACCTGAATCTTGTATATACACTTAGCTAATTGGGGAGGGGAAAGAAGAAACAAAATGGTTAACTAGGAATACTGGTCCACCCATTGTGACAATGAGATGCACAAGACACTATGTTGAAAGTTGAACTTTACAATTTAGGTGGGGTTGGGGGGGGATGAAGGGGAGTGTACTTGTAGAGATGTGAGGAAGGGATGGTGGGGGAAAAAACCAAGGAGGAGGTAACAATGCCTGAGAGGAAAGGGACTCATTACCTTGCTCTTGTAACTGAAACCCCTCTGTATGGTATTTTAACAATAAAATACATATAAAAATGTTCTGAGATGGAAAAGTTTATTTCCTCTATTATACCCATATAATATCATTAACTAAGAAATTAATGCAAAACACTGACGTGAATAAGTGTGTGAGTGTGTGTGTATGTGTGTGTGCCTGCATGTTGGCGTGCTCAGAGTTTGAACTTAGGGCTTTAAGGTCTTGCTAGGCCTTTCCCCTCTAGTTTGGTGAGCTAGTATATTAGCTACATCTCCATTCATGCTCTTTTCTAGTTCATTAAAATTTTTGAAAAATAATGTCATGATTTTTTGCTCTGATTGGTTTCCAAATGTTATCCACAGAACTCAGCCTTCTGAGTACATATCCTGAGTAGTCAGGATTACAAGGGTGACCAACCAGCACAAGGCTTTCAGAAACATATTAAATGTAGAAGAAAATTTACTTCATGAGTGCTTGTTTTATCATCTACATTTAAAGCATTTTGGAGTGATTATATGTGAATTTATTTCGTTTTTGGAGTCTTAAAAGACAGTACGTGATGATATTTAAAAATTTTACTACTTTTTAAAAAGGAAACTGGA
This sequence comes from Dipodomys merriami, assembly GCF_024711535.1. Taxonomy (NCBI): domain Eukaryota; kingdom Metazoa; phylum Chordata; class Mammalia; order Rodentia; family Heteromyidae; genus Dipodomys; species Dipodomys merriami. Next base: position 910,774 of record NW_027204938.1, on the reverse strand, counting down.
AATGTGGAACAGAAGAAATTTGGCTCTCTTTGGACCTCAATTTATAAGCTCATCTCTGTGCATGATAACCCAATGTCACCAACACAGTCTGTGTTGAAGACAAAATGTGGCAGAAAACAAACACCCTTGGCAACAATTGCTATGGTATTATTTCTTGGACAATATGTATATTGAATTGAGTGTGTAAGAGAATGGAGAGATTTTACCTACCTTTTTTGTATTGCTGAAAGACTTTTGGAAACTTTGACTGATTTCCTTCCTCATTGTGTGTCTTTGGACAGTGCACTTAGTGCCTTTAATTACAATTTTTCCCAACATTATAATGGTAATAACATTAGCATTACAGCAAATATTATCTTAAGAATTAAGAGGCATGACACTGGTGAAATACTTAAGTTTCTATGAATAAGCTTTGAGTTTGGTCAGCAATTTTTAATACTAAATATAATTCCATATGTATTACAGAAACCATTACATGTAGCGAGAAACCAGAACTAATGTTATCAATTGACTGTGATCTGCTTTCAAGGAAGCCAGGTGGATAACTTCTCATGCTGTAATTCAAACTGGTTATCTTGTCTTGATATTGTAAAAATATCAGGGACAGAATAATGAAGAAATGTTGTGCACTGAGCTGAAGCGCGTATGAAAATGTGCAAAACTGATAAAACGTAAACTTATCTGAGCAGTATATTGTGTTTTACATCATTTAAGTTACATTGCAAAGATAGGGAGACCTAGAAGAATGAATTCTACTTTTGATACCCTATCATAGGGACTTAGAAGGATGAACTTACCTCATGCTTGAAGAGGCATCATCGGATGAGAGGAACAGTGTTTTTTTGTTTGCTTCCTTCCATTTATTCTTCAGTTTGAAATCTGAACTACTTGAAACTGAAGGAAACCAAGGGAAATCAGACATGCAGGCTTTGGAAAGAGCAATAAACATAAAATAAAATAAATATAGCCTTGTAAAAGGTCAAACTAAATTGAGTTTTATAGTCTCAAGTGATCTAAGCAATATCATGATATTGAAAATTTTAAAATGTTAGGAGTTGCTTAATGTTTTCCTTTCTACTACCTTGAATTAATTATTGATTTTGTATAGAGAGCTTAAAGATGAGATTAACAAGTAACATGAATAAAAATGGACAAAAGTTCTGAATAGGCCTGTTTTCCAAAAAGCCCTGAAAATCACAGTGGGTTTACAAAGTTGTGTTTAATACCATTTCTATACTGGCTTAGTGAACAGAAGTCATTAGAGAAATGCAATTCAAAATTACTATGATACTACTTCATAACTATTATAACTCTTACAAAAAACCCCAAAAGAACCAGGTATGGTGGTAAAGGTTTGTAATTCCAAGCATTTAGGAGGTTGGACTAAGAGGAATTGAGTCTAAAGCCAGTCTGGGTTACTTCACCTATTAGAAACATGCACTTTCATAAAACTCAAAAGGCAATAATATTGGTGAGAGTATGGAGAAAAGAAAATTCTCTACACTCTTGGTCAAAATACAGGCTCGTATTCTCGTTGTAGAAATTAGTATGCATTTTCTAAAAAAATGCAAAGTTGAAATTTCATCTGACTCACCAATCATGTGATTGTTTCTCTCTGGGTAACTCGTAAATATATTTGTAGTTCATTGTTATTCACATTATTCACAACAGCAGCCAAGATATACTTCGAAGTTAAGTGTTCAAATTCACACAATTAAAGCAACTCTGGTACATGCACAAATACATGTTCTGTTTCATCCTTAAAATAGCAAGATACTTCTCCCATTAGCCACAACTTACAATGACCAGAAAGATGTAATCTAAATGAACAAAAATTTTGTCTTCCGATCTTTGTAATACTACACACACGCAAACACACCAACCTCAAACATTACGAGAGAATTTTTTTTAAAGTAAAGCAAACTGGAATCACTAGGGCATTTAGATCACAATGTAGAAGATAGTAGATATGAAGGATAACCAAGTACAGAGTTGTAATGTACAAGATGAGGTTACAGGGGACTACAGTGGCCTTACAAAGGAATGAAGCTAAGTAAGTAGGAGTTGTTCTTCCGAATGAAGCTAAATAAATAGCAGTTGTTCTTCTGAGTAGGGTTTGCTCTTTAAAGTTGTTCTTCCTTCAGTAATGGATGAGATTAATGTAATTCTTTAAATATACCTGCCTGTTTGCAGAAATAATATCAAACAATATAGCAATAATGTTCTATGCTCAACATAGAACAAAATGTCAAATTAAAATACATGAGATTATTCTTGATATAAACTAATTATTACAAATAAGGGAAAACCTGAGACCTATGTTTCTTTAAGTCTGGCTTACTTCACTTAATATTTTTTCCAAGATCTTCCATTTCCTTACAAATGAGGTGGTATCATTCTTTCTGATGGAAGCATAGTATTCCACATGCATGTGTAAGTGTGTGTATATGAGAGAGTGACATTTTCTTCATTCATCTACTGAGGTGCATCTGAGTTGATATCATATCTTAGCTATGGTAAATAATACTGTGATAAACACAATTGTGCTGGTAGCTTTAGTGTGGCCTTGTTTGTTGTCACGTGGGTAAATGCCCAGAAGTGGTATTAGTGGGTAATAGGGAAGCATTATTGTGTACATCAAGGATAATCTTAGTAGATGAGCAGAATAGCTCACTATCTACTTACATATGATCTTTTTTTTTTTTTTTTTGGTCGGTCGTGGGGCCTGAACTCTGGGTCTGGGCACCGTCCCTGAGCTCTTCAGCTCAAGGTTAGCGTTCTACCACTTGAGACACAGTGCCACTTCCGGCTTTTTTCTGCTTATGTGGTGCTGAGGAATCGAACCCAGGGCCTCATGCATGCAAGGCAAGCATTCTTACCACTGAGCCACCTTCCCAGCCCTACATATGATCTTATAAGGTGATTCCAAGTGAAATGAACTCAAAGACATGTTTTTGTTGTTGTTGTTCTTAATGTAGTATGTGATTTCTTTTTATCTTTTGTGTTTTCCCCACCAATGTTTATCCCCTGTAGTCACTGTATTTGATTTTGATACCCTGGTTATTGTAAATATGTTGATCTGAACTAGGAAAGGGAAAGGTGAATAAACAAAATAGTGAGACAAAGGACAAAGGGGGAACCTATGCAAACGAGATACTCACAATATTTTGGAAATAATCTTGGGGGATGTTAGGAAGGATGAGGGAGTAACATGGGGGAAGTGGTAACAAGTTAGAAAAAAATGAATTCACTAACTTACTTATGTAAATCTAACCCCTCTGTACATTAACTTGATAATAAAATTTAAATAAAAATAAAATACATGAGAGCAGCAATACAGGAGATGAGAGTGGGGAAAATATTGTATTATACAGAGAAAAGTAGAACAGCTGTGGAGTACAGTGATTTCACTGTAACATAGGAAGTGATAAACTAGTATACAACTTTTCACCCTCATGTCAATCACTAAACAGGGAAAACAAAATGCAAACTCAGTAAAACAATAGAGATAAAATAGAAAAATAAACAATTAAGGTGAAGAGATGAATTGGACCAAGAATAACAAATGACACAGGAAGCAAATAAGCTGGTAAGTTTAAAAAATATTGCCCATAATAGTATTTTTTACATCACAATTTGTTAGAACTATAATTCAAATCACAGTTTAATAATATATTATTTTAATAATGTTATTATTACTGATTTAATATTGAATGTTTAACATATAATTTTAATTTTAGTAGATATAGAAAAGAAGAAAGTGAAACTAATTTTAATAATATATTTCATGAATTGTAAAATTGAGAAGCATTAGAATTTAAACAAACATATCATTATTTCAATAATAAATCATCATTTCATTTTTGTGAATTAATTTAATAATTCAGTTTATTCTACACTTAGCACTCATCATAACATCAAATAATAAATTATTGCATATGACTCTTGGTATTAGGTGAAAAGGCTCAACACTGTGGTAAAATTCACACCACACATTCTCCAGGCAGTGTATGAGGGTATGACTCCTCTTGTCTAGCTTAAATTGTGGAAATTTGATTACTACATGCATGTTAAATTCCTGTCTAGGAGACATCCATAAAATTATATACAGTATTTCATATGATGCTTATAGAACATATTCATTAAATTTTTATTTTGTGCCAAATAAATATTTGTACAGAGACTGCATTTCTGAGTAGATGATGGTGTATGTGTGCCAGATAATACATATTGAGGCTTATTTTATATTTCTGACATTGTTTCAATAGTTGGATTTAATTTTCCATAAGGTGTTAAGTGTATTATATTGGATATATGAAAGTAATGAATGTTTATTACATTAATCCATTGTCACTTGTCTAATCCCAAGTATAAATTATCCATGTGTTTGAAGTAATGAAAAAAACAACAGATATAAGCAAGATAAATCTGTCTAATCCCAAGTACAAATTATCCATGTGTTTGAAATAATGAAAATAACAACAAATATAAGCAAGATAAATCAGACTCTAGACAAGTATTTCCTCCTTTATTTTGATAGTTGGTCCTCTTTTACAATACAGTATATTCTTGGGAAAATGTGCTCCACGCTGACCACAACTGAAGAATATTATGATTTGATCTATCCTAAGAGAAAAAAGGAAGGTAATCCTTCCTTCCAAACTTCTGCTCCCAGAGATGTGATCTGTTTTATGGTAGTGACTTGAAAATGAACATTTTTCACAGTCAACTTTGAAAAGCCATCTTGATAGACCATTGTTAGAGAGGATTATTCATGGTTTTGCAAGGATGCCAGATTGGCTCATTTTGAAACAATGAAAACAGGAATTTAGTCAGCTGTTTTTGTTTCTTTAGGAGAAAAACCTATTGAGTATAGGCCAGGGGATCATTGGGACCCAGTGAAGCTACTACCTTGAATAGTAAACCTAGACCTCTAAAAAATATACTCCAGTAAGCACAGCCAGTCAGAGCTGCTATCACAGCCTACATGAAGTCAGGCAAATAACAGAAGATGAGAGGCATTTAACTGATAAAAACATATTTTTATGAGTCAGACTGAAATGAGACTCTAGAGAGAGGGTCAGAAATACTGATTAGAGAGATTAAATTTGTCACACAAAGATTGGAAAATAGAATTCCTTGTAGAACAAATAAATCATAGAAAGCCCGTGCATGTAAGAATATGACAGCAGACCAAATTCCAGAAATGCACATTTTCTTAGAGGACAGCTTAATGAATTATCAATGGAAATCTTTGGATTCTTAAATATTTGACCACATGTGGGAGAAGGCCAATTACTGAAGAGAAAGAAAGTGTCATCACTCTGTTAGGAGGTTCAATATCACGTTACGAAGTAATCAAGCACAGACTTGTAATAAAAAGAGAAAAAAATAATTTTTCCAAATGAGGGGATCATTTGATTTGATTTAGTAGTTCTTGATTTATTTGCTAGCAATTCCCATACAATTGATCCAGTCCCACATCTGAGTTGATATTTACTGAAGTATTCCCACATGAAGGAAAAGAGAAAATTTACAAATGTATGATGAAATGAATTGAGGGTGACATGTTCTAATACTGATATCTGACCTTTAGACACAGGAGAAGAGGTGGATTCTCTTTTTATATAAAAATCCCCCATTTCTTAGCCTGGTGCCAGACGCTCACAGCTGTAATCCTAGCTACTCCGGAAGCTGAGATCTGAGGACTGCTGTTCAAAGACAGCTGGGGCACCTGAGACTGTTATCTCCATTGAACCACCAGAAAACCAGAAGTGGCACTGTGGCTCAAGAGGTGGAGAACTGACCTTCAGTTGAAGAGCTTAGGAACAGGTCCCACTCCCATAGTTAAAGACCAACAACAACAACAAAAAATCCCCCTTCTCTTGGACTGCCTACATCTTTTCCTAACATTCAACAAAAAGCCCTTTTATCACCCGCTACATTTAAGTCCTAAACTAACTACTGCCAATAGAATGATGTGGTATCTGATGTCAAAAGGTTCATATTTGCGGAAACAAATACCAACAGGGTTAACATTTTTCCCATTCCTTGAACTCTTGCCCTGGGCCCTGAACATGGTTATGTGGTAGCTTTAATGTGAGCTTGTTTGTTATTTATTGGATTACTGCCCACTAGGGTAATTAATGAGTCATAGGGGAGATTTATGTTTAGTCTTTTGAGTACTCTCCATACTGCATTACAGAGTGATTGAAAAAGTTTAATTTGGAAGGGAGTTCCGGGAAGATGGCAGAGGAGAAGCTGGAGGCTAAACAAGCTCTTGTATACAAAGCAGTTTTAGTGTTCCAGTGAACAGTCCTAAGCCAGAGAATCACACCAAGTGTGCCATCACAGGACAGAGAGTTAGGCCAGAGAGGGAAAATCCAGGCAAGGAGACAGATCTGAGCACTTGCCAGCAGATGCTACTGTGGCTGCAGTTGTGGTGAAAATGGCCATAGCTGCCATACCTGCAACACAGAGAGTCCAGGACAAAGGAGTCAGATGCGGCAGGCGAGCAGATTCTACTCAATATCAGCAAGAAGCGACAAGGAGGAAACATTTCATCCTGCAGTTCACAGACCAGAGACAACCCAGGAACCAAGACTCCACGTGGGTAGAAGCCTTAAATCCTCACTCCTTCTCAGGGAGCAGAGGAGGAAAGGCCACCCCCCCCACTACCAGAGATCTCCATCTTTGATACTGACACAGGCCAGGCTGAGCTGCTAGCTCCATCTCAGGCCTTGGAAGAAAACTAGCGTCATTTAGCAGGTCACAAGAACCTAAACTGACCGGCCAGACTCAGCTCCACCCAGGGAAAAGTCACCCAGCTCTGGATGCCAATTCCAGGAGTGGCTTTCTTCACTTGGTAAACAGAGCCAGAGGCTGCCCCTCCCTTTAGCAGCCTTGACAATCAATTGAAATTCAGTAAACAGGAACCCTGAGAATGGCTCCAGGCTGGGCTTTGTGAGTCTCTCACTAACCCCTCAGGGAAAAGCTACTGATGGCTGAAAGGCCTCAACTCCACCCAGAATTTAGCATCATCACAGCATCTCCAAACTTGAGGAAAGAGCCATCTCCCTCTTTTGTGATACTCAAAGCAGATCTCCCTCCCATTGAACTAGCCTGGGAGGAGGATCACAAAATCTGGGTAAAGCAGAGCATTTTTCTGCCTACTCAAACTGACTTAAGAAACCAACCAAGCCACAGGAAAATCAAACACCACAAGCAGACCAGAGACTCCAACATGTGGCTGGTTATGGACACAAGGGAGATACAGGATCTTCACACCCCTCCAATAAAATTAAAGAAGTTTTTTTTCTTTTTTGGGGGGTACCTTTTAATAAAAATTTTTTTTCTAAAATTTTTTTAATTCTTAATTTTTACCTTTTTAAAAAATTGTTTTCTAGGGCTGGGAAGGTGGCTCAGTGGTAGAGTGCTTGCCTTGCATGCATGAGGCCCTGAGTTCGATTCCCCAGCACCACATAAGCAAAAAGAAAAAAAGCCAGAAGTGGCGCTGTGGCTCAAGTGGTAGAGCGCTAGCCTTGAGCTGAAGAGCTGAGGGACAGCGCCCAGACCCACAGTTCAGGCCCCACAACTGGACCCCAAAAAAAAATTGTTTTCTAGTAACATTTTTTCTTCCTCTTATAATTTTTATTTGGGGAGTATATGTGTGTGTGCGTTTTTTTTCTTTCTTTTTAAAAGAATATTTGATCCTTTTTTCTTTCTTCCTCAATGTTTTCACCTTTTCTTCTCTTCATTCTTCTTTGTGTGACTTAATTGCTGTTCTGCACATCCTCAGACATACCCATAGTCAATTATTGGACCTTATCCCCCATTGTGTACACACTTAATCCAGAAATTTATTACTCAATTCAAAACCTCTTAGACTTAAATTCCTTAATAGCACTATGACTCTTTATACCTGTATAATAATTTCAGTATTTTTATTTTTAATTTTTCATGTTTCCATTATTTCCCTCCCCTTCCCTCATTGTATCCACTTCTTCTCTGCGTATTTTGTTTTAATTCTGCATAATTTTTAAGCACTACAATTTTTATTTTTTAATTTTTGCTTTTCTATTTTTTCTTGTCTCTTTTGTCTCTTTCTCTTTCTTCTTTTTTTCTCTCTCTCTGCTTTCATCCTATCCAAACTATTTGCCACTTTGAGATTAGGACTTAGTTAAGTAAACTCTCCCTGTGCCTTCCTACATCTTTTTATTCCTATTTTTACCCACATCTCTCCTCAACATAATAAATTCTCGTATGCCAAATACTTCTTTGGGGTTTGTAGCCCATTAATATATAATTGTTTGATGTTGAATACATATATCTGATGAACTAGATTGTATCTGCAGACTTTGCACTGTGCAAGTACAGACTTTGATTGATGCGTGCTTTAAGATAGTGTTCTAGCACAAAACTGGTGTTACTTTCATCCTAAATGAGCAGAGTGAGCTGGAAAAACACACAAAAAAAAGGAAAGTCCGCGTATCTCAACTCCAAGTCATGATAATCAGGGGACAGAACAGATAATGAATAATCCAGAGGAGAGTTCCAAGAGAGCTCTACAAACACTGCTGGCAACAATGGTAAATGAAAAGATTGAAAACATACAAAAGATTCTGTATGAGCGTGATAGGGAGAGAGAGTAGGCAAACCAAAGGTTAATGCGGGAATATCATGAGCCTGAGGAAGCTACTCAAAAACCGATACAGAAATTGAATGACCAGCTGGAGACCACTCCAAAAGAAAGGCAGGAATGGCATGAGCACGCTGAGAACACTGAAAGAGAAATACAAGAATGGCGTGAATGTGAGGAAGCTAAGCAAAGAATAATACAAGAATTGAGAGAACAGGACGAGAATACACAAAGATCACTAAAGGCATTCAGGAATCCATTAACAAAGAGCTGAAGGAAGTCATGGAGACCACAAAGGGAATGCTGAATGGCACTCAACAGAAGGAATGGGAGTACAACGAAATCATAACCAATCAACTTAATTATTTGATAATAAGCACTGAACACCAAATTAAGGAAGTAAAAAAGCTCATACAAGTCTAGAACAAAGCTTCAACAAAGAATTTGAAGGCATCAAAACTGAACAATTGGGGAAATGAGATAAAAAACAAATAGAAAGTCTTTACCGCAGGTTAGACCATGCAGAAGATAGAATCTCGGGGATTGAAGACAGCCTAGATATTGTGGAGAAAGAACATACAACAATCCAAGACAAGTCCAAGAAATATGATAGATCTATTCAAGACTTGGAAGACACCACAGAAGACCTAATCTGAGGATAATGGGTGTAGACGAGCACATAGAAATAGTAGTTAATGATCTAGGAAATTTGTTTAACAGGGACCTAGTAGAGAACTTCCCAAACATGCAAAAAAATAGGCCTATTCAGATATGAGAAGCTTTTAGAACACCAAATAGACCAAACCAGAATAGGACATCCCACCATCACATTATAATCCACACAGGATCAATTCAGACCAAGGAAAAGATCCTTAAAGCTGTCAAGGAGAAAAGACCAATCATCTGTACAGGGAAATCCATTAGAATCACCTCAGATTTCTCAGCAGCGACTATCAAAGCAATGAGAGCCTGGAATGATGTATGCCATGTCCTAAAGACAAAAACTCTCAACCAAGAATATTGTACCCAGCTAAACTCTCCTTCATAACTGAAGGACAAATAAAATCCTTTCATAGCAAAGAAAAATTGAAACACTATATCTCCACCAAACCATCCCTACAAAATATTCTTAAAGATGCCCTACACATAGAAACCAACAAGACCACAATAAAGGCCAAGAAACTGCACCCAAACTGAGAATCCAAGAACTATAGCAAGAACCCCGTACCTCTAGCCCCCATGAAGGTGGATTAAATGGCAGGATCTCCCAAATACTTCTCAGTCCTATCTCTCAATATTAACTGACTTTATCCAAGTAAGCGACATATACTGTCTAGTTGGATTAGAAATCAAGATCCTTCTATCTGCTGCCTTCAGGAGTCACATCTTGCCCGTAAAAACAAACACATTTTCAATGTTAAAGGTTGGAACAAAATCTACGAAGCAAACGGCCCCCATAAACAGGCGGGAGTTGCAATTATAATATCAGATAAAATAGACTTCAAATTAAAACTCGTGAGAAGAGATAAAGAAGGTCGCTACATACTAATTAAGGGATCTCTCTTTCAGGAGGATATTACAATTCTAAATATCTACTCGCCAAACAATGGAGCAACCAAATATATCCAAGAAACACTAGCCTCCCTCAAATCTAATATAACTACAAAGACATTAATTGTTGGGGATTTTAACACAACACTCTCCCCACTAGATAGATCAACTCGGCAAAACTCAACAGAGAAACTACAGATCTAAACAGCTGCAAAGATCAAGTAGATTTAACAGATATCTACCGAACATTTCACCCAGCAGCATCAGAATACACGTTATTCTCAGCAGCACATGGAACATTGTCTAAAATAGACCACATTTAAGCCACAAAGCAAACTTGTCCAAATTCAGAAACATTGAAGTTATATCTTGCATTCTCTCTGACCACAAGTGAATAAAATTAGAACTCAACACCAAAAGCCACCAAAGAAAGTCTGGTATCACATGGAGGCTGAACAACACACTGCTGAATCACGAGTTGGTTATGAAAGAGATTAGATAGGAAATTCAAATGTTCATGCTATTCAAAAAAATGAGCACACAAATTACCAGCTCCTCTGAGATATAGTAAAGGCAGTACTCAGAGGCAAGTTTATAGCTCTGAGTTCCTACATCAACAAATTCGAGACAACTGAAACCAAAAATTTAATGAGACATCTAAACCTCCTTGAAAAAGAGCAGCAAGATAAACCCCAATCCAGTAGACCGGAAGAAATAATTGAAATTAAATCAGAATTAAATTAATTAGAATCCACAAAAGCTATAGAAAGAATCAACAAAACAAAGACTTGGTTCTTCGAAAAAATTAACAAAATTGACAAACCCTTAGCAAACCTTATCAGAAAAAGAAGAGAACACACCCAAATAAATAAACTCAGAGATGAGAATGGGAAACATCACCTCAGAAACAACCAAGATTCAAAATATTATGAGGGAATACTTCTCAAAATTTTATGCTAATAAGTTTGAGAACTTGACAGAAATGGACCTTTTCCTAGCAAATATTGACATGACAAAACTAAACCAAGATGAGTTAAACCAGATTAACAGGCCCATATCAAGCGTTGAAAAAGAAACAGCCATAAGAGTCCTCCCAGCTAAGAAAAGTCCTGGACCAGATGGTTTTACAGCGGAATTCTACAAGGCCATCAAAGAAGAGCTCACACCAATACTCCTCCAACTCTTCAATGAAATTGAAAGAGGAAGTTCACTACCGAACACATTCTATGAAGCCTTCATAACCCTCATCCCAAAACCTGGCAGGGACTCATCAAAGAAAGAGAACTATAGACCCATTTTTTTGATGAACATTGATGCAAAACTTCTCAACAAAATTTTGGCCAACCGACTTCAACAATTCATCCAAAAAATCATACACCATGATCAAACAGGATTCATTTCAGGGATGCAAAGCTGGTTCAATATACGCAAATCAATTAATATTATTCATCACATCAACAGTAGCAAGAATAAGAACCACATGGTTATCTCAATAGATGCAGAAAAAGCATTCGACAAGATCCAACACTCATTTATGATGAAGGTTTTGGAAAAATTTGGAATCCATCGAACATTCCTCAATACAATAAAGGCTGTCTAGGACAAACCTACAGCCAGCATTATACTTAATGGTGAAAAACTTAAGCCATTTCCTCTGAACCCAGGAACAAGACAAGGATGCCCACTCTCTCCTCTTCTCTTCAATCTAGTATTAGAATGCCTAGCTACAGCAATAAGACAAGATGCAGACATAAAGGGGATCCAAATAGGGAAAGAAGAAATAAAACTCTCCCTCTTTGCAGACGACATGTTTTGTATCTAAAGTATCACCTAGACTCCATGCCCAAATTACTGAAGCTAATTCAAAACTTTGGCAAACTAGCAGGGTATAAAATTAACCCCCCAAAATCAATGGCCTTTCTGTATGCCAACGATGAGAAAAGTGTGGCTGAAATTAGGAAAGCAACTCCATTTGTAATAGCCCCACAAAAAATAAAATACCTAGGAATTAACTTAACCAAAGAAGTGAAGGACCTCTATGATGAAAACTTTAAAATCTTGAGAAAGGAAATCAACACAGAACTTAAAAAATGGCAAACCTCCCTTGCTCCTGGATTGGAAAGATTAACATCGTGAAAATGGCAATACTTCCCAAGGCTATCTACAAATACAACGTGATACCTATCAAAATTACAACCTCATTCTTCAAGGAAATAGAAGAGGTAATCCAAAAATTCGTATGGAACAAAAAAGGACTCCGAATAGCAAAAACGCTCCTCAATGGAAAGAACACTGCTGGAGAAATATCAATACCAAATTTCAAACTCTACTATAAAGCCATAGTAATCAAAACAGCTTGGTATTGGCATAAGAACACACCTCAGTACGAATGGAAAAAAAATTGAAAACCCAGAAATGAACCTACAGACCTATAGCCATCTAATCTTCGATAAGAGAGCTAAAACAATAGAGTGGAACAAAGACAGCCTCTTCAGTAAATGGTGCTGGCAAAATTGGTTAAGTACTTGTAGAAAACAAAATGTCATGTCAAAAGCAGCTTTACAATGTCGCTGTGGGGGTGGGGGAGGGTGTTATAATTAGGTGGGGGGAGGGGGGAGGCTGGGAAGGGAGGTGAATTGTAAACAAAGGAGGAGGCTGCAATGCTTGGTAAGAAATGTATGCATTATCCTGCCCATGTAATTGTAGCCCCTCTGTACAGTATGTTCTCAAATAAAATAAAATTAAATTAAAAAAAACAAACCTAAAGCTATATCCTTATATAACACCCTGCACCAGAATCAACTCCAAATGGATCAAAGACCTCCAAGGCAAAGCAGACACTTTGAAAACATTACAGGATGGAATAGGAGAAAACCTAGGTCTTCTTGGCTCAGTGCGAAATTTTCTGAATAGAGACCCAGAAACACAACAAATCAAACAAAGGTTGGACAAATGGGATTGCATAAAGTTGCAGAGCTTCTGCTTGGCAAAGGACATAGCTACCAAGATCAATAGAATGCCCATGGATTGGGAGAAGATCTTTACTAGCCATACAATGGACAAAGGTCTCATATCTAAAATATAATTGGAACTCAAAATATTAAATCCCCCAACAACAAATACTCAATGAAACAACTGCCAAATAAACAAGTGGGTGAAAGACTTAAAGAGAATCTTCTATGAAGAAGAAAGAAGGATGGCCAATAGACACATGAAGAAATGCTCAACCTCCCTAGCCATAAAAGAAATGCAAATCAAAACAACATTGAGATACCACCTCACTCAAGTTAGAATGGCAAAAATCAAGAACTCTAACAACCACAGATGCTGGAGGGGATTTGGTCAGAAGGGAACCTTACTTCATTGTTGGTGGGAATGTAAATTTGTTCAACCACATTGGAAAGCAGTATGGAGGTTCCTCAAAAGACCCCACATAGAACTCCCCTATGACCCAGCAATCCCACTTTTGGGCATTTACCCAAATGTTTACAAACAAGACCACACTAAAGCTACGAGCACAACTATGTTTATTGCAGCATTATTTACCATACCTAAGATCTGGAACCAACCGAGATGCCCCTCAGTAGATGAATGGATCAAGAAAATGTGGTATATATACACAATGGAATTCTATGCCTCCATAAGAAAGAATGACATTGCCCCATTTGTTAGGAAATGGAAAGACTTGGAAAAAATTATATTAAGCGAAATAAGACAGGCCCAAAGAAACACAGGCCCCATCGTTTCCCTTATTTGCGATATCTAGTATATGTATGAGTCAAGCGAAAAAGGTCAGATAATATGATGTTAGGAAAATAAACCCTTAGATATTTATTTTAATGTTTTATTTCTTTCATGCATGTGTTTCTAACGCATTTGTAATATTATTTCTTTGTTGCTTTGTATGTCCCTCCCCCACAATATAACCCCAGCTTTCACTATATTTGATGTAAATGTAACTTGTGGAGGAGATGGGGAAAAACAATTCCTTTAAGGATACAGGTGGACCTGTTGCAACAATGAGAAATACAAGTTGTCATGTCGAAAAGGAGCTTTACCATTTTGATGCGAGGTGGAGGTTGGGAGAATTGGGACTGGGGGGGAGGGGGGAGGCTGGGAAGGGATGTGAAGGATAAACAAAGGAGGAGGCGGCAATGCTTGGTAAGAAATGTACGCATTATCCTGCCCATGTGATTGTATCCCCTCTGTACAGAATGTTCACAAATAAAATAAAATAAATTAAAAAAAAAAGAAAATGAGCTTTACAACGTTGTTGTGGGTGGGGAGAGGGGGGAGGATTGGGTGGGGGGGTGGGAGGGGAGGCTGGGAAGGGATGTGAAGGGTAAACAAAGGAAGAGGCTGCAATACTTGATAAGAAATGTACACATTATCCTGCCCATGTAATAGTAACCCCTCTGTAAGGTATTTTAACAATAAAATGTGATTTATTCAAAAGTACTATAAAAATTCATAAAAGGATTTGTGATCAGAAGTAATAGGTAAGAAAAGTAACTGTAACTATATATGTAAATTGAGCTTTCAATATAGGATGACAAGTTTTCAATAAATAAGCCTATAGGATATGATTTTTTTTTTTTTGTCGGTCGTGGGGCTTGAACTCTGGGCTTGGGCGCAGTCCCTCCGCTCTTCAGCTCAAGGCGAGCGCTCTACCACTTGAGCTACAGCGCCACTTCCGGTTTTCTGGTGGTTTATTGGAGATAGGAGTCTCACGGTCTCTCCTGCCTGGGCTGGCTTTGAACCGCAATCCTCAGATCTCAGCCTCCTGAGTAGCTAGGATTACTGGCGTGAGCCACCAGCTCCTGGCTAGGATATGATTTTTGTATCTCTAACGCACATCCAGTATTCTACATTTTCCCACATTGTCTTGTTTTCTTACCTCTATTCCTGATCAATATTCTACTTTCATGATGTCAATTGCTACTAAAATAACAAGTTGGATTTTTTGGTTTCTAGATCCAATAAATTTTAGTAATTTGGAATAGTATCATAAATTCATAGAGTTTGACTTGAATGTCAAGTTTGAGGATACTGTATTCAGGGTAGTGTGAATTCGCCTGAAGCAGCCAGGAACATATTCTGAATACACAAACCCCCCGGGACCCCCAGCTAAACAGGCCATAGCCAAGAGAGGAGATGGGGCAGCTCCCATCCTCAACCTTCTTTCTCTGGCACCTGCTATAGCATATGTTCAGCTCAACTTGGTGGAAGGGAGGACTGGCAGATTGTATAGAACCTGGGAAGAGGTGGTGGGACCAAATTATCTCAAAATAGGGCTGTCCTGGAATGGCTGCCTCAGGGGTCAGAGTTGAAAATGGAAAAGCAAGGAATGAAGAACAGGGGTCTCACTTACCTCATGATGTCCTCTGAGGATGGCTCCAACAGCTGGGCCCACACTTAGCAGGAAGTTCATGTGGTATAGCTGAAGATCACTCAGGCTTCCCCAGCTGCTGTGGCAGGCATAAAACCTGTTGAAAGAAGGAGGCAAGGGCTGCACCTCAAGCCCCATAAATGCCAGTGAACATAGAGAAAACAAGTAATCCTGAAGCTCTACAACCCTTGCTGGGAGGGGAGGCAGGGCAAACTCCATTCTTCATTCATTAGGAATCTAGGGCATTGAATGACCAATTCCTTAAAATACCTATATTGCTTATATTGCAATGCAAATCTCAGTAATATTAATATGAATATATCTCTGAGTCTGCAACCACCACAACTGGGTTCAGACCAGTTTGGCACCACTTCTGTGTGTTGTGTGTGGACACAAACACACACACACACACACACACACACACACACACACACACACACACACATTCCCTCTCCTGAACATGTTCTCACAGGAGGGGTTGAACCAGGAAGTGGACAGGGAGGAGAAGAGAGAGTGGGACACTGGGGACTAAGGTGAATGGGGTTGAAGGTGGTCAGGGAAAAGGGATCAGCTGGGAGGAGTTACGCCCCAGTTACCTAAATTCATGGCTGTCCAGGGATGGCTCCTGGAGATGGGCCCACACTAACGAGGAAAGTGGAGGTCCCCCATGTTGACATTGAAGAGTCAGCAATATTAGCTCCAGTACCAGCAGATGCAGTGGAACTGAACAACAAGCATGTTACAAAGTGGAATGGTAGACAGGAAAGACTCTGAATCCCTGCTTTTTTCTCCAATGATTATTTTGCCTTGGTTCAGTCCAATTGCATCATCTTCATATGTGCATGCCATGCACATCCTCTCACTCAGCAGGGGAAGGAATGGGGGAAGGATGGGAATGGGTGGCAGAGGAAGCAAGGGATGGAGGATGGAGTGAGGAAAGCAAAGGTTAAGGAAGCAACTGGAGTGAGGAAGCATGGTTTGGGGTGGGCAGGGGAAACAATTGATTGTGGGAAGGGGAAATATGGGGTGTGGGTGGGGATAGCAGAGGTTTAGTGAAGAAGAAGGACACAGGTGGACAACTTGGCAATAGAAAGGAGGAGAAGAAGACAGGTTCAGCCCACTTAATATTTAAGAGCCATGTCCCAGGGATGGCTCCTGTTGAGGAGCAGAGGAGAGAATGGAGAAAAGGGTAATGGAGGGGAGTGAGAGGTGGCACTCACTTACATTGACTCTGGGTCTTTGCTGATTGCTCCAGCAGTTGATTCCACAGTGACCTTGAAAGTGGAGATCAGCTGGCTGGTGAAGCCAAAGAGGGCCTGGGGACCACGTCCCTCTAACAGATGCAGCACCAGTTGGGAGAGGTGGCATCTTCCTCAGCTCCAACTGCTGGAGGTGCAGCAGTTGCTTCATAGCAACCGTGACTACTGGGGGCTAACCAGAAGGGGATGGGGTTGAACTCTAAGCTCCTATCTTCCTTCTATGGAGGAGCTACATCCTCTCACCCATGAATTTTCCTACACTGAGAGGGGTGGAGCCGGGTTTAGGGTGAGGTTTAGACCAACAGGTGTGGGGAGGAGGACACTGGTGGGAGTGGGGAACCATTACATTGGAACTGGGTCCTCTAGGGTTGTCTCTGGTAGCTGGGTCCACACATCCCTAACCCAATGAAAGTTCGAGGGTCACTACAGGGCCAGGGAATGGGGTATGGGTGTCCCGTGTGATGAGGAACAAGGGATTGTGGTGGGCCAGGTGTTGGTGGGAAAGGGGAGCCTGGCAGGGGATATTGGGTTCCAGGAAGAGGAGATGGCCCACTTCAGTTGAAAATGGCCTGAGATGGGAGGCTCCCACAGGGAAGCATAGAAGAAACTGGAAAGAGAGGGGTTTAGGAGAGAGGGGTTTAGGAGAGGGGGCTCCTTTACCTCAAATCAGGGTCATCATGGGATATTGTCTGTAGCTGGGCCCACACTGAGTAGAAAGATGGAGATCTAGGTGTTGAAGCTGAAGATCTCTCAGGAAGATGCAACACCGGTTGAGGAGATGGAGGCAAGATCTTCATATCCAGTCCTGCAACTGCCAGCAAACTCAGGTAAACCAGAGAGCCCTGAGGCTGTCCAGGCCTTAGCCAGTCAGGGAGGATGGGCAGATTATGACCTGGGCCTTCCTTCTCTGTGGCAGCCATAGTTCATGTTCAGAATATTGTGGCACCTGGCATTGGGTAGTGAGTGCTGGGAATGTGCACATTCCCCATCCTAAGCATATGTTCCCAAGGGAGGGGCTGGACCAGGCAGTTAGGGGAAAGCAGTGAGGCCAGAAGGGGTGGTGGCTGGAAGGGGTGGGGCCAGGAAGGTGGGAGTGGAGGTAAAAGTTGTGGCAGTGAGAAGGGTGGATCAGGAGACTGGATGCGGCCCTAAGTGGATATCTGGCTTCAATAAGTTGTTTGGTCCACAAAGGGGGAGTAGGGCTCATAGAATGGTGGTGGGTTGGGGGAAACATGGGGTGACCATGGGCCAGCGGATGGAGGCGGGAGGTGGGATGATGGGGAGAGGTATGAGACAGGAACCTAGCAGAATGGAAAGAGGAGCAAGAAGAGGGGTTGGGCCCCCTAAACTGGAAACAGGACTGTCCAGTATGGCTCTCTCCATGTGCTGTGTGCTATGCTCATCTCTGCTATGTCATGGGTAATCCCAGTCGGTTAGAGTTACCATTTCCCACAACCTGACTACAGGAAAGGAACTCCATCTAACTATTCACCTGGCAGTGGCAAAACACTCTGGCACTGGAGAAGAGGTTTATTGTGAAGATGGGTGGTTAGAATGGGCTGCATCTAGGGTAACAGATTCATATCACGGTTATCCATGAGGTATAGATAATATATAAATGCACTCAAACAATAGTTCCTTCTTTTTCCCGCATTTTTCCCTTCCTTTTCTTTCTTCTTTCAGTACTGGGGCTTGAACACAGCTTCTAAGTGCTACAAACATTCCCTGTCCAAGGGCCTATTGTTCTTCACCTCCTAAACCATCTTCTTGGTCCCTGTCCGCCCAGGTGCAGGTATCATGGCCAGATGCCTCCTTTCAAGACAAGTGGGAGCCCACCAAAAGGGAAGGGGACCTTTGGTTCCTCCCCTGGAAGAACCAAAAGGAGGATTAAGGGTTTTGTGCTTGTGTATGTGCATTCACACGAATATTTCCTTCCATCAGTGGGACAGTTTTAATACTCTGTCTCTTACTGAACGTCATCAATAAATCATCTGAAAATGGAAGTGCAGGAGCAGGAAAGGAAAAACAAACAAACAACAAAGCAAAAAACTTATCCCACAACCACTGGATACATACAAAGATGACTGAATGAAGGCAAGTAAGACTCAACCTAACAATATTTTACCAAATCTATTGTGTTTGAATTGTGAGAGTTCCATAGAAGGAGATGCCAATGCAACCAGGAAGTGTACATTTGGATATGTTCAAGGATGCTGTCATTAATATTTAATCATTTGCTTATTCATCCAGGAAGGGGAGATCAGTTACTATGGTATTTTGATTGTGTTCAATCCAATTACCATGTTATAAAAATAGCAAGCTTCCAAAATAAAAATTAAGGCTCCTCTACCCAGCACCAGTTATATTTAGGTCACTTCCAAGCCATAATCATCATAAATATATAAAAAAAGAATGAAAGGAAGGGAGGTAAAGTATTAGCATCCTTTTCTTTTTTTTGTGTCCGGTCGTGGGACCTGAACTCTGGGCCTGGGCACTGTCCCTCAGCTCTTCAGCTCAGGGCTAGCACTCTACCACTTCAGCTACAGCGCCACTTCCGGCTTTTTTTCTTTTTGCTTATGTGGTGCTGAGGAATCGAACCCAGGGCCTCATGCATGCAAGGCAAGCACTCTACCACTGAGCCACCTTATGTATTAGCTGGGACCAACACATGGTTCAGTTAGAACTTTTTATCTTCTGTAGTATTACTTTCTTCCTACTTTTAGATATGAGTTGTGTGCATTTGAGAACTATGTGCATATTTCTATATACATTCTGGCTGAAGATATATGTCCATCAACTGAGGTGTTAGCTTGCAAAGGATAGTTTTAACTGGTACAGCAACTGTATGTCAATGTAATTCCTCCTGTTTCCCATATGCATCTCTCCAAGTTCTACACAACATGTCACTGACCATTTTACCTATGTGGCTGGTGGCATTACCAATCTTCCTTTTCCCAATTCTCTCTTCCCCTCCCTCAATATCCTGCAGCAAACCACAGCCTTTATGGTTTTGTTTCTTCAGTTTTGATTGCCTGAGGTTTGATTGGTCTAGTTCTAACACACTTGGTAGCTATGGCAGGTGGAGGGGGTGGCCTTTCTTCTACTTTTTCCTGACAGATACCAGGGGAGTCTGTCCTTGTTTCAGGAGTTTTACTTGAATTACTTTCCACTTTCTGGGCTTTTCCTCCTATCTGATTTTTATTCTTCTTTTGTATTAATGAGGATTGAACCCCGGATATTTCATTAGCTAGGCAAGTACACTCACTGACCTATAACCCAGCCCCAGAACATCTTTTTGAATTCTCCCTATATCTGAGTGTAGGATGGAAAGAAATGTTTATTCCAGTATATTGGAATGTTTCAGATTTTTAGGTTTTGATTAATCTAGTTAGATACAATTATAGTCTAGAAACAAATATATTGGTAGAACATGATAAGAGGGATTGTCCTACAGCATAACCTTGGAAACTTAGTGGTTAGGTCTTCAACATGAATTCATCAGGGCCATGAGTTCAACGCAATTGAGTTGCTGTGGTCTGAAGCCTCCCTTCAGATTCCTCCTTTTGCATCTCGCATGCTACATCCCATAGTAGCAATATCCACCATGCTCAGTCTGACTGCTTAGATTTGTTGAAAGGCTGTAAGTGAATGTCAGTGTCATCTTAGATGACTTTATCGAGTGATGTGAAGAACTTCACAACAACAGAGATCAGTGTTCAGTTGCAGTGATGATTTAAGACAAATTTTCATAACTTGACCACAAAACCTCCTTTTTTGGCCAAACACTTTAACTTGAACCAGAATGAGGCTATGACAAAAATGATCTTCTAATAGAGTTTCTAAATCTAACCACAAAGAACTTTTGCTTAAGTAAGAATGAAATATGCCAGCCAATATATTCCCAGAATTTTTATCTGTGTTTTGACCATGTTAAAAAAGTTTTTGTTTTTGTGCTTGGTTTTTTTGGTCTGGGCTTGAACTCTGGGCCTAGGTGCTGTCCTCAGCAATTCAGTTGAAGCCTGGTGCACTACCACTTGAGTCACAGTGCTACTTCTGGATTTCAGGTGGTTAATTGCAGATAAGAGTCTCGTGGACTTTCCTGCATGGGCTCGTTTTGGACCAGAATGTTTATATCTCAGCCTCTTTAGTAGCTATGATTATAGGCGTGACCCACTGGTGCTAGGCAACTATGTACAATTTCTAACCATGATTGAAAATGTTGGGGAAAACTACAGAATACTTGTAAGCAGCAGTAGTTACTTGGGTATAAATATATGTAATGTACCAAATATTTTTCCAAAATTGAAGTCCTTGTTAATCAAAAAAATAACAAAATTCATTTGGATCTCTTATATAACCAAGTTTACCTTACAAAACAAAACTATATAAATAATTAATGCCTTAATATTAATGGGAACAATCATAAATACAGATAGAGAGAGAGTGAGAGAGAGAATGAGAGAGAGATGAGAGAGACAGAAAAAGAGAGGGAGAGAGAGAGAAAGAGAGAGAGAGAGAGAGAGAGAGAGAGAGAGAGAGAGAGAGAGAGAGAGAGAGAGAGAGAGAGAGAGAGAGAGAGAGAGAGAGAGAGATTTACAGGTTGGAATTCTGTAATTCCCAATTACATATTGTACTGAAAGGGAAATTACACTGAAATAGAAAATTAGACCATTCTGCAAGGATTTAAAAATAAACAGTTCTTACACATTACTTGTTTGTTATCTTGATGTGTTTGTGACTAGTGAGGTCATTTGGTTTGCATTATCTGGTTCTTAAAATCCCAGGGAAAATTACAAGTGTGCAGTTGAAGGAGGTATATGTATATTGTGATCAACCTTTATTTGCTTAGTTTTTAAACATTATGACATGTTCCCAAATAATAATGGATTCTGCAAATATAAAATAAAGTGTTAATTTCTTTCTTTTTTTAAAAATGTATTCCTTATAGCCACATAAGGCGTATTAAGTGAAATGAACCTCAAGATAGGGACACGGGTGTGTGTGTGTGTGTGTGTGTGTGTGTGTGTGGTTTTTTTGCTATTGTTTCTAATGTATTTATAATGTACCATGTGATTTTTGTTTTGTTTCTTTGTATGTCTTCCCCTATGGTATAACCCCTATTTTCACTATTTGATGTCAGTGACCTGCATCTTGTATATACACTTCTCTAATTTGGGGAGAGGAAGGGAATAAACAAAATCCTTAAGTAGGGATACAGTTTGACCCATGTAACAATGAGATGTACAAGACATTATGTTGAAAAATGAACTTGACAATTTAAGTGGGGGGGGAGTGGGAGTATAGTTTGGAGGTGGGTGGAAAGTGATGGTAGGGGACAAACAAGGGAGGAGGCAACAATACTTGATAATAAATGTATTCAGTACCTTGCTCATGTAACTGTAACCCCTCTGTACAGTATTTTTACAATAAAAATCCTATTAAAATGAATTTTTATTGTGAAAATGCCGTACACCGTGTTTAAAATTACATAGGTAAGCTAATGAGTAAATTTCGTATCAAGCATTTTTGCCTCCTCTTTTGTTTCTCCTTACCATCCCTTCCCATCTCCCTCATCTTCCTCCCCTGCTCCTATCCCTCTTTAAATAATTTGTTTTTCCCTCCACAAATTATATATGTCTTCAAAATAGAAATGTTTTTTAAATTCTTATGCACATTTCCAATTAGGCAGTTCACATGATGTATACATGAATTGTTAGTTAAATTTGCTTGTGTATATGTGTGGTGGTCGTTGGATTTGAAGTTAGGTCCTAAATGCTTTCCTCTGTCCCCATCCCCTTTTTTGGTTGACTCAAGTTTAGCACCTTCCCACTTGAGTTACATCTTCCAGATTTTTGGTTTTCTGTTGGAGATAAGAGTCTCTCTCTTTCCTGCCTGAGCTGGTTTTAAACAATGATCCTCAGATCTCAGCCGTCTGAATAAGTTAGCCACTTACATTTATTGTTTTCCTCTTATTAATATATTTTTTATTGTAAAGATACTGTATAGAGGGGTTACAGTTACATGAGTATGGCAATAACTACATTTCCTATCAAGTATGGTTACCCCCTCCTTTATTTTTCCCCAACAACCCTTCCCTCTCCACCTATCTAACTCTTGCCTCCCCTCCCCCATCCACAAAGTTGTAAAGTTCTTTGTCAACATACTGTCTTGTACATCTCATTGTTACAATGAGCCAACCTGTATCCTTATTTAAACATTTTGTTTTTTTCCCTTCCCCTCCCCAAATTAGAAAAATCTATATACAAGGTGCAGGGCACCAGAATCAATGAAGTGAAAATAGGGGTTATACCATGGAGGAAGAACATACCAAAGAAACACAAAATCACATAATACATTATAAATACTTTTAAAACCATAGCAAGAAGGGGGACCCAGATGGCAACAGAGCAGTAGGAAAATGCCACAGCTCTCTCCAACCAAAAAGGGAGTTTGATTTCCAATGCTTAATTCCCCAAGAGACCAACAACAGCAAAAAGACAAATACTCACAGAAAAACAGGAGACGGGGGAAAAAAAAAACAAAAAAGAAAGAATGAAAAGGAAGAATTTCAGGACACAGAAGCACGAAGAGCCCTACCCCAACCTTTACTATCTACAGGGCAATACACCAAGCCATGGCCACCCCAGCCCAGCGGGGGCTGCTGGAGTCCCTTGAGACACAGGGGGTCATCTTCAGATCTCCCAGTCAGAAGAAGCCTGAGGTACCAGTGTAGGACACGCTGATCATGATGTACAGAGAAACCTCCGAGCTGGGAGCCTGCACAAAGATCCCACCCCCTCCTCTCACTGTCCTGGCAGAGTGGCTCCATGCCACCTAAGCCACTCGGTGGGAAGCAAAGCACTACAAGGGTTGCCCACAGAACACTAGAGCAGAAGACTTGCAAGGTACTGGTGCTCATTGGGAGAGCACAGAGACAAACCCAAGTGCTCAGAACCTGCATGGAGATCCCTCCGCCACCCCTCGGCTGGAAATTGGAGGCTCATCCTGCAGCACTGGCCTGAACATCAACAAAGGCAGAGACAGAGGAGAAAAAATGCACACCGCCCAGCCCAGCCTACAACCACCTCAACTGAACTCTGATTAGAGCAGCAACCCACAACCTACATCACACAAAAACAACAACTAGCGCCATGGTGAATATCCTGCAGGGGACAGTATAGCCCTCAAGAGAGGTCAGAGCTGGTGGAAACTCCCAGACCCTGACCCAAACCCCCACCCCAACACCCGGAGACCGGACCCACTACAACTGGAAACTGTTCGAGAGCTCCACCAGCCTGTTGGGTCCACCCAGCCCTCCAGGCTGGAGCAAGAGTGCCCCTGGAAGGGAGCTTAAACACCCAAGCTAAGAACAGTGCCGCTGGGTCACAACAACCAACAGTGGAAGAAACTTGAACTGTATACTCCAGACTGTGTAACCCAGGTGGGATGCACAGCAGCAGAGGTCTAACTGGCGTGCCCCAACCAGGGGAACAGGACCAGGCCTTGGGACCTAGTGCTTGAGAAACACAGCCAACACCTCCCAACTGAAGTCAGAAGCTGAGCATATGCCTCAGCAGAGGGGGGAAAACAGGGAACTGCACCCCCTAGGAAACATGCTTGTGACAGCAAAAGATCTGGGTTTCCAGGGCAACAGAACAAGAAGCCCATACCCGGTCAGAACCTGACCCATATATCCTGGGCCAGGAATTTGACAACTCATGTTGCCAGCAGGAGCTCAGGCTGGTAAAGTGGCTTAGCGATAGAGAGATTTTCTTGTGTGCTTGATGCCCTGGATCTGATTCCTCAGCACAACATAAGCTGAAAGAGCTATAAGTGGGGCTGTGGCTCAAAGGTAGGGCTCCAGCCTTGAGCTGAATAGCTAAGTAACAGTGCCCAGGATCAGAGTTCAGACCCACAATTGTCAAAACAAACAAACAAACAAACAAACATCAGGAGCCCATAACAGACTCCAGCAACTGAAATAGTACATCCAGAACATTAGATCTCGCCAAGAGCACCTCTAGGAGTAAACAGGAGTAATCTAGGCTGCTCAACCCATCTAAAGGTGGGAACTGACAGTGATCTACAACAGAGAGCCGAGAACCCGATGTGGGTCAGACCACCAGCTCAGCTCCCAACAGAATCAAGACCAGGTACAGACTCTCTCTACCAGCACAGAAACAGAAGCCAAGCAAAGATAGACACCTATTGACCAAAATAAAATTTCAGATTAGTCTCCAATAATCCCTGAATCCCTATATGAAAATTGCAGAGAAAAATTACAAGGTTTATCAACACCCAGGATAGCAAGCCACACCCAAAAGCTAGCAGCCACCCAGGGAAGAGCCTGAGTAGGAGCAAAGCAGGAATGGAAGACAAAAGCTACATTCAAGAGATGCTGGAGGCAATAACTCAAGAATTTAAGTGAGAAATAGACCAGAAATTCAAAGAACACAGGGATGAAATATCAAAAGAGATGCCGTCTATCAAACAGGATGTGCATGCAAAAATAAAGGCAGTACACACCTCACTAAGAGGTGAAATTAGTACAAAAATAGAGGCATCACACACCTCACTAAGAGATGAAATTAGTACTTTGAGAACCAACATCGAATCCATAAATGAGTCCATTTCTTCCATGCAAACCACAATGGAAGCCATAGTTAACACAGTGAACGAAATGGAATGTAGAATGTCAAATACAGAATGCAACAACTGGACCTAAAAATCACAGATATGGAAAAATCATGTAAATTATGCCAAAGGGAAATCCAAGAGAAATCGGATACTGCCAAGAAACTTAACCTTCATATAATTGGAGTGGAGGAAGGTGAAGAATATCAAGGCAAGGGAATGCAGCACATATTCAACAAGGTTATCAGTGAAATTTTCCCCCATCTTAAAAAAGATGCTCTTACTTACATAACAGCATATAGAACACCTAACAAGCAAGATTCCAGGAGAAACACTTCTAAGCACATTTTGGTAAAAATGATACATCTGAATAATAAGGAAACAATCTTGCATGCAGCAAAAATGGAGTTATACTATAACGGGAAAAAATATTTCCACACAGACATTGAATGCAAGAAAAGCCTGGGAAAGTACCATACGGGCCCTTAGAACCAATAACTGCCAACTCAGACTGATATACCCAGCAAAGCTAGCATTCACATTCGATGGAGAACTGAAATTTTTAATACTAAAGAAAAACTAAATGAATACATAAATATTAAGACAGCATTACAAGAAATGCTAAGAGGGGGAACACAACCTGAAGAAAGCAACCAGGAATGGGGACCTGAACAAGACAGGCATTAATAGAAGTCTAACTGAGCAAGCACAGGAGGAAAGGAAAGAAGAAAAACTTAGGAAAACAGGGAATGATAGGGACCACAATGGATGTCTCTATACTATCTCTTAATATTAACGGTCTTAATTCACCAATCAAAAGATAAAGAACTGCCGATTGGATCAGAAAACATGCCCTATCCATCTGTTGCCTTCAGGAGACCCACTTGTCAGCCAAACATACAAACAAACTCAGAGTGAAGTGCTGGGAAAGGATCTACATATCAAATGCCCCCAGTAAGAAAGCAGAGGTAGCGATCCTGATGTCGGACAAATAAACTTTTCATTAAAATCAATACAAAAAGACAAGGACGGACAACATATTAATACAGGGAACAATCCAAGAGGAGGATATTACCATTACCAAAGTATATTACCCAAACATTGGAGCACACAAATATGTTAAGCAAATGCTCTCAAACTTACAGACTAAAATAGATCCCAATACGATAATACTAGGAGACTTCAGCACCTCACTCTCAGCAAAGGATAGGTCTACCAACCAGAGGATTGTCAAAGAAGCTACCGAATTAAGTGAGGCCATACTTCTAGAGGAACTAACTGACATCTACCGAGTTTTTCACCCTCAAACAATACAGTAAACATTCTTCTCAGCAGCTCATGGAACTTTATCCAGATAGACCATAACATAGTTCATGCAAGGAACTTAAACAAATAGAAGGGATTGACATAATCCCCTGTATCCTATCTGACCACAGTGGAATCAAGCTAGATCTCATTAACAAAGCAAACCACAGAAATTACTCAAATACATGGAAATTGAACAGCACACTTCTAACCAACACCTGGATAACAGAGAAATAAAAGAATAACTTAAAAAGTTCCTACAATTCAATGGAAATGAAGACACATCACAAAGAAACTTGTGGAACACAACAAAAGTAGTCCTGAGGGGGTAAATTTATTGCCCTCAGTGTCCACATCAAGAAAATAGAGACAGACAAAGTAAATAATCTCGTGTTGCAATTAAAACAGCTAGAAAAACATGAAAAAATGGAACCTAAAGTTACTAGATGGAGCCCGGTAGTCAAACTAAGAGCGGAAGTTAATGAAATAGAAAATAGGAAAATCATAGGTAAAATTAATAAAACAAAAAGCTGGTTCTTTGAAAAAAATCACATGGACAGACCACTGGCAAGTTTAATTAAGAAAAGAAGGAAGGAAACCCAAATTAATAGGATTAGGAATGCCACAGGAAAAATCACAACAAGAACCCAAGATATCCAAACAATTATAAAGAACTATTTTCAAAAGTTATACTCAAAAAAGAAAGAAAACCTGGCAGAAATGGATGCATTTCTAGAGAAATACAAGTTGCCCAAACTGAGCAAAGAAGGAAATAAGTAAGCCAATATCTTACAAGGAGATACAGGAAACAATAAGATGTTTTCCAACAAGGAAAAGCCCAGGACCAGGTGGATTCACAACAGAATTCTATAAGACCTTTAAAAAAGGACTAATACCCATACTCCTCAAGCTCTTCAGAGAAACAGAGAATGAGGGAGCTATCCCAAACTCATTCGATGATGCCAATATCACGCTCATCCCCACACCAGGAAAAGACCCAACCAAAAAAGAGAATTACAGACCAATTACCTTGATGAACACAGACACAAAGATTCTGAACAAAATTCTAGCTAACAGAATCCAAAAACACATAAAAATAATCATACACTACGACCAGGTAGGTTTCATTCCAGAGATGCAGGGAAGTTTTAACATACGTAAATCAATAAGTGTTATCCAGCACATCAACACAGCCAAGGTCAAGAATCACATGATTATATCCACAGATGCAGAAAAGGCTTTTGATAAAATATGACATTCATTCCTGTTAAAAGCTCTGGAAAAAATAGGAATAGAAGGAACATTTCTTAAAACAATAAAAACTATACGACAGACCAATATCCAATATTATACTTAATGGGGAAAAACTACAACCAATTCTCCTAAAATCAGGAACAAGGCAAGGATGCCCACTGTCTCCACTCCTCTTCAATATATTCCTCAAACCCCTTAGCCAGGGCAATAAGGCAAGAAAAAGACATTAAAGGGATCTGTATAGGCAAAGAAGAAGTTAAACTATCCTTTTTTGCAGATGACATGATACTATAGCTTCAGAATTCCAAAAACTCCTTCCCCAAACTCTTAGAAATTATAAATCACTTCGGCAAGGTAGCAGGATACAAAATCAACCCACTAAAATCAGTCTCCTTCCTGTGCACTGACAAAGTACAAGCAGAGAGGGAAACAAAGGAAGCAACCCCATTCACTGTAACCTCCCCCAAAATAAAATATTTTGGGATTAACCTAAGCAAAGATGTAAAAGAACTATTTAATGAAAACTATAAAAAGTTAAAGAAAGAAATTACAGAAGACACTAAAAAATAGAAAGGACTTCCATGCTCTTGGATAGGCAGACTTAATTTACTAAAAATGGCAATACTGCCAAAATTAATATACAAACCCAATGCAATTCCTATTAAAATCCCAATGACGTACATTTCTGAAATACGGAAAACAGTCCAAAAATTCATATGGAACAACAAAAGACTAGAATATCCATAACAATTCTAGGGAAAATAAACTACATGGGAGGGATCTCAATGCCAAACTTCAAACTCTACTGTGGAGCCAATAACAAAGACAGCATGGTACTGGGACAAAACCAGACCCAATGGCCAATGGAATAGAATAGTAGATCCAGAAATAAAACTACATACCTCCAATCAGGTGATATTTGACAAAGGAGCCATAGACATACAGTGGAGGAAACACAGCCACTTCAACCACAGGTGCTGTGAAAACTGGGCGGCCACATGCAGAAAACTAAAACTGGACCCCACCTATCACCGTGCACCAACATCAACTCAAAATGGGTTAAAGACCTTAACATCAAACCTGAATCTCTGAAACTATTGCAGGACAGAGTAGGAGAGACACTTGAACTTATAGGCACAGGAAGGAACTTCCTGAACAAAGTCCTAGGGTCACAAAAATTTGGAGAGAGACTCAACAAATGGGATTACCTTAAAATAAAAAGTTTTTGCACAGCTAAAGCTATAGTAACCAAGCTAGAAAGACAACCAACTAATTGGGAAAAATATTTACAGCAGTATATCAAACAAGGGGTTAATATCAAGTATATACCTGGAATTCAAGAAACAAATCCTTCCCACACCCAACAAACCAATTACTACATGGGCAAAGGAATTAAAGACAGACTTCTCAGAAGAAGAGATAAAAATGGCAAAGAAACACATGAGGAAATGTTCATCATCCCTGGTGGTGAAGGAAATGCAAATAAAGACAACCCTGAGATACCACTTTACCCCAGTCAGAATGGCCACCATCTGCATGTCAGCGAAACGACAAATGCTGGAGGGGATGTGGAGAAAGAGGAACACTATTGCACTGCTTGTGGGAATGTACACTTATACAACCACTTTGGAAAGCAGTCTGGAGGGTCCTCAGAAAGCTAAATATTGACCTACCTTATGACTCAGTCATACCACTTCTAGGCATCTATCCTGAACAACAGGAACCAGTATACAAGGACACATACAACTCCATGTTTATTGCAGCACTGTTCACAGTAGCCAGGATATGAAAACAACTCAGATGTCCCAACACAGATGAATGGATCCAAAAATTGTGGTATATATACACAATGGAATATTATGTAACCATAAGAAATGACAAAATAATGGCATTTGCAGGGAAATGGATGGAGTTAGAATTAATCATGTGGAGCGACATAACCCAAGTGCAAAGAAAAAAAACGGCACATGGTGTCCCTGATAAGTGGATGTTAAATCCAAAATGTTAGGTGATATGACAAAATTAACAGGGCTTCAGAAACAAAGGACTTTCACTCATCTGGTCGAATCACTACTAAATAACCCCCATGCTGCTGATTACATGTATAGTATATATGTGCACAACGATGGGAAACTAGGAGGACGACAGAACTAGAGGGAATCACGGAAAAACACAATAGCAGGACACATCAACGACACTGGACATTGACCAAAATGAACTAAGCAACTCAATGGCAGAGATGGGAGGGACGGAGCAAGTGGGAAAGAGTGAAAAGCTGATGTTATGCAAAACAAAAGAAATATATGTATCCCCCAATGTGGAAGAAATAACTGTATTGCAAAGCTCATAGAACTCATAAATGTTATACACCATGGTAGACAATTTGTCCTATGAAAGTTAGAATGTGTTTGTGACTTTAACTAAGCTTCACTATCCCACAATACTGTGAAATTAGGGAAATTATGTAACCACTTAATCACAATAAAAAAATTGGAAATAAAAAGCAAGACAGTAAAAACCATGTGTGCCCCTATCTTGGGACTCATTTTCTTAACATCATCTTATCTAGTCTTATGTACATAGCTTTTGACCTCTCCTAATTGTCCTAGACAAATATTAGCTATTGCAAATAAGGGATAACATGGAATTATATTCCTTAGTGCCAGGGTTACTTCACTTAATATAATAATTTTCCATGTCTTTCCATTTCCTAACGAATGGGGCAATATCATGATGGATTCATAAAATTCCATTATATATAGATATAGATATATAGATATATCTATATATAGATATAGATATATAGATGTATCTATATATCTGTATCTATATATCACATTATCTTGATAGATTCATCTACTGAGGCACAACTGGGTTGGATCCATATCTTAGCTATGGTATACAATACTGCAATAAACGTAGTTGTACTGGTAGCTTTAGCCACTTACATTTAAATCAGTTGATCTACTGAGTGTTTCCCTGTCCTCTTTTTTGAAAATACACCTTCCCAACAGCAAAGGTAAAAGAATAAGTTAAAAGTTGTTCTGATACTCCTCACCCAAAGAAGATACATGATATAATTATTTAAGTGCTAAGATAAAAAAATGTAGTTATTTTTTTTAATTGGAGTTATTGAAAGACTGAATTTCTTTAGTGTCATTTTGGGAAAAGTGAATCAAATATTCAGAGCATCCCTAGATAAGGAATAACTTAGACCTGTTTTTTAAATCTGTAGTACTAATTAGAAGAAGAATAGTTTTTGTGTCATTAGTGTAGCCTACTTGAAATAGTTTGAAGGTACACATTATCAAGTATATTTTCTAATGTAGTAAACACTGAATCCTAAAATTCTTAGTTTTCCTCTGCATTTTCACTTTGTTCTGAACAGCTGTCTCATTTGAAACATACACCTTGGTACCAGGGTTTTCTGTAGTTATTTTACATTTTACAAAAATAATTTTAGGTTTTTTAAAGCAGAAAAACTAATAATGATAATTATTCTCTGATATCCTTCACCAAGGTCTCCACAATTCATTATATTGTTTTAATATGATATCAGTATATTTATATGCTATAAAATTTGGTTTTACTTTTGGTTTTTTTGCTCGTATTGGGGCTTGAAGTCAATACCTTGGTCTGTCACAAATGCCAGGCATTAATCTATCATGCCTGTAATTCTGGCTACTCAGGTCGCTGAGATCTAAGGATCAAGGTTCAAATCCTGCCTGGGCAGGAAACATGATGATACTCTTGTCTTCAATTCATGACTAAAAAGCTAAAAGTGGAGTGTGGTTCAAGTAGTAGAGACCGGCCTTGAGCAAATAAGTTAAAGGGTACTACCTAAAGGATAGTGCCCAAGTACTGGGTTTAAGTACCACTACGAACACACACACACACACACACACACACACACACATGGTGTGTGTGTGTGTGTGTGTGTGTGTGTGTGTGTGTGTGTGTGTGTGTGTGTGTTGTGGTCGTGAAATCCACTGTTTTCTTTTTCATTCAGTTGGTGACTTTTCCCCAGGGAGACAGCTCAATGGTGTTACCTGATTCCTGGGGGTTCAGTGATTCTGCTGGGATGACAGGTCTGACTTAGTGAGCAATGGGACTCCAGGAAAACTCCACAAAGCAAATGGATGGAAACATGAGAAGATATGCATTCAGGTAATTCTTCAGTCTATCTCCTCCTGCCAAGTGTCTTTCTCTCTCTGTGGGCTGAATTCCTTTTCTTACCAGGTAAACCTGAACATTGTATGACTTTAGAGTGTACACACAGGCGAATAAGGCTTTTGTGAAATGTCAGGCATCACAAGCTTGCTCTTTTTTCTTCTCTCACTATTAGTGAGTTTGTTGGCAGCCTTCATTTTTCTGAGAAAAATGGAATGTTCTAGAAGTTCTCATAGAATATGTATAGATGTAGGGCAGAATTTATGGTTCTTTTGCTCCAGAGAATTGAGAAACATCTATGTGAATTTATAGATAGCCTATAGTGAACTAATTTCTATGGTATAGATGGATTTTTGGATATGATATCCGTATGGAAAACCAGAGACATCTTTAAATACTTTGTCTAAATGAAGCAGAAATTGAGAACACTTCAAATTTTTCAGTTTTAATCAGAATCTTATACTAAATTTCATAAAATATTTTAAGTGCTGCAATAAATTAATTTCATTTGTAGGACAAATGACAGAAAGGATTGTACCTGAAGATATAGTATAAGTTTTTCCTTTTGATTAATTAAGAACTTTATGTTTAATATCAACTAAGGTAAGTATTGTGAGAAATACCAAGATATGAGATCCAGTTTCTGCCAATAATTAGATTAAATTGATAGGAAAGGTCCTCTGTTTGCAGTAACAATTGTAATATTATTTATAAAAAGTGTGTGGTCAGGGTCTGGGAAGTTAGCTCAGTGGTAGAGCACTTGCCTTATATGCATAAGGCCCTGGGTTCGATTCCTCAGCACTACATAAGCAAAAAGAAAAAAGCAGGAAGTGGCACTGTGGCTCAAGGGGTAGCGTGCTAGCCTTGAGCTGAAGAGCTGAGGGACAGCGCTCAGGCCCAGAGTTAAAGCCCCACAACCAGACCCCTTCCCCCCAAAAAAAGTGTGTGGTCAACACATTTGTGTAGTTGTGTACTTAGCTATCTTTATGGTAGTGTTATAGAATTTTAATAAATTTCTTCAAGCACAAGGAAAAAGTTTAAGACATGTTAGAGTTTCACACACAACAAAGAAAATACTAGGTCATTTTCAATGTTTTCATTTTTCAATTTGTGTGTGTGTGTGTGTGTGTGTGTGTGTGTGTGTGTGTGTGTGTGTGTGTGTGTGTGTGTGTGTGTGCTGGTACTTGGGCTTCCACTTAGGCTAGTGTGCCATACCACCATTTCCATTTTTTCTATTTATTGGCGATATGAGTATCACAGACATTGCTGCTTGAGATCCCTTTGAACCTAGATCCTCAGATCTCAGACTCCTATGTAGCTGGGATTACAGGTGTGAGCCATCAGCATTGAGAGATGCTTTTGTCATGTTGTGTGGTAAATTACTAGAAATTTAATGTTTGCTCATTGAATACAAACTATTGTAGGCTTCACGTTTGGGCTAATAGTTTGGGTGTTGCTTGTCTATATTAGTTGCTCAGTTTCTAGCAGGGGGGCACCAGGATATAGTCTCTCATGAAATATGGGGACCTCTTCCAAGCTTAAAGGATGCCTGGTAGGGTTTAGGTCCTCTAGCTGTAATATTGTGGTTTCTGCTGTCTGGTCACCTATCATACATCCACTGTTGTCAGCTCCTAGTTACCCCAATACTTCCTTGACAAACATACCCTCCTTAATGTTTCATTCACTCAGTTTGTGTTACTGCCTCCTATAAAGGCCTTAATTTGCACTCACTCCTTAGAAGTGAGTGCATAACCAACTCTTGGGCGAAATAATTACATCTGTAAACTTTAATTTTGTTATCTATTAGAGCATATTGTGGGGTTAGATGATACTCAGAGTAGAAAATAAAAGACTTCCCCAGCATCTGGATTGTTGTGCATTGACTAAGGTAGATTATTAGCTATTTATTATTAGCTATTTATTATTGTAAGTGTCCTCAATTTCAGTCACTGGTAGCATTGTTTGAGTTTAGCTGATGAAGTGTGCAGTTTAAGAAAACGAAAGATAAATCTTTTTTTTTTCTTTTTGCTTATGTGGTGCTGAGGAATCAAACCCAGGGCCTCAGGCATGCAAGGCAAGCACTCTACCACTGAGCCACCTTCCCAGCCCAAATCTTTGAATGGAGTAGAAAATAATTTGCCAGTTACAGTGAACGAAAGGCAGTTAGAAGTTAAACAAATGAATCAATAGCACTGGCAGTGGCTTCAGATATGGCCAGAAATAAACCGGTTAGGCGTATTTTTAAAAGAAAACATGTGGCTGGGATTATGACTTAATTGTAGAGTGCTTGCATAGCATGCGTACAGCCCAGGGTTCAATTATTCAGTACCACATAATGAGAAAGTGGTGCTGTGGCTCAAGTAGGAGGGTGCTAGCCTTGAGCAAAAAAGAAGCTCAGTGGAAGTGCCCAGGCCCTGAGTTCATGCACCAGGACTGCCAAAAAAATAAAAAGAGAGAGCAGGTCAATAATGGACGAGGGAGGAATTCAGAAGCCAAATTCATCACTGAATTTTTCCTCCTCTATTCCAAAATCAGGACATCATTCTCAGAGAAACAATGGGTCAAAAAGATGATTCAGAAAGAATATAGCTTATGAAGTAATACTAGAAATTTTTAGTGCAACTGTCCTGTAGAGATAATCCATTAAGTATAATTGTGTCTTGCAATAGCACAAGATTTCATTGTATTAGCACAAGTGCTATCTGGAGATTTTGTATGGGTGCTGGTCCTGAAACTTGATCAGAGCCTAGTTGCTATTCCTATTTTTTTCCTCAAGGCTAGTACTCTATTAGTTAAGCCACTTAGTTAAGTTCCACTTCTGATTTTTTGGTAGTTAAATGAAGATAAGATTGTCATGGACTTTTCCTGGCTCACCTGGCTTCAAAATATGATTCTCAAACCTCAGCAATCCGAACAGCTAGGATTACAGCTGTGATTCACTAGCACCCAGAGAAGCAATTTTTTTTGAGTGAAAGGACTTAAGAATATGGATTATTCAGGAGATTCACCCTCAGTCCTGAATAAATCACCATGACCAATTTCTATGAACACACACACATACATCTCAGTGGTCTGTATTATGTTTCCGCAAAAGAGTAGTGCCTTCTAAGTGGCAAAGTGTGGTGTCACAGGCCTGTAATCCCAGCTACTGAGAAGCAAAGGTTTAGGAGGATTAGGTTGTGAGGCTGGCTTCAGTGATGTTAGCACAAGGCCCCATATGGAAAGCAAACTGTAAAAGAAAAAAAGGGTTGGAGCCATGCAACGCTTAAGCAGTAAATATCGGCCCAGTAAGTGAAAGGCCCTCAGTTTAATCCTTAGTTGTATGGAAAAAGCAAAAAGTATAGCATCTCAGTCCATTTTGTCATGATTGAACAAAAACCTTGAAGTTGTATACTTGATAAGGAATAAAAATATTTCACTCAAAATAGTGGTGGCTGGAAACCCTATATAGCATGGTAGTACATGGGACAAGGCCCCTAAGTGCATCACATCATGTAGGATCTTGGAATCATGGCATGTGCTAGAAAGAGAGTGAGTAAGGGACCTAGGGTGTTTTTTCTAACTGTTAACAGTGATCCTGTTAGTTCCTTGAGAGTTAACAAGATGGCATTAATCCATTTATGATGTAATCCTCTATTAAAGGTACTACCTCCTGACACTGCTACATTGAGAAGTTAAACTTCAGTGTAAGTTTTGATGTCAGGCCATTAACAGGCCTCTGGCAGAGATAGGTGAGACCATTGGAAGCCGAGGACATTCATACAACTAGGCACCTTGGACAGCTGCTTGAATCTCATTGATTCTGGTATTTGCTATATTTGGGGCCATATCACAGCCAGGATCCATTGAGTCCATGTCTGTTCCATGTGCCAGCTTCAGTTATGCTGACTGTGATACAAACTACTGGACAATAGGGAGAATAAGAATGGATATGGTCACAAAATTGAGGTTTGTTATTCTACATGACACTTAATTAACATTAGTTGGTGTATGTAGGAAAGCCATTAGAAAGCTGTATGTCTACATACAGCTATGTAATAACTACTGTATGACCCAGAAAGATACCTTGTAGAGCGGTCTGTTTACACATAATGCAGACATTCCTCTGAACACAAAAGATAAACAAACAAGTTCCTGCCTACAAAATTAATTTTTATTTAATGAATGGTTATGGACCAATTCTAGGCCTTGAAATTATAAGCCTTCTTCTTCCACATTTGAAACTGGGATCTATATCTGTCTTTAATTTTTTATTAATCTTTTTTTTTCAAGGATAGATCTAATAACATTGTTCCCTAATTTTTGTCTAAAATAAATTTTGAAAGTTTTCCACTGACTGAAATGTTTTAATTACCTTGGTCATTCTATTATCTTCAATTTCTAGTGCTCCTTGGAAGTTAAACACAGGTCTTCTGTAGCATTTAAAAGGAAATCTTTTCACTAGCCCCAGTCTATATTCCTAGCTTCTAAGGAAGCTGAGATGAGGAGAATGCTGTCTTAAAGCAAAGGCAGAGAATTTCATGAAACATCTTCTCCAAAATTGTGTATATTTTTACAAATATAATTGTATATATTGTATTTAATATGTAATATCATTGTGATATATATACATACTACATATTATATATATGTGTGTGTGTGTGTGTGTGTGTGTGTGTGCATGTGTGTGTTTGTGTGTGTGTGTATCTCACAAATTAAGCCAGATTCAATAACTGAAAGATTCAATAAGTAAACTTGAAAGCCACAATTTACTCCCATAGCCATCCTTTCTTTAAATATTAAGTAAGTTGTAGTCTGAAAATGTAAATCCTTGACCAAAAAGGAAAACACTAATTTTTTTTTACCTATTCTAGACCTTTTGTCTCCACAATTTAGAGTACTAAAACACCTACCTGGACAAGGGGTATTTTCTATGTCATCCAAAATAATGAATGATTTTTATGTGAAGTGTCCAAGTCTGTAGACAAGGATTCAAGCTGGAATTCCCCAGCTTGAAAATGAATTGAAAACCTGGGTACTGCTGTTTTGTTATAGAAGGACTCTGAACCCTTTCTCCAGAAAAACTTTCTTTGTAATCTGTGAAGGTTATTTTTATGTCTGCACACAGCATAGTATTCTTCAAATACTGGAAGCTATCCTGATAGATACCTTCAATCCTGTCTCTTAATTGAGATAGAATTTATGATCTTATTGTTCAGCTACCGAGAGGGAAGGACTTTTTCCTCTTACCAGCATCTCTCATTGCTCCTCATGAAGAAAGAAGTACTAAAGGAAACCATAGATTCATGGTGTGTGATCATGCTGTAACAGGGGTTCTTCTGCAGGAAGCAGAGAATGGAAGGAAGAGTAGCACTTCTCTTCAGTATTGATGGTTTGTCAACATAGAACAATTGAAATTCAGATGACAGGCAGGAAATTGGGTTCAACTCATTACATAGTTGCTCATCAGGAAATAGGATATATTCCTCAACTTGGTTGAGCCAATCTCCATTGTTTGTTCTATAGTGTGCCTCTGCTTTGGGTCTTCAGTTTACAGTTTCAAGGTGATATTTTTTGCTATTGGAGACAGGTGAATGGAGTAATGTAGGTGACCTCCATGACAATTACCTGTATCCGGCTAAAATTCATATATTCAAGTGGGAAATTTGCAGTCTGTATAAAATACAAAAGATGATTCCCAAGCATGGGATATCTACCGTGTAGTCATTGTAATTTTCATGCAGGAATATTTTATATGGACAAAATCAAGGTACCAAATATGTCCTTCAGCAACCACCCTTGGGTAAAGCTTATGCTCACGCCAAAGTCATTGACCTTCACATTGCATTTGTCATCCAACATGATGTTATTGGGTTTAAGGTCTCAGTGTGCACTTCTGTTTTCATTAAAGTAATGCAGATTATTCACAGTCTGTTTGAACAATCTCCTAACTTCATTCTTGAATAGATGGAATGATTTTCACATTAATTTAAAGAGGTCTCTGGGTGGCCAGTTCAATTACCAAGTATTGGTGCTCATCCTTCTCCCTCACCTGGTACTACCTGATCATGTGTGTGTGTGATGGAAAGTCTTAATAATATCCATCTCAATTTTGATCTGACAATTGTTGAACTCTCCCTTCACTATCACCTTGAGGTTAATGAGGTGTTGCTAGGTCAACTTTACATATGCATAACTAGTAATTTCTAACAGGCCTTTGTAACACTTTAGTCCCCATACCTGATACTGGGACCTATTGGGAAAGGCAGAGGGCAGACTTCCAACTATTGAAGACTTCTTCCTTTGTGAATTATGAGCTATCACCTTCAGTCATGTGGTACCAGCACAGACTTGGCTCAGGGCTGTGAACCTGAGTGTAGAAGATTGAATCTTCATAGTGTAAATAGAAATTTGGCCTTGTTCTAAGCTAGCAGTTTGGGGGATCTCTGGAAGCTGTGGATAAAATGTCTCCTTTTAGTAGCCTGTCCTTTGTGCACATTTAGTTTAGCTGCAGGAATTCATAACTAACTAGTAGCAGTGGTCACCCCAGGGTGGAGCAAGAGAGCCACAGTAGAGGGACAGAGGTCAAGCTCACACCATCTGCCTTTTTATGATTCTTGAATTGACAGGTTACACATGTATTTTACTAATTCAAGAATAAAAATTAATATTAAATATAGATTTTTAATTACCTCTTTGTTTCTGACTCTACTAGATTATTTATCTAAGAGAGGATTGTGAGAATCCTAGATCAAAGGCTCCACTTCCTTGGGGAAAGATCAGGGAGTCAATAATCCCCACTATTAACCAATTGTAAGACCTACAGTAATACCTTGCAATTTCTGGCCTCAGTTAATGTATCTTCTATATATCCTCCTGCTATCCTCTGGAAATTCTATTGAGCCTATCTTATGTGTCAGAACAATGTGTGGCCAAAAGGAAAAACTGATCTTCCTGTGCCAAAGATTAGGTGGGGTTGGGGTGGGGACAGGCAAGGTCGTGAGGGACAGTGTTGGATAGCAAACACTGGGTCCCTCCAGATCAGGAAGGTAGCCAACCCTGGCACGGGATCTACATCATCTTGTCTCCAACTTGTTGGCCAAACCCCTGTGAGTCCCTCATCCAGGGTGCTGGCTGTAGGATCTGTTCCCTGATAGGTTTCCATTGAACTTCTCTACAGTTCATGGTCCACTTTACATAATGAAGACTGCTGCCAAATAGGTGTGTGTGTGTGTGTGTGTGTGTGTGTGTGTGTGTGTGTGTGTGTGTGTGTGTGTGTGTGTGTGTACAGCACGTTATACTTAACACTATGTCATAATATTCTTATGAGAATTGTTTGCTTAACATACATGAAAAAAACTAACTAGTACCAAAATACACAAAAAGTGCCATCTGATATTACTACCATTCATGGGTTAGTATTAACACTAGCATTAGTATAAATCAGAGTATGTAGAAGGACCCATCTGATCTAACAGTTGAGAATTCAGGAATCATTTCCTCCTCTGCTGAATCTCAGGCACTCAAAGTCAAATCTTTTGAACAGACTTGGGGAAGAAGGAGTTAACTCCACCTGTGAAGCCCAAAGAAGAAGGAAACCCCATGGTGGCATATGAGTACTATCATATATACATACACATACACACACACACACACACACACACACACACACACACACACACACACACACACACACACACACACACACACACACACACACACACACACACACACTCGTAGATCCAGAAATATTCTCAAGCATCTCCTCTGATCTATGAACTCTGTACAGCAAAGTCTAGAATTGGGTGGAAACAGGATCAGAGCAGCTTGTCTACACTTCACCAGCTGTTAGACTGGTCTTCCACTGCCAAGTAATAGATGGATGTTATCTTAGATGCACTGCTCTGAGCTGAAGGGAAAGTGTCTTGTCTTGGGAGGACAGTGAAGGGATTAGAGAATCTACACAGGTAATGTGAGGAGTCCTGCATCAGGAAAATACTTCCTTTAAATGCGAGTTTATTAGAAAGCTTTGAGAACAGTTGGCCAGTACTAACATATATTCATGTATTCTCCCTAATTTGTTTAAATAAAAATCAATATTTATGAGCTCTCATTTCTCCTTGCCCCTTCTGGTATATTCCTGTCAGGTCTAATGCCTCACTTTATAGCTTCATTCCCCCCTTTCTCTGGTGAAGTTTGGTGAGAGTTATCAAGTAATTTTCTTATTTAATGCAACCAAGACGAAGCTGATGAAGAAAACAGTGTTACCTTCAGGCTAGCATAAATATCTGCTCTAATAAAGGAAGATGAGGGTCTTACAACCATCATGCAAAAGGTCCTGCCTTTGGAGATAGGGGATTCCATTTCCTCTGCCTTCCTAGCTTCCAGGGTAACCAATGGCCTCTCAGTAAAGGAATTCCTTTCTAAGAATAAAAAGCATGCCAACAAATTGCAGAAGGCTAGCAATCCACATTATTGCTGCTTAAGAACAATTCTCCTACAATATACTGATGATTCACACCCATAACCTTAGCCATTCAGGAGTCTGAGAGGACAGGATCTTGGTTCAAAGCAAGAACAGTCCATGAAACTTTTATCTCATTCACCACAAAAACCCAGTAGGAGAGTGTTGGGCCAGGGCTACCCTTAAATAAAAGAGCTCAAGGACAGTGCCCAGTCCTGGAGTTCAAGTCTAATACTGGCATGCACACACAAACACACAGAGACCCAGACCCAGACCCAGACCCAGACCCAGACCCAGACAGACAGACAGACAGACAGACAGACAGACAGACAGACAGACAGACAGACAGACACACACACACACACACACACACACACACACACACACACACACACACACACACACACAAGAAAAGCTAGAAGTGGAGATGAGGCTCAATAGTATAAGTTTAATCCCTTTTCTGTCCTTTTTTGTTGTAAAAATGCAGGTCAGAAGGGTTACAGTTACATGAGCAAGGTACTGAGTACATTTCCTATTGAGCATTGTTGCCTTCTCCTTTGTTTCCCCCTAACATCTCTTCCCTCCCACCTCCACAACTACCCTCCCCAACTTCAAACCCCACCAATGTTCTAAAGTTCATTTTCAACTTAGTGTTTTGTATATCTTATTGTTACACTGGGTCAACCTGTATTCCTCCAAAAAACAATGTTTAGTCTTATGTGAAATTTTTCGCTAAGGGAAAATGTTAATGCCCAGAGTTCAAGCCCAAATAACTATACACGTTTTTTAAAAGACTACTTTTAATAAGTTTTCCAGACATAACTGGTTCTCTTCTTTTTTATGGTACTGAGGTTTGAACTCAGGGGCAACCTGGAAATCCCTGCTCCTCCAAGCTCCATTGCCTACCCTGTGTTTAAGGGGCCCCTGAGCTCAGTTTCTGCTCACTGAACTTGCCCACATATTCTGAAAAGAGCCCAGAGAAGCCTATGGCATTTGTTGTGCCCCAGAAGTCAGGCCACAGTGAGGTTTCTGCAGCCCCTAGCCTTGCTCCTAGCACAGTCACCAATAGGGTAGTGCCCACAGGATCAAACGCATACCTCTAAATTGGGTAAAAAACGAGGCTGTGCTTAAGTCTCCCAAAGTCAGCAGTCACAGTCCTGGCACAATGGCATCTACTAAGGCCACCCCAGTAGCTATGGGAGCTCTGACATCAAGACAGAGGCAGACACACCCATGCAGGCTGATTTGGAGCAGATCTTTTTTCAGGTGCAGGTGTGGTTGCCTTTGAAGCAGAGTTGAGAGTGCACACACTAGTTCATCACAGTGCACAGTAGAAGAACTTGGTAAGCAATGGTCCTGTGCTCAGACACTTGTCAGAGGCAGGAAATCAGAGAGAGAGAGAGAGAGAGACAGAGACAGAGACAGAGAGAGACAGATAGAGAGAGAGAGAGAACTCTAGGCTAGCTCTGATTCTGTACTGGTTTCAATATCCTTGCTAAGAAATGCATATTTTCAGCAAGAAATAAAAAGGAAAACTTCTAACTCTAACTCTGATGGAGTAATTGAGATCAAACTACACTTGCTACCATAAACAATCAAAGAAATGGAAGTTATATGAAAAATAAATATATGTATATAAATGTATATATAATATAAAAATGTAGACATATATATATATTCACATATACAATGTGAATATGTAATGTATGTATAATGTATAATGTATATATGTATAATGTACAGGGAGAAAAAAGAAATACATAGTATTTGAAAGAATAATGACCAAAACCTTCCCAATTTTGATTGAAAGCATGAACCCTTCTATGCAGGGTTCTAGCAGCTTAAAGAAGTCAATTAACATAAGTGCACAGGTCCACACTAAGACACATTCTAATTAAACAAAGACAGAAAACCTCCCAAAGCACAGACACACACACAACTCATCACACACAAAAGTGATCTTCAATGATATTATGACAAATTTCTCATTAATCAATAGATTAACTATTAGACAGCAAGGGCAAAAAAATTAAGGTGCTAAGAGGACATATCTAATATCAACATTTCTAACAAATATATATACTTTCTCCAAATGTGAGAGATGAGCTAAGTACCTAACGATGGCTCAGGCATATAATCCTAACTGCTCAGGAAGGTGAATTGTGAAGATTGTGGCTCAAAGCCAGCCTGGACCTTGTCACCTCAAAAGCAAGTTGTAGGACAGCTGTCCTTGAAAAGGACGGAGGCCTTTTTGCCATGTCATTGCTGGAACAAGATGTAGGATAAGGTGTCCATCAAGAATGGAGGCTATTGGCTAGTGTCTCCACAGAAGCAATTTATGAGACTCAGGAGTTTTCTAGAAGGTCAGAGAACTTTGACCACTGTCGTAGTGGTTTCAGGAATGGCATAATAATGACAAGAGCAACCTCAAGCTCACATGGATTCCTTAGCAACAGTCTTTGAAGCCTATGAGCTAAAATATCAATGCTGGCAAACTGTGATTGGTCCACTTTTTCTCTGACATCACTGGCCCAGACTCTGATTGGTCCATTTCCTCTATGATGTCACTATGCCGGGCTGATATAGCTCCATTTTGAGAGATCATGCAGGATATATAGGAAACCACTGTGCTCCAACTTACATTAGATACCACCTCAGGAGCTCTTGATTGGTGACCCGCTGGACTCATTCAAACCTAAATTCGTGACTTTTTTGTTGGGAAGGTGAGTTGTCGTTTGGATTTTGGTATTTCTTTTTATTTTTTCTGGGTTTTCCATTATTTTATTTAGTTAATTTTAGGTAGACTTGCTACCTGCCATCATAGCATAAGGATGGAAGAATACAAAGAATCATACTCCAGATCCTTCAAGGAGGAGATCATCAAACAAAACCAGGTGAAAGAGCTCATCGACCATGGTACCAATGGACAAGTGAGGCTGGCCCATACTCGACTCACACACATGGAAGTGGCAGTTAAAATACTCCTGAAGGGAGAATTCCCCCAGTCATCAGTTAAAGAATGAGGTGGACATTTTAAAGATGGTATGGCACAAACACATTATCAAATTGTACCAGGTGATGGAGAAGGAAGAGTATTTGTATCTCATCATGGAACTGGCCAGTAGAAGATACCTCCTGGCATGGATC
Source organism: Dipodomys merriami (assembly GCF_024711535.1). Lineage (NCBI taxonomy): Eukaryota > Metazoa > Chordata > Mammalia > Rodentia > Heteromyidae > Dipodomys > Dipodomys merriami. The sequence goes on along the minus strand of NW_027204938.1, from coordinate 866,984 downwards.
TGAAAATACTGCAGTGTATATTAGGATGAAACCAAGAGGCTCTTCACATAAATTGTAAGTGCTGTTCACTGCCCACACCAGAACAGAATCACACACCAAGACCTTAAGTCCAACAACATACTGTTGGATACCAAAGACAATATCAAGGTCAGTCGTTTGTTCTGAGCATCTGGTTCTCCCTGGTGCAATTGCTACTGAATGTATATGCTGCTGTGCTATTTATTCCACCCCCTAAATTTTCCTGGATGAAAGAAATGATGGCTGGATGCTGGTGGCTCACTCCTGTAATTCTAACTATTCAAGAGGCTGAGATATGAGGATGACAGTTCAAAACCCGCCCAGCCTTGGTCTACCAACTGAGTAGACTCATACTGATACCAAAGACTAATTTGAGGAGGAGATGGCAGTGGATACAGGTGGCTAGCAAAATAGCTACCACTCTTCTCAGAACAAGCTGCTGAATGTGGGCCCAGGAACAGAGCAGTTCAGACAAAGGGGAGGAAAGCCGTCAGAGATATCAAAAACAACTTCACTTGAAACCCAGAAGACCCTGCTATTGAGATAGGAGAGATTTGTAGGTGGTCTACTACAAAAAGAGTTGTAAGTGGGATCCAAGAATGGAGATCAAACACTGTTTGCCCAGCAACACCCTTAATCCAGCCAAGAATACAGGTGCATCAACTGCCTTAGTTTCCTCAGGAGGGATTGGAGCAAAGGGGTACCTTGTACTGCAGTGTAAATCGAATATCGTAGTTATCAAAGCATGTAATTTTTGTGTGTTGTATCAGTTCCTTGCGCATACAAAACTACTTGAATTACACTTGCTACATCCTAGTCTTTAAAAATATAGTTTGTTTAATTTTATTCTATGTTATTCTTTAAGATGCAGTCTCATTATGTAGCCAAGTCTGATCTTAACTTCATAATTCTACTGCCTAGTCTCCAAGTGTTGGGATAACCGGTGTGTACATCTATGTCATCCATCATACTATTATCTGCACCTTTCCTTAAGTTTTAATACTTTATGTTATCCCTTGGCAGTACTGTGGTTTTGATTCAGAGGCTGGTGTTGGGCAAGCAAGTGCTCTACCCCTTAACCCCTGCCCCCATCCCTGCTCTTCATTTTACTTTAGATGAGTTATTGTATTATTTTGCTTGGGTCATTATCAGACTGTGATTGTAAGGTTTTTCCTGCTGGGAAGCTTTTTTGTCCTTTTATATTTTCTGTAAGTATAATTTTTCAACCGAGCGCCGGTGGCTCACATCTGTAGTCCTAGCTACTCAGGAGGCTGAGATCTGAGGATCAGAGTTCAAAGACAGCAGGGCAGAAACAACCATGAGACTCATCTCCAATAAACCACTAGAACCGGAAGTGGCACTGTAGTTCAAGCAGTAGAACACTCGCCTTGAGATGAAGAGCACAGGGACAGTGCACAAGCCCAGAGTTCAAGACCCACGACTGACAAAAACTAAAATAAAATAAAAATTAACTTTTTATCTTATTAAAAATGAAGCTACACAGAGATGTTACATTTATATGTCTTTTTAAAATTGAAAACCTTATTTTAAAAGAGTAAAAATGCATATGATAACTAAAATTTATCTCTAGAAAAAAATGACTACCAGAATAAATGTTTTTGGAGGCTGGGTCAATGGCATTTGGTATTGTTCTAACTTCAGCTCTAGACGATGTTACATAGTTCCAGTCCTGCATGGCATAAATGTAAACAAGTACAAAGTAAAAAAAAAACCAAAATGATCCTTTAGGGCACAGCTGTGAAAGATTTGAAACACTCTTGTACATGTTATTGACCATTTGTACATTTCTTTGCTGATGAAAAGTGATATATCAATTATGGTAGAATTTTACACATTCTTCTAGCCTAACATAGCATTACCACATTAGGCAGCAATTCCATTTCTCATTGCATAACTAAAATAACTGAAACGAAAAAAACCAATAGCTCATATGCTAATGATAACAGCAAAGTTCACAGTAGTCAGAAGTTGGAAATACCTGGCGTGTCTATCAGATGAACAGGTTTATAAAATATGAGGCATACATAAATGGATTATGACAAAAAGGCTGAAATTAATATATGTCTGTCTTGTATGGACACAAAAATAATCTACTATTTATGTGAAACATATTGACTAATCCATTACATAAGAGAAAATGGAAGATTAAAATTTATGGGGCAGGTCATTGGGGTGATTATTACTCTATGATTGTGTGGATTCCATCAGTATCAAAAAGATAGTTCACAAATAGAGGTAATTGTTACAAAGCAGTGTGGATATAATTAATCTCACTGAATTTTATACCTACCTATCAAGCATGAGGCCCTGTGTTCAACCCGTAGCATATCCAAAAAATGCTAAATCTTCCTTCTGTTACCTACCTTGAGTGGTAGGTGCTTTTCTACTGTTTTGATTGTATTCCTCAGAGGATCTCTGGTGGATCTCTGATGTTTAGTCATGCTTTACAGATAATCCATTATTTAAACATTAAGTTTGAGTTCTAAAGGAAACAAAATGAGGGCAATGCCTGCGGTTCTATCTCAAGAGGCTAAAGCAGGAAGATCTTTACACAATCAAGGATGCATAGAGAGGTCATGCCTAAATCCCCATGGTAGATGCTGAAACTGAAGGGACAATTATTGTAAGCAATTACAAGTGAGAGATAAGTGAGAGATGTTTCTGATCACATTTAATTTGGTCATTTCAGCTTGTATTTAATATTTACATGAATTTTAATTTTTTTCCTTTTTCCTATACACTCAGTATGTCATTTTGAAACTTTGTACTATCTTCTCATTTGCCACATTTAAAAAGAAGCATAGTATTCCTTTGTATAACATTAACATGTTTTTTTTTATATTACAACTACTATAATGTAGTGACTGGCCACTGTCTCAGAGGTTTTTCCCAGTTCTGCCAATTGAGCCACAGCTCAAGTTCCAGCTTCATTCATTGGAAAACTCTCATGCAATGCCCAGCACAAATAAGGAGGCTGAAATCTGAGGATCTTGGTTTGAAGCCAGTCTGAGCAGCAAAGTCTGAGATTTTTATCTCCAATTAATGACCAAAAAACTGTGGTAGTTGAACTCTAGCCTTGAGTAAAACAGGGCAAGTTCATGCCCTAGTACTGGTAATTACACAAACAAGTCTCTTTCTTCCTTGGGCTGGCTTTGCAATGCAGCCCTTAGATTTTAGTTTCCTGGGTAGTTAGGATTTACAGGCATGAGCAACCAACCACTGACTTATTTTATTTTTTTTTCTTTTTGTAGTTTATGGGGCTTAACCTCAGGGCTTGGGTGCTGTCTCTGTGCTATTCAGCTCAAGGCAAGCACTCTACCGCTTAAGCCATAGAACATTTCCCAGTTTTCTGGTGGTTTATTGGAGATAAGAGTCTCATGGACTTTCCTACCCAGGCTGGCTTTGAACCATGATCTTCATATCTCAGCTTCCTGAGTAGCTAGGATTACAGGCTAGATCCACCAGTGCCCTTATGTTTCTGAGTTTTTTGACACAAAGATGATGTTATACAACTTCAACCACAGCTCGACTTCTAGCTTTTTTTTTTGCTTATTGGTCATAAACATGTAATGTACTTTTCTGGATAGACTGGCTTCAAACCATGATCTTCAGATTTCAGCTTCTGAGGTGCTCCGATAATACACATGAACCACAAACCCATTGGTCATTTGAAAATATTAATATTTTCCCCTTTCATCTTTTAAAATTTTTCTTTTTTAAAAATTTTTGTTTATGTACTAGTCCTGGGGCTACAAATCAGGGCCTGGATACAATGCCAGAGCTTTCTCTTCAAGACTAGTGGCTTACCACATGAGCCAAAGTATAACTTGTGGTTATACTTGTTTTGTCTTAATGCTTCAACTAAAGCTCTGGGTGCTGTTCTAGAAAGTGATTGCCCAGTTTGTATTCGGGTCACAGCTCACTTCCAGGTTTTGTTTTTCAATTCTTGATAGTTAATAGGAGATGAGTCTTATGCAAAGCCCAGCATGAATCATTTGGCTGAAATCTGAGGATCATGGTTCAAAGCGAACTAGGGCAGAAAAGCCCATGAGACTCCTAGCTCCAATCAATCACTGAAACGCTGGGAGTAGTAGAGCTCTATCCTCGAACAAAACAACATAAGTTCAAGCCTCAGGATGGCATACAGATGCAAACACAGAGACTTTCTTGCATGGAATTTCTTGCATGGGCTAGCTTTGAACAATGATTCTGATTTCAATATCTCTTCATCCTCTTCCTGAAAATTTTATTGGTCCTGTGGCTTGACCTCTGACTCTGGGGCCTATATCTTAGGTTTTACACTCAAGGCTGTACACCTCAGCAACAGATCAAGGCTTTGTACAGTGTAGCTGGAGATAAGAATCTCAAGCGTGTTCCTTCCCAGGCTGACTTGACACTGCAGTCCTCAGTTATCAGCCTCTTGTGTAGTGAAGATTACACACATAACCAGCAACACTGGGGTCATTTTAAAACTTTAATATGTGCTTGCTTCCTCCTTCATTTCTTTTTTCATTTTTGCTTCTCCTGGGAGTAGAAATTGAAGCTCAGATGCTCAGGACATACATGGGACCAACCATAACATTAGGCTTTTGGGGGAGGTTAAATGGAGAGAAGAGAATCATGTAGAGGTAGGCCAGATTCAGGAGGCTGAAAATTGAGGAGAGTCCATGACATTCTTTTCTCCAATTAACCACTACAATCTGAGAGTAGTCGATCATTGAGCTAAATATTGCAATTTCAAGCACCAGGACTGGCACAAACACACAAATACACAGACACACACACACACACACACACACACACGTGCATGCACACACACACACACGTGCACGCACACACACACACACACACACACACACACACACACACACACACACACACACACGTCTTATGAGCACCTATACCTGAGCTGAGCTTTAAACGGTATCCTCAAATTTCACCCTGAGTATGTAGAATGAAAGATATGAGCCACCAATGATTGGCTCATTGAAACCTCTGTTACTTGCTCTTTCTTCTCTTCTTCCACCCTTCTTTTCATTTATTTCATTCTTTTTGTGTGTGTTCGTCTTGGAGCTCGAACTCATGCAAGGCCTGTCCTGATTCAGGAGGCTGAAATCTGGCCATCATAGTTTGAAAGTGGCCTGAGCAGGAAAGTCCATGAAACTCTAATCTCCAATCAACCAACAAAAACCTATCCCCAGTGTGGCGCCACACAGAAAACAGTCTCCTGGAATTTCTTGATTAGGTTTGCCTTTACACAGGATCTTATATTTCAGCCTCTTGCATTTCTAGAATTACAGACATGAGCAACAGTGCTAAGTTATCTACCTCCAACCATTTAATTTTCTTATTGTGATACTGAGGCTGGATCTCTAAGCCAGGACACTGTTTCATGGGTTTTTCTCTCAAGGATGGTGCTTTATAACTACAACCATAGCTTTATTTTCTGGCGTTTTTTGCTGGTTATTTGGAGACTTATGCATTTCCCTGTCTAGGCTGGCTGTGAACAACAACCTTCAGATTTCAGGTTTGTGAGTCAGTAAGATTACACATATTGAGCAAAAACGCATGCATGGCTCATTTTGAAACTTTAATTGGATTTTCTCACACGGTTTTTCTTTTTTTCCTAGTCCTGGGGCTTGAACTCAGGCCTTGGGCACTGTCCCTGAACTTCTGTTACTCCAGGTGAGAGCTGTACTACTTGAACGATAGTGCCTCGTCCAGCCTTGTAGCTTATTTTTGGTGCAAATTAGATATATGAGTCTCATGGACTCTCCTGCCTGGACTGGTCATGAACTGTGATCCTTAGATTTCATCCTCCTCAGTACCTCTTATAACATGTGTGAGAAACAAATTTTAGATTCATTTCAACCACTGTCAGTGACTCTTCCTTTTGTATTTCTATCCTCCTTTTATTTTACTTCTTCTCTGTTTGTCCTGCGGCTAGAACTCAGGGTCTGGGTGCTTTTTCCCAGTTCTGCCAGTTGAACTACAAATAAATTCCAGTTTTTTTTCTGTTTTGTTGTTTAATTAGAAATGAGTATCATGTAGAGCCAAACCAGATTCATGAGGTTGCAAACTGAGGATCAAAGTTTGTGCCAGTCTGGGGATGAAAGTCCATGATATCTCCAATTATAGCCACTAAAAAGCTGAGATTAGTAGAACCTTGAGAAAAACAGTACAAGTTCAAGCAAAAGGACTCACACACAGACACACACACACACACACACACACACACACACACACACACACACACACACAGTGTGAGTGTGTGTGTGTGTGTGTGTGTGTGTGTGTGTGTGTGTGTGTGTGTGTGTGTGTGTGTGAACTTTCCTACTTGGTCACGTTTTTAAATATGATCCCCAGATTTTAGCTTCCTGAGTAACTAGAATTGCAGTTATGAGCCACCAATGATTGGCTGATTGGCTCATTGAAGCCTCAGTTATTGGTTCTTCTCTTCTTCTACCCTTCTTTACATTTAATCATTTCATTGTTTGTGTGTGCTGGTCCTGGAGTTAGAACTCATGCAAGGCTTGGCCTGTTTCAGGAGGCTGAAGTCTGACCATCATGGTTCAAAGCCATCCTGAGCAGGAAAGTCTAAGATCCTTACCTCCAATTAAGTGCTAAAAACCTGGGACTAATACAGTTCCAGCCCCAAGATGTCCCACAAACAACTGACTTCTGGAATTTCCTGCTTGGGTTGGCCTTTACACTGGATCCCCATATTTCTGCCTCCTGAGGTTCTAGAATTACAGGCCTGAATCACCAGCCCCAGGTTCTCTTCTTATTATCATTTTTGTGATCCTGAGGCTGGATCTCTGAGCCAGGGCACTGTTTCATAGCTGTCTCACTCAAGGCTGGTGCTTCACTTTTGTTTTATTGTTTGTTTGTTTTGATGGTGATTTGATGATGAGACACCATAACCCTCAAATTTCATCTATCTTTGTATCTAGGATTACAGACAGTAAACAAAAATTCATGGCTCATTTTGAAAATTTAATTGGATTTTTCCAAAACATCTTTTAATTTCTATTTTTTATTTTCGTAGGTATGCTGGGCTTGGGGCAATAAATCAGAGCCTAGGTATTGTCCCAGTTATTTTTTTTCTCCTCTAATTTTTTTTTATTTTTTTCTCTTCATTGTGAAAATACCGTACAGAGGGCTTACAATTAATTTCATGAGCAAGGTAATGAGTACATTTCTTATCAAGCATCGTTGCCTCCTCCTTTGTTTCTTCTTACTATCCCCTTCCATCCCTCACCCCAGCCGTCCCCCTGACACCCGTGCACCAAAGTGGTAAATTTGTTTTTCAACATAATGTCTTATACATGTCATTGTTGCAATGGTTCCACCTGTATCCTTATTTTCTTTTTGCCGGTCGTGGGGTCTGAACTCTGGGCCTGGACGCTGTCCCTCAGCTCTCCAGCTTACGGCTAGAGCCCTACTACTTGTGTTACAGCGTTAATTCCATCTTTTTCTGCTTATGTGTTGCTGGGGAATTGAACTCAGGGGCTGAGGAATTGAACCCAGGGCCTCATGCATGAAAGGCAAGCACTCCCCCACTGAGTCACCTTCCCAGGCCTGTCCCAGTACATTATTAATACTAGCCCTCTAATACATGAGCCACAGCACAATTTGGGTTTAAAAAAAAAACCTGTAGTTGGCTAAATAGAGTTGAGTCCATGAACTTCCCTGCTTTGGCTGGCCTTGAACACTGATCCTCAGATGTGAGACCCTTGAGTAAGTACAATAACAAGTGTGAGCTCCTCAGTTTTGCTCATTTTAACCTCTGAAATTGTCTCTCCCTTTCCTTCTTCCACCTTTCTTTTCATTCATTTATTTTATTCTTGTATTGCTGGTTCTGCAGCTTGATCTCAAGGTGTGTGTGCTGTCCCAGAAGTCATTGTCTCATTTCTGCCATTGGAGCCACAGCTCAAACTCCAGTTTTTTTTCTTTTTTATGGTGGTTCATTGGAAGTAAGAGTCTCATGCAAAGCACATAATGTCTGAGGAAGCTGAAATCTGAGGATCACAGTTCGAAGCCAGCTTGCATAGGAAATTCCATGATACTCTTTATATCCAATTATCTGGTAGTGATTTCACCAATAAGCTGAGATTGATAGAACTCCAGCCTTGAGTAAAGTAAAACAAATTCAATCCCCATGACTGGCACACACAGAAAAATGGCCAATGGATTTTCCTGCTTGGGCTTGCCTTTAAATGCTATTTTCGGACTTTAGCCTCCTATGTAGTTAATACAACATGTGTAAGCCATCAGTGATTGATTAATTGAAAACTCTGTCACTGGCTATTCCTTCTCTTCTTCTATACTTCTTTATATCTTTTGTGCTGGTCCTGAGGCTTGAACTTGGGGCCTTGGTATTCATCCTTTTATGTCTTTTATATAAGTTGTTTCAGTTCTGTTGTTCTAATGTTTCATTTGTTTATGTTCCTTTATATATCTTGTATAAGTAAATTTTTATATCTCACAAAAATAACTTTTAGCTTGGTACTGGTGGCTCATACCTGTAATCCGACTCAGGAGGCTGACATCAAGGATCACAGTTTGAAGCCAGCACTAACAGAAAAGTCTGGGAAATTCTTATTTCCACTACACTACCAAATATACTAGAAGTGGAGGTATGACTCAAGTGGTAAATTGCTTGCCTTGAGCAAAAGAATTCAGAGCTCTGGCTGCAAGTTCAAGCCCCTGGATTGGCACAAAAAGAAAACTTTCATTAGCTTGTATTATACTAGGATTACTGGTGTGTGAAGACTATCCTGGATTTAAGAACCAAATTTTGTACAGCTGTCACTTTTGATGTTTTCCTTAGGAACTTTTATGCTTTTTTCCCCTTGCCTTATATTTACATTCCACTAGTGGCATTCTTGTATTTTTGTTTGGAGATACAATTCAATAATTCAAAGACATATGAAAAAAGGCATGTCTTAAATTTTTCTTTATTTTAAATAGGAAAGAGAAATGCTGAGTCTGAACCCAGCAGAGAGTGAATGATGGTTTGATTGCAGAGCTGTTAAATGTATTCCTGGACATGGGAACATGCCATTTTGGGTGCTTTGGTAGATGGGTCTTCCTACAGCTTCACAATAAACTTCGATGTTATTATAACCAACTTTGCCATCACAACGGATAGGTGTCAACCACTTATCTCGCCCTTATGTGGACTTAGATACACGAGGAAAAAATAATTAGAAGAAATGACTACTAACCACAAGACCACAACTTGATGAGCTTTCTTGAATGAATTCTGAGATTACATGAGCAGAGCAGATTCATCTCCACACAAGCACTAAGGACCAGGCACTGATGCAGGCAACTGGAGAAACAGATGTGAATACAGCTGCAAATGGCCTGTTCCATGCAAATTTCATGCTGAAGGAGAAAACCAGAAATAACAATGATGAAGTCAGTGAATCAGAAGGATGGTGATGTGGGGAGACAGCTTCACATTGAGGATGGGAGGAAGAGACATATGATCTAAAAGCAGGGAACATCCATGCAATTATTGCTTTCCCACTCTGTCTTCAATCTCAATCCCAGATCTCATCCTTCTGAGTAGGAAATTATAAGTATAAGGCACCTGCAGTGAGCTCTTTGATATAAATCTCTATAAGCAAAGTTTTCTAAGTTTCTTGGAAGATTTTTTGAGCGGAAGTTTCAAAATTAAATATATTTTGTGTCCTAAACATTATTTTCATTATCTTCTAATTATCTGAAAATGAGCTGTCTTCTTCACATTTGGGAAAAATCAAGACAATTGTTCTCATTGTTCAAATCCTGGGGAGGGAAGGAAAATCACAGCTTTTAGCCAAACTAGAAATTAATAGTGATTTCAACTTACCAGTTTTGCCAAATAGTATGTCTTGTCCTTGATGGCTTTTTCATCCTCAACAAGGTTAGATGAATGAAATTATAAATTGGACAAAAGCAACTACATAGTAGCAAGTTTATCATAATGACAGATATAAGCTCTCTGCTTTCTACCCAATGAAAACATTTGCCACAAACTGCAAAACCTTAAATAAAAACTTGGAGATTCTTCTTCTTTATACAAAGTTGGATTTCCTGTTTTGTTTTGTTTTGATTTTTGTTGGTCATGGGGCTTGAACTCGGCCTGGGGGCAATCCCTCAGCTATTCAGGTCAAGGAAACACTCTACCACTTGAGCCACAGCACTACTTCTATTTTTCTGGTGCCTATTTAGAGATAATCCGCATAGAATTTCCTGTCCAGGCAGACTTCAAACTGCAATCCTCAGATCTTAGGCTCCTGAGTAGCTAGAAATAGAAGTGAGCCACCAGCACTTGGCCAAAGTTGCATTTTTTTCAGTTTTGCTGCCTTGAATGCTTACCAAGGAAAAAATAAAAAATTGTTAGTGTGTGCTAAAATTTGCAATAGTTTTATCATGCACAATAGAGAAATATTTAGCATTACATATTTTGAGATAGTATACCTGATTAGCTTTTATGTTTTAAAATAATAAAATATATCTCTTTTTTGTAGACACTGAACTCTGAGTTCAGAACTTACCTTTGTTGGCAGGCACTCTCCTGTGTGAGCCACAGCCTTCTGATCATTTTTTAATCAATCATTTATTAAATAATTTGAAGCTCACAAGTCATCTTTTGTTAAGATTAAATAAAATATGTCTGAACTCCTGCCTTTTGAGTAACAGAAGAAATCCTAATATCTGTAATGTACAGACTAAAAAAAATGAAATACACTAAGAATAATCTTATCAATAAATAGGCAAGTGAATTCACTAGATATTCCCCAAAACAGACACAGGTGTCTGTGGAATACATGTTACTTTTTTATTATAATAATTTTTAAACTTTTATTTATTTTTGTTGTGAAAATACTGTACAGAGGGGTTACAATTACATGGGCAAGATAATGAGTACATTTCTTATTAAGCAGTGTAGCCTCCTCCTTTGTTTCCCCTTCCAATCCCTTGCTATCCACCTTCCCATCCTCCCTGCTCTCCCCCAACAATGTTGTAAAGATCATTTTGAATTGTTGCAACGGGTCCACCTGTATCCTTATGTAAACGACTTGTTTTTCCCCTTCCCCTCCACAAATTATACAGACATCAAATACAGTGAAAACAGGGGTTATACTGTGGGGCAGGGAAATATAAAGCAACAAAGGAATAATCTTATAAATGCGTTAGAAACTATCACATGAAAGAAAGAAAACATGTGAATACATATCTTAGGGTTCATTTCACTAACATCACCTTATCAGACCTTTTCTGCTTGATCTAGACATATACTAGATATTGCAAATAAGGGAAACCATGGGACTTATGTTTCTTTGGGCTTGGCATACTTCACTTAATGTAATTTTTTCCAAGTCTTTCCATTTCCTAACAAATGGGGCAATGTCATTCTTTGTGGTGGAAGCATAGAATTCCATTGTGTATATATACCACATTTTCTTGATCCACTCATCTACTGAGGGGCATCAGGATTGGTTCCATATCTTAGCTATAGTAAATAATGCTGCAATAAGCATAGTCGTACTGGTAGCTTTAGTTTGGTCTTGTTTGTAAACATTTGGGTAAATGCCCAAAAATCTTTTGAGAAAACTCCATACTACTTTCCAAAGTAGTTGAACAAGTTTACACTCCCACCAACAATGAAGTAAGGTACTCTTCTGTGCACATCTCCTCTCGCATCTGTTGTTATTAGAGTTCTTGATTTTTGCCTTTCTTACTGGGGTGAGGGGATATCTTAATGTTGTTCTAATTTGCATTTCTTTTATGGGTAGAGAGTTTGAGTATTTCTTCATGTGTCTATTGGCCACCCTTCTTTCCTCTTAAGAGAAGTTTCTCTTTAAGTCTTTAGCCCACTTCTTTATTGGGCAGTTGTTTCTTTGAAGATTTTTTGTTGGGGGATTTAATTTTTTGAGTTCCAAGAATATTTTCGATATGAGACCCTTGTCTGTTGTATGGCTAGTGAAAATCTTCTTACAATCCGAAGGCTTTCAATTGATCTTGCTAGCTATATGCTTTGCCATGCAGAAGCTCTGCAACTTCATGCAATCCCATTTGTCCAAATTATTTTGATTTGTTGTGTTTCTGGGTCTCTAGTAAGAAAATTTCAGCCTGTGCCAAGGATATCTAGGGTTTCTCCAATTCCATCCTGTAATGTTTTCAGAGTGTCTTCATTGACTCCTAGGTCTTTGATCCATTTGAAGTTGATACTGTTGCACGGTGATACGGTTTTCTAGAAGTAGTTAACCAATTTTGCCAGCACCATTTACTGAAGACGCTGTCTTTCTTCGATTATATTTTTTAGCTCCCTTATCGAAGATTGGATGGCTATAGGTCTGCAGGTTCATTTCTGGGTTTTCAATTCTATTCCATTGGACCTAATGTCTGATCTTGTGCCAGTACAAAGCTGTTTTGATTACTATGGCTTCATAATAGAGTTTGAAATTTGGTATTGATATTCCTCCAGCAGTGTTCTTTCTGTTGACGGTCGCTTTTGCTATTTATGGTCTTTTATTGTTCCATATAAATTTTTGGATTGCCTCTTCTATTTCCTTGAAGAATGAGGTTGGAATTTTGATAGGTATCGCATTGAATTTGTAGGTAGCCTTGGGAAGTAGTGCCATTTTCATGATGTTGATCTTTCCAAACCAAGAGCACGGGAGTTTTTGCCACTCTCTAAGTTCTGTTTTGATTTCCATATTCAAGTTTTTGAAGTTTTCATCATAGAGTTCCTTCATTTCTCTGGTTAAATTAATTCCTAGGAATGGTTTTTTGGGGGCTATTAAGAATGGACTTGCTTTTCTAATTTCAACCACAGTTTCTCATTGTTGGCATACAGAAAATCCATTGATTTTTGAGGGTTATTTTATACCCTGCTACTTTGCCAAAGTTTTGAATCAGCTTGAGTAATTTGGGAGTGGAGTCTGTGTGATTCTTTGAATACAAGATCATGTCATCTGCAAACAGGGAGAGTTTTACTTCTTCTTTCCCTATTTGAATCCCCTTTATGTTTGCATCTTGTCTTATTGCTATACCTAGGCATTCTAGTACTAGATTGAAGCGAAGTGAAGAGAGTGGACATCCTTTTCTTTTTCCTGAGTTAAGAAGGAATGGCTTTAGTTTTTCACCATTGAGTATAATGCTGGCTGTAGGTTTGTCATATTCAGCCTTTATTGTATTGAGGAATGTTCCATGGATTCCTAATTTTTCCAAAACCTTCATCATAAAGGGGTATTGTATCTTGTCAAATGCTTTTTCTGCATCCATTGAGATAACCACGTGGTTCTTATTCTTGCTCCTGTTGATGTGGTGAATAATATTAATTGATTTGCGTATATTGAACCATCTTTGCATCCCTGAAATGAATCCTGTTTGATTGTGGTGTATGATTTTTTGGATGAATGGTTGAAGTCGATTGGCCAAAATTTTTGTTGAGAAGTTTTGCATCAATGTTCATCAAAGAAATGTGTCTATAGTTCTCTTTCTTTGATGAGTCCCTGCCTGGTTTGGGGATGAGAGTTATGATAGCTTCATAGAATGTGTTCGGTAGTGATATTTCCTTTCCAATTTCATTGAGGATTTGGAAGAGTATTGGTGAGAGCTCTGCATAGAAGGCCTTGTAGAAATCTGCTGTAAAACCATCTGGTCCTGGACTTTTCTTAGATGGGAGATCTCTTATTGATGTTTCTATATCAATGCTTGGTATGGGCTTGTTAAGAGTTTTACCTCATGTCAATATTTGCCTAGAAAAGGTCCATTTCTGCCAAGTTCCCAAGCCTATTAGTATAAAGTTTTGAGAAGTATTCCCTTATAATGTTTTGAATCTTGGTTGTTTCTGTGGTGATGTTTCCCTCCTAATCTCTTAGTTTATTTATTTAGGTGTGTTCTCTTCTTTTTCTGATAAGATTTGCTAAGGGTCTGTCAATTTTGTTAATTTTTTCATAGAAACAACTCTTTTTTTGGTTGATTCATTCTATAGTTTTTTTGGATTCTAATTTGGTTAATTCTGATTTAATTTTTATGATTTCTTTCTCTCTAATGGATTGGGGTTTATCTTCCTGCTCTTTTTCAAGGAGGTTCAGAAATCTCATTAAACTGTTGGTTTCAGATCTCTCCAATTTGTAGATTTAAGAGCTCAGAGGTATAAACTTGCCCCTGAGTACTGCCTTTGCTGTGGCCCAGAGGAGCTGGTAATTTGTGTACTCAATTTTGTTCAATATCATGAACATTAGAATTTCCTTTATAATCTCTTCCATGACCACTCATGATTCAGGAGTGTGTTGTTCAGACTCCATGTGTTACCGGACTTTCTTTGGTGGCTTTTGCTTGAGTTCTAATTTTATTCCCTTGTGGTCTGAGAGAATGCAAGGTATTATTTCAATGTTTCTGAATATGGACAGGTTTGCTTTGTGGCCTAAAATGTGGCCTATTTTGCAAAATGTTCCATGTTCTGCTGAGAAATCGTGTATTCTGATGCTGCTGGGTGAAATATTTGGTAGATGTCTGTTAAATCTAGTTGATCTATGCAGCTGTTTAGATTTGCGGTTTCTCTGCTGAGTTTTAGCCGAGTTGATCTATCTAATGGGGAGAGTGGTGTGTTAAAATCCCCAACAAGTAATGTCTTTGGATCTATGTTGGATTTGAGGGAAAGTAGTGTTTTTTGGATAAATTTGGGTGCTCCATTGTTTGGCGAATAGATATTTAGAATTGTGATATGCTCCTGAAAGAGCGATCCCTTAATTGGTATGTAGTGACCTTCTTTATCTCTTCTCACTGATTTTAATTTGAACTCAATTTTATCTGATATTAGGATTGCGATTCCAGCCTGTTTTGGGGGGCTGTTTGCTTGGTGGATTTTGCTCTAGCCTTTAACATTGAAAATGTGTTTTTTTTTTATGGGCAAGTTGTGACTCCTCAAGGCAACAAATAAAGGATTTTGTTTTTTAATCCGACTAGACATTCTATGTCACTTAATTGGAGGTTTAAATCTGTTAATGTTGAGATATAGGAGGGAAAGGTATTTGGGATTTCCTGCCATTTAATCCACGTTCTTGGGGGCTGCACCAATGGATTCTTTCTATGGTTCTGGGATTCTCGGTTTGGGTGCAGTTTCTTGGCCTTTATTATGGTCTTGTTGGTTTTCTATGTGTAGGACATCTTTAAGAAACTTTAGATGGGCTGGTTTGGGGAAGATATATCGTTTCAACTTTTCTTTGCAATGGAAGGTTTTTATTTGACCTTCAATTATGAAGGAGAGTTTAGCTGGGTACAGTATTCTTGTCTGATAGTTGTTTGACTTTAGGGCATGGCATACATCATTCCAGGCTCTTCTTGCTTCAATTGTCTCTGCTGAGAAATCTGAGATGTTTCTAATTGGTTTCCCTTTATAGGTGTTTAATCTTTTTCTCCTTGACAGATTAAGAATTTTTTCCTTGTTCTAAATTGATCCTGTGTGGATTATAATTTGATGGTGGGATGTCCTGTTCTGGTCTGGTCTATTTGGAATTCTAAAAGATTCTTGTATCTGAATAGCCCTATCTTTTTGCATATTTGGCAAGTTCTCTGATAGGATCCTGTTAAACAAAATTTCTAGACCAGAGAGTTCCAGGAAGATGGAAGAGGATAAGCTGGAGGCTAAACAAGCTCTCACATAGCAAGCAGTTTTAGAGTTCCAGTGAACAGTCCTAAGCCAGAGAATCACACCAAGTGTGCCATCACATGACAGAGAATTGGGCCAGAGAGGGAAAACCCAGGCAAGGAGACAGATCTGAGCTCTCACCAGCAGCTGCTGCTGCGGCGGTAGTGGCAGTGGCGGCAGTCATATCGCCATACCTGAAACACAGAGAGTCTGGGACAAAAGAGCCAGATGCGGTGGCAGGTGGGCGGGCCGGCGGGCCGAGTCTTCTCAACACCAGCAAGAACTGACAAGGAGCAGATATCCTCATCCTGCAATTCGCAGACAAGAAACGACCCAGGAACAAAGACTCCACATGAGTAGAAGCCTGACGTCCTCACTCCTTCTCAGGGAGCAGAGGAGGGAAGGCCACCTCTCTCCCCCCAGTACCGGAGATCTCCATCTTGGATACCGACAAAGCTCAGCGGAGCTGCTAGCTCCAACTCAGGTCTTGGAATAATAAGAGTCATTTATCAGGTCACAAGAACTTAATGGCTTGACCTGCAAGACTCAGCTCCATCCAGGGAAAATTCACCCAGTTCGGGCGCCAGCCCTAGGAGTGGCTTTCTTCACGAGGTAATCAGAGCCAGAGGCTGCCCCTCCCTTTAGCAGTCTCGACATCAGTAAATATAAACCATTAGAGTGGCTCCAGGCTGGGCTCTTTGTGTTCCTCAAAAACTAGTCCCCGGGAAAAGCTACTGTTTGCTGAAAGGCCTCAACTCAACCCAGAAACTAGCCTCATCACAGCATCGTCAAACTTGAGGAAAAAACCATCTCCCTCTTTTGTGATACTCAAAGCGGTCCCATTGAACGAACATTGGAGGAGGATTGCAAAATCCTGGGTAAAGCAGAGCATTTTTCTGCCAGTCCAAACAAACTGACTTAAGAAACCAACCAAGACACAGGACCAGAGATTCCAACCAGAGTCTGATTACAGACACAAGGGAGATACAGAATTTTTCCCAACCCTCCCAAAAACATCAAAAAAAAAAATTTGTCTTCTTCTTCTTTTTTAAATACCTTATTTTTCTTTTCTAAAACTTTTTATAATTTTTAATTTTTACCTTTTTTGAAAAAAATTGTTTTCTAGTAACTTTTTTTCTCCTTATAATCTTCATCTTAGGGATACATGCATGTGTGCGTTTTTCTTTCTTTAAAATTTTTTTCTTTTTGTTTTTTGCTTAGCTCGACTGAACTTCTACTCTTTTTTTTTCTTTCTTCCGTATCCTTCTCACCTGTTCCTCTCTTTTGTTCTTCTTTAAGGGACTTAATAGTTGTTCTGCACATCCTCAGATAAACCCGTAGTTGACTATTAGACCCTATCTCCCATTGTGTACACACTTAATCCACAAATTTATTACTCAATTCAAAATCTCTGAGACTTAAATTCCTTAATAGCAATACAACCTCTTTGTAACTATATAATATTTTAAGTATTTTTATTTTTAAAATTTTCACATCTCTTTATATCCCTCCCCTTCTCTCATTATATTCACGTTCTTCTCTGAATAGCTTGTTCTTATACGCAAAATATTATTAATTTTTACTTTTCTATTTTTTCTGGTCTCTTTTCTTTTCCCTTTCTCTTTCCTCTTTTTCTCTCTCTCTCTACTTTCATCCTATCCAACCTATGGTTTCATCCTATCCAACCTGCTTTGATATTAGGACTTAGTTAAGTTAACTCTCCCTGTGCCTTCCCACATTACTCTATTCCTATTTATTACCCACATCTCTCCCTAACCCAAATAATTTATGGTTTTCCAAATTCTTCTTTGCGGCTCGTAGCCCATTAATATATAGTTGTTTGACATTGAATAGATGTATCTGTTGAACTAGATTTTATCTGCAGACTATTGACTGTGCAAATTCAAACTTTGTTTGATGATTGCCTTAAGATAGAGTTCTAGCAAAAAACTGGTGTTATTTTCATTCCAAATGGGTAGAGTAAGCTGGAAAAAGACAGGAAAAATGGCAAGTACAGGTATCCTAACTCCCACTTAGGATAATCAGTGAACAGAACATATAATGAATAATCCAGAGGAGAGTTCCCAAATAGCTCTACAAAAACTTCTGACAAACAAATAAATGAAAAGATTGAAAACATACAAAAGACTTTTTATGAGCGTGATAGGGAGACAGAGGAGCCAAACAAAGGGTCAATGCAGGAAAAAATTGAAAACTTACAAAAGACTCTGTATGAGCGTGAGAGGGAGAGAGAGGAGGCAAACAATAGGTCACTGCAGGAAAAGATTGAAAACCTACAAAGGACTCTGTATGAGCGTGAGAGGGAGAGAGAGGAGGCAATCCAAAGGTTTATACAGGAATGTCATGAGCGTGAGGAAGTAGTCAAAAACTGATATAGGATTTGCGTGAGTAGCTTGAGAATACTCAAAGAGAAAAGCAGGAATGGTGTGAACAGGCTGAGAATACTCAATGAGAACAACAGGAATGGCACGAACGGGAGGAAGCTAAGCAAAGAGTAATACAGGAATGAAGAGAGCAGGATGAGAATACAAAAAGATCACTAAAGGTATTCATGGGATCCACTAACAAAGAGCTGAAGTAAGTCAGGGAGACCACAAAGGGAATGCTGAATGGAACTCAACAGAAGGAATGGGAGTCCAAGGAAACCATAACAAATCAACTAAGTGATTTGAGAATAAACACTGAACACCAAGTTAAAGAAGTGAAGAAGTTCATACAAGATCTAAAACAAAGCTTCAACAAAGAATTTGAAGCTATCAAAGCTGACCAATTAGAAGGAAAAGACATAAAAAAACAAAGTAGAAAGTCTTGACAGCAGGTAAGAACATGCAGAAGATCGAATCTCAGGGATTGAAGACAGCCTAGATATTACAGAGAAAGAACATACAACCATCAAAGACAAGTCCAAGAAATAAGATAGATCTATCCAACACTTAGAAGACACCATCAGAAGGCCTAATCAAAGGATAATGGGTGTGGAGGAGCACGTAGAAACAGAAGTTAATGGTCTAGGAAATTTGTTTAACAGGATCCTAGCAGAGAACTTCCCAAAAATGGAAAAAGTTAGGCCTATTCATATACAAGAAGCTTTTAGAACACCAAATAGACCAGATCAGAATAGGACATCCCACCATCACATTATAATCCACACAGGATCAACTCAGACCAAGGAAAAGATCCTTAAAACTGTCAAAGAGAAAAGATTAATCACCTATAAAGGGAAACCAATTAGAATCACCTCAGATTTCTCGGCAGAGTCAATCAAAGCAAGAAGAGCCTGGAATGATGTATGCCAAGCCCTTAAAACAAACAACAATCAACCAAGAATACTGTACCCAGCTAAACTCTCCTTCATAACTGAAGGTCAAATAAAAACCTTCCATAGCAAAGAAAAATTGAAACAATACATCTCAACCAAACCAGCCCTACAAAAGATTCTTAAAGATGTCCTACACATAGAAAACCAACAAGACCACAATAAGGCCAAGAAACTGCACCCAAACTGAGAATCCAAGAATCATAGGAAGAACCCAGTTATCTATCGCACCCCCCAAGAGGGTGCATAACATGCTAGGAACTCCCAAATACCTCTCAATTCTATCTAAGATTAACGGACTTAACTTTTCAATTAAGCACCATAGAATTTCTAGTTGGATTAAAAAACAAGATCCTACTATCTGCTGCCTTCAGGAGTGAAATCTTGCCCGTAAAAACAAACACATTTTCTATGTTAAAGGCTGGAGAAAAATCTACCAAGCAAACGGTCCCCATAAACAGGCGGGAGTTGCAATCCTAATATCAGATAAAATAAACTTCAAATTAAAATTCGTGAGAAGAGATAAAGAAGGTCGCTTCCTACTAATTAAGGGATCTCTCCTTCAGGAGCATATCACAATTCTAAATATCTATTCACCAAACAATGGAGAAACCAAATTTATCCAAGAAACACTAGCCTCCCTCAAATGCCACAAAGATTGAAAGACATTAATTGTTGGGGATTTTAACACACCACTCTCCCCACTAGTTAGATCAACTCCGCAAAAACTCAACAGAGAAAATACAGATCTAAACAGCTGCATAGATCAACCAGATTTAACATACATCTACCGAATATTTCTCCCAGCAGCATCAGAATACACGTTGTTCTCAGCAGCACATGGAACATTTAGTAAAATAGACCACATTTTAGGACACAAAGCAAACTTGTCCAAATTCAGAAACATTGAAGTTATACCTTGCATTCTCTCTGACCACAAGGGAATAAAATTAGAACTCAACACTAAAAGCCACCAAAGAAAGTCTGGTAACACATGGAGGCTGAACAACACACTGCTGAATCACGAGTTGGTCATGGAAGGGATTAGATAGGAAATTCAAATGTTCATGCTATTCAACAAAAATGAACACACAAATTACCAGCTCCTCTGGGACACAGCAAAGGCAGTACTCAGAGGCAAGTTTATAGCTCTGAGCTCCTACATCATCAAATTGGAGAGATCTGACACCAAGAGTTTAATGAGATTTCTGAACCTCCTTGAAAAAGAGCAGCAAGATAAACCACAATCCAGTAGACAGAAAGAAATAATTAAAATTAAATCAGAATGAAATCACTTAGAATCAAAAAAAAAATAGAAAGAATCAGCAAAACAAAGAGTTGGTTCTTTGAAAAAATTATCAAAATTGACAGACCCTTAGCAAATCTTATCAGAAAAAGAAGAGAACACAACCAAATAAATAAACTCAGAGATGAGAATCGAAACATCACCACGGAAACAACCAAGATTCAGAACATTATGAGGGAATACTTCTCAAAACTTTATGCTAATTAATTTTAGAATTTGGCAGAAATGTAACTTTTCCTAGCAAATATTGTCATGCCAAACTAAATCAAGATGAGTAAAACCAGATTAACAGGCCCATATCAACCATTGAAATAGAAACAGCCATAAGAGACCTCCCAGCTAAGAAAAGTCCTGGAACAGATGGTTTTACAGCGGAATTCTACAAGGCCGTCAAAGAAGTGCTCACACCAATACTCCTCCAAATCTTCAATGAAATAAAAAGAGAAAGTTCATTACCGAACACATTCTATGAAGCCATCATAACCCTCATCCCAAAACCAGGCAGGAACTCATCAAAGAAAGAGAACTATAGACACATTACTTTGATGAACATTGATGCAAAACTTCTCAACAAAAATTTTGGCCAATGGACTTCAACAATTCATCCAAAAAATCATCCACCACGATAAAATAGGATTCATTTCTTGGATGCAAAGCTGGTTCAATATACGCAAATCAATTAATATTATTCATCACATCAACAGGAGCAAGGATAAGAACCACATGGTTATCTCAATAGATGCAGAAAAAGCATTCAACAAGATCCAACACCCCTTTATGATGAAGCTTTTGGAAAAATTAGGAATCCATGGAACATTCCTCAATACAATAAAGGATGTATATTACAAATCTACAGCCAGCATTATACTTAATGGTGAAAAAGCCATTTCCACATAACTCAGGAACAAGACAAGGATGTCCACTCTCTCCACTTCTCTTCAATATAGTATTAGAATGCCTAGATACAGCAATATGACAAGATGCAAATATAAAGGGGATCCAATTAGGGAAAGAAGAAATAAAACTCCCTTTTTGAAGATGACATGACCTTGAATTTAAAGAATCCCATAGACTCCACTCCCATATTACTCAAGCTGATATAAAACTTTGGCAAAGTAGCAGGGCATAAAACTAACCCCCCAAATCAATGGCTTTTCTGTATGCTAACAATGAGAAAAGTGTGGCTGAAATTAGGAATGTAACTCCATTTTTAATAGCCCCTCAAAAAATTAAATACCTAGGAATTAACATAACCAAAGAAGTGAAGGACCTCTATGCTGAAAACTTTAAAAACTTGAAAAAGGAAATCAAAACAGAACTTAGAAAATGGCAAACACTCCCATTCTCCTTGATTGGAAATATTAACATCGTGAAAATGGCAATACTTCCCAAGGCTATCTAAAAATTCAATGCGATACCTATCAAAATCCCAACCTCATTCTTCAAGGAAATAGAAGAGGCAATCCAAAATTCTATATGGAATAATAAAAGACTCCGAATAGCAAAAATGCTCCTCAATGGAAAGAACACTGCTGGTGGAATATCAATACCAAATTTCAAACTCTACTATAAAGCCATAGTAATCAAAACAGCTTGGTATTGGCATGAGAACAGACCTCAGGACCAATGGAATAGAATTGAAAACCTTGAAATGAACCTACAGACCTATAGCCAACTGATCTTCGATAAGGGACCTAAAATAATAGAATGGAAGAAAGACAGCCTCTTCAGTAAATGGTATTGGCAAAATTGGTTAACTACTTGTAGAAAACTAAAGCTAGATCCTTATATATCACCCTGCACCATAATCAACTCCAAATGGATCAAAGCCCTCAGAGTCAAAGCAGACACTCTGAAAACCTTAGAGGACGGAAGAGGAGAAACCCTAGGTCTCCTTGGCTCAGGCCGAAATTTTCTTAATAGGGACCTGGAAACACAACAAATCAAAGACAGGTTGGACAAATGGGATTGCATGAAGTTGCAGATCTTCTGCATGGCAAAGGAAATAGCTAGCAAGATCAATAGAAAGCCCACGGATTGGGAGAAGATCTTCACTAGTCATACAACAGACAAGGGTCTCATATCTAAAATATACTTGTTACTCAAAAAATTAAATCCCCTAACAAGAAATCCTCAAAGAAACAACTGCCCAATAAATAAGTGGGTAAAGACTTGAAGAGAAACTTCTCTGAAGAGGAAAGAACGATGGCCAACAGACATATGAAGAAATGCTCAACCTCCCTAGCCATAAAAGAAATCAAAATCAAAACAACGTTGAGCTACCACCTCACCCATGTTGGAATGGCAAAAATCAAGAACTCTAGCAACAACAGATGCTGGAGGGCATGTGGACAGAAGGGAACCTTACTCCATTCGTGGTGGGAGTGTAAACTTGTTCAACCACGTCGGAAAGTATTATGGAGGTTCTGAAAGACTTCAGATAGAGTTCCCCTGTGAACCAGCAATCCCACTTTTGGGCATTTATCTAAATGTTTACAAACAAGACCACACTATCGCTACCAACTCGACTATGTTTATTGCAGCATTATTTACTATAGTTAAGATATCGAACCAACCTGATGCCCCTCAATAGATGAGTGGATCAAGAAAATGTGGTATATATACCCAATGGAATTCTATGCTTCCACCAGAAAGAATGAGATATTCCCATTTGTTAGGAAATGGAAAGGTTTGGAAAAAAAGATATGAAGTGCAGTAAGCCAAGCCCAAAAAACATAGGTCCCATGGGTTCCCTTATTTGCAATATCTAGTATGTGTATGAGTCATGCAGGAAAGGTCAGATAATATGATGTTAGGAAAATGAATCCTTAGATATGTATTTAAATGTTTTTTTTCTTTGATGCATTTGTTTCTAACTCATATATTAGATTATTTCTTTTTAACTTTTTATATCCCTCCCCCAAAGTATACCCCTGCTTTCAGTATATTTGATGTCGGTATAATTTGTGGAGATGGGGAAAAACAAGTCGTTTAAGGGTACAGGTGGACCCGTTGCTACTATGAAAAGTACAAGTTGTCATGTTGAAAACGAACTTTACAACTTTGGTGCTGGGTTTGGGAGGCTTGGGTGGGTGAGAGCGGGGAGGCTGGGAAGGGATGGTAAGGGTAAACAAAGGAGGAGGCTGCAATGCTTGATAAGAAATGTATTCATTATCTTGCCCATGTAATTGTAACCCCTCTGTACAGTATGGTCACAAAAAAATTAAAATTAAAATTAAAAAATGTACAACAAAAAATAAGAAAAAAAATCAAATTCTATTCAAAGTCTAAAAAAAAAATCCTAGACCACTAACTTCTGTTTCTAGGTGTTCCTCTACACCCATTATCCTCAGATTAGGCCTTCTGATTGTGTCTTCCTAGTGTTGAATCGATCTATCATCTTTCTTGGACTTGTCTTGAATGGTTGTATGTTCTTTCTCTGTAATATCTTGGCTGTCTTCAATCCCCGAGGTTCGATCTTCTGCATGGTCTAACCTGCTGTCAAGACTTTCTACTTTGTTTTTTTTTTTTTTATTTCTTTTCCTTCTAATTGGTCAGCTTTGATGGCTTCAAATTCTTTGTTGAAGTTTTGTTTTAGATCGTGTATGGACTCCTTTTCTTTCTTAATTTGGTGTTCAGTGTTTATTCTCAAATCACTTAGTTGATTGGTTATGGTTTCCTTGGAGTCCCATTCCTTCTGTTGGGTGCCATTCAGCATTCTTTTTATGGTCTCCCTGACTTCCTTCAGCTCTTTGTTAATGGATTCCATTAATGCCTTTAGTGATCTTTGTGTATTCTCATCCTGATCTCTCAGTTCCTGTATTACTCTATGCTTACCTTCTTCACGTTGACACCATTCCTCTAGTTCTCTTTGAGTGTTCTCAGCCTGCTCATGCCAATCCTGCCTTTCTCTTTGAGTGTTCTCAAGCTGCTCACGCAATTCCTGAATCTGTTTTTGAGTTGCTTCCTTGCACTTATCATGTTCCTATATAACATTTGGTTTGCCTCCTCTCTCTCCCTATCACGGTCATACAGAGTCCTTTGTATGTTTTCAATCTTTCACTTATCATGTTTAACAGCAGTGTTTGTAGAGCTATTTGTGATCTCTCCTATGGATTATTCATTATTTCTTCTGTCCCCTGATTATCATGAGTGGGAGTTGAGATACCTGAACTTGCCATTTTTCTTGTTTTTC
Organism: Dipodomys merriami; assembly: GCF_024711535.1. Taxonomy (NCBI): domain Eukaryota; kingdom Metazoa; phylum Chordata; class Mammalia; order Rodentia; family Heteromyidae; genus Dipodomys; species Dipodomys merriami. The sequence goes on along the minus strand of NW_027204938.1, from coordinate 842,452 downwards.
TCCTGCTTACTCTGCCCATTTGGGATGAAAGTAACACCAATTTTGTGGTAGAACATTATCTTAAGGCAAGCATCACCAAAGTATGTATTTGCACAGATAAAAGTCTGCAGATACAATCTAGTTCGACAGATATATCTATTCAACATCAAACAACTATATATTAGTGGGCCACAAATGGCAAATAAGTATTTGGTAAACCAGAAATTATTAGGTTTAGGGAGAGATGTTGGTAAAAATAGGAATAGAGAGATGTGGGAAGGCTCAGGGAGAGTTAACTTGACTAAGTCCTAATCTCAAAGCAGGAAATAGGTTTGATAGGATGAAAATAGAGAGAGGAAAAAAAAGAGGCACGAAAAAATAGAAAAACAAAAATTAAAAATTGAAAATAGCAATGGTTAAAAATTATGTAGACATATAATCAAAATACTCAGAGAAGAACGTGGATATAATGAGTGAAGAGGAGGGATATAAAGATGAGGTGGAAAACTAAAAAAATAAAAATGGTTAAAATATTATATAGGTATCAAGAGGTAGTACTACTATTAAGGAATTTAAGTCTAAGAGGTTTTGAATTGAGTAATAAATTTCTTGATTAAGTGTGTACACAATAGGGTATAAGTTCTAATATTCGACATTGGGTATATCTGAGGATGTGCAGAATAGCAATTAAGTCACACAAAGAAGAACGAAAGAGAAAAAAAGTGAAAAGAATGAGAAAGATAGCAAAAAAAGATTAGAAGTTCAGTAGAGTTAAACAAAAAAAATTTCTTTTAAAAAGAAAAAAAAAGAAAAACGTCCATACACATATACCCCTAAAATAAAAATTATATGAGGAAGAAAGAAAAAAAGGTACTAGAAAACAAATTTTTTAAAGAAAAGGTAAAAATTAAAAAATTAGAAAAAATAATTCATAAAAGGTACAAAAAAAAACAGAAAAAAAAGTTCTTTGATTTTTTTGGGAGGGGTGCGAAGATCCTGTATTTCCCTGTGTCCGTAACCAGCCTTTGTGGGATTCTCTGGTCGGCTTGTAGTGTTATCCCATTGAAGAGAGCCACTCCTGTGTCTGGCCCCCTGAGCTGGGTGGCTTTTCCCTGGGTGGAGCTGAGTCTGGCAGGTCAGGTTAGGTTCTTGTGACCTGCTAAATGACTCTAGTTTTCTTCCAAGGCCTGAGCTGGAGCTAGCAGCTCAGCTGGGCCTCCAAAGATGGAGATCTCAGGTAGTGAGGTGGGGAGGGGTGGCCTTCCCTCCTCTACTCCCTGAAAAGGAGTGAGGACGTCTGGCTTCTACTCACGTCGAATCTTGTTTCTTGGGTCTTCACTGGTCTGCGAACTGCAGGATGAAGATGTCCGCTCCTTGTCGATTCTTGCTGGTATTGTGTAGAATCTGCTCATCGGCCACATCTGGTGCCTTTGTCCTGGACCCTGTGTAGCAGGTATGGCAGCTGCCTCCGCAGCCACGGCTGCTTGCAAGTGCTCAGATCTGTCTCTTTGCCTATATTTTCCCTCTCTGGCCTAACTCTCTGTATTGTGATGGCACACTTGATGTGATTCTCTGGCTTAGGACTGTTCACTGAAACACTAAAACTGCTTTCTATGTGAGAGCTTGTTTAACGTCCAGCTTCTTCTCCACCATCTTCCCAGAACTCTCAAGTAAATAATTTTAAGAACTTTTATTTTTTAGTTTTCCCTATCTCCTCCCATGTTATCCTTTTCTTCTCTCAATAATATTCTTTAACTTACATAATTATTAAGTATTTCACATTTTAAATTTAAATTTTTGTTTCTCCATTTTTTCCTTTTTTAAAAAATCTCTCTCGTATCATTCTGTCCAATCCATTTCCATCTCTGAGATTAGGATTTGGTTAAATTCATTCTCTTTTTATTTTTCCACATATTCTCTCTTAACCTAATAATTTCTGGTTTGTCAAATTCTTCTTTGCTGTTCTTAGCCCATTAATTCATAGTTTTTTAATGTTGAATAGATTGTATCTGTTGAACTAGAATGTATCTGCCGCCATGTTGACTGAACAACTACAGGTCTTTGGTTGATGCTTGCCTTAAAATATTGTTCTAGCACAAAATTGGTGTTACTTTCATAGTAAATGGGCAGAACAAGCTGTAAAAACACAAGAAAAATGGCAAGTCAGGGTAGCTCAACTCCCACTCATGATAATCAGGTCACAGAACAGTCAATGAATAATCCCTAGGAGAGTTCCCAAAAAGTTTTTTGAGCAATGCTGGAAAACATGGTAAATGAAAAGATTGAAAATCTGAAAAGGACTCAGTTTGAGCATGATAGGGAGAGAGAGAAGGCAAACCCATGATTAATACAAGAATCTCGAGAGTGTGAGGAGGTTACTCAAAGATTGAAACAGTATTTGTGTGAACAGGTTGAAAAGAGAAAAAAAGAGAAATAAAGAAATTGCGTGATCAGGCTGAGAACAGTAAAAAAAAAAGACAGGTATGTGTGAGCAGGCTGAGAACAGTCAAAGAGAATCACAGGAATTGATTGAATGTGAGGAAGCTAATCAAAGAGTAATACAGGAATTGTGAGGGCAGGATGACAATAGACAAAGAACAACACAAGAATTCATGGAATCCATAAACAGCTGAAAGAAGTCAGGGTGACCACAAAGGAAATGCTCTATGGAGCCTGAGAGAAGGAAGGGGAACCCAAGGAAACCAAACCAATCAACTAAGTGATTTGAGAATAAATACTGAATACCAAATTAAGGAAGTAAAGAAGTTCATAAAAGATCTAATACAAAGACACAACAAAGAATTTGAAGCCATGAAAGAATACCAATTAGAAGGAAAAGAAATAAAACAACTGAAAAACTTGACAGTAGATTAGACCATGCAGAAGATTGAATCTCAGGGATTGAAGACAGCCTAGATATTATAGAGAAAGAACCTTGCCTATCCAAGACAAATACAAGATATATGATAGATCTATTCAACTTTTGGAAGGCACCATCAGAAGGCCTAATTTGAGGATAATGGCTGTAGAGGAGCACCTACATACAGAAGTTAATGGTCTAGGAAATTTGTTTAACAGGGTCCTAGCAGAGAACTTCCTGAACATGCAAAAAGATAAGCCTATCCAGATACAAGATGATTTTAGAACCCCAAATAGACCAGACAAGAACAGGACATCCCACCATCAAATCATAATCTCCACAGAATCAATTAAGACCAAAGAAAGGATCCTTAAAGCTGTCAAGGAGAAAAGATCAATCACCTAAAAAGGGAAACCAATTAGAATCACCTCAGATATCTCAGAAGCGACAAGTAAAGCAAGAAGAGCATGGCATGATGTATGCACTTATCCAAAGATAAACAACTATCAACCAAGAATACTGTACCCAGCTAAACTCCTTCATAACCGAAGATCAAACAAAAATATTCCATAGCAAAGAAAAACAGAAACAATATATCTCCACCAACCCAGCTCTACAAAAGTTAATTAAAGATGGCCTAAACACAGAAAACCAACAAGACCACAATAAAGGCCAAGAAACCACATGCAAACAGAATCCAAGAACCATAGGAAGAATCCAGTTCCTGCAAGCACCAAGAAGGTGGATAACATGGCAGGAATTCCTAAACACCTCTCAGTCCTAACTCTCAATAGTAACTGATTTATTTCCATTTAAGTGATATAGACTGTCTAATTGGATTAAAAAGCAAGATCCTTCTATCTGCTGCCTTCAGGTGTCACACCATGCCCATAAAAACAAACACAATTTGAAAGTGAAATGATGGAACAAAATCTAACAAAATCTAACAAGTCCCCATAAACAGGCAGGAGTTGCTATCCTAATATCAGATTAAATAGACTTCAAATTCAAATTAGTGCGAACAGATAAGGAAGGTAGCTCCATACTAATTAAGGAATCTCTCCCTAAGGAGGGTATTACAATCCTAAATATCTGTTTGCCAAACATCACAGCTCCAAAATTTATCCATGAAACACTATTTTCCCTCAAATCTCACAAACATCCAACGACATTAACACCACTATCCCCACTAGATAGATCAACTCTGCAAAAACTCAAAAGAGAAAACACAGATCTAAACAACTGCGTACATCCACTAGATTTAACAAACATCTACAGAATATTTCACCCAGCAACATCAGAATACACGTTTTTCTCAGCAGCATATGGGACATTTTTCAAAATAAATCACATTTTAGGTCACAAAGCAAACGTCAAAATTCAGAAACATTGAAGATATACCTTGCATTCTCTCAGACCACAAGGGAATAAAATTAGAACTCAACATCAAAAGCCACTAAAGAAAGCCCTGTAACACTTGGAGGCTGAACAACACACTGTTGAATCACCAGTGGGTCATGGAAGAGATTAGAAAGGAAATTCAAATGTTCATGATATTCAACACAAATTAACACACAATTTGCCAGCTCCTCTGGGACACAGCAAAGACAATATTGAGGCAAGTTTATTGCTCTGTGTTCCTACATCAACAAATTGGAGAGATCTGAAACCAACAATTTAATGAAACATCTGAACCTCCTTGAAAAAGACCAGTAATATAAACCCCAATCCAGTAGACAGAAATAAATAATTAAATTAAATTAGAATTAAACAAATTAGAATCCAAATAAACCATAGAAAGAATAAAAAAGGTTGATTCTTTGAAAAAATAACAAAATTGAGAGAGCTTTAGCACATCTTACTGGAAAAAGAAAAGAGTACACTCAAATAAATAAACTCAGAGAAGAGAATGGAAACATCAGAATCAACCAAGATTCAGAACATTATAAGGGAATACTTCTCAAACCTTCATGCTAATAAGTTTGAGAACATGGTAGAAATGGACGATTTCCTAACAAATATTGACATGACGAAACTGAACAAGATGAGGTCAACCATCTTAACAGGCCCATGCCAAGCATTGAAATATAAACAGCAATAAGACACCTCCCATCCAAGAAAAGCCCAGGACCAGATGGACTTACAGCAGAATTCTACAAGGCCTTCAAAGCAGAGCTCACATCAATACTCCTCAAACTCCTCAATGAAATTGAAAGAGAAAGTTCACTACCGAACACATTCTATGAAGCCATCATAACCCTCATCCCAAAACCAGGCAGGGACTCATCAAAGAAAGAGAACTATAGACCCATTTCTTTGATGAACATTGATGCAAAACTTCTCAACAAAATTTGGCCCAATCAACTTCAACAATTCATCCAAAAAATCATATAACACGATCAAACAGGATTCATTTCAGGGATGCTAACCTGGTTCAATATATGCAAATCAAATAATATAATTCATCACATCAACAGGAGCAAGGATAAGAGCCACATGGTAATCTCAACAGATGCAGAAAAAGCATTTGACAAGATCCAACACCCCTTTATAGTAAAGGTTCTGGAAAAAAATAAGAATAGAGGGAACATTCCTCAATACAATAAATGCTGTATATGACAAACCTGCAGCCAGCATTATTCTTAATGGTGAAAAAGTAAAGCCTTTTCCTCTTAACTCAGGAATGAGACAAGGAATTCCACTCTCTCCACTTCTCTACAATTTAGTATTAGAATGCCGAGCTACAGCAATAAAACCAGATGGCAACATAAAAGAGATCCAAATAGGGAACGATGAAGTAAAACTCTCCCTCTTTGCAGATGACATGATCTATACTTAAATCCCACAGACTCCATTCCCAAATTAGTCGAGCTGATTCAAAACTTTGGCAATCTAGCAGTGTATAAAATTAACTGTCAAAAATTAATGGCTATTCTGTATGTATGCCAACAATGAGCAAAGCGTGGTTGAAATCAGGAAAGCAACTCCATTAGTAGTAGCTCCACAAAAAATAAAATACTTAGGAATTCATTTAACCAAAGAATTGAAGGACCTATATAATGGAAACTTTAAAAACCTGTAAAAGGAAATTAAAACAGAACTTAGAAAGTGTAAAAATCTCCCATACTCCTGGATTGGAAGTGTCAACATCATGAAAATGGCAATACTTCCTAAAGCTATCTACAAATTCAATATGATACCTATCAAAATTCCAACTTCATTTTTCAAGGAAATAGAGGCAATCCAAAAATTCATATAGAGCAATAAAAGACCCTGAATAGCAAAAACGATCCTTATAGAACCATGCTGAAGGAATATCAATAACAAATTTCAAACTCTACTACAAAGCCATAGTAATCAAAACAGCTTGGTACTGGCACAAGAACAAACCTCAGGACCAATGGAATAGAAGTGAAAACCCAGAAATAAACCCACAGAGCTATAGCCATCTAATCTTCAATTAGGGAGCTAAAAAAATAGAATGCAAGACAGCCTCTTCAGTAAACGGTGCTAGCATAATTGGTTAATCACTTGTAGAAAACTAAAGCTAGATCCCTGTATGTCACCCTGCACAAGAATCAACTCCAAATGGTCAAAGACCTAGGAGTCAAAGTAGACAATGAAACATTTGCAGGATGGAATAGAAAACGACCTAGGTCTCCTTCGCACAGGCTGAAATATTCTAATAGAGACCCAGAAACACAACAAATCAAAGAAAGTTTGGACAAATGGGATTGTATGAAATTGCAGAGCTTCTGTTTGTCAAAGGACTTAGCTAGCAAGATCAATAGAAAGCCCAAGAATTGGGAGAAGATCTTCACTAGCCATACAACGGACAGGGGTCTCATATCTAAAATATAATTGGAACTCAAAAAATTAAATCCTCCAACAATAAATCCTTAAAGAAACAACTGCCCAATTAATAAGAGGGTTAAATCTTAAAAAGAAATTCTCTGAAGAAGAAAGAAGGATGGCCAACAGACACATGAAGAATTGCTCACCTACCTAGCCATAAAAGAAATGCAAATCAAAACAGCATTGAGATACCACCTCACCCCAGTTAGAATGGCTATAATCAAGAACTCTAATAACAATAGATGCTGGAGGGGATGTGGACGGAAGGGAACCTTACTTCATTGTTGGTGGGAGTGTAAACTTGTTCAACCACGTTGGAAAGCAGTATGGAGGTTCATGAAAAGACTTCACATAGAGCTCCCCTATGACCCAGCAATCCCACTTTTGGGCATTAACCCCAGTGAAAACAAACCAGACCATACTACATCTACCAGCACAACTAAGTTTATTACAGCATTATTTGCCATAGCTAAGAAATAGAACCAACCCAGATGCCCCTCAGTAGATGAATTCATCAAGAAAATGTGGTATATAAACATAAACGAATTCTATGCCTCCATCAGAAAGAATGACATTGTCACATTTGTTAGGAAATGGAAAAACTTGGAAACAATTATATTAAGTGAAATAAGCCGGACCCAAAGAAACACTAGGTCCAACCCTTCCCTTATTTGCAATAACTAGTATATGTCTGAGACAAGCAGAAACAGTTAAGTTGATATTAGGTGAAATGAACCCCAAAATAAGAATTTAAATGTTTTTTCTTTCTTGTGATTGTTCCTAACATATTTATAAGATGATTTCTTTGTTGCTTTGTATGTCCCTCCCCCACAGTATATCCACTGTTTTCACTGTATTTGATACTGGTGTACTTAGTGGAGGGGAAGGGATAAAAAACATTTTTTTAAAATAGGGGTCCAGGTGGACCCATTGCAACAATGAGATGTACAGGTCCTTATGTCGAAAAACAAACTTTACAATTTCGGCAGTGGGTGAGAGGTGTACTGGGGTAGAGTGGTTGGGAAGGGATGGTAAAGGGAAATAAAGGAGGACCGAAAAATGCTTGATAAGAAATGTACTCATTACCTTGCCATGTAATTTTAACCCCTCTGTATGTTATTTTTACAATAAAAAAAGAAACAAAAAATAATCTCATAAGCTTTGCTAACTGGGCTGGCTTTGAACTGCAGTCCTCAGATCTCAGACTCATGAGTAGTAAGGTTTACATGTGTGATCCATCTGCACACAGCTTCCTCTTTTATTTTGTTATGGTGAGTTCTAGCTGATTTCTCTACTCCTTGTAGTTCCTAGCAACTACAAAGTAGGTCTAGAGGTACCCCATACATTATAATAGTACTTAGGTCCAAGTGACAGCTGAGTGCAGGCAGGAGATGAGTCTAATATAAAATACACTGCTGTCTTGGTATTTTAAAAAAAACTAACAAACACCTGAGAGTAGTTCACATTTGTAATCCTAGCTACTCAGAATGATGAAATCTGAAGATTAACGTTTAAATACTAGATAAATTATGCTGAATTTTGATTAAAGCTCCTTTGGTGTTTTTTATTGTAAGTTTTATTTATTTTCCTATTTTATTGTTTCTTACTGTGACTAGTGAAAAGCTGAATGACTTCCATGGCTTGTATTCCTAGATGACTTTGGAGGTATTCTAGTGAATTCATCAGAGGCCAGAGTTGTTCTACTCAGTTGAGTAGCCCGACACAAACCTGTGAATGACAATACTTAAATTAAGCAAAATTATATAAAATTAAAAATTCAGTCAGTTTACCTAGCCATATTTCAAATAAAAATAGAATTCAAGGTGTTCTTCCCAAGGTGTTCTTAAGCATAAAAGCTAGCTAATGAATCATGTTCATTTTCTCTTTATGTTCGCCTTAATAGGACAGAGAATTCTAGTTAATGTCACATTGGTACAGCCTTTGGGTCAATGCAAAGATGATCCTGCATGAGCTCATGCAGAGAGGCCACGAGATCACTGTCTGGACATTCTCTGCTGCCATTCATGTGGATTCCAGAAAATCATCCCCTTTTAAATTTGAGATTTTCCAAATGTCTTTGAATACGAAGGACTTGAAAGTCATTTCAAACAATGGGTCAATGAATGCACAGATGAGTTCCCAAAATACTTATTCTGGAAATTTTATTCAATATCGCAAAGCATTTCTGTAGAATTTTCTGTTGTTTTTGAAATCCTCTGTAAAGACATGGTTTTAAACAAGAAAATTTGATGTCCTGCTAGCAGACCCCCTGGTTCCCTCTGAAGAACTGCTGGCTGAAGTACTGAAAATTCCTTTTGTGTACACTCCCCGCTTCTTCCCTGGCAATGAATATGAGAAACAATGAGCTGTTCTTCCAAACATTTAATGAGAAGAAATGTAATCAGTTTTATAGTGAAGTTCTAGATAAACTGCCATTTAAATTATTATTTTTTATTGTGAAAATACCGTATGGGGGGGTTACAATTACATGGGCAAGGTAATGAGCACATTTCTTATCAAGCATTGTTGCCTCCTCCTTTCTTTCCCCTTCCCATTCCTTCGTAACTCCCCCCCCCCGCCTCCCTCCTCCCCGCCAACGTTGTAAAGTTTGTTTTTAAACATAATGGCTTGTACATCTCATTGTTCCAATTGGTCCACCTGTATCACTATTTAAATGATTTGTGTTTTCCCTTCTCCTCCACAAATTATACCAACATCAACTACAGTGAAAGCAGAGATTATATGTGGGTGAGGGAAATACAAAGCAACAAAGAAATCATCTTATAAAAATGTTAGAAATAATCACATGAAAGAAAAATAAACATTTGAATACTTATCTTGGGGTTCATTTCACCTAACATCAAATTATCTGAACTTTTCTGCTTGTCTCAGACATAAACTAGTTGTTGCAAATAAGGGAAACCATGGGACCTATGTTTTTTGTGCCTGGCTTATTTCACTTAATATAATTTTTTCCAAGTCTTTCCATTTCCTAACAAATGGGGCAATGTCATTCTTTCTGATGGAGGCATAGAATTCCATTGTGTACATATACCACATTTTCTTGATCCATTCACCACTGAGGAGCATCTGGGTTGGTTCCATATCTTAGCTATGGTAAGTAATGCTGCAATAGACATAGTTATGCTGGTAGCTTTAGTATAGTCTTGTTTGTGATCATTTGGGTAAGTGCCCAAAAATGGGACTGCTGGGTCTTAGGGGAGCTCTATGTTGAGTCTTTTGAGGAGCATTAATACTACTTTCCAAAATGGTTGAACAAGTTTACACTCCCACCAACAATGAAGTAAGGTTCCCTCCTGTCCACATTCCCTCCAGCATCTGTTGTTATTAGAGTTCTTGATCATAGCCATTCTAACTGGGGTGAGGTGGTATCTCACTGCTGATTTATGGCTAGAAAGGTTGAGCATTTCTTCATGTGTCTAAAGGCTATCCTTCCTTCCTCTTCAGAGAAGTCTCTGTTTAAGTCTTTAGTCCACTTATTCATTAGGCAGTTGTTTCTTTGAGGATTTGTTGTTGGGGGATTCAATTTTTTGTGTTCCAGGTATTTTTTCGATATGAGACCTTTGTCCGTTGTAAGCTAGTGAAGATCTTCTCCCAATCCGTGGGATTTCTATTGATCTTGCTAGCTATGTTCTTTGCCTTGCAGATTCTCTGCAATTTATTATTATGATTTAATCCTAGATTTTCTGTTTCTTTAAAGGTCAGCTGAAGTAAATACCAATCCTAAACACCCGAAAGAAATACAGATCAATGAAAAGAAAGGCTTACATTAGAGAAGGAGTTAAATCTCTCTGGCCATCCTCATTCAGAAACATTTCTAGAAGGACTACCTCTGCTACTCGAATCATAGACTACATTTCCAGAAAATTATGTATTTTAGTATAGTTTTATGTCACTTTAAAGAATAATATTCCAGGTACCAAGTGCTAACACTTGTAATCCTTCCTACATGGGAGGCTAATAGTTCAAACATGCTCAGCCAGAAAAGTCTGTGAGACTTTTATCTCAAATGAAACAACAAAAGAGAAGAAGTAGAGCTGTGGCCCAAGTGTGGTAGAGTGCTAATTTTGACCAAAAAAAAAAAAAGATCAGGGAGAGAATGTTTGACATTAACCTAAAAAAATTCACCCATTACCTGATTGTGCAAATGTAACCCCTCCTTACATCACCTCCATAATAACATTAAAAATTGAGTGATTATAAAAAAACTCAAAAACATTACCCAGATCCAGATATCAACCCCAGGACATGTACAAAAAGCAAGAAAATAAAGTATTAATCTCATTAATGTCTTAATGAGTACAGCTATGTAGATTTACTTCTTACAGTTGGTGATTTATCACCAAAACTATGTTCAAAAAGAAAAATGTTCCATCTTTTGTAGCTTACTTTTCTCAGTTATAAAGTAATCATTTACATATAGTTGTAGGAAAGATCCTTTACAATGATTAAATATTGTCTATCCCCCAGAGAAAATGCATTAATGACTGCATCTCTCTCTCTCTCTCTCTCTCTCTCTCTCTCTCTCTCTCTCTCTCTCTCTCTCTCTCTCTCTCTCTCTCTCTCTCTCTCTCTCTCTCTCTCTCTGTCTCTCTCTATCTCTCTCTCTTCCTTGAGAGGTGGAGAGTAATATTATCAATTCTTAATATGAAACAAATGCAGTAGCACCACTCGGAATTTACTCAGACTCTCAAAAACTTACTCTTCTGGAAAATAAATCAAGGATCAACAAAATTCATGATAAACTGGAGAAACCTCCTAGGAAAGCTTTGTTAGAGTATGTGATATTAATAATTGGTTCTAGACATCCATATGATTCTAATATTTTATTTGATACTTTTATAGCGTTGAGAAAATGTATTTCATATACAGAGTAATACATGTGTCATTATAAACAAATATCCCTTATCAAAATACAATATCTAAATGTCTTACCTACATTATTTCAACTTATTTAATTAAATCATGTGCTGTATTTTAGGGCAAAGTTTTTCATGATCCTTCCTATCATATTCTTTTCTCCATTCAGGAAGACCCTTTACAATCCTTGATCTCATGGTCAAACCTAAATATGGCTCATTAGGACTTACTGGGATGTCAATTTCCCTAGCGTACTTTTACCAAATTTTGAATTCGTGGAAGGAATCCACTGAAAACCTGCCAAACCTCTGCCTGAGGTAAACCTATCCCTATTGGCTTGGTGTACTCTCTCCCTCTTTTCCCTCTTGCTTTTCTTCTCCCTCTGTCTCCTTTCTGCACTTCTTAAAGGCTTTGCATCCTCTCTCAGGGGTCTCTATCAGCAAAATATATGTGAGACTGGGGATGAAGTGTCTTGTTAATTGTGGAGTCGTGTATTTTCATTCAACTCTCTCTGTTTCATGACTGTCAAGGAAATGGTAGGATAACGGGAATCTTGGGAGGATATGATCAGTTAAATTGAGCCTTCATTGTTGAAGTCATAATTAAGAATGCATTATTTATGTAAAGATTATTTACTGACCACAATATACCAGTAGAAAATGGTGGCTATCCAGAAAAAGGAAGTAGAAGCAGATTCTGCACACAGATTTTAATTCCATTTAGTTGGGGTAACTAGAAAATAAAAATTATCTGAATGTGTTTTCAGAAAATAGCGGGGCTGAAGTCTCTGCTCCTAGAAGGGTGTGCCAGGCTCCTAAACCAAGGTAGCCAGCGAGGTAAGGTAGAGTGGAGTTATGAAGCAAGGGTCTGTATCATTAGTTGCTCTGGAGCAGCAAAACCACGGTGTAACTAAACGCAGGAAGTGCCTCTGGGCTCTGAATCCAGTTGAAGAAGCATTTGATTTTGCTGTTGGGTCCAGTTGGGTGTGTTTCTGGTTTCTGGAGCTATGTAGGCAGAGGGGTCCAGTTGTGGTACAGGCACAGGGCTGATGCTGCCTGTCTGCTGGTTGCAAGAAGGAAGAAGGAATTCCCTCCTGGACAGACTGTGATCCTCAGATTGCTGATTTTTAGTAGCTAGGATTGCAGATGTGAGCTACTACTGCCAGGCTCATTGTAGAAGCCTTACTTGCTTTACGTTTTTCTATATTTTTAAGTCCAAGACCAGGACTCCCAAAGGCCAACTAATGCTTTCACTCCATGGTTCTACTAAGTTAGCCAGGCCTCTCTATCCCCTTAATGCCTCTTTTCTTCCAACTAATTTTTGCCTTTTATTTTTTGGTTTGACATTGTTAAATTTTAATTAATGAATTTATTTATTTTTCTGTTGCTTCTAGCACTTGAACTTAGGGCCTGACCACTGTCCCAGCGTGTTTTTGCTACAGGTTTACACTCTTTATAACACTAGTGCAGTAGCTCAAATTTTTTCTTGTGTGTGTGTGTGTGTGTGTGTGTGTGTGTTAGAGAATTTTATTGGAAATAAGAGCCTCATTGAAACTCCTGGCTTTTGGTAGATGTGGTGCATACCTAAAAATCTAGCAATTCAGAAGATGAGATCTGAGGGTCCCAGTTTGAAGCCAGCCTGGAAGGAAAGGTTTTGAGACTCTTAGCTTGAATTACCTACCAAATGACAGAAGTGCAGTTGTGTCTCAAGTGCTAAAATGCTTGAACAATAGAAGCTCAAGGATAGAGGCCAGACCCTGAGTTCAAGATCCAGGAATGCCTCTCTCTAATGAAAGTCTTTAGGGCTTAGATGTGTGGCTCAGTGTGAAGAGTGCCTGCTAATGAGCAGAAGCATTACAAACTCAGTTCAAGGGCAGGCCTTTGTAATATAATTGGTCTGAAGAGGAGTCTGAAGTTCATTTTCGATTTCTTTTCATCTGTCTCTCGCTTTCACTACCTCGGGTTTCTTTGCAATTTTTACTCCACTTTAAAACTTCAGACAAGTGACTTCAAACACTTCCCACTTAGCATCAATTTAACTCCTAGGTGAAGCATATAACTTAACTTATGAGCTAATGAATTAAAGGCAGAATTATTAATTTTCTTACAATCCAAGAGAGTCAGCATATTGGGAGCAAACTCAACTTTCAACACGAAAATGTGTCTTAAAATATTTTCCAACCAGGAAGAAATATTAGTGAATACACCGTTATTTATTGAAATTAAGGAAGTTGATGATGTAGCTTTCAAAATATCCAAACACATAGGAAAGAATCTCAGACATGTTACTGAGAAACAGATACTCTACTTGCTCTAGCTGAGAATTGTGTGTGTGTGTGTTGTGTGTGTGTGTGTGTGTGTGTGTGTGTGTGTGTGTGTGTGTGTGTGTGTGTCTGTGTGTATCCACCCCCTACAGGTCTTCAATTCAAACCTAGGTCCTTTCAACTCATTATTCTGTGCAAGGATGTCGCTAAACCACTGAGCCACAAGTCTTTTTCTGGCTTCTTACTAAATAGCCAGGGGTTTTCCAGTCGATTTAATTTTCTGATCCCCCACTATTACTGTGAGTGCTGCCACAAAATGACAGTTCATTGAATTAGGAGTAATATGGAAGTCACTTTTGCAAGATGGAAAGTAACCAGTTCATTAATTGGGAGTTACACAGAATCACAATTAGAGTGCCTTCAAACACATTGTTTCTGAAGAATTTATCTGAAGCCCAGAGCATAATCAAAACCCATTAGCCACAACATGTGAGTAGCATATAGTTATTATATAGAATATGTAAAATGAATTTTATCCTGAATTAAAAGCTATGCTGGGTGTGGTACTTAAAATAATCACAAATAAGTGTCATTTAAATGAAACCCAGACTGGAGGCTTATCGTAAGCAGCATAGCATCTGCTTTGTGAGTACAAGGCCCTGATTCCAACCCCCAGGACAATAAAGAAGAAGTAGAAGAAAGTGAAAGGGAAGGAGAAAAAGAAAATAAAAAGGGCAATGAAGGGGTGAGAAGAAGGAAAAGGAAACAGAGGAGAAAGGAAGAACTGGAGAAAGAGGAGGAGGAGGAAAAAGGGAGAAAGAAGAGGGGACAATGTGGGAAGGAATAGGAAAATTGACCAGGGGAAAGAGGAGGACAGGAGACAGGAGGAGAAAGATAAGTGCAATATAACAAGAAGAATGTTGGAAAACATTCTTCATAAGTTATATGCATGTGTGTGGCAGGATTATTTTTTAATCAGAGAGACAGCTAGCCCAATGACAATGTGGGTAAGTACCTGATGCTAGATCACTTTATTCTGAAGGCATGCACTGCTCCACATTTCTGCATTGAGGAGTTCAGAAGACATCTGGAGTTTGCTGTTTTACAGATTCACCTCAGGATTTCTTTTTCATGTATCATATATGGGAAAGAACTAAATGAAACCTTCCTTAATTAAAAAAATATAGAAGCTGCATTCATTTGTGTTACTGTGCATGAAGAAATCCTGGAGATTTCTGGTTAATTCAGAGGGTCTGAAGAAAACTTATAGGACAAGGGGAAAGTAAAACTGTTTTTTATTTGTTTTGTTTTGTTTTGTTTTAGGTCCGGTCATGGGGCCTGAACTTTGGGCCTGGGTGCTGTCCCTCAGCTCTTCAGCTCAAGACGAGCGCTCTACCACTTGAGCCACAGTGCCACTTCTGGCTTTTTTCTTTTTTCTTATGTGGTGCTGAGTTATCGAACCCAGGACCTCATGAATGCAAGGCAAGCACTCTACCACTGAGCCACCTTCTGAGCCCTAAAACTGTTTTAAAAGTATAAGTTAGCACTGATATAAATATTTAGGCGATGATTTTCCTTTTTTTGCCAGCTGTTCAGTGCTACACCAAGGCTGTGCCCTGAATCCCCTTCTGTGTCACCATGTGAACTTCCATTTTACTAGTTCCTGTGGGAGTGGGTTCCGTCTTCAGGTCACCTGTTGGGAAGTGGGCCCCCTGTCTTGGGGTGTATGCACATTGAGAGGCTGTGTGCACATGCTCCACAGCACTGCCAGATGAGCCTGAGTGGAACTGCAGAGGCTGGCTGGGGGTCTTAGCCTACCCATACTTCCCAC
The DNA here is from genome assembly GCF_024711535.1 of Dipodomys merriami. Taxonomy (NCBI): domain Eukaryota; kingdom Metazoa; phylum Chordata; class Mammalia; order Rodentia; family Heteromyidae; genus Dipodomys; species Dipodomys merriami. The sequence continues at coordinate 826,783 of NW_027204938.1, read as the reverse complement.
CCTGACTGCCTCCCCTCCCAGCCTTGCTTCCCTGATTTCTTCCAGGAGACGGCAACCATGGGGTTGGAGTCGAGTCCACTGCCACCCTCTCCTCCTCCAGATGTGCTGGTACTGGTCTGCAGTGGTCCTGGGTGTGAGTGTCATCCCAGGGAGACTCCATTCTGAGGTCACCACCTGCCCCCTTGGGTGCATACTGAACAGTCCAAGGGAGAAGAAAGTCAGGGCAGACAGACAGCACCCTGGTGGCTGAGCAGCCCAGCCTGGGTCTATCTCACCAGTCTTTATGCCAGTCGGGGGACTGGAGCCCTGTGCTGGTCCCTCTCCAAGTGGGCTTGTGACAGCTGCAGCAGCTCAAATCCCTGGAGCCACTTCAACATCTCCACAGACCTCCATTTTCTGGTCCGCTACATGGCCATCCCAGCATATGTCCATCATCACCAGAGGAGCCTGGACTTACAGCACACTCACCACAGCACTGGGGACCTGAAGCCCCTCACCTTTCTTTGCCACATTCCCTCCATCATCTTCCTGGTCCACGTGAGCCTGGCTGTGGGTGCCATTCTAGGGACACACTGTCTGTAGGCAATAGGCTCACCTTCTCTAGCTGGGATCCAAAGCAGGGGAATGGTTCTGACCTTGGGAGTGTAGGCCACCCAGATGGAAAGCAGCACTTGGGGTCTGCCCTGCCTCTCCTCCTGGCTTTGGCCCCTGAGGCTGTGTTGTTTGGTTTGGTCACAGATGGAGTCTTGTTGGCTGCAGCCCACCACAATGGGTGCTGCACTTGCTGCAGCAGAAATGTGGTGCCCAACACCTCCTCAGGGTCACCACAAAGACCTCTGATTGGTCTACATGGGCTGGGTGAGAGGGACTTCCCAGGACTCCCATTGGAAATGTCACTCCCTTTTATGGGACCAGAAGCAACACGACATATATAATTTACAATTTATAATGTTTTCCTTCACTGAGATAAACAGTACTAAGAGAAAAATATTATATTTTATTTCAACAAAATACATAACCTATATCACTTCAACCTGTTAAACAATTGTAATATTTTATATCCAATAGGTATTTTTTCTGTCATTCTTTTTTTTTTTTTACTTTTGAATGTAACTAAAGTAATATAGTTTGTGCATTTTATCAAACTTCATTTGTAGTTACTTCATTTGCAATTTTTCAACTTGTTAGACTTAATAATGTGTTTTTGGAAAACAATTTTATTTTACTTTTATTTCAATTTGCCATTATGGTCTTATAAATACAAACAATAAAGTCCATTCTTGCTAGTGTCTAGTTCAATGTCTTTTGGATACTACAGACTAAATGATATAACATTAAATATCATACAGTAATGTGTATCACTTTGATTAAAACTGCTCCATAAAATAATTAGTAATTCAGGCAGCAGTTGCATTATCTGGCATGCTGAGCTAGTAGGAACCTAGTTGCAGCCCACCCACCTCCAGCATTCTAAAGCGCCAGGCCTGGGGACTGTTGGAGATCAGGTTGTACCTGCTGTTGGGCTAGGGCAGCACCCAGTGGCCACTGTATGTATGGCAGATGCAACTGACACATCTAGTGCACACCTGCCCCATGGGCCTGGGCCCTGACTATTCAGCCCAGGGAGTGCATACACACACTGTGGTGGGGCCACCTGCCCCGGAGTGCAGAGTGAATAAAAGACACACTCCTGATTCACTTGTACAGTATTTATCCTACGTGGAGCAGGAGATGACTCTGCTTGGCTGTGGGGAGAAGATAAGAAAGGCAGGCTTAGGCAGAGTGATGCCAACTTTTGTGCCGAGGCTGGCATGGAAACTTTCCTCTGTGCACTGCTCTCATGGGCTCCGGCTGCCCTTCCATGCTTCTTGTCTGGGGAGTAGCAGCCATTGACACTCATGTCTGGTATTCGTGGCTGCTCTTTTGGATTGGCTTGTTACTTTATACAAAAAGAGCCCCACCTTCAGACAGCAGAGTTACATTCTGGGCTGTGTAAAACGTTCTGTATTTGAGCATTCCACTGTATGGTTTTTGAATTGTTTCTTGTAAAAGAGTTGTGAAATTTGTATGTTAGGTGTTGAGGTGAGGAGGATCCAGATTATGAACATAGTTTCCTACAAGCCTTTCATCTAAAAATCCCAACAGATTGCCCCTAAAAATTCCTATCAATAAATAAATTTAAGAGGGAAAAAAGGCTGTTTTCTCGTAAGATCGAAATACACTACTTCCATAGTAATTCCCTATCCTGGAAATGATTGGCCAGACCTAAGAGTTAAGTGCCTCAGTAGAGGCAGAGTGTTTATTAGCTTTATCCAAAGAGAGGGAAGAAAGATAAAATCCATGGTTTATTGTACAGACTCAAAGTGGTAATACAAAATGAGAATAACAAAAAAAAAATCTTTGCGCGGTCTAGATCTCCAGTGCTGCACTCAGCATGGCACTTTCTGCCTTTTCTGGCTGTGGTTACGTCCACCTGCCCAGTGGATCAGTTGTCGTCAAGGCATCTTGGTCCTGAAGTGAGACTTGGATTACCCAATGGTGGTTGGGACGGGACCTGGCTAATGACATTATAAAGACCACTTCCATGGCAAGACTTTGTTCTCCATGCAAGTAAGATTACAAAACGAATTTCTCTGAATTTGACTCCAGAAAACAATCACTGAACCAAAAGGCTAGGCCACCAAACACCTTCTACCCAACTCCATTCCCCCCTTCCTCTCTGCTTGGGAAAGAGCAAAATAATTTTGCAGGTTTTGGTACACACAAAAATCACCCATCATCTCTCCTTGTAAACTGGGTAGCAAGTGACTAAGTCATGTAACTGCATAATGCTCCACTCATTATTCTGGACAACATCTTCAGGTTGTTTGATGCTTTAGTTTTTTTTTTTTTTTCTTTTTATTGGTCATTGCGCTTGAACTCTGGGCATGGGGGTTAACACATCCTGAGCTCCTCAGCTCGAGGCTAGCTCTCTACCACTTGAGCCACAGTTCCACTTCCTGTTTTCTGGTGATTAGTTGCAGATAAGAGTTTGACAGACTTTCCTGCTAGGGCTTGCTTTGAACCATAAGTTTTTAATTTTAAAATTGCTGTACACAGGAGTTACAGTTACATGAACAAGGTAATGAGTACATTTCCTATTGAGCATTGTTGCCTCCTCCTCTGTTTTCCCCTTACAATCGCCTCCCTCCCACCTCACCAACTACACCCACTCTGTAGCCAAAGTTGTAAAGTTTGTTTTCTTTAAATATATATATAGTAAAAATGTTGTACACCGGGGCTACACTTTCATGAATAGGGTAGTGAGTACATTTCATAGCAAGATTTGTTACCTCCTCCTTTGTTTTCCCTCTACCATCACTTCCCTCCCAACCTCCCCAATACCTCCTGACCCCACTCACATTGTAAAGTTCGTTTTCAACATAGTGTCCTGTGCATCTTGTCTTCACAATGGGTCAGCCTGTATCTTCATTTAAGCGTTCCTTCCAGTCCCCATATTACAAAAATATACATACAAGTTGCAGAACACTGGCATCAAATCCAGTAAAACAGGGTTTATACTGTTGGGGAAGTACATACAAGAGAAACAAACATTCACATTGTTCATTATAAGTACATTAAAAACACTAGCACTAGCAAGCAAGAAAAAAAAAAACAGTGTCCCTGTCGGGGTACATTTTGCTTAACATTATCGCATGTGGTCATATGTATATAGACTTTGACTTATGTTTGTCATAGACATGTACTAGCCTTTGCAAAAAAGGGAGACCATGGGACCTATGTTTCCTTGGGCTGGCTTACTTCAACTATAACTTTTTCCAAGTCTCTCCCGTTCCTAACAAATGAGGCAATGTCATTCTTTCTGATGGAGGCATAACAATCCATTGTGTATATATACCACATTTTCTTGATCCATTCATCTGAGGGGCATCTGGGTTTTTTCCATAACTTAGCTATGGTAAATAATGCTGCAATAAACATGATTGTGCTGGTAGCTTTGGTATGACATTATTTGTGATCATTTGGGTAAATGCCTAAAAGTGGGACTGCTGGGTCATAATGGAGCTATCTGTGGAGTCTTTTGAGGAATCTCCATACTGCTTTCCAGAGTGGTTGAACAGTTTACACTCTCACCAACAATTCAGTAGTGTTGCCTTTTGGCACATCACCTCCAGCATCTGAGGTTACTATATTTCTTGATTATAGCCATTCTAACTGGGGTGAAATGGAATCTCAGTGTTGTCTTGATTTGCATTCTTTTATGGCTAGAGAAGCTGAGCATTTTGTCATATATCTATTGGCCATTCTTATTTCCTCTTCAGAGAAGTCTCTAAGTCTTTAGCCCATTTTTTAATCAGGCAATTGTTTCTTTGAGGATTTGTTGTTGGGGATTTAGTTTTTTGAGTTCTAAGTATATTTTAGATATGAGACCCTTGTCCATTGTTTGGCTAGTGAAGATTTTCTCCCAGTCCGTGGGCTTTCTGTTAATCTTGCTAGCTATGTTCTTAGCCTTGCAGAAGCTCTGCACTTTCATGCAATCCCATTTGCCCAAACATTCTTTAATTTGTTGTGCTTCTGGATCTCTATTAAGAAAATTTCGGCCTGTGCCTAGGAGCCCTAGAGTTTCTCTTATTCCTTTCTGTAATGTTTTTATGGAATCTGTCTTTATTTCTAGGTCTTTGATCAAATTGGAGTTGATTCTGGTGCAGGGTGATATATACAGATTTAGTTTTCTACATGAATTTACCCAATTTTGCCAACACCATTTATTGAAAACGCTGTTTTTTTTCCTTTCCATTCAATATCTTTAGCACTCTCATGAAAGATTAAGTGGTTATAGGCCTGTGGGTTCATTTCTGGGTCTTCAGTTTTACTCCCTTGATCCTCAGGTTAGTTCTTGTGCCAGTACTAAGTTGTTTTGATTACTATGGCTTTGTAGTTGAGTTTGAAATTTGAAATTGATATTCCTCCAGTGCTGCTTTTTCAACTAAGGCTTGTTTTTGCTATTCTGGGGCTTTTATTGTTCCATATGATTTTTTGGATTAATTCTATTTCATTGATGAATGAAGTTGAGATATTGATAGGTATCACATTGAATTTGTAGATAAACTATGGTAGTATAGCCATTTTCACGATGTTTATCCTCCCAATCCTGGAGAATGGAAGGTTTTTCCACTTTCTTAGTTCTCCTTTACTTTCCTTTTTCAGATTATTAAAGTTTTCATCATACAGGTCCTCTATCTCTTTTGTTATGTTAACCCCTAAGTGTTTTCTTTTGTGGGGATATTAAAAAAGGGGTTGCTTTCCTAATTTCAGCCATGCTCCTCTCATTATTGGGTTACAGGAAAGCTATTGATTTCTGAGTGTTAATTTTATACTCTGCTACTTTGCCAAAGTTTCCGATCAAGTAATTGAGATTTGACATTATGGGGTTTAAATACAAGATCATGTCATCTGCAAAGAGGGAGAGTTTTACTTCATTTTTCCCTATTTGGATCCCCTTTACGTCAGCATCTTGTCTTATTGCTCTAGCTAGGCATTCTAATACTAGGTTGAAGAAGAGAGGAGGGAATAGACATCCTTGTCTTTTTCCTTAATTTAGAGGAAATTGTTTTAACTTTTCACCATTAAGTATAATGCTGGCTGTAGGTGGGTTATAGACATCCTTTATCATATGGAGGAATGTTCCATGGATTCCTAATTTATCCAGAGCCAGCATCATAGATTATTGGATCTAGTCAAAGCTTTTGCTGCATCTATTGGGATAATATGTGGTTTTTTTCCTTGCTCTTGTTGATGTGGTGGATTTTATTAATTGTTTTGTGTATATTGAACCAGCTTTACATCCCTGAAATAATCCTGTTTGATTGTGGTGTATGATTATTTTAATGAGTTGTTGAAGTCGATTGGCCAAGTTTTTTGACAAGTTTTGCATCAATGTTCATCAAAGAAATGGGTCGGTAGTTCTCTTTTTGATGAGACCCTGCCTGGTTTGGGGATGAGGTTTTGTGCTGAATTCATTAAAATAGTGTGGTAGAGAAGTTTTGCTTTCAATTTCATTGAAAATATGGCGGAGTATTGGTGTGAGTTCTGCTTTGAAGGCCTTGTCGAATCCAGTTGTAAATCCGTTCAGTCCGGGACTTTTCTTTGGTGGGAGGTCTTTTATTGCGGCTTCTATTTCAATGCTTGATATGGGTCTGTTATGATTGTTTAAATCATCTTGAGTTAGTTTGGGCACGTCAATATTTGCTAGAAATTTGTTCATACATTTCTTATTTTCAAACTTACTATCATAAAGGTTTGAGAAGTATCCCCTTAATATATTGTGAATCTTGGCCGTTTCTGTAGTGATGTTTCCATTCTCATTTCTGAGTTTATTTGGGTGTGTACTCCTTTTTGCTCATAATATTTGCAAAGGGTCTGTCAATTTTATTAATTTTTTAATAACTCACTCTGTTTTGTCAGTTCTTTCTATAGTTTTTTACTCTAATTCAGTTAATTTGGATTTAATTTTAATTATATGTTTGTGTCTACTGGATTGAGGATTAGCTTGTTGTTCTTTTTTTTTTTTTTTTTTTTTTTTTGGGTCCGGTCGTGGGGCCTGAACTCTGGGCCTGGGCACTGTCCCTCAGCTCTTCAGCTCAAGGCTAGTGCTCTACCACTTGAGCCACAGCGCCACTTCCGGCTTTTTTCTTTTTGCTTATGTGGTGCTGAGGAATCGAACCCAGGGCCTTGAGCATGCAAGGCAAGTGCTCTACCACTGAGCCACCTTCCCAGCCCAGCTTGTTGTTCTTTTAAGGAGCTTTAGGTGCCTCATTAAATTGTGAGTTTCAGATCACTCCAATTTGTTAATGTAGGAACTCAGAGCTATAAACTTCCCTCTGACTACTGCCTTTTCTATGTCCCAGAGGAGCTGGTAATTTGTGTTAATTTTTGTTAATATTGTGAACATTTGCATTTCCTTTCTAATCTCTTCCTTGACCCACTAGTCGTTCAACAGTGTGTTGTTCAGCCTCCATGTGTTTCAGTATTTGCTTTGATGGATTTTGGTGTTGAATTCTAATTTTATTCCCTTGTGGTCTGAGAGAGTGCAGGGCATAATTTCAATCTTTCTGAATTTGGACAGATTTGCTTTGTGGCCTAGGATGTGAACTATTTAGGAGAATGTCCCATGTGCTTCTGAGAAGAAGGCTGCTGTGTGAAATATTTGGTACATGTCTGTTAAGTTTCATTAATCTATGCAGATTTTAAGATCCAAGTTTTCTCTGTTGAGATTTTGCCGGGTTGATCTCTCCAGTGGGGATTGTGGTGTGTTAAATACCCCAACAAATAATATCTTTGGATCGATGTGAGAGTTGATTGAAAGTATGTTTTCTTGGTTAAATTTGGTGCTCCATTATTTGGTGAGTAGATATTTAGAATCATAATATCCTCCTGAAGGAGAGATCCCTTAATTAGTATGTAGTAACCTTTATCACTTCTCATTTATTTTAACCTGAAGTCTATTTATTTACTATTCGATTTAAAGGCTTGCCTGTTTATAGGGTCCATTTGTTTGATATTTTTTTTAATTCCAGCCTTTCACTTTCAGAATGTTTATTTTTTGTTTTTTTTTTAACTTTTATAATTTTTTGTGAAAATTCTGTACAGAAGGGTTACAATTACATGGGCAAGATAATGAGTACATTTCTTATCAAGCATTGTAGACTCCTCCTTATTTTTTTGTGGGCAAGATGTGTCTCTTGAAGACAGCAGATAGAAGGAACTTGTCTTGTTATCCAATTGGACAATCTATGTCGCTTAATTGTAGGGTTAAGACCATTAATAATGAGGGTTAGGACTGAGAAGTGCTTGTCTTTCCCTACTTTTTTATTTATTTTGGGGGGGTGGAAATCTGTGGCTTGGCTGTTCTTGTTGTGATTACATATTTCTGTTTGTGGACTGCATCATTGCCTGTATTCTGTTCTTGTTGGTTTTCTACAGGTAGAACGTCTTTGAGGCCTTTTTGAAGAGCTGGTTTGGTAGCAATATATTGCTTCAGAATTTCCTTGTTGTTGAAGGTTTTTATTTGGCTTTGTGCTGTGAATGAGAGCTTAGCTGGGTAGATTATTCTTGGTTGGTAGTTATTTGTCTTTAGGGCATGACATACCTCTTTCCAGGCCATCCTTGCTTTTTATAGTGTCTGCTGAGAAGTCTGAGTTAATTCTTATTGGGTCTCCATTACATGTGGTTGATCTTTTCTCCCTGGCAACTTTAAGAATTATTTCTGTTGTGGCTATTGAGCTGGTACAGCTTATAATGTGTCGGTGGGATGAACTTTCTGTTCTGGTATATTTGGGTTACTAAAAGCTTCTGGTATCTGGATGGGCCTGTCCTATTGTATATTTGGGAAATTCTCTGCTAGGATTCTGCTAAATTCATTTCCTCATCCATTGGCTTCACTCTGCAGGCCCTCTTGTATTTCTATTATTCTCAGATTAGGCACTCTGAATGTATCCTGTATTTCCTGCAGTGATCTGTCATGCTTCTTAGTTTTGTTTCTCTATGGAGTCTAAACTGTCTTCAGCCACCAATATTCTTTCTTCGGCCTCCTCCATTCTATGTTGAAGGCTTTTAACTTTGGTGTTTAACTCCGTTTCTTCTTGCTGGTCTTTCTTAATGGTGGCCAGTTCCTTATTAAAGTTTGCTTTCAAGTCTTAAATAGATTGCCTTACCTCCTGGATTTGTTTATCCTACTTTTCTTTCCACTCTTTAATCTGGGTTCCTAACTTTTCATTTGATTCTTTCTCCCTCTGCTGGAGTTCTTCTATCTTTTTATTTGTTGAGGCCATGAAATCACCTATTAGCTTCTAGTTGGCCTCATTTCGTTCTGATAACTCTATGTAAGGTGTCCAATTTTTCATTCAGCAGGTTTATCAGCCATACTTTTAATATATCTTTAACTTTATCATCTAGGTAATTCTGGGACTGCTCTCTAGCTTGCTTATGTGAAGATGGTGTTGGGGTTTGTTGATTGGCTATTTTCTTGTGTTTCTTCAGTTAGTTCTACCCATTTGGAGACAAGAACCACACTGGTACCACAGTAGGACAGTCATTTATGAGAGAAGCCAACCTGGTGTCATGTAGATGTGTAGATCTTAGAGTTTCAAAGTTATGGGTAGACGTTTTCCTATTTAGCTCTCTTTTTCTTTGCTTGGAGGGAATATTGTGGCTTTGGCATCGACATTACATATAGTAGTAACTTTTGAGACAATCTAAGTTTGGCTAATTAGTCTGCTCCTTAGAGTTAAGAGGGGCCCCTTGTACTGAAAGTAGTCAAATGGAATCAATTTTGTAGTCATATATAGAACCAACTCTAGTTGGGTCAGGTATAAGTCATTAGGGATCAATGGGCTGGATCAGATAGGGATGTGAAGGGTGTGATTGGAGAGATATGAACTTAAGTTCTGAAGAGAACTTGAGTATAATGATAGTAGAGGGCGAAGAACAGATTGGGGGTATATGTAGCAATAGGAGAATAAATATCTTGTTATTGAGTGTAAGAGGTTGAAAAGAAATCAAAGAAAGGTTAGGTAGGGAGTAGATTAGAGATCGAGATAAAGATAAGAAAAATAACTTATGTATAAGTGTATTTGGGAGACTTGCTGAGATTAGAAAAAGATCATTTAGATATTATTGGAGAGTTGCTTAATCTAAGTTAACTCCTGTAATTATTTTTTACATACATAAATGGAGGCCTTACTTTGTATATAGAACTAGACAGGGTAGTTCTGATGGAGTAATAGTATAACGTGGAGAGAGAGGAGAAGGAGGGAGTGAGAAGAAAAGAAAGAAGAAAAAATACAAATTAGAAAATTTGAAAGTGGAAGAAGAAACCAACTAATAATGAAAAATAGAAGCATTAAGTGAAATAGCAAATCCTAAATTACAATACAAATAAGTTACACATAGAACAAATGAACAACAAATGATCAGACATAAAAATTAACAAAGCAAAAATCCCGTCCAAGAATAAAATACTAAAGAATGGGGTTTTCGGGTTCTTTGTGGGAGCTTTATTCTCCCTGTAATCCTTAGAGCAGCTTCCAGGTGGAACATTGTTTGCCTTGCTGTAGTCCACTTTCCTTGTGACTTGGTTGGATGTCGCTACCGCCTCGACCAGCAAGGAAGACGAGACACCGGACTCTTCACTCTGCAGTTTATTCAGGACCTTTGAGTAATATTCTGACCCCAACCCCGGGGAGAATTCCCCACAGCCTTAAGTACCCGCTGGGTAGCCAACCCTGATACGCCACGTGGGAACCACCAATAGGTTCAGGTGCGCGGAAGCAAGCCAGATTCTTTGCCTTAGCCATATAAGGAGTTGTTTACCACGAGAGCACTCGCCATCGGGAAGGCGGAGGGCGGAAACCAGCGCCATCTTCCAGGTGCGGCCTCTCACAACTCTCTACAGTTCCCCCTTTTTTGTTTAAAGAACACAGATGAGAACAGAGGTCTGATCCCTGATGTGCAATGCAAGGACTGCATACAAGCCTTCTCCCAGAGGGTACCTTCTCTAGGGATGACTCAGCCTGTCCATTGATTCGTTTTTCACAAGGACGGGAAAAGGCGAATTGTACCCGTGTGCAATCAAACATGCTCTCCTCAAGGGCAAAACTCATGCCTCTCGACTGCAGTACTTTGGCTTTGCAATCTGTGTTCATTGTTTTAGGGTGGCAAGCCACGCTTGGGGGGACTGACCTGCTCCAATGACTGTAAAGGCTTGGATAATCATGGCTGCACTGCGACGCTGAGAACCTCTAATTTGGCAAATGCACCACAGACAAGGAGGCTAACACCAGAAGGCCTGTCAGGGCTCCTAAACCCGCCCATTCCTTAAGATGATTCATAGCAGCGGAGATCCATGAAGATAACCCCTCCGCCAATCCGGCATCCACTCGGGTCGAGTTCACCATGACGATGGCAACCCTGAGCTGTTCCATCAGGCTGTCGAACTCCCCAGTTCAATTACCTAAAAGATAACTAGACAACTGTTTAGACAAATTTGCAGCATTTTTTAAATAGGTTTTTTCCTGGGCCTGAACTCTGGGCCTGGGCGCTGTCCCTCAGCTCTTCAGCTCAAGGCTAGCGCTCTACCACTTGAGCCACAGTGCCACTTCTGGCTTTTTTCTTTTTGCTTATGTGGTGCTGAGGAATCGAACCCAGGGCCTCAGCATGCAAGGCAAGTGCTCCACCACTGAGCCACCTTCCCAGCCCCTTTCTTCTGGGTTAATTGCACCACAGCAGCAGCTAATCCAGCATTAGTTAGTGGTCCACCCAGCTCTCTGCAAACTCTTATCCATGCTTCTAGTCCCCTATTCTTATATGGGGTTATGGTGGCTCTGCATTCCTTAGTGCACTGCTCGTAAACAAGCTGCTTAATTAATGGCATGGCTGCGTCTGGGTCACCAAAAATTCTGCCAGCAGCCTCGACCATACGGGCAACAAAGTCCGAAAACGGCTCCATAGAGCCCTGCAGGATTTTGGTGAGATTGCCACTCACCTCGCCTTTATTTGGTAAGGCCTTCCATGCCTTTATGCTAATTTTATTGATTTGTTCATAAACTTGAAGCGGGTAGCCTATCTGCTGATTGGCGAATCTCCCCTGTCCAAGCAGCATATCTCTGTCCCAAGCTGGGTTCCCCACAGCCTGATTGGCTGCAGCCTCTTCACTAGCAAATTCAATCAAAAAGGCCTTCCAATCTAAATACTGACCTGGGCTCAAGCAAGCTTGTGGGAGCCCACTCCAATCACCGGGTGTCATGCAATGTCTGTTTAGGGCCTCCACCTGGGCTACAGTAAAGGAGGCTGTGATTCCATATGTCCGCACAGACTCAGCTAAAGATTTTATAACCTTAAAATCTAAGGGTTCATGATACCGCTGTCCCTGTGGATCCTGAAATATTGGACAGGCTAGATGTAACTCGGTTCTGACCGCTTTCCACATGCCTGGGCTGAAAGAACAGCCGGGGCTGCCACTTCCGGGCTCCTCCGCATAGAGCGGAGGGGCCGAAGGTGTGGGGCGGTGCACGAAGGGTGTGCATTCATCTTTATCTGGGTCCTCTCTCTCCTTCCCTTTCCTCCTCTTTCTTATCTTTGTTTTTTCTATTTGTTCTATGAGTGATTGTAGTTCCTCTGAGTCTGTAGACTCAGAGGTCTTTTGTTCGGCAAAATCGGGGTATAAACCCCCCCCCCCGCTCTCCTCTTTTTCGCTGTCTGCCCTTTCCGATCTTTCTTCCTGCAGCATTTCTAAGGCGGCCTGACCATTCTCTACCGCCTCACTGCAACGCTGGTTCTTGAGACAGCCTCTTATCAGTTTCCATATTGGTCTCACTCCGCTCTTAAGCGTTCCTTGTTCAGAGGCAAAATCTAGGTCCCTCCCTAGTTTCTCACAAGAGGCCACCGTGAGGCTTCCGGAGACAGAGAACCACGGGGCAACGATGTCACATTCATTCAAAAATCTCTCTAAAGTACTCTTTTTTATTTTTAACTTTTTTGAGTGCAGTAGCTCATTGAGAGCCAAAACAATTGGGTGCGAAGAAGAAGTGCCCATGTTTTAAACATTTAAAGCTGGTAAACAAACTTTTACTTTCACTTTTGGCTACTCTATTGACTAGCCCCGGGTTCTCGCTCTCTCTTTATCTACAGAGAAGAGCAAAAATCTCCCCCGCTCTTGTTGCAGATTCCCCTTTTACCTGGGAACTTACCCCCCCGCTCTTGTCGCAGATTCCCCTTTTACCTGGGAACTTACTCCCCGCTTTTGTCGCGGATTCCCCTTTTACCTGGGGACTTACCCCCGCTTTTGTCGCGGATTCCCCTTTTACCTGGGGACTTACCCCCGCTTTTGTCGGGGATTCCCCTTTTACCTGGGAACTTACCAGTGCACCACCCTGACCGCAGAGAGTTCTGAGTCCTCGTTGGGGTTATGGCTGAGTTCCCCGTACGGGCCACCACGTGTTGCTACCGCCTCGACCAGCAAGGAAGTCGCGACACCGAACTCTTCTCTCTGCAGTTTATTCAGGACCTTTGAGTAATCTTCTGACCCCAACCCCGGGGAGAATTCCCCACAGCCTTAAGTACCCGCTGGGTAGCCAACCCTGATACGCCACGTGGGAACCACCAATAGGTTCAGGTGCGCGGAAGCAAGCCAGATTCTTTGCCTTAGCCATATAAGGAGTTGTTTACCACGAGAGCACTCGCCATCGGGAAGGCGGAGGGCGGAAGCTGGCGCCATCTTCCAGGTGCGGCCTCTCGCAGCTCTCTACAGTTGGAAGCAGATGGTCTTTTGATGGAGGAGGGTGCCTGCTATATAGAGTCCCACTTTCAGGCCCATTGGCAGGGAGGTTTTTTTTTGGGTTTCAGGTTTGTAGACTGCTATCATAGACCTGGAGTTGGGTTCCCAGGCTTTCCAAGATAGCCACAAGAGCCTTAGGAACAGAGCTTTTTTCTGTGTTCTGTTTTGATGTGATCCTTCCCTTTTGGAAGGGGGCTTGTGTCAGGGGGCTTTGGGATTCTACAGGGAATTGCCACCCCCAGGGAGTGGACCCCATTGTGTTACACACAAGGTCTGTAGCTGGCAGTGTGTTGGACCACAGAGCCTGTGCTGTGGTGGGTAAGATGGAGTTGGCCAGTTCTCAGTCAGAGGGTCTGGGTATTAGCAGGTCCAGGTGTGTGTGTGGGGGGAGGGTGGCTCTGCAGATTCTGAAGGGTCTCCTCTGTTGCAGCGTGGGGATTCTTGGCACTGGGAGGACTGGGTGGAGGTTGGTGCAGCAGGCTAGTGTGGACTGAGGCAGTCCATGCTGGTCTGCAGCAGATGTGGTAGGAGGTGGTGCGTGGTGTTGGGCAGCCTTGGAGGTTTAGGCTTGTGGCTACTAGGTGTGTCAGCAGAGATGCCTGCAACAGCTTCATGGTGCAGCAGCTATGAGAGCCTGGGGTCTGCGCAGGGTGGCAGCAGGGAGAGAGCTGGTCCCAGAAAAGTGTACAGTCGGCAGGGCAGTTGCCAGCAGGGCAATTGACAGCAGAGCATATAGCAATTGATTGCCTGCAGCTGTGGTTTGCTGGGGACCTTGTGCGGAGTTGGAGGGGGGGGCTCACGGGGATCCTGCCAGTGCTGCAGGTACAAGCTGATTTGGGTGCTTAGCTGGTGGTGCCAATTTATGGCAATTGTAATGGTGGTCGTTTTGCTTAATTCACTCCTTCCCTGTAGCCACTCTGGGGGGAGGGAGGGTTTGTGAGGGCATTTTCCAACATTTCACCAGATTCCCTCCTAAATTTCTGCGGGTCTAGTATTGAGCACTTTCTTCAGCTTTTGGGTGTTCCTCCGTTTATAGTATACAGAAAGTCCCAGGGCAGCATGGCGTGGAGTTACGTGGTGCAGCTGCTCTGGAGGAGCCCCATTTACTGCTTCTCTTTTGCCTTGTATTTATTTGCCTGCTTGATAGACCTTTTGTAGTAGAAAAAGCCTTTAGGTATTTAAAGTTTGATTGGAGTGGATCTCTTGATGTAAAGTGTGGCTCTTTTGGTAAGAGACACTTAGTGGGGCTACCTGTGAGTGTGCTGTCATCTTCCTACAATCTGTCTGAATTTTTAAAATATATTTATTCCAGGTGTTTATTGGAGCATTGCAGTTTTTTTGGAATTTAAGGTTTTCTGTAAAATTTTGTCTCCAAGTAATCAAACAGCATTAAATATTACATTTAAAAGGTATCACATAGCACATACATTTTGGAATATATTATTAAGATGAAATTCTTATTGTTTGCACAAAAACCCTTTTAAGTCCAAATGGGATATATGCTCATTTCAGCAGCCTTAGGTCTCCTTACTCTTTTTTTTTTCTTCAGTATCTTTCTTGTTTTGGAACAAGTGTCAAGGACTGTTCATCCCTTCCAAAGTAAGACTATTCCATTAATTTCATAGAAAAGGAATTCAGACTGCCTGCATCTCAAGACAGCTTTGAGTATAATGATAATCTGATAACTCACATCAGTGAATTTTCAAATTGATATTGATAATTTTTGTAAACCATTCATTCAAGAGTTTCCATAAAGCAAGAATAAAGATAATGTTCTGCTTTCTAAGAAGATTAAATACAGTATAATTCAACAAAACACATTCTATTCTTCGCAGATTACATGGTGAAGAATTTCTCTTTCATCATAGCACTTACCACTGACCCTCCCTTCAAATATGTAGCTTTATTCAATTTTCCTGTTCTAGCTTTTATTTCGGTACTAGGATCAGTAATCTTCTAATATTAGACAATGAAATTCCATTTATTGATAGAAAGCTCAATTCATATTGACAAAGGCAGACTCATGAAAATATCATAGAACATAAAATATTGAATATCATTAACGTGATTATGCAAATATTCTATGAATAAGCACCACATAAATGTGCATTTTCATATAATTTTTAAACTGTAAAACAGTGATATATCTATGTCAAAAAATAATTCAGATCACTACTAGAAAAGAATAAGCTAAACCTATTGTATAATTTCCAATATTTTTTGTAAAATTTTCTTTTTTCATTAACTTTCTCTTTGGGCCTTTCTTTTCCTATCAACCAGTGATATGTCATTGTCCCTAGATTTTAGTCACCTCTGAGTAACCTTTTTCATTTCCACCTCCAGTTAGTCCCTCATGTTAAATACCTGAGGAATAACTTGTCCCAATGTGTCTGCAAGAGGACAGCAGTACCCTTTTCAACTGGCTGTTCCCATTCTTCCCCTGTTTGGTTAGGGAAGGGGGTATCAGCAACAGGGGTGTCAGGGATCAGGTGGCTGGAACCATGGTGTTATGAATTATGGGTAGCAGAACAGAGTAGCAGAGATTAGGATACCAAGGAAAGGGGAATTGTGACTAATCACTGAGTTGCATTGGCAGGATATTGGGTTGCAGAAAGAGTTTAGAAGGGATTGGGGTACCTAATACAGGTATCCAGACAGTTTATCAGGGACAGGAATCCAAAGACAAAGTGAAAGACTAAAAATTGTGAGGGATTAGGATGTGGCACAATCAGGGTAACAAGGTCATGGGTGTGCAAACTGGGTAGCCAGTACTAGGATAGAAGCAATTGGCATGGTAGACTGTTGTGGTGTAGAGCTCAGGAATTCCCTCTCCGGTTTTTGCTGTTAGATCTTTAGAGAACTACTGCTACCAGCTCATTGTCAGCATGTTGGTATGAGGCATGTGCCATCCATAAATGTCTACTCCAAGTAGATTGCATTCTTTGACATGAGCTATAGGATCTTTGCCCTAAGCATCCTGAGGGACCACACTCCACAATGCTGCAGAACAGGCTCCACATAGTAAGCTGCAATCAACTTTTACAAACCTCACTGCTCCTCTCTAAAATCAATTATCATGATAGCAAAGGATCTGACGAGTGCTCAGCAGCAGTGCTCTGGGAAGCTCTCACTTCTTACCCTGGCATTCTGGGAGCTCATTTGAAATGGTCAAGAGCACTTGCTCTGTCTTCACTGTCGAGGTGCTCATTACCTTCAAATGTCTCTCCTTTTCCTCCAAGATAGCTTGCTTCATCTCCACATCCTTTGATTTCTGCTTTGCATAAACCTGTGGCTTTCACACCAAACCCTTCCAATTTCCCATCTGCCTCTTTAGCTGTGAATCTGGAACAATAAACTACATGTAACTTTTGTATCTGTTTACCAGGATTTAATCTGGAATCCAAGGTGGTACTAGGCAACCAAGAACATGGGTAGCATTTTAAAACTCCCCTGCCAATCACTGCTCATTGAGAAACGAGCAAATGTGCTGTGGTCCGTCTCTCCTCCATTTCTGGTTCAGTAGAATAAAGTGAATCACAGTGGAGCCACCAGAGAGGTACTATGGCAGCAACTGAACCAATCATAGATAATTTAGTGAGGGGATATGAATCAAATGTAGAAGGGAAAATGCACAGTTTTATTTTCCTGATCTACCTGTCCATTGAGTGGCATAGTCCATTTCTAAATATGATTTCTTGTACTATTACGCTTTTGCTTTCAATGTTTTGGGAAATGACTTACTATCATATGCCTAATCTTGTGCATACACTCTATTCTATAACAAAATCCATTCTATCAATTTCTAGTCTGGTGGTTTACGTTTCTATATTTGTTCGCTCCTATAAAAAAAAAAAAGCCAGAAGTTACGCTGTGCATATGGTGCTAGCCTTGTGCAAAGAAGAAGCTCAGTGACAGTGCCCAGGACCTGAGTTCATTGCCAAAGACTGCCAAAAAATAAAAGAGAGAACATGTTAATAATGGATAAGGGAGGGATTCCGCACTGAATATTTCCTCTACTTCAAAATCAAGACATCATTCCAGCAAGAAAAATGGGGCATAAAGCTGGTCCAGAAAGAACATATCTTATGAAGAAATAAAAGGTTTTTTTTTTACATTGCAACTGTCCTGTAGAAATAATCCAGTAGACATAATGGCGACTTGTAATGGCATAAGTGTGATCTGGAGATTTTGTACGGGTGCTGGTCCTGAGCCTTAATAAGAGTCTAGGTGCTATTCGTATATTTTTCCTCAAGCATATTGCTCTATTACTTAAGCCACAGCTCCATTTTTAACTTTTTTGGTGATTAAATGGAGATAAGAGTGTCATGGACTTTTCCTGGATCACCTGGTTTAACAATGTTATCCCCAAATCTCAGCATTCTGAAGAGCTAGGATTACAGTTGAGAGACACTTGCACGCAGAGAAGCATTTATTTTTCAGTGAAAGGAACGAAGAATACAGATTCTTCAGGAAGACTCTCCCTCAGTACTAAGTAAATCACCAAGAACAGTTCTCCTGAATACACACACACACACACACACACACACACACACACACACACACACACAAACCCCACATAGGCATCTCAAGGGTCTGTATCTCTTTCCCCAAAAGAATAGCATATTCTAACAGGCAAACTGTGGTGTCACAGGCCTGTAATCCCAGATATTGGGAGGTAGAGTTATAGGAGGGTGGGGTACTTAGGGTGGCTTGAGTGAAGTCAGCACAAGACCATATATGAAAAGCAAGCTGAAAAAAAATTGATTGGGGGCATGCTGGCTCCACTGGTACCATATATGCCTAGTAAGTGTAAGGCCCTCAGTTTAATCATCAGTTCCATGAAAAAGATAAAAACAATAGCATCTTAGTCCATATTGTTATGGTTTAACAAAATCCTTGAAGCTGTACACTTCATAAGGAATAAAAGGTCTATTTCAATCACAATAGTAGTGGCTGGAAAGTCTAAATTGCATGGTAGCACCTGGGACAAGGTCCCCTTGGTGAATCATATCACAGAAGATCTTGGCATCATAGCATGTGCTAGAATGACAGGGAGTAAGGGGCATAGGTTGCTTTCAAAAACTGTTAACAGTGATAATGTTAGTCCCTAGAGAGTTGATGAGATTGTATTAACCCATTTATGACTGAAATCTCTCTTAAAAGTTCCACCTCCTGACATGGCTACACTGAGAAATTAAGCTTCCGTGTAAGCTTTCATGGCGATAAACCATTACCACGCTTCGGACAGAGGCAGGTGAGTCTATTGGAAGCCAAGGACATTCATACAATTAGGCACCTGGGACAACTGCTTTGATCTCATTGATTCTGATATTTGCTGTACTTGGGACCATTAACAGCCAGGATCCATAGAGTCCATGTCTGTTCCATGTGCCAGCTTCAGTTATACTGACGGTGATATAAACTGCTAGACAATAGGGAGAGCAACGATGGAGATGGGCACAAAAATGGAGGTTTGACATTCTTCATGACAATTAACATTAATAGATTTATGTAGGTAAATCATTAGAAAGCTCAATGTCATTACACAATACTTACATGGAGCCATGTAATAACTACTACATAACCCGGAATGATACCTTGTAAAGCAGCCTGTTTCCACAAAATACAGACACTCCTATGAACACAAAAGATGGAAAAAACCCAAGTTTTGGCCTACAAAATGAATGATCAACCTCAGAGTCAAAGCAGATACCCTAATAACATTACTGGATGGAATAGGAGAAACCCTAAGTCTCCTTGGCATAGGCAGAAATTTTCTTAATAGAGAACTAGAAACACAACAAATCAAAGAACGGTTGCACAAATGGGATTGCATGAAAGTGCAGAGCTTCTGCATGACATAGGACATAGCTAGCAAAATCAATAAAAAAAAGCCCATGGGTTAGGAGAAGATCTTCACTAGCCATACAACAGACAAGGGTCTCATATCTAAAATACCCTTGGAACTCAAAAAACTAAATCCTCCAACAAAAAAGTATCAAAGAAAGAACTGCCTGATAAAATAAGTGGGCTAAAGACTTAAAGAGAAACTTCTCAGAAGAGGAAATAACAATGGCCAATACAGACATGAAGAAATGCTCATCTTCTCTAGCCATAAAAGTAATGCAAATCAAAACCACATTGAGATTCAACTTTCCCCGGTGAGAATGGCTATAAAGAAGAAATTTAATAGCAACAGATGCTGTAGGCGATGTGGCCAAAAGGGAACTCTACTGCATTGTTGGTGGGAGTGTAAAACTTGTTCAGCCACTTTATAAAGCAGTATGGAGGTTCCTCAAAAGACTCCACATAGAGTTCCCCTATGACCCAGCAATCCGACTTTCAGGCATTTACACAAATGATCACTAACAAGGCCATACTAAAGCTACCAACAAAACGCTGTTTATTGCAGTATTATTTACCATAGATAAAATATGGAACCAACCCAGATGGCCCTAAGTAGATGAATGGATCAAGAAAGGTGATTATAAATATATATATAAAGAGAGAGATGTATCTATATCTATATCTATATCTATCTATCTATCTATCTATCTATCTATCTATCTATCTATCTATCTATCTATCTATCTATCTATCTATCTATCTATCTATCTATAATGGAATTCTATGTCTCTATCAGAAAGAATGATATCGTCCAATTTGTTAGGAAATGGAAATACTTGGAAAAATTATATTAAGTCAAGTAAGGCATGCCCAAAGAAACATAGGTCCCATGGTTTCCCTTATTTGCCATAACTAGTATATGCCTAGGACAAGCAGAAAAGGTCAAAAGCTATGTACAAGTGACCAGATAAGATGAAGTTAAGTGAAATGAACACCAAGATAGGGACACAAGTGGTTTTTCCTTTCTTGTTGTTGTTTCTAATGTATTCATACGGTACCATGTTATTTCTGGTTACTTTATATGATCCTCCCAGAAGGTACAATCCCTGTTTTCACTGTATTTGATTCTGGTGCCCTGCATCTTGTATATACATTTCTATAATTTGGGGAGGGTAAGGGAAAACAGAAAATGTTTAAATAGGCATACAGGTTAACCCATTGTAAAAATGTGATATACAAACACTACATTAAAAACGATCTCTGCATATTTGGAGGTGAGTTGAGTTGTTGTGTAGGTGGCAGGGAAGGGAAGGTAGGGGAAAAACAAAGGAGGAGGCTACAATGCTTGAAAGGAAATGTACTCATGACCTTGCTCATTTAACTGTAACACCTCTGTAAAGTATTTTTACAATAAAAGACTTACAAAAACTAATTTAATGTATGGTTGTGGGCCAGTATTAGGACTTGAACATATGGGCAGTCCAATTACTTTCACATTTCCAAGTGGGATCTATATCTGTCTTTAATTTTTTATCAATCTTTTTTCATGGAAAATCGAATAACACTGTCCCCTAATTTTTTTGCAGTATGTTTTTTATTGTGAAAATACTGTACATAGGGGTTACAATTACATGGGCAAGATAATGAGTACATTTCTTATCAAGCATTGTAGCCTCCTCCTTTCTTTCCCCTTCCCATCCTATCCTCTGGCCCCCCCAATCCTCCTTCCCCCACAGCCTAACAAATTTGTAAAGTTCATCTTCCACATAACTGCTTGTACGTCTCATTGTTGCAGTGGGTTCACCTGTATACCTATGTAAACGATTTGTTTTTCCCCTCCCCCTCCACAAATTATACCAACATCAAATACAGTGAAAGCGGGGGTTATACCGTGGGAGAAGGACATAAAAAGCAATGAAGAAATAGTCTTATAAATGTGTTAGAGACAATAGGATGAAAGAAAAAAACATTTGAATACATATCTTATGGTTCATTTCCCTAACATCAACTTATCTGACGTTTTCTGCTTGACTCAGACATGTACTAGTTATTGCAAATAAGGGAAACCATGGGACCTATGTATCTTTGTGCCTGGCTTAATTCCCTTAATATAATTTTTACATGTCTTTCCATTTCCTAACAAATGGGGCAATGTCATTCTTTTTGATGGAGGCATAGAATTCCATTGTGTATATATACTACATTTTCTTGATGCATTCATCTACTGAGGGGCATCTGGGTTGGTTCCATTTCTTAGCTGTGGTAAATAATGCTGCAATAATCATAGTTGTGCTGGTAGCTTTGGTATGGTCTTGTTTGCATATTTGGTTAAATGCCCCAAAGTGGGATTGCTGGGTCATAGTGTAGCTCTATGTGGAGTCTTTTGTGGAACCTCCATATTACTTTCCAAAGTGGTTGAACAAGTTAACCCTCCCACCAACAATGCAGTAAAGTTCCCTTCTGTCCACATCCCCTCCAGCATCTGTTGTTGTTACAGTTCTTGATTATAGCCCTTCTTACTGGGGTGAGGTGGTATCTCAATGTTGTTTTGATTTGCATTTCTTTTATGGCTAGAGAGGTTGAGCATTTCTTCATGTGTCTATTGGCCATCCTTCTTTCCCCTTCAGAGAAGTTTCTCTATAAGTCTTATCCCACTTATTTATTGGGCAATTTTTTTTTGAAAATTTGTTGTTGGGAGATTTAGTTTTTTGAGTTCCAGGTATGTTTTAGATATGAGACCCTTGTCAGGCTAGTGAAGATCTTCTCCAAATCTGTGGGGTTTCTATTGATACTGCTATATCCTTTGCCATGTAGAAGCTCTGCAATTTCATGCAATCTCATTTGTCCAACCTTTCTTTGATTCGATGGGTTTCTAGGTTTCTATTAAGAAAATTTCGACCTGTCCCCAGGAGACCCAGAGTTTCTCCGATTCCATCTTGTAATGTTTGAAGTGTCTGTTTTGACTCCGAGGTCTTTGGTCCGTTTGGAGTTGATTCTGGTACAGGGTGATATATATGGATATTGCTTTACTTTTCTACAAGTAGTTAACCAAGTTTGCCAGCACCATTTACTGAAGACGCTGTCTTTCTTCGATTATATTTTTTTTAGTTCCTTGATCGAAGATTAGATGGCTATAGGTCTGTAGGTTCATTTCTGGGTTTTCAATTCTATTCCATTGGTCCTGAGGTCTGTTCTTGTGCCAGTACCAAGCTGTTTTGATTACTATGGCTTTATAGTAGAGTTTGAAATTTGGTATTGATATTCTGCCAGCACTGTTCTTTCTGTTGAGGAGCCTTTTTGCTATTCGAGGTCTTTTATTGTTCCATATGAATTATTGCATTGCCTATTCTATTATCTTGAAGAATGATTGTGGAATATTGATAGGTATTGCATTGAATTTGTAGATAGCCTTGGGAAGTATTGCCATTTTCACGATATTGATCTTTCTAATCCAGGAGTACGGGAGTTTTTGACACTTTCTAAGTTCTGTTTTGATTTCCTTTTTCAAGTTTTTAAATTTTTCATCTTCGAGGTCCTTCACTACTTTGGATAACTTAATTCCTGGGTATTTTATTTTTTTCTGGGTCTATTAGGAATGATGCTGCTTTCCTAATTTCAGCTACCCTTTTTTCATTGTTGGAATGCATTGATTTTTGAGGGTTAATTTTATACCCTGCTACATTGACAAAGTTTTGAATCAGCTTGAGTAATTTGGGAGTTAGGTCTATGGGATTATTGAAATAGAAGATCATGTCATCTGCAAAGAGGGAGAGTTTTACTTCTTCTTTCCCTATTTGGATCCCCTTTATGTTTGCATATTGACTTATTGGTGTAGTTAGGCGTTCTAATACTAGATTGAAAAGTAGTGGAGAGAGTGGACATCCTTGTCTCGTTTCTGAGTTAAGAGGAAATGGCTTAAGTTTTTCACCATTAAGTATAATGCTGGCTGTAGTTTTGTTATAGACAGCCTTTATTTTATTGAGGAATGTTCCATGGATTCCTAATTTTTCAATTACCTTCATCATAAAGGGTGTTGGTTGTTGTCAAATGCTTTTGCTGCATTTATTGAGGTAACTATATGGTTCTTATCCTTTCTCCTGTTGATGTGATGAATTATATTAATTGATTTGCATATATTGAACCAGCATTGCATCCCAGAAATCAATTCTGTTTGATCATGGTGTATAATTTTTTGGAAGAATTGTTGAAGTTGATTAGCCAAAAGTTTGTAGAGAAGTTTTGCATCAATATTCCTCAAAGAAATGGGTCTACAGTTCTGTTTCTTTGATGAGCTCCTGCCTGGTTTTGATAGCTTCATAGAATGTGTTTGGTAGTGAACTTTCTCTTCCAATTTCATTGAAGAGTTGGAGGAGTATTGGTGTGAGCTCTGCTTTGACGGCCTTGTAGAATTCTGCTGTAAAAGCAACTGGTCCTGGGCTTTTCTTACATGGGAAGTCTCTTATTGCTGTTTCTATTTCAATGCTTGATATGGGCCTGTTAAGCTGGTTTAACTCATCTTGGTTTAGTTTTGGAACGTCAATATTTGCTAGGAAACGTCCATTTCTGCCAAGTTTTCAAACATTAGCATAAAGTTTTGAGAAGTATTCCCTTATAATGTTTTGAATCTTAGTTGTTTCTGTTGTGATGTTTGCATTCTCATCTCTGAGTTTATTTATTTAGGTGTGTTCTCTTCTTTTTCTGATAAGATTTCTAAGGGTCTGTCAATTTTTTTTTAATGTTTTCGAAGAACCAACTCTTAATTTTGTTGATTCTTTTTATGTTTTTTTTTATTCTAATTCATTTAATTTTAACTATTTCTTTACATCTACTGGATAGGGGTTTCTCTTGCTGTTCTTTATCAAGGAGGCTCAGATGTCTCATTAAATTGTTGGTTGCAGATCTCTCCAATTTGTCAATATAGGAACTCAGAGTTATAAAACTGGCCTCAGAGTACTGCCTTTGCTGTGTCCCAGAGGAGCTGGTATATTATGTGTTCATTTATGTTGAATGGCATGAACATTTGAATTTCCTTTCTAATCTCTTCCATGACCCACTGGTCTTTCAAGAGTGTGTTGTTCAGCCTTCACGTGTTACAGGAATTTTTTTGGTGGCTTTTAGTGTTGAGTTCTAATTTATTCCATTGTGGTCTGAGAAAATGCAAGGTATAGCTTCAATGTTTCTGAATTTGGACAAGTTTGCTTTGTGTCCTAAAATGTGGTCTATTTTAGAAAATGTTCCATATGCTGCTGAGAAAAACGTGTATTCTGACGCTGTGGGGTGAAATATTTGGTAAATGTCTGTTAAATCTAATTGATTAATGCGGTTGTTTAGCTCTGTGGTTTCTCTGTTGAGTTTTTTCTAAGTTGATCTATTTAGTGGGGAAAGTGGTATGTTAAAATCCCCAACAATTAATGTCTTTGGATCCATGTGGGATTTGAGGGAAAGTAGTGTTTCTTGCATAAATTTGGGTGCTCCGTTGTTTGATGAATAGATATTTAGAATTGTAATATCCTCCTGAAGGAGAGATCACTTAATTAGTATGGAGCGACCTTCTTTATCTCTTCTCACTAATTTTAATTTGAAGTCCATTTTATTTGATATTAGGATTGCAACTCCTGCCTGTTTATGGGGGCCGTTTGGTTGGTAGATTTTGTTCCAGCCTTTCACATTGAAAATGTGTTTGTTTTTATGGGCAAGATGTGACTCCTGAAGGCAGCAGATAGAAGGATCTTGCTTTTTAATCCAACTAGACAGTCTATGTCGCTTAATTAGAGAGTTAAGTCCGTTAATGTTGAGAGATAGTACTTAGAGGTATTTGGGAGTTCCTGACATTATATCCACCTTCTTGGGGGCTGCAACAACTGGGTTCTTCCTATGATTGTTGGATTCTCAGTTTGGTTGTGGTTTCTTGTCCTTTATTGTGGTCTTGTTGGTTTTCTATGTGTAGGACCTATTTAAGAATATTTTGTAGGGTTCGTTTGGTGGAGGTATATTGTTTCAACTTTTCTTTGCTATGGAAGATTTTATTTGACCTGTGGTTATGCAGGAATGGTTAGCTGGGCACAGAATTCTTGGTTAATAGTTGTTTGTTTTTAGGGCTTGGCATACATCATTCCAGGCTCTTCTTGTTTTAATTGTCTTCTCTGAGAAATCTGAAGTGTTTCTAATTGGTTTCCCTTTGTAGGTGATTGATCTTTTCTCCTTGACAGCTTTAAGGATCTTTTCCTTGGTCTGAATTGATCCAGTTTGGATTGTGATGTGACGGTGCATGTCCTTTTCTGGTCTGGTTTGTTTGGAGTTCTAAAAGCTTCTTGTATCTGAACAGGCCTATCTTTTTGCATGTTTGGGAAGTTCACTGCTAGGATCCTGTTAAACAAATTTCCTAGACCATTAACTTCTGTCTCTAGGTGTTCCTCTACAACCATTATCCTCAGATTAGGCCTTCTGATGGTGTCTTTCAAGTGTTGAGTAGATGTATCATATTTCATGGAGTTGCCTTGTATGGTTGCTTGGTCTTTCTCTATAATATCTAGGCTGTATTCAATCCCCGAGATTCAATCTTCTTCATGGTCTAACCTGCTGTCAAGACTCACTACTTTGTTTTTTTATTTCTTTTCCTCTTAGTTGGTCATCCTTGACGGCTTCAAATTCTTTGTTTGAACTTTGTTTTAGATCTTGTATGAACTTCTTTCATTCCTTAATTTGATGTTCAGTTTTGATTCTCAAATCACTAAGTTGATTGGTTATGGTTTTCTTGGACTCCCATTTCTTCTGTTGTGTTCCATTCAGCATTCCCTTTGTGGTCTCTCTGATTCCTTTCAGCTTTCTGTTTATGGATTCCATGAATGTATTTGGTGATCCTTCTGTATTCTCATCTTGCTCTCTCAATTCCTCTATTACTCTGATTAGCTTCCTCACATTCACACAATTCCTGTAGTTGTCTTTGAGTGTTTTCAGCCTGCTCACACCATTCCTGACTTTTTCTTCGACTGATCTCAACCTGCTCATGCCATTCCTTTATTTCTCTTTTACTTCTCAAGCTGCTCACGCAATTCCTGTATCAGTATTTAAGTAACTTCCTCACGCTCATGATACTCCTGCATTGACCTTTTTTGCCTTCTCTCTCTCCTTATCATGCGCATATGGAGTCCTTTGCAGGTTTTCAATATTTTCATTTACCATGTTTCCCAGTAGTGCTTGTAGAGCTTTTGGGAACTCTCCTCTGGATTATTCATTATCTGCTCTGTCCCCTGATTTTCATGAGTGGGAGTTGAGATACCTGAACTTGCCATTTTTCTTGTGTTTTTGCAGGTTGCTCTGCCCATTTAGGATGAAAGTTACACATTTTGTGCTAGAAAAGTAACACATTTTGTGCTAGAAAAATATTTTAAGGCAAGCATCAACCAAAGACGGTAGTTGCACAATCAAAAGTCTGCAGATACAATCTAGTTCAACAGATATATCTATTCAACATCAAGCAACTATGTATTAATGGGCTAAAAACCGCAAAGAAGAATTTGGCAAACAGAAATTATTAGGTTTAGGGAGAGATGTGGGTAAAAATAGGAATAGAGGGATGTGGCAAGGCAGAGGGAGAGTTAACTAAGTCCTAATCTCAAAGCGGGAAATAGGTTGGATAGAATGATAGTAGAGAGAGAAAAAAAGAAATAAAGAAAAAGAAAAAAAGACAAGAAAAAAATAGAAAAACAAAAGTTATAAATAAAAGTACAACACTTTAAAATTATGCAAAATGAGAATGTAATATTCAGAGAACAACATGAATAGAATAAGTGAAGGGGAGGTAGAGAAAGGAGATGTGAATAACTTAAAAATAAAAATGCTTAAAATATTATATAGGTATAAAAGATAGTCTTGATACTAAGGAATTTAAGTCTAAGAGGTTTTAAATTGAGTAATAAATTTCTGGATTAATTGTGTTCACAATGGGGTTAAGGTCTAATAATCGACTGTGGGTATATCTGAGGATGAGCAGAACAGCAATTAAGTCAAGCAAAAAAGAACGAAAGAGAAGAAAAGGTGAAAAGAATGAGAAAGAAAAAGGATCAAAAGGCCAGTAGAGCTAAACAAAATACAATTTGAAAAAAGAAAAAAAATTATAAGAGGAAGAAAAAAGTTAATAGAAAAAAAATTTTTAATGTTAAAAATTAAAAAAAATTGGAAATTTTTTTATAAAAGGTACAAAAAAAGAGTTCTTTGATTTTTTTGCGTGGATGGGAAGATCTTGTATCTCACTTGTGTCCATAACCAGTGTCTTGTTGGAGTCTCTGGTCTGCTTGTGGTGTTTGATTTTCCTGTGGCTTGGATGGTTTCTCAAGTCAGTTTGTTTGAGCAGGCAGAAAAATGATCTGCTTTACCCAGGATTTTGTGATCCTCCTCCCAGGCTAGTTCAATGGGAGGGAGATCTGCTTTGAGTATCACAAAAGAGGGAGATGGCCATTTCCTCTAGTTTGGAGATGCTGTGATGAGGCTAGGTTCTGGGTAGAGTGGAGGCCTTTCAGAAAACAACAGCTTTTCCCTGAGTATCTAGCTTCTGAGAAACTCACAGAGCCCAGCTTGGAACCATTCTCAGAGTTTTTATTTACTGAATTTCAATTGATTGTCAAGGCTGCTTAAGGGAGGGGCATCCTCTGGCTCTGTTTACCTGGTGAAGAAAGCTACTCCTGGGGCTGGCGGCCTGGGCTGAGTGACTTTTCCCTTGATGTAGCTGAGCCTCTCAGGTCAGGTTATATTCCTTTGACCTGCTCAATGACTCTTGTTTTCTTACAAGGCCTGTGTCTGTGCTAGCTCCTCAGCCAGGCCTTTGTCAGTATCAAAAATGGAGATCTCCTGTAGTGGCAGGAGAGGGGTGGCCTTCCTTCTTTTGCTCCCTGAGGAGCGAGGATGTCAGGCTTCTACTCATGCTAGAGTCTTGGTTCCTGGGTCATCTCTGGTCTGTGAACTGCATGATGAAGGTGTCTACTCCTTGTCAGTTCTTGCTGGTGTTGAGTTGAATCTGTTCGCCTGCCACATCTGGTGCCTTTGTTCGGGACTCTCTGTGTTGCCGGTATGGCGGCAACAGCCACCGCTGCTGCTGCTGCTGCAACTGTGGCTGCAGGCAAGTGCTCAGATCTGTCTCTTTGCCTTGATTTTTCCTCTCTCGCCTAATTCTCTGTCCTGTGATGGCACACTTGGTGTGATTCTCTGGCTTAGTACTGTTCACTGGAACACTAAAACTGCTTTCTATGTGAGAACTTGTTTAACCTCCAGCTTCTCCTCAGCCATCTTCCAGGAACACCTCCCGTAATTTTTGTATAAAATAAATTTTGGAAATTTTACAATGAGTTTAGTGTTTTATGTTACATTCATCATTCTACTATCTTCAAGTTTTTAGTATTTCTTGGAAGTTAAAGACAGACTCTCTGCTGCATTTATTAGGAAATATTTTGCATGGTCCTGTTCTATAATCTTAGCTCCGAAGGAGGCTCAGATGAGGAGAATGCTGGCTTGAAGCAAAAGCAGAGAATTGGATGAAACTGCATCTCCAAAATTATGTATATTTATTAACATATAATTATATATAATATATTTAATATGTAATATTTTTGTGAGATATATACATATATACATACTATATATCTACAGGAGATGGGAACACTGAAACAAAAGAAGGCACTGATTTAATTCTGTTGTCATTTTATTTTGACACTTTTTTAATAAAAAAATAGATGACCATGATTTCATTTAATATCCTGTCCAATATCATTTTGTTTATATCAGGCAGGCTGTACCTCATGTCACACATGAGTGCAAGAATAATAAGGGTTAGTGCATTACATAATGGCTCATTAGGACATAGGAAACATTCCTCAAATTATTTGAGCCAATGTCCATTGATTTTTGGCTGTGGGGCCTGAAATCTGGGCCTGGACACTGTCCCTCAGCTATTCAGCTCAAGGCTAGTGCTCTACCTCTTGAGCCACAGCACCACTTACAGCTTTTTTTGCTCATGTGGCACTGAGGAATCAAACCCAGGGTCTCATGCATGCAAGGCAAGCACTCTACCACTGAGCTACCTTCACAGCCCCCAATGTCCATTTTTTGTTCTATACTGGGCCTCTGTTTGGGTATGCAGTTTACAGTTTCAAGATGATATTTTGTTCTTTTTGGTACAGATGAATGTAGAAATGCATGTGACCTCCAAGACAATTATCTGTATCTGGATAAAATGCATATATTCAAATGGAAAATTTGCCATCCCCATAGAGTATGAATGAGACTCCCAAGAACAAGATGTCTACTTCACAGCCATTATAATTTTCATGCAGGAATATTTGTAGGGACAAAATTAAGGTACCATGTATGTCCTTCAGCAACTTACCCTTGGGAAATCCTTACGCTCATACCAAAGTCATTGACCTTCACATTGCCTTTATCATCCAACACGATGTTATTGGGTTTAATGTCTCAATGTTCATTTCTATATTCGTTAAAGTAATGCATAGTCCTCACAATCTGTCTAAACAATCTTCTGACTTCATTCTTGAATAGGTGGTATGATTTTTACATTTCTCGCAGGAGGTCTCTGGATGGCAAGTTCCAATGCCAGGTATTGGTGCTCTTCCTTCTCCCTCACCTGGAATGACCTGATCATGTGTGGGTGATGTGAAAATCATAATAATGTCCATCTCATTTCAAACGCTTTGTCGGTTCTGGGGCTTGAAATTTGGGCCTGGGCACTGTCGCTGAGCTCTTAAGTTAAAGGCTAGCGCTCTACCACTTGAGACACAGCATCACTTCTGGCTTTTTCTGTTCATGTGGTGCTGAGGAATTGAACTCAGGGCCTCATGCATGAAAGGCAACATCTAACACTGAGCTACCTTCGCAACCTGTCCATCTCATTTTTGATCTGACAATTATTGAACTCTCCCTTCAGGATTATTTTCACTACCATCTTAGTGTCTATGAGGTGGTGCTAGGCCAACTTTACATATCCATAGCTACCATAGCCAATGATCTCCTCCTTCACACTGTATTGTTCAGGGAAAATCTCCTCGTGCATAGCCAATGATCTCCTTCATACTGTCTTGTTCAGTGAAAATCTCCTTCTCTTAAGATCTGGAGGATAATTCACTGTGTTCTCATATCTTTTTGCTAGGATGGCAAGGAGTAAATCTGCCTAAACTTAGCTAAGAAATTAAAAAAAACAGAGCAATAACGAAAAGAAAATACCCAAACCCCAACAAAACATAGCCCCCCTCCAAAAAAAACCCTCAAAATTGTCTACATAGGACTGAATCTAGTAGGTTAAGAGGAACACCCAGCACTGTAATGGACCTTAGAGACCACTCAGAATGGCTGGCATGGACCAATCACAGCTTGGCATGAACGGACTGGAGGACTGTTGACAATGTTTCCACATGGATGCGAGGTACACAGAGTGATGCCACTGCTGCTACCATGGTAGTGTTGCAGGAACTTCAAGTCCATCAGAAAGTGCGTTCTGTTCTTGGTGGCTTCCATGTCCTAGTGTTTGCTACCAAAGATTTTGTCCTTGAGTACTATCCATGTCCTCATGTCTGCTTCTGCTAGAACCCTGGCCATGTGCAAGAGACAAATATACACCAACCATTGGCTTCCATTCACCATTTGTGCATGTCTTGAAATATGCTCCAACAATCTAAAAACAAAGTGGATTCTCATATATTTCTAGGTGCAGGGGGCACATGACAAAGAGTCCAATTGGAAATTTTCCCTAGAGTGGATCCATATTTTTTTAACTTGACAAGAACGAGAAAACTCAAAGAAGTAGTTAAGGCACAGCAGGTGTCCCTATTTGTTGAATTATAACTCCTTTGAACAACTGCTTAACATACGCTTAAAGTCTTTATTTGTTATGGAGTTTATTTATTGTTGGCACCATACAATAGATCATTTCTGGTCTTTAAAAAGTTATAATATCCATATGCACTTTGGTGTTTTCTAAATGGAATCCAAGATGAGTCCCATAGCTCTTGAGTAGAAATAAAACAATATCACACTCAACAACTGCATGTGGTTGAAAGAAGGCAGGGAGTATCAGCCTACTGTATAGTGACTATTGCCAGGATGAATCCCCTGTAGAAATACTTGTTTTCCTATTCAATATTTACTAAAAAAACACATCCATGTATTAATGGCAATACATTACTACTTTAATACAAATTAAGCATGTTCTCTATTCAACTCAGTGAATTTTGACAATTTAATTATGTAATGCTATCTCCTTATAAAGTCAATAAGTTGGCACTTTTGTCATTTCCATTAAAATGCGAAGAAATTAAGACCAACAAAGTTTTATACTTATATGTGTCATGAAAGTGGCTGTTTCATCACTTGAAATTTAAATCCAGTAGGATACTTCATGGCAACCATAATCTGAAAAGTTGCTCTAACTTTTGGCTTTTAAAGACCTCATCAATTTACTCAAGATATTCAATGATTTTTTTCTTTAAATCTAGAATGACTGTTGTCAAAAGAATAGTGGTATCACTTCAGAATCATCTGATACTGTAGCAAAATGCCTTGTGCCATACATCTCCATGAAGTGGGTTATTAACATCTATAGGTGTGAGAGAATAGAGAGAATCATCATTTCTCATGATAGTTTCTTATCAAAGAGTGTATATCAGAATCCTTGAAATCTAAGACAGTGTGTTTATATGTTCAAAGTGAAGAACAAGGCCTGCAGTAGGGAAAATATGTGGTAGAACCCCTGCCCAGAAAATTGGACTCTCCTAGTGCCAAATTCATCAGTCTTCCTTTAGAGAAATAGGTATAGCTGTGTATTTGAATTCCATTGTGATTCTATAGCAAAATTCCTTAAGACCAGGTCCCAATAGCTTAGAGCAAGTTATTTGTACTCAACAGAAATTCCGAAGGACAAGATCTAGAGAGGTCAACTTTACCAGAGCTTTAATGTGCACTCTTGTTGCGTACTCACATGGTGGAAAGGCTAGAAACTTTCTAAAAGAAAAAAATACAGCTGACAGACTTCTTCCCACCATCCAGATGAAGTTTAATTTGTTTCAGATCTCTATTATTTCTTCTGTCATGTCCATCCTCCTCTTGTTTTTTAGCTGACTGGCCTTGAACACTTGAAACGCCAAAGAATGGAGGTTTGGATTCCAAGTATATATCACCAAAATCATCTGCTGCAACTCCTTTTTTGGAAGAAAACCACTTACTTGTCCCAAAGCATGTGCTTTATTGTCCTTTTTGTATAATTTTTTAAAAAAATTTCTGGTCTGTTATGTATTTTGCAGCTGATTAACAAGGACCCTTCACAGCTAATAGGCAAATACTCTACCACTAAGTTACAAATTTCCTGCATAGACTTTTTTTATTTTTTATTTTTAAATAAGTTTTTTTATTGTTAAAATAATGTAGAGAGGGATTACAGTGCCATGAGCAAGGTAAGGAGTACATTTCTTTTGCCTCCTCCTTTGTTTTATCCCTACCATCCCTTCCCTCCCATCTCCACAACTACATTCCCCCACCACCACCTAAATTGTAAAGTTTGTTTGAGATGTACAAGATTTTTTATTTCTTTATTGTTTGACTTCATATTAAACTAACATACTGAAATATGTAAACCTGTAAACATTTTTGTATTTTTATGTAGACTACCATTCCATCTTGCTCACAAATTACAGTATTTTCCTTCCATTGCAATCTCTTTCTCCTCCTTCTCCTCCTCCCCCTCCTCCTCCTCCTCCTCCTCGTCCTTCCTCTTCTTCTCTTCTTCTTCTTCTTCTTCTTCTTCTTCTTCTTCTTCTTCTTCTTCTTCTTCTTCTTCTTCTTCTTCTTCTTCTTCTTCTGCATCTTCTTCTTCTTCTTCTTCTTCTTCTTCTTCTTCTTCTTCTTCTTCTTCTTCTTCTTCTTCTTCTTCTTCTTCTTCTTCTTCTTCTTCTTCTTCTTCTTCTTCTTCTTCTTCTTCTGCTTCTGCTTCTACTTCTGCTTCTCCTTTCTCCTTTTCAGTTAAAATATCAAATGTGTTGTCAAATTCCATCATTGATAACAAATTTCTCTCTTAATTGGATCAGAAATACCTCAGCAATTTTTTAAAGAATATCGTAGTTGCTTCATAGATATTCTATATAAGCTAAAGCTGTTTTCCTTGTTTCAGAGTTTTCAGTAATATTAAAAATATTATTTAATGCTTCTGTGTCAGCATCTATTGAGATTATATGAGATTTCTTCTTTACTCAGTGTGATAAATTGCATTAGATTTTCTAAATCGTAACTATGTAAGTGGGGTTGCAGCTTGGTGGTAGAATAACTTGATTACCATGTGTGAAGCCTGTGTTAAATCTTCAGGAAAACACACACACAGGAAAAAATGGAAAAAATTAAATGTAAACTCCATTTTACTTCTCAAACATATTCTCTTTTGTTTAGGATTTTTTGCCTTTCTCTACATAAGTAAAATTACTATAAATGCATACTAATTTTGTCATGCAGCTTATGAAGTTAATTAGGAAGTGTTCTTGCTTTTTAAAAATTTCTGGAGCAGTCAAATAGATACATTGTGTGAGGTGGCCTATCCCCACAAAAGAAAGAAAGGAAGGATGGAAGGAAGGAAGGAAAAAAGAAAGGAAGAAAGGAAGAAAGAAAGAAAGAAAGAAAGAAAGAAAGAAAGAAAGAAAGAAAGAAAGAAAAAGAGAGAAAGAAGGAGAGAACGAACAAGAAAGAAAGAAAGAAAGAAAGAGAGAAAGAAAGAAAGAGAGAAAGAAAGAAAGAGAGAAAGAAAGAAAGAGAGAAAGAAAGAAAGAAAGAAAGAAAGGAAGAAAGAAAGAAAGAAAGAAAGAAAGAAAGAAAGAAAGAAAGAAAGAAAGAAAGAAAGAAAGAAAGAAAGAAAGACTGCTAACCAAACAAACTGAAAAACACCATTTAAATAAAAAGGTTTGGGGCATTACTCAAGTAGTAAAGGACTTGTATACAATGGGCAATTTTCCAGGTTTGACACCTAACAATAGGGAAAAAAATTATTTTCCTTGACACAATTTCCCAGGAAATATTTGGTCAGACTTGTTTTTTCCCCTTTTATTTTTTATTTCTTTTATTTCAGAGACATAGTTTTTCTATAATCTATATAACAACTTACAATCCTCGCAGTTTAGCTCCTAAGAATTGAGATTACAAGCATATATTTTCACACCTGAACTTGTTGGCATTTTTTAACAATAAATTGTGTTGGATACGTATAGTATACAGAAAAGTTTAAATGTTGTAAACAGTTTGTATGTCCCCTCATTTCCCTGTTAATGGAATGTAAATGTACTATATGATTGTAAAATAAAAAAGCAACATTGGTCTATTGCTATAAATTTAATTGCAACCCTTTACTTTATTTTGCCAATTTTTGTACTACTTTTCTAGTATCTACTACTGTTGTTTTTCCCTCTGCCTTTCTGCTTTTTTCATTTTATCTACTGAGCTGTTCCATCAATGAGGAAAATTTAAAGTAGGTTAAAAATCACCATTTGCCAGGCACCAGTAACTCATGATTGTAATCAAAGGTATTCAGGAAGCTGAGATCTGAGGATCACAGTCCAAAGCCAGCCTGCTCAAGAAAGTGGGAAACTCGTGAAAAAACCGAAGAGCTGGAATGTGGCTTATTGGTAATGTGCTTGCCTAGAATGCATGAAGGCCTGAGTTTGATTCCTCAGTGCCAATTAAACAGAAAAAGCTGGAATTAGCGGTATGGCTTAAGTGGTAGAGTGATCACTAGCTTTGAGCAAAAGACCCTCAGGGACAGTGTTCAAGCTCTGAGCTGAAGCCCCAGGACTTGCAAAACAAACAAAGATGTAGTTTCCCCATTGTTTTCTATGTAGTGTTCCAAGTCCATGGTGCACATTATCCTTACAGCAAAACCAATACAACACCACAATTTACAGTGCTCAGCATTCTCATGTGGTCATTAGCCACCATACTGTACACAGATTTTCAGAGTTAAGGAAGAAATATAAAGAAAGTCACTAGGAAAACCTATCTTTTTTAAATTTTATTTTATTTTGTTTGTGAACTTACTGTACAGAGGAGTTACAATTACATGGACAGGATAATGCGTACATTTCTTACCAAGCATTGCAGCCTCCTCCTTTGTTTACCCTTCACATCCCTTCCCAGCCTCCCCCCTCCCCCCCAATCCCAATCCTTCTCCTTCCCCCCTCCCCCCCCCCGCACCGACGTTGTAAAGCTCGTTTTGGACATGACAACTTGTACTTCTCATTGTTGCAACAGGTCCACCTGTATCCTTAAACAACTGAGAAAACCTATCTTGAGACTACACAAGAATAATATAGGTTCTAGACTATGCTTTGACTAGATGTGTGGCTTAAAGAATTTGAAAAAATGTTAGATTTTGACCTTTCTACCTGTAAAACTGGCGTAACCATACCTGTCCATCACTAGGATTGAAATATAGAAAGGATTTTTCCGAAAGTATAAGACTTGCTAACTTTGGCTCCCACTGAACAGTAATATAGAGTTCACAATCAATAATGCCTGGACTCAAAGAGAGAATTCATAAATGGTATTGTACCAAACTAAGAAGTTTCTGCATGTCAATGGATATCATTAGCAAACTAAAGAGAGCCTATGGAAGGACAGATCTTTGCCAGGTCTACTTCAGAATATACAAAGAGCTCAATGAATTATACTACCAAAGAATTAACAACCCAAATTAAAAAATGGGCAAATAAGCTATTTAGAGACTACTCGAAGGAAATACAATTGGCCAGTAGTCACATTAAAATGTTCAACATCTCTGGCTATAAAGTAAATGCAAACCAAACACTTGAGATGAGCTGGGAAGGTGACTCTCTGGTAGAGTGCTGGCCTTGCAATCATGAGGCCCTGGAGTGATTCTAAGCAAAACATACGCAGACAAAGCTGGAAGTTGTTCTGTAGCTCAAGTGGTAGTGTTCTATCCAGGAGCTGAAGAGTTGAACTTCAGTACCTAGGCTTAGAGTTCAGGTCCCATGACCAAACAAAACAACATCAACAACAACAATACACAGCCACTTGACTTGCTGCTCATTTTTCATCTCACTTTAGAATGATCAAAAACCATTGTTGGTGGGAATGTAAACTTTTTCAACTACACTGAAAAAAAAAACCTCACAAAACAACTAGATCTACCTTGTGGTCCAGTACTACCTTTCTTGAACATTTATGCAAAAGACTAAATATCAGGATAAAGTAAGGGCACCTACACAACTATGTTCATTGTCAAGGTATAGATATAGCACAAATGCTTTCAATAGATGAATGGATCAAGAAAATATGGTATTTTTTGGATTTATTTATTTATTTTTAATTTAATTTAATTTATTTTTAATTTTTTTATTGTGAAAATACTGTACAGAGGGGTTACAATTCCATGGGCAAATAATGAGTACATTAGTTATCAAGCATTGTAGCCTCCTCCTTTGTTTCCCCTTCCCATCCCTTCCCATCCTCTCCTCGCCCTCCCACCCAATCCTCCCCGCTACTGCCCCCCCACCACAAGTTATAAAGTTGATTTTTTGACATAATGACTTGTACATCTCATTGTTGCAATGGGTCCAACTGTATCCCTATTTAAACGATTTGTTTTTCCCTTCCCCCTCCACAAATTATACCGACATCAAATAAAGTGAAAGCAGGTGTTATACTGTGGGGGAGGGACCGACAAAGCAACAAAGAAATAATCTTATAAATGTGTTAGAAACAATCAATTGAAAGAAAAATACATTTGAACACATACCTTAGTGTTGGTGGGAGTGTAAACTTGTTCAACCACTTTGGAAAATAGTATGGAGGTTCCTCAAAAGACTCCACATAGAGCTCCCCTATGACCCAGCAATCATACTTTTGGGCACCCAAATGTTTACAAATAAGGCCACACTAAAGCTACAGCACGACTATGTTTATTGCAGCACTATTTACTATAGCTAAGATATGGAACCAAACCAGATGCCCCTCAGTAGATGAATGGATCAAGAAAATGCGGAATATATACACAATGGAATTCTATGCCTCCATCAGAAAGAATGACATTGCCCCATTTGTTAGGAAATAGAAAGGCTTGGAAAAAATTATATTAAGTGAAGTAGCCAGGCCCAAAGAAACATAGGTCCCATGGTTTCCCTTATTTGCAACAACTAGTTTATGTCTGAGACAAGCAGAAAAGGTCAGATAAGGTGATGTCAGGGAAATGAACACAGAGTAATTTTTCTCATCCATTAGAATATTGCATCATTTATAAAGAAATGGGTGGACCTGGAAAAAATTTTGTGAAGTCAGGATGTATGTTTTCTCTCATATGTGGAAGCTCGGTCTATATGTAAACATATATAGTGTTGTATGCACATATATATACATATATATATATATATATATATATATATATATTTCATGAAGTACAATATATGTTGGAAAGAATTTAAATGGTGTAATCCTTTAGAAAATCTAACAGTACAATAAAATGTATATGAGGAAACTGACACTTGAAAAGCGGAAGGAGATGAATGAAATCACAATTTTCAACTCATACCCAATGAAACTAGGAAAATGGAGGGGAAGGAGTTGAGTTTCAGGGATGGGGAAGTTGATGAAAAATGTCACTGATTAGTATTCATTGTACTTACAATTAAAATGCAATTAAAATAATTATACCTGAGCCTACCACCTATGATTTCCGTATTCACACTTCTGAGTAGCCATCCCCCTTCTAAACAACCATGAACCAACTCATCTTACTTAGAAAGGGTACCACTTTGCTGTCTCTGTGAACCAAAGAATTGTGAGCAGATCAAATAAATGGTGTCCACATATGCCAAGCCATATAGGCCAGAAACCATGAAAATATTACAAGAATTGGCAGAGGAAACACCATGGCTCCTAAAACACAGCTCCAAAGTTTCTAACTAAAGATCCAGAATCACAAGAAATCAAAGAAAAACTGGATAAACGGCATTGCATGAAACTTACAAGTTTCTGTCTGGCAAAGAACATAAGCTAAATACAAAACCCAAAGAATGGGTAAAGAATTTTGTGAGCTATTCATCAGACAAGGACCTAATAGGAAAAATATAAATAGAGCACAAAAGATTACCCCCAATAAACCCTCAACATCCCAATTAATAAATGA
Organism: Dipodomys merriami; assembly: GCF_024711535.1. Taxonomy (NCBI): domain Eukaryota; kingdom Metazoa; phylum Chordata; class Mammalia; order Rodentia; family Heteromyidae; genus Dipodomys; species Dipodomys merriami. The sequence goes on along the minus strand of NW_027204938.1, from coordinate 788,429 downwards.
GGTAGTGACCTAAAGACAGACTTCTCAGAGTAAGTACGATTGGCCAATCAACACATAAAGAAATGTTCAACATCTCTGAACATAAAGGAAATGTAAACCATTCAACACTGTAATTCCACTTCACTGCAGTAAGGAAGGCTAATAAAAACATGTAAAAGTGATTAGTAAATAATGCTGTTATGGGTGTGGCCAAAAGGGAACTATATCACTGCTGGTGAGAATATAAATTGTTCAATCATTCTGGAGACTGAGATGTGAGTATTGTGGTTTGAAGTCAACTTTTGCAGAAAAGTCCATGTGTTTTTCATCTCCAATTGGCCACTAAAAAGACACAAGTAGAGCTGTGGTGCAAATGAGTAAAGTGGTAGCTTTCATTTCAAAATCTCAGGGACATTAACCACATCCTGCGTTGAAGCTCCAGTATTGGCTCTGTGTGTGTGTGTGATGTGCGTGCGTGGGTGCACTAGTGATTTTTTGACTGCATCAAATGTTTTGGTGTTTTTAAATTATTAAGAAACAAGGTTTAAATGTCCTGTGGTCTTTTTGAGTGTTTCTGTGTTTGTATGTAAGTGTCTATCTGGGGTAGTTGTGGGTTTGGGTGTGCACATCTGTATGTGCACTTACTTTTTATTATGCTTGTTCTCCACCTATTTTAACACAATTGTCAGGCTTGAAGGGTGGACACTACTGTTTAATATTATGACAATTTTCCAAGCATTTTTTTCAACAAATGATTATTTGAATTCTTTGCTGAAGGACAGAGAGGGAGGAGAAAGAGAAGGGGAGAAAAAGTGGAGTTCTAAATCTAAGACTGAAACAGCCCATATTCCAGAACAAGGCTGCAGAACTAGGTATAAGCTAGATCCAGTGTTGTGCCATCGGTCATATAGCTGTAAGAAAGCCCACATTTGGTCACAGGTGTGTATTGTAGGAAAAAAGAAATTTCAGTAAAAACATTCAAATAATCTGTAACACTTACACAAGTTCTGGACATCACTTCCTCTTGGGCTGCTGCTGTGCAGGCCCATTATTTGATCTGCAGCGAAACTTGGAAATACAAAAGTTAAAACCCAAAGTCTATTAAACTCTAGAAGGCCTGTGTAACTCCTTAGTCTTCATACCTGATACTGTGACTTAGTCGGAAAGGCAGAGGGCAGATTTCCAGCTACTACAGACTTCTTCCTTAGTGAACAATGAGCTACCACCTTCAGTCATGTGGTTCCAGCACAGAATTGGCTCAGGTCTGTGAACCTGAGTATAGAAGTTTGAATCTCCATAGTGTGAATGAAAATTTGGCCTCCTATTAAGATAGTAGTTTGGGGGACCATGGGTAGCTATGGGCAAGCCTGTCCTTTGTGCACATTTGTTTTAGATACAGGGATACATAACTAACTAGTAGCAGTGATCACCCCAGGGTAGAGCACAAGTGAAATAGTAGAGGGAAAAAGATCAAATTCATGCCATCTGCCATTTTATATTGCTTGAATTAACATGTTCTTCATGTATTTTAGTAATTCATGAATAAAAATTACATGAGAATTTTAAATTGCCTCTTTGCTTCTGACAAAAATTAAAAATGAATTTAAATAGAAAGGCAGTATGGTAAGAGCAGGGAAGAGGAATGGAGCAATGATCATGGGCATCTCCTGAGTTCCATTCTGGAGGCTTTATTTACCAACATTGTGGAATAAAATGAAGCTATGTAACAAGACAGGCTTGCATACTTTTTTTCAGCAACAAGGCATCCCTATCTGCTTTCCTTAGCAACATGACAGCCCTGCCTGTCTTTCCTAATTTATGCCAGTGCCAAAGGGCTCAGTAGAACATGACTAAAGGAGGAAGTTAGAGCTGTCTTTGTATGATGAAAAAGAACAAACCATGGATATGCCTAGAAACCGAGAAAGCCTCTGGAACGTTGAACTGTTAGGCCTTTCAGGCACCGGTATTCCACAGAAACTAAACATTCAGAGAGAAAACCAAGATGTGCTCTGAGTTATGTAGATTGCCTTACTCAAAGAAAGACCTCCCAATGAAACAATCCTCCCTGCCTACACAGCCCTTCAGAGTGAGGCTCATGGAATAAAAGAAACACTAAACTTTTCTACCTGCCAGAAACCAGCCCAAACCCTGCGGGTACCAGGACAGCAGGGAGGGAGGGCTCAGCCCTGTTGCAAACCAAGCATGAAGCTCAGAGGACCACATTTAATCTCATAATGTACTCAGACCTCCTAAAGCTCCACCAGCTTCCAGGAGGTGTCTACAGCCCTTCAAAATGATCAAGCTGTGATGCCCAGCTCTAAAGCCCTAACTCTACACACAGTATTAGCCTTATTTATTGACATACAAGCCCAATAGGGCTCTCTGATAAATTTCCTAAAACCACTGGGCTTCGTGCCAGCATCCAGTCATTTGTCTCCTGGTGACAAAGCCTCTAGATCATTCAAGACAGAAGCAGCCATGACCTCAACTCCACCTGCCATGGGCAGTTCAGCAAAACTTACTCTTTTGCTCCCTCAGCGATTGGTTTAATTTTGTGACAACTTCATCATCACTGTCTCCTAATATCACTGCCTCCAAGGGGTGAACTGCCCCACCAAACCAAACAGTCAAACAATCTGGAGGTGTTCTCCTTGAGCAGGAAAGACCAGCCTTTCCATGAGCCCATTTCCAGGGGCTCCCCTTCCCCTAGATGCCTTGAAAGGGACATCTGCTCTCTCCAGAAGCAGGCCTGCCACTCTTCCCAGACCCACACTGACCACAACAACCTCTTGCCAGCTGGACATTTCATGTCCAAGTTGGGACAGCTGCTGTCTCCAAGTTCTATGGTTGAGGAGATGCTAGGCAGGTTCTTGTGCCAGTAGGTTGGGGACTCTGCAAAGCCATCCAGCAAGGTTTCACCTACCAGCCTGCCCAGTGTGCAGCTCACCAACCCTGGTGTCTGCTTGGGCTCTGGCTTCCCTGGATCTGCAGTGTTAGGGAACCTTCAGATTCCCTCTGTCAGAGAAAGCATTTAATTGCTCACAAACAACACCAAATGATCCTGGTCCATCTACTGCAGTCTTAAGCAGTTTCCTCCCAATAGCATGGGACTCTCTGGTGCAACCAGTTTCAGAGGGATATTTCTGGGTAGCAAGTAAATCTAGCTTTTCTTTTGGAAGCCAGCAGACTACTAATATAGGCTCATCATCTGCCCCCTGCCAACCTGGAAAATTCTGCCCCTCCCAACTCCATTGCCCACCCTGTGTTTAGGGTCCTCCTAAGCTCAGCTTCTCCTACTGGACCTGCCCATTTATTCTGAAAAGTGCCCAGAGAAAACTGTGGCATCTGTTGTGCCCCAGAAGCCAGGCTACAGTGAGGCTTCTGCAGCCGTCAGCTTTGCTCCAAGCATAGCCACCAACAGGGGAACACCCCCAAGCTCCACCGCATACCTCCAATGGGCAAAAAAAAGAGACTGTGCTTGTGCCGCCCACAGTCATCTTTCATCAGACCTGGCACAGTGGCATCCGTTAAGGCGACCCCTGTAGGTTCAGGGACTCTGACATCAAGACAGAGGCAGGCAGGTGCACCCATGCAGGCTGATTTTGGAGCAGCCCCTCTTCCAGGTGCAGGCCTGGTGGCCATTGAAGCAGAACATGACATTGCAAAAGGTAACAGCATACACTAGAACATAAGCAATGGCCCTGTGCTCAGAAACCTGAGAGAGGCAGGAAATCTGCTTACTCTAACTCAGATGGAGTAGCTACAATCAGCCTGAACTTCCTACCATAAATAATCACAAAACTGGGAGCTATGTGAAAATAAATATATATTTATAAATGTATGTATGATATAAATATGTAGGCATATATGTGTATTCCATATACAATGTGAATATGTAATGTATGTATAATGTATAATGTTTATATGTATTATATAAACATTTATATTTATAATGTTTATATCTTTAATATAAAAAGAGGAAAAAAAGAAATACAGAATAATTGAAGGAATAATAACCAATACCTTCCCAATTTTCATTGAAAGCATGAACCCTTCTATGCAGGAATCTACCCGATCAAAAAGTCAATTAACATAATTATACAGTTCCACACTAAGACACATTCTAATTAAACAAAGACAGAAAACCTCCCAAAGCGCAGAGACACAACTTATCACACACAAGTGATCTTCAATGATATTATGACAAATTTCTCATCAGAAACTAGATTAATTGGTAGACAGCAAGGGTATCAAATTTAAAGTGCTAAAAGGACATATCTAAAACCTACCTTTCTAACAAATACACTTCCTCCAAATGTAAGAGATGAGCTAAGTACCTACCAATGGCCCAGGCCTATAATCCTAACTACTCAGGAAGGTGAATTGTGAGGATGGTGGCTCAAAGCCAGCCTGGTACTTGTCCCTTTAAAGGAAGTTGTAGGACACAGCTAACATTGACAAGGAGGGAGGCCTTTGTGCAGTGCCATTGCTGGAAAAAGATATAGGATAAAGTGGCCATCAAGAATGGAGGCTATTAGCTAGTGTCTCCAGAGAAGCAATTTAGAAGAAGTAAGATGCAGTAGTTCTCTAGAAAATCAGAGGATTTTGACCACTGTCCTTGTGGTTTCAGAAATGCCATGCTAATGACCAGAGCAACCTCAAGCTCACCTGGAGTCCTTTGAGGCTTAAGAGTTAGTGTCAAGGCTGGCAGGCTATGATTGGTCCACTTTTTCTCTGACCTCAGACTCTGATTGGTCCATTTCCTCCATGATATCACTATGCCTGGTTCTGATTTCTCCATTGTGTGATGGCATGCAGGATATATAGGAAGCCACTGTGTTCCAACTTATGCCAGTTAATAGAGTTGGGAGTTCTTGCTTGTTGACACGCTTGACTGAATCAAAGCTAAATGAATGTTTTGGTTACAGGGTCTGGTTGTCATTTGGATTTTGGTATTTCTTTTTACATTTTCTGGCTTTTACATTATTTTATTTAGTTTATTTTAGCAAGATTTGCTACCTGTCATCAAAGCAGAATGATGGAAGAACACAAAGTATCATCCTCAAGCTCCTTGAGATCATCAACCAATACCAGATAAAAGAGCTCATGACAAAGGTCCCTATGGACAAGAGAAACTGGCCCATCCCCACCTCACCGACAAGGATGTGGCATTTAAAATACTCTGGAAGTTAGAGTCCTCATCATCTGCTAAAGAATGAGGTGTACATTTTTAAGAAGGTATGGCAAAAACACATCATCAGGTTGTACCAGGTTATGGAGAAGGAAGGGTTTGTGTATTTCATCATGGAACTGGCCACTAGGTGATACCTCCTGGAGTGGATCTTAAAATCCTGCCACCTATATGAGGATGAAGCCAGGAGGCTCGTCACACAAAATTTAAGTGCTGTTCACACCAAAATAGAATCACACACCGAGACCTTAAGACTAACAACATCCTCTTGGACACGAAAGGCAATATGAAGGTCTGTGGATTTGTTGTAAGCATCTGGTTCACTCCTGGTCAGTTGTTAATGAATGTATATGCAGCTGTGCTATTCCATTCCCCTGAAATGTTCCTGGAAGAAAGAAATGATGGCCGGTTACAGGTGTCTCAGGCCTGTAATCCTAGCTATTCAGGAGACTGAAATCTGAGGATCAGAGTTCAAAGCCAGCCCAGGCTGGCTCTACCCTCTGAACAGACTCATACTGATACCAAAGACTAATTTGAGGAGGAGATAGGAGAGGATAGAGGTGGCTAGCAAAATAGCTACCACTCTTCTCAGAACAAACTGCTGATTGTGGGCCCAGGAACAGAGCAGTTCCAGACAAAGGGAGGAGAGCCCTAGAGATATCAAAGACAACCTAACTTGAATACCAGAAGGCTGTTATTGGGAGAGATTTCTAGGGGGTCTACTAAAAATAAAAGAGTTGTAAGTGGTATCCACGAATGGAGATCAAAATACTGTTTGCCCAGGAACGCCCTCAGTCCAGCCCAGAAGACAGGTGCAACAACTGCCTTATGTTGCCTCAAGAGGGATCCCAGCCAAAGGGCACCAAGTACTGCACTGATAAACTGCCATTGTGGTTAATAAATCATGTAATTTTTGTGCATTGTATCAGTTCCTTGCACATGCAAAACTGCTTTAATTACAATTGAACTACACCTTTTTCTTTAAAATGTAGTTTGATTTATTTTATTCTATGTTATTCTTTAACATGCAGTCTCATTATGTAGCCAAGACTGATCTTAATTTCAAAATTCTACTGCCTAGTCTCCCAAGTGTTTGGATTACTGGTGTGTACCACCATGTCATACATCATACTATTATCTGCACCTTTCCATATGTTTTAACACTTTATTTTATCCCTTGGCAGTACTGGGGTTTTGATTCAGAAGCTGGTGCTTGGCAAGCAAGTGCATTACCCCTTGAACCCTGCCCACAGTCTTTACTCTTCATTTTACTTGAGATGAGCTCTTATTGAATTACTTTGCTTCGTTCATTATCAGACTGTGATTGTAATGTATTTTTCTGCTGGGAAGCTAACATCTACCTTAGCTAGTTCAAACCCGTTTGTCTTTTTATATTTTTTGTAAATATACTTTTTCTTATTATAAAGATGGTACACAGAATGGTTACAGTTTATGTCATTTTAAAATTCAAAGTGTTATTTTAAAAGAGTTACCATGCATATAATAACTAAAATTTATCTCTAGAAAAAAATGATTACCAGAATAAATATTTTTGGAGGCTAAGTCAGGGGCATTTGGTATAACTTCAGCTCTAGACAATGCTACATACTTCTAGGCCTGCATGACCTAAATAAAACCAAGTTTAAGTAAAAAATGATCCTTTAGGGCACAGCTGTAGAAGATTTGAAATATTTTTGTACATTTTATTGAGCATTTGTACATTTTTATGTTGATGAAAAGTGATATAGCAATTATGGTAGAATTTGACACATTCTTCTTACATAGGATAGCATTGCCACATGACCCAGCAACTCCATTACTCATTGCATACCCAGAAGAAATGAAAACAAAAACTAATAGCTCATATGCCAATGATAACTTCAGCACTGTTCACAATAGGAGTTGGAAATACCTGGAGTGTCTATCAGATGAATAGGTTTATAAAATATAAGGTATGCATAAAATATGACTCATCCAAAAAAGGCTGCATTTAATATATGTCTGTCATGGATGGACACAAAAATAATCTATTTATGTGAAATATATTGACTAAACTATTTCATAAGAGAAAATGGAAGGTTAAAATTTTCTGGGGCATATCATTTGGGGTGATTATTACTCAATGATTGTGTGGATTCCATCAGTATTGGAAAAGAAAGTTCACAAACATAGGTAATGGTTACAAAGTAGTATGGATATAATTAATGTAACTGAATTTTATACCTGCCTAGCAAGCATAAGGCCCTGCTTTCAACCCCCTGCATACGAAAAAAAATAAAAATAAAAACCCTAAGTCTTCCTTCTTTTACCTACCTTGAGTGTTAGGTGCTCTTCTATTGTTATGATTGTATTCCTCAGAGGATCTCTGGTGGATCTCTGATGTTTCTTCATGCTTTTACACATAATCCATCATTTCAATATTGAGGTTGAGTTTTAAAGGATAATTTGTGTTTTAAAATGAGGGCAATGCATGCAGTTATAACTCAAGACGCTAAAGTAGGAATATCCCTATTTAGTCAAGGCTGCATAGAGAGGTCATTTCTAAATCCCCATACTATATGCTGAAAATGGAGGGCAATTGTTTGTGAACAATTACAAGTGAGAGATCTGAGTGAGAGATCACAGTAGATTTTGGTCATTTCAGTTTGTATTTAATATTTACATGAATTTATAACATTTTCTTTTTCCCCTTACTCTCACTATGAAATTTGGAAACTTTGTAGTTTGTTTTGGCTTGCTGCATGTAAAAGAAACATAGTTTTCCTTTGTATCATATTAAACATTTTTTTCTGTATTACAATTTATTATTTTTGAAAATATTTGTGTTTCTTTTTTCTCCAACTAGGGACTGGCCAATGTTTGAGATTTTGCTCCATTCTGCCAATTGAGCCACAGCTCAAATTGCAGCTTCTTTCTTTTTTGAATAGTCTCATGCAAATCCCAGCAAACTAAGGAGGCTGAAATCTGAGGATCTTGGTTTGAAGCCAGTCTGAGCAGCAAAGTCTGGGTTTCCTTTACTTTTTTTCTATTGGTTGTGGGACCTGAACTCTGGCGCTGTCCCTCAGCATTCCAGCTTAAGGTTAGCACTCTATCGCTTCAGATGCAAAACCATTTCTGGCTTTTTCTGCTTATGTGGTTCTGAGGAAACAAACCCAGGGCCCTCACGCATCAAGGCAAACTCTCTACCACTAAGCCAACTTCCGAGCCCGAGTCTGGGATTCTTATCTCTATTTAATCACCAAAAAGCTGGGGGTGGTAGAACCCTAGCCTTGAGAAAAACTGGGCAAGTTCAAGCCCTAGTGCTGGTAATTACACAATTACTGGTTATTACACACAGCTACGACTGGCTTTGACTGCTGCCCTTAGAATTTGCCTCTTGGGTAACTAGGTTTACAGGCCTGAGCAACCAGCCTCTGACTTATTTTAATATATTTAATCTGGTATTGTCTTCAACCACAATGCTTTTTTATTGTGGTCAGTAGACCCGATCTCTGAGCCTCATTGCTATTTCTTACCTATTTTTAAGGAGGGTAGGGGTTGAACTCTGGACCTGAATACTGTCTTCGAATTCTTCAGCTTAAGGCCAATGCTGTACCATTTCAGCCACTGTGCCACTTCTAGTTCTCTGGTGGTTAAATGGAGATAAGAGTCTCATGGACTTTCCTTCCCAGGATGGCTTTAAACCATGATCTTCAAATCTCAGCCTCTTGAGTAGCTAGGATTACAGGCTAGAGCGACCAGCGCCCATCTATTTCTGAGCCGTTTAACACAACGATGATGTTTTACAACTTCAACCACAGCTCCACTTCTAGTTTTTTCTGGCTTATTGGACCTAAGATTCTAATGTACTTTTCTGGTTAGTGTGGCTTCAAACCATGATCCTCAGATTTCAGCTTCCTTAGGTGCTCCGATTATACAGATGAACCACAAACCCATTGCTCATTTAAAAATGTTAATATTTTCTTTTTTCCACTTTTTCTTTTTAAAAATGTCCTTGTTTTTTATTTCTGTATATGTGTAGTCCTGGGGCTACAAATCCAGGCCTGGATTCAATGCCAGAGTTTTTTCTTCAAGACTAGCGGCTTACAACATGAGCCAAATTATAGCTTTTGGCTATACTTGTTTTGTCTTGGTGCTTGAACTAAGGCCCTGGGTGATATCCTAGAAAGTGATTGCCCAGTTTGCCACTTGAGTCACAGCTGAACTCCAGCTTTTTTTTTTAATTCTTGGCAGTTAATAGGAGATAAGACTCCTATGCCAAGCCGAGCATGAAACAGTTGGCTGGAATCTGAAGATCATGGTTCAAAGCCAACCAGGGCAGGAAATTCCAAGAGAATCCTAGCTCCAATTAATCAATGAAAAGCTGGAAGAGGTGGAGCTCTATCCTGAACAAAACAGCACACAGATGCACACACAAAGAAAGCCTCATGGACTTTCTTTTATGGGCTAGTTTTGAACCATGATCCTCAGATTTCAGCCTTTATTCATCCTCTCTCCTTTGAAAATTTTACCGGTCCTGTGGCTTGACCTCTGACTCTGGGGCCTATATCTTAGCTTTCACACTTAAGGCTGGTGCTATTACCACCTCAGCCACAGCTCAAGGTTTTGTGCTTTGTAGCTGGAGATAAGAGGCTCAAGCATGTTCCTGCCCAGGTTGACTTGACACTGCAATCATCAGATGTCAGCCTCTTGTATAATTAGGATTACACACATGACTAGCATCATTTGGGTCATTTAAAAATTTAATATGTGCTTGTTTCCACATTCTTTTCTTTTTTTCATTTTTTCTTGTCCTGTGAGTAGAAATTGAAGCTCATCTCAGGGCACACATTGGACTAACCATAACATATGGCTTTTGGGGAGAGGTTAATTGAAGAGAAGAAAATCATGTAGAGCTAGGCTAGATTCAGGAGGCTGAAAATTGAGAAAAGTTCTTAACAATCTTTTATCCAATTATCCACTAAAAATCTTAGAGTAGTATATCATTGAGCAAAATAGTGCAAGGTCAAGCTCCAGGATTTACACAGAGAGAGAGAGACAGAGACAGAGAGAGACAGAGACAGACAGAGAAAGACAGAGACAGAGACAGAGACAGCAAGATTTTATAAACTCACATACCTGAGCTGAGTGTTAAACAGTATCCTCAAATTTCAGCCTGAGTATCTAGAATTACAGATATGAGCCACCAATATTTGGTTCACTGAAACCTCTGTTATTGCCTCTTTCTTCTCTTCTACCCTTCTTTTCATTTATTTCATTCTTTGTGTGTGTATTGGTCCTGGAACTAAACTCATGCAAGGCCTTGCCTGATTCAGGAGGCTGAAATCTGTCCATCATAGTTTGAAAGCAGCCTGAGCAGGAAAGTCCCTGAAACACTTATCTCCATTCAATAAACAAAACCTATCCCCAGTGTGGCCACCACATGCAAAACAGTCTCCTGGAATTTCTTGACTGGGTTTGACTTTACACTGGATCTTATATTTCAGCCTCCTGTATTTCTAGAATTACAGACATGAGACAACAGTGCCAGGTTCTCTGCGTCTAACCATTTAATTTTTTTATTGTGATCTTAAGGCTGGATCTCTGAGCAAGGGCACTCTTTCATAGTTTTTTTTCGCTCAAGGGTGGTGTTTTACAACTACAACCACAGCTTCATATCTGGCTTTTTTTTGTTGGTTAATTGGAGACTTATGTACATCTCTTCCCAGGCTGGCTATGAACAACAAACTTCAGATTTCAGCGTTCTGAGACACTAGCACCCACCAAAAATTCAGGGCTCATTTTGAAATTTTATTGGATTTTCTCACAACATTTTTTCTTCTTTTTCCTAGTCCTGGGGCTTGACCTCAGGGCGTGGGTACTGTCCTGAACTTACTTTACTCAAGGAAAGAACTCTACTACTTGAGCCACAGTGCCACTTTCAGCTTTTTCTACTTATGAGCTACTGAGGAAACAAACCCAGGGATTCAAACATGCTAGGCAAGCACTCTATCACTAAGCCATATTCCTAGCAATTCTTATACTTTTTTATTTGTATTTTTATTTCCTTGTGTATGTTGATCTTGGGTCTACAAATTAGCCCAGGTGCTGTTCCGCTGTTGTTTAATCATGATTAACACACTAAGTCATGAGCCATAGCAAAACTTGTGGCTATTCTTTTGATGCTGTTTTGTTTTAACTAGCTATTTAGAGTTGAGTATATGAATTCTCCTACCTGGGCTGGCTTTCAACTGTGCTTCTCATATTTGAACCTCATGAGTAGCTACCATCACAGGTGTGTGCCTCCTATGATTGGCTCATTTTAAACTCTGAAATTGACTCTTTCTTCTCCCACCCTTCTCTATATTTATTTATTTTATTCTTTGTAAGTGTGTTAGTCCTGAAGTTAATATCAAAGTCTGGGTGCTGTCCCAGAAATTATTTTCTCATTTCTGCCACTGGAGCCACAGCTCAATCACCAGGTTTTATTCTTCTTCCTTTTGATGGTTAATTGTAAATCCCAGCAAGACTCAGGAGGCTGAAGCCTGAGTATCAAGTGTGAAGCCATCATGGGCAAAAAAATCCTTGAGAATTTCATCAACTAATATGAAGCTGGGAGTGGTAGAGCTTCTAAACAAATTCAAGTCCCAGGTTTTCACACATACAGAAAACAAGCCCCATGGACTTTTCTGATCGGTTTGGCCTTTAAATAGTATCTTCAGACTTCAGCCTCCTGAAAGCTAAAATTATAAGCATGAACCACCAGCCCCAGGCTTATTTTTGAATATCAAATGGTCATTTCTTCTGTCCTTTCAGTTTTCTTTTTGGTCGACTTTGGGCTGAATTATGGACCAGGGAACTATTTCCCAGGTTTTTCACCAAATTTCATTACTTTACAACTACGATCACACCTTCATTTCCAACTTTTGCTGGGTAGTTGGAGATAAGAATTTCAATCCCTTGTGTGTGTGTGTGTGTGTGTGTGTGTGTGTGTGTGTGTGTTCACGGAAATTGGTCATGGTGGTTTCTTTAGTACTGAGGGTGAATCTTCCTGGATAATCTGTATTCTTAATTCCTTTAACTCAAAAAAAATTGCTTCTGTAGGTGCTAGTGAGTTACAGCTGTAATCCTAGCTCCTGAGAATGCTGAGATTTGAGGATCATATTTTGAAGCCAGGTGAACCAGGCAAAGTCCATGACACTCTTATCTTCCTTTAAACACCAAAAAATCAGAAGTGGAACTGTGGCTTAAGTAATAGAGTACTAGCCTTGAAGAAAACAAATAGGAATAACAACTGGGCTCTGATCAAGTTTCAGGACCAGCCCTCACACAAAATCTCCAGATAACACGTGTGCTATTGCAAGACACAATTATACTTAATGAATTATCTCTACAGGACAGTTGCACTAAAACGTTTAGGTATTACTTCATAGTATATGTTCTTTCTAGATCATCTTTTTCCCCCTTTGGTTCTCTGAGAATGATGTCTTGATTATGAAATAGAGGAGGAAAAATTGAGTGATGAATTTGACCTCTGGATCCCTCCCTCATCCATTATTGACATGTTCTCTCTCTTTTTTTTTTGGCAGTCCTGGGGAATGAACCAAGGGCCTGGACACTGTTACTGAGCTTCTTTTTTCTCAAGGCTGTCACCCTCCCAATTGAGGCACAACACCACTTCCAGCCTTTTCTCTTCATTTAGTACTGAGAAATTGAACCCTGGACTTCTTGCATGCTAGGCAAGCACTCTACCACTAAGCCACATTCCCAGCCACATGTTCTCTTTTAAAAATATGTGTAACCTATTTACCTCTGTCCCATCTCTGAAGTCACTCCCAATTGCCTTTCATTCACTCTAACTGGCAAATTATTTTCTACTCTATGCAAAGTATTATCTTTCATTTTCTTAAACTGCACACTTGATCAGCTAAACTCAAACAATTCAATACTACAAGTTTCTGAAATTGAGGACACTTACAATAATAAATAGCTAATAATAAATAGCTAATAATCTACCTAAGTCAATGCATAACAACCCAGACACTTGAAAAGTCTTTTATTTTCCAATATGAGTAGCATCCAACCCCACAATATGCTCTGGTAGATAACAAAATTAAAGTCTACAGATGTAATTATTTCGCACAAGAGTTGGTTATGAGATACTTCTAAGGAGTGAGTGCAAATTAAGGTCTTTCTAGAAGTCAGTAACACAAACAGAGTGAATGAAACAGTAAGGAAGTTATGTTTGTCACAGAAATATGGGGGTATCTAGGAGCTGACAACATTGGATGTATGATAGATGACTAGACAGCAGAAACCACAGTCTTACAGCTAGAGGACCTAAACCCTACCAGGCATCCTTTAAGTTTGGAAGAGGTCTACATATTTCCTGAGAGACTATAGCCTGGTGGCCCCCTGCTAGAAACTGAGCAACTGCAACAGACAAGCCACACCCAAACTATTAGCCCAAAATTGTAGCCTACAACAGTTGGTATTCAGTGAGCAAACATTAAATTTCCGATAATTTGCCACACAACATGACAAAAGTATCTCTCAGAATGCTGGTGGCTCACCCCTGTAATCCCAGCTACATAGGAGTCTGAGATGTGAGGATCTAGATTCAAAGGGATCTCAAGCAGCAATCTCTGTGATACTCATATTGCCAATAAATAGAAAAAAAAACTGGAAATTGTGGTATGGCAAAATACCCTAAGTTGAAGCCTTACTACCATCACACACACATACACACACACTCACATATTGAAAAATGAAAACATTTGTTGAAAATAACCTGGTATTTTCTTTGCTGTGTGTAAAACTCTAACATTTCTTAAACTTTTCCTTGTGCTTGAAGAAATTCATTAAAATTCTATAACTACAAAACTACCCAACTGCACAAATGTGTTGACCACAAACTTTTTAAATATCATGTTGCAATTGTTACTGATAACAGAGGACCTTTACTATTAATTTAATCTAATTATTGGCAGAAACTGGATCTCATATCTTGGTATTTCTTCCAATACCTTAGTTGAAATTAAATATAAAGTTCTTAATTAATCAAAAGGCAAAACTTACACTATATCTTTATTTACACTCCTTTCTGTCATTTTTCCTACAAATGAAATTAATTGATTGCAGCACTTAAAAATCTTTTATGCCAAATTAGTACAACATTCTGATTAAAACTGAAAAATTTGAAGTGCTCTCAATTTCTGCTTCATTTAGACAAAGTACGTAAAGCTGTCTTTCGTTTTCCATAAATATTTCGTATCCTTTGGTTTTCTATAAATATATCATATCCAAAATTTCATCTATACTGTAGAAATAAGTTCACTATAGGCAACCTATAAATTCACATAAATGTTTCTCAATTCACTAGAGCAAAAGGACCATAAATTCTGACCTACATCTATAAATATCCCAGGAAAATTTCTAAAACATTCCATTTTTCTCAGAACAATGAAGTCTTCCAACATAAAGACTAATAGTGAGAGAAAAAAATAGAACAAGTTTGTGATGGTTGACATTTTTCAAAGTCGTTATTCACATATGGATACACACACAAAGCCATACAAGTTTCAGGTTTACCTGGTAAGAAAAGGAACTCACCCCCCTGAGAGAGAATGACCCTTGGCAGGAGGAAGATAGATTGAAGAATTACCTGAATGCATATCTTCTCACATGTTTCCATCCATTTACTTCATGGAGCTTTCCTGGGGTCCCATTGCTCACTAAGTCAGACCTCAGTCATCTCAGAGGAACCACTGGCACCCAGGACTCAAGTAACACCATTACTCTGCTCTTCCTGTGCAGAAATCACCAACTAAATGAAAAAGAAAACAAAGTGGATTTCAGGGTCACATAAAAAAGAACACACACACACACACACTGAAACCACATGCTTTGGGGAGAAAGAAAACGTGTGTGTGTGTGTGTGTGTGTGTGTGTGTGTGTGTGTGTGTGTGTGTGTGTGTGTGTGTGTGTGTGTGTGTGTGTGTGTGTGTGTGTGTTTGTATGTGTGTGTTGGTATTGGTAGTTAAACCCAGAACTTGGGAACTATCCTGTAGGTACTACCTTTTAGCTTCTTTGTTCACGGCCAGTGCTCTACCACTTGAAACACACTCCACTTTTAGCTTTATAGTAATGAATTACAGACAAGAGTATCATAATGTTTCCTACCCAGGCTGGCTTTGAACCTTGATCATTAGATTCTTAGATCCTCCTGAGTAGCCAGAATTACAGGCATGATCATTCATGACCGGCATTTGTGACAGACCAAGGTATTAATTTCAAGCCCCAATACCAGCCCAAAAAACAAAAGCAAAACCAAACTTTATACCATTTAAATATACTGATAGCATATTAAACCAGTATAATGAAATGTGGAGATCTTGGTGAAGGATATCAGAGAATGATTATCATTATTAGCTTTTCTGCTTTAAAAAACCTAAAATTACTTTCATAAAATGTAAAATAGAGAAACCCCTGGTACCAAGCTGTATGTTTCAAATAAGACACCCGTTGAGAACAAACTGAAAATGCAGAGAAAAAGAAAAAATTTTAGAATTGATTGCTACACAAGAAATATACCTGATCATCTGTACCTTCAAACTCTTTCAAATAGGCTACAGTAATGCTACAAAAACTACTCTTCGTATCATTAGTACTCCTCATTTAAAAAACAGGTCTACTTTATTCTCTTTAGGAATGCTATGAATATTTGACTCACTTTTCCCAAAATGACACTTAAGAAAGTCAATCTTTCAACAACTCCAAATTTTTTTTATCATAGCTCTTAAATAAGTACATCATGTATCTTCTTTGAGTTGGGTGTATCAGAACAACTTTTAACTTGTTCTTTTACCTTTGCTGTTGGAAAGGTGTATTTTCACAAAATAGGACAGGGAAACACTCAGTAGATCACCTGATTTAAAGGTAAGTGGCTAAGGCTACTGCACAACTATGTTTATGGCAGCATTTTTTTTTACCATAACTAAGATATAGAACCAACCCAGTTGCCCCTGAGTAGATGAACTGATCAAGAAAATGTAATATATATATATATATATATATATATATATATATATATATATATATTACATATATATATTACATTTATATATATATTACATATATATATATATATATTACATATATATATATATATATATATATATTACATATATATATATATATATATATTACATTTTCTTGATGGAGGCATAGAATTCCATTATATATAGATATATATCTATATATAATGGAATTCTATGCCTCCATCAGAAATAATAATATTGCCCCATTTGTTAGGAAATGAAAAGACTTGGAAAAATTATATTAAGTGATGTAAGCCAGGTGCTAAGGAACATAAGTCTCATGTTTTCCCTTATTTGCAATAGTTAATATTTATGTAGGATAAGCAGAAGAGGTCAAAAGCTATGCACATATGACCATGTAAGATGATGTTAAGAAAAATGTACTCCAAGATAGGTACACACGTGTTTTTTTTCTTGGTATGGATTTAAACGTATTTATAATGTAATCTGTGGTTTTATTTCTTTGGCATGTTCTGTTTTCATTCTATTGATTTTGGTGCCCTGCATCTTATATATACATTTTTCTAATTTGGGGAGGGAAAGGGAAAAAACAAAATGCTTAAATAGGGATACAGGTTAACCCATTATAACAATGAGATGTACAAGACACTATATTGAATACAAACTTTACAACTGTGGGCGTGGGAGAGGGGATGGAAGAGTTAGGTAGGTGCAGAAGGAAGGGATGGTAGGGGAAAAAAGAAAGGAGGGGGTAACAATGCTCGATAGGAAATGTAGTCATTTCCTCACTAATGTAACTGTAATCCCTGTGTACAGTATCTTTACAATAAAAGAATATGCTAATAAAACGAAAACAATAAATGTAAGTGATAACTTACTCAAGCGGCTGAGATCTGAAGATCATAGTTTAAAACCAGCTCAGGCAGGAAATAGAGAGACTAATCTCCATCTGAAAACCAAAAATCTCGAAGATGTGACTCAAGTGGGAAAGTGCTAACCTTGAACAAGCAAAAAACGGGGGTAGGGACAGAGGACAGCACCCAGGGCCTAACTTCAAACGTAATGACCACCACACATACACAATAAAATCTAGCTAACAACAATTCATATATACATCATCTGAACTGCTTAATTGGAAATATGCATAAGAATTTAAAAATATTTCTATTTTTAAGAAATACACTTTAATACGTTTTTATTGTAAAAGATACTGTATATAGGTGTTACAGTTATATGAGCAAGGTAATAAGTACATTTAATATCAAGCATTGTTGTCTCCTCCTTTGTTTTTCGCCTACCATCCCTTCCCTCCCACCTCTACAACTACACTCCTCCTCCCTCCACTACCTAAATAGTAAAGGTTGTTTTTCAACATAGTGTCTTGAACATCTCATTGTTACAATGGGTCAACCTGAATCCCTATTAAAGCATTTTGATTTTGCCCTCCCCCTCCCCAATTTAGAGAAGTATATATACAAGATGCAGGGAACTGACATCAAATACAGTGAAAATAGCGGTTATGCCGTAGGGGAGGAACATACAAGGAAACAAAAAAAATCACATGGTACATTATAAATACGTTAAAAACAATGGCAAGTTAAAAAAAAAAACAACCTCTGTCCCTATCTTGAGGTTCATTTGAATTAACACGTCTTATCTGGTCATAAGAAATACATTTAAAACAAGAAATACATTAACACTTTTCTATATTTGCAAAATCCATTATTATTTGGAAACATTACATAGTGTTTGAACACTAAGCAAATAAAGGTTGATCCAAATATATATATACCTCTTTCAATTGCACACTTATAATTTTCCCTTGGCTTTTAAGAACAAGATAGTGTTGTTTTCATCCTAAAGCAAACCAGATGACGCAACTAGTCACAAACACATCAAGATAATAAACAAGTAATGTGTAAGAACTATTTTTTTGGAATCCTTGCAGAATGGTCTAATTTTTTATTTCATTGTAATTTCCCTTTCAGTACAATATGTAATTGGGAATTACAGATATCCAACCTGTAAGTTTAATGTTTGGGATTTTGTGTTTCTCTCTCTGTCTCTCTGTCTCCTGTCTCCCTGCCTCTCTCTCTTTCTCTCTCTCTCTCTTTAGAATTGCCCATAAATAGTAAAGCATTATTTATATACTTTTGTAGTTACGTATATATATACATATATATGTTTCTGAACAGAAAAATTAATAATCTATATTCAATAAGAGATCCAAATGAGTTTTGTTATGTATTTGATCACCAAGGACTTCAATTGTGCAAAAATATTTGGTATATTACATATACTTATACCCATCTAATTACTGTTGCTTATAAGTATTCTGTAGTTTTTCCCAACATTTTCAATCATGGTTAAAAATTGCACATATTTGCCAAACACCAGTGGGTCACGCCTATAATCCTAGCTACTCATGAGGCTGAGATACAAAGTTTGCGGTTCAAAACCAGCCCATGCAGGAAAGTCTCTTATCTGCAATTAACTCTAATCTGCAATTAACCACCTGAAAACCAGAAGTGGCACTATGGTTCAAATGGTAGGGCACCAGCCTTAAGCTGAATCACTGAGGAGCTGAATCGCTGAGGGACAGCGCCTAGGCCGAGTTCAAGCCCCATGACCATAAAAAAAACAAAAACAAAAACAAAATTTTTTTAACATGGTCTAAACACAAATAACTATTCTGGGAATATATTAGCTGGCATAATTAATTCTTCCTTAAGCAAAAGTATTTTGTGTTTGCATTTAGAAACCCTATTAGAGGATCATTTTTGCCATAGCATCATTTTGGTGCAAGTGAAACTGTTTAGCCTATAAAAAGAGGCTTTGTGGTCAAGTTATGAAAATTTGTTGTAAATCATCACTGAAACTGAAGAGTGATCTCTTTTTTGATGAAGTTCTTCACATGACTCAATGATGCGCTCATCTAAGATGACATACACATTCATTCACAACCTTTCAACAAATCGAAACAGTCAGACTGAGCATCGTGGTTATTGCTATTATGGAATGTAGTATGCAAGATGGAATCGCAGGAACCTGAGGGGAGGCTTCAGACTACAGCAACTCACTTGGGTTGAAATCATGTCCCTGAGGAATTGATGTTGAAGGCCTCACCACTAAGTTTCCAGGGTTATGCTGCAGGACAATCCCTTCCCATCAACAGCTGTATAGTGAGGAAAAGCCTGTCTTATCAAGTCCTACCAATATATTTGTTTCTAGACTATGACTATATATAACTAGATTAATCAAAACCTAAAATCTGAAACATTCCAATATATTGGAATAAACTTTTCTTTCCATCGTACATTCAGATATATGGAGAATTTAAAAAGATGTTCTGTGGCTGGGTTATAGTTCAGTGAGAGTATTTGCCTACCTAATGAAACATCCTGGGTTCAATCTCATTAACTCCAAAGAAGAGACAAAATCAGATAGGTGGCAAATACCAGAAAGTGGAAAGTAATTCAAGTAAAACTCCTGAAATGCGGAGAGACTCTCCTGGTATGTGTCAGGAAAGTTAGAAAAAGGAACGCCACCCCCTGCACCTGCCATAGCTACCTAGTGTGTTAGAATTGGACCAATCAAACCTCAGGCAATCAACACTGAAGAAACAAAACCATAAAGGCTGTGGTTTGCTGCAGGGTATAGAGGGAGGTGGGAGGGAGAATTGGGAGAGGAAAACTGGGAATGCCAGCAGCAACATAAGTAAAATGGTCAGTGACATTATCTTGTGTAGAACTTGGAGAGATGCACATGGGACACAGGAGCAATTACGTTGACATACAGCTGCTGTAACAGTTAAAATGAACCTTTGCAAGCTAACACCTCAGTTGATGGACATATACCTTCAGTCATAATGTATGTAAGGATATATGCACATAGTTCTTAAGTGCACACACCTCAGATCCAAAAGTAGGAAGAAAGTAATACCACAGTGGATAAACAGTTCAACCTGAGCAATGTGTTGGTACCAGATAATAGACCAGAATGCTGATTCTTTCCCTCCCTTCCTTGCATTCTTTGGACATGGTTATAATGTTTATGGTTTGGAAGTGAACTAAAAATAACTGGTGCTGGGAAGAGGAGCCTTATTTTTTTTTATCATGGCAGCTTGCAATTTTTATAACGTCATTGGATTGAACACAATCAAAGTACCATAGTAACTGAACTCCTCTTCCTGGATGAATGAGCAAATATTAATGATTAAATATTAATGACAGCATCCTTGAACATATGCAAATGGACACTCCCTGGCTGTTTTGGCATCTTCCTCTATGGAACTCTCACCATTCAAATATAACAGATTTGGTAAAATATTGTTAGGTTGCGTTTTACTTTCATTCAGTCATCCAGTGATTGTGGGATATGGTTGTTGTTTTATTGTTTGGGTTTTTTTTCCTTTCCTGCTCCAGTGCCTCCATTTTCAAAGAATTTATAGCTGAAGTTCAATAAGAGGATGAGTACTTAGAACTGCCCCACTGATGAAAGTAAATATTCATGTGAATGTATACACAAAAGCACAAAACCCTTAATCCTCCTTTTGGTTCCTCCAGGGAGAAGGCTGTTGGGGACATACTTGCCTTGAAAGAGGGCATCTGGCCATGGTACCTTGCACCTGGACTGACAGGGACCAAGAAGATAGAGGTCTAGGAGGTGAAGAACAATAGGCACTTGGGCAGAGAATTTTTGGAGCACCTAGAAGCTGTGTTCAAGCCCCAGCACTGGAAGAAGGAAGAGGTAAAGCAAAGGCGAAAAAAGAACTATTGTTTAAGTATATTTATATATTAACTGTGCCTCATGGGTAAGGGTGATATGAATCTGTTAAGCCAGAGGTAGCCCATTCTATCATCCTGTCTTCATAATAAACCTCTTCCCAGGTGCCAGAGAATTATACCCCTGCCAGGTGAATAGTTAGATGGTGTTCCTTTACTGTATTCTAGATTGTGGGGCATGGGAACTCTAACCTGCTGGGCTTAACCCTGACAGAGCACAGACGAGCATAGTACATGGAGAGAGCCATACTGAACAGCCCTGTTTCCAGTTAAGTGTGCACAACCCTTCTTCTTGATCCCCTATTAACTCTTCTAGGTTCCCTGTCCCATACCTCCCCTCTATCAGCCCACCTCCCACCACCACCCGCTGGACCATGGTCACCCGGTGTTTCCTCTTCCCACCACCATGCTATGTGTCCTACTCTCACTTTTTGGACTGTACTGCTTCTTGAGGCCAGATACTCACTCTGGGCTGCACACATTCTCCTGACCAACCACTCTCACAGCCACAATTTTACCTCCACCCCCACTTTTCTGGCCCACCCTTTCCAGCCCCACAACTTCTGGCTCCAATGCTTTCCCTTCACTGCCTAGTCCAGCCCCTCCCATGGGAACACATGTATGGGGTGGGGAGGGATATACAAAGCAATAAATAAATCATCTTATAAAATGTTAGAAACAATAGCAAGAAAGAAAAACCATTTGAGTCTTTATCTTGGAGTTCATTTCCCTTAACATCAACTTATCTGACCGTTTCTGCTTGTCTCAGACATATACTAGTATTACAAATAAGGGAATCCATGGGACCTATGTTTATTTGGGCCTGGCTTACTTCACTTAATATAATTTTTTCCAAGTCTTTCCATGACCATACAAATGGGGCAATGTCATTCTTTCTGATGGAGGCATAGAATTCCATTGTGTAAGGGGAAACACAAAGGAGGTAAAAATGTTTGATAAGAAATGTACTCATTATCTTGCCTATGTACTTGTAACCCCTCTGTACAGTATTTTCACAATAAAAAAATAAAATAAAATAAAAAAGACTTTCAGAGAAACTTCTCTGAAGAGGAAAGAAGGATGGCCAATAGACACATGAAGAAATGCTCAACTTCCCTAACCATAAATGAAATGTAAATCAAAACAACATTGACAATCCTCCTCACCCTATTTAGAATGGCTATAATAAAGAATTCTAATAACAATAGATGATGGACTGGATTTGGTCAGAAAGAAACCCTACTATATTTTTGGTGGGAGTGTAAACTTGTTCAACCACTTTGGAAAGCAATATGGAGTTTCCTCAAAAGACTCCACATAGAGTTTCCCTATGACCTAGCATTCCCACTTTGGGGCATTTACCCAAATGATCACAACCAAGACCATACTAAAGCTACCAGCACAACTATATTTACTGCAACATTATATACCATAGCTAAGATATGTAACCAACCCAGATGCCCCTCAGTAGATAAATGGATAAATCCCACTTTTTGCATGTAGTTATCATCTTAAGGAAAGAGTCTGCTTCTACATCTTTCATTCTATATGACAAACCCTTATTTTTTGTTTCTCTGTTTGCTGAATAAATGTATTCCTGTGAATTGGATATTCACAGCAAATCTGGGTTTAAATTTCATTTTTTATATTTCAAATATAAACTTTGTTTTGACTAGTCATTTTCTAAAAATGAGTGATATTCATGAACACTAATATTTTGGTGGCTTTAAGTAAATTGAGATTGATGTGGTAGTTCTTGTGTTTAATTGACTTAACCATTAGATTATTCATTTATAAACATGTGCATTGCAGTTTTTATTTATTATTTTTTGTCGGGTGTGGGGCTTAAACTATGGGCTTAGGAGCTATGCCTCAGCTCTTCAGAACAACGTGAGCACTCTACTGATTTAGCCACAACGCCACTTCCAGTTTTCTAGTGGTCTACTGGAGATAAGAGTCTCACAGACTCTCCTGCTCAGGCTAGCTTTGATCTCAACTTATTGAGTAGCTAGGATCACAGGCGTGAGCCACCTACGCCCGGCTTTCCTTTTCTTTGTATAAAAAATAGTTCCCAAGGATTTAGTGAAATGTTTCCTTAAATATTTCTTAGAGCATGTTACATTGCCTCCTTTTCTCATCAAAGAGATGTTGGGTTGTGGTGATCAGAATGAATATGGGTAGAAGAGTGAAGTTTACTCTAGGTTTATGTTGATGTGAAGCTTGCTTCTTTGCCCCAAATCAGTCTGCTTTTTTCTTTCTGTTTTGCATGTACTACTCTGTATTTGAATTCTTACCTCCTTGATCCTGAAAGTTCCTCTCAGTAACTCTATGCTACATGAATAGGGGACCTCAGACTTGTCTTCCAGAACTTATCCATTAGAATGTGGAATAAATCTGTGTGTGTGTGTGTGTGTGTGTGTGTGTGTGTGTGTGTGTGTGTGTGTGTGTGTGTGTGTGTGTTCGGTGGTGGGGCATGAAATCTGGGCTTGGGCGCTGTCCCTGCACTCTTCAGCTCAAGGTGAGTGCTCTACCAATTGAGCCACAGTGCCACTTCTGGTTTTCTAGTGGTTTATTGGAGATAAGAGACTCAAGGAATTTCCTGCCTAAGCTGGCTTTGAACCGGGATCCTCAGATCTCAACCTCCTGAGTAGCTAGGATTACAGGCATGAGCCACTGGCACCCGGCTGGAATAAATCTTTTTTCTCCCTCCATCATATGTGAGATCCTATGCTTGTCTCTTAAAGATTTATTGTGATTTTAGACGATACTTTACACACAACCTGATTGGGGAGGATTGGAGAGGAAACATTCATGGCTGATATTCAGTCCTCAAGTGTATGAGTTCTTCCTGCCTCTTTTGTGTACCTGAGCCATTCCTCATAAAAATGGAGATCTCAGGGCATATTTGGATGTATGTATTTCCACTTGAGAGTCCTGATAATAATGTAAAGTAAAAAAATACTAGTTTCTTTCTGTTAGAGCAAATTCATGAGAGGCAAGCAGAATAGGATATCAAGTGAAAACTGGAGTGCTTTTAAGATTTGCTGTATAATGTAGTTTCCATTGTTCAAGGTTACATTTTTGGTACATTGATTTCTAAGTATTTTTCTACTAGTATAAAGAGAATTTACTCCCTACATTATTCTTAATTGTTCATTGCTCACAAATGTAAATCCAATTATTTTTAAACACACATTATAACCTATTCATTGAACTCAGTTATTGAACATAATTTTTAGTGAATTCTTGTAATTTTCTAAATAAAAAATAAGGTGAGATTTGGGAGCCAGTGACTGCTACCTGTAATCCTCGCTACTCAGGAAGTTGATTTCTGAGGATTGAAGTTGGAAGCCAGCCTGGACAAAGAAGTATGTAAGACTCTTGAAATTATTATCTCCAATTTACCATCAAAAATCCAGAAGTGGAGCTACAGCTCAAGGGAGAGAATTCTAGCCTTGAGTAAAAAGCACAGGGACAGAACACAATCCCTGAGTTCTAGGCCCAGAATGGCACAAATAGAAGATAATGTTATCTGCACAAAAGGTAATTACACTCCTTCCTATCAACACAGATATGGACATTTCTATTGTCAAATTGATTTCCTTGCAACCCCAGTTCCTGCAAATTACAAATGGTGAGAGTAGATATGGTTATCTTGTTGCTGACTTTAGGAGATAACTACATGTGGTTTTATCATTCAATAGGATATTGGCTTTCAACTCTTCTTTTTGAAAAACACATATTTTTTAATATATTTAAATTATACAGGGGAGTCTCATGGTGACATTTTAATGCAAGAATATAATTTAATTCATTGACCTCACTCAATCATAATTCCTCATCCATTCTCTTTCCTAAAATAATTTTAACCTATTTCATTGAACTGTTCTTGTAAATGCTTCTATAGAATTTTTATAGGAATAGAATAAACATATCTAATATTGTTTACCTGTACTAGAATAAAATAATGAAACATGTCCAAACTATTTTACATCATGATGAAGGGAGGGTGATGTACTAAATAGAATACATTATAAACATAAATGAAAATGTCATATTGAAATATGTTTTATACTCAAGGTGTTTTTCTAATTACACTACACGCACACACACACACACACACACACACACACACACACACACACACACACACACGTCTAAAAGTGAAAGAAAAACAAGAATGAAAATGATAGATGGGCTGTGAAAGAACAGTTAGCTAAGTTTGGAGACAAATGAAGTTAACAACTCTGATGGTTAATCTTGAGGATAAATTTAATTGGGATTGATTTGATTGGTTTTAAATGCACCCAGCTAATAAGTAAAGCACAATTCTGGGTGTATTTGGAGGATTTCCATAGCAGACTAATTGAAGCAGATATCCCTTCTGCACAATAGTGGCACCATCCCATAGACTGTCTTTCCATATGGCATTAAAGAGGAGAAATGAGAATCCTCCCATATAGGCACTCCTTTTCCCTCTCTTACCCCTTCCCCTGCTCCATGTCCACTATGTTCTGCTCTGCCATGATTGCCTGAAATCTATGGCACTGAGAAAAATAAATTCCTAATCTATTTCTGTCAAGTATTTTGTCATAGCAACAAAATTACATGATTAACATACAACTGATTCTTCCACTTCAACTTCTTGTTGTATTGATTAATTGATTGATTTAGCCATGCTTGGATCTGGAACTCATTGGCTAAGCACTATCCCTGAGACTAATTGTGCTCAATGAAGAGTAGTGCTCTACTCCTTGAAAAACAATGCCATTTCCAGCTTTTTCTGAGTACTTTATTAGACTTAAGAGTCTTATATACTTCCATGTCCAGGCTGGGTTGATCTACCATCCACAGATCTTAGCCTCCTAAGTAGCTAGTATTACATGCTTGAGCTGCTGGTGCCTTGCCACATTCCACCCCTTCTTCCTTCTTCTTGGTTTTTCCTCCT
This sequence comes from Dipodomys merriami, assembly GCF_024711535.1. Lineage (NCBI taxonomy): Eukaryota > Metazoa > Chordata > Mammalia > Rodentia > Heteromyidae > Dipodomys > Dipodomys merriami. Next base: position 762,488 of record NW_027204938.1, on the reverse strand, counting down.
CTCCCCTCACAACCTTCCTCCTCCACACCATGCTAAATAAGTATAGGCTTTACCACTGAACTGCACACTCAGCTATAGGCTGCCATCTTTACTCAATGAAATAAAAAGCTGACTTCAATGTGTTGCTGACTATATGCTAGGCACTAACCAACTTTTTTCTTTGTGAATTTGGTAATAAACCTTTAAGATAGGTAATCATTATCTTAGTCTTACAGTCCAGGCCACTGTAATATAACCAATGATTTGCCAGTGCCAAGATTCCAAAACTTAAATATTGGCCCAACAATCATCTCAATCCAACTTCAGTAGTGAAGATGAGACTCAAACCCAGGCACGCTCCTAACTAGACAGAGCCATGTACTTAATCACACCTGTACTTGTGGGAGTTTTTGATTCCTTGCTACAGGAATGTGAGTGTAGGGGATAACAAGGCCACACACAAATGGAGTAGTATTTGAGGGTGAACTTTGCAATTGGACAGACCAAGATAAAAGACCCAGCTCCAGAATTTACTAGCATGTGACATCATATACAAGTCATTTCAATTTGTTTGCCTCTGTTTCTATATCAGGAAAATGGGGATAATCAGAACCCCCTCCTTCATAAAGGAGCAGGTTCCCAGCAAGGTGTAATTGGCTCACACCTGAAATCCTAACTACTAAAAAGGCTGAGATCAGAGGATCAAGGTTCAAGGCCAGTCTGAGCAGTAAAGTCTGTGATACTTTTATTTCCAATTAATCACCAACCAAAAGTAGTGTAGTAATTCAAACTGGTAGAATGCTAGCCTTAAGCAGAACTCAGGTACAGCGCCTAGGACCCAAGTTCAAGCCTGAGAACCAAAACCAACAACAACAAAGAGCAAGTTCCAATCATTTGTTTAAGATAGTACATTAACACTGAAATTTAAGGATCGAGGTTCAAAGTCAGCCCAGTCAGCAAAATCTGAGAGTTTTATCTCCAATTAACCTACAGAGAGCCAGAAGTACAGATGTGGCTCAAATTATAGAGGGCCAGTTACAGGTAACCACTCACTGCCTTTGCTCAAACCTGGCGTAAGACCAGCACAAATGGCCCAACAGCAGATATTTGTTGGTGGGAAACTGAACCAGTGAACTTTATAAGGGGCCTTGCATCCTGCCAGATTTTCTTGTCCAAGCTCTCTCTGGCTGGGAAAATAACCATAGCCTAAAATGTGTCATATGAACCAGTTATAATTGTACACTTCAGTGGCTTTAAGTACATTCACATTTTCATGCACCCTCACTGATACCAACCTGTAGAACTTTCTCAGAATCCAACCTGAAATTAAGTACTTATTAAACAGCATCATTCATCCATCCCTTTCCCCAGTCTCAGGAAACCCACCATTCTACTTCCTGTCTCACAATTTGATTGTTGCAGATCTCCTGTGAGTGAAGTCATGATATTCTAGTGACTGATGGTCATGGTGTGTATGTGTATGTTTATGTGTGTGTATTCATGCTCATGCACATACCAGTCTTATTTCTTATACTCAGGTCCTGGGCACTATCCCTGGGATTTTTCGCTTAAGGCTAGCACTCTGCCACTTGTACTATAATTCCACGTCAGTTTTCTGAGGTAGTTAACTGGAGATGAGTCTCATAAAGCTTGAATCCTCACCTCTAAGCTCCCTAAATAGCTAGCATTATAGTCATGAGCCAATAACACGTGCTAGAGATGGTGAATTTTAACACATTACTTCTGCTATCATGAAGTGCCTCATCTTTAGTCAAACAGGGTAAATGTTGCTATGAAAATATTTTTGGATATGATTACAATTGTAATAACATGGGTAAATTTAAATAGATAAATTTAAATAATTTTAAACTTTGAGTAAAGAATATTTATTACAGGCTGGGAATGTAGCTTAGTGTTAGAGTGCTTGCCTAACATGCATGAAGCCCAGGGCTTGATTCCTCAGTACCACATGAAAAAAAGCTAGAAGTCACGTTGTGTTTCAAGTGGTAGACCACTGGTCTTGAGCAAAAGAAGCTCATGCACAGTGCCCAGGCCCTGAGTTCACACCCCAGGCCTGGCAAAAAAACAAAACAAAGCAAAGCAAAAAAAAAAAGTTGATTACCTTTCCTAAATAGAATGGGCTTTATCCAATGATTTGATGAATTTCAGAATTTGAGAATACTCAAATTCTGACACTTAGCTGCAGTATAGATATTCCGAGTCTCCATCAACAGGCTGAATGATGCAAAAATTTACATTTCCTTGAGCTATCAGGCCTGATATCCCCCAATCATCATATACACATGTTTTTATACATACATGCATTATGTATATATGTGTGGACACATTATACATATACATATACATATACATATACATATACATATACATATACATATACATATACATATACATATACACAAATGTTTATACTGGGGGGGGACTTGAACTCAGGGTTTAGACACTTTTCACTAGCTAATTCTGCTTGAGATTAGTACTGTACCTATTGAGCCACACCTCCAGGTCCAGGTTTTTGTTGGTGTGTAGGAGATACTCTGGGGTATGAGCCGTTTTTGTTGTTGTTGTTTGGTACCAGTACAAGAGCTTGAACTCAAGACCTGGGCGCTGTCCCTTACCTCTTTCACTCACAACTAGGACACTACAACTTGGGCTACAGCTCCATTGCAGGCATTTTAGTGGTTAATTGGAGATCATGGCTGTAAACCATGATCCTCAGAGTTGCCTCCTGAGTAACTAAGATTACAAGCATGAAATACCAGCACCTGATTCAGATAGTATTCTTATGGTCACACTATTTTCATTTTGAGCTGTGTGGCTCTAGTCAATGGCTTAATCTCTCTGAATACCATTTCCTGATATGTGAAATGAAGATTAAGAAAGCACATTAATAATAATAAATACTCTATGGGGTAGGTATAGACATTTGATGGGGTAAAAATAAAATAAATGAAACCTTCATTTCTCATTATAGCAGTTGGTAGTAATCAATATTTATTATTTGTCATTGTTATTATTTTTCCTGTCCTGTCCTATTATTATTTGTCCTTGATTTGAGAAGTCTTATAAGATGCAGGGCAGAGAAGAGAAGTCCCACTGCAGCCTCTTCCCTGCCCCCATCTCATTGGTTCCCTTTGAGGTCACTAGCCATGATAAATGTCCCAGCCCTATGGTTTATAACTTGCTCCCAGATTTAAATTTGTCTTTAATCACTGGTGCTCTGTCTTTGATTTTGATGAAAATGGCTAAATACTGCTGGTGCCAATGGGGAGAGAGCAGCCCATTCTATATTCATATTTGAAGACTCCCCCAGACAATAGGACAAGAGAGAGAGAGAGAGAGAGAGAGAGAGAGAGAGAGAGAGAGAGAGAGAGAGAGAGAGAGAGAGAGAGAGAGAGAGAGAGAGAGAGAGAGAGAGAGAAAGTTGCTCCACAAAGCTATTTAGTCTACTAATCATGGTGCTGGCAGAGTCTGTGCTGGACTAGGACTGCCAAATGGGGTAGAGAGACCCACCCTAAAGCCGTTGTGGGGGGTCCCTTTCTTTTCCTGGAGTGCTGGTGATATAGGTGTTTTTGTACATCTTTCCAGGCTACCAGAAGATAATAGCATAGGAGAAGGATTAGAGTGGGCATGTCACAGAAAGGATTAGCTTCCAGGGAACGGATATCCATCTCTTCCTCTTCTTGCAATGAGAGGTCCTTGATGTTCTCAGTTTCATAGACTTGTCACGTGAAGCAAAGGCTAGCTCTTCCTTCCCAAGGCCCAGGGAGGATTCAGTAGGCCTTTACTAAAGCACAACATGGGCTCTGTAAGGGGAATCTGACATTCAGCACTAGCCATAGATGTGTGGTTAAAAAACTGTGCTTCCTGGTTCTGTGTAGGTTCCCAGATATCTAGCAGTTTCTATTTCACTCAACTCTTGAACTAGTTCATTGCTTCCTTCCCTTCTTCCTTTCCTTTCTCTTATCCTCTCTCTCTCTCTCTCTCTCTCTCTCTCTCTCTCTCTCTCTCTCTCTCTCTCTCTCTCTCTCTCTCTCTCTCTCTCTCTCTCTCTCTCTCTCTCTCTCTCTCTCTGTCTCTCTCTCTCTTTTGTCAGTCATTTGACTTAACACAGGGCCTGTCGCTGAGCTTTTTTGCTCAAAGCTAGCTCTCTACCACTTTGAGACACAGTTCCACTACTGGCTTACTTGCTAGAATTACATATCTGAGCGACTAATACCATAATTATTCCCTCCCTCCTTCCTTCTCCTCCTGCCCCCACTACCTTTCTTTTTTCTTTCTCTTTCTTTCATTTTGTGCTTTCCTAGGGCCTGAACTGAGGGCCTGGACACTGTTTCTGAGCTCTTAATTCAAGGCTAAAATTCTACCACGTGGGCCACAGCCCAACTTCCAGAGTCTTACAGTCTTTCCTGCCCAGGCTGACTTTGAACTGCAATCTTCTTCAGATCTCATCCTCTTTACCAGCTAGGATTAAAGGTGTGAGTCACAAACACCTGGCTTAGTTGTCCTTCTCAAGAACTTTCACCTCAGGCAGAGCAGTTAGTGCTGTGCTGAAACACCAGCCAGAAACTGTAATAAGGAAATACATGTCTCAACTGGCCTAGGATCAAACATTATTAAAACCAATTCATACTGAGGAAACTAGGTAAGACAGGCTTACCCATAAGGGTGAAGAATCTATGCCTGATGCAAATGGTTCACATCTAGACTACTAGTTACTGAGAAGGCTGAGATCTAAGGACCATGATTCAAAGCCAGCCTGGGCAGAAATGTCAGTGAGACTCTTATCTCCAATGAAGAACTAACGACCAAGAAATGGTGCTGTGGCTCAAGTGCTATAGTGTGCCAAACGTGAGAATAAGAGCTAAGGAACAGCACCCAGAAGTTCAAACCCTAGAATTGGTGCACATACACAAACACACACACACACACACACACACACACACACACACACACACACACACACACACACACACACACACACACATACAGCACAGCACAGAATGCCTGTAGCCTGTTTTGTCTTTTGGGCCCCAGGTTTGTTGCAAGGAAAGGTACTGGCACCTGGGACAGGGGCATGGATTTGGGGTTTGAGGCCACTGACTCACCAGGAATTTTCCTCCTCTGTAAATAAGGAAGTAAGGATACCTGACTTATATGGTTGTTGGGAGCATTAGATGAGCTAACAGAAAGCGCTGTATGTGTATTTGAGTGTGTGTGTGTGTGTGTGTGTGTGTGTGTGTGTGTGTGTGTGTGTGTGTGTGTGTGTGTGTGTGTGTGTGTGTGCCATTCCTAGGGCTGTCCCTGAGCTTTTTTGCTCAAGGCTAGCACTCTACCCCTTGGGACACTGGTCCACCTCCAGCTTTTTTGATGTTTAATTGAAGATAAAAGTGTCATGGATTTCATACCCAGTGCTGGAATTGAACCAAAACCATCAGATTGCTAGCCTCCTGAGTAGCTAGGATTACACATGTGAACCACTGTCTTCAACTATAATAAGGTTTAAATGCAGGGAGCTGGTGATATTCTTTAGTTCCTATATCATGTTGACCTCCTCTGAGACCCCTAACATGCAACCAAATGGGATTCTTCCTTCAAGGAACCAGGATGAGTCAAAACCATCCAAGTAATGCTGCATTGACAAACAGCCTAGCCTTATTGCTACTCACAACATGAGTTTAAGGTGAGTCAGTAGCAGCTTCTTTTCTTTCTGTGCGGGACAATTAGCTCTGACACACTTCTAAGGTCACTGGCAAAGGAAATTAACTTGGACTTCACACTGATGCAGTTTCTAGATATGTTGTACTCATGTGATTTACCTAACCTTGAAATTTACAGAAATGTATGTCTATCATGTGGTATGTGTCCCATGGTATGGGAAGGCAGTGATGTACATCAGCAACTACTCACAAGTGTTTTAGTCCCAGGGATGATAAGTCACGTTATCTTTTTTTTTTAAATTTTTAACCTGGTAGTGCAGAGTGGGACTTGAACTCAGGGGCTGTCCCTTTGCTATTTTTACTCAAGGCTAGTGCTTTACGCCTTGAGCCACAGATACATTTCTGGCATTTTTGGTGGTTAATTAGTTAACATTCTCATATATTTACTTGCTCAGGCTGGCTTTGAACCACAATCCCCAGCTCTTAGCCTCCTGAGTAGCTAGTATTACAAGTGTCAGCCAACAGTGCCCAGCTGACATTTAAAGTCTTTTGTTTAGTGGCCTAGGAAGGTGGCTCAGTGGTAGAGTGCTTGTTTATCATGCATGAGAAGAATAGCCATATTGTGGAGTTCCTTTCAATGTGTATACTATTTTAGATAGATATTAAGATGTACTTAAGAACCATAGCTTGTATAAAGGTAAGAGTTGTGTTTTTCTGGGAAGAAAGTCTTTAACTTACATTATGTAATGGTGTGTGTGAGTCACCAAGTGGTCTCTACATCTTTGTCATTCTCTTGAAATTTGCCTTGGGTTTAGTGCAATGCTCAGACCATCTCAAAAGACACATTTGGCATTTGTCAAAAATGACAAATCAAAGAGAGGTACTGGTGACTCACAGCTATAAGCCAATCATGAGGTTTGATGTGAGAGGATTGAACTTCAAAAGCCAACCTGGGTAGGCAAATCTGAGTCTCTTATTAATTAACAAGGAAAACAAATGAAAAACAAAAACAGGAGGAGCCCGGCACCAGTGACTCATGCCTGTAATTCTAACTACTCAGGAGGCTGAGATCTAAGGACCATGGTTCAAAGCCAGTCCGGGCAGGAAAGTCCATGAGACTCTTATCTCCAATAAATCACTAGAAAACCGGAAGTGGCACTGTGGATCAAGCAATAAAGTGCTCGCTTTGAGCTGAAAACCACAGAGATAGCGCCCAAGCTCAGAGTTCAAGCCCCATGACAGGCCAAAAACAAACAAAAAGGAAAACAAAAATATCCACAAAGAGAGATTTAGCTCACAAAGTAGAGCACCACTTGTGAGCAAAAATCAGCCAATCAAAAATATGAGCTGGGTTTAGGGATTTAGCTCCTGCAGGAGCATTTGCCTGGCAAGTACAAGTTCTTGAGTTCCATCCTACCTACTCAGGATGCAGAAATCTGAGAATGTTATTTCTAAAGCATCCCTTGCAGAATCACCACAATGCAAGAAGTAGAGCTATGGATCAGGTGGTAGAACACTGGCCATGAGTGAAAAAACCTAAAAGAAAGAACACAGGCCCTGAGTTTAAGACCCAAGATCTGAACACACATGCACACACACACACACACACACACACACACACACACACACACACACACACACACACACGAAGAAAAATTGCTAATTTAGTCCAAATGCACATACACACGTGCAAGTACTTGAGTAAGTTTCAAAGATGCGGAAACATGTATGATCACTGTTTGTAATACAAAAAAATACCATGTCCCATTAGTTCATAGCAGAGAAGGAAGGCATGTGTCATTTTACCCTCAGAGAACTGCTTTAGGGGACATTTTGGGCAATTCTTCCATTAAGACACCTATATACTACTGGAGAGTCAAAAGTGGCAAGTTCCTCAAGAACCAGAAATTCACATTTCACCCCATCCAAGGGACCTACAGTTCCAAGAGCATCTTTGCACTCACTCTTCAGGGAATCAACAGTACCTAAAAATGGTGAATAGGGAGAAGGAGCAGGGAGGCCCGGGTTCTCTGTGCAAATGGTTTCAAAAGGGACTTTCCTGAGTAGAGACACAAGGATAAGCAGGTGGAGGTGAGGGAGGGGAGCAGAGATTATGAGGGCACCAGTTCTAAAAGAGGCACCACATCCTGGGATACAGGCATGTGCAGACAGGGTACTCCCTAGAAAGATATCTCTGGATGAGGTCAGGGGACAGGAGAGGGCAACAGAAAAAACTGATTATAAAATATGGAATGTAGAAAGAAGTGTCTCATACTGTGGTACCAAGGGCTCTGGGTTCTATTTCTGACTCCATTGAGTGGACAACTCTATCCTCACAGCCTCAATTTACCCCACCTGGGAGAAAAGTGGGAAGAAGCACAGACTGACTGTTCAAGTGCTGCTGCTGAGGATAACTACCAGAGGAGGAGGAAGGAGAAGGAGCCATAGATTTGAAGTAAACCCAGATTGGGGTGGGAGACTGGGAAGCAGCATTCTGTCTGCACCATACCAAGCACTCAGCTGTCTGGCTCCTGACTCCTCAGGGTTCCATTAGGCTGCCGCTTATGGTGCAGAGCCCAAAGCCCCATGATGACAGGATGACCACCAGTAATGGAGGCATCACTTGCAGAAGATGCTCCACCTTCTGCTTCTTCAGAACCAATCAGTCCCACCGACGCTACAGCCTTGCTCCAAGCCCAGGCATGTCCACATGGTGGCAGTGGCAACAACTCAGCAAAAGGGAGTCACCCAGGCACCAGCCTCACTCCATCCCCACTTCCTGTCTGCCATTCATAGGCTAGCAAACCTAATGCTACCACTTAATCGACACAACAGGGGGGAGTTACTGCCACTAACCCCATAACTGGGCACTATGGAGTCCTTAGAATCAAGATTCTCCCTTCTACACTTGTTACAGAATGACTATATCTGTCGACCTTGGCCTTCTTCTGAAGTTCTAGTCTATCCACGTATTATCTGTGAGTCTGATGTCAGATATTCCCCTCCTCAACCGAAATGGTGCACCATGCTACTTCGTAGCTCCCCCACCCTCCTGCCAAAGTGTGGTGAGAAAGAGCTAGAATTGGGTTGTTGAGTTTTAAGTGGTACCTTGGTGCTAGTAAGCAGGGTGCGTTTTGGTGGCTCAAGTGTATCCCAGGGATCGATTCCTCCTCACAGCTTCCTCTGTGGCTGTGAGCTATCCTGGGAGTGGCGAGCTTCTCAAGTTTTGCAGATACTGCTGGAGCCCTGTCATTGCTTCATGCTCAAAGCTAACACTATCATTTTGAGCCACAGCTTCACTTGTGGGTTTTGTTGCTGTTGTTGTTTGTAGATAATTGGAAATAAGAATCTCAGGGACCTTCCTTCCCAAGCTGGCTTCCAATCTTGATCCTCAGCTCCCAGCCTTCTGAGGAGCTTGGATAAAAGCCCTGAGCAATTGATGCCTGGTTAATCTCTTTTTTTTAATTTGATAATTTTTGCCTTCTTTTGATTTCTTACCCTATCAAAATATGTGTGCAATACCTTTTCCACACACTCAAGGCTCTCTATCACCCTGACCCTTGACTCTTTCCTGGAGGCTGTTCTACAAAAGTTCCCTCGACCACTATGAACTCTATGAGTGGCCCATATGCTAAATGTTCAGGGCAAAGGTGGTAGAGGAGTCAGAGATGCCCGCAGGGATTGGGGAGGGGGAGGGCGGATACAGAAGAAAATGAGCACTGCAGGTATGTACAGCATCAGTGCAGGAGCAGGCAGCCCAGGGGATTGATGATGTGGGCACACCTGGAGGCAGGTGGGGCCAACCTGGAGACAATGGTGCTTCTGCTGCATCCATGGCTGCATTGCTGCTATTACCTCTGCAGGGAAGGTGCGCCTTGGCTTTGCCTAGAGCCTGAGGACGAAGGGCAGCTGCTGGCTAACCAGGACTTGCTTCCTGGCCTCTGGCTCATCCTGCAGCTGCCTGAAATTCAGATAGGCCACTCCGAGGAGGTTGGGCATATGCCCAGGCACTAGCTGTCACGCTGAGGCCCTAGACCTGGTGGAGAAGCCGGTCCTCGGGGGCTCAACTGACAGCATGGGACTCAGGCTGCTGATTAGCAGCATCTGGTGCTCACAGGCACTGGACAGGGCCCACAGGCCAGTCCTCAGGAGGCGGGAGCAGGACCAGGCATGGTGCGATGGGCCAAGGCTCCTGAGTCCCTGAGGACTTGCCGTCCTAGTCCCTGCTGCTGCTGGTGCCCAAGCCCAAGGAGCGCACACTGCTAGCTTAGAGGTTCTCTGACCAGTGGCACCCCCACTCCGCCGTGGGGCTTCCCAAGGACTCAAGCCTGAGATGGATTCTGGGTGCCAAAGGCCTCATGTGCAGCCTGCCTCCCTTTCAACTGCAGCCACATTGAAGATTACAACACGTGCTAACTTGGCTCCACTGTGCAGCTTCAGGGCTGAAGAGGTGGAACAGCGGCCAACAGACCCTCTCAGTGGCTGTATTGAAGGCCAGAAGGCAGTGCCCCTGGCGCCCCATCTTGGACAAAAGAACCAGGCATGGCAGTGGTGGCTGGGCTAGATCGGCCTAGCAAACCATTTAAGTACGATTTATTTGCGAGTACACTGTTTTCTTGATGTGTGTAAAGCATTAGTTTTGTTAGGTGAATAGGTGTACATGTCTACATTCTGACCAGATTCATCTAATTGAATATTTTTATTGATTTACTTTATTGGTATTATAAAGAGCATGTACAGAGGGATTACAATAAAATGAGTAAGGTAATGAATACACTTCCATTTGTACAGTGTCTTCTGTTCCCTCACTCTTTCCCAGCCCCTTCCTCCCATTAATTAAACATTTAGAGAATTCTCTAAAGGAAACATGGACTAATGTAAAATGAAATCTTTATTACAGTAGAGGCTTCACCCAATCACATTTATTTTTTTGTAGAATAGAGAAATCTATTTTCTGCAATGAAGAAACAGCCATGAGCTATCCTTGGAGACTGGAGGGAAGTTGCTGAGCAACCTAACCTGGGCACTAAGGAGAAGATCAATTGGCCTGAAAGGATGTCTGAAAGGACAGAGCTGCAGCTAGGTGAGATGATCAAGCAGGTCCAGAGCATTGTAGATGTGACATACTTACTTCCCTACTGGTGATATTCACATGCCATACATAGTTTTATTTGCTGTATAAAAGAAAGGAAAGTTTAAAAAATTAGAGAATTTTCCAATGAAAAGGCAAGCCTTACTAACATTTATGTTGTGGTCAATAATAAAGAATGACAAAAGGTTCAGTATAAATAAAATACTGTGAAGATACTCTTTTATGAATCATGAAATTTGGTCCATGGAGCACAAATCTAACTTTATATGTTTTACAGTCCTGGGATATAATACATACAGTGATACTGAAGTTTTCTGCTATCATTAGAAAAGGTATCTTTCCACACTGTGAAATCCTACATGATTTAGCACTAATTAAGAAGTAAAGTGTCCTATTCTATTTCATTAAAGAAAAATAATTGTTTTGTTTGGCCCCAAATGGCAAGTTATTATCGATGATTATGAACTATTTTGAACCTAATAAAGCTGTTTTGAATTTGAGTTCATTTTTTTTCTGCCAGTTCTTCTGGGACATGAACTCAGTGACTGGGTGCTGCCCTGTGGCTTTATAACTCTTAGCTAACATTCTACTGCTTGAGCTACAGCTACAGTTTTTTTTGCAGGTTTGTTTTTCACTGGTTGAGATAAGAGACTCACGGACATTTTTGCACCAAATGGCTTCAAACCATAATCTTCAAATCTCAGCCTCCTGAGTGCTTGTATTACAAGTGTGAACCATCAGTGTGTGACTTTTGTTTTGCTATTTCATAGTAAATTTTCTCAAATGAGCCTAGAAAATGTATCAATTTGTGCTTCTATGAATGAGTGAAAGCATTTATTTCTTCTGTGAAGTTTCACAAACTAAAGAAGATTTAAGAGTCCTTTTTTTCAGATCTGACAAGCAAACTAAGGTCCTGACACTTGCCAGCAAGTGCTCTTCCATTTAGCAAAATCCCCAACACTAAAATCAGGATTCCTAACTCTAAATAACACAGGATTCAGAGACTCAGAGGAAACTAGTTTGTTGACCACTGAATAGAATAAAAACAAATCACAAGATGAAAGTTCATGAAGGCTGAGAAAATGTAAGCTCAGACAAATAACTCTGTTCTTCTCCCTGCTTCCTGTCTTCACCATTTTTAAACCAGTCCTGGGGCTTGAACTCAGAGTCTGGGCATTTTCCTGAGCTTTGTTTGCTTAAGTCTAGCACTCTACCACTTGAGCCACAATGTACTTCTAGCTTTTTCTGTTTATATCTTACTGAGGAATCAAACCCAGGGCTTCATGGCTGCTAGGCAAGCACTCTCCCACTAAGCCATATTCTCAGCCCTCACTTTTTATTCTTGAGACAAGTTATTCAACTTCAACTCAAGCTGGACCATGTCCATTGTTTTTAGTATTAATTCACTTAGGAGAATATGCGGTGTACAGTTTGCTTGTACCAATGTCTGCCATCTAATTATTTCTTGGTGTAGGCCTCTAAGTTGGGTAGTGTATGATTTCAGTTCTTCAGTTTCACAGTGGTAGAGATAAAAGTGTTAGAACGCAGGGTTAGAATGCCTCTTATTACATACCTACATACCTGGACGCACAAATGCTTACTCATTGATTGAGAATGGGATTGTTTATTTTTGTCCAGTTGTAGTGCTTGAACTCAGAATTGAGCACTGTCCCTTAGTTTCTTTTGCTCAAGGTTAGTGCTCTTCCACTTGAGCCACCTTTTCTGTTTATTTGGTACTGAGGAATCAAACCCAGGGCTTCATGCATACTAGGCAAGCATTCTACCACTAAACTGCATTTCCAGCTGAGAAGGGGATCTTGATAATTGTTTCCTATGCAATCTTGGACTCTGCTTTCCAAGTAAGCATTTTATAGGGGTGAGGACTACACTAATAGTAATTTCTAAATTTTTATATATTTCATTTTTCCCCTTTTTATTGGTAGTACTGCACCTAAAAGTGGTTCATCCTGTGTATCAGGATGTGTGGAGTGATGGAAGAGATGAGTCTCATAAAGATACCTTGTTTGAATATACGAAAATTTCATAATCAAATCCCTTGGAAGAATGTGTGCTAATCAAAAAGTGAGAAAAAAATCACTACAGCTTTATGTGGTATTTTTCTTAGCTCATATGCTAGTAGGTGTTTTTTTTTTAATTTTGAAAGTAACAGATTTTTGGTTGTATATAAATGTCATAATTCAAATCTAGGGTTTAAATTTTTCTCCCCAATCCATCTGCATAACCATATACCCCATTCCCCAAAGAATTCCATTGTCAGATATATATTGCCAGAACATTTCCCATGCATATACAAATATCTATGTCCATGAGTATAAAATACACACATTACCGATTATATCATATATAGGTTGCTTCTCACTTGAAAGCGCATCCTGTGGTGTTCAATGTATATGTCATATTGTACAGAATTAATCAGCCTGTACATGATCAGCGGCAATTTCAATGGTTTTATATTATTTTAGACACATCTCATTCCTGCTAATGTTTTTCCACTAGTGAAGTACAAGAATATCATTGAAGCATAAAGGAAGTGGCTAGTTTCCCATGCCCTCCCCTCCCCCGCCATTCTAATTTGTGATAGAGACTGCCAAAGAAGTATGGCTATAAATTCTTTTTAAAAATTAAGGACATTCTGTCAAGAAGCTACTCTCTTTTAAGAGAATGTGAAATTCAGTAGGAGTTAACATTTGTGAGCATTAAATATTGACATATGACTGTGTTTTCTAATATATAATTAACGTTGTGTGTGTGTGTGTGTGTGTGTGTGTGTGTGTGTGTGTGTGTGTGTGTGTGTGTGTGTGTGTGTGTGTGTATGTACTGAACCTGAAGGTGAATTCAGTGCCTGAGTGCTGTCCTGGAGCCTTTGTACTTGAACCACACCTCCATTTCCTATTTGTGGTGTTTAACTTGAGATTAAGATTTCCTGCTTGTCCTGACTTGGATAATCACATCTCAGGCTCCTGAGTAATTAGGATTACAAGCCTGAGCCACAGATGGCTAGCCATTATAATCCTCTGGTTCTCAGAATGACACTTCTCTTTTTTTGCTTCAAAAACTGGCAGTGGCTACTTGATTGGCCTGGATAGGAACATCTTCAGGGATTGTGGTCGGGGTTTTAGAATAGAATGCAAGTAATACCTTCCCCAGCAGCTAATCTCCATCCTCATTACTTCTAAATAAAACTTATAAATTGAGAAATTTGCTTTCACACTTGAATTTCTATTAAACATATTGCCTTATTATTGCACAAAATAATGGACTCCATTATATTTTCATATATTTTTATAATATTCACTTTCATCATCCACTTTTGCCTGTCTCCTCCCATTGTTCCCCCGTTTTTACATTTTTCCCTGTCTCCTTCCCTCTCTCTTGCCCTCTCTCACTCTTTTCTCCCTCTCTCTTTTCCTCTCTCATTCTCTGCCTGCCTCTCTGCTAGTATTTGCTTTTCACTTTTTGCCTGCATTCCACCTTTTAAGCAAAGCTTCAAGTTCTGGCTTTATGCAGGTGAATTGGAATTAAGATTTTTTGCCAGGCACCGGTGGCCCTCACCTGTAGTACTAGCTACACAATATGCTGAGATCTGAGGTTCTGGCTTCAAAGCCAGACCAGGCAGGCAAGTCCATGAGACTCTTATTTCTAATTAATCACCAGAAAACCAGAAATGGCTTTGTGGCTCAAGTGGTAGAGTGCTTGCCTTGAGCTGAAGAGCTGATGGGTAGTGCCCAAGTCCAGGGATCAAGCCCCATGACTGACCAAAAAATAAGTAAATAAAATATTTTCATAGATTTTTCTGTCAAAACATGATCATAAATTAAATTTATTCACAAAGATACTATAGGAATTTAATTTTGTTGGGCAATTAACAACTATTTAAATTATTTTTGACAAATTATAATGAATCATGCTTTATGAATCTCATCTTATTCTGAAATATTATAAAAACAGTAGAGTTCTTCTACAGGATTCCAACCTAAAGGGAAGCCCTGTTCCATATCAGAAGTATATATCAACCATTTCTTTCTCCTGTACTCACCTTATCTTACATCTACTCATTTATTATTTTTATTTGTCAATTATCTTTAAGTAGTTGTACAAAAGAAGTGCCATGTAACAAAGCAGTTTATGAAAACAGTGCGTATTGATCCATGCCACCCTTTCAACATACAACCCCCCGACACACCCCTTCCCTTACTTTTCTTAGTTTTGTGGTATATGCAATGAATTCCTTTTTAGAAAAGTAATTTAGTTTATAATTATTATAAAGAGGTTGTGTAGAGGGATTTCAATTTCATGAAGCAGATAAATACATTACCTTTCATACAGCATCTTCTGTTCCCTCACTCTCATCCAATGAGCTCATTTACATTCTGTCCCTTCCTCCCTTCATTTGTCTACCCTTTCCATACCCTCCTCTTTAATGCACCCAATTCTTGGTATTGATATTTTCAGGCTTTGACCTAGTCTTTCTAAAGGTTATAGTATTTGGGCCACATTGGCAGCAGCGATGGTGGAGCAGGAAGGCTCCCAGAATGAAGACAACAATCACATGCAAGGTAAACTGCGTGGAGAAGGGCACGCCAGAAGTACTGGACCCTCTTCTTCAGGTACATGTCACAGAGTAAGCCCTCTGGGGCTCAGGAGTTCATGTGCTCGGGAGCACACTCCTGTTCTTCCCTCATGGCCAGCAAAAAAGCACAGCAGCACTGTCCATGTTGGTGTTGGAGTCCTCAAAGAAGGCAGAAGTGGATGTAGTGTCTGGCTAGGATGTTCAGTTTGATGGACCCCACTGATCCAGAGCCTTGAAGTGTTCGAGTTGGGGTTCCTGGAAACAAGGGCCACCCATGGTTCCATTTGTTTTGGGCATTGACTGTGAGGAAAGCGAGAACTACTGGGAACCTTGATACTACTTTCTACACTCCACAGTGTTGGCTCTGCCAACATGCTGGTGGAGGACTCCATGGCCCAAAGCTTCCCAGGCAAGTGGACATGCTCGTGTCCCAGGCAGTGCTGCAGTTTCTCTATTGGAAAAACAAAAGCAGGTCTGTGGTCTTCTTCATGTATGCATAGAAGTACCATCCAACAAACACGGGTCACCCTCTGTCCAATCCCTGCTCCACTTCATCTGGTTTCTGCTGTGAACCATGGAAGACGCCAAGCTGTCCGTATTCATGGTGCTGTGTTAGTAGTGCCAGCCCTCCCTGTGCAGGCACCTGATGCATGACAAGTATCTCAACAGGACAGAACAGGACAGGACAGTTCTCCCTTAGGGTGCACCCAAGCTTTCGTCTTCCTATGGTGGTGCTAGGCCACCTCCTGGCCTCCATTATTTACTCTATCACCTAAAATGTTCTTTCTTATTTATGCTCTATGTATTAAAATTTTCTTCAAAGACAAGATAAACTGTTCATGGCTTTCATACTCACTGCTCTAAATCCTGAGATGCTTACATTATGCCATTCTGCTTTGAGTAAAGACCCTCCAAATGGATTTTATAGAACCTTTCAAATGTTATACAAAAAATAAGGACTAAGTAAGTGATGAATAAAGTACTTAATGGTTAGAAGACTCAATGTCCTGAAACAATTCGCCTTAATTGCTCAGTACATGGAATAAAATTCCAGACAAAATTCAGCTCGGTATTTTTTTAAAGAAACTTTTAAGGGCTGGCAAGGTGGCTCAGTGGTAGAGTGCTTGCCATGCATGCATGAGGCCCTGGGTTCGATTTCTCAGCACCACATAAGCAGGGGAAAAAATCCGAAAGTGGCGATATGACTCAAGTGGTAGAGTGCTAGCCTTGAGCCTAAGAGATGAGGGACAGTGCCCAGGCCCAGAGTTCAGGCCTACGACTGGACCAAAAAAAAAAAAAAAGAAACTTTTAAGAGGGCAGCTACTATTTCTTACCTTTCTAAAGAAGTATTTTTGTATAATCAAAATGATCTCTTCAAAGTTTTAGGAAAAGTCAATAATAAATTCATCAATGCCTAGAGTTTTCTTTATTGGAATGCATTTAAAAGTACATTAACGAAATATGTGTAGATTCTGTTTGTTTTTCTCTTTCTTCCTTAAGTAGGTTTGATACATTTCATTTTAGCTAGTACTCTACCCACTAAGCTATGCCTTTAATGCATAATTTCGGGTTACTTAAAATGCCAGAAAAGATAATAGTGATAATAATTTTATTAAGACCTTCACCCATCTAGATACCCATGTTTGGTTTGTTTGGGTTTGTATTCTATCAGTATATTTGTATTTCATAAGGTTTGTTTTTGTTTTTGTGCTGTTCCTTGAGCTTGAAATCAGTACCTTGCCCTCTCGAAACTGGACATTGTTAGCACACACCGGTAATTCTAGATACTCAGAGAGCTGATATCTGAGAATCCCGGTTTCAATCCAGCCCAAGAAGGAAAGACAAAGGGTTTCTTATCTCTAAATAATCCCCCAAATAAATTTCCAGCATTTTGGGTGTTAATTGGAGATAGGAGTCTCACAGATTTTTCTCCCCTGGTTGGCTCTGAAACAAAATCTTCATCTCTTTGCCTCCTGGGTAGCTAGGATTTCAAGCCTGAACTTATACTCTTTTATTCTTCTATTGTCTTCTATTCTTCTTTTGCTCCCCTATGAATATTTAAGAATCACTTTATTAAGAGGTTTAAAAATCCTGCTTTTGAACACAGCAGAGAACATCAATGAAAATAAAAGCTGTGTCTGCTCAAGGGTAAAACACCGCCCTTGAGGGAAAATGCATAAGTGAGAAGGTAAGGTCCTGAGTTTAAACCCCAATATCAGCACTCAAAAACGTTGTTTTCCTTGAGCTTTATATTAAATTGCCCAGAAAAACAGCATTGTAGTAATATTTAGCATTACTATTACAATCATCAGCTATATTTATTGATGTTATTCCTTTATTTTCCTAAATTTTACTTACACATTTATATCCAGTAATGGAAAGACAAGATTACTGTTTCACAAGTATTTATGGCAGTTGAATATATGGATGAGAGGTGCATAAAAGTAGTTTGGATTGAAAATAGATATTTGCAAGCTCTTCACATAAGGAAATGATAATTGAAGAAGCTGTGAGCATGTATAAAATAAGCTACAGAAACCAGCAAGGAAAGATAAGGCATGATTCTGGAGAGCAAACAATTTTGGAAGAATAGAAAACAAGGAAATTATGTAGCTTTTGGTAAGAACTTTGTAACCCACCTACAAAGTAGACACATTTGATCCCTTATTACTAGTAAAAGGCATTTCAGTTAACTTTATTTTACAAAGTTAAACATTATTAACATTTAATTTTAACTCTTTTAGTTAAGCAATTAGTGTAGCCATGTGCCAGTAGCTCATGCTTATAATTCTAGCTATTCAGAGGGCTGAGATCTCCAGATCCTAGCTCAAAGTCAGGTTGGACAGGAAAGTCAGTGGGATTCTTCTCTTCAATTAACCACGAGAAAATTAGAAATGGCACTGTGGTTCAATGTGGCAGCAATAGCCTTGCTATTAATCTCAGAGATAGAACTCAGGCCCTGAGTTCAAGCTTTCTGAAATGATTCTTAAAATACTTGTTCTCAGTAATTCTTTAACTTGCCTAGAAGAAGGTTTTAAACTTTGGGTTTTTTTATTTCATGTTGTCAGCATGATTTTTTAAGATATGCAGAGAAAAAAAATAGTATTTATATTCATGTGAAGCACATGGGCAACAAAGATGGCGCTGAGAGTGAGTTGAGTGGGCAGTGGAAATCAAAACGAAGGTGAAGGTTACCCCCTCTGACTCGGGTGTCCCTGACTCTCCTAGGCCCCTCCCTATTCCCCTGATTCAGAGTGGGGTGGTATGGTGCCCTCCGTGACCTGCAAGAGAGATCTGTAAGACTCGGACCCCTATCAGCCTTCCATGGAGAGGCCGAGGGCTGGAGAAGTAACCTACTCGGAGGCCTGCCCTTTAATGAAGTGCCACTTGGGAGCCTGGACCCTTGGCCACAGGATTCACTTCCCCAAGCATATCCAGTCAATCTGGCACCTGGAGCTAACAGGCCATTGGAATGGGATCCAGGCAAGCTAAGGACCTTAAAGAGTTCCACAAGACGTTGGTGGAGGATGGCCCAAACTCTCCTTGGGCCCTTACCCTATTATAGGACATTGATTATCACCTGTGTGTCCCTAAGGACTGGCTAGATGTTGCCAAAGCTGTCCTCAATAGTTCTCAGTTTATTAAATGGTGTGCTTTCTTTAAGGAAGAATGCAGATTGCGAGCAGAGAATAACCGGCAGGCTTAACCCATGATACCTATTACTTTTGCCATGTTAACAGGGACAGGAGAAGGGTACTCCACTGGCGTCCAAAAGGCCACAATACCTGGCCTGTACCATGACCAGGTGATGCAGGCTGGACTTGCTGTTTGGTACAAACTGGATGATGGGCCCACTGAGACCCCCATAGCAGGAGTGAGGCAAAAACCTGGTGCACTTCTAGCTGAGTTTGTAGACTGATTCCAAAAGAGTATAAACCACAAGCTGCCCACAGGGAACCTATGAGATCAGTTTGTAAAGCTGCTGGTCTGGGAAAGAATGAATGCAGACCACCGCATGGCCTGTGCAAGATTGAGAAAGAGTACCCTGAGCAGATGGGTGGTGGCCTCTCAGGATGTGTGAATGCAACAGCACCAGTCCCAATCACTAGCTTTAGCCTTACTGGCTTAGACATCTGCAATGAGGCTATTACCCAGGCATTGGCAGCCCGGACCAAGAAACCCTAAGACCATTGGGGAGAGAACTTGTTTTAAATGCAGGCAGGAGGGGCACTTTAAGAGGGACTGTTTAAAACAATCCCCTGCCAAACGGCATGGGGGGGGGCAGAATCACTCCCTACACCCTGCCCCAGGGGCAGGAAGGGATTCCATTGGAAAAAAGTATTGTCGATGCAAGTTTGGTTTAGATGGCCAGCCTTATCTAGGTGGAGCAGTGGCCATTGACCAACCTAAACTTGTAGCCCTCTACCTTTTGGTAGTGGAACAGATAAATGTTGGGCACATATGCCCTTCTATGAGTCCTTAGAACACTCCTGTATTTATTATTCAAAACGACTTTGGGGCTTGGCATATGCTCCAAGATCTATGTAAGGTAAATGAAAGAATGGAGCTAGTAGGAACACCCCTAAGAGGCATGCCCTGGACTCCTGCTATATGTTCAGAATATACCTCAGTTGTCATTGATATTAAAGACCGTTTTTTTTTCTATCCCCCTACATCCAGATGACTGCAAGAAGCTTGTTTTCTGCATCCTTTTTCTTAATTTTTCCCAGCCTGACCGGAGGTTTCAATGGATAGTGCTGCCACAGGGAATGGCCAATAGCACGGCCTTTTGCCAATAATACTTGTCCACACTTTTAGGGCCCGTGCTGGGTTCAGATACCTCCCTTGCTTATGCCTACATGGATAATATAATTTTGGGGCACCAAGACCTGGGAAGCCTGGAGGGCCTTCTGGCCCAGGTTCTCACCATGTTGAAAACGCCCTCAATAAAATTCAAAAGGTATCTCCTTTTAATGTGCTCAGAACCCATCATATCTTGACTCAGGCCAGCCCCCTTAAGCATTTGCTGGATTTTCCAGTCTCGCTAACTTTAACCCAACTTCAGAGTCTTTTAGGGGAATCAATTGTCTGTTGCCATGGGTTGCTGTCCCTACAGATAATCTTGTGACCTTATTTGCCCTACTAAAAGACAGGACACCACAAGAAGTTATTACAATTACAGACAGTCATCGGGCAATACTTTTGTGGTTCCAAAAAGCCCTGGATGAAGTTTCCCTGAGGAGGTATTCTATTTTTGAACCCATTTCCTTTTGGTTGTTTGCAGGTGTCACATAAATTTCTGCAGTTTTAACTCAAAAGGGGGAGCCATTCGAGTGGGTTCACACTCCCCTGGGGGGCACACCTTAGGTGTACTCTCAGGCAGACCAACTTGCAGATGCTATTGTCAAGGGAAAGACCCAAGCCCAAAGGCATTATGGCCTTGACCATCACTCCATTGTTTTTTCTTTTCAGATGGCAGACATTGAGTTGTTCACTCGAGCCAATGCTCATCTTGCTCTTTCATTGGAGGGATTTCTAGGCCAAATTGACCGCCATTATGGGCCATCCAAATGGACTGTCTTGTTATGGCAACTTCCTCTAAAATGCCACCTCTATTTTCTCATACGCCTATTCCTGGCACTCTCCATGCTTTTACTGATGGAGGTAAAGCAGGTTCTGTGTATGCAGCCTTTGAGGAATAACAAAACACCCGGAGTCAACAAAGATTTAAACCTTGCAAAGGGACAGCACAATATAAAAATGCTTGCTGTAATTATGGCACTCCAGGTCATTCAAATACCTTTTAATTTTTATTCTGATGGCCTATATATGATTAACTTGCTCCCTCATTTTCCCCAAGCGCATATTAAGCTGGATGAAAACCCTATTTCTCCTCTTATGGTTACCCTTAAGGGTCTATTAGAAGGATGCGGAGCCCCTATTCATATTCAATACATATTCAACATTTGAGAGGGCATTCAAAACTTCCTGGTTTTTTATCCCTAGGCAATAATTGGGTAGACCAGTTTGCTACTGGCTCACAAGCATTATTGTTACAAGAGGCTACCTGTTTGCATGATTTAACCCACATTAATTGGAGAGGTCTTCAACATAGATTTCCTTAGATTCCTGTAAAGGATCTCAAAAGAATTGTACATACCTGTAAAACATGCCAGCTCTTCTTAAAAATATCCCCATTACAACCACCAGGGGTAAATTCCAGAGGACTTAAACATAATGTCCTCTGGCAAACGGATGTTCCTCATTTCCTAGCCTTTGGTAAGTTTCAATATATCTTTGTATCTATAAATACCTACTCAGGAGCATGCTGGGCCACAGCACATACACATCTTCTTCAATGCTTTGGAACCTTGGGTCTACCAGCACAAGTTAAAACAAAAAATGGACCCTGTTTTGTTAGTAAAGCAATGTCAGAATTTTTTTAACAAATGGCATATTAATCATTCTGCAGGAACTCCCTATAATTCCCAAAGTTCAAGTAATTATAGATAGAAATCTCCAGTGTCTTGAAGAGCAATCATTAAAACAAAAAAGGGAGTTAGCCCCATATGTAGTTATAGGTAGCTTTGTTTACCATTACCATTTTAAACTTTTCAAAAGGGGCAACTGAATCCAGATTTCAGAAGCTCTGAGGACCACCAAACCTTAAGGAAAGTCAGATGGAAGGATCCCCTGCCCTGACACAACAATGGAGAGGACCTGACCCCCTAGATACCATGAGCAGGGCCTTTGGATGCGTTTTTCCCATAGGGGAGAAAGCCTCCATTTGGATCCCTGCCAGGAACCTTAACTATTTACCCATTTTCTCTATACAGGAGGATGCCCAAGATAAACTAACCAACAAGGAAAGTAAAACAGCTATGGTGGCTGAGGCTTGTGTATAAAAGAGGGAAAGCAAAAAGATAATTACTAACCATCCCCAAGGGCAACCAGCGCTTGAGAAGGTCTTGTGTTCTCTAACAATTGCAGATGGTGATATTCCAACTGTTGGCTGTCCTGACCTTCCCAGTCCCAGCAATGGCTCTATGGAATCTGCATCGATCTCAACGGGTGACCTGTGCAGTGATCAGCTCTGGCAATGCAGAAATAATCAAATAAATTGTCTTTAGAACTTTTTCAAACCCACAGGGAAATACCCGGATTAGAACAAGCCCCACCTTTGGACTCTGAAGAGGCAAAGATTGCTATCCCATCCCTGACTAATGTTAAAGGACTGCTAATGACATTTCTTGGCCTGGTAATGCTTTTGCTGATGGATTTTCTATGCCTCCTTGCATTATATGTGCACTGCAAAACTCTTACGAGCTCAGCCAGCCAGTTACATAAGATCAAGATCAAAGTGAATGAATTTCCCCCGAGAGGAATCGCGGCCAGAGATGGGTAAGAGCGGGTGTCAGTCTGACCAACGTAAGACAGGGCCTTTAGCTTTGCTCCGAAGAAGTTCCCAATGATGGGTAAGGCAGCAACGCAATCCACCCAACCTATGACAGGCAGGTTCTCTTCTTTAAACAAAGACAGGGTGTTGGGAACTGACAGTAAAGCTCAAAGGTCATCTTGACCCCTGTGCTCACTTAAAGGCACATACAAGGAACTGGCTTAGATAAACCACACCAGGTGAATGGAACTGCTTTGCTATGTCTGCAGTTTGATTTAAATTTTCCTTGTTTTTCTGGACTATAGTAGAATGGCCTGAGTATAGGGGCCCACGAGAATGCACCTTGCCGCATGTATGGAACTCCCAATACCCAGGCTGCTCTCATGTTCGGAAGAGGACAACCTTATGAGATAGTGACTTTTATATATGTTCAGGAATTAATTGAACTGTTTTGGACATTTCTAACTGTGGTGGAGCTGATGTTTATTACTGTGCTAGGTTGGGATGTGATGTAACAGGGACAAGCTCTTGGATCATGCAGAAGGGCCCTCCCTATCCTTGTCTGCCAAATCTCGCCCACCAGACTTGCCTCAAACCTCCTGCATGGCCAATGCTATTCTTTCCAATGTAATCCTGTTAAAATAACCTTTACAGTAGAAGGAAAAGAATTACTAACTGGGAGATGGGTCTGCCATTAAAACAAATAAAGGGGAATCTGTGGAGCACGTGGACAGCAAAGATGGCACTGAGAGGAAGTTGACTAGGCAGAACCCAATTTGCTGTAGAGCAAATTGGGCAGCAAAGATGGCATTGAGAGGGGTTGAATGGGCAGAGCCCCATTTGCTTTACCTTCAGTGCATAACCAGCCTGTGGAAAATAAGGTTCATGATAGGGTGTGAACTTTACAGTAATTGGTTCCTTTTCCTTCCCTCCCATGCCACTGGGTCTTTTTTGCTTTAAAAAGTGCTTGCTGTGTGTTAATAAACGAGTTTTACTACTTGACATGACTCCCCGCTGCTTCTAATTGTCTCCCAGGCGAAGCATGGCTGGGGAATGGGCGAGCGACCGCATTCACCATTCCTCAGACCCTGTCCATCTTTGTTGGATGGACAAAGACCCAACATAGTCATAATTGGTTTGGTTTCCTTTGTATTACAGATTGCCTCTACACCCAGAGATCAGCTGTAAAGCAGATGGCCAAATCCTGGCTCGTGGCAATGAAGATGGATTTGTGTTTCGTTTATCAAATAAACAAACTTATGAAATGGTAGCCTTTATATATAACACCTTAATAGTAACCATAAAATTATTATTAATATTAATATTATTATTATTAAGTTTTGTCAGTTGTTGTAATTGAACTGCGGGCCTGGGCGCTGTCCCTCAGCTCTTCAGCTCAAGGCTAGTGTTACCACTTGAGCAACAGTGACACTTCACATTTTCTTTACCTTTAATTGGAGATAAGAGTCTCACAGACCCTCATTTCTCAGCCTCCTTAGTAGCTGGGATTATAGGTGTGAGCCACTGGTGCCCGGCAGTAAAATTCTTTTGGAAAAGAGAAAACCCATGATTGTACTTTTAAAATATCACAATTTGGCAAGTGTATCTGTAACATAAGTTGTATCAAGAAACCATAGGCAACTATCAGTTTTAGGTCTACTATGTCTTGTCGAATGCCAGATATTATTTCATTAATTTATTTTACTTTTTCCTACAAAGTTCATTATGAATGTCCAACAGCACAATTTTCTAGTGAGTATAAAGAACTCTTCAACATATTTATTCCAACAAACAGCATTTTGCACCTTTTTTTAACTTTGACGATCCTAGAGCTTGAGATCAGGGCCTGGGCAATCTCTCTGAGGTTATTTTGCTCAAGGTTATCATTCTACTAACTGAGCCACAGCACCACTTCCAGTATTTCTGCTTATGTCACACTGAGGAATCAAATAAAATGTTTTATGCATGCTAGGCAAGCATTCTAAAACTAACCACATTCCCAGTCGTTGGGACTTTTGTTGTTCTTGTTGTTTTAAGATAGAGTTTTTCTATGTGTCTTTCTGTTGGCCTAAAACTTAGGCTGGTCTCAAGCTAATTTCTAAATCAGCCTCTCAAGATCGGAGATTACAAACATGGACCACCATATTCAGCTCAGGATTCCTTGTGAGAGAATAGTATTTTCAGAAATAAAGTTATTTTGTCTTCCTTGGACTGAATATCGTTTTGTATTTGGCCCTATTGTCACATTTCTTGTACTGATGTTTCTCCTTCTAGATCAATAGAAATAGTTCAGGTTCCCATCTTGAAACTGTGTCATCCAGCAACATCATAATCTTGTGCATAGCAGTAGCTGGCATCATGAGTATGGCAGCCAGTTGGAGCTCAGTTATTTGATGAACTTGGGCTCCAACAATTCATTCATTTGTGTGTACCGTCTAAAAACTGTCATAGGTAATTTTGATTTATTCCATCTTGTTCTCAGCCACTTGCCATTCTGATCTTTGTATGTTTAAATTCTGTTAATCATTAATTACTATTACCTGCCATTTTCAAAAGTAACATATATGTCTTACTTTAAAATTCATTCAAACATGTCAAAAATGTTAATATAGTTGCTGTCCACCAGTGGCTCATATTTTACCTCTTAGCTACTGAAGAGGCCAAAAACGGAGGATCCTGGTTTAAAGCAGCCTAAGCAGAATAAGCAGAGATAGGTCTCCAATTAAGAAACCAAAATCCTAGTCTTAAAGCAGGAAATAGGTTGGATAGGATGAAAGTAGAGAGAGAAAAAAAAGAAGAAAGAGAAAGGGAACAAAAAGAGACCAGAAAAAATAGAAAGGTAAAAATTAAAAATATTGTACAGATTCGAAACCAAACTATTCAGAGAAGAACATGAATATAATGAGATAAGGGGAGGGATATAAAGGAGATGTGAAAAACTTAAAAATTAAAATACTTAAAATATTATATAGGTATAGAGATAGTACTGCTATTAAGGAATTTAAGTCTAAGAGGTTTTGAATTGAGTAATAAATTTGTGGATTAAGTGTGTGCACAATGGGGGATAAGGTCTAATAATCGACTACAGTTATATCTGAGGATGTGCAGAACAGCAATTAAGTCACATAAAGAAGAACAAAAAAGAAGAACAGGTAAAAAGGATAAGAAAGAAAGAAAAAAGATCAGAAGTTCAGTTGAGCTAAACAAGAAACATAACAAAACAAAACAAAAAACAAAAAAAGAAAGAAAAACGCACACACACTTATACCCGTGAAATAAAATTCTAAGAGAAAAGAAAATTACTAGAAAAATTTTTTTTCAAAAAAGGTAAAAATTAAAGATTAAAAAAATTTAGAAAAAAACAATTTTTAATCAAAGGTACAAGAAAAAAAAAAGTTCTTTGATTTTTTTGGGAGGGGTGGGAAAAATCCTGTGTCTCCCTGTTGTCCATAACCAGCCTCCTGTTGGAGTCTCTGGTCTGCTTGTGTTCCTGTGGCTTGGTTGGTTACTTAAGTCAGTTTCCTTGAACAGGCATAAAAATACTCTGCGATCCTCTTTCCCAGGTTAGTTCAATGGGAGAGAGATCTGCTTTGAGATGGAATAGGAGAAAACCTAGGTCTCCTTGGCGCAGGCCAAAATTTTCTTAATAGAGACCCGGAAACACAACAAATCAAAGAAAGGTTGGACAAATGGGATTGCATAAAGTTGCAGAGCTTCTGCATGGCAAAGGACATAGTTAGCAAGATCAATAGAAAGCTAATGGATTGGGAGGAGATCTTCACTGGCCACACAATGGACAAGGGTCTCACATCTAAAATATACGTGGAATTCAAAAAATTAAATCCCCCAACAACAAATCCTCAAAGAAACAACTGCCCAATAAATAAGTGGGCTAATGACTTAAAGAGAAACTTCTCTGATGACGAAAGAAGGATGGCCAATAGACACATGAAGAAATGCTCAACCTCCCTAGTCATAAAAGAAATGGAAATCAAAACAACATTGAGATACCACCTCACCCCACTTAGAATGGCAAAAATCAAGAACTCTAACAACAAGAGATGCTGGAGGGGATTTGGACAGAAGGGAACCTTAAATCATTGTTGGTGGGAGTGAGTGTAAACTTGTTCAACCACTTTGTAAAGTAGTATGGAGGTTCCTCAAAAGATTCCTCATAGAGCTCCCCTCTGACCCAGCAGTCCCACTTTTGGGCATTTACCCAAATGTTTACAAACAAGACCATACTAAAGCTACCAGCACAACTATGTTTATTGCAGCATTATTTACCATAGCTAAGATCTGGAACCAACCCAGATGTCCCTCAGTAGAAGAATGGATCAAGAAAATGTGGTATATATGCACAATGGAATTCTATGCCTCCATCAGAAAGTATGACATTGTCCCATTTGTTAGGAAATGGAAAGACTTGGAAAAAATTATATTAAGTGAAGTTAGCCAAGCCCAAAGAAACATAGGTCCCATGATTTCTCTTATTTGCAATATCTAGTATATGTATGAGTCAAGCAGAAAAGGTCAGATAATGTGATGTTAGGAAAATGAACCCTAAGATATGTATTTTAAGTGTTTTTTTTCTTTCATGCATTTGTTAACATAGCTTAAAACCAATAATGCAGTGATACTGAATTTCTCTGTAGTTTATATTGTGCAGCAAAACATCGATACTACAAAGAATTTCCTTTATATTTCCTGGGAAGAAGCTAAATAAGGATATATACATCTTAAAATCATAAAATAACATTTTGGTCATACTAATGAGATGCCCACATTCAAAATCATTAATAAGTTTATGTAAATATTACAGCTCTCAGATATTCAAATTTTGAAAGTTTTGAAATAAGTCATTCCAAAGTTAAAAACTATAATAAAAATAGTGATTTTAATCAAGTTAAAGATATCCTTTATTGGACCATATACTTTCATAAGAATATATAAATCTAGATAAATACTTATCTTTGAGCATGTGTGTGTTGTGTTTGCACAGATATGCGAGTTCTTGTGGTTCTTTGATATTTATATTGCATTCTTCTCTTTGGTGTGTATTGATTCACGTAATACCAGTTTTGCATAATTCATCATGCATTTAAAAAAGGTAGCCCTCTGTAGGAAAAATGGTGCCATGTGAAGAGCCCATCAGTTTGAAATCGAACAGTGTATCATCATTTATTATTCATTAGGACCACGTTTACACACAGCTTCAAACATCTCCTCAGTGTTTATATTGGAGAAGGGCAAAATGCAAAGATGCGTGTTGTTACCTAATAAATCTCCTCATGCTTTTGACTGACATTATAAGTACCTGACCTTGGAAGAGACCTCTCATCTGGAGTCTTTATATAGAAATGTAGGAGCAGCGTTGACAAGCAAAATGAAACCTTGATACTCTCTGATACTGTTAGCATGGATTAAGCCTCAATATATTACCACAGAGCCTTTCCTTCATTTTTACAAACATATTTCAATTTTACTTCATACTTTGTAAAACTCTTAAATAGAGCCATGATGTAGAGGAATAAAAATACTAGGAAAACAAGAAAAAATAACTAGTGCAATAATAAAGAAGAAGAAGAAGAAGCCACAGGAAAGACAATTTTAAATCAACACAAAATTGCAAGAGGGAAAGATTAGAGTGGCAAGTACAAACCCATGAAATTATAAAGAATGAGGCAACAAAAGTAAATCAAAGAGATGAAAAGTAACATTATTAATTGTCCAGTAGCTTTTCTTCCCACTGTATCTCATTTATCTTTGGAAGGAGTTTAAAGAAAAATCACAATCACTGCGTATATTTTGTTTTTCCACTGTCAGGTTTATTGGCAATGTCTTGTATTTACAGCTATCTTCATGAATCACAGCCAATTATGTACGTGTTTTTTCATTTACAACAAGCATCATCTTTGCAAAACTTTAAACTTTATTCCTTGGTGATTTTTAAATAAAAGCCTGTGCTTTTATTTGCCTGTGGTTTAAGAAACAGACATTGAAGAGTTCATTGTTTCCACACCATGACAAGTTCTATTACTTAAGAATTAGAGTAGATTCCATGCTAATGTTCATATGGCCAAATTGTATATAGTCAAGAAAATAATCTCAGGACATCTTAAAACTTTTTATGGTATTGGGTCTTTACTTATTACATTTCTTTATGATGTATTAAACTGCTGTTAAGAGAGCTATTATTTCCCAAATGCAAAGAAATAAATGATAATTTTACTTAATGATATATCAGACATTAATTCATATTCTATGTTTACTTGAGCAGAAAATAGATATTTAATTTCTCATTGTGACAAAAAATAAACAGTTCATTCTTATATGTACTTTGTTTTTTAAAATATATCACTGAAGATTAAGTTCACCTGAAAATAATGGTAGTCCAAAATAAAATTGGCAGGAATAAGAATAAAACGTAATATTTTGTCCAACATTTTGAAAGAAAGCAGTCTGTTTGATTTCATTAATGCCTTAAAATCTGCAAATGAGTATCATGATTCATCCTCTCTGAATTTCAATAGTCCAATCTAGAAACAATGGAACCTTTCCTCTTTTCTAATCCATAAAAAACCTTCTTGGCAATATTTTTCAAACCGTACACTAAGTCTAATTACTTCTTTCACCTGTAGTGTTACATTTATGTTGAAACCAGAACCTTTCTTTCTTGAATTATTGCAATAGACTTGAATAAGTTCTTTTTTTGTTGTTTCTCATACTTTTATAAATTCAACAGAACAGACAGAAACTTCTAAGTTGTGATTCTGCTAATTTTTCTCTTCTACTCAAATCTATTTTGTGGCTTGTCATGCATGTAGAATTATAGGTAAGTTGACCTTAACATGAGTTTGACATGTTTTCTCTCATTCTTGTATTTTATGACTTAAGAAACTAACTTCTATGTTGTTTTCTGATCAATACTCCTCCACTGTCTCCCAGCGCATCTTTTTAGAATATTCATATCCTAGCTATCAATTTGGTAGTAATGGGGCTTGCATGCAAGGCCTTACCATTGGTAGGGTAGACTTCTACCACTTATCATCAACTCCCAGGCAAGCTACCAATTTTGATTCTTCAATTCCTTGCTCAGGTCTCACTTACACATTGGGAACTGCCTTGAATATGGCATCTCCTAAGGAACTTCATACGCACTGGACCTCAAAAATTTTTTTTAATTTAAATTTTATTTTATTTTATTTGAGAGCATGCTGTACAGAGGGGTTACAATTACATTGGCAGGATAATGCATACATTTCTTACCAAGCATTGCAGCCTCCTCCTTTGTTTACCCTTCAACTCCCTTCCCAGCCTCCCCCTTCCCAGCCACCCAATCATACCCTCCCCCCCCCCACACCGACATTGTAAAGCTTGCTTTGACATGACATTTTATAATTCTCCTTGTTGCAACAGGTCCACCTGAATCCTTAAACGACTTGTTTGTCCCCATCTCCTCCACATGTTATACTGACATCATATATAGTGAAAGTGGGGGTTAAACTGTGGGGGAGGGAAATACAAAGCAACAAAGAAATAATCTTATAAATGCGTTAGAAACACATGCATGAAAGAAACGAAAACATTAAAATACATATTTAAGGGTTCGTTTTCCTAACATCACATTATCTGAACTTTTCTGCTTGACTCATACCTATACTAGATATTTCAAATAAAGGAAACAATGGGACCTATGTTTCTTTGGGCCTGGCTTACTTCACTTAATATAATTTTTTCCAAACCTTTCCATTTCCTAACAAATGGGGAAATGTCATTCTTTCTGATGGAGGCATAGAATTCCATTGTGTATATATACCACATTTTCTTGATCCATTCATCTACTGAGGGGCATCTGGGTTGGTTCCATATCTTAGCTATGGTAAATAATGCTGCAATAAACAAAGTTGTGCTGGTAGCTTTAGTGTGGTCTTGTTTGTATACATTTGGGTAAATGCCAAAAAGTGCAATTGCTGGATCATAGGGGAGATCTATGTGAAGTCTTTTGAGGAACCTCCATACTGCTTTCCAAAGTGGTTGAACAAGTTTACATTCCCACCAACAATGAAGTAAGGTTCCTTGCTGTCCGCATCCCCTCCAGCATCTGTTGTTGTTAGAGTTCTTGATTTTTGCTGTTCTAACTGGAGTGAGGTGATATCTCAATGTTGTTTTGATTTGCATTTCTTTTATGGCTAGGGATGTTGAACATTTCTTCATGTGTCTATTGGCCATCCTTCTTTCTTCTTCAGAGAAGCTTCTCTTTAAGTCTTTCGCCCACTTATTTATTGGGCAGTTGTTTCTTTGAGGATTTGTTGTTGGGGGGTTTAATTTTTTGAGTTCCAAGTATATTTTAGATATGAGACCCTTGTCCGTTGTATGGCTAATAAAGATCTTCTCCCAATCGGTGGGCTTCTTATTGATCTTGCTAGCTATGTCATTTGCCCTGCAGGAGCTCTGCAACCTTATGCAATCCCATTTGTCCAACCTTTCTTTGATTTGTTGTGTTTCCAGGTCTCTATTAAGAAAATTTTGGCCTGAGCCAAGGAGAACTAGGCTTTCTCCTATTCCATCCTGTAATGTTTTCAGAGTGTCTGCTTTGAATTCAAGGTCTTTGATCCATTTGGAGATGATTCTGGTGCAGGGTGATATATAAGGATCTACCTTTAGTTTTCTACATGTAGTTAACCAATTTTGCCAGCACCATTTACTGAAGAGGCTGTCTTTCTTCCATTCTATTGTTTTAGCTTCCTTATCGAAGATTAGATGGCTATAGGTCTCTACGTTCATTTCTGGGTTTGCAATTCTATTCCATTGGTCCTGAGGTCTATTCTTATGCCAATACCAAGCTGTTTTGATTACTATGGCTTTATAGTAGAGTTTGAAATTTGGTATTGATATTCCTCCAGCAGTGTTCTTTCCATTGAGAAGTGTTTTTGCTATTCGGGGTCTTTTATTGCTCCAAATGAATTTTTGGATTGTCTCTTCTTTTTCCTTGAAGAATGAGGGTGGAATTTTGATAGGTCTTGCATTGAATTTGTAGATAGCCTTGGGAAGTATTGCCATTTTCACGATGTTAATCTTGCCAATCAAGGAGCATGGGAATTTTGCCATTTTTTAAGTTCTGTGTTGATTTCCTTTTTCAAGATTTTAAAGTTTTCATCATAGAAGTCCTTCACTTCTTTAGTTAAGTTAATTCCTAGGTATTTTATTTTTTGTGGGGCTATTACAAATGGAGTTGCTTTCCTAATTTCAGTAACATTTTTCTCATTGTTGGCATACAGAAAAGCCATTGATTTTGGGGGTTCATTTTATAACCTGCTACTTTGCCAAAGTTTTGAATCAGCTTGAGTAATTTGGGAGTGGAGTCTATGGGATTCTTTAAATACAAGATCATGTCATCTGCAAAGAGGGAGAGTTTTATTTCTTCTTTCCCTATATGGATCCCCTTTATGTCTGCATCTTGTCTTATTGCTGTAGCTAGGCATTCTAATACTGGATTGAAGAGAAGTGGAGAGAGTGGGCATCCTTGTCTTGTTCCTGAGTTAAGAGGAAATGGCTTCAGTTTTTCACCATTGAGTATAATGCTGGCTGTAGGTTTGTCATAGACAGCCTTTATTGTATTGAGGAACGTTCCATGGATTCCTAATTTTTCCAAAACCTTCATCATGAAGGGGTGTTGTATCTTGTCGATTGCTTTTTCTGCGTCTATTGAGATAACCATGTAATTCTTGTCCTTGCTCCTGTTGATGTGATGAATAATATTAATTGATTTGCGTATATTGAACCAGCTTTGCATCCCTGAAATGAATCCTGTTTGATCGTGGTGTATGATTTTTTGGATGAATTGTTGAAGTCGATTTGCCAAAATTTTGTTGAGAAGTTTTGCATCAATGTTCATCAAAGAAATGGGTCTATAGTTCTCTTTCTTTAATGAGTCCCCAACTGGTTTTGGGATGAGGGTTATGATGGTTTCATAGAATGTGTTCGATAGTGAGCTTTCTCTTTCAATTTCATTGAAGAGTTGGAAGAGAATTGATGTGAGCTCTGCTTTGAAGGCCTTGTAAAATTCTGCTATAAAACCATCTGGTCCTGGACTTTTCTTAGCTGGGAGGTCTCTTATTGCTGTTTCTATTTCAATGTT
The DNA here is from genome assembly GCF_024711535.1 of Dipodomys merriami. Classification (NCBI taxonomy): domain Eukaryota; kingdom Metazoa; phylum Chordata; class Mammalia; order Rodentia; family Heteromyidae; genus Dipodomys; species Dipodomys merriami. The sequence continues at coordinate 729,611 of NW_027204938.1, read as the reverse complement.
TGATATGGGCCTGTTAAGATAGTTTAACTCATCTTGGTTTTGTTTTGGCATGTCAATATTTGCTAGGAAGAGGTCCATTTCTGTCAAGTTGTCGAACTTATTAGCATAAAGTTTTGAGAAGTATTCCCTTATAATGTTCTGAATCTTGGTTGTTTCCATGGTGATGTTTCCATTCTCATCTCTGAGTTTATTAATTTGGGTGTGTTCTCTTCTTTTTCTGATAAGATTTGATAAGGGTCTGTCAATTTTGTTAAGTTTTTCAAAGAACCAACTCTTTGTTTTGTTGATTCTTTCTATAGTTTTTTTGGATTCTAATTCATTTAATTCTGATTTAATTTTAATTATTTCTTTCCGTATACTGAATTGGGGTTTATCTTGCTGCTCTTTTTCAAGGAGGTTTAGATGTGTCATTTAATTGCTAGTTTCAGATCTCTCCAATTTGTTGATGTAGGAGCTCAGAGCTCTAAACTTGCCTCTGAGTACTGCCTTTGCTGTGTCCCAGAGGAGCTGGTAATTTGTGTGTTCATTTTTGTTGAATAGCATGAACATTTGAATTTCCTTTCTAATCTCTTCCATGACCCACTCTTGATTCAGCAGTGTGTTGTTTAGCCTCCATGTGATACCGGACTTTCTTTGGTTGCTTTTGGTCTTGAGTTCTAATTTTATTCCCTTGTGGTCAGAGAGAATGCAGAGTATAACTTCAATGTTTCTGAATTTAGACAAGTTTGCTTTGTGGCTTAGAATGTGGTCTATTTTAGAAAACGTTCCATGTGCTGCTGAGAAGAATGTGTATTCTGATGCTGCTGGGTGAAATGTTCGGTAAATGTCTGTTATGTCTAGTTGATCTAAGCAGCTGTTTAGATCTGTGGTTTCTCTGTTGAGTTTTTGCCGACTTGATCTGTCTAGTGGGGAGAGTGGTGTGTTAAAATCCCCAACAATTAATGTCTTTGGATCTATATGGGATTTGAGGGAAAGTAGTAGTGTTTCTTTGATAAATTTGGGTGCTCCCTTGTTTGGCGAATAGATATTTATATTTAGAATTATAATATTGTCCTGAAGGAGAGATCCTTTAATTAGTATGTAGAGACCTTCTTTATCTCTTCTCACGATTTTTAATTTGAAGTCTATTTTATCTGATATTAGGATTGCAACTCCCGCCTGTTTATGAGGGCCATTTACTTGGTAGATTTTGTTCCAGCCTTTAACATTGAAAATGTGTTTGTTTTTATGGGCAAGATGTGACTCCTGCAGGCAGCAGATAGAAGGGTCTTGTTTTTTAATCCAACTAGAGAGTCTATGTCGCTTAATTGGAGAGTTCAGTCCGTTAACGTTAAGAGATAGGACTGAGAGGTATTTGGGAGTTCCTGCCATGTTATCTACCTTCTTGGGGGCTGCGAAAACTGGGTTCTTCCTATGGTTCTTGGATTCTCAGTTTAGGTGCAGTTTGTTGGCCTTTATTGTGGTCTTGTTGGTTTTCTATGTGTAGGACATCTTTAAGAATCTTTTGTAGGGCTGGTTTGGTGGAGATGTATTGTTTCAATTTTTCTTTGCTGTGGAAGGTTTTTATTTGGCCTTCAGTTATGAAGGAGTGTTTAGCTGGGTAAAGTATTCTTGGTTGATAGTTGTTTGTTTTTAGGGCATGGCATACATCATTCTAGGCTCTTCTTGCTTTGATTTTCTCTGCTGAGAAATCTGAGGTGATTCTAATGGTTTCCCTTTATAGGTGATTACCCTTTTCTCCCTGACAGCTTTAAGGATCTTTTCCTTGGTCTGAGTTGATCCTGTGTGGATTATAATGTGACGGTGGGATGTCCTATTCTGGTCTGGTCTATTTGGGGTTCTAAAGGCTTCTTGTATCTGAATAGGCCTATCTTTTTGCATGGTTGGGAAGTTCTCTGCTAGGATCTTGTTAAACAAATTTCCTAGACCATTAACTTCTGTTTCTAGGTGCTCCTCTACACACATTATCCTTAAGTTAGGCCTTCTGATGGTGTCTTCCAGGTGTTGGATAGATCTATCATGTTTCTAGGACTTGTCTTGGATGGTTGTATGTTCTTTCTCTATAATATCTAGGCTGTCTTCAATCCCTGAGATTCGATCTTCTGCATGGTCTAACCTGCTGTCAAGACTCTCTACTTTGTTTTTAATCTCTTTTCCTTCTAATTGGTCAGCTTTGATGGTTTCAAGTTCTTTGTTGAAGCTCTGTTTTAGGTCTTGTATGAATCTCTTTACTTCCTTAATTTGGTGTTCAGTGTTTGTCCTCAAATCACTTAGTTGATTGGATATGGTTTCTTTGTATTCCCATTCCTTCTGTTGGGTTCCATTCAGCATTCCCTTTGTGGTCTCCCTGACTTCCTTCAGCTCTTTGTTAATGGATTCTATGGATGCCTTTAGTGATCTTTGTGTGTTCTCTACCTGTTCTCTTAATTACTGTATTACTCTTGTTTAGCTTCCTCATGTTCGTGGGATTCCTGCAGTTCTCTTTGAGTGTTCTCAGCCTGCTCACGCCATTCCTCCCTTTCTGCTTGAGTACTCAAGTTGTTCACGCAAATCCTGTATCAGTTTTTGTGTAGCTTCCTCACGCTTATGATATTCCTGTATAAACTTCTGGGATGCCTCCTCTCTCTCCCTTTCATGTCATAGAGAGTCCTTCGTAAGTTGTCAAACATCTCATTTATCATGTTTGCCACCAGTGTTTGTAGAGCTATTTGGGAACTCTCCTCTGGATTGTTCATTATCTGATCTGACCCCTGATTATCAAGATTGGGAATTTAGATACCCGAATTTGCCATTTTTCTTGTGTTTTTCCGGCTTACTCTGCCCATTTGCGATGAAGATAGCACCAGTTTTGTGCTAGAACACTATCTTAAGGCAACCATCAACCAAAGTTTGCATTTGTACAGTCAATAGTCTACAGATACAATCTAGTTCAACAGATACATCTATTCAACATCAAACAACTATATTTTAAAGGAATTCGAACCACAGAAAAGAATTTGGAAAACCAGAAATTATTAGGATTAGGGAGAGATGTTTGTGAAAAATAGGAATAGATTGGTGTGGGGAGGCACAGGGAGAGTTAACTATGTCCTAATCACAATGCAGAGAATGGGTCGGGTAGGATGCAAGTAGAGAGAGAGAGAAAAAGAAGAGAGGGATAGGGGAATGAAAAGAGAACAGAAAAAGAATAGAAACGTAAAAATTAATGTTATTGTAGAGATTAAAATACCATCTATTTAGAGAGGAATGTGAATATGTTGTGAGAAAGGGAGGGACATAGAGGAGATGTGAAAAACTTTAAGGATGGGAAAGGGAGAAGAAAAGATCAGAAGTTCAGTAGAGCTAGACAAAAAACAAAAAGATAATTATGAAAGAAAGAAAAAGAGAAAGAAGATAAGAAAAGAAAGGAAAACGCTCATTTATATATTCCTAAAATAAAAATTATAAGAGGAGAAAAAAAAGTTACTGGAAATCAATTATTTTTTCAGAAGAGGCAAAAATTAAAGATTAATAAAAGTTTAAAAGAGAAATATATATATATATATATATATATATATATATATATATATAAGGTAACCAAAAACAATAAACAAACAAAAAAAAAAGAAAAGAAGAAAAAAAGAAAAAAAAGAGAAAAAAGAAGAAGAAGAAAAAAAAGTCCTTTGATTTTTTTTGGGGGGGAAGGGTGGGAAGAATCCTGTATCTCCCTTTTGTATGTAAACAGCCTTTTGTTGGAGTCTCTGGTCAGCTTGAGGTCCTGTGGCTTGATTGGTTTCTTTAGTCTGTTTGTTGGAAGAGGCAGAAAAATGCTCTGCTTTACCCAAGATTTTGAGATCCCCCTCCCAGGTTAGTTTTCTAGGAGGGTGATCTGCTTTGAGAATCACAAAAGAGGGGGATGCAGTGGTGAGGCTAGGTTCTGGGTAGAGTTGAGGCCTTTCAACAATCAGTAGCTTTTTCCTGGGGCTGTTCTGTGCAAAAAGAAAATCTCCCAGAGCCCAGCCTGGAGCCGTTCTCAGGGATTCTGTTTTTCAATTGATTGTTGAGGCTGCTAGAGGGAGGGGCAGCCTCTGGCTCTGGTTACCCAGTGAGGGAAGCCACTCCAATGGCTGGCGCCTGAGCTGGGGGACTTTTCCCTGGATGGAGCCGAGTCTGGCAGGTCACTTTGCCGTTAAGTTCTTGTGACCTGCTAAATGACTCGTTTTATTCCAAGGCCTGGGTTGGAGCTGGCAGCTTCTCTGGGCTTTGTCGGTATCCAATATGGAGATCACAGGTGCTGGGGGGGGAGGGGTGGCCTTCCCTCCTCTGCTCTCTGAGAAGGAGTGAAGACATCGGGCTTCTACTCACGCCGAGTCTTGGATCCTGGGTCGTTTCTGGTCTGCAAGCTGCAGGATGAAGATGTCCGCACTTTGTTGGTTCTTGCTGGTGTTGAGTAGAATCTGCTCACCCGCTGCGTCTGGCTCCTTCATCCCAGACTCTCTGTGTGAGCGCTCAGGTATGGCCCCCCGGCTGTGGTCTCAGCTGCTTGCAACCCTGCCACTGCAGCCGCCTCGGCGGCTGCTGGAGAGCACTTAGGTGTTTCTTTGTGCCTTGGCTTCCCTCTCTTGTCTAACTCTCTGTCCTGTGATGGCACACTTGGTGTGATTCTCTGGCTTAGGACTGTTCACTGGAACTCTAAAACTGCTTTCTATGCGAGAGCTTGTTCAGATTACAGCTTCTCCTCCGCCATCTTCCCGGAACTTTGATCTCAAAATTTACACACCACATTTATTCAATATCATAATTTATTTCTCATATACAATATGTTTTACTGATTTTATAGATATTCATTTATGAAGTCTTTTCCTTAGAGTCATTTCTATATTTTTGTCTATTATTTAGAGTGATTTTTGTGTGCCCTAGATCAATTCAAAGCATGTGTTTTATGTGCCATATTCAAGTGGTTTTGTTGATTGAAGCATTTTGTTAGAATAGAAGAATAAAACTAGGATTGGTGATAAGTAACCACTCATGACCACCACAGCTATAGTGTGCTAAATTGATTAAACCTCTTTTCCTTGGCAACATTTAGCAGTGAGTTGGATAGAAGTAGTATGCATTTCTGGATTCATGACATTTTTTTACAAATGAAGTTTAATTTGTCTTCACAGAATTAAGTCATTTTTGCCACTATTTCTTTATGAGTAGGACTGAGACTTATGAGTAAGCCATTTTCCTAGATCAGAAAATAAAATCTAAAATTAGGTACTGAACTGTTATTTATAGATATGAGTAAATATATATTTTTCTATGTATATTTAATAATCAATGGCTATTGTCATGCATTCTTGCTGTCTTTCTCGCTCTCTCCATTTCTCTGTTTGCATATATATAATTCTCACTCTTTTTTTTTATTATAATTTACCCTTTTCCTGTCAGTCATAGGGTTTTAACTCAGGGCCTACGCTACTATCTCTGACCTCTTTCACTCCAGGCTAGCCTTCTACTACATTGACTACAGTGCCACTTCTGGGTTTTGGTGGTTAAAGGGAGATAAGAGATGAGTCTCATGGACTTTTCTGCACTGGAAGGCTTCCAACCACGATGCTTATATCTCAGCCTCCAGAGTAGCTAGGATTACAAGCATAAGCCGCAGGTGCCCAGTTTGTATATTTCTGTTTTATTCTCTGTTTCTAACAGAGAGGATAAGTAGGTTTGAGAGCCTTTCTGGAACTAGTGAGAGATCCAATCTACAGAATCATCTTACACTGTGCAGGACATTTTACCCTGGACCATTCTCCCTTATCCACAACAAAATCCCAAGTTACGGTAGAGCTGTGGCTCAAGTGGTAAAGTGTCAAATAGAATGAAAATGCCAAATGAGAGTGTGAGGCCCTGACTTCAAGAATCTCTACTACTGGCATGAACAAACAATTAGTTAACTAACTAATTACCTGGTTAAGTAATTAATTTCTTAAATTTTGAAACCTTATAAAATTGAAGGTAGAATATAGCTCTTTCACAACATTTAAGACCAGTTTAGTAAGCTTGCATTTCTTTTTTTTTAATTTTTAATTTTAATTTTAATTTTTTGTGAACATACTGTACAGAGGGGTTACAATTAGATGGGCAAGATAATGAGTACATTTCTTATCAAGCATTGCAGCCTCCTCCTTTTTATTCCCTTCCCAGAATCTTTTCCCAGAATCTCACTTAATTTGTGCTAAATCTTATGCACTCCATGGTGCAGTTGAAATAATCACATTCTATATTCAAACTAAGTTTAGGTTTAGGAACCTGTATTTGTTTTGAACCTGTATTTGTTCATCTGACAGATCACTCACTCACTCATGTCATAAATCATTATGGAAACTGGATCATGTTTCTGTAGCAGCCTAGAAGACATAGATTTAACAATTGCATATCTCAATAATTATGTTATTCCTTGGTTGTCTTGTATTAACCATTCGACTATCAAATCTGTCACTCATCCACACACAAAAAAATTACATAAATGTGTTTTAAAATATGAATATCTATAAAAGTTTCAAAACGCAAAGTAAATAAGAAATGTTTTAGGTTTTAGAAATGTTTCATTTTAAGATGCACAGTTGTACAATAGGGTCAAATTGTACAATGGTTGTTCAGAGAATATAATTGTCTCCATATTGAAAACAGAGTATTCTCATTGTTAAATGCAAATAACTATGGAAGAAATGTGGTATGGGTTCTAATGTGTGTAGTTTAAGTTACACAATGTATGTGGTTTAAAGCGAATTAATTATTATGATTCATTTTTCACATTGGAAATAAGTCGATTGACAAAGGCTTTGATTCTTTAGTTATAATTGTAAAAGAAAATAACTCAATTCTTGGTTTATAAAAATTGGACTCTTAGAGAACTCAAAAATAAAGCAGAAATAAATATGCTAAAATAGTGCAGAGAATGTTCAATTAGATACATAGACTTTGCCAGACTATTGGCCTTTCAACAATTCATGTAAATCTCTCTGACTATAAAATATACAGGTGCATAAGTATACCCTGCTGTGACTAAAGAGGGACAAGCCATTGTGAAGGCTGCTTGACAAACATAAATCATTTCAAATTAAATTTTCATGCATTCTACTAGACAGCACTAATAAAATGTGTTTATTATTAAGGACATTTGTCTTTGCTGAAAAAACGCAGAACTATACAATAAAAACACATTTACATAGATGTATGGACACATTATCTTAGAATATCTACCCATTCTGATATATGATATTTCCCATTGATTTGAGACCATAATTAAAATTCCCTATATAATTTGTGAATAGCTAAATGTAACATTACATTAAAATTTTGTTTTTTCTTCCAGCATTTTTTTTTTCAGGAAGACACTTGCCAAGTCACAATAAATAGTGTCAATTAGCAACATGTATAGCAATTTATTTAGAAGCATACTTGCTTCATTTAATAGTTCTATTTTATTGTCTTGAGTTTTGGAACTTGTGTCGATGTCTTAAACTTTAAATATATTTTAAGCTTCCATACACATTGTGATCATTAATTTTTACAATTAATTTTCCTTTAAATTTAATTTCTTACGTGTTTTTTCTTCCCTTCTCTGTTTTCTGCTTGGACAACTTTGCTCCTGTATCCTTAACTACTTTTACTAACATTTGACTACTGATGATTTCTCTGTTTTTCCTGATATGTCTATGTATTTTAGTTTTAAGGATGGTAATAGAAGGTTAGAATTGTAGCCATTGTTTTTCCTCTGTTTTCATCCTGTCTAAAAAGTGCTTTGAGATATTATGGTCTTTATCCTTTGAAATAAATGTGCACCTCAAACTGACCATTTTAGGATGCCCTATTTGTCTTTGCAAATTAGTGATTAGATTATGAAAAACAAACTATAGCTTTAATATATTTTATTTTATGGTATTTGTAGTTAGTTTTTCCAGGTGAGAGTTAACATCTCTGACCAAATTTGAAAATTTTTCAGATGTTTTCCCTGTGATTCTCACCTTTAATCACCCTCTCTGTTGTTTTTGTGCACATTCAATTGTTTATGTTTTATAGCTTATCCTCATAATTCATTCGGCTCTTGTTGCATTGTTTTCCCATAATTTTTGCCTGAGTGTTACAATGTACTGTTTTGTTGTGGATATATTGCTTCTGGAATATATAATCTCTTAGAAAATCTACCTGTTAGATTTATATTAAGTACTGGAGTTTTGTTTATTTATTTTTTGTTTATTTTTCTATGTTGAGGTGCTTGGGTTAAGACTGTACTGGAGACTGTTAATCAGCAGGAACACTGGATATAAGTGTAAGGACCCTGTACTACAGCATGGCAGTGTCATATATTAATTATTACTATTTGTATTGCATGTGGGGGGAGTTTTATTTATATTGATATTTGAGCTCAATTCTTCTTAATGGCTTGGCTTATTTGTACAGTGTACCTTACCACTTAAATCACACTCCAACCTGTCTTTTTTTGTTGGTCCTTTTGGTGACAGAGTATCATGGACTTTCCTCTCAAGACTTGTTTGAACTATGATTGTATGGAATTCAGACTCCTGAATAGCTTAAATTAGAAGCAAAGCCAAGGGAACCAGCTGTCAATGGTCAAACTGCAAAGAGCAGGTTTGAATACCAATAATCTTTATACTTTAATCAAATTCTCAATCTTTGTTTCTGAAGTTAATGCAGATCAGTCAATGTATGTGATGTACAAGTAAACATACAATGTGTAGAGCTACACTTTGAGTGAGTTGCTCTATGAAGAATATTCTCCAAACTTTTTTTTCTTTTGGTTGTGGGACTTGAACTCAGGACTGGGCACTGTCCCTGACCAATTTTGCTCAAGGCTACATCTCTATGACTTTAAGCCACAGCTCTGATTGTGGTGGTTAATTGGAATTATGAGTCTCCTGGACTTTTCTTGTGTGGTCTGGCTTTGAGTTGAATCCTCATATCTCAGCCTCCTGAAGAGTTAGGATTACAGGAATGAGCCACCAGCACCTGGCTAGCTATAGATTTTTTGGCTTTTTCTTTTTTGATACTGGGGATTGAACCAAGGACATTGCCTTGCTAGGCAAACACTTTGCCACTGAACTACATCCCAGCTCCATTCTTAACACGTTTCTTAATCATGTCCTAAATGATCTCCTTAATGAGATTGCTGTTAGATTTCTCTTAGATACTAATTTGACAAGCAAACTTAGTTTAGATGTACTTTGAGCACATTCTATTTTAGATGGTGGAATATCTACAGTGTTAATGTTTAGAATGAAGAGAATAGATGATAACTTTTATTAATTTGTTCAAACCACAATATCCACACTCACCTGCATAATCATGACAATTATATTACATTTAACTATTCATCTATGCTAGTAAAAGATATCAAAATAAATAAAATTTTAAAATATTAGAGGATGTGTTTATTTAAAATATCGACCTTACATACATCCTCATATTCTAAAAAGTTCTCTTTCAATTTTTCCTTTGATTATTGTCTCCTTCATATATTTCAACCAGAAGCTTTGGTTCTCCACTGACAAACAGATTCCTTTAACATAAAGTCACTCAGTTACAGGATTTCTTCTTGCAAAATAAGAGATGAAAACTAGTATGTAAGGCACATCAATAATGTTGACTAGGATAAGTCATTTCTGAATAAACGTTTGCAATGATGTATTATGCTAATGAACAACTTAAGAAGATATAGTGTATTTTCTTGTAAAAATGAAAGAATTAAATAAATTGTTTAAAGTAATATTTCTTCACTTTGTAACTGTTTATTGTTTATAGAACATATGGTTAGCATTTGGTTTATAAAATGTTAAATTACACTGTAGATACTGCTGTTATTTTGAAAATAGATTTTTCTACAGACATATGATTTATGTGTATTTAATAAATATTGAGTACTATGGTGCAAATAAATGGATATTAGTCAGGTGCTGGGGTTGATCCCTATAATTATAGCTATTCAGAAGGCTGAGATCCGAGGAAATAGGTTCAAAGTCAGGCAAAATATGCTTGGGTCTCTTAGTTATAATTAACTAAGGTGGAAGAGGAAGTGTGGCTTTGGTGGCTTTGAATGAAAGGTCATGTGAGAGCTTGAAGCCTAATACACTGTTGGGAAGAATGTAAATTAGCAAAACCACTTTGGAAAGCACTTTTGGAGATTCTTCAAAAAAAGAAAAAGAAAAAGAAAAAACATAGGCTCCCCCTACAATCCAGCTATACTACTCTTGGTCATCTACCCAGAATATTACAAGCCAATACACAGCCAAGGTACATACAACCATATTCATTGCTCATTATTCACTATAGCCAAGTTATGCAAATAGCACAAATGTCTTTAAATGGATGAGTGGAAGCAAAAAACTGTGGTGCATAGTTTCAATGGAATTTTGTCAACTACTGGAAAGAAATGATTGAATCTGAAAAACATCATGTTAAGCAAAGTAAAACCAGCTCAGACAGCCAAGGACCGAATGCTTTTTCTCATGTGTTTATAAATTAAATTATAAACATATTCAAAAACATGTAGGAGTCATGTAACATAAACCCAAACAAATTGTCTAAAGAAAAGAATCCTTGGGGAGGATTGTAGTGGTGTAACTGCTTGGAAGACTAGCAAACAGTTTCACAAAATGAAAACCAGAAAGCCTAGGAACCAGTTTTGTAGGGTGTCAGGAGGAATTAGTCAAAGGCAGTGGCAGATAAATGGAAAGAGGAAGGGTAAATGGATATAGTCATTATATTCAATGCACATTATGAAAATGAAATCATATAATCTGAGGAGTGGGTAGATTTGGGAGAGATGGGAGTGGGAATGGTGGAAGGAGTGACATTAATCAAGATGTATTATACTCATAGACTGACATGTTGAGTTGAACTGCCTTTGTACAACTACTTACAGACAATAAAAAAAGCTTTATCTTTATTAGTTTGCCAGAAATATACAGGGTTTCTCTTCAGTAACTCAGTACCAATTGTTTATTCTAGCAAGGAGTTATACAGTTCATCCAAAAGTTCATTTCTAGATCTCAGCTTAAGTGAGCATTTGTGTTCCAGTTGAGCTATATAAAGTATTGCTTGCCTTTAGTTACATCATTCAAAAGTTAATTTAATAGGTCTTCTGAAACAAACGTGACTATAAACTGATGCCCACAGACTCACAATAGCATTTCTCTAATAGAATCTTCTAATGGACATTTCTTATAATGTTACAATACTAATTTCCTCAACTATAAGTTAATAATTTGTACAAAATGCCAGATTCAATATAATTTCATAAAAGTAAAATTTCTGTGTCTTGTTTAAACAATATATCTTCTGCATCTGGTCTCTCATTTCTGGAAAATGAATTCTATCCAGGAAGTCTATCTACACCTACCAGTTGATTTGTGATCCTCACATGATTCATCAGTTAGCAATTTCAGTGTTTAGCATAGCTTATTAAATCATAGTGCTTGCAGTATTTCTGTCTCTTTACAATATGAAATTAGCAAAAGTTTTATGTCCTTAAATAATTTTTTCCTGGCTTTGACTGGTAAATATGTACTACATACTGGTTGAACTGAATTCAAGTAGGATATTGTTACTATGAATCCAATGAATGCAAACAATGAATGCAAAACCTTATTTCTATTTTAATGTTTTAAATTCCAAAGCCAGGTGTCAATGGCTCATGCTCCCTCTAAGCCTGGATACTGAGGAGGCTGAGATTTTGGGATCTTGGTTTGAAGCCAGTCTGAGTAGAAAAATCCAAGAAATATTCTTACCAAAGAGCTGAAATTTTGTAGCTCGAGGTAGAGCACCTGCATGAGTGACAATATACAACATGAGTCCCTGAATTCAAGTCTCAATACTGGCAAACACCACAACAAAGCAAAACAACTAACTAGTCTCCTAGAAATATTCATTGAATCTAACAGAATTAGTCAACTGTATAACATATAAAAAGTACTAACTTTTTATGCCACTATCCCTTTTTGTTTATTTTTGCAGACAATAAATTCATTGTATATGAATCTGCTATGGTTTCCCAAGACACATCTGTGCTGTCTGTAATTTATGTGTTGTTGTTCTGGAATCCACAATATTTTTCTCAATGTCACATTTATCTGAGTATTTTACTATTATATGACTTTTAAATCTTCATCTACCATTGAACCATTTTATTGTCATCCATACATTTTTGAAATACATTCACTCAAGCTTTAAAAAATACAAAATCAACATTGTTATTTATAGAGATATATATTTATTCATTACAGTCAATTACATATATTCCAATAATATGACTACACAGTTAAAATATGTTTAAATTACAAAAGTGACTAAGCAATGAATGGACCACACAGCACGGAGTGAAATCCTCTGGTTACTCATTGAAAGTGCTGTACAGCCATTTTGATTATTAATGGGAGGAAAAGAGCATCCATGGAAGTATTTCAAACTCAGTATCCAACTACATTAATGGAACCATAAAGTCCACTGAATAGTTTTGTGCTTTTAAATGCTAACAATGGGTCTCAAATCTGATGACTTTCTGGTCTGTCATTTATTTATACACTGATTTAATGGGGAACTTAATTCTCTTTGGCAAGCATTACTTTTTAATTGGAATACTATTACTTATTAAAACAGTATATAGGATAACATTTGTGATCACATATTCAAATATATTCAGCATGTAGTAGATTATATTAGATGATATTTTGTCGCTTTTTGGAGGATTTCTGTTTAGTTGCATTTAAATCACCACCCTGCAGACCTCAACCCCTAAGTAGCTATAATTACCCAGCCCTAATGAGCTTTTCAGAATGTATGTTTGGTATGTCATTATAATTTTGCCACATTATGTCAATTTAGGATAAAACAGTAATCCTTAGCCACACAATTCATAAATGAAATTATCCAATAGGAAATTAGTGCAAAACATTAGAGTATTGACACATGAGAATAAAAAAATCTTATTCAAAAATCCAAAAATCATAAGGCTCATAATTTGGGGTGAAGGATTGCAGTCATCAAATACTTATTCAAGAGGAAATAAGGCTTATTTGCATATTACTAGGGACATGATTGGAAATTTGGATATGCAAATAAAGCACTCCAAGTTTTGGTGAGATTTCTGGGATTTGGTGGGTTTAATTGCCCTGAAAGATTTTAAAAGGTTGAAAACACAGAAAATTTCTTTTCCAATCAACACACAGACAACAAAACATCTTTAAAATGTTTATCAAAATTAATACACTAGGCTTTGGAGAGGTGGCTCAATTATTAAAGTTCCAGCCAATGACAGTCCTGATCTTGGACATAAAAATTAATAAACTAGTCTATACATTTATGTAAATAATGGTTGTTAGGTATGATAGTCATAAAAATTATTACTGGATTTGAACTCAGGATTCCAGTCTCACTTGTATTTTACCACTCACAACTTATGCTATACCACTTAACTCAGGAATCCACTCCTGAATTTTGTTTATTACTTGTAGACAAGAGACACTTGGATTCGTCTGCATGGGCTGGCTTAGAACTTCTTTGTGAGCCCTCAATCTCTTGAGTATCCAGTGCCTAGAAGGATAAAAGTAACAAATTTCTAATAGGTTGCAAAGAAATTTTATGTTCTACTAAAGAACAATTGAATAGGAAATATCTATCAGACACATTATCTTTTCTTCTTATAGTATTTGAGTACAAGGTACAATAATTCAAGTCATAATCACATCATTTGTCAGCATACTAACCATTATTTCTAAATGAATTGTACTTTGAATTATCTAGATTTTGTGATAACATGTTTACGTACTATCTAGGTATTATGAGAATGATCATTCACACATGTACCTATATGTTCATGCATGTGCATGCATAAATATAGCAAAATAAGGTTGTTGGATGACAATGAGCAAATATTTCTTGATTCTAGTATAGTTTCATATGAGCATTTGGGATTTCACAGTAGTTCTCAAAAATTCTAAAAATCATTAGGCATATAATTTGGGGAGATGGATTGCAACCATCAAATTCTTATTCAAGAGGAAGTAAGGCTTATTTGCATATTACTAGGCACATAATTGGAAATCTGGATATGCAAATAAAGTACTTCATATTTTGGTCTTGTTTCTGGGTTTTGGTGGGTTTAATTGCCCAAAATGATTTTAAAAAGTTCAAAACGTGGAAGATTTGTTTTACAATCAGCACACAGACAACAAAACTTGCAAGTACTGACAAGAGTCAATGGTTGTGACATTGATACATTATGCGAAACATTTGTATCCTTAGCCAGGAAAATTTTGTTTTCTCTTTCTTACATTTTTTCCTTTCTTACCCTCTACATTTTTACATTAATCACTGTATTTTTACGAAGTGACATCACACAGATAGCTATCAATTAAATTACAGTGGAATAAATACAAATTCAAGTATGTGAGATCCCATGAAAATTACTGTGAGAGTAAGTTTATGAATGCAAGTGATGGCATCCAAAGAACTTATATCTGTGCCTGGGCTGAAGTGTGCCCCTCCCCCAACTTTACTTTTTCAGCCGTCATCCCTCATACCCAGGAATATAATATTTAAAATATAGAGTTTGCACCAAGAAAAAAGTTAAAATGAGGCCATTATTGGATAGCACAGTGAAAATGAACTATGATCCTTTATTGACAAGGAAATGTAATAGAGAAATAAGCCTAAAGAAGAACAGTATCAAGAAAACAAGTGCAAGGGCGGAGACAGTACCCCCATGGAACGGAGGGGAGGATGCTTCCAACACCAGCACAAGCTTGACTTCTAGCCTCTAAGTGTGAGAATAAATAAATAATTCTTTTATAGTTCACCTTGTGTGTGGTATTTCATTTGAAAGCCTTAGCAAAAGAATGTAAAACTTACAATGCTTTTTCTTAATTTTTTTATTGTGAAAATAGTGTACAGAGGGGTTACAGTTACATGAGTAAGGTAATGAGTACATTTCTTATCAAGAATTGTTGCCTCCTCCTTTGTTCTCCCGTACCATCCCTTCCTTCCCACCCCATATCTACAGCAACCCACCCCAAGCCTAAATTGTAAAGTTCGTTTTTCAACATAGTGTCTTCTATGTCTCATTGTTACAATGGGTCAACCTGTATCCCTATTTAAACATTTTGTTTTTCCCTTTCCTCTCGCCAAATTATACCAACATCAAATACCATGAAAACAGGGTTTATACCATGTGGGAGTTTATTTAGACAAAACATATTAGTTACTGGTAGAGGCAAGACAGAAATTTCATTAAATAGCATTTTATATTATTCCCAGTTTATTTCAACATTTAATGTCTTTATTAGAGCCTCAAATACCCATTACAAAAATCTTGACTATATAAAGACAACACTAAGAGCATGTTTTATATATAGGTTTATCTGTAACTGGGTTTCTAGTCATGTGAAGGCTAGTATTTCAAAAAACACTCCAACTAAAATTAATTTAAAATATAGGGAAAATATTGAAATAAAAATTCACAAAAGGTTTAACTGCTAACAATAAAGTAAAAATGTTGTAAAACTAACATGTAGGAAGGGAATTGAATGGAATGGATTTGTATACGTTCAAATATGCAGAAGAAATAAAGAAAGCAAAAATAAAGGAATAATGGATGGTATGGTGTCAGTATTGGTTTATTAAGATAAAACATAACATGCATAATTTCTAACTTCTTGACATTACCTGTAATAAGATGAATACAGAAGTTTAGAATAATTTTCGTTTCTTTCATGCATGTGTTTCTAACGCATTTATAAGATTATTTCTTTGTTGCTTTGTATGTCCCTCCCCCACAGTGTAACCCCCGCTTTCACTATATTTGATGTCAGTATAACATGTGGAGGAGATGGGGACAAACAAGTCGTTTAAGGATTCAGGTGGACCTGTTGCAACAATGAGAAGTACAAAATGTCATGTCAAAACCAGCTTTACAATGTCGGTGTGGGGGAGGGAGGGGGATATAATTGGGTGGGGGGAGTGGGGAGGCTGGGAAGGGAGGTGAAGGGTAAACAAAGGAGGAGGCTGCAATGCTTGGTAAGAAATGTATGCGTTATCCTGCCCATGTAATTGTAGCCCCTCTGTACAGTATGTTCTCAAATAAAATAAAATTAAATTAAAAAAAAAGAATAATAAGCCACCAACTTTTCAACAATAAAGGAACATCTATAAGGTGCTAGACACATGCAACACCAGAGGGTCTCACCTGTAATCCAAGTGGAGCAAGAGTCTGGAATCTAGAAGATCAGAGTTTGAAGCCAGCAAGGACACAAAAAATGCTGTAAGGAGTCTTCTCCAAGAAACCATCAAACGGCTTGTCTGGAGGCATGATTTAAGTAGGAGAGCAGCAGCCAGAGAAGCCAAGCATGTATAAGACCCTGAGATGAATGCTTGGCACAGGAAGAATTTTTTTCAATGACAATAAAGCAATATGTTTAAAGTACTTATCAACCATCAACCCAAATCTGGGTTTCTTTTTCTTATTAAACTGCCATACAAATACAAAGATTTAAAATATGTAAACAATGATCTATACAACTTCAGGGGGAAGGGTTGAGGTGGGATGTAGGACAAAAATGAGGGAAGGGGTAACAAGTTGACAAGAAATATACTTATTTTCTTATTTACATAACTAACCTCTCTGTACACCACCTTGACAATGAAAAAGGAAGACAAAAAAGTAAAATATGTAAAGAATTAAAATTGAGAACATTTCACACCAAAATTCTCTCTCTGAAGGAATATGCTAACCCTATTCCTCACAAGAAAATAAAGTGACATGAGGCAAAAGATTGAGATAAGGAAAAAATTAACAAAATAAAAATAAATACGTATGTTCAAAATGTGAAAGTTGCCTTCTAATTACTTGGCATTTAGGGTTTGAGACAAAGCAAAGTAAGTAGTAGTTTGCAAACTAAGAAAATGGTCAATAAAATATCTCTAATGCATCCAAATTGATGTATGCTAGAATTAAGTTATGAATGAGATATATTAAACATTGTATGTGACTAAATATTAGTAAGAATATTGGAAAGTTATGTAGATCTGATTTTAAAAACACTGAGAAAACAAATGTAGTACTAAATCAAAAAAAAAACTTTAATATTAAAATTTTGGAAGAAATAAATTATCCTAAATTGCCATAATTGTTATTATTAATACAGAAGTAAAAAGATATTAAAAAATATAAAAGAGGGGCTGGGAAGGTGGCTCAGTGGTAGAGCGCTTACCTTGCATGCATGAGGCCCTGAGTTCGATCCTGCAGCACCATATAAATAGAAAAAAAACAGAAGTGGTGCTGTGGATCAAGTGGTAGAATACTAGCCTTGAGCTGAAAAGCTGCTGAAGGACAGCACCCAGGCCCAGAGTTCAGGCCCTACGACTGGGGCCCCCCCTCAAAAAAAAAGAAAAAAGAAAAGAGAAGACATAAATATTTCAATACATAAAAGTAGTGATTATGTATATCTACAAGTAATAACTATAGATTCACAAAACAAATTATTGAGTTTTTTTTTTAAATTCACTTATTCTTTCTAAACTTCAAATGGTTGTACAAAGGGGTTACAATTTAAGCACTTAATATCTGATGTTTCTTGATCAGAAACTCCTTTCATCATTTTCCTCCATTCTACTAGTATATTGAAATATTTGTGTTTGTGTATTCTTTTTGTTTCTTTTTTAAAATTTTTATTGTGTAGGTGATTTACACAGAGGTTACAGTTACATAAGTTAGGTACTGAGTATCTTTTTTGAACAGTGTCACCTCTTTCCTCATTTTCTGTTTTTCCCTCCCAACTTCCTTCCTCTATTATTTTTTTCTTTTACCAGCTATTGTGTTTACTTTTAAAATTATAGGCATATTCTAGTTACCACAAATGAGGAAAACTATGCAACCTGTATTTCTTTGGGTATGGCTGCTTACGTCAATTAATATAATTTCCCCAAGTGTTTCAATTTCCTTATGAATGGTGCAATATCATTTTTTCTGGTGAAAGCATAGAATCTCCATTATATATACATACCACATTTTCTTGATCCATTCATCCACTGAGGGGCAACTTGTTTGATTCTATATATTGGCTATTGTAAAAAACAAAAACTGAAATGAACAAGCTTGTGCTGATAGCTTTAGTGGGGCCTAGTTTATGGTCAATTGGATAAATGTCCAGGAGTGGGATTGCTGGATCATAGGGGAGCTCTGTGTTTATTCTTTTGAGAAACCTCCATACTACTTTCCAGAGTGGTTGAGTAAGTTTACATTCCCACCATTGGTGTAGTAGCATTGCCTTTTGACCACATCCCAGACAGAGGATACACTAGGGCACTAGGGCATGGATGGAATAGGCACAGAAAAGATGGAATAAAAAGTGAAAAAATATGACAGTGGTACTCACTAGACACTATGTGGAAAATGAAATATACATCTGTGGATGAGAATAGGAAGGAAAAACTGGGAGTGGACAAATGAAAGGAGACATGGTTCAAAAAGAATCGTACTCATTACCTGATTCATGTAATTGTAAACCCCCCATATATCACTTCTGCAAAAATAGCAAATATATAGAAAGAAGCTTCCTAAGATCCAGAACCACAACAAATCAAAGAAAGCCTGGATAAATGGAATTGCATCAAACGATTTTCTGCATGGCAAAGGACATAGCTAACAAGATAAATAGAAAGCCCACAGCAAGGGAGTTGATCTAACTATGCATCCAACAAGGTTCTCTTATCTAAAATATACTTAGAGCTCAAAAAAGTAAACCTCCCAAAAACAAATTCTTACAGAAACAGCAATTAATAAGTGTAGTGAAGACATAAAGATAGGCTTCTCCAAGAAGAAATAAGAATGGCCAGTAGACACATGAAGAACGGTGCAACATCTCTGGCCATAAAAGAAATGCAAATCAAGACCATATTGAGATTCCAAGTTTCCCCAGTAAGAATTGCCATTATCAATATAACCAACAAAAATAGATATGTTTGTTTATTCTTATTTCAGTTTTTAAAAACTGGTTGCATATATTTAGGCTGAAGGCATGGCTCAAGTGCCAGAGTACTTGCCTAGAAAGCTCAAGGACCTGAGATTCATTCTGCAGTACTCCCTCTCTCCCAACCTCCAAAAAACTTCCTCCCATAACAATTCTATCTCTTGCTTCTACTTGATAAATTTTTATCATGATATAGGTAGGTTAGTTTAAAAGTCTAGGTTTATAAATATTTTAAACATAGAATCACATTATTACTAGATCTATGGAGTTGATATGTGGTGTTACAATATATCTTGTTTTTCAAGTTATAGTGCAGCATCTATTAAGTTGGTTTACACTTATATTATATACACACAGATGTGTATCCATATATATTAAATACTTTCCTTTTTAAATTAATTTTTTGTCAAAATACCGTACAGAGGGGTTAAAATTACCTGAGCAAGATAATGAGCACATTTCTTATTAAGCATTATAGCCTCCTTCTTTGTTTGTCCTTACCATCCCTGTCCTCCCATCTCCACAACTACACTCCCACCGAACCCCCACCCATGCCCCCACCCCCACCAAAGTTGTAAAGTTCGGTTCTCGACATAGCATCTTGTACATTACATTGTTAAAATGGGTTCACCTGTTTAAACAATTTATTTTGTTTTCCCTTCCCCTCCCCAAATTATACCAACAACAAATACAATTAAAACAGGGATTATACCGTGGGGGAGGAGCATACAAAGCAACAAAAAAAATCACCTTATAAATATGTTAGAAACAATAGCAAGAAAGAAAAAAATCTTGGGTCCTTATCTTGGGTTACATTTTGCCTAACATCAAGTTATCTGATAGTGTTTGTCTCAGAAATATACTAGTTATTGCAAATGAGGGAAACCATACGACCTAAGTTTCTTTGGGCCTGGCTTACTTCACTTAGGAAAGTAGTATGGGGCTTCCTCCAAACACTCCACATATAGCTCACCAATGACCCAGCAATCCCACTTTTGGGCATTTACCCAAATGTTCACAAACAAGACCACACTAACGCTACCAGCATGACTATGTTTATTGCAGCATTATTTACCATAACTAAGATATGGCACCAACCCAATTGCCCCTCAGTAGATGAATGGATCAAGAAAATGTGGTATATATACACAATGGAATTCTATGCTTCCATCAGAAAGAATGATATTGCCCCATTTGTTATGAAATGGAAAGACTTAAATACTTTACTAAAATAAGTTTGCAAACAAATTCTGAAAATATGGATTGAACGCTGTGTGTGTGTGTGTGTGTGTGTGTGTGTGTGTGTGTGTGTGTTGATCCTGGAGCTTAATTCAAGACTTGGACACAGTCACTGGGCTTCTTTTGCCCAAGGCTAGTGCTCTACCAATGAACTACATTTCCAGACTTTTTGCTAGTTACTTGGAGATAAGAATTTCAGGGACTTTGCTTCCCATGCTGGCTTTGAACTACTATTCTCAGCTCTCAGCCTCTTGAGTAACAAGGATTACAGGTGTGAGTCACTGGTGTCTGGCAAAATTTGTTATTTTTCAAAGGCATTTTCCTTATCTCCAAAGTTAAATTGACCATTTAACCTGATTTATATCATTAGTACAGTCTTCCATGATCTCTGACTATGTTGCATACATAGCCATATTTGTAGCAATGTGATTATTATATGTTTTGATTGCTCACTAATCCTTGAAGAATCACTAATCAGCTTAAAGTAGAAGCTGTTGTTTCAAATGAAAAGTGCACTAAAAATCAATGTGCTATCTAGTTACTGTTCCATGATACAAAGTGTAGAAGAGGTAATTGTGGCATGCATTTCTTTCCTCATTTTAAGTAAAGAGAAAAAACATAATGTAGTTTCCAGGCAGACCTTACTGCCCTTTTCTAAAAGGAATCCATATAATAGATACATTTTATTCAATATAATATCTTTTTATATCACAGAAATACAATCTGAAATGCTTTACTGTTTTTTAATCTTTTAAAATTTAGTCTCAGATTGACTCTCTTCAACAGTAATGATCCTCTTCAGTTAAAAGAACAAAAGTCCCCCTGGCACTAATTTGGTTTCCTTCTGATCTGTAAGTGCAAAGCCACTTACTGGTGCTTTTACACCTAAAATTTTATCCAGAAGTTTTTGGAAACTGAGTCATGCTTTTAAATTATATATATATGTGTGTGTGTGTGTGTGTGTGTGTGTGTGTGTGTGTGTGTGTGTGTGTATACACACACACACACACATATATATATATATGCAAAGTATACAGAGGATCCCTGTCAATCCTTTAACATGTTTGTTGCAATTAAACTTCTTCATTTTCAGTATAAACAACTCACTGAAATATTATATTAAGAAAGAATGAACTCTATTATATTTCCAGCTTACTGTGAGGTATGTGCTTCTTGTCTTCCATGGCTGAAATTCCCAGATAACTGTTGCAGAATACCTTGAGATACATCTTGGACTACGTAAATTTCCTATCAAGTAATGAAGTCAATCAATGAATGGAGAGTCAAAATATCAAATAGTCATAATACAAACAGCATGTACGTGAAGTATGCAAGAGTTCTCAAGCATAAATAGACTATTTCAACTTTGTTGATTTCCTTTTCACTTTTCCACAGCAAAATGTTTCCTATTATTCACTTGCTTTAAGGAAAAATAAATGTGGAGGATAATATTCCTTTCAATTAGTCATTTTTTCAAAGGTGAAGAGAACAGGGTGAAAACCTTTGATTTTGTATGTACATCCATGAAATTGCAACCTCAAAGTCTATGAAACCCGTAGCATGGTTTCGGTTGAACCAAGTCAGAGCCCAGATGAATGATATCTGTACATGTCACTCTATAACTCCCTTGTTCAAGACAAGCAATTGATGCAAATAAAAATATGAGGGAAGAAAAGGTTATTGAAACTTAGAGAAAGTGTCATGGATTTGGGGAGCGCATTTGTTGAAGAAAACTTATGATTTAAACCATAATAAAATAAGAGAAGAAGGAGAAAATGGAAAGAATAAAGAGGAGGAAGAAGAGAAGAAGGAGGAGGAGGAAGGGAAGGAAAGAAGAGGAAGAGGAGGATAAGGAGGAGGAGGAAGAGGAGGAGGAGGAGGAAGAAGAGAAGAAAGGTATATACTGGTTTCTAGTTTTGGTCTCATATATTCCTGTATCTTCTTATTGGTCAATAGCCACATGTTCTAAATTAGAAAACACTTAAATGAATCAAAAGTTATTATATATGCTATTCTAGAAAAAAATTCAAAGAACATGATTATGGTGAGGAGTTAGTTATAAGGAATGCAACATACTTAGCCAGGAAAATGAAAACAATAGAAATAAAATGTGAAGACAGTTCATTTGGCTAAGATGATTTCTATATGTGCCCAGTATTGTTAGATGGAAGCTGGGACAAAAAAGACAAGAACTCAGGGAAAGAAAGGAAATATAAGGGAAGAGCACATCATGATTTGGTGATACCTTAGGGAGAAGGGTAGGCTAGAGTGAAGACAATTATAATCCCTAATTGTAGACGAAAATAGCTTTCTATCTGAGCTCTGGTTGCTCACACCAGTAATACTAGCTACTCAAGAGATTGAGATCTGAGTTTTGTAGTATAAAGCCAGCAGGAAACTCCACAAAACTCTAATCTCCAATTAACCAGCAAAAAACTGGAAGTAGATCTGTGGCATAAGTGATAATATTAAAAAAATAAAGCTCAGAGACAGCACCCAGGTCCTGAGTTCATGTCCCCAAGACAGGCCTACGTATGCACGTGCATGCACAAACACACACACACACACACACACACACACACACACACACGCAAGTACACACACGCACACACACACACACACACAACTAGATAAACAAAGACAAGCTAGTCTTCAGTACGTAGCAACTAACTTTTTGATTTAGACCATGAGAATGGTTTTCTCGTAGGTCTTTACAGATGAATAGAGCACAGTTTCCCTGCTAATCCAGTATGAGTACAGCCTTTCCAAAAGTTAAAATGCTCTATAATAGGTTCAAATTTTCTCCTAAATGAAAATATATCAAAAATAAAAAAAGAACGCCATATAATTTGAAAGCTAGATATTCGCTTTTTGATCAACAAAAAGAAAATATTTAAAAATAATTATATAAGCCACATGTAGTCAAATATGACACTACAAAATGTATATAATATATACGGGAACACATAAACATTTGAATAAGTATATATATATATATAATTTTTCTGAATGATTGAGTATTGGTTTTATTTATTTATATATTATTTTCTGAAGCATGATTTTCATTTTTTTTCAATTCAATATGTCAGTTTATGAGTCCATTGATATTGATCAATGTCACCCTTTCCACTCTTAAATCCTTCTGAAATATTTATATACATATAAAATATGACATTTATAATATTTTGATCTAATTTTTATGGTACTTATTGCTAAATCTATTATGCATTATTTTGTATTGCTGTACAATTAAGTTGTGGACTTTGTCTAATTTCCTTTATAATAATAATAGTTATTATTATTATTATTATTATTATTATCATTATTATCATTATTATTATTATTATTGTCATCTGAGGGGCTTAAACTCTGGGCCTGGGCGCTGTCCCTGAGCTATTCAGCTCAAGGTGAGTGCTCTATTGCTTGAACCACAGCATCACTTCTGGTTTTCTAGTGGTTTATTGAAGACAAGAGTCTCACGGACATTCCCGCACACACTGTCACACACACATCCCACATTCCACACTGTTGCCTGGGGAATTCCCATATCTGTTAATACTCAGTACCCATGATGGCCTGATTCACCTGTATTTCTTTTGTAACATTAATCATTTCTGTCTAGGAAATGGAAGACCTATTCATTTATGTTTTGTTTAAGAAAACTGACACACACACTTAAAAATATACTAAAAATATATTAGATACATAGATCTCTTCTTTTCCCACGGAGAATTCAAGGTCTATAAAACCTGGAGGAAACAATCTGTTAAGGCACAGGAAGAAATTTGGCTTGGGAAGTTTAAAAGTTTATAGTTTGGAGAACTTTACAGCCAATAATATCAATAGGCATGATATCAATACGATAAAGATTAAATGAATTTTTGACTAATAGTTACCCTGGAAGTGGCTAATAGCACTAAGGAAACAACTCAGAGAATATTTGAAAAGTAAATCATTTAAATGATACAAGAAGTTGTTCTAGCATTTATTAGTTCAAATTGAGATTGTGGTTAAAGATTATAATTGTTCAGGATATTATTATACTCACTGAATACAATCACATATTTATTGAAAAATATTCCCTTGGTGTAGGTGTGTGCATCTGTATATTGCATATACATTTTATCTTGCTTGTTCTCTACCTGTGTTAACAAAATTGTCAGGCTTCAAAGGTGGACAATACTGTTTAATGTTATGACAATTTTCCAAGCTATATTTTCAACAAATATTTTGGAATTGTTTACTGAAGGACATAGAGGGAGGAGAAAGAGAGGGGAAGAAAGACAGGGGTTCTAAATCTAAGATTGCAACAGCCATATACCAGAACAAGGCTGCAGAACAAGGCATAAATAGATGCAGTGTTGGGCCTTCAGTCCGCTAACTGTAAGAAAGTCCCCATTTGGCCACAGGTGTGGATTGCAGGAAAAAAGATAATTCAGTAAAAACAAATTCAAATAGTCTGAGACACTTAAACAAGTTCTGGACATCACTTTCTCTTGGGCTGCTGCTTTACAGACCCAATATTTGATCTAAAGCGAAACATGGAGATACAAAAGTTAAAACCCAAAGTCTAGTAATCTCTAAAAGGCCTGTTAACTCCTTAGTCCTTATACCTCATACTGTTACTTAGTGAGAAAGGCAGGGGGGAGATTTACAGTTATTGCAGACTTCTTTTTTTAGTGAACAATGAGCTACCATCTTCAGTCATGTGGTTCCAGCACAGACTTGGCTAAGGTCTGTGAACCTGAATATAGAAGTTTGAATCTCCATAGTGTGAATTGGAAATTTGTCTTCCTACTAAAATAGGTTTGGGGTACCTTGGGTAGCTGTGGTCAAGTCTCTTTTTAATAGCCTCTCCTTTGTGCACATTTGGTTTGAATGCAAGGATACACATCTAACTAGTCGCAGTGGTCACCCCAGAGTAGAGGAAGAGAGTCACAGTAGAGGGACAGAGACCAAACTCATGCCATTTTCCATTTTATTTTATTTTATTTTTTTATTTTTTTTGGTCCAGTCGTGGGGCCTGAACTCTGGGCCTGGCTGCTGTCCCTCAGCTCGTCAGCTCAAGGCTAGCACTCTATCACTTGAGCCACAACACCACTTCCGGCTTTTTTCTTTTTGCTTATGTGGTGCTGAGGAATAGAACCCAGGGTCTCATACATGCAAGGCAAGCACTCTACCACTGAGCCACCTTCCCAGCCCCTATCTGCCATTTTATGCTTCTTGAATTGATATGTTCTTCGTGTATTTTAGTAATTCAAGGATAAAAACTAGTATTGCATATAGATTTTTAATCGCCTCTTTACTTCTGACAAAAAATGAAAAGTAAAAATGAATTTAAATGGAAAGTCAGTATGGTAAGAGCAGGGAAAACGAATGAGCAATGATCATGGTTAGCCCCTGAATTCCAATCTGGAGACTTTATTTACCAACACTGGTGAATAAAATGAAACTATGTAACAAGACAGGCCTGCCTGCTTTTTCTCAGCAACAAGGCAGTCCTGACTGCCTTCCTTAGCAACAGGACATCACTGCCTGTCTTTCCTCATTTATGCCATAGCCAAAAGGCTCAGGAGAGTATAACTAAGGGAGGAAGTTAGAAGTGTCTTTGTAAGGTGAAAAAAAATGCTGGATATGTCTGGAAAACTAGAAAGCCTCTGGAGCCTTAAACTCTTATGTCTTTAGACTTCCACAGAAACTAAACATTCAAAAAGAAAGCTAAGATGTGCTCTGATTCCCTTATTCAAAGAACACAAAGACCTCCCAATTACACAATCCTCCTTGCCAACAACAGCCCTTCCTAGTGAGGCTCAGGCAATAGAAGACACATTAAACTTTTCTACTTGCCAGAAACCAGCCCACACCCTAAAGGCATCAGGACAGCAGGGAGGGAGAACTCAGCCCTGTCATAAACCTAGGATGAAGCTCAGAGGATCACACTTAATCTCAAAATGTACTGAGACCCCTTAAAGGTCCAACACCATCCAGAAGGTATCCATAGTCCTCCAAAAAGATCAAGCTGTGATGCCCAGCTCTAAAGCTCAAACTCCGCACCCAGTGTTAGCCCTATTGAATGACATACAAGCCAAGTAGGGCTCTCTGATAAATTTCCTAAAACCATTGGACTTCATGCCAGCATCCAGTCATTTGTCTTCTGGTGACAAATCCTTGAGGACATTCAAGGCAAAAGCAGCCATGACCTCAACTACACCAACCATGGGCAGTTCAGCAAGCCTTACTCTTTTGCTTGATCAACAGTTGGTTTAATTTTGAGATAATCTCACCAATACAGTCCCCTAATATCACTGCCTCCAAGGGGAGACCCCCCAACTCAACCAAACAGTCAAACAAACTGGAGGTGTTCTCTTTGAGCAGGACAGACCAGCCTTTCCATGAGTCCACTTCCAGGGCATCCCTTTCCCAAGATGCCTTGGAAGGGACATCTGTTTCCCCCAGCAGGAGGCCTGCCGCTCCTCCACACTGGCCCTGACCACATCAGCCTCAAGAAAGCTAGACACTGAATGTCTAAGTTAGAAGAAATGCTGCCTCCAAGATCTACAGTTGAGGAGATCCTAGGCAGGTTATTGTGCTGGCAGGTGGGCCAGGTTGAGGACTCTGCAAAGCCATCCAGCAAGGTTTCACCTACCAGCCTGCCCAGTGCCCAGCTGGCAAAGCCTGGTGTCTTCTTGGGCTCTGGCTTCCCTGGATCTACAGTGTTAGGGAACCTTCAGATCCCTCCTGCCAGAGTCAGCATTGAATTGCCTAGGGAGAACACCAAGTGCCCCTGGTCCATCTACTGCAGTCTTTAGCAGTTTCTCCCCACCACCATGGGACTCTCTGGTGCAACCATTCTTAGAGGGATATTTCTGTGTAGCAAGCAAGTCTAGCTTTTCATTTGGAAGCCAGCAGACTACTAATATAGGCTCATCATCTGACCCCTGCCAACCTGGACAGCCTTGCCCCTCCCAGCTCCATTGCCCAACCTGTGTTTAGGGGTCCCCTGAACTCATCTGCTCTTGAACCTGGCCATATATTCTGAAAAGAGCCCAAAAAATCCTTGGCATCTGTTGTACCCCAGATGTGAGGCCAAAGTGAGGCTTCTGCAGCCCCCAGCCATGCTCCAAGCATAGCTTGCAACAGGGGAACACCCCCAGGCTCCACCGTAGACCTCTGATGGGTAAAAATAGAGGCTGTGCTTGTGCCTCCTGCAGTCACCAATCTGCAATCCTGGCACACGCACATCTGCTAAGGTCACCCCAGTAGCTGCTGGGGCTCTGACACCAAGTCAGAAGCAGGCAGGTACACTCATGCAGGCTGACTTTGGAGCAGCTCCTCCTGCAGGTGCAGACCTGTTGGCCTTTGAAGCAGTACATGACATTGCAAAAGATCACACCACACACTAGAAGAACCCAATAAGTAATGGTGCTGTGCTCAGAGACCTGACAGAGGCAGGAAATTAGAGAGATATGGAGGCGAGGGGCTAGCTGTGCTTTTTATGTGTTTCAATATCCTTGCCAAGAAATGCATATTTTTATCAAGAAATAAATAGGAAAACTTCTAATTCTTTGATGGAGTAGCTACGATCAATCTAACCTTCCTACCATAAACAACCACAAAAGTGGAAGCTATGTGAAAATAAATATATATATAAAGACATATATAATACAAATATGTAGGTATATATATATATATGTATATTCACATATACAATTTGAATATGTATGTATAATGTATATATGTATAATGTACAGAGGGAAAAAAAGAAATACATAGTATTTGAAGGAATAATAACCAATAGCTTCCCAGTTTTGATTAAAGCATGAACCCTTCTATGCAGGTATCTACAAGGTCAAAAAATTAACATAATTACCTAAGTCCACACTAAGACAAATTCGAATTAAACAAAGACAGAAATCCTCCCAAAACGCAGAGATACAATTCATCACACCCAAGTGATCTTCAATGATATTATGACTAATTTCTCATCATAAACTAAATTATCTATTAGACAGCAAGGGCAAGAAATTTAAAGTGCTAAAAGGACATATTGAAACCTACCTTTCTAACAAATATACTGTCTCCAAATGTAAGAGATGAGCTAAATACCTACCAATGGCTCAGAACTATAATCCTAACTACTCAGGAAGGTGAATTGTGAGGATTGTGGCTCAAAGCCAGCTTGTACCCTCAAGAGGAAGTTGTAGGACATAACTGTCCTTGAGAAGGTGGGAGGCCTTTGTGCAATGCCATTGTTGGAACCAGACAATAAGTTGACAATCAAGAATGGAGGCTATTAGGTAGAGAAGCAATTTATAAGATGCAGTGGTCCTCTAGAAAAACAGAGGATATTGAGCACTGTCCTAGTGGTTTCAAAAATGCCATGATAATGACCAGAGCAACCTCAAGCCCACCTGGAGTCCTTAGCAGCAGTCGTTGAGGCCTCTGAGCTAGAATGTCAATGCTGGCAGGCTGTGATTGGTCCACTTTTTCTTTGACTTCACTGGCCCAGACTCTGATTGGTCCATTTCCTCCAAGAGATTACAATGCCTGGTTGTGATTGCTCCATTGTGTGAGTCCATGCAGGATATATAGGAAGACACTGTGCTCCAACCTCTGTCAGTTAACAGAGCTGGGAGCTCTTGCTTGATGACCCGCTGGACTGATTCAAGGCTAAATGAATTTTTGGTTGTGGGGACTGGTTGTCGTTTGGATTTTGGTATTTCTTTTACTATTTCTGGTTTGCCATTATTTTATTAAGTTTATTTTAGGTAGACTTGCTACCTGCCATCATAGTGGGAGGATGGAAGGACACAAAGAATCATCCTCAAGCTTCTTGAAGGAGGAGATCATCAAACAATACCAGATTAATGAGCTCATCGACAAAGGTACCTATGGACAAGTGAAGGTGGCCCATCCCCATGTCACAGAAAAGGACGTGGCAATTAAAATAGCCTGGAAGTGAGAATCATCATCATTAGATAAAGAATGAGGTGGACATTTTTAAGACGGTATGGCACAAACACATCATCAGGTTGTACCAGGTGTTGGAGAAGGAAGAGTATGTATGTATCATCGTGGAACTGGCCACTAGGGGATACCTCCTGGGGTGGATCTGAATAGCGTGCCGCCTGTATGAGGATGAAACCAGGAGGCTCATCATACAAACTCTAAGTGCTGCTCACTACCTACACCAAAACAGAATCACACACGAAGACCTTAAGTCCAACAACATCCTGTTGGACACCAAAGGCAATATCAAGGTCAGTGGTTTTGGTCTGAGCATCTGGCTCAACCTGGGGCAGTTGCTAACAAATGTATGTGGTGCTGTGCTATTCCACCCCCTGAAATGTTCCTGGAATTAAGCAATGATGTCCGGGAAGTGGCGCTGTAGCTCAAGTGGTAGAGCGCTCGCCTTGAGCTGAAGAGCTGAGGGACAGCGCCCAGGTCCAGAGTTCAAGCCCCACGACCGACAAAAAAAAAAAAAAAAAGAAAGAAAGAAATGATGTCCGGGTGCAGGTGGCTCACGCCTGTTATCCCAGCTATTCAGGAGACTTAGTTCTGAGGATCATGGTTCAAAGCCATCCCAGGCTGGCTCTACCCTCTGAGCAGACTCATACTGACACCAAAGACTAATTTGAGGAGGAGATGGCAGAGAATATATTTGGCTAGCAAAATAGCTACTACTCTTCTTAGAACAAGCTGCTGAATGTGGGCCCTGGAACAAAGCTGTTCTAGACAAAGGTGTGGAGAGCTCTAAGAGATATGAAAGATAACCTCACTTGAAAGCCAGAAGGCTGTTATTGGGATGAGAGAGATTTGTAGGGGGTCTACTAAAAAAAGTTGTAAGTGGGATCCAGGAATGGATTGCTGTTTGCCCAGCAAGGCCCTCAATCCAGCCCAGAAGACAGGTGCACCAACTGCCTTAGGTTTCCTCAGGAGGGATTCCAGCCAAGGGACACCTAGTACTGCACTGATAAACTGGCATTGTAGTTATTAATGCATGTAATTTTTGCGCATTGTATCAATTCCTAGCATATGCAAAATGACTTGAGCTCTATGATTTCTCTCACTTGAAATTATTAACATTAGCCTGTTACTCCTGAAAGTGGATCATTATAGCTCAGGAGGTGTGAATGTATATGTGACCATACAAAATGATGCTAACTGAAATGAAGACATAGAAACAACAGGTCTTCTTTTGTTTAGTTGTCAAGCTTGATGTAGCCAATATACTGTAGCTAGTTCTTTCTTCTTACTTTATATCATTTTTCTTTTCCTATTGGTTTTATTCATTGCAATTCCTGTCTTTGATTCTGGTACTCTGCATCCTGTATATGCATTTATCTGATTGGGGGAAGGGAAGGGAAATAACAAAATACTGAAAGAAGTACAAAAGGTGACCCATTGCAACAATGATACTCACAGGACACTATGGCAGAAATTAATTTACAATGTAATGTGTGTGGGAGAAATGGAGGGAAGAGTCAGGGGGAGAAAAAAAAAACTGCAGTATGTAACAATGTTCAATGAGAACTGTAACTTACTCGTGTAAATGTAACCGCTCTGTACAGCATCTTTATAATGAAATAGATATTTAAAAATATAAAAATTGGATGGATGAGCAAGATGGCAAGGGGCAGTAGGGAAATGCCACAGCTCTCCCCAACCAAAAAGAGAGTCGTGTTCCAACGCTTAATCTCCCCCAAGAAACCGACAAGAACAAAAAGATGAACACTGAGAGAAAAACAGAAGGCAGGGAAAAAAAAGAGAGAAAAAGAATTTCAGAAAAGAGAAGTGCGAAGACCCCTTCCCCAACCTCTACTGGCCATGCAGCAATGCACCAAACCACACCCAGCCAGCCCGACAGGGGCTGCCAGAATCCCAGAGACACAGGGGTTTGTCTGCAGATCACCTGCTCAGAAGCAGCCTGAGGTACCGGTGTCAGACCCGCTGATCGCGACGAACTGAAGAAACCGCCAAGCCCAGAGCTTGCACAAAGATCCCAACCCCACCCCTCACTCTCTATCCGAGCAGAGAGGCTCCATCCTGCCAAAGCGACTCAGCCCCATGGCAAGAATTACAGAGCTACACAGAGCCACAGAACACCAGAGCAGAATCCTGCAAGGAAATGGTGGTGATCCAGAGAACGCAATTGGAGACAAACCGCAGTGCTCAGTACCTGAAGATCACCTGTGCAGAAGTCGTCTGAAGTACCGGTGTCAGACCCGCAAACCGCAATGAACAGAGAAACCTCTGAGCCAGGAACTCAGCCTCTCGGCAGGAGTGCCAGAGCTACATGGGATGCCCACAGAAAACAAGGCAGAAGACCTGCAAAGAACTGATGCTGATCCAGAGAGTACAAACAGAGACATACCCCAGCGCTCAGAACCTGCAGGGAGGCCCTTCCCCCATCCCTCGGGTGGAGGAAAGAGGCCCATCCTGCAGCTTGGACCCTAACAGCATCAATTGAGGCAGAGACAAAAGAGAAACTCACAGAGCCACCACCACCCAGCCCAGCCCACAACCACCTTAATTGAATTCTTGATTTCAACGGCAACCAATGATGTACATCACACAAAAAGAACAATTAGCACCTGGGTGAGTATCCCACAGTAGACAGTGTACGACTTAAGAGAGAACAGAGCTGGTGGGAATCCCGCGACCCTGACTCAGACACCCTATCCCAACACCTGGACCACAGGACCCACTAAAACTGGGAAATGTTCTAGAGCTCTACCAGACTGTGAAGCACACTCAGCTCGCCAGGCTAGAGCAAGCGCACCCCTGGTAGGGAGCTTAAATGCCCAAGCCAGGAACAGCACCTCTGGGTCCAGACACCCAACAGTGGAAGAAATTTGAGTACCCCAGGCTGCATAAACTAGGCAGGATACACAGCAGCATAGGTCCAACCGGCATGTCCCAGGCCGGGCACTGTCACCAGGTCTGGGGATCCGGTGACTGGGCAACACAACCAAATCCTCCCAACTGAAGTAAGAAGCTGCATGTGCCTCAGCAGAGGGGAGAAAAACAGGGAACTGCGTCCCCTGGGAAGCACATCTGTGACAGCAAAGACCTGGGGGCTCAGGAAAGGAGAAGCCTAAACCCTACCAGAACCCAACCCATATATTCTAGGCTGGAAATTGAACAACACAAGCCACCAGCACCTGATAATAGTCAGGAGCTCTGCTGGTAAGGTTGCTCAGCAGTAGAGTACTTGTCTTGGGTGCATGAGGCCCTGGATCTGATTCCTCAGCACCACATAAGCAGAAAGAGACAGAAGAGCTTTGGCTTAAATGGTAGGGTATCAGTCTTGAGCTGAAGAGCTGAGGGACAGTGCCCAAACCCAGAGTTCAAGCCCACAACCCACCAAAAAAAATATCAGGAGCCCATAGCAAACTCCAGCATCTGGGACAGTGCATCCAGCACATCCAAACTCGCCAAGATCACCTGTAGGAGCAATCTGGGCTGCTCAACTCTTCCAAAGACAGGAATTGCCAGTGATCTAAAACAGAGAACTGAGAACTCTATATTTGTCAGACCAGCAGCTGGAGGCCGGCCCTCAACAGAACCGAGATCAGGTACAGATTCTCTCTACCAGCAGAGAAACAGCAACCAAGAAAAGACAGACACTTTTTGACCAAAACAAATTTTCAGATTAGTCTCCAATAATCCCTGAATCCCCATGCGAAAATCAGAAAAATTACAAGGGTTATCAACACCCAGGATAGCAAGCTATCCCCAAAAGCCAGCAGCCACCCAGGGGAGAGCCCTAGTGGGAGCAAAGCAGGAATGGAAGACAAAAGCTACATCCAAAATATGCTGGAGGCAATGACTCAGGAAATAAAGTGAGAAATAGATCAGAAAATTAAAGATCACAGGGATGAACTATCAAAAGAGATGCAGGATCTAAAACAGGAGGTACGCGCAAAAATAGAAGCAGCACACACCTCACTGAGAAGTGATATCAGTGCAAAAATAGAGGCAGTATACACTTCATTAAAAGGTGAGATCAGTACTTTGAGAGTGAACATCAAATCCATAAATGAGTCCATTTCTTCCATGCAAACCACAATGGAAGCCACAGTTAACAGAGTGAACGAAATGGAACGTAGAGTGTCAGATACAGAAGACAGGATACACCAACTGGACCAAAACATTACAGATGTGGAAAAATCACTTAAATTATGCCAAAGGGAAATTCAAGAGCAAGCAGATAGGGTCAAGAAAGTTAACCTTGGTATAATTGGAATGGACGAAGGTGAGGAATATCAAAGCAAGGAAATGTTACACCTATTCAACAAAATAATCAGTGAAAATTTTCCCCATCTCAAAAAATAACGTCTTACCTACGTAACAGAAGCCTATAGAACACCTAGCAAGCAGGATCCCAGGAGAAACACTTCTGGACAAATTATAGTAAAAATGGTAGATCTGAATAATAAGGAAACGATCTTGCATGCAACAAAAATGAAAAAGGAGCTATACTACAATGGGAAAAAAATTAGGATCACTGCAGATTTCTCCACAGAAACACTGAATGCAAGAAAGGCCTGGGAAAGTAACATACGATCCCTGACAGCCAATAACTGTCAACCCAGACTGATATACACAGCAAAGCTAGCATTCACATTTGATGGAGAACTGAAAAATTTTAATAGCAAAGAAAAACTAAATGAATACATAAACATTAAGCCAGCATTACAAAGAATTCTAAGAGGGGGGACACAACCTGAAGAAAGCAACCAGAAACAGGGACCTGGACCCAGACAGACATCAATAAAAGTGTAACTGAGGAAGCACAGGAGGAAAGGAAAGAAGAAAACCTTAGGAAAATAGGGAATCACAGGGACCACAATGCATCTCTCTATACTATCTCTTAATAATAACGGGCTTACTTCACCAATCAAAAGAAAAAGAACTGCAGATTGGCTCAGAAAACATGACCCATCAATCTGTTGACTTCAGGAGACCCACCTCTCAGCCAAACATACAAATTGTTACCTTCAGGAGACCCACCTCTCAGGCAAACATACAAACAAATTCAGAGTGAACGGCTGGAAACTGATCTACCAGTCAAATTGACCCAGGAAGAAAGCAGGTGTAGCAATCCTGATATCTAACAAAATAAATTTTTCATTATAATCAATACCAAAAGACAACGACAGACTTTACATATTAGTACAGTGAACAATCAAAGAGGTGGATATTACTACCATCAACTTACATTAGTGCACCCAGATATGTTAAGCAAATACTCTCAAACTTACAGAATAAAATAGATCCCAATACGATAATACTAGTACACATTAACACCCCACTTTCTCCAAAGGACAGGTCTGCCAACCAGAGGATTGGCAAAGAAGCTACTGAATTAAATGAGGCCATACTTCAAGCCCAACTAACTGATATCTACTGAGTATTTCAACCTAAAAAACACAGTACACATTTTTCTCAGCAGCTCAAAGAACTTTCTCCAAAATAGACCATATCATAGTTCATGCAAGGAATTTAAGCAAATACAAGGGGATTGACACAATCCCCTGTATCCTATCTAACCACAGTGGAATGAAGCTAGTTCTCAATAACAAAGTATATTGCAGAAATTACTCAAAAACATGGAAATTGAACAATACACTTCTAAACAATGCCTGGGTAATTGAAGAGATTAAAGAAGAAATTTAAAAATTCCTACAACTCAATGAAAATGAAAACACCTCTAAAAGAAACTTTTGGGACACAGCAAAAGCAATCCTGAGGGGCAAATTTATTGCCCTCAGTGCCCACATCAAGAAAATAGAGACAGACCAAGTAAATAATCTCATGTTGCAATTAAAACAGCTAGAAAACATGAAAAAATAAAACCTAAAGTTAGTACATGGAGCCAGATAACCAAACTAAGAGCAGAGATTAATGAATTAGAGAATCAGAGAATAATAGCCAAAATTAACCAAATAAGCTGGTTCTTTGAAAAAAATAAATAAAATTGATGGACCATTGGCAAGTTTAATTAAAAAAAGAAGACAAGAAACCCATATTAACAGAATTAAGGATGCCATGGGAAAAATCACAACATGTACCCAACACATCAACAGAGCCAAGGTCAAGAATCACATGATTATCTCCACAGATTCAGAAAAGGCCTTTTGATAAAATTCAACATTCATTCATGCTAAAAGTTCCAGAGAAAATAGGAATAGAAGGAACATTTCTTTAAATAATAAAATCCATTTATGACAGACCAATAGCCAATATTATATTTAATGGGGAAAAGCTACAACCAATTCTCTTAAAATCCAGAAAAAGTCAAGGATTCCCACTGTCTCCACTCCTCTTCAACATAGTTCTGGAATCTTTAGCCAGGGCAACAAGGCAAGAAAAAGACATTAACGGGATCCGCATAGGGAAAGAAGAAGTTAAACTATCCCTTTTTGCAGATGACATGATACTATACCTTCAATATCCCAAAACTCCATCCCCAAACTCTTAGAAATCATATATCACTTCGGCAAAGAAGCAGGATACAAAATCAACCCACAAAATCAGTTGCCTTCCTGTCCACTTACAATGTACAAGCAGAAAAGGAAATAAAGGAAGCAACCCCATTCACAATAACCTCCCGAAAAATTAAATATTTAGGAATTAACCTAACCAAAGATGTAAAAGAACTATTTAATGAAAAGTATGAAAAGTTATAGAAAAAAATTACAGAAGACACTAGGAAATGGAAAAACTTCCTATGCTCTTGGATAGACAGACTTAATATAGTGAAAATGGCAATACTGCAAAAATTTATATACAAATTCAATGCAATTCCTATTAAAATACCAAAGATGTACATCTGTGAAATATAGAAAACAGTCCCAAATTTCATATGGAATAACAAAAGAACTAGAATAGCCAAAACAGTTCTAGGAAATAAAGACAACATGGGAGAGATATGCATGCCGAACTTCAAACATAACTATAGAATTATAATAACAAAGACTGCATGTTACTGGCACAAAAACCTGAAGACAAGTAGAATAGAATAGAATATCCAGAAATAAATACACATGCCTACAGTCAGCTGATATTTGACAAAGGAACAAAAGACATACAATGGAAGAAACACAGCCTCTTCAACCACTTGTGCTGGGAAAAATGGGCGGCCACATGCAGAAGACTAAAAGTGGGCCCCAGCCTATCACCATGCACCAACATCAACTCAAAATGTATTAAAGACCTTAACATCAAACCTGAATCTGTGAAACTACTGCAGGACAGAGTAAAAGGGACACTTGAACTTATAGGCACAGGAAGGAACTTCCTGCACAGAGTCCCAGGGTCACAACAAATTGGAGAGAGACTCTTCAAATGGGACTACCTTAAAATAAAAAGCTTCTGAACAGCTAAAGCTATCACAACCGTGCTAGAAAGACAACCAACTAATTGAGATAAAATATTTACCAGCAATATAACAGACAATGGGTTAATATCCAGTATATACAGGGAATTCAAGAAACTGATCTCTCCCAAGACTAACAAAAAAATTACTAAATGGGCAAGGGAACTAAAGAGACTTCTCAGATGAGGAGATAAAAATGACAAAGAAACACATGAGGAAATGTTCAGCATCCCTGGTTGTGAAGGAAATGCAAATAAAGACAACCCTGAGATACTACCTTACCCCAGGCAGAATGGCCCACAAGTCAGCCAACGACAAATGCTGGAGGAGATACAGAGAAAGAGGAACCCTATTACACTGCTGGTGGGAATGTACACTTATACAACCTCTTTGGAAAGCAGTCTGGAGGTTCCTCAAAAAGCTAATTATTGACCTCCTATAGGACCCAGTCATACCACTTCTAGGCATCTATCCTGAACAACAGGAACCAGTATACAAGGACACATGCACCTCCATGTTTATTGCAGCATTGTTCACAATAGCCAGGATATGGAAAAAACCCAGATGTCCCATCATAGATGAATGGATCCAAAAATTGTGGTATCTATACACAATGGAATATTATGCAGACATTAGAAAGGACAAAATAATAATGGCATTTGCATGGAAATGGATGGAGTTAGAAGAAATCATGTTGAGCGAAGTAAGCCAAGATCAAAGAGACAAATGGTACATGGTCTCCCTGATAAGTGGATGTTAAATCCAAAATGTTAAGTGATATGACAAAATTAACAGGACTTAAGAAACAGAGAGCTTCCACTCATCTGGTTGAATCACAAGTAAATAACTCCATGCTGCTGATCACATGTATGGTATATATATGTACACTGAAGGGGATCCAGGAAGACAACACAGAACTAGAGTGAATCAGGGAAAAACATACAACAACGGGACCAATTAGCTGCACAGGACATTGACCAAAATGAACTAAGCAACTTAATGGCAGCAATGGGAGGGAGGGAACAAATGAGAAAGAGGGAACAGCTGATGCTATGCAAAACAAAAGAAATGTACATACCACCCAATGTGGAAGAAATAACTGTATTGCAAAGCTCATAGAACTCATAAATGTTATAGACCATGATAGACAATTTGCTCCAGGAAAGATAGAATGTGTTTGTGAGTTTAACTGAGCATCACGATCCCACAATAGTTTGAAATTTGGGAAATTATGTAATCACTTAATCACAATAAAAAAACAAAAACAAAGGCTGAGCATCAGTTGTTCATGCCTATAATCTTAGCTACTCAGAAGCCTGAGATCTGAGGCTCATAGTTTGAAGCCAGCTGGGGCAGGAAAGTTCAGGAAACTTATTTCTGGTTAACCACCAGAAAGCATAAGTGGAGGTGTAACTCCAGTGTTAGAATTATAGCCTTGAGTGAAGAAGCAAAGGGAGAATGCCCTGGTCCTTGGTTCAAGTCCTATTTTAAAAAGTAAGAAAATAAAAGCATGCTATACTTCTCAGGCATTTGGAAATATCATTCATTCTCTAATGATGAGGTGGGGGCTGGATGACTTATGTCGAACTTGCCTAGGCCAAGGACAAAAATAGACTTGGTAATTATAAAAGGCTATTCATAACCTAGTTGTTAAGATTCTTAAAAAGAATTGAATCTGAAAACTCTTGTAACTAAATAAAAAAGAATATTTCTAGTTTAAAAAGCAGTGACATTAATCAAGATGTGTTGTATTCATAAACTGCTTTGAACAACTACTTAAAGATAATAATAATAATAATTAGTAGTAATAATAATAGTAAAAGGCCTAGGGGGAGACAGGCTTCCTGCAGCCTAAGAGGGTAAATTTTCTGGAACTACTGCCAGACACTTTTCCTTCTGTTTGTTCAAAATTGCAATGTGTGTTTTCTGAACATAATATACATATGATCATGAAGCCTGAAAAAAAATTAACATGGCAAAAACTGCAATACTGACCCACAAAAATTGAAAATGCAATACTCATCAAAATCCCAACAATATTCTTCAATTCAGTAGAGAAAACATTTCAACTTTAGTATGGAACTACTAAATTACAGATGAAACAGAAGACTTAGAAATGAACTCATGGGCCTATATTCATCTTACACACACACACACACACACACACACACACACACACACACACACACACACACACACACATAATGGAATTCTATTCACTCATCTGAAAAGATGACTTTTCACTAGTCTTAAGGAAAATGAAAGGTTGGGGAAAATGATACTAAGAGAAAAGAGAAAGGAATGCAGACTCCGAGCAATATAGGTTTCATGGATTCATTCATAGTAGCTAGAAGGTGCCCACAAATCTACAAGTAAACAAGACAGATTATTCCTCGTCCCAGATAGAATGACGTTTATCAAGAAACTAACAATAGTAAATGCTGGCATGGATGTAGCCAATTGGGAACTCTATTACACTGTTGGTGGGAAATTAAACTTGTTCAACCACTGTGGAATGCAGTACTGAGTTTCCTGAAAAGACTAAACAGAGATCTCTTTTAAGACTCAGTAATTCCCCTCATGGGCAGTAATCCAACAAGCTCACATGAAAGCTACCAGCATAACCATGTTCAGGGCCCAGGCCCAGAGTTTAAGGACTGGAAAAAATGTTACCATAGTTGTTTTTTTTCCCCCAAATATGAACCATTTGCCATAAGATACCAAAACATGCCGGGTGCTAGTGACTCAGGCCAGTAATCATAGCTACTCAGGGGACTAAGATCTGAGAATCACTGTTCAAAGCCAGCGTTGGCAGGAATGTCTGTGAGCCTCTCATCTCAAATAAACTGCTAGAAAACCGGACGTGGCACTGTGGCTCAAGCAGGAGAACACTCGCCTTGTCTTGTAGTTGACAACGACAGAGCCCAAGCCCAGAGTTCAAGTCGCATGATGGACAGAAAAAAAAAAAAAAGATACCAAATCATTCTATTAGCAGTAGCTAGGTTAGGACTTAAATTTAGTGGGTGATAAAATGGCTTCTTTGTTGAATGATAGGAAAAGATGTAGGCAATCCAAGAAAAGGGAGATTTTTCGTTGTTGTTGGTCGAGGGGTTTGAAGTCTGGGCTTGGACACTGTCCCTGAGCTCTTCAACTCAAGGTGAGTGATCTACTTCTTGAGCCACAATGCCACTTCTGGTTTTCTGGTGGTTAACTGGACATAAGGGTCTCACAGACTTTCCTGCCCAGGCTGGCTTTGAATAGCAGTCCTCAGATCTCAGCTTCCTGAGTAGCTAGGATTACAGATGTAAGCCACTGTCACCAGGCTAAAAATGGAGATTTTTTAGAAAAGAAAATCCACTTCTTCACCTGTGTCAAAACCTCAGATATCACTATTAGAACATTTCATCCTCAAGTCATTTTTTCAGATATCTGTTAATTTTCTCTTTTCCTTCATGTGGGAATACTGCGGTCAATATCATTTCAGCTGTGGTACTGGATCAATTGTATGGTAATTGCTAGCATCTAAATCAAGAACTGTTACAGAAAAAGAAATGAAACCCTCATTTGGAATAATTGTTTTCTCTTTTTATTACAAATCAGTGATTGATTACTTCCTAGTGTGATATTGGACGTCCAAACAGAGTGATGGCATTTTATTTCTCTTCAGCCTTCTCTCACATGTGGTCAAATATTTAAGAATACAAATATTTCCATTGATAATTCAATAGCTGACCTCTAAGAAAATGTGCATTTCTGGACTTTGCTCTCTTGTCCTTACATGTGCAGGGTTTCAATGATTTGTATGTTCTACAAGGAATTCTATTTTCCAATCTTTGTGTGACCAATTTTAGTCTCTCTGATCAGTCTTTCTGACTCTTTCTCTGGAGTCTCATTTCAGTCTGCCTCATAATATTAGTTATTAGCTAAATAATGTACAGAGGAGTCACATTTGCGTGAGCAAGGTAATGAGCAAGGTAAAAAAAAATTGTTACCTCCTCCTTTATTTTTCCCCTACCATCCTTTCCCTCCCAGCTCCATAAGTACACAACCCTCCTCCCTTACCCCACCTAAATTGTAAAGTTCATTTTTCAACATAGTGTCTTGTGTATCTCATGGTTACAATGTGTCAACCTGTACCCCTATTTAAGCATTTTGTTTTCTTTCTTTCCCCTCCACAAATTAGAGGAGCGTATATAGAAGATGTAGGCGCACCAACTTCAAATACAGTGAAAACAGGAGTTATAGCAGGAGACAGGAACATATAAAGAAACAAAAAAATCACATCGCACATTATACGTATGTTAGAAACAATAGCAAGAAAGAAAAAACCACTTGTGTCCCTATCTTGGGGTTCATGTCCCTTAACATCATCCTATCTC
This sequence comes from Dipodomys merriami, assembly GCF_024711535.1. NCBI lineage: Eukaryota > Metazoa > Chordata > Mammalia > Rodentia > Heteromyidae > Dipodomys > Dipodomys merriami. The sequence goes on along the minus strand of NW_027204938.1, from coordinate 688,605 downwards.
GTCATATGCAGATAGCTTTTGACCTTTTCTTCTTAACCCAGACAAATATTAGTTATTGAAAATTATGGAAACCATGGGACCAATGTTAATTTGGACGTGGCTTACTTCACTTAATATAAGTTTTTCCAAAACTTTCCAGTTACTAACAAATGGGGCAACGTTATTCTTTCTGATGGAGGCATAGAATTCCATTGTGTATATATACCACATTTTCTTGATCCATTCATCTGCTAAGGTATTGGGGTTGGTTCCATATATTAGCTATCTTAAAGAATGCAGCAATAAACATAGTTGTGCTGGTAGCTTTAGTATGGTCTTGTTTGTGATCATTTGGGTAAATGTCCCAAAGTGGGATTGCTGGGTCATAGGGGAGCTCTATGTGGAGTTTTTTGAGGAACCTCCATACTACTTTCCAAAGTGGTTGAACAAGTTTTGTACTCCCACCAAGAATGCAGTATGGTTCCCTGGTGGCCACATCCCCTCCAGCATCTGTTGTAAAAGTATGGAATGCTTCAGAAATTTGTCTGTCATCCTTGTACATGAGCCACGCTAATCTTCTCTGAAATGTTCCAATGTTTCTGCTATGCATTTCATTTTGTACTCCTGAACTTGGCGAGTGATTTTAGGTGTGTCTACAACAGTAGAATCAGCATAAATCAAGCCAGCATTTCTTCATTGAAGATACAAGGAAAGGACACAGGTTGCCACATTGTAACAATGAAATATACAAGACACTCTATGGGAGGGGTGAAGCGACATGTTGGGGAGGTATGAAGGGGCGGAATGGTAGGGGAAAGACAAAGGAGGGGGTAACAATGCTCAATAAGAAATGGACTAATTACCTTACTTACGTAACTGTAACCCCTCTGCACAGGGACTTTACAATAAAAATATAAATTGAAAAGATACAAGGAAAACTTCTGTACTTATAGGAAGTTGTATTTGTTACACAATATCAGCAAGGTATTGGTTTTAGGACCACAAGCATATTAAAATTTTGGATGCTCTAATTCTCTACATAATGTAAACACAGTATATTATTTCCATTAGAATCTGCCCACAACCTAGTGCAGGGTAATTGCTAAGAAAATTTTTACTACATTCTATGTTTGTAATGAAAAATAAAATTATATGCACTATTGACTGATACCATTTTTTTCAGATAATTTATTTATTGTGAAAATATCGTACAGAGGGGATTTTATTACATGGGCAAGGTAATGAATATACATACATATATGTATATTCATATATATACATATATACATACATATATACATATACATATATATATATATAATGTTTTAAAATCAAAATATTTTACATCCTTTTTAAAAATTTTTTATCATGAAAATACCATACAGAGTTGTTACAATTACAGAGGAAAGGTAATGAGTACATTTTTATCAAGCATTATTGCTTCCCCCTTGGTTTCCCCTTCCCTTCATATCTTCCACCACCCCCCAGCCCCTCCCCGACCTGCCCAAAGTTGTAAAGTTCGAATTTCTGCATAACGACTTGTACATCTCATGACTGCAATGGGTCCACCGGTATCCCTATTTGCTTTTGCCCTTCCCATCCACAAACTATATCAATATCAAATACAATGAAAGCCGGGGTTATACCGTGGGGGAGGGACATAGAACACAAAAAAGCAATCATCTTTTGAATATGTTTGAAACAAATGCAAGAAGGAAAAAAATACGAATATCTATATTGGGGTTCATTTCACGTAAAATCAACTTATCTGACCTTTTCTGCTTGTTTCAGACATACACTAGTTATTGCAAATAAGGGAAACCATGGGACCTATGTTTCTTTGGGCCTGGCTTTCTTCACTTAATATACTTTTTTCCAAGTATTTCCAGTTCTTAACAAATGGGTCAATGTCATCCTTTCTGATGGAGGCATAGAATTAATTCCATTGTGTATATATACCACATTTTCTTAATCCATTCATCTGCGGAGGGGCATCTGGATTGGTTCCACATCATAGCTCTCTTAAAGAATGCTGCAATAAACAGTTATGTTGGTAGCTTTAGTATAGTCTTGTTTGTTACCATTTGGGTAAATGCCAAAAATTGGGATTGCTGGGTCATGGGGGAGATCAATGTGAAGTCATTAGAGGAACCTCCATACTTCAATAGATACAATCTATTCAACATCAAACAACTATGTACTAATGGGTTAAGAACAGAAAAGAAGAATTTTGCAAACGAGAAGTTATTAGGTTTAGAGAGAAATGTGGGGAAAAGTAGGATTAGAGGGATGTGGTAGGTAAAAAGAGAGTGTATTTGACCAAGTTCTAATTTCAGAGAGGGAAATAGCTTGGGCAGAATTATTTGAGAGACTTAAAAAAACAAGAGAAAATGGAAAAACAAAAATTTAAATACAAAAAGTGAAACACAAAAATTATGATTAAAAGTTCTTAAAATTATAAAGGTAGAAGGAGATAATACTACTTTTAAAGAATTTAAGCCTAAGAGGTTTTGAATTGAGTAATAAATTTCTGGGTTAAATATGTACACAGGGGAGATAAAGTCTAATAATCGATGACAGGTATGTATCTGAGGATGAGCAAAACAGCAATTCAGTCACCCAAAAAGAAGAAAGGGAAGAAAAAAATGAAAAAGAAAAAAAAAGAAGAGAAAAAGAAAAAAGAAAAAAATGACCAAAAACTCAGTAGAGATTAAAACACACACAGACACACACAGACACACAGACACACACACAGACACACACACACACACACACACACACACACGCACACACACATACCTAAAATAAAAATTATGCGAGGACAAAAAAGATTAATAGAAAACAATTTTTAAAATATAATTTTAAAACTTTTAAAAATTAAAAATTAAAAAAGGTATAAAAAAGAGTTCTTTGATTGGGGAGGGGGGGGGGCTGCGTGCATGGGAAGATCTTTTATCTCCCTTGTGTCCTAACGAATCTCTTTGTGGAGTCTCAGGTCTGCTTGTGGTTACTGTCTGGTCTGTCTTGATTGGTTACTTAAGTCAGTTTGTTTGAGCAGGCAGAAAAATGCTCTGCTTTACCCAGGATTTTGTGATCCTCCTCCTCGCTAGTTCAGTGGGAGAGAGATCTGCTTTGATTATCACAAAAGAAGGAGATGGCAAAGAAGGAGATGGCTGTTTCTTCTAGTTTGGAGATGGTGTGATGAGGCTAGGTTCTGGGTAGAGTTGAGGCCTTTCACCAAACAGTAGCTTTTCCCTGAGGGGATAGCTTCTGATATACTCACAAAGCCCAGCCTACAGCCATTCTCAGGGTTTATGTATACTGAATTTCAATTGTTTTTCTAGGCTGCTGTAGGGAGGGGCAGCCTCTGGCTCTGTTTACCCAGAAGAATTCCACACCTGTAGGGGACGAGGATCCTCTGCTTGGGCTTGGTGACTTTCCCTTGGGTGGAGCTACGCCTGGAATGTCAGGTCAGGTTCCTGTGACCTGCTAAATGACTCCAGTTTTCTTCCAAGGCCTGAGTTGTTGGTAGCTCCTCAGCCAGGCCTCTGTCAGTATCAAAAATGGAGATCTCTGCTGCTGGGGGTGGGGAGAGGTGGACTTCCCTCCTTTGCTTCCTGAGAAGGAGTGAGGATGTCAGGGTTCTACTCACGCTGGAGTGTTGGTTCCGTGGTCATCTTTAGTCTGTGATCTGCAGGATGAAGATATTTGCTCCTTGTCAGTTCTTGCTGGTGTTGAGTAGAATCCACTAGCTCTCTGGTTCTGGTGCCTCTGTCCCGGACTCTCTGTGTTTATGTAGTGTGGCTATGGCCGCCACCACCACCGCCTTGGCACAGCTGCAAGCAAGTGCTCAGGTCTGTCTCATTGACTCAATTTTTACTCTCTGGCCAAACTCTCTGTACAGTGATAGCACACTTGGTGTGATTCTTTAGGCTAAGACTGTTCACTGGAACACTAAACTGCTATCTATACGAAAAATTGACAACTTCCAGCTTCATTTCCACAGTCTTCATTCAACATTCATGAGTATATTTCTTATCAAGCATTGTTGCCTGCTCCTTTGTTTCCCCTTCGAATCCCTTCAAATCACCCTCCTTCCTAATCCACCTCCCAGCCAAAGTTGTAAAGTTGATTTTTTGATGTAACATCTTGTACATCTTATTGTTGCAATGGGTCCAGCTGTATCCCTATTTAAACAGTTTGTTATTGCCTTAGCCCTCCACAAATTATATCAACCTCAAATACAATGAAAGCAGGGGTTTTACCGTGGGGGAAGGACATACAAAGCAACAAAGAAATCATCTCATAAGTATGCTAGAAACAATTGCAAGAAAGAAAAACCATTTGATTCCTTATCTTGGAGTTTATTTCGCCTACCATCAACTTATCTGACCTTTTCTGCTTGTGTCAGGCATACTAGTTTATGCAAATAAAGGAAACCATGGTACCTATGTTTGTTTGGGCACAGCTTACTTCACTTAATATAATTTTTCCAAGTCTTTCCATTTCTTAACAAATGGGCAATGCCATTCTTTCTGATGAAGGCATAGAATTCCATTGTGTATATATACCACATTTTCTTGGTCCATTCATCTATGGTGGGACATCTGGGTTGGTTCCAAATCTTAGAGCTATGGTAAACAATGCTGCAATAAACATAGCTTTGCTGGTACCATTAGTGTGCTCTTGTTTGTGATCATTTGGGTAAATGCCCAAAAGTGGGATTGGTGGGTCATAGGGGAGCACTATGTGGAGTCTTTTGAGGACCCTCCATACTACTATCCAAAGTGGCTGAACAAGTTTACACTCCCACCAACAATGCAGTAGGGTTCCCTTCTGACCACATCCCCTCTAGCATCTGTTATTATTAGAGTTCTTCATTATAGCCATTCTAATTGGAGTGAGGTGGTATCACAATGTTGTTTGGCATTTCTCTTATGGTTAGGGAAGTTGAGCATTTCTTCATGTGTCTATTGGCCATCCTTCTTTCTTCTTCAGCAAAGTTCCTCTGTTAGTCTATAGCCCACTTATTTATTGGGCAGTTGTTTCTTTGACGATTTATTGTTGGGGCATTTAATTTTCTTAGTTCCAGGTATATTGTAGATATGAGACCCTTGTCCATTGTATGTTTAGTGAAGATCTTCTCCCAATCTGTGGGCTTTCTGGTGATCTTGCTAGCTATGTCCTTTGCCATGCAAAAGCTCTGCAATTCTATGCAATCCCATTTGTCCAACCTTTCTTTAATTTGTTGTGTTTCTGTGTCTCTTTTAAGAAAATTTTGGCCTGTGCCAAGGAGACCTAGGGTTTCACTTATTTCATCCTTTGAATTTTTTAGAGTGTCAGCTTTGACTCCGAGGTCTTTGATTGTGGAGCACATGGGCAGTAAAGATGGCGCTGAGGGGGAGTTGTGTGGGAAGAGCCCAATTTGCTTTGCATTCCATGACTAACCATCCCGTGGAAGCTTAGGTGCATGATAAGGTTCCTCTTCCTCCCCTCCCATGCACACCTGGTCTTTTTTGCTTTATAAAAGAGCTTGCTCTGAGTTAATAAATGAATTTCCTGCTTCACTTGACTCACTGCTGTGTCTGTTTGTCTCCCTGGCTAAGTGAGGCCACGGAACAGGGGAGCAGCCGCACTTACCTTTCCTTGGACCCCATCCGTCTTTTGTGGGATGGACGAAGACCCAACATCTGTCACCCAACGTGGGCTTGAAAGGAAAAGATACCGGCAGAGGCTAAGCAGTCTCACAGGGTAAGTGAAACCCTTAGTATGTGTAATGCTATTTCACAGAAGTAAGAGGAAGAGGCAGCATTAGGCCTAGCAGGCATAAAGAGGACTTGAGAAGTGAGAAGGAAAAGGAATGGGTAAAATTCATCCAAGAATGCACTGAAACATGCACAGTGGAAATCAAAATGAGGGTGAAAGTTACCCCCTCTGACTCAGGTTCCCCGGATGGTCCTAGGTCCCCACCCTATTTCCCCGATTGAGGGAGAGGTACAGCGTCCTACGCAACCTGTGAGAAGGACCTGCAAGACTCGGACCCCTACCAACCTTCCATGGAGGGGTTGAGGGGTGGGGAAGTAACCTAATTGGAGGCCTACCCTGGAAAGGAAGGGCCACCCAGGACCCCGGACCCTGGGCCACAGGATTTGCTTCCCCAAGTGTATCTGGTAAATCTGGCCCATGGAATGGTATCCATGGGAAGCTAAAGATCTTAAAGAGCTCCACAAGGCAGTGCCGGAGGATGGTCCAAACTCTCCTTGGGCCCAGACTTTATTACAGGACATTGCTTATCACCCATGTGTCCCCAAGGACTGGCTGGATGTGGCCAAAGCCTTCTTCACTTTCACTTGTTCTCAGTTTATTAAATGGTGAGCTTTCTTTAAGGAGGAATGCAGAGTGCGAGTGGAGAATAACTGGCAGGCTCAATCTGTGATACCTATTACTTATACCATGTTAAAAGGGATGGGGAATGGTACTCCACTGGCATCCAACATGCCGCAATACCTGGCCCATACCATGATCAGGTGATGCAGGCAGGACTTGCCACATGGTTCAAACTGGATGATGGGCCCACTGAGTCAATTATAGCAGGAGTTACACAAAAACCTGGTGAGCCTCTAGTTGAGTTTGTAGATGGAGTTGAACAGAGTATTAACCACAAGCTGCCAGCAGGGAACCTCCAAGATCAGTTTGTAAAGCTGCTGGTCTGGGAAGAGATGAATGCAGACCACCACATGGCCTGCATGGGATTGAGAGAGTGTTTTCTGAGAAGATGGCTGGTGGCCTCACAGAATGTGGGAATGCAACAGCACCAGTCCCAATCATAAGCTTTAGCTTTACATGCTCAGACATCTGCAATGACTGTGGCTATTACTCAGGCACTGGCAGCCCAGGGCCAAGGAACCCCAAGACCATCGGGGAGAGGGACTTGTTTTAAATGTGGGCAGGAGAGGCACTTTAAGAGGGACTATTCACAACAATCCTCTGCCAACTGGCCCGAGGGGTCCTAACCTCCCCCTACACCCTGACCCAGGGGCACTAAGGGATACCATTGGAAAAAGAATTGTGGATCCAAGTTTGATTTAGATAGGAAGCCCTACCTGGGTGGAGTGGTGGCCATTGATAAAACCTAAACTTGTAGCCCTCCACCTTCTGGTGGAGATAAACCTTGGGTACATATGCCCTTCTATGAGTCCTTGGAACACACCCATATTTGTTATTCAAAAGGCCTCTGGGGCTAGGTGTGTGCTCCAAGATCTATGAAAGGTAAATGAAAGGATGGAGCTAGTAGGCATCCCTAAGAGGTATGCCCTGGACTCCTGCTATACCTTCAGAATATACCTCGGTGTGATTGATATTAAAGATTGTTTTTTTCAATCCTCCTGCATCCGGATGACTGCAAAAAGTTTGCTTTCTCCATCCCTTCTCTTAAGTTTTCCCTGCCTGATTGGAGGTTTGAATGGACGGTGCTGCCAGAGGGAATGGCAAATAACCTGGCCTTTTGCCAACAATACTTGTCCACACTTCTAGGGCCTGTGTTGGGTTCAGATACCTCCCTTGTGTTTGCCTACCCGGATGATATAATCGTGGGGCACCAAGACCTAGGACAACTGGAGGGCCTTCTGGCCCAGGTTCGCACCATATTAAGAAAGGGGGGCTTCACCATAGCACTCAATATGATTCAAAAGTTACCTCCTTTTAAGGTGCTCTGGTTCCACCTTACCTTGACTCAGGACAGTCTCCTTAAGCCTTTGCTGGATATTCCAACCTCTCTGACCTTAACCCAACTTCAGAGCCTTTTAGGGGAAATCAATTGGCTGTTGCCATGGGTGCCTGTCCCTAAAGATAGTGTGTGCCTTATTTGCCCTACTAAAAGGCAGGATGCACCAAGAAGTTATTACAATTACAGACAGCCATTGGGCAATATTTTTGCAGTTCCAAAAAGCCCTGGATGAAATTTTACTGAAGAGGAATTCTATTTTTGAGCCCATTTCCCTTTGGTGGTTTGGAGGTGTTACATTGATTTCTGCAGTTTTAATTAAAAGGGGGGACCCATTAGAGTGGGTTCACACTCCCCTGGGGGCACACCTCAGGTATAATCTCAGGCAGATCAACTTGCAGATGCTATCGTCAAGGGAAGGACCCAAGCCCAAAGGCATTATGGCCTTGAGCTTCACTCCAATGTTTTTCTTTTGGGGATGGCAGACATTGAGCAGCTCACTTAAGCCAATGCCTCATCTTGCTCTCTCCTTAGAGGGTTTCTAGGACAAATTGAGTCCCACTACAACTGGTTCCTTTGATTTTTTTAAAATAAGAGTTGTAATAGTTATGAAGGAGTATCATAGTAATTTTGAATTGCATTTCTCTAATGACTTCTGTTCCCAAAGCTTAAGCCAGCATAGAAGTAGCATTAAACACAACTTTGTAAACCCACTGGCGATTTTCATGGATTTTGGAATACATGTCTATTCAGAATTTGTGCCCAGTTTTAAGCAAGTTTCTTGTTAATCTCATCTTTAATCTCTCTATACAAAATCAATAATTAATTCAATGCAGTAGAAAAGAAAAAATTAAGTATCTCCTAAAAATTATCATTTTTCAATTACGTGACATTGCTTAAATCATTTTCTGTTTACACTTGAGATTATATAAATTAATTTATTTAGACCTTTTACAAGGTTATACGTATTTTATTTATTTTACATTGATTGATATTTCCAAAGCCTGTGTGTTTAATTTTCCTTGGTGTATTTCAGTATCATGTAGCTCATATTTCAGAGTGAAGAATAAATGGAAGGAAGCAAACAAAAAAATACAGTTCCTCTCATCTGATGAAGCCTCTACAAGAATGAGGAAAGAGTTCATCCTTCTAAGGAGCTACGATAGGATATCAAAAAGTTAATTCATTCTAATAGGTCTTCATTATCTTTACAATGTAGCGTAAATGATTTAAAACACAATATACTGCTCAGATACTTATATGTTTTATCAGGTTTGTATATTTTCATATGGATTTCACCTCAGTTGTAATTCCTTCATTATTCTGTCCCTGATATTTTTACACTATCAAGACATAAGATCACCAGTTTGATTTAGAGCATGAGAAATTATCCATCTGGCTTCCTTGGAAGCAGTGCATATTCAATTGATAACATTATTTCTGGTTGCTCATTACATGTAATGGTTTCTGTAATACATATCACATTCTACGTAGTATTTAAAAATCTGCTTTGTTAACAATATTATATGGATAAAATTGGGGGAATAAACTCTTCCATCTCAGAACATTTTTATATGTTTTTAGTTGTAAAAGTACTGTACAGAGGGGTCACAGTTACACACACACACACACACACACACACACACACACACACACACACACACACACACACACACACATTTTCTTGATCCATTCATGTACTGAGGGGCATCGGGTTGGTTCCATATCTTACCTATGGTAAATAATGCTGCAATAAACATAGTTGTGCTTGTAGTTTTAGTATGGTCTTGTTTCTGATCATTTGGGTGAATGCCCAAAAGAAGGATTGCTGCGTCATAGAGGATCTCTATGTGGAATCTTTTGAAGAACCTCCGTTCTGCTTTTCAAAGGGGTTGACAAGTTTACACTCTCACCAAGAATTCAGTAGTGTTTACTTCTGGCCACATTCCCTCCAGCGTCTGTCATTGTAAAAATATTGAACGCTTCAGGAATTGGTGTGTCATCCTTCGAAGGAGCTATGCTCATCATCTCTGTATCATTCCAGGTTTAGGGTATGTGCTGCCACATTGAGCACAGAACTTTTTTTTATATATAAAGTGTAATTGGTTTTCTTAAATTAGACACTTCAACAAAAAGTAAATGCAAAAGAATGGTCATGAAATATTTATTTCTTACATAAGCACATATTTAAGAAGAAACTCAAAATTGATATGTCAAAAACAAAGTAATTCCAAATATTTGTGGTTCAAGAGATGTGTAGAAGGAGGAGTTCAATTATTCTCTACAAGGCACCTGTCATAATGAACATTGCAGCAAGGGTTAAGGTTGTTAAAGTTCTAATGCTTTAAATGGGTTTAATTTTGGGAATTTGCTTAAATATGCCAAAATAGGGACTGTTTGGCAGGTCATAAAAATTTTCCATGAAGTAGTTAAGATTTATGGTAGCAGACATATATTACTAAGTATTTATATTTCAGAATTTATAGAAACTTTACTAATGAGAAGTTGCAAAGTCTTTGTTTAAAGAAGCAGAGTAAAGAGTTAAGAATTTGTTAACTACAATTTAGAGCTTCCTTACTTTATATGTTAGCGAGCAACAAGTGATGATATAAGCCATATACAAATGACGAGATGAGCCATAAATAGTCATCTTAGTGGGTAACTTTAAAGACTACTCATAGCCTATAAAACTCTTGTTGAACATCATAATCTTAGCCAGTTTTAAATGTACAGGAATATGAGAATATAGTAAAATCTAATATGTAGTACACTTCAAATACTGGAAACACGTAACTGGTTTATTTTTCATTTTATTAATCATGAATATTTAATTGTTGTTTTTATTTATTTGTAGCATTGTTTTCCTTGTAGTAATATAATACAAAGTTTTGTAAATTGTCTTTTGGAGGTACTTTGAGAAAGTTACTGGGATGGTCAACCATTTTTATAGGTGCATGTGAGTTTACAAATAGCAAATTTAAGAACAAAATATTGATTAAAAATTTTATCAAGTAGAATCTGAATCAGGAGTGTTGATAAATGTCCACACCTAAAATCTTAGTCCTAGGGTGAAGCAGACGTATTACAGAGTTGAGGCTACAAAAATGAGAGACTGTATTTTGTTTTGTTTCTGTTTTTGTTGGTCATGAGGTTTGAAATCTAGAGCATGTGTGCTGTCCCTCAGCTACTCAGCTCAAGGCTAGCGTTACCACTTTTGTCACAGCACCACTTCCATCTTTTTCTGATATGTGGTACAGAGGAATCAAACTCAGGGCCTCATGCATGCAAGGCAAGCACTATACCATTGAGCCACTTTCCCAGTTCCTGAGAAACTGTGTTTTAAAAAATCATCTAAAGAACATTTGTTTTATCTTTGATTTATATATTGAAATATATGAATATCTTTTTATATTTTTGTGAATTATCATACTACTAAATTTATATTAACTTCAGCCACTTTATTATTCTCAAAGTCATGAAATATCTCTGAGAGATTGCATCTGTGAAAATTGTTTTTGCAGTTATAATTTCTTGAGTAATTTTTAGTTTTTTATCAAAAGCACTTTATATTTTATGTTGGTGGGTTATTGTACATTAAATACCTTCAAATGTACATGTAGAATCTAAAAATAGCTGTATGAATATTCTCATACAGCTCTTATTTATCTGTTATGCACTTTCAGTATTATGATATTTCTCTCTATCTTTCACTCTATCTCATTCACTTGCTTTCTCGTTCATGCTCCATGTCTGCTACTTAGCATTTCTGCTGGTGTACTATTATCTTTCAGGATCCACTGGTTTTGGGAGAACATGATAGGGACCATCAGTTACAATGGCATTCTTTAAGAGTTATAGCAGTGATGTGATATTATTCTTTGCAATGCTAAATGGCAAAACAACAGATCTAAAAATTCCTTTTCACTTTTACTATTATTATAAATTTTATCTCATAGGAATCATGGGGATGGATAAGATACTTTATCCTTTTACCTAAAAGATATTTTTTCTTTTATAAATAACCCATTTCTTTTATTATCAGTAAGTAAATACATGTAATGAAAATAAAGCTATCCTATGGATAGATTTTCATCCCTGTTCACAGGGATGAAAAACAAAGTAGTGGCAGAAGTGAGTACAAAGGATAACCATCATAGAGCAAAGATCCTCAGAGCAGTTTATCATGTACACTTTGTGTGAATGACAATGTGCAGGAACTATAGATTAAATCACTGAACAGCTGATATATACGCACATATATTATGTATGTATATTTTTTATATTTGCATATATGTGTGTATATGCCCTTATATATGTACACATGTATGCTCCTATACACATGAATACACACATACATACACACATGTATACCTGGAGAAAGACACATAGTTACAGCCAACAAAAGTTTCACTACTTGATGAATATGCCTTAGACGGAATGCTTGGAACCAAATATGTTGAAGATGCATTTTTCTCTAGAAGTATTTTTACCACTCCTCTTATCTCTTAAAACTGATAGGTTTTGACAGATTCGACTTGCAAAATGCAGTACAAGTGATAGCAAGCCACTTGGAAATCTCATTAAGTAATGGTCATAAGGTGTCTCCCTGTTTCCCACAGAATGCTTGCTCTTGTAGACATTCTCAACAACCAAAGTAGCTGGAGAATACTCTGGTAAAGAATAACGTTATAAGGCTTTAAATGGCATCCTTCTTTGAGCTATTTTCCAACAGCTTGCATCAATTCCTAAGCAGATGAGTGAGTCCTCAGAAGACTGGAGCTCATGTCATTATTTAACCAACCCATTTGAAAAGTCCTATGTGAGAATTGCTGACTGAGGTCTTGCTGATTTATTGGTCAAGAAAATAAGAAAGAAAACTGCCACACGTACTCCGGTGGAGTCTGCTTAGCATGGGAAACCTGCTTTCAGATCTGAGAATTGGGCTTCAAAGAGGCCTACCTCCTGAAAAGGCTGGCAAGCCCTTGGGAAAGATGTGTTCCTGTTTTTCTTTTCTTTGCTGTATAGGAGTGCCTATTAATATTTTACTGTTCCTGCTGCTTGTTCTACTTACTCATGCTCAACGTTCCTTTATTCAAGGCTCTTTCTTGGAAGTGTTGACGACTCCAACATCTGATGAGTGTCCTGAGAACATGACTAACTCACCAGAGTTAAGTGCTACCCTAAAAGCCCCTCTTATGGATGCTATTAGACAAGTCATATGGAAATATAAATGTATTGAGGGTTTCATGACGTCACTTCAGCAGAAGGAATTGTTTGTAAGAGTTTTACAAGAAGCTGTAGGCACGGCTAGAGCAGAAAGAGTGTATGGCTATTGGAGACTTCCCTTTAATCCTAAAGCATATACAATAGATGCAGGGAGCCGGGGCAAACGCCATTACAAGGCGCCGCCCACTCCCTTGCAGCTTTGAGGTCCATATTAGACAGTGCTTGGCCGGACGGTGGGTCCTGGGCTTTGCGTGTGCGCGAGCCACGTAGAGTCCCCAGCCAATCCCATGGCACCTGGTGACGGTGAAAGGCAGATGACCAATGATAGAAAGACCCGTGTTCCTATTCCCTATATAAGCGGCCATGTTTTGGGTGCACACTCTCTCGCGCTCAAGCTCTCCCATCAATTGAAAGGCTCTCCAATAAAGCGTGATCTGAGAAGACTCCTGGTGTGGTGGTCTTTTTTTCTCGCTGGCCGAGAAGGCATTCGCCGCAAGTGGTGCCAAAACCCGGGACCCGCGCGAGAGGCCGAACAGGAGCCAGAACTCAAAACGCGGAGAGGGGACGTCGGTAAGTATCCCCCGGTATGCTGTTCACTGTAGATTTAGATATTTATTGTTTGCTTGCATTGCTTCTTCCCTTGTGGCTTGTCTTTTTGATGATGCGCACTTGCCTCGAGGAGGTAGGGTTTGATTTAATCCAGGAAGGATGCAAAGTACTAACACGGCATCAGGATAGTCTATCAGAGTCAGCATCCAGTAAAGAGGAGGAAAATAGGCCTAAAAGAAAAAGGGAAAAAAGACAAAAGGATCCTAAAGAATTAAAGCAGGAGGGACTGTAGCCCTCACAAAAGGAGAAGGGTCTTAGGGAAGAGGGGGTCTCAAGGAGACCCCTATGCCCTTCTTTAAAGGCAAACCGTTCTCAGCCCTACATGTGGAAGGGCGGGACCAAGAATGCAGTGAACTTGTGAGTGACTCAGAGGAAGAAATGTTAGAGGAGGAGGGAGAGCAGCTCGATCCAACTGATAGTGAAGACTTAGAAGAGGCTTTGGCTTGAGTATGAGGCAGACAGATATGGGGGGTGGTGCCCCCTAGGGGTGGGAGTACCGCAGCAGCCAGGAAGAGGAAACGGAGCTGGCCCTTACCCGTCGGCCCCCCCGCCGTGCCCGCCGGCAGTGCGGAGTCACTTTATAAAAGGAAGCACCTGGACGCGGTTAGCAGCCGCTTTTCCAGTTTTTGAAAATCCAGTTACTAATGAAAGAAATTTTGAGCCGGTTTCCTACTTCCAGCTTAAGGATTTAGTTGAGGCAGTCCGGACTTATGGAGTGACGGCTAATTATACCACTGCCCTGCTCCGAAGACTGACCGTCAATGCTATGACGCCCACGGACTGGTTTGAGGTAGACCGTACCTGTCTCAATCATGGGCAGTTCCTCGATTTCCGGTCTATTGTTCAAGACAAGGCTCAAGCCCAATACAGACAAAATGTCCGTGACGGGTACCCGGACTGGACCGTAGATATGCTTCTCGGGCATGGACCCTACACGGTAGACCAGACAGGATATCCCTTTGAAGTATACCGCCAGGTAAACGAGATCTTTTACAAGTCCTGGCAGGCCCTCCCAAACAAGGGAGAGATGGCTGGCAATCTAACAAAAATCATGCAGGCCCCTAATGAGCCATTTTCTGATTTTGTTGCCCGTATGCTAGAGACAGCCGAGCGGGTGTTAGGAAATCTGGAAACAGCCATGCCATTTGTACAGCAAATCATTTTTGAACAAAGTACCAAGGAATGTCAGAGGGCAATTACCCCAGTAAGAACTCAAAGCCTAGAAGCTTGGTTAAAAGCCTGCAGAGAAGTAGGTGGCCCCCTGACCAATGCGGGGCTGGCGGCTGCTGTCTTGTGGCTGCCGGGGCCGCAAAAGATAGTAAAGGGAAAGGGTGTTTCCGGTGTGGTCAGTTGGGACATTTTAGACAACAGTGCCCACAAAATGGTGGTCCTGCACAAAACATACCCAGGCCGCCAAGGACTCCAGGAGTGTGTCCTCGTTGTAAAAAGGGAAAGCATTGGGTCAACGAGTGCAGGTCAGTTAGAGACATCAATGGACATTTTATCCCCCAAATTACTCAAAACACTGATTCTGAACCAGAGCCAAAAAACGGGAAGGAGGGCCCTCGTCCCCAGGGCCCGAAAATTTATGGGGCATTTCAGACTCTGGGTCCCGGACAGCACCCGCAACAACCCCCCAGCCAAAGAGAACAACCTCAGGCTCCACAGGGTTGGACCTCTGTGCCACCTCCGGACGGGTATTAACACAGCAGATGGGTGTACAGATTGTGGAGACAGACATGACAGGACCCCTAGATGAAGGCACTGTAGGAATAGTTTTAGGACGCTCCTCCTGCACAATGAGAGGATTAATAATTTTCCCGGGAGTGATTGACCCTGACTATACGGGGATAGTCCTCTGCCATGTCCCCCATGGAGTGGTGTCCATTTCTCCCGGGGATAGAATCGCACAGCTCCTGCTTTTGCCTTCTCTTCATGGCAACTTCCCTGCTAAGGAGATAGAGAGAGAAGATAAAGGGCTAGGCTCCACTGGAGTCGACCTTACATGCCTGTCCATAACTTTAGACCAAAGACCCATGCTAACTCTCCAAGTGGAAGGGAGAAGATTTGAGGGACTGGTGGATACAGGGGCAGATCGAAGCATCATCCAAAGAGGGGAGTGGCCAAAGCAATGGCCAACTCAGAAATCCTCCCAGACCTTACAAGGGCTGGGCTATGCCGATGCCCCACAGTTAAGTGCAAAAGAATTGACTTGGAGAACAGACGAAGGCCAAGTTCGAAAAATGCAGCCATTTGTGGTAGACGTCCCTGTCAATCTTTGGGGAAGAGATGTGCAGCAACAGCTAAAGCTAACTTTAACTAATGATTATTCTGAGGCCAGTCAGAATATGATGAAACAGCAAGGATTTGTGCCAGCCTTGGGGCTTGGTCGGCGTCTCCAAGGACGCAAGGAGCCGATTGAGCCACTTCCTAAACAGGACAGGAAGGGTTTGGGTTTTTCTTAGGGGCCTCTGAAAACAAAGCTTCCACTGAAGGTGCGGTACCCATACCTTGGTTAACACAAAAGGCGGTGTGGGTTCCTCAGTGGCCCCTCTCTCGAGAAAAATTGGAAGTGGCTCAAACTCTTGTCCAGGAACAGCTGCAGCTGGGGCATGTTGCGCTTTCAGTGTCATCTTGGAATACCCCAATTTTGTGATTAGAAAGGCCTCCGGAAAATAGAGATTATCACGTGACCTTAGAGCAGTAAATGCCCAGATGCAAATTATGGGACCCATCCAAAGGGGACTTCCATTGCTCTCTGCGTTACCTCGAGAGTGGCCTGTTTTAGCTTTAGATATTAAGGATTGCTTTTTTTTCCATACCTCTTTATGAAAAGGATAGGGAGCGCTTTGCCTTTACTTTGCCCTCTGTTAATCATGAAACCCCGGATGCTTGCTATCAGTGGAAAGTTCTCCCCCAAGGGATGGCTAATAGCCCAACAATTTGTCAATTGTTCGTAGGGGCTGTATTAACCCCTGTCAGGAAAAAATTTCCAAAAGTATGGATTGTCCATTATATGGATGATATCTTGTTGGCTGCTCCCTCGGTAGAGACTCTTCATAAAGTGTTTGAGCGGATAACGGAGACCTTAGCTGATAAAGGACTGATTATTGCCCCTGAAAAGGTTCAACAGACTAGTGTTGTTCAATTTCTGGGAACCATTGTTTCTCCTACTGAGATTAAACCACAAAAACTTTCCATTCGAACTGGTCATCTCAAAACACTTAATGATTTTCAGCAATTGGCAGGAGATATTAATTGGATAAGGGGGTTTCTTAATCTCCCTCGGTCAGAGTTGTTACCTTTATTTGCCATTTTGGAGGGCGACCCTGAAGTCACCTCCTCTAGATCCCTAACACCTTTAGCACTAAATTCCCTACAAAAGGTTGAGGCAGCTTTTTCTAGGGCTCAACTTTCACGGGTTGATTTAAAATTACCTATCGATTTATGTATATTAAAAACAAAAAATTATCCCAGGGTGGTTCTTTGGCAAAATGGCCCCTTATGGTGGCTCCACGGTAATTCTGTGGGAGCAAAAACTGTTCAATATTTTCCTGAATTAGTGGCTAAGCAGGCAATTTTGGGTATAAAGTATTGTTTGATGCACTTAGCAAAATTTCCAGATAAATTAATTATTCCATAAACCCGTGAGCAAGTTGAAATTTTAGCAGCCAGAGTGGATATGTGGGCAATTCTTATTTGCTCGTTTCCCAATGTAATTGATAACCATTATCCTAAGCATCCTCTACTTGCCATAATTAACAAAAATTTAGTGTATTTTCCTGTTGTCACTTCAAAGGAGCCCTTGGTTGATGCTCTGACCATCTTTACGGATGGATCAAAATCTGGACAAGGTGCCTTTTTTGTTCAAGGACACAAACAGCCTGTGGTCTTTAATTTTCGCCTGAATGCCCCACAGGCTGTTGAATGTGTAATTGTGCTTGAAGTTTTTAAAAGATTTGATCAACCTTTTAATTTATTTTCTGATTCATTATATATTGTAAATGCCGTTGCTTCTCTTAAAGTTGCTGCTTCAATTAAGCAGGCCAGTACAATTTCTAATGTTTTGTTACAGATTCAGTCCCTTATCTTAAACAGAAAACACTCTTTCTATATTGGACATATTCGTGCCCACTCTATGTTGCCGGGCCCGATGGCAAGGTGTAATGATTTGGTGGACCAGGCAACTCGGGCTGTGGCTCTGGTTGCTGCTGATCCTGTAAAATTGGCAAAAGACTTTCATAGATTGTATCATGTACCTGCTAATACCCTTAGGAAAAGATATAATTTGTCCAGGCATGTGGCAAGAGATATTGTTAAAGCCTGTAAATCCTGTGTTACCTTTCTTCATCCTCCCCATGTGGGGGTAAACCCCAAGGGGTTGAGACCAAACGCCCTATGGCAAATGGATGTTACTCATCTGACAGAATTTGGTAAGTTAAAATATTTACATGTGTCTGTGGACACCTTTTCTGGTGTCATTCATGCCACACCTTTGGCAGGAGAAAAGGTGTCTCATGTCAAAATACACTGCTTACAAGCTTGGGCAGCTTGGGGAAAGCCCCTTAGACTTAAGATGGATAATGGCCCTGCTTACACTTCCCATGGTTTTCACGCCTTTTGCGCACAAATGCAGGTTGCCCACACCACCGGATTGCCCTACAATCCTCAAGGACAAGGTACAGTGGAAAGAGCTAATAAAAGCATAAAAGAAATGCTTCAAAAACAAAAAGGGGGAATTGCTGAGTCAGCGTCCCCCAGGGAAAGACTTTCTCTTGCGCTCTTTACCCTTAATTTTTTAATTCTAAATGACAACTATCAGCCTGCCGCAGATCGGCATATGACAAGAGACCCCATGGATACTAAAGACATGGTTATGTGGAAGGATGTTATTAATAATAAATGGTATGGACCGGATCCGGTAATAACGAGATCCAGGGGAGCTGTTTGTGTTTTTCCACAGAGTCAAGAAGTACCTCACTGGGTGCCAACGAGACTGACCAGGCCGGTGGAGACTGCAGAAGAACCCCCTCTTGAAGATGCCATCCACTCGTCTCCTGATGCAGCTGATCTTAAACCAATGATGCTGTGGGCTGTTACAATTTACTGACTGGGCCTCTGCGGTGTCTTTTTCAAAGAGCGGGTGGGAGTCAGGATGTTTTTAGCCTGCTGCCTGGGAGGATGCGTGGTCTGCCTATGGTTGGTCTGTTGCCTTCGAGCCCAAACCAGAAGGGACAAGGTTGTTATCTCGCAAGCATTAGCCGCTTTGGAGAGTGGATCCTCACCCCAGATCTGGCTGTTGGCCCTGAGAGGCAATTAAGCCTTACCATTCTGCATAGCCTTAGCACCCCGAGGGATCAGGGAATCCCATTGCACCGGGACAGGTATGCAACTTGCAATTTGGGACAGGGTGCGAGGCAAGTGCACTGCACTTGAGGAGGACCATCTCCTCAAGAAGAGCCTGCTGGGTTGCAAGTGGGTTGATGCCCAAGATCCCACCTCTGCAAAAAAGGCATCGGACGGGCCTGGTCATCACTGGGGAAGGCGCGCCCCTCAGGTGAAGGCCAGTGAAAGGTCCTAATGTTTTAGACAGAGGCCCAACCTCTACTCTTACCTGTTGCCAAAAAAAAAAAGGGGGGAACTGCAGGGAGCCGGGGCGAACGCCATTACAATGTGCCGCCCACTCCCTTGCAGCTTTGAGGTCCATATTAGACAGTGCTTGGCGGGACGGTGGGTCCTGGGCTTTGCATGTGCGCGAGCCACGTAGAGTCCCCAGCCAATCCCGTGGCACCTGGTGATGGTGAAAGGCAGATGACCAATGATAGAAAGACCTGTGTTCCTATTCCCTATATAAGCGGCCATGTTTTGGGTGCACGCTCTCTCGCACTCAAGCTCTCCCATCAATTGAAAGGCTCTCCAATAAAGCGTGATCTGAGAAGACTCCTGGTCTGGTGGTCGTTTTTTCTCGCTGGCCGAGAAGGCGTTCGCCGCAAATAGACTCATATAGACATCGTGTGGATAAAAAAGATGTAGAGGGATATATAGACCAAAAGCTAAATAAGATTCTTAAAAGTTGGTAGAAAAAAATGGTGGGATCCTCCATTATCTAGAGGACCCCAAAGACTTCCCCCAGATCCATAGCCTTTTACAGGTGTGTACGATAAGGATGGCAAACATTGGGAAAACAACTTAGAAGAAAGAACTTCCTATTACTATCTTTCATTTACTGAGAGACTTGCTAGATCTAGGCCTCCTTTATGCTTACTATCAAAGAAGGAACAAGAAAGATCTTATGAGACAGTTAAGGCCTCTATGGAGAAGAGTAAACGATTATGTGAAAGGGTTACAGAAAAGACACTATGAGCTTGAATTTGATATATGGCCAGATTTAACTAAGTATACTGTCTATCATGATTTTGGGCCACAAATTGGGGACCCTCTAAAGAATGGCAAAGAAGTACAATTGCTTAGAAAAGATTTGAAATGCATAAAGTACAAAACTAAACAAAAGTAACTATGAAGTAGTAGAGTTCATGCCTTTCTGTTCAGCACCTTGCCCATATGCTCTGGTTAACGGTTAATAGGTGATAAATATCGAAACCAATTGTATTTCTTAAAAATAGAGGTAAAGCCGAAAACAAGTGCCTATCATCATACCTCGTCATCCAAAAAACAAGATCAGGTGACCAGCTGGTGACCACCCCAGAACAAAGCCTTGCAGCTTTGTGTAACCTTTTGCCCTTTCTCATGGAGACTTTTTCTATAAAAGCATGTTATCCTCTGCAATAAATCACACTCAGAATTCACTCCTCTTGTGTGTGAGTTGTCTGTTTGCCATCTCCCCACCTATTCCAGTTACCTCCACAAGGTGTCCTCCGTCGTCCTGACAGAGCCGTTCCGCAGCAGAAAACATTTTAATGCATTAAAGTTTGAAAATAATTTGCAACCTGTTAATAAATGTGTAGAACACAATTATACCAACTGACAAAAGATGATATGCCTTTCATTTATGTGCTTTTGGGCTTGGTGGGTGACTTTAGGTGTGTCTACACAAGTAGAATCAGCATGAAACAAGCCAGCATTTTTTCATTTAAGATACAAGAAAAGGATACAGGTTGACCCATTGTAACAATGAGATGTACAAAACACTCTATCAGAGGCAGGGTGGAGGGAGGAGGTGGGGAGGTGTGAGGGGCAGGGTTGATAGGGGAAAAACAAAGGCGGGGGGTAACAGTGCTCAATAAGAAATGTACTCATTAACTTACGTAACTGTAACCCCTCTGTATAGTATCTTCACAGTAAAAACATATATATTAAAAAGATACAAGGAAAACTTCTGTACTTATAAGAAGTTGTATTTGTCACTCAATATCAGTAAGGTAATGGTATTAGGACCACAGGCATATTAAAATTTTGGATGCTCAAAATCTCTGCATAAACGCAGTATTTTATTTACATTAGAATATGCCCAGCACCTAGTGCAGTGTAATTGCTATGAAAAATTTTGCTACATTCTATGTTTGTAATAGAAAATAAAAGTATATGCACTCCCACCAACAATGCAGGAGGGTTCCCTTCTGTCTACATGGAAATGGAAAAACTTGGAAAGAATTATATTAAGTGAAGTAAGCCAGGTCCAAAGAAACATAGGTCCCATGGTTTCCCTTATTTGCAATAACTTGCATGTGTTTGAGATAAGCAGAAACAGTCAGATAAGTTGATGTTAGGCAAAATGAACCACAAGATAAAGATTCAAATGTTTTTTCTTTCTTGCAATCATTTCTAATATATTTATAAGATGATATATTTGTTGCTTTGTATGTCCCTCCCCATGGTATAACCCGTTTTCACTGAATTTGATGTTGGTATAATTTGTGGAGGTGAAGGGAAAAACAAATAGTTTAAATAGGGATAGAGGTGAACCCATTGCAACAATGAGATGTACAAGTCATTATGACGAAAAATGAACTTTACAAATTTGGTGGGGGTAGGAGAGGGCGTGGGGGAGAGATGGATAGAGATGGGAAGGGGTAACAAAGGAGGAGACAACAATACTTGATAAGAAATATACTCAGTACCTTGCCCATGTAATTGTAACCCCTCTGTATGGTATTTTCACAATTAAAAATTTAACAAAATAAAATAATACTTTAAAAAATTATATGCACTATCAACATATACAAATTTTTTCACATAATTTTTGTCTTCATTTTGTGGATGGAATTGGGAGAGTAATTTTGAACAGCACAAATTTCATCACCAAGATCTGTCTGCAAAATACAACAGGGATCTAATACAGCATTATTGAAAGGTATGGAACTCTGAGGAGAAATACTTGAATTGAGATATTATCAGAAAGTAGAAGCACGCAAGGACTTTTTAGAAATGCTGCTAGATTTCTCATGGAGAGCTTTCATAACACTTTGTGAAACACAAGTCAGAACCTCACTGAAGTGTAGACAGTTTCCCTCACCTTTAGGTCAGGCTCAGTCATTATAAATCAACATATAGCTAATGTGGAATAATCCTCTAATAAGAAAACGATGATGGAGTGTTTATATGCAGAAAAGCTGGGAAGACTATCTTTTTCCAATTAAGACTGAAAGATTGACCCCCATCCTATTGTCCCAGGCCCATACAGACTCCAGGCAAAATCCCAGGTATGTGTGAACTCCATTGAAGTACAGGCAGGACAATCCACCTAAGCCCAGCTGTAAATATTCCATTATGGGCCCACGTGAAAGTCCCCCACCTTCCTTGACCCAGGAGCTTTTCAATAACTCTACCTTCTTGTTCAGACCTCATATAAAAAACCAGATCCTGTCCCAGCTCCTCACACAACCTCAATCCTGCAGGAAGGGCTGTGCCCCTCGCTGTCTGTCAATGAACAGTTCTCGCCTGTTGAGTCTGATCGAGTCTGGCCTATTCATTTTCCATTCTACTCCATTTTTCTAACATATGGTTCCTACATCCAGGAATGGAAAAGTGCGAGGAATAAACTGGATGCCCTCTACGGAGGGGCAACCCACCTCTTTGTCACCTCTCATGGAGCTTCTCTGCTATTTTCCTCCTCCTTCCAAGGCCTTTCTGCATCGGGAGTTCAGAGCCCTATGAGTTTACTTTGGGCTAAACAGCCTCATGAAAGACCTCTTGGCCTTGGCCTTTGTAATTGGTGCAAGCAGGGGAGGGCCATTCTGCTGTGGCTTGCAGTATTATTGACCCCTGCATAAACCCCCTATTCTCTCTCCTTTACCCTGTCACTGGACTCTGATCTCTAGGCAGGAGGCTTTATGCCACTTGACCGACTTCACCCACCACCTGAAAGCCTTCAGGACAAAGTAACCAGCCTAGTCTGTGGAACAGGGGCCCCGACAAGGACTGCAGGACTCCAGGAATCCCTCCCTTCCTTCCTGTCTGTGGGGATCTCTTCCTGTCTGTGGAGACTCCAGGAGTCTCCACTTTCCTGACTCCCTGACTGACCACCATTAATTAGGACCTTTGGGCATGCACTCTATTAATTATTGGGTTCCATCCGTCTGCCTTCTCAAAACACCAAGGATGCCTGGAGAAGTGGGACAGGCTCCAAAATCATACCAAATTTTCCAAATAGTCTCCCAGAGACACCTCATTAGCATGCCTGCAGTTTAATCTTAAGACTCTGGGTTGACTAATTTACAGTAAAAAAAATGCTTCATATATCCCTCCCCCATGGTATAACCACTGTTTTCACTGCATTTGATGTTGGTGTAATTTGGGCAGGGGAAGGGAAATAATTTTAATAAGAATACATGTGTACCCATTGCACAATGACATGTACAAAATGCTATGTCAAAAAAATGAACTTTACAACTTTGCGGAGGGGGTGGGAGAAACATGGATTTGGGAGGGCAGGGATTGTAGGGGGAAAAAAAGGAAGAGGCAACTATGCTAGGTAAGAAATATACTCATTACCTTTCTCATTTAATTTTAACCCCTCTGTATGTTAATTTCACAATAAAAATTATTTTTTTTAAATGACTTGTTTTTCTACCAAAATCTGGTCTCCTTACCATGGCCACCACTGGCCTAAATTTGTAACTTTAGGTTTTAATTTTAATGATTTAAACAATTCTCCAACGAAATGATGAGGAATCCAAGGTACCTTAAACATAAGCCCTCCTCTACCTCTGCTCCAGAAAACTTGCCCTCTGCTTGTTCTGTTCTGTCCACCAAGTCCTTCTCTGACCTCTATTCCAGAGGTCCCCCTCCCTGCTCTCCTGCCTTACTAACCCAGCACTTCTCTGCCAATGGCCTCGCAATCATCTCCTCTAAAAATGTAACTCCTTATCTTATCGCAGCTCAGTCTGTCTCTCACCCACTTCTCTCACCCCCTCCCTTTCTCTCTATCTCTTTTCTTTGATGACCTCCAGCACCAAAGATCCTTATCTCCTTCCCTGCTCTTCTAACTACACTCTTGCTATTTGCAGTTGGTCCAGATTTTCTAGGCTAAAACTATCTGTTTCAAGCAAACTCCTTCTGCTAATCCCTGTCCCTCTGCTCGCCTGTCTGCCTGCCTGTGTAGCTGACACAAGGTAGGGGTGGACTTAGGCCTCCAAAGGTAAAACAACAAGCTAACAGCCCTGTTAAATATCACTGTAAACAAACTACTCCATATGTATACATTTCTCAACCCTTTTCTATATCTAATACACCTTTTTCCCTTCCAGACCCTAATTAAATGGGTCCGCTACTCTGGACCTTTCGCTAATTGTCACTGACAGTGGATAGCTGGCAAACACACTGAGGACACTCCTCTCTCCATTTACCACCTTGAAATCCCATAATCGGAACAAACCAGTCCTTGTACTTTTGGGGACTTAAACAATAATCCAATCCTTTTCTCTTTCCTGAGACAACTCAGTTCAAAGTCTAGATTCTTGATTTCTCCTCAAGGAGACTTCAGAAGAGAAATCCCACCCTCTCACTTCTTCCAATAACTCTCTCTATTCAATTACTCAAACACACATTTCAATACCTTCATGATGAAGCCACATATTCCTTTAAATGTCTTCAGGTTAAAAGTTCTACCTATTCTCCTTACAAACCTGTTCAGTCACCCCCTCCCCCAATTCTGTCTACAAGCCCTGGAAGCTGACACCTAGGAAGAGACAAAGGCCAAATGATGGGTTTTTCTATAACCCCCACTCTTCCATCAACCTTACTGCTCTCTCCTCTTCACTCTTCTAGGGGTTAATATATTCAATTCATATACTAATCTGCCTCATCACCAAAATTGATTTAAAGATTTTCTGCTTTTTTCAATGTTTATTTAAGGGTGGAAATTATTTGTCAAAATTTGCCCTGCATTTTTTGGTATTGCCTACTTTTCTGACATTGACCACGAGGTTTTATCATATTGGGCAAAACAATATCACTTTGCCACTGGAATTCCATAAAACTTATGGCCGATTTTTTAAACAAAAACATTGGTTTAAGTGCGTGTGTGTGTGTGTGTGTGTGTGTGTGTGTGTGTGTGTGTGTGAGCATGTTCAATATAATCTCATAGTACATAAAAACTGTGTAAAAAGTTATCTTCTTCTATTTCTTAGTACTGATATTTCCTATCAAATGTGCCATTTGTTAAAAGAAAACATTTTTATCGAGGTAGTAGTAAAAGGAATGAAACCCAGCTCAGCTCCTAGCCAGCTGTGAGGAAAAAACACCAGTAAAGAGTTAAGAATTGTCTTAAAATATTTGTTCCACATATTTGTTTCTGTCTTCAGAAAGTTTGAGTATGTAGCAGATGGTATGAGTATGCCTTAAAAGTCAGCTTTTACTCCTCTGTACAGTATGTTCACAAATAAAATAAAATAAAATAATAAAAAAAAGACAGCTTTTAAGTCATTATGTAATAGTTGGCTGTGATTTACATTAAAACTAGCATGTAATTCTATATGTCCATCTAAATTTAAGTGTCTTTAACAAGTCTGTGTATAAATTTGTAAGCAACTAAACAGGAGATTTGACAATTCATCCGAGGAATGTAGTCTAGCCCTGATCCTGCCTGGGACCATCCTACCTCCATCATGGTACACTGGACTCCTGTTTGACTCCATCACACACAGATGATTCTTGGTAAAAGACTTCTTCAGATTTACAAAAACAAAGACTCTTGCGGGACGCTCTCTATCAACCTTACCCAGCTAGATCTGAAAAAGTCAGCTATGTTGTTATGCTATTGAAACATGTGAAGGCCAGGAGTGCTCCTGTAAATTTTGGTTATCAGGTTTTCCAGGCAGCCAAGCTGTGCTCAAACTCTCATCCCATCTATTGAGTTTTGTCATCAGTTCTAGAATGTATTTTTGATCAATTCTTGATAGTGTGAATGTAAGCTCTACTTGATCCCATAGATCTCCTTGTTGATTTAATTGGATGTAATAAAGGGTTTTTGTGGCAAAGATTGCAGTTCAAAGCCAGGCAGGGAAGAAAAATCGCTCTGAGACTCTATCTCCCAACTAACCACCACCAAAGAGCCAGGCTGGAAGTTGGCTCAAAAATTAACCAGCCAAATGCTAAAAGTCGCCCCATGATTCAAAGTGGTAGGGCACTAGCCTCGAGCAGAAGTGCTCAGGGAAAGTGCTCAGTCCTTGAGTTCAAAGCCCATATGCCATGCACAAGCACCTAGACCCCCAGGAAAAGGTGGAAAAGAGTAAGAGGAGATGATGTCACATCAGCTACTCTTTGCCTGCCCTTTCAAATTTAACCAGAGCCAGGAGGTCAATAGAAATAAGTTGAGAAGCTTGTCCATCTAATATCGATATCTGTCTAACTTCTAACTGGACAGTATTTATATTCTTGCCTTTGTTACCTGCTATTATAGGAAATGATCAAGGTTTCTCACCAAGCCCTTAAGTATTTCAATATAGCCCTAGCTTCTGACTAGTTATGGGCTCATGACCTAATTGGAAATGTTCTGGATTGTGCTCAGGTTGTGTTTTCCTGTGTCACTGACATCAACAACTCCTTCCACCTTGCAGTCTTTTGCCTGATCTCAGCATTTACAAGTTTCTCTCTAACAGGATAAAAGCCCTCAATCAGGACCGGTGACCAAGCCAAGGCCATCCTATTACTACAGGCAACCAGAGGGTTTGCATACACTGCCCTGGACCCAGCACAGACCGGGAACTGAAAACCCAAGCCCCATTGACTTCTCCACATCCCAATGCCAGCAGGAAGTAACCAGAAAAGACCACGAGGCCCCTCCTACTTTATACTCCTTCAGGGTTCTAAATGATGGGAATCTGCTTTCTTCTCATAACACCATGCTACTTCCATCTCAGCCCAATTATTTTTATGTACCCAAAGATCCTATAAGAAGAACTTCCCTCTCCCTTTTTGGCCCTCTCATTTCATGTATCTAAGGGTGGAGTATGAAGGGTTGACCCCCACTCTGTTGTCCCAGGCCCATACAGACTGCAGGCAAAATCCCAGGTATGTGTAAACTCTTTTGAAGTGCAGGCAGGGCAATCCACCTAAGCCCAGCTGTAAACATCCCATTTGGGGCCCAACTGAAAGGCCCCCCACCTTCCTTGACCTAGGGGCTTTTCATTAACCTCTACCTCCTTGTTCATACTTCCTAAAAAACCCAGATCCTGTCCCAGCTCCCTTGCACAAGCTCCAAACCCACTTGAAGGGTTCTGCCCCTCGCTGTTCCTCAATAAACAGTCCTCACCTGTTGATGATCCACTCCAGCCTATTCCTTTTCAATTCTCCTCCCTTTTCCTAACAAGGACAATCTGTATTCCATGATCCAGAAGAGAGAAAATTAGGTAAACATCCATTTACAGCCTTCTGAATAATTCTGATTCTGCTAACATCAGTAATCTAGCCATACCTGTGTCCCATTAAAAGGATTTTAAAATTTAAACTTAAATTTAGAATGAAATTAGTTCCAATGAATTACATTAAGATATTTAGAAACAACTGAGAAACCTAAAGGTTTGTAATATTTTTTATTGGAATTGATGTGCTTGATAGTTGAATATGGTTCTGTATATTTTAAGCAATTTGCAAAAAGAATGTACAAAATAAAATTTACACTTGCAGCAGACTTGACACATTAAATTTTGTATATTGAAAGGAACAAAATCCTCAAAAATGTGTCAATGCTGTCCTCTTATTTATCTGTAAAGGTTTGTGCTTCTGGTCTCTTACTATTTAAACTTCAAAAAATGTAGTGTTTAGATAGTTGTGCAAAGGGGTTTCACTTCATCACGTCAGTGTTGAATAGAGTGTATGTACATTTCAAACTACTATACATCTGGATCATTGTCCAACTTTCCATTTTGCTTCCTTCTTATCCCTTCAAGTTTCCTATTTATACTCTGGCATATATATTTGAGTGTTTTGACTGTATTAATCCACCATCTCCCTCTCTATTCTTCTGTCCTACTCCCCTTAAGCCCAGACCTCCCTTTTAAGATTTGTTTCAAGTTCATGGTATTTTGTTCAATATCTCTGCCTTTGGCACTTGGCTTTGGTATTGCCACATTTTCTCTTCTATGTTTCACCTACATTAATGAGGATATTTCTCCACATTTCTAATCTCTAAGTGGCTGAGATAGGTATTCTTACTATTCACCTTCTGTCCTAAATTCAGAATTGGACCTTCAGGACCATCCACTACAGCTTTTTTCTTCTCTACACACTGAAGATGGAAGGAAAATCTTTTCCATGCTCTCACCATGATGCTATCCTTCATGAATTTCCATCACTTACTTTTTCAGCAGTCTGAATTTAAAGTCATGTTTTCTGCATCATATTTACACAGTTTAAGTGAATATCAAGGGTAATTTATCTAGTATTGGAATTTTAGGAATGGTTTTAATTTCAGATGATAGAATCAGGATTCAGTTTAATTATGCAGATTCCATTATATAGTAAGCTTTGTAGTCTTCTAAATTTTAAATAAATTTAGTTACTTTTTATTAATAATTTAAAAAGTTTTATTTCAGTATTTGAAATGCTGCCCCAATTATTTTAAAATTTTCATGTTTAGCTAGACTGAATTTTCCCCCTCTTTCCCCCACTAGTTCAGGTTATGTCTCCTTTGGATTTATGGTTTGAGAGTCCAAGGGAAGAGGGTAAACAGAGACATGATCATTACTCAGATATCTCCTTCCTCTTCTGTTTCTCCTATTCTGTTGAGAGGAAGACTGGAGCAGGGAACAAGAGTGATGCTTGACTTCATCTTACAAGGGAGCATTCCTGGCATGTCAATTATTGTTTCTTAGAATCATTTAAATTGATTACTCTTGTCTTCCTTGTAACAGTAACCTAACTGTGGTGCCCTGGATGCAGGAGGAAACACACTAATAGGTTATTACTTGGAAATTGGTATTTTATATCTCAACTTACTACTACAAAAAATATAAAGCTTTGGCTACATAAATGCAAAGGCACTGACTGTCCAACAATACCTTAGTGAGGAATAGGCAATTCCATTCAGCTCGCCCCACCTTTCTTCTCCTCCTTTTCCCTCCCCGCATATATCCTCCCATACCTCTTTCTTTTTTTTGTGTCTCTCTCCTCAATATTCATCTGTAACTTCTCTCTTTTTATCTTTCAGTAGCAAGTGATTTGGATTATCAGACGATACATGAAGAATTGAACAATTTATTCTCTTTTTTTTTTTGAGTTTATTCTTAAGAAGTGAGTTCTAGAAGAGCACCAATGACTTACACCTAGCTACTAGTTAGGTTCAGATTTGACAACTGCAATTCGAAGCTATTTGAAGTAGATAAACCTAAGAGATTCTTTTCTACACTTGTAGTAAAAAGGAAGAAGTGAAGGTGTGTCTCTGGTGGTATAGTGCAAACATTGAGATTTAAAGCCTAGATAGAATTCAAGGCCTGGAGTCAAAACCCCAATACGAGCCCAATAAAAAAAATGAGTCGTTCATCTTTGAATAGGGAGATTTCTCCAAAAAGTCATTCCCAGGACAATTTTCAAGGTTCAAGACTATTTCAAAGGCTATTTTTTACATATTAATCCATTTCTCTGCTTGATTAACCTTATGGAAAATAGGAGTCACACTTCACATTATAAAGTATGAGCATTGCTAAACAGTTCTTACCATTTTTCAATGTAAAGGAAACATGGGAGAGGAATTCACCTCACTTGGGTGAGCTAGGTTTGACTCACTGACAGACTTTTGCAAGTAAATGAGGGTTTGTTGACATGTAAAGAAGTCTTTTCAAATGGAAGAGAACAAGCTAGCTTGAATCAGAGTAAGTTTATTCCTATGATATGATAAAGAGAAGCTCATCTCAGAGAATACTCTGCAAAAAGTAATTTCAAAAGGATTAAAAACCCATGCCTATGTTGTGAACAACCAAGTTTTCACAAACAAACACACTTTCCTGAGCCATGAAAATATAAGTTAGAGCAAAAGGAACTATATTAAATTTATATCTGAGTTAATATCTAAGTTATATCTAAGTTAATATCTGAGTGACAGATGTAAAAGAGTCCTGTAATCAAAACTAAACTATAAATTGTTCATCATGTCCCTAACAAGAATCTCCAAGAGAGGCCTTGCTAAATCTGTCACCGAAGACTGGGTTCTTGCAATTGTCAGTTATGCTTAGGGTTCACTCTCTTCTACAGTTGCTTAGCTTGCAAACCTCTCATACTACATAAAGTGTCTTGAAAAAGGTGCTGTCTTACTAGGCACCTAAGGGATTTTTGTGCCACTGTGAATATTCATCATTTGTCTTCTTGTAATTATACCTGCCAATATGAAGTCCTTTCGTGATAAGAATAATAGTTTCTGTACCCTTTGTTCCACTGACAAATCTTACATATAAATATAGCCAGGTGCTGGTGGCTCATGCCTGTAATCCCAGCAACTCAGAAGGCTGAGATCTGAGGATCAGGGTTCAGTGCCAGCCCTGGCTGGAAAGTCCATGAGATTGTTATCTACAATACACCATCAGAAAACCAGAAGTGGGGCTATGTCTCAAGCGGTAGAGCCCTCACCTTGAGCTGAAGAGCACAGGGACAGCACCAAAGCTCAGAGTTTAAGGTCCAAGACTGACAAAAAAAAAACAAAACAAGAAAACAATATGTGTGTATGTGTGTGTGTGTGTGTGTGTGTGTGTGTGTGTGTATATGTATATGTATATGATGAGAGGAATTACATTTAAATATAAATAGATATATATGATTCACCTTCAAAATATAACAAAATATAAAATATATTTACATTATGTACATATATTTTCATATATAATATGTTCACATTGTATCTGTATGTTTCGAAATGTATTTGTAATTTATATCCAAAGAGTACATCTGAAGATTTTGGGGAAAAATGTAGAGTTTCTAAAGACTTACCACTGACCCATCATACTCTCAATAATTTTTTACACTTATTACATTGTCTTGAGTACTAAGACTAAATGATTATGAAACAGAGTAGTTGTTTTATTCCTTATAATTTTGGATTAGAAACATCTACTTACTTGGTATGAAACCTACCAAAATGTGATCTTGAAATCACACTCCACGAACAGGACATGTACATCAATTTAGCAATGTATAGGTCTGAAACTATTATTTGAATCCTGTATCTCACATATACTCAGTTTTCTTAGAGTCAGCTACATATACAAACATGCATACATAGTCATGCTCACATCATTTCCATACTCACATGACATACTAAATGTAACACTGTAATAAAAATATTATAGATACTGAAACAGAACACCTTTGCAAATGTAATTTATATTTTAAATATAATGTATTATTGAAATACTGATGAAAGAGCAGCTGAGAGGAAATACTAATGTGCCCTCCTAAAGAGCATGTTTCTCTTTCCAAGCATCATTATTTACATCCTTCTTTCTCCCCATAAAAATTTAAAAAACTACAGAATTCACCTACATGTTCCTTAATCACTGACTGAATAAATTTTAATATATATATATATATATAAATATATATAAATACATATATACACAATGATGTATTATTTAGCCACACATAATAATGAAATCATACCATATTCAACAAAAGAGAAGGAACTGGAAAACTTCACATTAAAGCAATAAGCTATACCCTGAAAATCAAATACTAGATTTCTCATGTGCAGACACTAGACCCAGAAAATAAAATGCCTGAGCCAGGTGTAAAAGATGGAACTATTTAAGTTTGGGAAATGAGTGAGGACATGAAGAGAAATAGTGTGCAGTAAATATATTCAAATACTGTATAAGTTAGTATGATGACATAATAAAACATATAAAAACAGGATAATCAAATTAATGAAAAGAATAAAATTTAGCAAGCTATATTATGTAGACATATGTGTATAACACAATAAAAATACTTTGGGAAATTAATATTTGCTAATAAAAAGACAAAAATTCATTCTAGTTGTTATAAGTTCATTTGTTCAGATATTTCCGTGATGAATTAAAAGGAGAAACTGGTTTTGTAATTTAGAAGGACAATCTTGTCCAAGTAGCATTAAAGTATTCTAGTTAAATAATGTCAATATTTAATTGTTCAATCAAATTAATTATTATATTAGAATATTTCCATTGTAATCTTAAAAATATTATCTCTATAGGCATATACGTTTTGATATTTATTGAATATATTTTCTTTACTTAATTTCTATATTCCATTTTCTGAATGTACTTTGGTGTATGCAATTAGGATATATTATACCTGACCAGGAAATCGATTACACAAAATTTTTTATCAAAAATGCCTATAACAAAATAAAGAGGTAATTCCAAATTATGTATATTTGAAGACAATGCTTTTTTAGTCCTCTTCTCACATTCCCCATTCCCTTCTTGAGAATAATACATATAGAAAGGAAATGCTGAAAATGTTTTGGAGAAATAGGTTGACTTTAAAACAATGCATTTTTGTATATATCCAGAAAAGCTAAATTTTTACCTTATCATTTTCCTTAGGCTTTATACTCAGGTTTAATATCTGATGGTGCCAGACATACCTACATATATATATATATATATATATATATATATATATATATATCCGTATATATAGATAAATAGATATAAACATATTTAACAGTGGCTAAATTTAGGCTGAGGAATCTAGGTACAACAATACTCATGCAGATAGATCTCATCAGTCATGAGACCATGATATCACAAAGTTAACCCATGCTTACTGGTATCATGCTTATGAGATTTTGTGTGTTATAAACATTGGTTATTAGCATTTGTTTTGTAATCAACATCATTTCATGGGTTAGGAACTAAAGTGATACATTATATTCAGAACAAAATTTAAGGAGCCATCCAAAATTACCAAGGTATACATCATTTAATACAATGTTTTTAAAACGCAAACTAATGGAAATAATTTATGAAAACTCAACATTGAAAATAAATACAGAATCTGTATGACTGATTTTTCTTTTACCCCAGTTGTACTATGGCTTGCATGATGAGTTTTCTGATTATACGTTTAGTTAGATCTTGATATTTAGTTGGAGAAATTATGTTCTTTCATATATTCATTTGTCAGATCAAAGAGGAAATGAATTCCATGCCATACTAAATATCCATAATATTGTTACAGTTGTATCCTGCTACTTTGCCAAAGTTTCAAATCAGCTCATGTAACTTGGGTCTTTTTTGTATCTAACTAAAAGGTATGCAATATTGTCAGTACTAGAAAGATTTTGACCACCATTTCTTAAAATATTATTTTCTAGAAAGTACTTCTCTCCTTTCATGAAATTTTAATTTCATTTATATAATGTGCTGATGTTTTCCTTTACATAATCCACATCCAGTCTTCTACAATCATGTAATTTGGAGTAGTTTAAATTATGTACAGTCATGTACACTGCTCAAATTCTATTTTTTGGATATTTTGTTCTTCTTAAATCAGTAGTATTTAG
Source organism: Dipodomys merriami (assembly GCF_024711535.1). Classification (NCBI taxonomy): domain Eukaryota; kingdom Metazoa; phylum Chordata; class Mammalia; order Rodentia; family Heteromyidae; genus Dipodomys; species Dipodomys merriami. The sequence continues at coordinate 655,135 of NW_027204938.1, read as the reverse complement.
TTCTCAATATGGATAATATTGGACTTATTCATTGAATTTCTGAATTTTTAAGTATGTCATGATTTTTGTGATTTGATATTGTCACATTTTATTCTTCTAAATATGTGCAGATCATACTTCACATAGTTACATTTGTTTTAAACAATTCGATCCATTCAAGGGATTTGATATATTAGGTTCATCTAGATGAATTTAATTACAAATTAACACAACCTTATTTCTGAGACAGAGACTGGTCAGACTGTTCTCATTTGAAACTCAGCTAACCCAGCCTTCTGGTTCCCCTTAGAGAAAATGGGGGCTCACGGGAGGAGTTGCAATTCAAAACAACCTGTCTAGGTAATAGGGTGTCTTTGATTGTGAGCAAATAAACAACTCTGAAAGAAAAGATTCTTGGATGATGGTTTTATGTTGGGATAATGATGAGATTTAGAGAGAAATCACACAGGCTGGAAAGTGCATTGAAATGGAGGATAGTAAGGGCAGAAACCATTGACAGTGCACTGGGTGAATGGAGACAGGTACCTCTCCATTCTAGTGAAGATTTGTCTTTATGCTCCAACCCAGCCAGGGTAACAAGTGTGCTCAGGTGTTGGCTCTACTCAAATTAATATGTATTTTAGGTTTTAGTATTTACAAAAAAGGGGGGCACAACATATGTTTGTTCCTGCTGGAGTTCTACTTTGTTGGTTGTTTTTTCAGCTGTGGTGACTTCAACACATGTGTGCATTTTATTTTAATTGTTTTGTGTCTTTTTTTTTTCATATAACATAAAGCACAAAAAGCATCAGTGATTCAGATCTTTTCCAAATAGAATTCTAAGATATTTGAAGTTTTGTGACAACTGGGAATGAGCAGGTCTTCTTAATGGAGGGAGTAGCAGAATAACAGAGACTATGTTTGACATGATTTGAATTCTTCTTCCTCTTGCCTCACTGTTTCCAATGGTATTACTTCAAACTCTTTAGTGGAAAGAAAATAATTTTGTCTGTGTGAACTCAGAATTTTTGGTTTAATTGAGACACACTACACATTCATATTTGATTTTAACTCTAAATTCTTCTTTCCTCAGTTTTAAAACACAGATGTGAATTTATAATGCTAAAATTAAATAAAATAAAATCTACACATTTATATGAAATGGGCCAAACTATTTTCACTTCACACTATATGTAATATACAGTGTAATAATGATAGTGTGTAAAATAATATGTAATAATTGACTTTTAGGAAAGTCAATTACAGTGTATTTTGTGAGAAAATGAGAAATAGTAAAAATTATATTTAAAACAATGAAATTTACACCTAAAAATAACTCATAGCTGTAAATTAATGCTGAAAATAACATTGTTTATTGGAAAAAAAGGCTGAAATTTCAATAAACTTGCTTTTTTAAAATGGACTTGGTTCTGGGCTTGGATCTAGCTACTCAGGAATCTGAGATCTGAGGATAGTGATTCAAAGCCAGCCAGGGCAGAAAACGACACCGGACTCATCTCCCATAAAACATCTGAAAACCAGAATTGTCATTGTGGCTGAGTGATACAGTGGTAGTCTTGAGCAGAAGAACTGAGAGACAGTGCCCAGCCAACAGTTCAAGCCCCACGACTGACAAAAAAAAATTACATGGATTTTAACTTTATTGTTTCATGATTATTTATGAGTGGTTGTTCAGTGAAAAATGTCATTGGTGTCTATATTTTGTGTTAGCATATATTGAGCCTACTATTGTCTTAATTTAATTTTTAAAAATTCTCTCTGATTCTAGGACAGCATAAATTTTGTGTGTAGTGGTTAAGACCAGATTGTCTTTCTGAAAAAACAAATTTATATCACCTCCAAAAAGGAGGGACAAAAGGAAAATAAATGACAGGAAACTTACTATATAATAGTCTTAATGGAATATTAGTCTTTCAGTTTAACTTTTAAGAAAAAATAAAAAAAATTCTTGATAATATTTTATTAACCATCTAAATTTCTTCATTCTTTTCATTTAAAATTCACTTTAAAAAGAAATTCAACAGGTCCATCTCATTGTTGCAATGGATCCACCTGTATCCCTATTTAAACGATTTGTTTTTCCCTTCCCCTCCACAAATTATATTAACATCAAATACAGTGAAAGCAGGGGTTATACTGTGGGGGAGGGACATACAAAGCAACAAAGAATTCATCTGATAAATATGTTAGAAACATTGCATAAAAGCAAAAATATTTGAATATTTACATGTCGAAAAATGAACTTTACAACTTTGGCAGAGGGGAGGGGAGAGAGGAAGGGGGCGGGGGAGGGGGGAGAGAGATGGGAAGAGATGGGAATGGGAAACAAAGGAGGAGGCAACAATGCTTGATAAGAAGATATGGAACCAACCCAGATGCCCCTCAGTAGATGAATGGATCAAGAAAATGTGGTATATATACACAATGGAATTCTATGCCTCCATCAGAAAGAATGACATTGCCCCCATTTGTTCGGGAATGGAAAGGTTTGGAAAAAACTATATTAAGTGAAGTAAGCCAGGTCCAAAGAAACATAAGTCCCATGGTTTCCCTTATTTGCAATATCTAGTATATGTCTGAGTCAAGCAGAAAAGGTCAGATAAGTTGATGTTAGGGAAATGAACCTTAAGATATGTATTCAAATGTTTTTTCTTTCATATGATTGTTTCTAACACATTTATGAGTATTTCTTTGTTGCTTTGTATGTCCCCCCCCCACAGTATAACCCCTGCTTTCACTGTATTTGATGTCGGTGTAATTTCTGGAGGGGAAGGGGAAAAAGAAATCGTTTAAATAGGGATATAGGTGCATCCATTGCAACAATGAGATGTACAAGTCTTTATGTCGAAAACGAACTTTACAACTTTTGTGCGGGGGGAGATATATGTTGGGGGGCGAGGGGAGGATGGGCAGGGATGGGAAGGGGAAACAAAGGAGGAGGCTACAGTGCTTGATAAGAAATGTACTCATTATCTTGCCCATGTAATTGTAAACCCTCTGTATGGTATTTTCCCAATAAAAACATTAAATTAAATTAAATTTTAAAAAAGAAATTCAACAGGTGACAGTAATTTTTCCTTTTTTTTAAAGAAATGATCATTTCATTATTATAGTGTATCGCACAATATACCCAGAAAACATTTGATAAGGAAAAACTTTATTCCCATTCTTTGCCTTGTTTCAGTCTGTATTTAAAGCTGCATCCAACATCTTAGCCACTCTATTGTCTGTATTCTCATTTCAAACATTTCAAAAAGTTTTCTTTCCCAGCAAAGTTTTACAAACGGCATGCTTTCATTCATTGTGCTTTCCAAAATATATCTCACAAATGCCAATAACGAAGCCTAACCTGAAACATCTGTGGATTTTTCCACTTATGATGCAATGTATTCCCTTTCCATACTCCTTAGAACTAGCTTTTCACAGGCATTAATTGTTCTGTCAGTTCCATGACTTAGAACTGCAGCGTTTGACAATGGCATACGTGTAAATTTGTTTACCACATTTGGATTGTTTTCATCAAGGACTGTCTTCATAGAAGATGGTAATAGATGAGTTTTGCAATTATGTAGCTCAAAAGGGTTTTGAGTAGTACATATAGAATATCCATTTAAGTGACTAAATATTTAAATGAAATCCCATAATATATATTCCTTCAATTTTCTGGCTAACGTGTTCTACAATCAAGCTATTTTTAAAACAAATATTGTACGTTGTTTCTTTGTTGACAATGTAATTGGAAGACTTAAATTTTTCATATAGCATGGATGTTTTAAATGAGGTGGATGTACCAGAACTTTTGGGACAGCATTAATGTTTGAATGTTGGATGGGAATTTTTTGGGAATTGTGGCAGGTTTTCATGATATGAGAAGAAAAACAAAAGGCCATACTAATACTTTTATCTCTACGTTGTTATATTAGTTTATTCAAACACAAATTTACACACAAACACACAGATATACAATCATGTAGAAAGAAGACCCAGTCAGTGTGCAAGGAAAATGTTTTAATAGAAATTCCATAAAATATTTAGTCTGCTGAGATCTGATTAGAATTTATAGAAATATCTATTTGCGTCCACCCCTGGACAAGTCATTATCATTGGAGAAGATGTTGCCATTTGATTTAGAATGCCCCAGAAAGAGCTATGTGTAAAAGAAAAATGACTTTCGATTTCCTCCCAGACTGAAGAGAATACCTGAATAGTTCTTCTGGAGATTAAGTTCTTCAGAGTGAAACCCATGAGAACATAGACTCTCATCTTCTTTCTTATTTTATCTTTTGATCATTCTAGGTCAAAATCATTTCTCTTTGACACACCCCACACATCCACATTGTCTTGTCGTAGGCCCCCAAAGCAACATAAGCAACTGAATGAACATACACTAAATCCTTCAAACTTGTAAATCTGAAAAAGCCTTTCTGCTTAATAAATGGACAATATCACTTAGTATGGTAGGTTATAACTCTAACTCAGGAGTCTAGTCTTTCTAACAATGTAGAGTGAAGAATTAGAAAAATTAGGGCTGCATCCATTTTACAATTTACTAACTGCTGACTCTGCTTCTGTAAACTTGCTTGCTTGAGGTAACACCAACCTTCCCCGCCCCCCCTGGAAATAAGGAATTGGGTAAAGTCTCAAAGCCCAGATGTCTGCCCCAGGACAAGGTCAGTGGTCGTAGATAAAGAACAGATAGTACGTGTTCCTCAGTTCGCATTTAGAAATTCCCCAGACAGGACCTTGAGATAACGACCACCTGGCAAGACTACAAGCTAAGCCAAGTGTCAATCAATCATAGGCCTGTAACCATGTAAACCCCCCCTTAAACCAACCATGGGCCAGTCATTTTACAAAGAGTGTTACAAAATTTCCCACGTGGCAAAGTGATTGTGGGTGTATATGGTGACCTTTAAATGGACCAATCATGGGATGCTTTGTGTTATGCATTAATCTTGTGGTTTTTGCCTTTAAAAGAAGGCTTGTAACCGCTGCTCCGGGCTCCCTGTCTGCTCGGGACAGAGAGTCCGTTTGCGCAAACGTCAAATAAACTCCTCTTGCTTATTGCATCTCCCGGCCTGGAGTCTGAGTTTTCTGGGGTGCCCTCCTGTTGACGAAAGTATCCTAGGGGACTAGGGTCTTTCATAGAGTATACTAAAATGTGCTTCCTTATAAAATATCTAAGTCCATGTTGTTTTTTGTGTTTTTTTTCTGTTGATCATAGAGCTTAATCTCAGGGCCTGGTTGGTGCTTTTGTGGCCAAGCCCAGTGCTTTACATAAAATTTGAAGTGGTAGTTAATTGGAGATAAGAATCTAATCAACTTTCTTACTCAGGCTGGCTTTGAACTTTGATCTTCAGATCTCAATCTCTTTTTTTCCCGTTTCTCTCATTTTTTAAATTGTCAATATACTTTCAGAGGGGTTACAATTACATGGAGAAGGTAATGAGTACATTACTTATCAAGCATTCTTCCCATCCCTTCCCATCCTCCCGCTCTTCCAAGCCCCCACCTCCCGCCATAATTGTGAAGTTTGTTTTTCGACATAACCTCTTGTACATCTCATTGTTGCAATGAGTCCACTTGTATCCCTATTTAAACAATTTGTTTTTTCCCTTCCCCTCCACAAATTATACCAACATCAAATACAGCGAAAACAAGGCTTCGGAGTTCCGGTAAGATGGCGGAGGAGAAGCTGGAATCTGAACAAGCTCTCACATAGAAAGCAGTTTTAGAGTTCCAGTGAGCAGTCCTAAGCCAGAGAATCACACCAAGTGTGCCATCACAGGACAGAGAGTTAGACAAGAGAGGGGAAGCCAAGGCAAGGAGACACATCTGAAGGCTTTCCAGCAGCTGCTGCGATGGGTCGCGGCTGAGACCGCAGCCATACCTGAGCCACAGAGTCCAGGACGAAGGAGCCAGATGCAGAGGGTGAGCGGATTCTACTCAACACCAGCAAGAACTGACAAGGAGCGGACATCTTCATCTTACAGTTTGCAGACCAGAGACGACCCAGGATCCAAGACGGCATGAGTAGAAGACTGATGTCCACATTCCTTCCCAGGGAAGGTGACCCTTCCCCCCCAGCACTGCTGAACTCCATCTTGGATACCGACAAAGCTCGGAGGAGCTGCCAGCTCCAACTCAGGCCTTGGAATAAAATGAGTCATTTAGCAGGTCACAAGAACTTAATGGTGAAGTGACGTGCCAGACTCAGCTCCATCCAGGGAAAAGTCACCCAGCTCAGACGCCAGCCATTGGAGTGGCTTTCCTCACAGGGTAACCAGAGCCAGAGGCTGCCCCTCCCTCTAGCAGCCTCCACAATCAATTGAAAAACTGAAACCCTGAAAATGGCTCCAGGCTGGGCTCTGTGAGTGTTTCACAAAATAGCCCCAGGGAAACGCTACTGTTTGCTGAAAGGCCTCAACTCTACCCAGAACCTAGCCTCATCACTGCATCCCCCTCTTTTGTGATTCTCAAAGCAGATCACCCTCCCATTAAACTAACCTGGAAGGGGGATCTCAAAATCTTGGGTAAAGAAGAGCATTTTTCTGCCTGTGCGAACAAACCTACTTAAGAAACCAATCAAGCCACAGGATGTCAAGCTGACCAGAGACTCCAACAAGAGGCTGGTTACAGACAAATGGAGATACAGGATTCTTCCAACCCCTCCCAAAAAAATCAAAAAAAAAATCAAAGAACTTTTTTTTTCTTTTTTCTTCTCCTTTTTTTCTTTTTTTTTTTTTGGTACCTTATATATATATATATATATATATATATATATATATATATATATAAATTGTTTTTCCTTTTCTAAAACTTTTATTAATCTGTAATTTTTGCCTTTTTTGAAAAAAAAAACTGTTTTCCAGTAACTATTTTTTTCTCTCATAATTTTTATTTGAGGAATATGTGAATGTGCATTTTCCTTTTTTTTCTTGTCTTCTCTCTTTCTTTATTTCTTAATTATCTTTTTGTTTTTTGTCTAGCTCTACTGAACTTCTGATCTTTTTTTCTCCCTTTCGTATCCTTTTCACCTTTTCCTCTCTTTTTTTCTTTATGTGACTTAACTTTTGTCCTGCACATCCTCAGATAAACCCGTAGTTAACTAGTAGACCCTATCCCCTATTGTGTACACACTTAATCCACAAATTTATAACTCAATTCAAAACCTCTGAGACTTAAATTCCTTAATAGCAGTACTACCTCTTTATACCTATATAATATTTTAAGAATTTTTTAAAAATTTTTCACATCTCCTCAATGTCCCTCCCCTTCTCCCAATATATTCACATTCCTCTCTAAATAGATGGTTTTTTAATCTCCATAATTATATTAACTTTTACGTTTCTATTTTTTTCTGGTCTCTTTTCATTTCCCTTTCCCTTTCTTCTTTTTCTTTCTCTCTCTACTTGCATCCTACCCAACCTATTTCCTGCATTGAGATTAGGACATAGTTAACTCTCCCTGTGCCTCCCCACACCAATCTATTCCTATTTTTTACCCACATCTCTCCCTAACCCTAAAAATTTCTGGTTTTCCAAATTTTTCTCTGCGGTTCAAAGACCATTAACATATACTTGTTTGATGTTGAATACATGTATCTGTTGAACTAGATTGTATCTGTAGACTATTGACTGTACAAATGCAAACTTTGGTTGATGGTTGCCTTAAGATAGTATTCTAGCACAAAACTGGTGCTATTTTCATCTAAAATGGGCAGAGTAAACCGGAAAAAACACAAGAAAAATGGCAAATCCGGGTATCTCAATTCCCAATCTTGATAATCAGGGGTCAGAACAGATAATGAATAATCCAGAAGAGAGTTCCCAAATAGCCCTACAAACACTGGTGGCAAACATGATAAATGAGAAGTTTGACAACTTACAAAGGACTCTCTATGAGTGTGATAGGGAGAGAGAGGAGGCAACCCCAAAATTTATACAGGAATATCATAAGGGTGAGGAAGCTACTCAAAAACTGATACAGGAATTGCGTGAACAACTTGAGAGTACTCAAAGAGAAAGTGAGGAATGGCATGAGCAGGCTGAGAACACTCAAAGAGAACTGCAGGAATCCCACGAACGGGAGGAAGCTAATCAAGAGTAATACAGGAATTGAGAGACCAGGTAGAGAATACACAAAGATCAATTAATGCATTCATGGAATCCATTAAGAAAGAGCTGAAGGAAGTCAGGGAGACCACAAAGGGAATGCTGAATGGAACCCAACAGAAGGAATGGGAGTCCAAAGAAAGCATATCCAATCAACTAAGTGATTTGAGGACAAACACTGAACACCAAATTAAGGAAGTAAAGAGATTCATATAAGACCTAAAACAGAGTTTCAACAAAGAACTTGAAGCCATCAAAGCTGACCAATTAGAAGGAAAAGAGATAAAAAACAAAGTAGAGAGTCTTGACAGCAGGTTAGACCATGCAGAAGATCGAATCTCAGGGATTGAAGACAGCCTAGATATTATAGAAAAAGAACATACAACCATCGAAAACAAGTCCAAGAAATATGATAGATCTATCCAACACCTGGAAGACACCATCAGAAGGCCTAATCTAAGAATAATGGGTGTAGAGGAGCACCTAGAAACAGAAGTTAATGGTCTAGGAAATTTGTTTAACAGGATCCTAGCAGAGAACATCCCAAACATACAAAAAGATAGGCCTATTCAGATACAAGAAGCTTTTAGAACCCCAAATAGACCAGACCAAAATAGGACATCCCACCATCACATTATAATACACACAGGATCAACTCAGACCAAGGAAAAGATCCTTAAGGCTGTTAAGGAGAAAAGGTTAATCACCTATGAAAGGAAACCAATTAGAATCACCTCAGATTTCTCAGCAGAGACAATCAAAGCAAGAAGAGCCTGTAATGATGTATGCCATGCCCTAAAAACAAACAACAATCAACCAAGAATACTGTACCCAGCTAAACCCTCCTTCATAACTGAAGGCCAAATAAAAACCTTCCATAGCAAAGAAAAATTGAAACAATACATCTGCACCAAACCAGCCCTACAAAAGATTCTTAAAGATGTCCTACACATAGAAAACCAACAAGACTGCAACAAAGGCCAAGAAATTGCACCCAAACTAAGAATCCAAGAACCATAGGAAGAACCCAGTTTTCGCAGCCCCCAGAAGGTGGATAACATGGCAGGAACTCCCAAATACATCTCAGTCCTATCTCTTAACGTTAACAGACTGAACTCTCTAATTAAGTGACATAGACTGTCTAGTTGGATTAAAAAACAAAACCTTTCTATCTGCTGCCTGCAGGAGTCACATCTTGCCGGTAAAAACACATTTTCAATGTTAAAGGCTGGAACAAAATCTACAAAGCAAACGGCCCCCATAAACAGGCAGGAGTTGCAATCCTAACATCAGAAAAAATAGACTTCAAAGTAAAATTCGTGAGAAGAGATAATGAAGATCGCTACATACTAATTAAAGTATCTCTCCTTCACGAGGATATTACAATTCTAAATATCTATTCGCCAAACAATGGAGCACCCAAATTTATCAAAGAAACCCAACTTTCGCTCAAATCCCATATAGATCCAAAGACATTAATTGTTGGGGATTTTACCATACCACTCTCCCCACTAGATAGATCAACTCGGCAAAAACTCAACAGAGAAACGGCAGATCTAAACAGCTGCATAGAGCAACTAGACTTAACAGACATCTACCGAACATTTCACCCAGCAGCCTCAGAATACACGTTTTTCTCTGCAGCACATGGAACGTTTTCTAAAATAGACCACATTTTAGGTCACAAAGCAAACTTGTCTAAATTCAGAAACATTGAAGTTATACCTTGCATTCTCTCTGACAACAAGGGAATAAAATTAGAACTCAACACCAAAATTCACCTAAGAAGTCCGGTATCACATGGAGGCTGAACAACACACTGCTGAATCATGGGTGGGTCATGGAAGAGATTAGAAAGGAAATTCAAATGTTCATGCTATTCAACAAAAATGAACACACAAATTACCAGCTTCTCTGGGACACAGCAAAGGCAGTACTCAGAGGAAAGTTTATAGCTCTGAGCTCCTACATCCACAAATTGGAGAGATCGGAAACTAGCAATTTAATGACACATTTAAACCTCCTTGAAAAAGAGCAGCAAGATAAACCCCAATCCAGTAGATGGGAAGAAATAATCCAAATTAAATTACAATTAAATGAATTAGAATCCAAAAAAACTATAGAAAGAATCAACAAAACAAAGAGTTGGTTCTTCGAAAAACTTAACAAATTGACAGACCCTTAGCAAATCTTATCAGAAAAAGAAGAGAACACACCGAAATTAATAAACTCAGAGATGAGAATGGAAACATCAACACAGAAACAACCAAGATTCAGAACATTATAAGGGAATACTTCTCAAAACTTTATGCTAATAAATTTGAAAACTTGACAGAAATGGACCTTTTCCTAGCAAATATTGACATGCCAAAACTAAACTAAGATGAGTTAAACTATCTTAACAGGCCCATATCAAGCATTGAAATAGAAACAGCAATAAGAGACCTCCCAGCTAAGAAAAGTCCAGGACCAGATGGTGTTACAGCGGAATTTTACAAGACCTTCAATGCAGAGCTCACACCAATACTCCTCCAACTCTTCAATGGAATTGAAAGAGAAAGCTCATTACCGAACACATTCTATGAAGCCATCATAACCCTTATACCAAAACCAGGCAGGGATTCATCAAAGAAAGAGAACTATACACCCATTTCTTTGATGAACATTGATGCAAAACTTCTCAACGAAATTTTGGCCAATCGAATTCAACAACTCATCCAAAAAATCATACACCAGAATCAAACAGGATTCATTTCAGGGATGCAAAGTTGGTTCAATATAAGCAAATCAATTAATATTATTCATCACATCAACAGGAGCAAGAATAAGAACCACATGGTTGTCTCAATAGATGCAGAAAAAGCATTCGACATGATCCAACACCCCTTTATGTTGAAGGTTTTGGAAAAATTAGGAATCCATAGAACATTCCTCAATACAATCAAGGCTGTATATGACAAACCTACAGCCAGCATTATACTCAATGGTGAAAAACTGAAGCCATTTCCTCTTAACTCAGGAACAAGACAAGGATGCCCACTCTCTCCACTTCTCTTCAATCTAGTATTAGAATGCCCTAGCTACAGCAATAAGACAAGATGGAGACATATAGGGGATCCAAATAAGGAAGGAAGAAATAAAACTCTCCCTCTTTGCAGATGACATGATCTTGTACTTAAAGAATCCATTAGACTCCACTCCCAAAATACTGAAGCTGATTCAAAACTTTGGCAAAGTAGCAGGTTATAAAATTAACCCCCAAAATCAATGGCTTTTCTGTATGCCAACAATGAGAAAAGTGTGGCTGAAATTAGGAAATCAACTCCATTTACAATAGCCACACTAAAAATAAAATAACTAGGAATTAACTTAACTAAAGAAGTGAAGGACCTCTATGATGAAAACTATAAAATCTTAAAAAAGGAAATCACCACAGAACTTAAGAAATGCCAAAACCTCCCATGCTCCTGGATTGGAAAGATTAACATCGTGAAAATGGCAATACTTCCCAAGGCTATCTACAACTTCAGCACAATACCTATCAAAATTCCAACCTCTTTCTTCAAGAAAATAGAAGAGGTAATCCAAAAATTCATATGGAACAATAAAAGACCGCGAATAGCAAAAACGCTCCACAACGGAAAGAACACTCTTGGAGGAATATCAATACCAAATTTCAAACTCTACTATAAAGCCATACATAGTAATCAAAACAGCTTGGTATCGGCATAAGAACAGACCTCAGGACCAATGGAATACAATTGAAATCCCAGAAATGAACCTACAGACCTATAGCCATCTAATGTTCGATAAGTGTGCTAAAACAATAGAATGGAAGAAAGGCAGCCTCTTCAGTAAATGGTGCTGGCAAAATTGGTTAACTACATGTAGAAAAACAAATCTAGATCCTTTTATATCACCCTGCACCAGAATCAACTCCAAATGGATCAAAGACCTTGAACTCAAAGCAGACACTCTGAAAACATTAAAGGATGGAATAGGAGAAACCCTAGGTCTCCTTGGCTCAGGCCGAAACTTTCTGAATAGAGACCCGGAAACACAACAAATCAAAGTAAGGTTGGACAAATGGGATTGCATAAAGTTGCAGAGCTTCTGCAGGGCAAATGACATAGCTAGTAAGATCAATAGAAAGCCCATGGATTGGGAGAATATCTTTACTAGCCATACAACGGACAAGGGTCTCATGTCTAAAATATACTTGGAACTCAAAAAATTAAACCCCCCAACAACATATCCTCAAAGAAACAACTACCCAATAAATAAGTGTGCGAAAGACTTAAAGAGTAACTTTTTTGAAGAAGAAAGAAGGATGGCCAATAGACACATGAAGAAATGCTCAACCTCCCTAGCCATAAAAGAAATGCAAATCAAAACAACATTGAGATATTACCTCACCCCAGTTAGAACGGCAAAAATCAAGAACTCTAACAACAACAGATGCTGGAGGGGATGTGGACAGAAAGGAACCTTACTTCATTTTTGGTGGGAATGTAAATTTGTTCAACCACTTTGGAAAGCAGTATGGAGGTTCCTCAAAAGACTTCACATAGAGCTCCCCTATGACTCAGCAATCCCACTTTTGGGCATTTACCCAAATGTTTACAAACAAGACCACACTAAAGCTACCAGCACAACTATGTTTATTGCAGCATTATTTACCATAGGTAAGATATGGAACCTACCCTGATGCCCCTCAGTAGATGATTGGATCAAGAAAATGTGGTATATATACACAATGGAATTCTATGCCTCCATCAGAAAGAATGACATTGCCCCATTTTTTAGGAAATGGAAAAGCTTGGAAAAAATTATATTAAGTGAAGTCAGCCAGGCCCATAGAAACATAGGTCCCATGGTTTCCCTCATTTGTAATATCTAGTAGATGTATGAGTCAAGGGGAAAAGGTCAGATAATGTGATGTCAGGAAAATGAACCCTTAGATTTGTATTTTAATGTTTTTTTCTTTCATGCATGTGTTTCTAACACATTTATAAGATTATCTCTTTGTTGCTTTGTATGTCCCTCCCCCACAGTATAACCCCTGTTTTCACTATATTTGATGTCAGTATAACTTGTGGAGGAGATGGGAAAAACCAGTTGTTTATCTATACAGGTGGACCTGTTGCCACAATGAGAAGTACAAGTTGTCATTTCCAAAACGAGCTTTACAATGTCGGTGCGGGGGGGGGCGGGTGAGAAGGGGGGAAAGGAGAAGGATTGGGATTGGGGGGGAAGGGAGGATTCTGGGAAGAGATGTGAAGGGTAAACAAAGGAGGAGGCTGCAATTCTTGGTAAGAAATATACGCATTATCCTGGCCATGTAATTGTAACTCCTCTGTACACTATTTTCACAAATAATATTAAATTAAATTAAAAAAAAGAAAACACGGCTTATACCATGGAGGAGGGACATACAAAGCAACAAATAAATCATCTTATAAATATGTTAGAAACAATCGCAAGAAAGAAAAACAAATTGAATTCTTATATTGGGGTTCATTTCGCCTAACATAAACTTATCTGATCGTTTCTTAACTAGCTAAGATTACATCCTTGAACCAACATGTTGCATATTTCGTGTAATTCCAATTCTCACTATTGTATAGATGCTCCTAGTCCAATGTAAAAAAACGTAAAACAAACTATGGATATTTGTAAAATATAAAATGAAAGAAGAGTTTTCATCCTTTTCAAAATCTATGCAAAATCTATATTAAACATTTGATATTTTCCTGTAGCTTTCGTGCAACCAGTTTGATATAATTTTATACTTGTCAGGCCAAGATTCCCTATATTATACCAGATACTTACTTTTTCAAGTATGTATGTGTATGTATATGTATATGCATATGTATATATATATATATTTGTATGTATATGTACATGTATATGTATATGTATATGTATGTTTATCTATATATTTTCCAATGTGGATCATCAGACTTGAACCTTTGCTATGTTTTGCTGTTCAGCAGTTGAACCTGGTTGGCTCATTCTGTGACAATATCTGTGCTCATTCTGATCATTCCTTTATTTACCACACCATCAGCCTTCTAAAATCATCTTAATTTCCTGGAGAAGGTTACCAATCAGTCCAACCATGATCCACCCAGAGGGTTCTAATAAAGCAAGCTTTAAGAAAGGAAGATAACATAAAGTGAAAACTACAGAATTTCTACAGATGCCCAGTAAGTTATCAAAATTATACCTTACATATTTCACATTTCTGCCTTCCTTCTCTTCTAATATTTAAGAAAGCATTGACTAACATAATAAATATATTGCATTTATAACTTAAGGATCAGTGTTTTGTTTCCAACTGAAGCCTTCCTTTCCATGATTTTTGACATAGACTTTTGGGAGTTTTTTTCTATTGTTATGGGATTCCATCCAAAACAAAGCCATGCATACCAAGAAAATCAATGTTTTCAATTCAGAGTACTAAACAAAAATTAAGGTAGACTATATACATTAAGCACAAATATAGGCAATATCAATGGTTTTTTTTGGGGGGGGGTCCGGTCATGGGGCCTGAACTCTGGGCCTGGGCACTGTCCCTCAGCTCTTCAGCTCAAAGCTAGTGCTCTACCACTTGAGCCACAGCGCAACTTCCGGCTTTTTTCTTTTTGCTTATGTGGTGCTGAGGAATCGAACCCAGGGCCTCAGGCATGCAAGGCAAGCGCTTTAACCACTGAGCCACCTTCCCAGCCCTAAATTGTATACTTTTACTCTATAAAGTGGCTCAAACCTGTAATCTTATCTACTTGGGAAACAGAGATTACAGAATTTCAGTTCCAGGAAAGCACAGACAAAAAAAGAAGTTTCAGAAATTCTAACCATTTGCTGGATGCAATGAATTATGTTTGTGTTAGGAGTACTGCAGTCTAAGCAGGCCCAGGCATAGTGATACTACTTCAAAATAAACAATCCAATTACAATATGCAGGTATGGCAGTACTAGAGATGCTGTTTTACAAGTATAGGTTTTTGGGTTCAATCCCCCAGTATCACTAGGAATTTAAGTGTGACAGGGTAAGAATTTGGCTTGTCTAAGGTAAAGACTTCATACTGGTTTTACAAGCTCTAATAAAATCTTTATCTCTTTTCCTATTTTTTAAGGTATAACCATAACTTCCATGCCCAATTCAAATAATTTCTAACTCTAGATTTTCTTCTATCCGTTAAGTAATATGTTATCTGTTTGATACTGTCCCACTGAAATCATACTAAACTTCAACAACCCATTGCCTTAGAAAATGAATGCATTTGGAAACAGAATCTCAAAGGCAGCATTTAAGTCGAAGTCGCCTGCAAGAAAAGCAGAAGGCCATGGGTATGCCAAGGAAAGAGGATTCAGAAGAAGCCAACTCTGATCTTGGAGTTCTAGTTCCACAAACTTAGAGGCAATGTATCTACAGTGTTAATGCTACCCAATCTGTGGTAGTTTATTATTACAATTAGTAGCAAATGTGGAATCTATAAGACATGAAAAGTCATTGACTCTTGGAGTCCATGACTCATCTGTATGATTCTAGTGAATAAGAAGGATGGCACTTGTGAGATAATGGTTCTCAGGTTGGTAGGGAATTTCATGAGGTTCTACCTCCATTTAACTACAAAAATTTCTGGGCTGGAGGCATGGTTCTAATGTTACACTGACTACTGTTACCAAAAACTGAGAGCATGATGTATATTCAAGCCTCAAATTTGGAGAAAGAAAAAGTCCTTAAAAACAGAATTATAAATAGGAAAACAGAAACAAAAGAAATAAACTTATTGATACGGACAAAGCTTCCTAATGTGAACTATGGCACAAATTGTAATATTTAGCATTTTCCTTCCTATACAGAAGAAATAAATGGTATTTCGACTTGACGAAACTAAAGTGTTAAACTGAATGCAGTAAATAATGACATTACATTATGTTTCCATAATTGAACTTGTTTTCCTACAAATTTATGAATAATGTAGCTATGGAAAAATGAATAAATATTTCATTTTCAAATAGGGTTATATATCCTTTACAAGTGTTGTCTAAACTTGATCTACACTGAAATGTGTGCCATTGATATCTTTCTCAAGATTCCAAAAGTTTATACTTTCAGTTGACCTTCCACAAAACTCAATCCCCAAACATAACTTTTTAGATTGTTCATGCAATCATATGAACAAAAACATATGGCATGAAATGTTAATTACTTTTATCTGCTGTCATTAATGTAGTATACCTAATATAATTAATTGTATACCCTGAGGGAAATAAGATTCTTCCTTCTAAATACAGACTTGCAGGCACACCCATACACACACACACACACACACACACACACACACACACACACACACACACACACACACGTATTTACCACTCTGACTCAGGTTAAGTTCCAGACATTGTGTACCAGCAATGATCTAATAATCAAACTTTCCTGCCCAGACATAAATACATTCATAAATCCACACACACATAAACACTAGATTATTCAAAATAATGAGAATATTTTACAGAATCACCTAGCTCCTGAGCCATCTACTCCCTAATTTCATTCATTCATGACTATGCATTTTTCCTATTATATTTAAAAATCTCTTTGAGTTTCACTGATTAGCAAACAAAAATATGTTACATTATCATATAATAGAAAAGGTAGACAAAATTACTTGTCCCTAGGTAATCTTTAATATAGCTTATCAAAGACTTCTTTTTCCTTCTTCCAGAATCTCTTTCTGGAATTTTGCCCTAATTTCTAATATTACATTACAAAGGACATGCCATATTCCTTAATTCACTTTTACTAAAGGTTATACTATGGAGTTGAATCTCGTTTGCTTGCTTATTCTAAATTAAATTTTGTCAACAACTTGAATTATTTTTTATGTTACTCCTAAGCCAATTAAATGTAAAAAAGAACTAGAAATTTACCTTGGCAATGATTTGTGAGTGGCAGTAATGGCTGGGGGAGATGAAAGACTTTAATCCTCTGTATTGTCTTAAAAATGGCACTGTTATTTAAAGGGCTAATGGTATAGTAAGCTTTGAAGGTGTGTTCTTCTTATTTCATCTAGGAATATAAAAGTATGCTTTTTATCACATTCTTACCTGCAGAGAACTAGAATTATTTCCTTTTTAGTGTTTATGCCCAGCTACTACTATAGAGAAACCCACAAATAACTGCACAGCTGTGTTAGCTGCTCTAGATTTTGAAATTTTCATCTAGTAGCCCTAGTGATTTGAGCCAGATTAATGGGATAGTCACACAATAAACAATTACAAAGCACCACAATATACAATGACCACGTGCAAAATGACATTCTATTTGTTTCTTTATCATTTCTTTGTTTTCTTATTAATTGTCTTTTAAGGAGTTATGGGCTGTTTATTTCTCATTATTGTTGATGTAACTTAAATAAATTTACCAGATTTTTCAAATAAAATAAAGAGATATAGAAAAGACATATTTAGCCACAAAATAAAGCTAATCATTTGAGTGATTTTTTTTTCTAGTTCTTTTCTCAGTTATCCTCAAATAACATTGAGATGAGCTAAGCATATGTGTAAATTGACATGTATCAAGCACACAGAACTTCTATATCAACTTCACTGATTAAAGAAAATTATCACTTGCTTTATGTCTTAAGTAATCTACTTAAAACAAGTATAGTATTTTGATCGATAGACCTTATAATCTATGGAATTGATGCATTACGTAAGTATATGATTTCTTATTTCCACTGAATTACACTGAATTAATATTATATTTATTTAACTTTTTGCATATGAAATAATGACATTCTTGAGGATAAAACATGCCTGTTTTCCATATTGGTTGCAAAAATGCAATATTTGGGAATTTTGAAAATTTAACTTTAAATCTGAACCTTCAAATTTCACTAGGACTTAAAATGTGTTACTTACAACTTTAATGTTAAAATAAAAGGCATTATTAGGGCATTCGGAAGAAGATGGCAGAGAAGAAACTGCATGCTAAACAACCTCTCGCAGAGAAAGCAGTTTTAGTTTTCTGGTGCACATTCCTAGGCCAGAGAATTACACCAAGTGTCCCATCACAATACAGAGAGTTTCTTTAGCCAGAGAGGGAAAATCCAGGCAAGGAGACAGATCTGAGCACTTGCAGGTAGCCGCGGCTGTGGCAGGGAGAGCAGTGGTGGCCATAGCAGCCATACCTACAACATAGAGATTCAGGGACTAAGGCACCAGACAAGGCTGGGAAGCTGATTCTACTCAACACCAGCAAGAACTGACAAGAAGCAGATATCTTCATCCTGCAGATCACAGGCCAGAGACGCAGGAACAAAGACACTGGCGTGAGTAGAACCGTGACATCCTCACTGCTTCTCAAAGAGCAGAGGAGGGAAAGCCACCGCTCCCCCCACCAGAGATCTCCATCTTTGATACTGACAAGCCTGGCTGAGGAGCTAGCTTTAACTCAGGCCTTGGAAGAAAACAAAAGAGTCATTTAGCAGGCCACAGGAACCTCACCTGACCTGCCAGGCTCAGCTTCACCCAGCCCAGGCAGTGAAAACTCTGCCCCCAGAGGAGTGACTTTCTACACTGGGTAAACAGAGCCAGAGCTGCCCCTCCCTAAAGCAACCTAGAAAAACAATTGAAATTTAGTAAACATAAACCCTGAGAATGGCTCCAGGCTGGGCTCTGTGAGTTTCTCACAAACTAGCCCCTTAGGGCAAAGCTACTGTTTTCTGAAAGGCCTCAACTCTACCAAGAACTTAGCCTCATCACAGCATCTCCAAACTAGAAGAAACAGCCATCTCCCTCTTTTGTAATACTCAAAGCAGATCTCCCTCCCACTGAACTAGCCTGGGAGGCAGAGCACAAAATCCTGGATAAAGCAGAGAATTTTTCTGCTTGATCAAACTGATTTAAGAAACCAATCAAACCACAGGAAAACCAAACAGCACATTCAGACCAGAGACTCTACCAAGAGACGTGATGGGCACAAGAGAGATAGAGGATCTTCTCATCAACTCCCTCCCCCCCAAAAAATCAAAGAAATACTTTTTGTACCTTTTAAAATTTTTGTTGAAAATTGTTTTCTATTAATTTTTTTACATCATAATTTTTATTTTAGATGTATATGTGTGTAAGTGTGCGTGTGATTTTTTAAAATCTGTACTGATTTTTTGGGTTTGTTTCTTTTTTTATCCTTTTCATTCTTTTCATTTTTTGCTCTTTCATTCTTTTTTGTGTGACTTAATTGCTGTTCTGATCCTCCTCAGGTATATACCTGTTGTCAATAATAAGACCTTATCCCCCATTGTGTACACACTTAATACAGAAATGTATTACTCAGTTCAAAAACTCTTAGTCATAAATTCTTTAATAGCATTATTATTTTTATACACATATAAAGCCTATGTACAAACATGAAAAAGGAAATCAAACAAAACTTAGAAAGTGCCAAAACCTCCCCTGCTCCAGGATTGGAAGGATCAACATCGTGAAAATGCCAATATTTCCAAAGGCTATCTAAAAATTTAGTCCGATACCTAATCAATATTCCAACCTCATTCTTCAAGGAAATAGAGGAGGCAATCCCAAAATTCATAGAGAACAACAAAAGACCTCAAATAGCAAAAACGACCCTTAACAGAAAGAACAGTGCTGGAGGAATATCAATACCAAATTTCAAACTATATTACAAAGCAATAGTAATCAAAACACCTTGGGACTGGCACAAGAACAAACCTCAGGATCAATGGATTAGAAGTGAAAAATCAGAAATGAACCTACAGACATATAGCCAACTAATCTTTGATAAGGAAGCTAAAAAAATATAAGATAGAAAAAAGAAAACCTCTTGAGAAAATGGTGCTGGCAAAATTGGTTAATCACTTGTAGAAAACTAAAGATAGAACCTTATATATGACCCTGCTCCAGAACCAACATCAAATGGATCAAAGACCTCGGAGTCAAAGCAAACACTCTGAAAACATTACAGGACAGAATAGGGGAAACCCTAGTACTACTTGGCACAGGCCAAATTTTCTTAATTGAGACCCAGAAAACACAACAAATCAAAGAAAGGTTGGACAAATGGGATTGCATGAAATTGCAGAACTTCTGCATGGCAAAGGACATAATTAGAAGATCAATAGAAAGCCCACGGATTGGGAGAAGATCTTCAATAGTCATACAATGTACAAGGGTCTCATATTTAAATATACCCGGAACTCAAAAAAATAAATCCCCCAACAACAAGTCTTCAAAAAAAACTGCCCAATAAATAAGTGGGCTAAAGACTCAAAGAGAAACTTCTCTGAAGGAGAAAGAAGCATGACCAATAGACACATGAAGAATTGCTCAACCTCCCTAGTCATAAAAGAAATGCAAATAAAAACAACATTGTGATACCACCTCACCTCATAGAATGGCTATGATTAAGAACTCTAATAACAACATATGCTAGAAGGGATGTGGATAGTAGGGAAGCCTACTGCATTGTTGGTGAGAGAAAAACTTGTTCAACCACTTTGGAAAGTAGTATGAAGATTCCACAAAAGACTCCACATAGATCTCTCGTATGACCCAACAATCCCACTTTTGGGCATTTACCCAAATGATCACAAATAAGACCATACTAAAGCTACCAGCACAACTATTTTTACTGCAGCATTATTTACCTTAGCTAAGATGGAAGCAACCAGACACCCCTCAGTAGATGAATGGATCAAGAAAATGTATATATTCACAATGGAATTCTATGGCTAAATTATAAAGAATGACATTGCACCATTTGTTCAGAAATGGAAAGATGGAAAAATTATATTAAGTCAAGTAAGCCAGGCTCAAAGAAACATAGGTCCCATGGTTTCCCTTATTTGCAATAACTAGTATATGTTTGAAACAAGCAGAAAAGGTCAGATAATGTGATGTTAGGGACAATGAACCACAAGATAAATATTCAAATATTTTTTCTTACATGTGATTGTTACTATTTCTTTGTTGCTTTGAATGTCCCTCCCCCATGGTATAACCCTGCTTTCACTGTATTTGATGTTGGTATAATTTATGGAGGGAAAGGGAAAAAACAACTCGTTTAAATAGGGATACTGGTGGACCCATTGCAACAATCAGATGTACAAGTCGTTATGTAGAAAAACGAACTTTACAAATTTTGCCGGGGCAGGGTTGATGGGGGTGGGAGTTGGGAAGGGATGAAAAGGAGAAAAAAAGGAGGAAACATCAATACTTGATTAGAAATGTACTGATATCCTTGCTCATGTAATTGTAAACCCTATGTACGGTATTTTCACAATAAAAAATATCAATACTAAACACCTTAGAGAAATACAGATGATAACCTGGTATCTTTTCATTAAATTTGAACCACATATTTCTTCAATGAAATATAACTAAAAAATGTCGTCCTTGAAGGCAATTAATCCTGGTTAAAATGTAATGTTCTAGAAACCCTAAATCCCAGACAGCAGCTCCTGAAGCAGTTCTGGCACTATCACTTTTTATACATTCTGCTTAAACTCTTCTCTTTTCAATATCATTTGATGGCTATTATTTTGGAATTATGGCTAATATTTATTTGAATGCTATTTTTAAAGAATACACCATTTAATACTGGTTCTCTTTCTGTAACTTATGTCTAATCTATTCCCCAAAACACAGATATTTCAATTACATGAATTGGTTATTGAAGTTGAATGAGTGTGGAGAGGAAAAGAAGAAAAAAGATGTCTCTGTGGATATTTCATGTTAAAAATGTACCTATAAGCTATTTATCTTAAAATCATCTATTTTTCATTATGTTAGATTCTCATAAAATTTAATCTCTTAACTCACCCAATGAAAATGCAGCCTTATTTCATGCCTGCCAAAAGCAAACAACAAATTACTATTTATTTAAAATGTATTTTTAAAATTTTTTAAAAATTATTTTTTATTTAAAATCTATATTAAAAAAATTAGCCAAGGCAAATGTTTTATTAGATAATTAACTCATGTTAAGACACTATAGTGGGAGCCAGACAGGGGAAAAAAACTTTATTCTTCGTCGAGCTACTCTGTTTTACTTCACTTATTTCTGAAAGAATGAAATTCTGGCTGTGAAGCCTCTTGCTTGATATCCACAAAGTGTCATTCTTCCTTTATTAATAGGAGAATTTGGAGAAAGGATGAAAATTCACACTAAAAAAAGAGAAGAGAAAAAGAGAAGGATATCCTGGATGAGTGAGCAAACGGTGAACTATTAATGACAGCATCCATACGTCCAGGGCCTGGCTACACTCTCATCAGGCTCTGTGAGATTCTCGCCATTCAAACATACAACAGACAAGTTGAGTCTTGCTTACCTTCATTCAGTCATCTTCGTATGAGTCCAGTGGATGTTGGGTATAGTTTTTGTTTGTTGTTTGGGGATTATTTCCTCTTCTTTCTCCCGCACCTCAATTTTCAAAGGGTTTGTGGCTGATGTTAAGGGATTAAGTACTGAGTACTAAGAGACAAAGTACTGAGTACTTGGAACTGTCAAACTGATCAAGGAACTCCTATCTGAGAAATTGCATTTCTTCATAAGCTGTGTCATACCATCATTTGGCCCTCTGGAAAAGTAGAAACAAGTCTTAATAGTGCCTTTTAAATTGTATCCTCTAGTATTATAGATGTAGGACAGTACTGTATCATCCCTCTGTGAATATAAATACCTTGTACCTGCTTTATGATACGTAGAAGTAGTGAATGTGCTTTATCAGAGCTGTTTTTAATGATGTTACTCAAGAATGTTTTCTTTCCAATAAGAAATAAAACTCTCCCTCTTTGCCGACCACATGATCTTGTATTTAAAGAATCCCATAGATTCCACTCCCAAATTACTCAAGCTGATTCAAAACTTTGGCAAAGTAGCAGGGTATAAAACTAACCCCGCAAAATCAATGGATTTTCTGTATGACAACAATGAGAAAAGTGTGGCTGAAATTAGGAAAGTGACTCCATTTGTAATAGCCCAACAAAAAATAAATTACCTAGGAATCAACTTAACCAAAGAAGTGAAGGACCTCTATGATGAAAACTATAAAATCTTGAAAAAGGAAATCAACACAGAACTTAGAAAATGGCAAAACCTCCCATGCTCCTGGATTGGAAAGATTAACATCATGAAAATGGCAATACTTCCCAAGGATATGTTCAAATTCAAAGCAATACCCATCAAAATTCCAACCTCGTTCTTCAAGGAAATAGAAGAGCAATCCAAAAATTCATATGGAACAATAAAAGACCCTGAATGGCATAAACGCTAATCAACGGAAAGAACACTGATGGAGGAATATCAATACCAAATTTCAAACTCTACTATAAAGCCATAGTATTCAAAACAGCTTGGTATTGGCATAAGAACAGACCTCAGGACCAATGGAATAGAATTGAAAACCCAGAAATGAACCTACAGACCTATAGCCATCTAATGTTCGATAAGGGAGCTAAAACAATAGAATGGAAGAAAGACAGTCTCTTCAGTAAATGGTGCTGGCAAAATTGGTTAACTACTTGTAGAAAACTAAAGCTAGACCTTATATATCACCCTGCACAAGAATCAACTCTAAATGGATCAAAGACCTCGAAGTCAAAGCAGACACTCTGAAAGCATTACAGGATGGAATAGGAGAAACCCTAGGTCTCCTTGGCTCAGGCCAAAATTTTCTGAATAGAGACCCGGAAACACAACAAATCAAAGAAAGGCTGGACAAATGGGATTGCATGAAGTTGGAGAGCTTCTGCATGGCAAAGGACATAGCTAGCAAGATCAATAGAAAGCCCACGGAATGGGAGAACATCTTCACTAGCCATACAACGGACAAGGGTCTCATCTAAATTATACTTGAAACTCAAAAAATTAAATCCCCCAAGAACAAATCCTCAAAGAAACAATTGCCCAATAAATAAGTGGGCTCATTACTTAAAGAGAAACTTCTCTGAAGAAGAAAAAGGATGGCCAATAGACACATGAAGAAATGCTCAACCTCCCTAGCCATAAAAGAAATGCAAATCAAAACAACATTGAGATACCACCTCACTCCAGTTAGAATGGCAAAAATCAAGAACTCTAACAACAACAGATGCTGGGGGGGATGTGGACAGAAGGGAACCTTACTTCATTGTTGGTGGGATTGTAAACTTGTTCAACCACTTTGGAAAGCAGTATGGAGGTTCCTCGAAAGACTTCACATAGAGCTCCCCTATGACCCAGCAATCCCACTTTTGGGCATTTACCCAAATGTTTACAAACAAGACCACACTAAAGCTACCAGCACAACTATGTATATTGCAGCATTATTTACCAAAGCTAAGATATAGAACCAACCCAGATGCCCCTCAGTAGATGAATGGATCAAGAAAATGTGGTATATATACACAAAGGAATTCTATGCCTCCATCAGAAAGAATGACATTGCCCCATTTGTTAGGAAATGGAACAACTTGGAAAAAATATATTAAGTGAAGTAAGCCAGGCCCAAAGAAACATAGGTCCCATGGTTTCCCTTATTTGCAATATCCAGTATATGTATGAGTCAAGCAGAAAAGTTCAGATAATGTGATGTTAGGAAAATGAACCCTTAGATATGTATTTTAATGTTTTTTCTTTCATGCATGTGTTTCTAACTCATTTATTAGATTATTTCTTTGTTGCTTTTTATGTCCCTTCCCCACAGTATAACCCCTGCTTTCACATATTTGATGTCAGTATAACTTGTGGAGGAGATGGGGGAAAACAAGTCATTTAAGGATACAGGTAGACCTGTTGCAACAATGAGAAGTACAAGTTGTACGTATGTTCTGAGGGGGGGGGGAGGATGGGGGGAA
This sequence comes from Dipodomys merriami, assembly GCF_024711535.1. Classification (NCBI taxonomy): domain Eukaryota; kingdom Metazoa; phylum Chordata; class Mammalia; order Rodentia; family Heteromyidae; genus Dipodomys; species Dipodomys merriami. The sequence goes on along the minus strand of NW_027204938.1, from coordinate 630,152 downwards.
GAATGGGTGGGGGGAGGGGAGAGGGTTGGAAGGGATGTGAACGGTAAACAAAGGAGGAGGCTACAATGCTTGGTAAGAAATGCATGCATTATCCTGCCCATTTAATTGTAACCCCTCTCTACAGTATGTTCACAAATAAAATTTAAAAAATGTTTTCTTTCCAGATTATGATTCAGAAGTTAAAAAAAATGGTGCCAGGTACCACAACAGTAACAGAACTTCGCATTTTTATGGGGTTTTGTTTTTTATCTTTTTTCTTTTTATTAATGGATGTGCTGGGTGTCTAGTTTTGTTCCCATGACTGCAGAACCTGGAAAAGCTATTGCTGCTATTGATGCATAACATACTGCTATTATTTCTCTCTCTCTCTCTCTCTCACTCTCTCCCTCTCTCTCTCTCTCTCTCTCTCTCTCTCTCTCTCTTCTCTCTCTCTCTCTCTCTCTCTCTCTCTCTCTCTCTCTATATATATATATATATATATATATATATATATGTGATTTGAATTTTTGGAAACTTTAGCTGTGCTGTCAAAGTTGGAAACAGTATCCCAGTTTACCGTGTTGAGTTGGTCTTGTACAGAAATTAATAGCCATATTGGTCTAAAAATATTAAACTTAATTTTTTCCATTTGTACAGTGGTAAATGCACTCTATTAAATATGCAAGGTCTTATCTACGTGGGTTTGATTACAGAAACGAATAAAGTATTCTCTAAATAATGAAAAAATGATGAGAAATCTAACATTTTGTTTTTCCTCATCTTAATCACGATGTCTGGGTAATGATTGTGGATATTAAATACAGTGCTCTAGAGTGATTAAACCCATTTATACAAAACGCTAACTACAAAAGTGATCATATGGAGAATGCTTCTTTATAAAAAAAAAAGCGTAGTCGCATCAAACAGGAAATGTTATCTATTTGCTTATTTCTTGTTTAGTATTTGTTAAATTCTGGTGTGCCATACTCAAGTCTCATAAAAGTATACAAGGATGGTAAGAATCTAATAACATGTATCATATTCAAATAATAGCTTAATTCCTGCTGTCTTATATGTATGTGGCTGTATTTGACTTTTGACTCAATTTCACATGGTATATTCCTCCAGTATATAAGCTGAAGGAAGATTACCTCTGGAAATATGCTATTTTTATATTGAAGGGAAAACAAGTCAGCTGTTAGACACAGAGAATGGGACAGAAATCCCCTAGAAATAGCCTGTAGCCATCTCTGGTTCACTTTTGTAAACTGAAGTAGCTCACATGACCCATCTTGACATTGCAGAGTAGAGTTAAATCTGAACTACAGGGAGCTGGTTCATGACATAGGGTAGTATGCCAAAATATGCAACACTTGTGATGAAGAGGGAAAAAAATGAGAACTATAATATAGTCAATCATACTTGCTATCACATGTCTCTGCAAGAAGGAAGTTATTATGTATCTTTGTTTCTAAAACTACTGAGATCTTCAAATCATGTCTTTAATGCTCGGATGTTACAGGAATTAGAGAACATTTTGATACTGAGACACCATAACATCTCATAGAAAGCTGGAGTAATCATTTCAATACTACATTTTGTTCTGCTAGAAGAAACCATTTTAAAGACAATACTTTATAATTTGTTACTTAGTATCATTTTTCCCAGAAATGGATTTTGTTAATATATGTGACTATCCACCAGAATAAATGACTTCATTTATCTGAATCTTGTGCAAATAGCATAGTCAATTAGATGTAAATGGGAGCTCATCAGTAGCACTTTTTAAAAATGCAAAAAAATGTGGTCAGGGAACCATTATACATATTTTTCAACCATCACCTTCCACATCCTCCTTCTTCCTTCATAGGAAACACATCCAATGAATAAAAAGGCTTAGATATTTGGAGCTTGACCATGAAAGTGGAAGCAGAAAATTATGGATGTCGGAGATGACTGTTAAGAGTGTTTTACATAATAATGTCACATGTAACAGCCCTATCAGTCCTGCAGGTTTTAAGAGTGTATTTCCTTAGTGATGTAATGGGAATGTCAGCCTTACTGGACTTAGTATTGTTTCCACTTCTTCTCTACCACTTGGCCGAAATTATAATACATAGTAATGGAATGAAATATTAATGCCATCTTAAGAAAGTCATTTAGGTCTCTGAAAATGTGACTTCATTGTACAGTTATTGCCTAGCATGCATGAATAACTGGGATCAATTCTTTAGTACCAAATAAATAGAAAAAGACAAACTGTAAATGGTGCTGTGCCTCAAGGGGTAGAGTGCTACCCTTGAGCAAAAAAATCCAAAACAAAACAAAAACTCCTCAGTAACAAACCCCTGGCCCTCACTTCAAGTTCCAGGTCTGGAAAAAAATAAATTTAGTTAATAAATGCAAAATAAAGAACCCATATTTGGAAAATATAATTGCTCCTTCCATGCTGATACATGACAATAGTCCTTAATTCATGTAGTTTATCTATATTAGAATACTGTGTTGAAAAAAAAAGTTTTGTTAATAAGTCATGGCTATTAATGCCAGGAGTGTGCTTAGATATCAGGTAAAAATTAATTCTGGAAATTCAAAGATTCCAGGATTTTGTGTGGTCACTGCTAATCACAAAGAGAAGGGTAGTCTAAGTGAGATTTAGAAATCTTTTTGGACAGTCATGGCACCAAAAAAGCAGGGGCTAATTAACAATTGTGACAGAAGAGAAGGAATAACTCCAGATGGAAGGAATAAATGATAATAATTACTAAGTTATACCAGCAACTGTTCTAGGGAACCATTTTTGGTTATTGAAGAACTAGTTATCAAGTAGGCTTATTCCTCATTGCCTTTAGCATGCTAAATCTCGTTGGCTAGTTCTTAATCTCTGAGTGATAAGTTGTATCTCCTTCTATGCTGTTCTTTCATACCTGATCTCCTTTGCTTTCTAAAGATCTCAGTCTTTCTATATTTCTCTATGAGCATTTCCTGATACTAAACACACCTAAACAGATGGCAGAGGGTACTAATGTAAGGGTCCCATTTCTCATGATTCATTAATGTAACAACATGGAAAAGGAGGACATATTTATTGCTACCTCAATTTTTCTGAACAGCTACAATGTCAGCATTTGATTCAAATTTCCATTTTTTTGTCTACATAGTGTCATGAAGTGCACATAAATACAAATATGAGCCAGGTGCTGGTGGCTAACGCCTACAATCCTAGCTACTCAAGGAGGTTGAGACCAGAGGATTGCAGTCCAAAGCAAGCCTGATCAGGAAAGTACATGAGACTCTTATCTTCCAATAACCACCAGAAACCTGGAAGTAGTGCTGTACCTAAAGTGGTAGAGTCCTCACCTGCAGCTGAAGAGCTGAGGGACAGTACTCAGGATCAGATTTCAAGCCCCCTGGCCAAAAAAATGCAAATATTATTTTAAGTTTCCCCAAAAGGAACTATGAAGTCAAGAGTTATGTTCCTAAGCAGAAAAATAATTCCAAAATGATTCAGTGCACCTACTTTTGTGGAGTTATTTAAGTTATGGCATCTTTGATGGGCATATTCTCTTCCTTTAAAAATTGTCCAATATTAACTTTATAATAAACTTCATTTAGTATTTCTTGGTTCAAAACAGAAATCTTAATACAGTTGATGTCACTTGGCTTTCTTACTTTCTCATTTCAAAGCCACCCAGGCAGGAGAGTCTGTTATACTCTTATCTGTAATTAAACACCAAAAAAGCCAGAAGTGAAGTTTTGGCTCAGGCAGTAGATTACTAGCTTTCGGGGAAGTTGGACAGGAAAGACAATTGTTCAGGGACATAGTCCAGCCTGTGAGTTCAAGCGCCAGAATCAGCACAAACTAAACAAACAAACAAACAAACAAGGAAAAAAACTCACATATTACTTTGGGACCATCCTTAAAGCACTGGTTTGAGAAGAGGCTCTTTTGCTGATCATACTCACTGAATGCTGCTTTTTTGTAATCCTTATTGTGATGGAGAACTCAGGACAAGACTAAAGGAATTGATAACTGACTCATTCAACAAGAGAAACATCTCAGTAGTGAAATATCCATGCATAAGGCACATTAAAACCTCCCTGTAGTAGAGCACTTTACAGTAGAACACTTTTTTGTTTTTTTCCTTACTTATTTTTTAAAATATTTTTATTGTGAAAATACTGTGCAGAGGGGTTACAATTATTTGATGTCGGTATAATTTGTGGAGGGGAAGGGAAAACAAGTCGTTTAAATAAGGATACAGGTGGACCCCTTGCAACAATGAAAAGTACAAGTTGTCATGTCGAAAACGAACTTGACAACTTTGGTTGGGGGGGCGGGGGAGGCTGGGAACAGATGGGAAGGGTAAACAAAGGAGGAGGCTACAATGCTTGATAAGATTTGTACTCATTATCTTTTAAAAACAATGTTATTTCCTTGTGTTTTATGCTGGTATTCAAATGGCTTGTGTTTTATGCTGGTATTCAAATGGCACGTTGATTCCTTTTGTAATATTCTCAACTAGAAGTTTAGAGACAAGTTGTATATGAGTAAAGAACACACATGAAAAAGTCAGGCACAGAATTTCCTCCAAACCTTAGATTCTTTTCTTGTACAGTAAAAAGGAACACACAAATTAACTTGCACTTTGTCATTTCTCTATGTTCAATTCCTCTCTTGGGATCAGTTTCCACTTACAGTGACAGTTCCTGCCACTTACTTCCAGGAACAATCTATGGCATTGCTCGAGGTAAACTAAATGTTTTCTGGCTTCATTGAAATAGCACAAAGACATCTTTGGACATGAGGTAACACGAGTTTCAGAGACAACTTAGTAAATACAACATATAAAATTTAAATGGCTTATAAAAACACTATCTATGTATATATGGCCATAAAAGAAGATGTTAAGTGAAATGAACCCCAAGATAGGGACACAATTTGTTTTTTTTTCTTTTTGCTATTGTTTTTAATGTATCTAAAATGTCCTATGTTATTTTTTTTTGGTTTCTCTTTTATGTCTCCCATGGTATAACACTTGTTTTCATTGGATTTGAGGTAAGTGCCCTGCATCTTGTATATACATTTTTCTAATGTGGGGAGGGGAAGGGAAATAAAATGCTGAAAGAAAGATACAGGATGACTTATAGGAACAATCAGATGAACAAGACACTATGTAGAAAATGAACTTTACAATTTGGGGAGTGGAGGGGGAATTGTGTAGATGAAGAGGGAAGGGATACCACAGGAAAAACAAGAGGATGTAACAAAGCTTAATAGAAATGTACTCATTACCTTACTTATGTAACGCTAACCCCTCTGTACACTATTTTCACAATAAAAACATGAAAGAAACCATTATCCAGAGTACATTAACTTCAAATTTCAAAAGTGCTCTGTAAATTAAATTTAACTGGGAAGAAGATTCTCAGAAAAGTTTATTTTTTGTGAATGTGTGTGTTGTGCATTATTTCCCAAGTGTAGATAAGTTAACAGGAGAAGAAAAATAGGAATAATAGGAGAAAGAAAAGTTCTGTGCTTAAGTATAATTGTTCAATTTACTATAGAAGACTCTGCAAATAAGACAACATTGAACCAATAAAGCCAGTCACTATGTAGATCTATGGGAGTGACATAGAGAAAGCATTAATACTAAGTGGAACATGAAGGAAAAGGCCACTCTTTCATCTTCTATCTCTAAATCATGGTTGCTAATCATGCAAATTTGTAAAACAGACTGGAAGAGTAATTCTGGTTCCCAAGCAAGTTAGATATAAGAGCATGGATTTAACTGGAAAAAAAAGTCTATGTTGAGATAGCACGAATTATACTAGTAATAAACTGGTGACCAAAAACTCATTTCTTTTTCTTTTTCTTTCTTTCTTTCTTTCTTTCTTTCTTTCTTTCTTTCTTTCTTTCTTTCTTTCTTTCTTTCTTTCTTTCTTTCTTTCTTTCTTTCTTTCTTTCTTTCTTTCTTTCTGATGATCGTGGCGGTGCTTGAACTCTGGGCCTGGGCAATGTCTCTCCGTTTTCCGCTCAAGGCTAGCACTCTACTTCTTGAGCTGCAGTGACACTTCCAGTTATCTGGTGGTTAATTGGAAATAAGTGCCTCAGAATATTTATTTCCTATTCGTGCTGGAATTGAACTGCAATCCTCAGATCTCAGCCTCCTGAGTAACTAGGATATAGGCGTGAGATCAAGTGATGGAATATTAGTCATGAGCAAGATTTCTGAATAAGGTTGCTTAGGCTTTTGCATGCACCATGCAAACATACACATACACATAGAGGCACTTATATGAGCAAACACCTGCACAAATGAAACAACTCTCAGAATGTGGAGAAAAGTTAGAAAATAATAGAAAATATATCCTGAGTAAGACTAGATCAAGTGATAATTTTTATTATTGGAAGTCCTCAAGTGAAATTTCTTCAAAGATGTTTGACAGTGTTACATAGGTAGAGACCAGAGATAATACAAAAGTCAAGTAATCATTATTAAAGGTATCGGATCCATGGAAGAATGAATCACAGACCCCTGTAGGTGCATCTCAAAATGTTCATATCCTGTGTCAAATGTTAGAATGTCTTTGAAAATAGTACATAAACAGTCTGAGCAGTCAGTCTAATGGATAAGATCATCGGAGAAGTTCAGAATTGCTAGTCTGTATCTAGATTAAATAAACCAACAAACTATGGCAAGGCAATGTGATACAAGCCTGGTAGTCTAGCACACAGGCTAAGACAGGAGATTAGAGAGTGCATATACATAGCGATACCTTCTCTGGACCAAATAGTATAATTTTGGCTCTATGAAACATTCCGAACAACAAGAAAGGGATACACAGTAGGAAGTTTGGGCTAATTTTTCCATTATGTTTTGAGTAGTCAAGTTTCCTATTGAAATGTAATTCATATATACTCCTCAGTTGTGTTTTAAATGCTCTCTTCATTACAGAACATTACTAGATGCAAAATGGCTCTTGATTTCCGATAAAAAATTTGAGAAAGTAAACATGATTCTGTTGGATTCCAAAGAAATGATGAAGGATTACAAATATTTAAGCCTGGAGACATAACAAAGTTCGTTTAATGTAGGACTTTGTAGAACTTGTTAAGTTAGAATTTAGATTTAAAATAAATATTTTGGTTTTCTTTGTAATTTTATATTCTATAGGATACTACAAAATTATTTTTAAGTAGAGGGTATAATTGACAAATTCACCTATGATTCTGGCATTCTATTTGCCTAAAATATTCTTTCAAGGCAGGTATAATTAGAATTTAGTTAATAGATAAATCCAACAGTTCATGAATAAACTGATAATGTGAATAATCTAGACAGAGTTGCCAACAATTGGATGATATTAATTAACAAATTTAGAAAAAGCAATTTTTGAGGCTTTGGTGTAACATGATACGAAGAAAATAATTGTGTGATGAATTGGTTTTTCAATCTATTCGTAATTCAGGAGGAAATTTCCTTAATTACATGCCTCTGTATACAATGAGCAAAATGCTAAGGTTAGAGTTGGTTTTTATTTTATTTTGTTTTTTGGTTTGTCCTCAGACTTGAACTCTGGGTCTGGCCACTCTCTCTGAGCCTGTTTGTGGTCAAGGTTCATTCCCTACCATTTCAACATCAATGCCACTTGTGTCTGGCTTTTCCTGATCAGTTTATTGGAGAGAAGCATGTAAAGAATCTTCCTGCCTGTGTGGGCTTTTAACCATCATCTTCTGATCTTAACCTCATGAATACCTATGATAGATAAAAAATATAAATATAAATAATATTTGCAAGTGTTCTGATTTCTAGAATACCACTGGGGGGAAATGATGCAGCAATGTTTAGTGTAGTGTTCTTTCCACAATAGGAAGGGCATCACATTAGCAGAAGTGTACTATTTTTCCACAATAGAGGTAAGCTATTCATGATGTAAATTAAGGAATATTATGGTGCACCTTACAAGTTGGAAACTGTTGAGCTAAGATGACTTCATGGCATAAAAGTTTGGGATTGATGGTCATAGACATAATAGCTCAATCTGATGAATAAATGTTTACTCTTGAGGAAGTAATTATTACACATGCTTCGTAGCTATATCCTCTACTAGAATGTGGCTATTTTTTCTGTTGATTTCTCAATATGAAACACCCCATTGGAAACTGCAGCTATTGCAGAATTAAATAACATGCAAACAGGTACTATTTTTAATATCTCTGGTATGGAAGGTTCAGAATTTGAAAATGAAAAATTAGTAGTTGTAGGAATTTTGAAGAACACATATATTCTGTCCTCTTAACAATTATTCAGTTTCAAAAGTTAGGAGATTCCAGAGAATTAAACTGTCTTCTGTTTCACTATGAGACAAAACTAAAATTATTGGTTTTTTTTCAAAATAATGGCAAGTATATTGTGAAAATATTGTATAGTTGGATAACATTCACGTTGGAGAACCTCTGATAAAGAAAGGAGTCATTAATTCAAATTAGATGCCTAATAGTGTTCATTTTTAAAAAAGGTAATACACATGGAATAATATTTACTATAGCAATACAGTGAAATTATATTTTAGGGAACTTATTTTTAGGGGTTGCAGTAATTATAAAGTAGTGAATACATAACATGTCTAAATTTTACCCACTCCCTCATGTTTCTCACACTTTTCCTTTACCCCAATACCCCTCACAAGATGTAATGTAAATTTTCAACATGTTGTCTTGTGAGTATTGCTATTGAATTGGTTTTCCCTTTGGTCTTTGTCTCCCCACTTTTTTGTTCTTCTTCCCTTGCTAAATTAAGATAATGATATATATAATAAACAAGTACCGAAATCAAATAGAGCAGGGGATAAAACAAGGGGAATACACAAAAGAAAATAGAAATCACATAGTACATTAAAAACAACAACCACAAAGTAAAACCTACATTTCCATATCTAGGTGTTCATTTTGCTCAACAAGAACTTATATTGTCCTATATATATATATATATATATATAGCTTTTGAGGCATTCTACTCATCTGCTAGAACTATCCTAGACATTTCCTGTTATTACAAATGAGGGAAACCATGGAAACTGTTTCTTTGTGTCTTGTTTATTTTATTTAGAAGGATTTTTTCCAAGTCTTTCCATTTCTTTATGAATTGGAAGCATATAATTCCTCTATCTATCTATCTATCTATCTATCTATCTATCTATCTATCTATCTATCAAACCACATTTTGTCAATTCATTCATCTACTGAGTGGCATATTGGTTTAAAACATGATTGCATGTAAGTATCTCTTAGGGTCATTCAAAAATGACAGATGCCACCTCTCCAGACATACTTAAATCATGAATTCTACGTAAGGAAGGATTTTTTTGGTGGTACAAGTGTTGAGAAATATGGATGAGAGTGTAATGTATATATTCAACTGAATTAGGCAGGATAGTAGTGACAAAATATTCCCTTGAGAAAGATATAGGAGGCTGCCAGAAGTATGAAGAAATTCAGATAATTTTGAAGAATTTGGAAATGCAAGCTCAAGTATGTCTATTTAATTGAAAGTTATGTAAGTGCAAGGTCAAAAGATGGGGAAGAGAAGAAATTAACTGACAGCAGATCATTATCCTAAGTTAGAGTATAGAAAGACATAATCTAGATTTTGGAGGAAGATGTCAGAAGAGAAGTTGGAGGCTAAACAATCTCTCTCATAGACAGCAGGTTTAATGTTCCAGTGAACAGTTCTAGGCTAGAGAATCACACCCAGTTTGCCAGCACAGTACAGAGAGTTAGGCCAGAGAGGGAAAATTCAGGCAAGGAGACAGATCTGAGCAGCACAGGCGGGAGCCGCCATACCTACAGAGTCAAAGACAAAGATGCCAGACAGCACACAGATTCTACTCAACACCAGCAAGAACTGATAAGGAGCAGATATCTTCATCCTGCAGATCGCAGACCAGAGATGGCCCAGGAAACAAGACTCTGGCGTGAGTAGAGCCCTGATATCCTCACTCCTTCTTAGGTTCAGAGGAGGGAAGGACACCCTTCCCTCACCACCAGAGATCTCCACCTTTGATACTGACAAAGGCACAGATGAGAAGCTAGCTCCAACTAAGGCCTTGGAAGCCTTGGGAAGTAGATCACAGGAACCTGACCTGATGAGCCAGGCTCAACTCCACCCATGGGAAAGTCATCTATCCCAAGCAGAGGAACTCTGCCCATGGAGGAGTGGCTTTCCTCACTGGGTAAATAGAGCTAGAGGCTCCCCCTTCCGAAAGTAGCCTAGACAATCAATTGAAATTCAATGAACATAAACACTGAGAATGGCTCTAGGCTGGGCTCTGTGAGTATCTCAGAAACTAGCCCCTCAGGGAAAAGCTACTGTTTGCTGAGAATCCTCAACCATACCTAGAAACTAGCCTCATCACACTATCTCCAAACTAGAGGAAAGACCCATCTCCCTTTTTTTGGAATACTCAAAGCAGTTCCACCTCTCACTGGACTAGCGTGGGAGGAGGATCATAAAATCCTGGGTTAAGCAGAGCATTTTTCTGCCTGCTCAAAGAAACTGACTTAAGAAACCAATCAAGCCACGGAAAATCAAACACCAGAAGCAGACCAGAGACTCCACCAAGAGACTCTTTATGGACACACTGGAGATTCAGGACCTTCCCATTCCCCCACCCGAATAAAAATCAAAGAACTCTTATTGTAACTTTTTATTAATTTATATTTTTCAACTTATTTTCTATTAATCATTTTTCATCACATAATTTTATTTTAGGTGTATATGTATGTATGCTTTGTTTTTAAATCTCTTCTGACCATTTAGTGCCCCCTTTATTTTGATTTTTTTCATGTATTTTCTCTTTATTTTTTGCATGACATAATTGCTGGTCTGCTCATCCCCAGATATATACCCTTCCTCGATTATTAAACTTTATCCCCCATTATGTACACACTTAACCCAGATATTTATTACTCCATTCACAACCTCTTAGGCTTAAATTCTTTAATAGCAGAATTATCTCTTTTTACTTATGTAATTTTCAAGTAACTAATTTTAAGTACTTTTATTTTTTAGTTTTTTTATGTCTCCCTTCTATTCCTCCCCTCCTGTCATCCTATCCTTTTCTTCTCTCAAAATCATTTCTTTAAATTTAAATAATTTTAAATTTTTCACTTTTTAAATTTAAGTTTTTCTTTTTCCATTTTTAATGTCTCTTCTATGAGAACTTTCACTACCAAACTCATTCTATGAATCAATCATAACCCTCATCCCAAAACCAGGCAGGGACTCATCAAAGAAAGAGAACTATAGACCCATTTCTTTGATGAATATTGATGCAAAACTTCTCAAAAAATTTTTGGCCTATCGACTTCAACAATTTATCCAAAAAATCATACACCACTATCAAACAGAATTCATTTCAGGGATGCAAAGCTGGTTCAATATATTCAAATCAATTAGTATAATTCATCACATCAACAAGAGCAAGGATAAGAACCACATGGTTATATCAGTAGATAGAGACAAATCATTTGACAAGATCCAATGCCCCTTTAGGATGAAGGTTCTGGAAAAAATTAAGAATCCATGGAACATTCCTCACTACAATAAAGGCTGTATATGACAAACTTACAGCCAGCATTATACTTAATGGTGAAAAACTAAATCCATTTCCTCTTAACTCAGGAATGAGACAAGGATGTCCACTCTCTCCACTTCTCTTCAATCTAGTATTGGAATGCCTAGCTATAGCTATAAGACAAGATAAAAACATAAAAGGGATCCAAATAGTGAAAGAAGTAAAACTCTTCTTCTTTGCAGATGACATGATCCTGTATTTAAAGAATCCCATGGATTCCACTCCCAAATTACTCAAGGTGATTCAAAAGTTTGACAAAGTAGCAGGGGATATAATTAACACCCCATAATCAATGGCTTTGCTCTATGCCAACAATGAGAAAAGTGTGGTTGAAATTAGGAAAACAACTCCATTCATAATAGACCAACAGAAAATAAAATACCTAGGAATTAACTTAACCAAAGAAGTGAAGGACCTCTATTATGAAAAGTTTAAAACGCTGAAAATGAAATCAAAACAGAACTTAGATAGTGGCAAAAACTCCCATGATCCTGGATTGGAAAGATCAACATCATGAAAATGGCAATACTTACCAAGAGTATCTGCAAATTCAATGCGATATTTATCAATATTCCAACCTCATTCTTCAAGGAAATAGAAGAGGAAATCCAAAAATTCATAGGGAACAATAAAGGACTCTGAATAGCAAAAATGATCCTTAACAGAAAGAACAGTGTTGGCGGAATATCAATAGCAAATTTCAAACTCTACTACAAAGCCATAGTAATCAAAACAGCTTGGTACTGGCACAAAAACAGACTTCAGGACATTGGAATAGAATTAAAAACTCAGAAATGAACCTACAGACCTATAGCCATCTAATCTTTAATAACGGAGATAAAAAAGTAGAATGGAAGAAAGACAGCCTGTTCAGTAAATGGTGCTGACAAAACTGGTTAACTACTTGTAGAAAACTAAAGCTAGATGCTTATATATCACAATGCACCAGAGTGAACTACAAATGGATCAAAGGCCTCAGAGTCAAAGCAGACATTCTGAAATCATTACCGGAGGGAATAGGAGAAACCCAAGGTCTCCTTGGCACAGGCCAAAATTTTCTTAATAAAGACCCAGAAACACAACAAATCAAAGAATGGTTGGACAAATGAGATTGCATAAAATTGCAGAGCTTCTGCATGACATAGCTAGCAAGATCAATAGAAAGCCCATGGATTGGGAGGAGATCTTCACTAGCCACACAATGGACAAGAGTCTCATATCTAAAATATACCTGGAACTCAAAACATTAAATCTCCCAATAACCAATCCAAAAAGAAACAACTGCCTAATAAATAAGGGGGCTAAAGTCTTAAAGAGAAATTCTCTGAAGAGTAAAGGATGGCCAATAGACACGTGAAGAAATGCTCAACCTCTCTAGCCATAAAAGAAATGCAAATCTAAACAACACTGAAATACCACCTCACCCCAGATAGAAAGGCTGTAATCAAGAACTCTAATAAAAAACGGTTGGTGGAAGGGATGTGGAAAGAAAGGAAACTTACCGCATTGTTGGTGAGAGTGTAAACTTGTTCACTCACTTTTGAAAGCAGTATGAAGCGTCCTCCAAAACTTCACATGGAGCTCCCCTATGATCCAGCAATCCCACTTTGGGGCATATACCCAAATGATCACAAACAAGGCCACACTAAAGCTACCAGGACAACTATGTTTATTGAAGCATTATTTACCATAGCTAAGATATGGAATCAACCCAGATGCCCCTCAGTAGATGAATGGATCAAGAAAATGTGATATATATACACAATGGAATTCTATGCCTCCATCAGAAAGAATGACATTGCAAAATTTGTTAGGAAATGGAAAGACTTGGAAAAAATTATATTAAATGAAATAAGCCAGGGCCAAATAAACATAGGTCCTATGGTTTCCCTTATTTACAATATCTAGTATATGTCTGAGTCAAGCAGAAAATGTCAGATTAGTTGATGTTAGGGAAATGAACCCCAAGATAAGTATTCAAATGTTTTTTTTTTCTTTCATGCGATTGTTTCTAACATATTTATAAGATTATTTATTTGTTGCTTTGTATATCCATTCCCCACGGTATAACTCCTACTTTCACTGCATTTGATATTGTTATAATTTGTGGAGAGGAAGGGCAAAAACAAATCATTTAACTAGGGATACAGGTGGACCCATTGTTACAATGAACTGTACAAGTCGTTATGTCAAAAAACGAACTTTACAACTTTGATCGAGGAGGTGGGGGAGGACTGAGTATGGGGGATGTGGGATGAGAAGTAATGGGAATGGGAAACAAAGGAGGTAGCTACAATGCTTGAAAAGAAGTGTACTCATTATCTTGCCCATGTAATTTAACCCCTCTGTACAGTATATTCACAATAAAAAAAAACTAGGAAAAAATGAAATATACTCATTATGTTTTCCATTCAATTGTAACCTCTCTCTGTTTTATTTTCACAATAAAAAAGATATAATCTATAACTTTCAAGTTAAAAAGAGACCAATACACTACCTCCCACTTAATTTAGATTCATGCAAGATATTTACTTGGCTTTTTGCCACTATAATGCTCCAAAATAAGTGAAAATTTATAAGAACATTTATGTGATTGTCATTACTTCAACGTGACACCTAACTGTGATGTCTTCTTTTTCTCACATTGCTCTTTGAAAATACTCCCTAAATTGATGATGTTGGTGTTGATTAGAGAGTCAGAGTTAGGGGCTTCTACTTATATGATTGTCCCTGAATGGTTTAAAGCAGTTTTTTCCCGAGTTCTCCAAATACATCATCTGACTGTACTTTGAACACACCCTCACACCTGAAATTGTCCTTCAGCATTTCCTTGGCACATTCTATTTTGTGCCTTTGTCTTTTTTTTTGCACGTTCCTTTTGAGTTCACAGTTACTCTATTCCCATTTCATCTGTACAAACTGCTAAGAACATTGTCCAAATACCACTTCTTGTTTGCCATCGCCCAGTCTATGTATGTGGGTACTTTCTCCATGTTAAGCAATAGGGTAGTGCTCACTATCTGAAGGGGGAAGTTCCACAGTATAACCCTATGCTCACATTACAGGATGTAGAATTTAAAGCATTTTGAAATAAGCCATTATACTAGAATTGAAAGGCTCCTTAGGGACATTTCAGTGAAGCTGTATGTTCAACCTAATATTTGGTGTTACTTTTCCTACATTTATAATGGATAGACTGATAAGATACCCAAACATATCTAAATATATGTCAATAAAATCCCAAACTGATGTGGATACATGGGTAACTCATTGGAACTGTAGGACAATTTAGACTTGTCTGTGCTGTAGTGCAATCTACAATCTCATGGCTAAACAAAGGTTTCAAAAATATTCACAGAGTACCTCTATGTAAAGTTCATGACAGTTACATCTGTATAATTCTTTTAAGGTCAGGATAAAAGTATTTGTTCCCAACATTTAAAATCAACAGGATCTGTTGAATTCCTGGATCCAGAATTGTATGGCTTCACATTCATATCTCAAAATTTTATCAATATGACATATCTCTATCATTTTACAAAAATATTGTTCTTATTGAACTTGTGTATATCCTTTTAGTTTTCAAATCCAAATAGCATATTTCTTACAATATCTCTGTAACAGTTTTGACCTTTTCTCCCTGCATTTTTTTCCTTTCTTTACTTCTGTAAATCTGTGTTTATTACTTTCTTGTTTCCTTATTTATCTCATTCTTCGAATCTTGTCCTAACTGGTGCTCACATTGCTCACAGTTTGTCAGAACTTTCCATTTCGTCTTCCCTTTAAAAATGCTCCACGATTTTACTATTCTTTTTCATATTTCTGGTCATAGGTATTTTTATTATGTCTAAAGAGACCTATCTTTACATCTTTTTAATATAAAATTTAGAACTATCAGAGACTTTTTTCCCCTAAATCCATCATTTCCACCTGTAGTCCTTATCGCCAAGAATATCACTAATACAGTTGCGTGGCTAGAGACATAGAACACTTCAGATTTCTTCTTAACCTTTTACTCTTGCCCATTAGTTAAGATGAAAGATCAACATTTTCTCAGTTTCTGTCACTAATATGATTTCTATGTACTCCTTTTTTGTGCCCCTGACACCAGCCTGTTTCATGTAATCATCAATGATCACCTAGATTTAAGCCACTTTTCCAAAGTATTTTTCCCCATAGTCTTTTCATATTGGTCCTCTCCATCACCAAATTACTGGTTCTTGTAAGCACACAGAGTGAAGAGCTCAGACACAAATTATAGTAGCATTATTTACTCATTACATTGACTGTTGGCCTTTCATTTCTCATCTGTAAATGGATGTACTCTACCAGAAATATTGAAGAATATATTTGTTGAGTGCTAGAGAAACAAAAAAGTAAAGTGAAGAGTCTTTACATTTTGCACCTTAGCTTACAAATAAAGAAAGAGTCAAATTCAGTTTGTTGGTATAAAGTCACAAAATGTTTCATGCACGTACAGAGTACTGCTATGATTTTGTGTCAGGGAAATGTGATCAGAGACAACTTGGAACATGCTGTTGCTCTTCTCAGAAGCAAGAGTCTATTTCAAAAACCCCTGAAACTGACCAGCTCCATTCTTTCCAGGTCAATTACCTGGGGAAAATTGGACATTTCCGGGAAACATACCTGGATGTAGTGAAGGCCAATCCTTTGAGGTGAGCAATAAGTACTAATCATAGCCAGGGGAAATGTCTGGTGTATTTCATGAGACCACTATTGGAGATGTTACTGGCCAACTGGAGTAGAATCTGTGCTTTGGTTCCATTGGCCAACCCACACATGAACTTTCTCAAACACCATAAATTACTGAGGAGAGACTTCTTAGTTATCAGGTCATTCAAACTTCATATTTATAACTATGCTACTTAGGGACGCCTGAAAATTTTCCAAAGAGTTTAAAGCTAGAAAGTAGAAACAGGAACTCAAATTAGTTTTATTCTGTTGATCTCCACAATCTATGATCTCCATAATCAAATTATTCCAATATGTGCTTTTATTTATCAGCAGGGTTTGTTAATTGAAAATGCCACCATGGAAAAGTAAGTAGGAGCCACTGGTAGGATTGAATGGGAAAGAAATAGGTCTAAATACGATACTTGACCAGATACTTGACCAGATAAGAAGGTGATAAATGAAATGAGCCCAAACATTGGGACACAAGTGGTTTTTTCTTTATTGCTATTGTTCTAACATATTTATAATGTTCCATTTGATTTTTGTTTGTTTATATTCTGCCCGCCCCGAAACAGCATAACCCCTGTTTCCAATGAGTTTGATGTTGGTGCTCTGCATCTTGTATATACACTTCTCTAGTTTGGGGAGAGAAATGGAAAAAACAGAATGCTTAAATGGGAATACAGGTTGACCCACTGTAACAATGAGAGGCACCAGACACTGTTGAAAAACAAACTTTACAATTTAGGGGGTGTGGGAAGGAGTGTATAAGGTAGTTTTGGAGCTGGGAGGTTAGGGATGGTAGGGGAAATACAAAGGAGGAGGTAACAATGCTTGATGGGAAATGTATGCTTTACCTTGCTCATGTAACTAACCCCTCTATACAGTATTTTTACAATAAACATATAAAAATAAAAGAATAAATATACTTCAAAGGGAATCTCTGTGGAGGCCAATGCTACAGAAAGACTTACAAGGATTTAATACTGGCAAAAAATTACCTAAAAACTGAGATGATGCTGAGTATAATCCTAAATGCTCAGGTGGCTGAATTCTGAAGATCTGTGTTTGAAGCCAACCCAGGCAGGAAAGATGAGACTTTTATTTCCAATGAGGCTGTAAAAAAGATACTACATTTTGGTAGCTTTGAGTTGTGGCTAAAGTGGACAATGCCCAGAGCATGAAATCAAACCCAAGACCAGCCCCCAGTCACTTAAAAAAGGTTGTGTGTCTTTATGTGTTGGCAGATCCCTTTACTAGTTTGATGATAGAACAAGCATTTTAACAATGAGTTATTGTGTCAATATTTACCTCTTTAGTAATTGTTTCATAGTAATGTGTGCATGGTTGCTTTAGGCCTTGTATAACAGGTTTGGTTCAGTAACTGACTGAAAATCTGCCTTAAACAAACCATTTTTTAAATCAAAATATCTTATTGGATACTGCTGAATAGGAAAGTCAGTGCTTATTGGTTGGAAGAAAAGAAAGCAAAATCAGATGGGAGAATTGTAGAAGTTAAATCTTGAAGTGCTTCACTGATACAAGCACTTCCCTTGTAAAGGTAGTCAAAACCTTGCCAATGCTATTTTAGAGAAGTACCAGGGGCTAGAGGCATGGCACTAATGGTAGAACACCAGCTGGGTAAAAGTTGGTTATTTTTCAAATGGCCAGGTGTTCTGGATTTGGTTGATTATTAAAACTTTTGACTAGTTTGAAAGGAGTCAAAAATTTGAGCCAATATGAAAGATGATTCCAAAGTTCAAATTCATGGGAGCCAGTGGTGAGCTGCCTGTCCAGTGTGTTTATTCAACTTGAGCGTGTCACAGACAGAATGCCTTCCACAGAAGTAAACTTTGCTTTGCAGAGAAGGTGTTTGTAGGATACCTTAATTGCCCACTGTATTTCCAACACAGATCATCTCTGCCATTCATGAGGGATCCTTGGAGCCCCTCATAGGCGACACATCCAGCTTCCCTGTTGAGCCAACCTCCTGATGGTATAAACATGCCATCCTTGGTAGCTGATAATGGAACTAGATATAAAGTTAATTTGCAACATCAAGAAGAGCCCCAAACAGGCACCCTCAGAAGCAAGCATCCTCATGCCTTGGCCTTGGTAGAAAAATATGAAACTATGTATCCTGCTTTGGTACATGTGTCTTTGTAGGGATGGTGTATGAGAGAAGTATCTTAGATTCATGCTCTTAGACTCTTTCTGTCTAAGAGTCTTGGTCTGCAAATTCATTTGTCAATTTAGGAAGAGAGAAAAGTTGAGATAGAGTCATCTCTGAGAAAAATCTCTAATAATGGAATCGAGAAAAGGAAAGAACAAGATACAGTCTGAAGGGCAAAGTGCACCAAAATATCTTTTTCCATTACAACCTGTAATTTAAGAATTCTAAACCTAAGAAGCCCAAGAAAATTGGAGCTTAAAAGCTTCCCTCAGACATTCTTAATATTGTCGTCTTTCAGGGAGAATGTGGGGAAAGATATGAAAATATGTGTTAAGGCTGATTTTTGTTTTTGAGGTCTAATTTTAATGTTCACTTGGTAAACTAAATCCTCTATATCCCTGTCTCTGTGTAAATACCCATCAGCATTAAATATAAAGTGATTTTGAAAAAATAAAAATGACTCAGAAGAAATTATAAATGCAAAACAATCTTCACAGAAGCAAACTGTCAGAAATATTTCATGACTTTAAAAAGGATAAAGTGGATGAAGTTATGATATATTTAGAAGCACAACAATGCACAAAATGTAAAAAGATATTCATATATTTCATTATATAACCCAAAGCAGAAGCAAATGTTGTTTAGATGATTTTTTAAAATACAGTCTCTCTGGTACTGGGAAGGTGGCTCAATGGTAGAGTGCCTGCCTTGCATGCATGAGGCCTTGGGTTTGATTCCTCAGCTTCACATAAGCAGAAAAAGATGCAAGTGGTGCTGTGGCTCAAGTGGTAGCACTAGCCTTGAGCTGAAAGCCAGAACCCTGGCCCCAGAGTTCAAGCCTCATGACCAAAAAAATCCAAATTAAAAAAAAAAAAACAAAAACAAAACACAGTCTCCCACTTTTTTGGCCTCAACATTGTAATACCTCTGCTACAGCCTAGGTCTAGGATTTTAAGTGTGGACATTTATCAGTATTCCTGATTCAGATTCTACTTGACCATTTTTAAATAAATATGTTGTTATTAATTTTCCTCTTTTTAAATTTACATGCACCTATAAAAATGGTTTGGCTATCCCAGTAACCTTCTCAAAGTACCTCCTAATGACAACTTACAAAAAGTTGTATCCTATTACAACAAAGAAAACAATGCTACAAATAAAGAAAGCCGATAATTAAGTATTAATGATTAATAAAATAAAAACAAAACAAGTACCAGTGTTTTCAGTATTTAAATTGTACTATATATTAGATTTTATTATTGTCATATTTCTTTACAATTAACAGTGGCTAAGATTATGATGTTCAACAAGAATTTTATAGGCTATGAGTAGTGGTTAAAGTCACCCACTAAGATTACCATTTGTGGTTCATGTTGTAATTTGTATATGTTTTATATCTTCATTTGTTCCTCGCTAACATATAAAGTAAGGAAGTGCTATAGTTTTAATAGAAACTGTGTAGATAAAAAAGTCAACTCTTTATTCTGGTACTTTACACTGAGACTTTGCAAGGTCTCATTAGTAAAGTTTCTAAACTCTGAAATGTACATACTTAGTGGTATATATCTGCTACCATGAATCTTAACTATTTTATAGAAAAGAATTATGACTTGCCAAACAGACCTAGTTTGGGCATATATAAGCAAATACCCCAAATTAAATACATTTCAAACATTAAAACTTTTAACAAACCTTAACACTTACTGTATTGTTCATTATGACAGGTCCCTTGTATAGAATAATTGAATTCCGTCTCCTACACATCTCTTGAAAAATAAATATCCGGAATTATTTTTTATTTATTTTTTATTGTGAACATACTGTACAGAGGGGTTACAATTACATGGGCAAGATATTCAGTACATTTTTATCAAGAATTGTTTCCCCTTCCTATCCCTCCCCAGCCTCCCCCCGCCCTCCCCACTAACTCCTCACCCCCCCCACACCAAAGTTGTAAAGTTCGTTTTCGACATGACAACTTGTACTTCTCATTGTTGCAGCGGGTACATCTGTATCCTTGTTTAAATGACTTGTTTTTCCCCTTCTCCTCCACAAATTATACCAACATCAAATACAGTGAAAGCAGGGGTTATACTATGGGGGAGGGACATACAAAGCAACTAAGAAATAATCTTATAAATGCATTAGACACGAATGAAAGGAAAAAAAACATTTAAATACATATCTTAGGGTTCATTTTCCTAACATCACCTTATCTGACCGTTCCTGCTTGACTCATACATATACTAGATATTGCAAATAAGGGAAACCATGGGACCTATGTTTCTTTGGGCTTGGCTTACTACACAATATAATTTTTTCCAAGTCTTTCCATTTCCTAACAAATGGGGCACTCACATTCTTTCTGATGGAGGGTTAGAGTTCCATTGTGTATATATACCACATTTTCTTGATCCATTCATCTACTGAGGGGCATCTGGGTTGGTTCCATATCTTAGCTATAGTAAATAATGTTGCAATAAACATAGTTGTGCTGGTAGCTTTAGTGTGGTCTTGTTTGTAAACATTTGGGTAAATTCCCAAATGTGGGATTGCTGGGTCATAGGGGAGCTCTATGTGGAGTATTTTGAGGAACCTCCATACTAGTTTCAAAAAGAGGTTGAACAAGTTTACACTCCTACCAACAACGAAGTAATGTTCCCTTCTGTCCCCATCCCTTCCAGCATCTGTTGTTATTTTCCTTGGGTGAGGTAGTATCATAATGTTGTTTTAATTTGCATTTATTTTATGGCTAGGAAGGTTGAGCATTTCTTCATGTGTCTATTGGTCATCCTTCTTTCTTCTTCACAAAAGTTTCTCTTTAAGCCTTTAGCCCACATATTTATTGGGCCGTTGTTTCTTTGAGGATTTGTTGTTGGGAGATTTACTTTTTTGAGTTCCAGGTATATTGTAGATATGAGAGTCTTGTCCTTTGTATGGCTAGTGAAGATGTTCTCCCAATCCATGGGCTTTCTATTGATCTTGCTAGCTATGTCCTTTGCCATGCAGAAGCTCTGCAACTTCATGCAATCCCATTTGTCCAACCTTTCTTTGATTTGTTGTGTTTCTGGGTCTCTATTAAGAAAATTTCGGCCTGTGACAAAGAGACCTAGGGTTTCTCCTATTCCATCCTTTAATGTTTTCAGAGAGTCTGCTCTGACTCCGAGGTCTTAGATCCATTACGAGTTGATTTTGGTGCAGGGTGATATGTAAGGATCTAACTTTAGTTTTCTAGAAGTAGTTAACCAATTTTGCCAGCACCATATACTGAAGAGGCTGTCTTTCTTCCATTCTATTTTTTTAGTTACCTTATCGAAGATTAGATGGCTATAGTTCTGTAGGTTCATTTCTGGGTTTTCAATTCTATTCCATTGGTCCTGAGGTCTGTTCTTGTGCCAGTGACAAACTGTTTTGATTACTAAGGCTTTAGAGTCGAGTTTGAAATTTGGTATTGATATTCCTCCAGCAGTGTTCTTTCCGTTGAGGAGCATTTTTGCTATTCGGGGTCTTTTATTGTTCCATATGAATTTTTGGATTGCCTCTTCTATTCCCTTGAAAAAGGAGGTTTGAATTTTGATATGTATCACATTGAATTTGTAGATAGCCTTGGCAAGTACTGCAATTTTTACGATGTTAATCTTTGCAATCCAGGAACGTGGAAGTTTTTCCCATTTCTAAGTTCTGTTTTGATCTTCTTTTTCAAGTTTTTAAAGATTTCATCATAGAGGTCCTTCACTTCTTTGGTTAAGTTAATTCCTAGGTATTTTATTTTTCGTGGGGCTATTACAAATGGAGTAGTTTCCTAATTTCAGCCACACTTTTATCATTGTTGGAAAACAGAAAAGCCATTGATTTTGGGGGGTTAATTTTATACCCTGCTACTTTGCCAAAGTTTTGAATCAGCTTGAGTATTTTGGGAGTGGAGTCTATGGGATTCTTTAAGTACAAGATCATGTCATCTGCAAAGAGGGAGAATTTTATCTCTTCTTTCCCTATTTGGATCCCCTTTATGTTTGCATCTTGTCTTATTGCTGTAGCTAGGCATTCTAAAACTAGATTGAAGAGAAGTGGAGAGAGTGGACATCCTTGTCTTGTTCCTGAGTTAAGAGGAAATGGCTTTAGTTTTTCACGATTAAGTATAATGCTGGCTGTAGGTTTGTCATGTACACCTTTTATTGTATTGAGGATTGTTCCATGGATTCTTAAGTTTTCCAAAACCTTCATAATAAAGGGGTGCTGGATCTTGTTGAATGCTTTTTCTGCATCTATTGAGATAACCATGTGGTTTTTATCCTTGCCCCTGTTGATGTGATGAATAATATTAATTGATTTGCATATATTGAACCAGGTTTGCATCCCTGAAATGAATCTTGTTTGATCATAGTGTATTATGTTTTGGATGAATTGTTGATGTTGATTGGCCAAAATTTTGTTGAGAAGTTTTGCATCAATGTTCATCAAAGAAATGGGTCTATAGTACTCTTTCTTTGATGAGTCCATGCCTGATTTTGGGATGAGGGTTATGATGGCATCATAGAATGTGTTCGGTAGTGAACTTTCTCTTTCAATTTCATTGAAGAGTTGGAGGTGTATTGGTGTGAGCTCTGCTTTGAAGCCTGTGTAGAATTCCTTTTTAAAACCATCTGGTCCTGGACTTTTCTTAGATGGGAGGTTTCCTATTGCTGTTTCTATTTCAACACTTGATATGGGCCTGTTAAGATGGTTTAACTCATCTTCGTTTAGTATTAGCATGTCAATATTTGCTAGGAAAATGTCCATTTCTGCCAAGTTCTCAAACTTATTAGATAAAATTTTGAGAAGAATTCCCTTATAATGTTCTGAATCTTGGTTGTTTCTGTGATGATGTTTCCACTCTCATCTCTGAGTTTATTTATTTGTGTGTGTTCTCTTCTTTTTCTCATAAGATTTGCTAAGGGTTTGTTAATTTTTTCGAAGAACTAACTCTTTGTTTTCTTGATTCTTTCTATAATTTTGTATTCTAATTCATTTATTTCTGATTTAATTTTAATTATTTCTTTCCGTCTACTGGATTGGGGTTTATCTTGCTTCTCTCTTTCAAGGAGGTTCATATGTCTCGTTAAATTGTTGGTTTCAGATCACTCCAATTTGTTGATGTAGGAACTCAGAGCTACACAGTTGCCTCTGAGTACTGCCTTTGCTGTGTCCCAGAGGAGCTGGTAATTTGTGTGCTCATTTTTGTTGAATATCATGAAAATTTGAATTTCCTTTCTAGTCTCTTCCATGACCCACTCGTCATTCAATAGTGTGTTGTTCAGCCTTTGTGTGTTACAGGACTTTCTTTGGTGGCATTCGGTGTTGAGTTCTAATTGTATTCCCTTGTGGTTAGAGAGAAAGCATGATATAACTTCAATATTTCTGAATTAGTACAAGTTTGCTTTGTGACCTAAAATGTGGTCTATTTTGGAAAATGTTCACTGCGCTGCTGAGAAAAACATGTATTCTGATGCTGCTGTGTGAAATATTCAGTAGATGGATGTAACAACTAGTTGATCTGTGCAGTTGTTTAGATCTGCGGTTTCTCTGTTGAGGTTTTGCCGAGTTGACCTATTTATTGGGAAGATTGGTCCATTAAAATCCTCAACAATTAATGTCTTTGGATCTATGTGGGATTTGAGGGAAAGTAGTGTTTATTGGATAAATTTGGGTGCTCCATTGTTTGGTGAATAGATATTTAGAATTGTAATATCCTCCTGAAGGAGGGATCTCTTAAATAGCTTGTAGCGACCTTCTTTAGCTCTTCTCACAAATTTTAATTTGAAGTTATTTTATCTGATATTAGGATTGTAACTATCAACTGTTTATGGGGGCCGCTTGCTTGGTAGATTTTGGTCCAGCCTTTAACATTGAAAATGTGTTTGTTTTTACGGGCTAGATGTGACTTCTGAAGGCACTAGACAGAAGGATCTTGTTTTTTAATCCAACTAGACAGTCTATGTCGCTTAAATGGAGACTTAAGTCCGTTAATATTGAGAGATAAGACTGAGAGGTATTTGGGAGTTCCTGCCTTGTTATCCACCTTTCTGGGGGCCCCAAAACCTAGGTTCTTCCTTTGGTTCTTGGATTCTCAGTTTGGGTGCAGTTTCTTGGCCTTTATTATGGTCTTGTTGGTTTTCTATGTGTAGGACATCTTTAAGAATCTTTTGTAAGGCTGGTTTGGTGGAGATGTATTGTTTCAATTTTTCTTTGCTTTGGAAGTTTTTTATTTGGCCTTCAGTTGTGCAGGAGAGTTTAGCTGGGTAGAGTATTCTTCCTTGGTAATTGTTTGATATGAGAGCATGGCATACATCATTACAGGCTCTTATTGCCTTGATTGTCTCTGCTGAGTAATCTGAGGTGATTCTAATTGGTTTCCCTTTATAGCTGATTAATCTTTTCTCCTTCACAGCTTTAAGGATCTTTTCCTTTGTCTGAGTTGATCCTGTATATTATAATGTGACTGTGGGATGTTCTATTCTGGTCTGGTCTATTTGGAGTTCTAAAAGCTTCTTATATCTGAGTAGGCCTATCTTTTTGTATGTTTGGGATGTTCTCTGCTAGGATACTGTTAAACAAATTTCCTAGACCATTAACTTCTGTTTCTAGGTGCTCCTCTACACCCATTATCCTCAGATTAGGCCTTCTGATGGTGTCTTCCAAGTGTTGGATAGATATATCATATTTCTTGGATTTCCCTTGGATGGATGTATTTTCTTTCTCTATAATATCTAGGCTGTCTTCAATCCCTGAGATTCGATCTTCTGCATGGTCTAACCTGCTGTCAAGACTTTCTAATTTAATTTTAATTTCTTCTCCTTCTAATTAGTCAGTTTTGATGGCTTCAAATTCTTTTTTGCAGCTTTGTTTTAGATCTTGAATGAACGTCTTAAATTCCTTAATTGGGTGTCCAGTGTTTATTCTGAAATAACTTATTTGATTTTTTATGGTTTCCTTGGACTTCCATTCCTTCTGTTGGGTTCCATTCATTATTCCCTTTGTGGTCTCCCTGACTTCCTTCAGCTCTTTTTTAATGGCTCCCATGAATGCCATTAGTGATCTTTGTGTATTCTCATCCTGCTCTCTCAATTCCTGTATTACTCTTTGCTTAGCTTCCTGATGTTCATGCCATCCTGTTGTTCACTTTGCGTGTTCTCAGCCTGGTCACGCCTTTCCTTCCTTTCTCTTTGAGTATTCTCTATCTGCTCACGCAAATCCTGTATCATTTTTTTGAGTACCTTCCTCACGCTCATGATATTCCTGTATAAATCTTCGGATTGCCTCTTTTCTCTCCCTATCACACTAATACATAGTCCTTTGTAGGTTTTCAATCTTTTCCTGCATTGACCTTTTGTTTGCCTTCTCTCTTTCCCTATCATGCTCATACAGAGTCCTTTGTATGTTTTCAATATTTTCATTAATCATGTTTGCCAGCAGTGGATTTTTCCTTTATCTGTTCTGTCCCCTGATTATCATGAGTGGGAGTGAAGATACCCGGACTTGCCATTTTTCTTGTGTTTTTCCAACTTACTCTGCCCATTTGGGATGAAAATAACACCAGTTTTTTGCTAGAACACTTTCTTAGGAAAGCATCACCCAAAGTCTGTATTTGCACAGTCAATATTCTGCAGATACAATCTAGTTGAACAGATACATCTATTCAACATTAAACAAGTATATATTAATCGGCTGCGAACCACAAAGAAGAATTTGGTAAACCAGAAATTATTAGGTTTAGGGAGAGATTTGGGTAAACAATAGGAATAGAGTGATGTGGAAAGGTTCAGGGAGAGTTAACTGAGTCCTAATCTCAAAGTAGGAAATAAGTTGGATAGGATGAAAGTAGAGAGAGAGAAAAAAAGAAGAAAGAGAAAGGGAAAAAAAGTGACCAAAATGTAGAAAAGTAAAAATTAAAAATATGATGCAGAAAGGAATACAAACTATTCAGAGAAGAACGTGAATATAATGAGAGACGGGGAGGAATATAAAGGAGATGTGAAAAACTTAAAAATAAAAATACCTAAAATATTATATAGGTATAAAGAGGTAGTGGTGCTATTAAGGAATTTAAGTCTAAGAGGTTTTGAATTGAGTAATGAATTTGTGGATTAAGTGTGTACACAATGGGGGATAAGGTCTACTAATCGACTACGGGTTTATCTGAGGATGTTCAGAACAACAATTAAGTCACATAAAGAAGAACAAAAGAGAAGAAAAGGTGAAAAGGATAAGAAAAAAGAAGAAAAGATCAGAAGTTCAGTAGAGCTAAACAAAAAACAAAAAGAATTTTTTAAAAGAAAAAGAAAAGTAAAGAAAGAAACATGCGCACACACATATACTCCTAAAATAAAAATTCTAAGAGAAAAAAAAGTTACTAGAAAAATTTTTTTCAAAAAAGGTAAAAATTAAAAAAAAGTTTCCAAAAACATTTTTTTATAAATGGTACCAAAAAAGAAAAAAAGAAAAACAAAATTTTTGTGAGGGGTAGGAAAAATCATGTATCTCCCTTGTGTCCATAACCAGCCTCAGGTTGGAGTCTCTGGTCTTTTTGTGGTGTTTGATTTTCCTGTGGCTTGGTTGGTTTCTTAAGTCAGTTTGTTTGAACAGGCAGAAAGATGCTCTGCTTTACCCAGGATTTTGTGATCCTCGTCCCAGGTTAGTTCAATGGAAGGGAGATCTGCTTTGAGTATCACAAAAGAGGGAGACGGCTTTTTCCTCAAGTTTGGAGATGCTGTGATGAGGCTAAGTTCTGGGTAGTGTTGAAGCCTTTCAGCAAACAGTAGCTTTTCCCAGGGGCTAGTTTGTGATAAACTCAGAGAGCCCAGCCTGAAGTCACTCTCAGGGTTTCTGTTTACTGAATTTCAATTGATTGTCAAGGCTGCTAAAGGAGGGGCAGCCTCTGGCTCTGATTACCCAGTGAAGAAAGCCACTCCTGGGGCTAGCACCTGAGCTGGGTGACTTTTCCCTGGGTGGAGCTCAGTCTGGCAGGTCAGCTTAGGTTCTTGTGACCTACTAAATGACTCTAGTTTTCATCCAAGGCTTAAGTTGGAGCTAGCAGCTCCACCGAGCATTGTCAGTATCCAAGATGGAGATCTCCAGTACTGGAGGGTGAGGGATGGCCTTCCCTCCTCTGCTCCCTGAGAAGTATTGAGGAAGCATTTTATACACTAAATTTGGAATGATACAGAGAAGATTAACATGGCCCCTGCTTAAGGATGACAGGCAAATTCCTGTCATTCCATTACCTAATTTGTTAGGAAGTGGAAAGACTTGGGAAATAGATTATGAAGTGTAATAAGCCAAGTCCAAACAAACATAAGTCCCATGGTTTCCCTAATTTTCAATAACTAATATATGTCTGGGATAAGCAGAAAACGTCAAAAGCTATGTGCATATGACAAGAAAAGATTATGTTAAGGTAAATGAACCGAAGTTAGTGACACAAGTGGTTTTTTCTTTCTTGCTATTGTTTCTCACATACGTATAACGTTCAGTATGGTTTTTTTTTTTTGTTTGTTTCTTTATATGTTCGGACCCCATGTTAAATCACTTATTTTCACTGTATTTGAAGTTGGTGCACCTACATCTTGTATATAGTCTCTTCTAATTTTTGGATGGGAAGGAGACAAAGAAAATGCTCAAATAGGAATACAGGTTCACCCATTGTAACAATTAGATGCACAAGACACTATGTTGTAAAATGAACTTTACAATTGAGGCGGGGGAAGGGAGGAGGTGAGTGGACTTGTGGAGGTGGAAGGGAAGGGATAGTAGGGGAATAATAAAGGAGGAGTTAACAATGCTTGTTAGGAAATGTACTCATTGCCTTGCTTGTGTAAGTGTGACCCTTCTGTACAGTAATTTTGCAATTGAAAGACCCCAGACTCACTGGGATACTTTCTCAACAGGAGGGCACCCCAGAAACCAAGACTCCAAACCAGCAGATGCAACAAGCAAGAGGAGTTTATTTGGCATTTGTGCAAACGGACTCTCTGCCCCGGGCAGTCAGAGCGCCCTGAGCAGCAGTTACAGGCATTTTTAAAGGCAAAAACCACAAATTAGCATAAAACACTCTTTGTAAAACAATTGTCTCATGGTTGGTCTAAGGGGGGGGTTTACATGGTTACAGGCCTATGATTGGTTGACATTTGGCTTAGCTTGTGGTCTTGCCAGGTGGTCGTTGTCAAGGTCCATCCCGGGGATTGTTGAACTGAACTGGAACTGAAAAACATAAACTAAAACTGAAAAATATGTACTATCTGTAAGCTTTGACCTTGTCCTGGAGTGGGCTGACATCCGGACATCTGGGCCGGCCGATATCCGGATATCTGGGCCTCGAGACTCTGCCCAGTTTTATTTCCCAGGGAAGGGGGTCTGAATGCAAGCATATTTACAGAAGCAAAATCAGCAGTTAGCAAGTTAGTAATGGTAATGGTAAAGTGAGGTTTTTAATTTTTAATCTTTCAGCAATGAAAACATATAAAAATGTTCTGAGATGGAAGAGTTTATTTCCTTTATTTTACTCATAATATCGTTAAGAAATTAATGCACAACACTAATATGAAGGTATTTTGAATAAATGTGTGTGTGCCCACGCACTTGCATGTGTGTTGGCATGCTCAGAGTTTGAAATCAGGGCTTTAAAGTCTTGCTAGGCCTTTTTGCTCTATTGGTGAGCTACTAAATGAGCTACATCTCCATTCCTGGACCTTTGCTAGTTCATTAAAAGTTTTGAAAAATAATCTCATGAATTTATTTCGCCCTGATAGGCTTCCAACTGTTATCCACAAATCTCAGGCTCCTGAGTAGATATCCCCAGTAGTTAGGATTACAGGCATGATAAACCAGCAAAAGGCTTTCAGAATAACGTATAAAGTAGAAGAAAATTTACTTCACAGGGGCCTGTTTTATCATCTCCTACTTTTAAAACATTTTGGATTGATTATATGTGAATTTATTTCGTTTTAGAATTCTTAAAAGACAGTAAGTGTTAATATTTAAAAGTTTTAGTACTTTTTAAAAAGGATACCGGAACTGTGGGACAGAAGAAATATGCCTCTCTTTGTACCTCAATTTATAAGTTCTGTGCATGATAACCCAATGTGACCAAGACATTGTATGCTATTATTTCTTGGACAATATGAATATTGAATTGAGGGTGTCATAGAATGAAGAGATTTTATCTACTTTTTGTGTATTGCTGAAAGACTTTTGGAAACTTTGACTCATTTTCTTCCTCACTCTGTGTGTCTTTGGGCCATACACTTACTGCCTTTAATTACAATTTTTCCCAACACTAAAATGGTAATAACATTAGCATTATAGCAAATGTTATCTTAAGAATTAAAGGAAATAACACTTGTGAAATACTTAATATAAACTTCTATGGATGAGCTTTGAGTTTAGCCAGCAGTCTTTTTTAAATACTAAATAAAATGTGATAAGTAGTACAGAAAACATTACATGTAGTGAGCAACCAGAACTAATATCTATTGACCATGCTCTGCTTCCAAGCAAGCCAGTGGGATAATTTCTCATGCTGTAAATCAAACTGGTTATCTTATGTCTTGTTAGAGTAAAAATACCAGAGACAGAACGATGAAGTTATGTTGTAGACTGAGATGAAATCGATATGAAAATGTGTAAAACTGATAAAACATAAAAGTATTTGAACAGTATATTGTGTTTTACAACAATTAAGTTACATCGCAAAGATAAAGAAGACCTAGAAGAATGAATTCTTTTTTTGTTGTCCTATCATAAGTCCTTAGATGGATGAACTCTTTCCTCATTCTTATACCGGCATCATCTGATGAGAGGAACTGTATTTTTTGTTTGCTTCCTTCCATTTATTCTTCAGTTTGAAATTTGAACCATTGGGACTGAAAGAAACCAAGGGAAATTAGATAAACAGGCTGTGGAAAAAACAATCAAAGTAAAATGAATGAAATACAGCCTTGTAAAAGGTCTAAATAAATTGAGATATATAGTCACAAGTGTAAACAGAAAATGATTTAAGCAATACCATCTTATTGAAAATTGAAAAATGTTAGGAGTTGCTACATTTTTTTCTTTTCTACCTTTAATTAATTATTGATCTGGTTTAAAGAGCTTAAAGATGAGATTAACATGAAACTGGATTAAAAATGGACAAAAGGCTGCATAGACAAGTTCTCCATACAGCCCTGAAAATCGCCTGTGGGTTTACAAAGTTGTGTTTAATACAACTTCTATGCTGGCTTAATGCTTTCTGAGTAGAAGTCATTCGATAAATATAATTCAAAATTACTATGATACTACTTCATAACTATTGTAACTCATAAAAAATCAATGGAACCAGTTTGGTGGTAAAGGCTTGTAATTCCAAGCATTTAGGAGGTTGGATTTAAGTCTAAGGCCAGTTTGGATTACTGCAAATAGTATAAACCTGCCCTTTATTACCTTTGAACAAAAGGTAATAATGTTGGTGAGTGGGGAGAAAAGGAAATTTTCTACACTCTTGGTTAGTATTCTCACTGTAGAAAGTAGTATGCAGGTTTCTAAAGAAATTCAAAGTTGAAATATCATCTGACCCACCAATCATGTGATTATTTCTCACTGGGTAATTCGTAAATATATCTATAGTTAATTCTTATTCAAAACAGCCAAGATATAAGTCAAAGTTCAGTGTTCAACTACATACTAATAAAGCAAATGTGGTACATGCACAAATATCTTTATCTGTTTCATCCTTAAAATAGCAAGAGAATTTTCCCATTAGCCACAACTTACAATGACCTGAAAGTTGTATTCTAAATGAAGAAAAATGTTGTGTTCTGATCTTTGTAAACACACACATACACACACACACACACACACACACACACACACACACACACACACACACACACACACACACCTCAAACATTAAGACGGATTTATTTTAAATTAAAGCAAAGTGTAATTTCTGGAACATTTAGTTCACAATGTAGAAGATAGTGGATATACAGTATGACCAGGTATAGAGTTGTAATGTACAACATGAGGATACAGGGGACAACACTGACCTTACATCAGAATGAAGCTAAGTAAGTAGGAGTTGTTCTTCCTAGGGGAGCATTATTGTGTACATCAAGTATAATCTTAGTAGATGAGCAAAATAACTCAATACCTATGTACATATGACCATATAAGATGATTCTAAATGAAATGAACTCCAAGACATGTTCTTTGTTGTTGTTGTTCTTAATGTACTACATGATTTATTTTTATCTTTTTTATGTTTTCCCCACCTATGGGTTATCCGCTATAGTCACTGTATTTGATTTTGATACATTTAGTATTGTAAATATGTTGATCTAAACTGGGGAAGGGAAAGGGAAAAACAAAATGGTGAGACAAAGGACAAAATGGGAACCTCTGCAACAGTGATACTCACAAGACAATATTTTGGAAATAATCTTGGGAGGTGCATTGGGAGCGAAGAGGGAGAAAAATGGGGGAAGGAGAAACAAGTTAGAAAAGCAATAAATGCATTACCTTACTTATGTAACTATACCCCCTGTGTACACTACCTTGAAAATAAAATTTAAATAAAAAATATATGGGAGTAGCAATACAGTCGATGGGACTAGGGGAAATTCTGTACGACAAAAAGAAGAGTAGAACAACTGTGGAGAGCAGCAATTTAACTTTAACATAGGAAGTATTAAACTAGCATACAGATTTTCAGCCTTATGTCAGTCACTAGAAAGGGAAAACAAAGTGCATAATCAACAAAACAATAGAGATAAAATAGAAAATTAAACAATTGAGGTGAAGAGATGACTTGGAACAAGAATAACAAATGACACAGTTAGGAAACAATAACAAGATGGTAAGTTTAATAAATATTAAATTAATTCTATTAAATGTAGTTTACATCACAATTTGTTAGAACGATAATTTACATCACAGTTTATTAGTATATACTTTTAATAATATATTAGTTATTATTGATTACTTCATATTGAACATTTAATATATAATTTTAATTTCTGCCAGGTATAGAAAAGAAAAAAATGAAACTTATTTTAATAATATATTTCATGAATTGTGAAATTAGAAGCATTACAATTTAAACAAATAATATATCATTATTGTTTCATTTCTGCGAATTAATGTAATAATTCAACGTATATTGTACACAGCACTCATTTTAATATGAAATAATAAATTATTGCACATGTCTCAGTATTAGGTGGAAGAGTTCAGCATTTTAGTGAAATTCACACCACACAATACAGGAGGGATTACTCCTCTCATCTTGATAAAATTATGGAAATTTGAATTCTACATGCATGTTAAATTCCTGCTAGGTGACATCTAAAAATTATACACAATCATATACACGAGGACTATTTCAGATTATACTTAAACATCATATTCATTAATTAAATTTTTATTATTTTGTACCAAATAAATATGTACAGAGAGACTGAATTTCTGAGTAGATGATGATGTATCTGTGCCAGATTATTCATATTGAGGCTTATTTTATATTTCTGACATTGTTTCTACAGTTGGTTTTAATTTTCCGTAAGGGATTAAGTGTATTATATTGGATATATGAAAGTAAACTGAATGTTTATTTCATTAATCCCTTGCCTCTTTTCTAATCCCAATATAATTTATCTATGTGTTTGAAGTAATGAAAATAACAACAGATATAAGCAAGATAAATCAGTCTTTAGTCGACAAGTATTTTCACATTTATTTTGATAGTTGGTCCTCTTTTACACTACAGAATATTATTCTTGGGAAAATGTGCTCCAGGCTGGCCACAACTGCAGAATATTATGGTTTGATCTATAAGAGAAGGAAGGAAGGGGACCTTCCTTCCAAAATTCTGCTCCCTGGGATGTAAGCTGTTTTATGGTCCTGAATAGGAAATGAACATTTTTCACAGTCAATCTTGAAAAGCCATCTTGATAGACCATTTCTGTAAGTGGTTACAGAGGATTATTGATTCCTTTGCAAGGATGCCAGATTGCCTCATTTTGGGAAAATTTAAACAGGAATTTAGTCAGCTGTTTTTTGAATCTTTAGGAGAAAAACCCATTGACCCTAGGTCAGGGGACCACTGGGATCCAGAGAAGCTACTACCTTAAATAGTAATCCTACACCTCTAAAAAAAAAATACTACACCAAACAAATAAACAAAAACTCCAGTAAGCACAGCCAGTCAGGGCTGCTATCACAGCCTACACGAAGTCAGGGAAAAACATAAACTGAAAGTCATTTAGCTGATGAATATATTTTTAATGAGGCAGACTCAAATGAATCTCCAGAGAGAATGTCAGAAAGACTGAACAAAGAAACTAAAATTGGTTACACAATGATTAAAAAGTAGAATTCCTTGTAGAACAAATAAATCATAAAAAGCCTGTGCATGTAAGAACAAGACAGCAGACCAAATTCAGAAATGGGTCAAATTTGTTTTGATGTAACAGTTCTTGATTTAGGTACTAGCAATTTCCATACAATTGATTCAGTCCCACAGCTGAGTTGATACTGACTGTTGTATTCTTACATGAACTAAAAGAGAAAATTTACAAATGTCTGATGAAATGAGTTGAAGGTGAAGTGTTCTATTAGTGATATCTGAGGTTTAGACACAAGTGAAGAGGTGGATTTTCTTTTCTAAAAATCCCCCATTTTTAGCCTGGTGCCACTGGCTCACAGCAGTAATCCTAGCTACTCAGGAAGCTGAGATCTGAGGACTGCAGTTCAACAACAGCCTGGGAAGGAAAGTCCCTGAGACTCTTATATCCATTTACCCACCAGAAAAACAGAAGTCACACTGTGGCTCAAAAGATAGAGCACTCACCTTGAGTTGAAGAGCTCAGAGACAGTGCCCAAGCGCAGACTTCAAGCCCCTGGAACAACAATAAAAAAATTAATAAAACCAGTTCCTCTTCTTGATCTTCTCTATGTAGGATACATTTGATTAACTTCTATCCTGCTGATTTGGTGGAGGTATATTTTTTCAAGTTTTCATTGTCATGAAATATGTTTAAATATTCTTTAAATGTAAAGGACAGATTGGCTTGGGACCATATTCACGGTTGGTAGTTGTTTACCCTTACTGTTTGTAATATATCATGCCAGGCTCTCCTTTTTACCATATCAGCTAAGAAATCTGTATTTATTCTGACTGTATATCCTTTATAAATAATCAATCTTTTCTCTATGGCAGCTTTCATAATGCTTTCCTTGATCTTTAATGATCCTCTAATGGATTATGATGTGGTGGTGGATTGTTTAGTTATAGAATTCTGTTTGGTTTCTAAAGGCTTCTCTTCTCTGAATGAGCCTATCTCTTTGGATGTTTGGCATGATCTCTGGTAGAATTCTGTAATATGTTTCCCATTCATTTGTTTCCTGCTCTTCTCCTTCTTGATACCTATCTTCCCGAAATTTGATCTTCTAACTGAGCTCTTATTCTTGGTTGTTTCTGTGGTGATGTTTCCATTCTCATCTCTGAGTTTATTTATTTGGTTGTTTTCTCTTTTTTTTCTGATAAGATTTGCTAAGGGTCTGTCAATTTTATCAATTTTTTCGAAGAACCAACTCTTTGTTTTGTTGATTTTTTCTATAGATTTTTTGGATTCTAATTCATTTAATTCTGATTTAATTTTAATTATTTCTTTCTGTCTACTGGATTGGGGTTTATCTTGCTGCTCTCTTTGAAGGAGGTTCAGATGTCTCATTAAATTGTTGGTTTCAGATCTCTCCAATTTGTTGATGTGTGAACTCAGAGCTACAAAGTTGCCTCTGAGTACTGACTTTGTTGTGCCCCAGAGGAGCTGGTAATTTGTGTGTTCATTTTTGTTGAATAGCATGAACATCTGAATTTCCTTTCTAATCTCTTCCATGAACCACTAGTGATTCAGCAGTGTGTTGTTCAACATCCTTGTGTTACCGGATTTTCTTTGGTGGCTTTTGGTGTGAGTTCTAATTTTATTCCCTTTTGGTCAGAGATAATGCAAGGTATAACTTCATTGTTTCTGAATTTGGACAAGTTTGCTTTGTAACCTAAAATGTGGTCTACTTTAGAAAATGTTCCATGTGCTGCTCAAAAAACGTGTATTCTGAAGCTGCTGGGTTAAATATTCAGTAGATGTCTATTAAAACTGGTTGATTGAGGTAGCTGTTTATATCTGCTCTTTGTCTTATGAGTTTTTGCCGAGTTGATCTATTTAGTGGGGAGAGTAGTGTAATAAAATCCCCTACAATTAATGTCTTTGGATCTATGTGGGATTTGAGGGAAAGTAGTGTTTCTTGGATGAATTTGAGTGCTCTGTTGTTTGGTGAATAGGTATTTAGAATTATAATATCCGCCTGAAGTAGAGATCCCTTAATTAGTATGTAGCGACCTTCTTTATCTCTTCTCACAAATTTTAATTTGAAGTCTATTTTATCTGATATTAGTATTGCAATTCCTGCCTGTTTATTGGGGCCGTTTGCTTGGTAGATTTTGCTCCAGCCTTTAACATTGAAAATGTGTTTGATTTTACGGGCAAGATGTGACTCCTGAGGGCACCAGAGAGAAGGATCTTGTTTTTAATCCAACTAGACAGTCTATGTCGCTTAATTGGAGAGTTAAGTAAGTTAATATTGAGAGATAGGACTGAGAGGTATTTGGGAGGTCCTGCCATATTATCCACCTTCTTGGGTGCTGCTAAAACTGGGTTCTTCCTATGGTTCTTGGATTCTCAGTTTGGGTTCAGTTTCTTGGCCTTTATTATGGTCTTGTTGGTTTTCTATGTGTAGGACATCTTTAAGAATCTTTTGTAAGGCTGGTTTGGTGGAGATGTACTGTTTCAATTTTCCTTTGCTATGGAAGGTTTTTATTTGGCCTTCAGTTATGAAGGAGAGTTAAGCTGGGTACAGTATTCTTGGGTGATTGTTGTTTGATTTTAGAGCATGGCATACAGGTTGGAGTCTCTGGTCTGTTTGTGGTGTTTGATTTTCCTGTGGCTTGTTTGGTTTCTTAAGTCAGTTTATTTGAACAGGCAGAAAAATGCTCTGCTTTACCCAGGATTTTGCGATCCTCCTCCAAGTTTAGTTCAATGGGAGGGAGATCTGTTCTGAGTATCACAAAAGAGGGAGATGGTTTTTTCCTCAAGTTTGGAGATGCTGTGATGAGGCTAGGTTCTGGGTAGTGTTGAGGCCTTTCCGCAAACAGTAGCTTTTCCCTGGGGCTAGTTTGTGAGGAACTCACAGAGCCCAGCCTGGAGCCATTCTCAGGGTTTATGTTTACTGAATTTCAATTGATTGTCAGGGCTGCAAAAGGGAGGGGCAGCCTCTGGCTCTGATTACCCAGTGAAGAAAGCCACTCCTGAGGCTGGAACCTGAGCTGGGTGACATTTCCCTGGGTGGAGCTGAGTCTGGTAGGTCTCTTTAGGTTCTTGTGACCTGCTAAATGACTCTAGCTTTCTTCCAAGGCTTGAGTTGGAGCTAGCAGCTCCTCCGAGCTTTGTAGGTATCCAAGATGGAGATCTCTGGAACTGGGGGGTGGGGAGGAGTGGCCTTCCCTCCTCTGCTCCCTGAGAAGGAGTGAGGAGGACATCAGGCTTCTACTCATGTCGAGTCTTGGTTCCTGGGTTGTCTCTGGTCTGTGAACTGCATGATGAAATGTCCGCTCCTTGTGGGTTCCTGCTGGTGTTGAGGAGAATCTGCTTGTCCACTGTGTCTGGCTCCTTCGACCTGGACTCTCTGTTTTGTAGGTATGGCGACTGTGGCCACTGCCGCAGCAGCAGTGGCTGCTGGCAACATCTCAGAGCTGTCTCCTTGCCTGGATTTTACCTCTTTGGCTTAACTCTCTGTCCTGTGATGGCACACTTGGTGTGATTCTCTGGCCTAGGACTATTCACTGGAACTCTAAAACTGCTTTTTATGCGAGAGCTTGTTTAGCCTCCATCTTCTCCTCTGCCATCTTCCCAGAACTCCTCTTATATGATTCTTATATGACTTCTTGGAGATCCATAAATAAAACTACTCAGAACAGGAAAAGATTAGGAAAGAGTTCATAAAGAATACTATTATGTTGGTCTTAATGGCAAAGTGTAAAGAATATGTAACAAAACTGTTGGGAGACTCATTTGCTCTATTTGCTATTCTCTCCTGCTTCTTTGTAGAAAGCTTCTCACTATGAACAGACAATTGGTCTGGACCTTTCCAGGCTTGTCTCAGTGACAGAAGTGATGGGATTTGAGATATGTGATCCCATTGCTGGCTTTTAGGAAGTTCACAATATAGCAATACCAATACACATAAAGCAACTTTTGTGAGTGATGTGTATTCACTTCCTCAATTGCCAAAATTAAATTCATATGTGAAAACATCAAATTACTTACATTATTATATATTCATTTCAACTGACATCACTAGCACCTCCATAAATCAAATGCAAACTAAAAGATCTACTTCAAAAACCAACATCTAAGGCAGCGTTGGAAATTCAAGAAGATAGACAATAAATCTAAAG
Source organism: Dipodomys merriami (assembly GCF_024711535.1). NCBI lineage: Eukaryota > Metazoa > Chordata > Mammalia > Rodentia > Heteromyidae > Dipodomys > Dipodomys merriami. Next base: position 592,140 of record NW_027204938.1, on the reverse strand, counting down.
GAGTGAGATCTTTAATACTGACAATGAGCAGTAATAGCTGAATTTTTAACAAGGCTTGAAAAGTTCAGGTGTCCACTAACTATGTGATTAGAGTTGCAGAGTTGACCTTGGTATCAATATTGGTTTTACAATTCAAAGGCAGCTAAAGTTGCTGGAGTATTGTAGCTCGATATAGTGTGACCCAGCCTGATAATGGTAAGGCACAGAGTAGAATCTAAGTCAGTAAAATGTATAGGAAGGATTCTTCACTGATAATAATTGCAGGAGGTAATCATCACTTTTTCGTTGAAAATGGATAGCCCATCATTGTACATTAAGCTATAGCCTATTTCTGATCTGAAGAACGTATAAGACATCAATGTGCCACGAGTGCTGAGCAGTGTTAGTGTATATTACTCTAATATATGAAAAAATCCTTGCAAGTATAGAATTGCCTGACCCTGACACTTCATTCTGTGTTGTTGAGTTTCATGGAGAAATGTTCATAATTAGGCAATTCACACTCATCTAAATCTGAATCAGGCAACTGAGATAAGGCATTAGGGTCATCAATCAGTGACATGGTCTGTGACCTGTGAAATAAATCACATTATTTCACAATGTATATGTGTTTCTAAAAATGTATGCAATATCAAATATCAAATATACAAAAGGGACAATTATCCATCTCATATTATCAGAAGTAAAGATACTCCTGAATTGTACATTCTTGCTAGAGGATCACTGGGTGACTGCTGATGTTTCGTATCTTTCCAGGTGCTCTTATATATATATGTCAATGTTCTTTGAGGAAGTGTTTTTTCATAGTTTGTTTTGAGGTGTTCAGAATATCAGTACTGTCACTTACCACAACCATGGGACAGCAAAGATGATGGGATACCTGGCTAAAGAACTGAGAATTCACAGGAAGTGATAGGAAAGATAACATCAGAGGATCCAAAGCCTCATTGCCAGCTTCTGGATCCCCATATCCTCCTTAACATGTTTTATATTCATTCTACTACAGTGGGGGGGGGCGTCAGTGGCTACAGGTATGTCGACATACTAAGACATCAATCTAGCTTGTGGTTACAACTATTAACATGAGGTATTGTTTGGATACATAGTGATAATTGAATCCCTTTATTTTTAGGGAGCAAAGGAGCAATAGTCATTACAACCATAGCACAGACATCCATCTTGTCTCCAAAGGCTTAATCTTTTAGTGTCCAACAGCTCTAACTTAAATACTCTTGAGGTAATGACTCATACTCCTGTCTTCCCTTGACCGACCTTTCCAGAGCACAGTTCTCAGATTTTTGATTGCTGTTTGAGATGGCTTCCCAATCTTTCCTTTTCCAAGTCTAACAGCTTGACTCTAGAATCTCTCACAAGTACTGTGACAGATGTATTATTTTGAAAACTATATTTTTCTAGGATAGGTTCAATTTTTAAATTTATTTCAAAAATACTATACAGAGTGGTTATAGTTACATGATTAAGGTACATTCCTTACTGAATATTGTTACCCACACCGTTGTTGTTCTTCTATCCCTTCCCACCCTGTACACCTCCTCCCCACCCCAAAGTTGTAAAGTTCATTTCTGATATAGTGTCTTGTGAATATCATTGTTGCAATGCGTCACTCTTTGTACTTCTTTCATCCCTATATTTTTCCCTTTACTTATACAAATCAGATAAATCTATATGCAAGGTGGAAGGTACCAGAATCAAGACAGAGATTGCAAGGGATAAACAATGGCAAAAGACAAATCACATAAAATACGATCTAGACACTCTACTGACATCAAGGTTGACATCTGACAAAAAAACAACTTTTTTCCATGGCTTGAAGTTCATTTCAATTAGCATCATTTTGTAAGGTCAAATGTACATAGCTCTGGAACCAGCAATCCCACTCTTGGGCATTTGTCAAAATGATCTCAAGTTAAACACACTAAATCTACAACTTTGTTTCTGGCACCATTATTGGAACCAATCAAGATGCCCCTCAATAGATGAATGGATCAAGACAATGTGGTATATATACACAATGGAATTTTATGCTTCTATCAGAAAGACTCACAAAGCCCCTTTCATAAGAAAATGGAAAGACTTGGAAAACAATCATATTACATGAAAGAAGCCAGACTCAAAGAAACATAGGATCCATCGTTTCCCTCATTTTTATTAATATATGCTTATTATAGTCCTTAAACTCTTAATATTCCCTTTTATCTCTCCCTCTTCTCCTCTCATTCCATTTGTGTGTGTGTGTGTGCACGCACCCGCACGCACCCGCACATGTTTGCACACACACACACACTAAAGAAACTTGACTCAGAGCCTCAAACTCTTGCTTGTTTTTTTCACTCATGAATGATTCAGTCTGTACTATTTGAACCAAGGTTTCACTCTGTCTTTGAATAACTGAACATAAATGTTTCATGGATTGCTACCCCAGCCATCTGTGAACGATGATCTTCCAATCTCAGGCTAATGACTATATAGGAATAGGGATGAGGCACAGGCATCTAGATGCCAAGTGTTTTTTACTTTGTTTTGTTTTTGTTTTTTGTTGGTATTGTGCATCCAAAACCTGTAAGGAAAACAAATCATTTATAATCAGGACTATTCACATAAAATGTGTATTGTATAAAGATTACATTAATAATATTATCCTTTTACATCCACATTATGTGATTTGATTTTTTTGAACTCTATTGTTGCAAACAGTCAAATAACGTATATATAATTTGATTCTTCTTGTCTTGGTTTTATACTTTGTTAGGTGTTTCAAAACAGAATTTATCAAGGTTTAACTCTGCACTACTGAAGCAAGACTTTTATGATTATTGAATGTCTTGTAAATCATAAGTTCTTCACTTCTGGCGGCACCATATGAGCACAGGTAGTTTCCTATAATACCTCCACGTAGTTTAGACCTCAATGCCATGCACTCTTCTGCCAAATATGCAATTCTCCTTGCATTTTCACTGTTTTTCTCTCTACTCTCCATGCTAAGTCCTGTGGTGATCTTGTTGATATTCTCCCCTGTTACATCTATCAATGCATCTTGGGAACTACTGGTATGCACTACTGTACTTCTGTCCATTCTCCTTGTACTTTGTCTTGTACACTTCTCACAGCGTGGGGCCAGAGATTGGGGATATTTTCTTCACGCATTAGATCAGACATCTATCTTTACATTCTAGCAATACATTCATTGAATTCCAATGTTCTGAAAATGATTACTAAATTTTCATGACTTTGTTGTTTGGCATTAGGGAAGAACATAGGTCAGTAACTCTAACTTATGTAAAAGAAAATTGCAATCATGTCTCATTAGATGTTGTTCATTGGATAATGTTTACTTCAAGATCTGCCTACCTGTTTCCGTTTCACTGTTTATTTTTCAATGTAGCCTTTTCTTCTGGAAAGTATTTATGGCCCTAGTGAAGATCAATTCCTACTGTAAATAGTCATTAATTTTATTCCAACATCATTTCATAGACCCTTCTGAGTTTCTTCAGGGTCTGTATAGTAGTGCTTCATATTCTTAGATATGTTTTAACATCGATGCATCCAATGATAAAGACACATTGCTTAAGTCACCATTTTGATGATGGAAAAGAAACCATGCTGCAACCTCACTATATGGCAATTTTCTGGTTTTAAATTCTTTTAGATTTGAATTGATACTGGAAAATGAAATTCTGTGTACAGTTTTATATTTTCCTAATTATTTTTAGTACATGTTCCAATATTGTATAAAGTTAAAACATTACTATTTACTTAGTTTTAGGATTTCTAAAATGGTCAGAGTAAAAGTTCTGTTCATTCACAATTTTAAGACAATATAGTCCATTATGACCAAGTGAAACATTTTAAACTTTTATTTGTGGTCCTTAATGTTGGTGCTGGGGAATGAATTCGAGTCCTTCATGTGTCTTAGTCTCCTGTGTGCCTCTGAGCCTGATGTGTCCTGTGGTTTTATTTTCAATCAACTGGAATAAAGAAAAAATTCACTAGGAAGGATTATTACTTGTTTACTTTCTCCAGCATCTCTTGCATACATAAAAGTAATATAAGTCTACACTGACAGAAAATGGTGTTCTTATATGGTATTTACTAGTGGTAACTGTTCAATTTTTGTAGCCTTACTCTGCACTGTCTTGCCCCTTACCTATTCCCCCATCCCATGAAACTTGACTGGATCCACTGGAAACCCACTTCCAGGCAGCTTCCTCCTTAAATAGCTTAATCTAAACTAACCTACCCCCTGGTAGACCTGCTATAAACTTTCAAAGGCTTGACTGCAACAAGACACTTTACTGAAACGCCTTCTCTGCTATAGTAAAATCCTTCTTCCACTCCACCCCTTCCTGGAATCCCTGTTCTGCACCACGAGATACCGGGCCACATCTATATCTCCTTTCATGTCCCAACATACTACAACAAGAACCCGGCCTGCATGGGGCTCCTCGCTCGAAGCCCCACCTCATCCACCAGATACCCTGTTCCTAACTACTCTAGTCCCTCACAGTCCCATTGTTCCCATATTCTATTACCTCCAAGATCCTCCCTTCCCTTTCTTCCCCACCCCCAACCAACCTTCTCCCTGGAGTTCCTCCTGATTTTATCAGAATCTCTGCCTATAACTAGCCTACTTCTAAGTGGCCTAAATTCTAAAACACAGCCCTGAACCTACCTCTTTCCACAAAGCCCATCGTGCTATATCAAAAACCCTTCACCTCCCTATAACTGCCCTTGAAGCCCCACCTTGCTTGGCCAGAAGCTTCTCACACAGCCCATCTACTGCCTGGAAAGCCAGCCCTGTTCCACCACAAGACTCTTCACCTCCCACATCTACCTTCTCAATGCCCTGCCTTGCTCCCCAGATAAACCCACCCCCTATTGGCTCTTCCCTAAAATCTACACCCTACTCCATCTGATACCCTTCCCATAATTATCTTACACCATTGTAGCCTTTCCATTCCTTCTCAAAGCTCCTCCTTCAACTATCCCCATGGCTCCAAGCCCTGCCCTGGTCCAGAAAAACTCCACCAGAAAACCCACACTACCCCATCTCTCAACACCCACATTGCTCCACTGGAAAACACTGCACCAGTTGCCCTCCCTCTGGAAGTCTCACCAGGCTCAACTGTAAATCCCTCCCTCCATAGTCCCTTTTGAAGGTTGTTTTGCCCTACTGGAAACCCTGTCCAAAGTCCATGTCCTGACTTGCAACACTGAGATCCCCACCCAAACTTCTCTTCTCAAGTTCTGACTGGCTACACCAGAAACCCCATCCTAACTATTCTAGAGCACTGGATACTATCACTGCTCTCACAAAGCTCTGGTCCTGAAAAACTCCTACATACATTGTTACTACATCTTGCTTTGTAGAAAACTCCACCTTCACCCTAACACACTTCCCAAAGGCCTGCCATTCTCCATCAGAAACCCTGCCCCTTACTAGACCATATCTTCCTAGTACCACCCTGCCCTCAAATCTAGAACCTGAAAAGCATCTCCCTCATAGCTCCACATTCCTGCACCAGAATCCCCACCTTCTGTCTGCCTCTTGCCTCCATTCCCTGCCCTGCCTTATGGGAAACCTCACCCTACATATCCCACAAGGGCTCACAGTGCTCTACCAGCACCGCTCCTCTAAGTAAGCCCCTCCTTGGTAGATTTGTTCTTCCTTCCAAAACTTCTGCCCCAAATAGACTCCTCCCCAGTGACCCCGCCTTCTTTAACTGAAAACCTGTCTCCCTGCCAGCCTCCATCTTAAATCCTGCCTACTCCACAAGAGACCATGTCCCTAACAAGTTTAGCCATTCCTGTCCCTTCCCTGCTGTCTGGCTTTCACCCTCAAAGCCCCGCTCTGTTCCACCACAGAGGTTGGCTAATACCAAATCCTCCTTTGAACGAGACAGGACTACACCAGAAACCCCACACCATCTCATCCATGAAGGTCCCATCTAGTAACTTTTATTACAAATATGATTTTATAATGGTCATAGAATTCATACTAATCAATATGAGAAGAAAGAAGTATTGCAAAAAGGCAACAAAAATTAGATATCAATTAGATGTCTTATTCTAGTTTTGTGTTCTGTTACCAGGAAGATACATATTGTGTGAAAATGTCGGAAGGTGATTCCTCTTATTGGAAAATATTCTTTGAAGTATCAGTAAGTTTTCATGAGTGATCATTTTATTTCTAGAAAATTCGTGCACATTTCGGCCCATTAACTTAAAAAAATATTAGCTATTTAAAATCCTCTGGTTTCGTTGAGAAAAGAGTATCAGTGTGTAAAAAGATGACTTTCAACTCATCTTTCTAATGAATAATTTTGGAGTTGCTTACCTTAATATGTACCAGAAATTCTCTACCAGAATCCACTTTGAATTTCCTTCTTCCACTACAGTGACCTTTGGAAAAGATTGAAGTGAGATTAGTAAAATGTTAGATATGAAAATGTATTTGAGATCATAAAATTATGATGAAGACCCCACCCAATTGCTTTTAATTTTCTAACAAAAGGAACTTAAGCCTATTTAACTGCAGACTTTCTGAAGACTAGAAGACAAGAAAATAAGAAATACCCTGTTACACCATGGTTTTGAAAACAAAACCAAAACAAAGAAAGACAACATAATGAGACAGAAGGGAATGAGGAAGTTGTACATGTGATATAGAGTTTAAAAAACACACTGAATCAGGTAAAAATAATTTTGGTCACAATGTCTGGTTGTTCAACATATTTCATTGTAAATATTGTTCTTTTTTAAGCTGTGACTTAATATATATAGGTCTCAGCAGGGATCTGCCCAGGTAATTGTGTAGTTAGTCAATTTCATCATTATAAGATCATAAGGATGGAAAACTCCACACACATTAAGACACAACTGCAACATCACTAGACATACACTCTTATTGGTCCAACATTGTAAGACAGACCTGTGTTTTACCAAAGCTTTGTATGTGGTATGCTATAGTTTATTCAGGCTAAAGAGCCAAAGTAACTCCAATTTGAGATTAACGCCACCATCTTGTGCAGGCTGCCCTCAGATTAACCCCAAGAGAGAGACAAAACACAGGTTGCCACCAACCCTGCCCACCCTTAAGAAAGCAGAACAGTTACCCAAGTGTTCCAGGAACAGAACATACCAATAGTTCATAAAAAGGGCAGTGCAGTTAGGGTGGCCTCAAACCAATCATGTAACTGCTTGTGTGGAAATTCCCTAAACTTGTTTGTTCAATACAATAAAAGTTGTGCTGATTTTGTGCTCGGGTCTCTTACTGTCACAAGTTACCGAGTGCATGAAGGAACAAGCTTGAGCTTGCAAATAAAGGACTCTTTTGCTGTTCGCATTGCTCGTGGTCTCTGGTGGTCTTTCGGGGTTCCCAAGTCCATGCAACATTTCTGGGGGCTCATCTGGAATCCCCCTCATGAGACCTTCCAGACGCCCCACCACAGAGTCCCAAAAAACCCATCCGTTAAGTCAAGGCATTGCTGTTCTGTATATTTGGTTGCCTGTAGGTTCTGTATCTGTAATTCTGTTTTCCCACAGAGTCTGTATTCTGATTGGCAAGGAGTCTTGGTGGATGCACTATAAGACTGCCAACGGGGTCTGTGAGGAGACGTCTCCAGACACCTCTGGGTGGATTGCTGTTTAGTACAGACATTTTTTGGGAAATGTTCCGTTTGTAGTCTCACACTTTCATGCAGACATTTTTTGGGAAGTTTTCCATCTGTATTGGGAAGTTTTCTGTTTTGGGGGAAACTGTCCATCTATAGTCTGGCACTTTCTGGTTGGTAATTTACAATGCTGCAGCGTGCCTTTGTAAGTTGTGTCTTTGTGTTGACTGTTCTGTTTGTCATTAGGTGTTTATCTTAGCCTTAGACCTTGGCCCACGGAGGTGTGAGTATGGGGGAGAATCTGCCAGTCAGAGGGGATGGCCACTAAGGACTTATTTCCCTTGCTCCAAAATGATTGGGGGTTCCTTTCCACCTTGGAAGGCCCCTGGGTAAACAAATGTTGGTGATTTGTCACCCCATTCACTGAGACATGACTGTTCTCTGTTTTATGTTTCCTGAGATAGGAAAGTTCTGGGTGAGAGTGGCAGGCTCACTCAGAAGACTCTGAATATAGTTTGCTGAGTGAGAATGCCACAGAGTTCTGGTAGAGACAAAGTCAGCCTTTGATTGTTGTCTTGTCTAGTTCTGTTTTAGAATTGGTATTAGTTTTAAATGTATGTTTTTGGTTTTGCATTTTTCTTATTTATTTGAACATCTCTGGGGAAATAAAAGTTTCAGCCTCCAGCTGGCCTCAGTCACAGAGAAGGCTGTGTGGCTGGTTTTCTCTTTTCAGCTAGTCCCAAAAATGTAAAGTGCTTTTATCTAAAATTGATTAAAAAAATCAGGCCGCTTCAGTTTCAGGTGACCCCCGTCACCCCCAGCCTTCCTCCAACAGAAGAGATTCAAAATACCAATTGGTAAAATTCCTTGCTAAACAAGCAAGCCCTGGGAAAATGAAACTCAACAAAGTTACTTAGTTTAAAAGAAATATTGTCTTAAATTTTTCTTTGAAAACTTTAGAATGTCTACAAACAACTGATTTTTATTTTTGCATGCTTAAAGATCTGTGTGAGTGTGTTTTGTATGTGTTTGTGAACATGTTCATGATATAAATTGTCAGCATGCTATAACAATTGGGTGAGTTTAAGTTTAAAATTCAAAAGGTTATAAGGTTTGGACATTACCAAAAATTTTCTGAAGAATTTACACATTGTTTTTAATAGCTTTTTAAGGATTCTTTAACTTGAAAATTAGAAAATCTGGTATTTTAGAATGCATAATCAACACTGTAATCAAGATATCTGGATTAACAAAAAGGAGAAAATTAGAAGCCAACAGAAGACTCATTCTTAGGAGTGAAGGGTGAACAGGCACAAGTACAGTTCTGCTGGTCATGCATGGTGTAACAGGCCCTGGGAGGACTCTATGCATGGCGAAAGAGGGCAAGCTGGCACCAACATAGTTCATCTAACCATAAAGAGTTGGACTGGGTGCATGCCCATTACACAGGAAGGGTCAAGTGGCCCATCTTTATTCTGTCCCTTTTCCCTGCAGATAGACACTGGAAACCTAATGGTAAAAATGATTGATGTGATGATCTGATTAGCACTGCTAAAACTGCCCCTTGGATGTGTTAAAATTAAAATTAAGGCGGCTCTAAAAAGAGGGTTAAAAAGTTTATTTGTATAATGTGATTTGCTCTCAATGATATTCTGCCATTGGATTTTTTTAAGGCATAAAGGTGTTATGTCTAGCTTCTTCGTACAGTGATGTTGATTGTAATTTTTGCATTAAGAAAAATTTGTTATTTGAGTTTAAAAGTTTTAATGTGTATCTGTTTTAAAACAAGCATCCAAGAGGAAATGAGTGACACCTAGCATAGAGAGTTCAAGGGATTTTTCATAATGCAACCAAATGTACAGAATATTGAAACAGAGATTAATAGGAGGCTTACAAATTAGGAATTGATTTCTGTATATAAAGTTAAAAAGTAAATTTGTTCTAAACATTTGCCTCAAAGTGCAAAAAGGAAAAATTAGGATTACCAAAATAATTGCTTAATTCCCATTTCAGTTTGCTCTCATAGGTTTTTTTGGTAACAGTTCCCATTAGGCCCACAAAAATGAGGGAGGATTCTTGTAAGTTTGTCACATGTAACTTTAGCACTTAATATGTTTCAGGTAAGAACATGCTTAAAAGCTACTTCTATGTTGACCACCTTGTTGCTTTTAATTGGAGTAAAGTGGCCTTTAAGAAACTCATTGATCTGCAAACCGGTTTGAAGCCAGCCCGAGTAGAAAAAGGTCCCTATGAGAATGTGACCTCTACTCAGCCAGCAGAAAGCTGAAAGAGCAAGCAGTGTTGCTTTAGGATTCAAAAGTGGCAGAGTGCTAACCTTGAACTGTAGAGCTGAGGGACAACACTCATGCCCTGAGTTCAAGTCCAGCAACCAACTAAGAGAAATGCCAATGAGGCATTTTTCCCAGTGTGGAGAAGACACTTCTGGGACGAAAGCAATGGAGGAGCATCCAGAGACTGTAAGCCACTGCTTGGATTGCAGAAATAATGTCAGGTCCTAGAGTCATTAGTGTGTGGCCCTTCAAAAATTGGTCAGAGCCAGAAGGTAATGGAAAGATAGATTGTAAGCATGCCTAATGTCTGTGACTATCTACCTTGTAAGCGCCAGGAACTTGTCGGTCATCTGTGATAGTACTAAAAAGCTAAGGTTGTGAAATATGGAGGATAGTTTGGATCCCAACCCTTGTATGTGCGAAAAGCTCTAATTGGCAGTAACTTTTGAGCTGAAACCAGCTACATGAAATTCATCTGCTCAGGAAAAATGTTTGTAAACCTGAAAGTGTGTTTCTATTGATATCTGTCTGAAGGTCTGCATAGTTAACTCTCACATTTTTAGGATTACTAGAGATCACATTCCTAAACCATCCAGAAAGATGCTTTAACAAACCAGAGTGCTAAATAAGCTCCACTGTTGTAGCCAGAAAAAAAGGTCTGTGCATTTGTAAAAAGTTAAAATATTGTTCTTAATGACATTTAACCCTGGTAACCTCTTTGTAAAATGGGCTAAGGTTATAGGTTCCTGGCTAGTAGGATCAACAACCCTGAATCAGCTTAAAGAAATGACAGAAGATGAATCTTCACCCATCTTCCCCGTTGAAGAACAAGGGACCAGAGTCACCTTTTTAAAAATGTGGTAAAATTGACAGAAGGAAAAGGCATGGGAAAAATTAGTATAAACCTGAGCCCTCTATTTCTGCCTAGGAAATCCTAGATTTATTAAAAACTGAAGTTTAAACAGTTGTTATCTTGGTAAATTGTCCTGGATTATTGTCTAAATAGTCTTAAAAACTAGTGGGGTCACAGACTGCCAAGCCTATGCAATGTATCCTTAACAGTCTGTGTATGAATTGGCAACCCAGCACAAGGTGTGACAGTCCCTTGGAGCCACTAAGAGACCATGCTACTGCAGGGTAAAGGTCAACAACAGCCTGGCAGTCACCTGGAGGAAATCTCATCATCACATAGTCCAACTCCACAGTGGTAGATGTCGACTGAACTCCTGCCTGATTCCATCATTTGAGACTGCTTCCCGGTTGAAAGCTGCTAAAACTAAGCTCTTGTGGGACATTGTTTTGGTGATATCCAGTAACCCTTTCTAATCCCCCAGTGGATATTGGGGGCAAGGATATCACTGTCTTGCCTTAGACACTTCAGGGTCACACCTAATTTGGCTCTCGTATGGTAATAACCTGCTTCCTCCTATGTGTGTTTTAAAGATAAAGGAGAGATTTTTTAATCAGTGGAAGTAGTAAGAGGAATGAGACACAGACCTAATCTTAGCCTTAAAATCTAGCAAGCTTTTCATCCCACTAGTGCATTGAGGCTTTCTGAGATAACTTGGTTCCACAAGTCAAAGGAAAAATGGGCAGTTTTAAACTCTAGCCACTAAAAGCTTATGGAATTTTAAAGAACAAGAGGGTAGTAAAGAAAGCCTTAAGAAATGAATTGGGGAAAAATTGGTATCTTCTGGATAAGAAAGGATTTATTTATTTTTTTAATATTATTTTATTTTATTTGAGAACATACTGTACAGAGGGGCTACAATTACATGGGCAGGATAATGCATACATTTCTTACCAAGCATTGCAGCCTCCTCCTTTGTTTACCCTTCACCTCACTTCCCAGCCTCCCCCCTCCCCCCACCCAATTATACTCCCCTCCCCCCCCCACCGACATTGTAAAGCTGGTTTTGACATGACATCTTGTACTTCTCATTGTTGCAACAGGTCCACCTGAATCCTTAAACGACTTGTTTGCCCCCATCTCCTCCACATGTTATACTGACATCAAATATAGTGAAAGCGGGGGTTACACTGTGGGGGAGAGACATACAAAGCAACAAAGAAATAATCTTATAAATGCGTTAGAAACATATGCATGAAAGAAACGAAAACATTAAAATACATATTTAAGGGTTCATTTTCCTAACATCACATTATCTGACCTTTTCTGCTTGACTCATACCTATACTAGATATTGCAAATAAGGGAAACCATGGGACCTATGCTTCTTTGGGCCTGGCTTACTTCACTTAATATAATTTTTTCCAAGCCTTTCCATTTCCTAACAAATGGGGAAATGTCAAAGAAAGGATTTAAAAAGTACTGATCATCTTAAAATGTTTGTAAAGAAGACAAACCTCAGAAAGTTTAAGTATGTAGCAAATAGTATGGGTATGTCTTAAAATTGGAGCTTAGGAATACAGTTGGTATAAAATTATGTTAGCTGTGATATATGGAGTCAGGATTGCTGGAAGAAAATGTTAGGGCCTTTGATACGGTTAATTTTGTTACTCACAATTGGACCTTGTAGACTGGTGTCCTTTGTAAAAGAGAGAATCAGCACAATCCATCTATTGATTCTGAGACCCCTATACCAAACTGTATATATAGAAGACTGTGCCAATTAGGGGACCATGATTGGACCCTGATGCTTTAGAAGAGGAGAGAATGAAGAGCCAAAGTAAATCCAATTTAAGATTAACGCCACCATATTGTGCTAAGCTGTCCTCAGAGTAACCAAGAGAGAGAAAAAAAAAACACAGGTTGCCACCAACCCTGCCCACCCTTAAGAAAGCAGAACAGTTACCCAAGTGTTCCAGGAACAGAACGTACCAATAGTTCAGAAAAAAGACAGTGCAGTTAGGGTGGCCTCAAACCAATCATGTAACTGCTTGTGTGGAAATTTCCTAAACTTGTTTTTTCAATATTATAAAAGATGTGCTGGTTTTGTGCTTGGGTTCTCTTACCCTCACCAGTTACCTAGAGCATGGAGGAACAAGCTTGAGCATGAAAATAAAGGACTCTTTTGCTTTTCACATTGGTCGTGGTCTCTGATGGTCTTTCGGGGGTCCCATGACCTTACAACAGGGCTTGATACAAAATGTCCCTGTCCAGAGAATTAAATGATGGCATTTATATCTAAAAGGATTTGGGGTCATTATTAAAATCTAACACATGCTGAGGTTTTTATTTGTACCTCTCTCCCTTTCTTTCTTCCTCCCTTTCTTTCTTCCTCCCTTTCTTTCTTTTCTTTTCCTCCTTCCTTCCTTCCTTCTTTCCTTCCTTCCTTCCTTCCTTCTTATCCTCCTTCCTTCCTTCCCTCCTTCCTCCCCTTCTCTCCTCCCCCTTCTCTACTTTCTTTTATTTCTCTCTTTTCTCTTTTTATCTTTCTTCTCTTTTCATTCTTCTTTTAGAAAATGAGTATGAATTTAGATATTTTGTTTGCAGAACAAGTATTCTACCATTAGAACAATCCTTTTCAATTTAGTTACTTTGCTCATAGGTTATCAATTTTGCTGAGCGCTGAACAGAGGCTAAGATCCTCACATCTATCTGCCAAGTAGCTGGGATCACAAATGCATTCCAACATGCCAGTCTTTAGGATGATATGAAAACCTTGTTACTTTTCTTGCACACTGGTTCTGAACTGTGATGCTCTCAAATTGTACCTCTTTAGATAGTTATGTGAGCTCCAATAACCTGCCCTCAGTATAGATTGTCTAAATGAATGATTGAAGGCAATTTCACTTTAATCTATTTTTTACCAGTCCAGGAGCTGTTATAAATTTTATTTCTAGACAACTTTTGTGTATATGTGCACATTAGATTTAAAATATTGCTTTCCTCCCTTTTTCCTTTTTTATTTTTCATGGTCATGGGGCTTGAACTCGGGGCCTAGGCACTGTCTCTAAGCTGTTTAGATCAAGGCTAGCACTTTACCACTTGAGCCACAGTGCCACTTCCGGTTTTCTGGTGGTTAATTGGAGGTAAGGACGTCACGGATTTCCTGCCAGAGCTAGCTATGAACTACCATCCTCAGATCTCAGCTCCTGAGTAGCTAGGATTACAGGCATGAGCCACTGGCTCCCAGCTAAAATGTTACTTATTTCAAGCTCTATGATTTAGTTGAGGGAGTAGCATGGGTGTGTAGAAAGGTAACTTTCATGTCATCTCTCTAAATAATTTCAGAATTTTATTTTCATAATATTTATTGCAGGGATTAATAACAAAAGCTCCCAAAGTAACAGAATGATCCTTCATTTTCTCCTTTCCATAGATATTATTGGAAGAAATGAGTGAGACCTAAGTCTAAGAAAATATGTACTTGAAATAATAAAAAAATTTTTGATAACACATAAAGAGCCAGATTACACAACGTGTTTTTCATTTTATAAAGAAAGGAATGTTATAAAAGTGTATTTATTGGCTGGATTTTTCATCTAAAAAAGAAAAAAAACAATATCATAAAAAAGCTGAAGGGGATCAGCAAACATGTAAGTGTTATATAGTATTGGAGACTTTAAGACATGAATTTATTCAGGTAAAATAATTATTTGGGAAAGGTATATGCTCACTAAATTTATTCATTTTAAATTTTATTTGATTTACATGCAACTTAATATATAAATACATACATGTGTATATTTAGTGTAGTGTATATATATATATATATATATATATATATATATATATATATGTCAGTAGTATCTGTTCAGTGAACTGTATGGTTAGGTAATTTCATCATGCCAAGCTCATCAAAATGATGGACTTCCATAAACCTTAACAACCCAGCACAGCACTGCACATGCAAACTTAAGCATTCACCATTGTAAGCCAGACCTATGCTTTACCAAAGCTTTGTATATAGTATGCTATTTTCTCATTTAGCCTTGACACAAAATGTATTTGCTCCTAGAATTATATGATGGTATTATAACTACAATGATTTAGTGTAAATTTTTACATTGAACACATGCTCAGTGTGAGTTGTTCTTTCTTTCCTTTTCTTATTTTATCTTTTGGAAGTTGATTTGAGTTTTGATGTTGTGTTTGCCAGACAGATACTCCACCACTGGAGTCCTTCCACCAATCCTTTCTTGTTTAAGTTACATTACTCATAGAGTAGCAACTTTTGCACCAAGCCGAAAAAGCAAGGATCATGATTACATTCCAATATCCCTACCTAGTAGGATGATATGGGTGATACTTTCCTTCCGAGACTGATTCAGAATTATGATCCTCTCAAATTCTACCACCTTAGTTAATAGTGTGTGCTCCAGTTCTGCCTACCTCTAGAAGATATGCTAAAAATAAATGATTACAGGTAATTTGGGTTAATCATTGTCTAATATAGGTGATTTGTTATTAAAATGTAGGGTAAGTTTGAAAGTATAATCACATTAGTCAGATATTTTGCTAAGTAATTTTGTTTTACATTAAAAACACGTCTCGACCAGAATTAAGGATTATTTTGCTGTCTGTCAACTTGTATGTAACTTGGGAAACTGCGTGTTTTCCATGTGTGATAAAGAACTTTGAATGGTCTGATGTGCTGTTTCACATTGGCTCACATCTATAACCATGGTTAGTAATCAGAAATAAATAGATCACAATTTGAACATAGCCTAACCAAAAATTTAGGAAGTCCCAATCGCAACAAACTAGTGGATCATTTTGAATCATGCCATTAATCTCAGCACGAAAAGAGGATAAGTCTCTGCTCAATACCTGTGTCACGTAGGTAACTGGTTCACTTGGAAGCAGTCACCTCTCCTGATGCAGAAACTGGGCTGAGATTTCGCCAAGAGGAGGGAGGAGTCTGCCTCACATTCCCAGGGTGGACCTGACAGAATGCAGTGAACGTGCTTGCTTTCCTCCTCCAAATGGCTTGAGATGCCATGCTGCTGTGTTCCTTATTTGATTCCAGTGACCAGTGGAAGAGGTGTAAAGAAACATGAAATTAAATATCACAATGGCCAAGTGAGCTGCTCTTCCCAGCTTCTGAGTTCAACTCACCAAGTGTTCATTATTTGAGAGTTGAGAATACTGAGGTAGGGGATAGAGAGAGGGAGAGTGAATGAGAGGAGAGATTGATAGAGAGAGGGAGAGCGGGAGAGATAAAAGAAAAGAAGGAAGAAAGAAGGAAAGAAGGAAGGAAGAAAAGAAAGAAAGAAAGAAAGAAAGAAAGAAAGAAAGAAAGAAAGAAAGAAAGAAAGAAGGAAGGAAGGAAGGAAGGAAGGAAGGAAGGAAGGAAGGAAGGAAGGAAGGAAGAAAGGAAGGAAGGAAGGAAGGAAGGAAAGAAAATGACTGAGAATGAATGGTTTGGAGTTAGGAGTCACAACGCAGAGTTAGTACTTGTATTTGGTATTAGGTCTGCCCCAGCCATGCCGACCCTATGCAGACACCCTCCTCTTCTTAGCTAAGTTTCCAGCCTTTATGTGTTACCTAGGTATCTGGCACACCTGGAGGCAGCCACCTCCCCCTCCTGCTAAGTCACAACCTGGTCAGCCACTGGTCACACTTTCTATCTGACCATAAGAGAGTCCCAGGCACAGAGGTCACATCCAGATCCAGTGTGGCCAGACATTTCCCCCACCTGGCCATACCTCATCCAGTCCTTGGCCTAGATACATCCTGACCCTAGGTTGGGTCACCCCATTTTTTTTAACATTATTTTATTTTATTTGAGAACATACTGTACAGAGGGGCTACAATTACATGGGCAGGATAATGCATACATTTCTTACCAAGCATTGCAGCCTCCTCCTTTGTTTACCCTTCACCTCCCTTCCCAGCCTCCCCCCTCCCCCCACCCAATTATACTCCCCTCCCCCCCCACCGACATTGTAAAGCTGGTTTTGACATGACATTTTGTACTTCTCATTGTTGCAACAGGTCCACCTGAATCCTTAAACGACTTGTTTGCCCCCATCTCCTCCACATGTTATACTGACATCAAATATAGTGAAAGCGGGGGTTACACTGAGGGGGAGGGACATACAAAGCAACAAAGAAATAATCTTATAAATGCGTTAGAAACATATGCATGAAAGAAACGAAAACATTAAAATACATATTTAAGGGTTCATTTTCCTAACATCACATTATCTGACCTTTTCTGCTTGACTCATACCTATACTAGATATTGCAAATAAGGGAAACCATGGGACCTATGCTTCTTTGGGCCTGGCTTACTTCACTTAATATAATTTTTTCCAAGCCTTTCCATTTCCTAACAAATGGGGAAATGTCATTCTTTCTGATGGAGGCATTGAATTCCATTGTGTATATATACCATATTTTCTTGATCCATTCATCTACTGAGGGGCATCTGGGTTGGTTCCATATCTTAGCTATGGTAAATAATACTGCAATAAATATAGTTGTGCTAGTAGCTTTAGTGTGGTCTTGTTTGTAAACATTTGGGTAAATGCCTAAAAGTGGGAGTGCTGGATCATAGGGGAGATCTATGTGAAGTCTTTTGAGGAACCTCCATACTGCTTTCCAAAGTGGTTGAACAAGTTTACATTC
Organism: Dipodomys merriami; assembly: GCF_024711535.1. Lineage (NCBI taxonomy): Eukaryota > Metazoa > Chordata > Mammalia > Rodentia > Heteromyidae > Dipodomys > Dipodomys merriami. Next base: position 574,679 of record NW_027204938.1, on the reverse strand, counting down.
CCACCAACAATGAAGTAAGGTTCCTTTCTGTCCACATCCCCTCCAGCATCTGTTGTTGTTAGAGTTCTTGATTTTTGCTGTTCTAACTGGAGTGAGGTGATATCTCAATGCAGTTTTGATTTGCATTTCTTTTATGGCTAGGGATGTTGAACATTTCTTCATGTGTCTATTGGCCATCCTTCTTTCTTCTTCAGAGAAGCTTCTCTTTAAGTCTTTCGCCCACTTATTTATTGGGCAGTTGTTTCTTTGAGGATTTGTTGTTGGGGGATTTAATTTTTTGAGTTCCAAGTATATTTTAGATATGAGACCCTTGTCCGTTGAATGGATAGTAAAGATCTTCTCCCAATCGGTGGGCTTTCTATTGATCTTGCTAGCTATGTCATTTGCCCTGCAGAAGCTCTGCAACCGTATGCAATCCCATTTGTCCCACCTTTCTTTGATTTGTTGTGCTTCCGGGTCTCTATTCAGAAAATTTCGGTCTGAGCCAAGGAGACCTAAGGTTTCTCCTATTCCATACTGTAATATTTTCAGAGTGTCTGCTTTGAGTTCAAGGTCTTTGATCCATTTGGAGTTGATTCTGGTGCAGGGTGATATATAAGGATCTAGCTTTAGTTTTCTACATGTAGTTAACCAATTTTGCCAGCACCATTTACTGAAGAGGCTGTCTTTCTTCCATTCTATTGTTTTAGCTTCCTTATCAAAGATTAGATGGCTATAGGTCTGTAGGTTCATTTCTGGGTTTAAAATTCTATTCCATTGGTCCTGAGGTCTGTTCTTATGCCAATACCAAGCTGTTTTGATTACTATGGCTTTATAGTACAGTTTGAAATTTGGTATTGATATTCCTCCAGCAGTGTTCTTTCCGTTGAGGCGTGTTTTTGCTATTGGGGGTCTTTTATTGTTCCATATGAATTTTTGAATTGCCTCCTCTATTTCCTTGAAGAATGAGGGTGGAATTTTGATAGGTATCGCGTTGAATTTGTAGATAGCCTTGGGAAGTATTGCCATTTTCACGATGTTAATCTTGCCAATCCAGGAGCATGGGAGGTTTTGCCATTTTTTAAGTTCTGTGTTGATTTCCTTTTTCAAGATTTTAAAGTTTTCATCATAGAGGTCCTTCATTCTTTGGTTAAGTTAATTCCTAGGTATTTTATTTTTTGTGGGGCTATTACAAATGGAGTTGCTTTCCTAATTTCAGCCACACTTTTCTCATTGTTGGCATATAGAAAAGCCATTGATTTTGGGGGGTTAATTTTATAACCTGCTACTTTGCCAAAGTTTTGAATCAGCTTGAGTAATTTGGGAGTGGAGTCCAAGGGATTCTTTGAATACAAGATCATGTGGTCTGCAAAGAGGGAGAGTTTTATTTCTTCTTTCCCTATTTGGATCCCCTTTATGTCTGTATCTTGTCTTATTGTTGTAGCTATGCATTCTAATACTAGATTGAAGAGAAGTGGAGAGAGTGGGCATCCTTGTCTTGGTCCTGAGTTAAGAGGAAATGGCTTTAGTTTTTCACCATTGAGTATAATGCTGGCTGTAGGTTTGTCATATACAGCCATTATTGTATTGAGGAATGTTCCATGGATTCCTAATTTTTCCAGAACCTTCATCATAAAGGGGTGTTGGATCTTGTCAAATGCTTTTTCTGCATCTATTGAGATAACCATGTGGTTCTTATTCTTGCTCTTGTTGATGTGATGAATAATATTAATTGATTTGCGTATATTGAACCAGCTTTGCATCCCTGAAATGAATCCTGTTTGATCATGGTGTATGATTTTTTGGATGAATTGTTGAATTCGATTGGCCAAAATTTTTTGAGAAGTTTTGCATCAATGTTCATCAAAGAAATGGGTCTATAGTTCTCTTTCTTTGATGAGTCCTTGCCTGGTTTTGGGATGAGGGTTATGATGGCTTCATAGAATGTGTTCGGTAGTGAGCTTTCTCTTTCAATTTCATTGAATATTTGCAGGAGTATTGGTGTGAGCTCTGCTTTGAGGGCCTTGTAAAATTCCGCTGTAAAACCATCTGGTCCTGGACTTTTCTTAGCTGGGAGGTCTCTTATTGCTGTTTCTATTTCAATGCTTGATATGGGCCTGTTAAGCTGGTTTAACTCATCTTGGTTTAGTTTTGGCATGTCAATATTTGCTAGGAAAAGGTCCATTTCTGTCAAGTTCTCAAACTTATTAGCATAAAGTTTTGAGAAGTATTCCCTTATAATGTTCTGAATCTTGGTTGTTTCTGTGGTGATGTTTCCATTCTCATCTCTGAGTTTATTAATTTGAGTATGTTCTCTCCTTTTTCTGATTAGATTTGCTAAGGGTCTGTCAATTTTGTTAAGTTTTTCGAAGAACCAACTCTTTGTTTTGTTGATTCTTTCTATAGTTTTTTTGGATTCTAATTCATTTAATTCTGATTTAATTTTGATTATTTCTTTCCGTCTACTGGATTGGGGTTTATCTTGCTGCTCTTTTTCAAGGAGGTTTAGATGTGTCATTAAATTGTTAGTTTCCGATCTCTCCAATTTGTTGATGTAGGAGCTCAGAGCTCTAAACTTGCCTCTGAGTACTGCCTTTGCTGTGTCCCAGAGGATCTGGTAATTTGTGTGTTCATTTATGTTGAATAGCATGAACATTTGAATTTCCTTTCTAATCTCTTCCATGACCCACTCATGATTCAGCAGTGTGTTGTTCAGCCTCCATGTGATACCGGACTTTCTTTGGTGGCTTTTGGTGTTGAGTTCTAATTTAATTCCCTTGTGGTCAGAGAGAATGCAAGGTATAACTTCAATGTTTCTGAATTTAGACAAGTTTGCTTTGTGGCCTAAAATGTGGTCTATTTTAGAAAACGTTCCATGTGCTGCTGAGAAGAACGTGTATTCTGATGCTGCTGGGTGAAATGTTCGGTAAATGTCTGTTAAGTCTAGTTGATCTATGCAGCTGTTTAGATCTGCGGTTTCTCTGTTGAGTTTTTGCCGAGTTGATCTATCTAGTGGGGAGAGTGGTGTGTTAAAATCCCCAACAATTAATGTCTTTGGATCTATATGGGATTTGAGGGAAAGTAGTGTTTCTTTGATAAATTTGGGTGCTCCATTGTTTGGCGAATAGATATTTAGAATTGTAATATCCTCCTGAAGGAGAGATCCTTTAATTAGTATGTAGCGACCTTCTTTATCTCTTCTCACGAATTTTAGTTTGAAGTCTATTTTATCTGATATTAGGATTGCAACTCCCGCCTGTTTATGAGGGCCGTTTGCTTGGTAGATTTTGTTCCAGCCTTTAACATTGAAGATGTGTTTGTTTTTACGGGCAAGATGTGACTCCTGCAGACAGCAGATAGAAGGGTCTTGTTTTTTAATCCAACTAGACAGTCTATGTCGCTTAATTGGAGAGTTCAGTCCGTTAACGTTAAGAGATAGGACTGAGAGGTATTTGGGAGTTCCTGCCATGTTATCCACCTTCTTGGGGACTGCGAAAACTGGGTTCTTCCTAAGGTTCTTGGATTCTCAGTTTGGGTGCAGTTTCTTGGCCTTTGTTGCGGTCTTGTTGGTTGTCTATGTGTAGGACATCTTTAAGAATCTTTTGTAGGGCTGGTTTGGTGTTGATGTATTGTTTCCATTTTTTCTTTTCTATGGAAGGTTTTTATTTGGCCTTCAGTTATGAAGGAGAGTTTAGCTGGGTACAGTATTCTTGGTTGATAATTATTTGTTTTTAGGGCATGGCATACGTCATTCCAGGCTCTTCTTGCTTTGATTGTCTCTGCTGAGAAATCTGAGGTGATTCTAATTGGTTTCCTTTCATAGGTGATTAAGCTTTTCTCCCTGACAGCTTTAAGGATCTTTTCCTTGGTCTGGGTTGATCCTGTGTGGATTATAATGTGACGGTGGGATGTCCTATTCTGGTCTGGTCTATTTGGGGTTCTAAAAGCTTCTTGTATCTGAATAGGCCTATCTTTTTGTATGTTTGGGAAGTTCTCTGCTAGGATCCTGTTAAACAAATTTCCTAGACCATTAACTTCTGTTTCTAGGTGCTCCTCTACACCCATTATCCTTAGATTGGGCCTTCTGATGGTGTCTTCCAGGTGTTGGATAGACCTATCATATTTCTTGGACTTGTCTTGCATGGTTGTATGTTCTTTCTCTATAATATCTAGGCTGTCTTCAATCCGTGAGATTCGATCTTCTGCATGGTCTAACCTGCTGTCAAGACTCTCTACTTTGTTTTTTATCTCTTTTCCTTCTAATTGGTCAGCTTTGATGGCTTCAAGTTCTTTGTTGAAGCTCTGTTTTAGGTCTTGTATGAATTTCTTTACTTCTTTAATTTGGTGTTCAGTGTTTGTTCTCAAATCACTTAGTTGATTGGTTATGGTTTCTTTGGACTCCCATTCCTTCTGTTGGGTTCCATTCAGCATTCCCTTTGTGGTCTCCCTGACTTCCTTCAGCTCTTTGTTAATGGATTCCATGAAAGCCTTTAGTGATCTTTGTGTATTCTCTACCTGGTCTCTCAATTCCTGAATTACTCTTTGATTAGCTTTTTCCCGTCTGTGGGATTCCTGCAGTTCTCTTTCTTCCTGTTCGTGGGAATCCTGCAGTTCTCTTTGAGTGTTCTCTGCCTGCTCACGCCATTCCTCCCTTTCTATTTGAGCATTCTCAAGTTGTTCACGCAAATCCTGTATCAGTTTTTGAGTAGCTTCCTCAGGCTTACTATATTCCTGTATAAACTTCTGGGATGCCTCCTCTCTCTCCCTATCACGCTCATACAGAGTCCTTTGTACATTGTCAAAATTCTCATTTATCATGTTTGCTATTAGTGTTTGTAGAGCTATTTGGGAACTCTCCTCTGGATTATTCTTTATCTGTTCTAATCCCTGATTATCAAGATTGGGAATTGAGATACCCATATTTGCCATTTTTCTTGTGTTTTTCCGGCTTACTCGGCCCATTTGAGATGAAGATTGCACCAGTTTTATGCTAGAACACTATCTTAAGGCAACCATCAACCAAAGTTTGCATTTGTACAGTCAATATTCTACAGATACAATCTAGTTCAACAGATACATCTATTCAACATCAAACAACTATATGTTAAAGTACTTCGAACCACAGAAAAGAATTTGGAAAACCAGAAATTATTAGGATTAGGGAGAGATGTGGGTAAAAAATAGGAATAGATTGGTGTGGGGAGGCACAGGGAGAGTTAACTATGTCCTAATCACAATGCAGGAAATGGGTTGGGTAGGATGCAAGTAGAGAGAGAGAGAGACCAGAAAAAAATAGAAACGTAAAAATTAATGTTATTATAGAAGTTAAAAGACCGTCTATTTAGAGAGGAATGTGAATATGTTCCAAGAAGGGGAGGGACATAGAGGAGATGTGAAAATCTTTAAGGATGGGAAAGGGAGAAGAAAAGATCAGAAGTTCAGTAGAGCTAGACAAAAAACAAAAAGATAATTAAGAAAGAAAGAAAAAGTGAAAGAAGATAAGAAAAGAAAGGAAAACGCTCATTCACATATTCCTAAAATAAAAATTATAAGATGAGAGAAAAAAAAAGTTACTGGAAAACAATTATTTTTTCAGAAGAGGCAAAAATTAAAGATTAATAAAAGTTTTAGAAGGGAAAAAAATATATATAAGGTAGCAAAAAAACAAAAAACAAGCAAAAAAAGAAAAGAAGGAGAAGAAAAAGAAAAAAGAAAAAAAAGTCTTTTGATTTTTTTTTGGGGGGGGGGAGGAGTGGGAAGAATCCTTTTGTCTCTAACCAGTCTCTTGTTGGAGTCTCTGGTCAGCTTGAGGTCCTGTGGCTTGATTGGTTTCTTAAGTCGGTTGGTTGGAAGAGGCAGAAAAATGCTCTGCTTTACCCAAGATTTTGAGATCCCCCTCCCAGGTTAGTTTTCTGGGAGAGTGATCTGCTTTGAGAGTCACAAAAGAGGGGGATGTGGTGATGGGGCTAGGTTCTGGGTAGAGTTGAGGCCTTTCAACAAACAGTAGCTTTTCCCTGGGGCTATTTTGTGATAAAGCTCACAGCGCCCAGCCTGGAGCCCAGGGTTTCTGTTTTTCAATTGATTGTGGTGGCTGCTAGAGGGAGGGCCATCCTCTGGTTCTGGTTACCCAGTGAGGCAAGGCACTCCGATGGCTGGCGCCTGAGCTGGGTGACTTTTCTCTGGATGGTGCTGAGTCTGGCAGGTCACTTCGCCATTAAGTTCTTGTGACCTGCTAAATGACTCGTTTTATTCCAAGGCCTGAGCTGGAGCTAGCAGCTCCTCTGAGCTTTGGTATCCAAGATGGAGATCACCGGTGCTGGGGGGGGAGGGGTAGCCTTCCCTCCTCTGCTTCCTGAGAAGGAGTGAGGATGTCAGGCTTGTACTCACGCCGAGTCTTGGATCCTGGGTCGTCTCTGGTCTGCAAATAGCAGGATGAAGATTTCCGCTCCTTGTCGGTTCTTGTTGGTGTTGAGTAGAATCTGCTCATCCGCTGCGTCTGGCTCCTTCGTCTCGGACTCTCTGTGTCTCAGGTATGACCCCGCGGTGGTGGTCGCCGCCGCGACCCTGCCGCCGTAGCGGCAGCTGCTGTGTTTCCTTGGCTTCCCCTCTCTTGTCTAACTCTCTGTCCTGTGATGGCACACTTGGTGTGATTCTCTGGCTTAGGACTGTTCACTAGAACTCTAAAATTGCTTTCTATGCGAGAGCTTGTTCAGATTCCAGCTTCTCCTCCGCCATCTTCCCGGAACTAGAACTCTCACCCCATTTTTTTACATGCCTCTTCACCGTGTATGGCATGGGCAGCAGTTCAGTTAATAAACCTGACAATACCATGTGGTGTTTTCTTCATTGGCTACCTAATGAAACTTATCTAATTAATATACCTTACATTTCAGATTTTCTAGTTATGAATCCATGGATATTTTTCTGATATATGTGAATTCAGTATATACAAAACATATGTACTAGCTCATCATATAACAGAATAATTCTGCCTGTAATCTTTTTTTTTCAATTTTTTAATTGTGAAAATAACGTACAGAGAAGTTAAAATTACATGAGCAAGGTAATGAGTACATTTATTATGAAATATTGTTGCCTCCTCCTTTATTTCCCCTTCCTATCCCTTCCCATTTCCCACCTCCCCCGCCAAAGTTGTAAAGTCCGTTTTTTGACATAATGTGTTGTACATCTCATGTTGCAATGGGCCCATCTGTATACCTACTTATACAATATGTTTTTTCCCTTCCCCTCCACAAAGTATACCATCTGAATCTTTAATAGCAGTCTAATTAACCTTAAAGTCTATTGTTTTTACTTTGCATTGTTTTGTTTTTTGCTTAATCAAAGATTTAGTGGGACAAGCTGAAAAGATCTTTGCCTTCATATTTTCTAATCACCCTTGGCTACAACCTGTGTGTTACCAGCTCAGATGATTGGACTTTGAAATTCTGGAAAGCAGATGCACATCATAAGGCCCCATGCCTTTGGGATTTCTCAGATTCCTTTTTCAATGTAATTGTCACTAAGGTGTGTAAAGTGAGGTTACCATTTTACAATTCATGTAACATACACATTTTTCTTGTAGACAATGCCATTCTTTCCTGAGCTTTCTCCCAGTTTCTCTTTTTGTTGTTGATTGTTTTTGTTTTTGTGCCTGAACTTCAGCTTGAACTCAGGATTGGGTGCTGCCCCTGAGATTTTGTAATCAAGGCTACTCTACCTCTAGAGGCTCAGCTTCCTTTATGGCTTTTGTGTGGCTAATTGGAGAGAAGAGTATTACAGATTTTCTCACTCCAGATGGTATTGTAATGTGATCATCAGCCTCCAGAGTAGCTAGGATTATAGGTCTGAGTCCCCATTGTCCAGCTACTAAAGTGTTGGTTTCATGCTTCCTTAGTTGTGTTATAATTTTCCTCGACTCTTGGCACTAATACTACATATTGCCTGGCTCAAATCTGAATTGGTGGAATATGCTTGTATTTTCAGGAAGGTAGGAATAGGAAACTATAGACCATATGGATATATAAGCTAAACAATTCACTTGGAACATGGCATAAAGACAAGTAAGTTTATTGCCATTTGACTGTGTCCCGTCTTTACTGTTAATTCTCCATGGCCTTTGAATGATGTTAGACATATCCAAATGGCCATTGGCAGAAATAAGGTTTCTCATCCTAAAACAAAACAAAATCAACCAAAAAATACTACGTATGAACAAGTTTACACTCGCACCAACAATGCACTAAGGTTCCCTTCTGTCCACATCCCCTCCAGCATCTGTTGTTGTTAGATTTCTTGATTATAGCCATTCTAACTGGGGTAAGGTGGTATCTCAATGTTGTTTTGATTTGCATTTCTTTTATGGCTAGGGAGGTTGAGCATTTCTTCATGTGTCTATTGGCCATCCTTTCTTCTTCAGAGAAGTTTCTCTTCAAGTCTTTAGCCCACTTATTTATTGGGCAGTTATTTCTTTGAGGATTTGTTGTTGGGGGATTTAATTTTTTTAGTTCCAAGTATATTTTAGATATGAGACCCTTGTCCGTTGTATGGCTAGTGAAGATCTTCTCCCAATCTGTGGGCTTTCTATTGACCTTGCTAGCTATGTCCTTTGCCATGCAGAAGCTCTGCAACTTCCTGCAACCCCATTTGTCCAACCTTTTTTTTGATTTGTTGTGTTTCCGGTTCCCTATTAAGACAATTTCGGCATGCTTCAAGGAGGCCTAGGGATTCTCCTATTCCATCCTGTAATGTTTTCAGCGTGTCTGCTTTGACTCCGAGGTCTTGATCCTTTTGGAGTTGATTCTGGTGCAGGGTGATACATAAGGATCTAGTTTTAGTTTTCTACAAGTAGTTAACCAATTTTGCCAGCACCACTTACTGAAGAGGCTGTCTTTCTTCCATTCTAATATTTGGTGGGAGTGTAAACTTATTCAACCACTTTGGAAAACAGTATGGAGGTTCCTCAAAAACTTCACATAGAGCTCCCCTATGACCCAGCAATCACACTTTTTGGGCATTTACCCAAATGTTTACAAAGAAGACCACACTAAAGCTACCAGCACAACTATGTTTATTTCAGCATTATTTAGCATAGCTAAGATATGGAAGGAACCCAGATGCCCCTCAGTAGATGAATGGATCAAGAAAATGTGGTATATATACACAATGGAATTCTATGCCTCAATCAGAAATAATGACATTTTCCCATTTGTTAGGAAATGGAAAGACTTGGGAAAAATTATATTAAGTGATGTAAGCCAAGCCCAAAGAAACATATGTCCCATGGTGTCCCTTAATTGCAATATCTAGTATATGTATGAGTCAAGCAGGAAAGGTCAGCTAATATGATGTTAGGAAAATGAACCCTTAGATATGTATTTAAATGTTTTTTTCTTTCATGCATTTGTTTCTAACTCATTTATAAGATTATTTCTTTGTAGCTTTGTATGTTCCTCCCCCACAGTATAACTCCTCCTTTCACTATATTTGATGTCGGTATAATTTGTGGAGGAGATGGCGAAAACAAGTCGTTTAAGGATACAGGTTGAACCGATGCAACTATGAGAAGTACAAGTCGTCATGTCAAAAACGAACTTTACAACTTTGGTGCGGGGGGGGGGGATTGGGTTGGGGGAGGCTGGGAAGGGATGTGAAGGGTAAACAAAGGAGGAGGCTGCAATCCTTGATAAGAAATGTACTCATTATCTTTCCCATGTAATTATAACCCTTCTGTACAGTATGTTCACAAAAAAATTAAAATTAAAATTAAAAAAATAAACTAACTAACTAACTAAATAAATAAATAAAATACTTCACAACATAAAAAAACACTACGTATGAGTCCAGCAATTTCCTCTAATTAGAGACCAGGCTGCCCCAGTTTATGAAAAAATGTCCTTTATTCAAGTGCTGCTACTTTTGCTGACTACAAATATAATTAAATCTGTAGTAGTCTGTAGAATTGTATACCACAGCTGTCATTTTAATTCACAAGAAATTCAGACATTAAAATATTTATTTTTTTTGTCAGTTTTGAAGCTTGAACTCAGGGCCTGAGCACAATCCCTGAGACTTGTGCTCAAGTTACTTAACACTCTACCAATTGAGCCACAGAACCAGTTCTGTTCTTTTGAGTTGTTAATTGTACATAAGAGTCTTATGGGGACTGTTCTTCCTTGGTTGACTTTGAACTGTGATCCTCAGACCTCAGCCTCATAAGTAGGTGGGATTACAGGCATGAGACCCTGGCACCTGGCATCAAATAGTCATTTTTAAAATAATGAACTGCTTGGTGCCTCTGGATCACATATATAATCATAGAAACAGTTAAGATTACAGGTATGAGGAACAAACACGAGTGTTTTGTTCATGATGGTTTGTATTGGCATGTTTCAATATTATTTGTTATACTACAATGCTCTTATTTTTATTTTAACCTAGGTAGGGGTGATAGTTGCTAGCCAGTGTTGAGATGGAGCCATGTGGAAATTCTTGCCTAGAATGGCATGGAAATGAAATTCTCCTGCTCTCAGCTCCCCATGGACCTGGGATGATATAAGTATTCTATCATGCATAGCTAGGGTTGGGGAGCATTGCAGGTAAAACTTCACTGGTCTGGAACTGATGTCCCAAATATCTAGCTTTACAGGCAAAATCTTGTTGTATTCCATTTCACTTTGAAGTAGTGTATGTACATACTTACAGAGTACAGTGAGAACACACTACATGTTTAATATATAGAATAGTCAACATAATTAGCACGTTTATCTCCTAAAACAATTAAACTAATGTATTTTGGTAACCTCCTGACTCTGCTAGTTATTTTGGAGCATACCATAAACCTGAATACATTGATAATATGCACTAGAAGATTGGAAGTTGATAGAGAGAGACAAGTTAGACTATGTGTACTAAATATATATTCATCTATTTCTGCTCTGAAGAACATTATCATATATTCACCATGGCAATAATTTTCCTGCAGTGTAGAATTTTCCATTTCATAATCTGCCATCTTTTATCTTTTTTTACATTCTCTTTATAAGTATAAATATTTTCCTGTTTCTTATAATGTTTTGAAATTATTATAAGATGGAATTTTAAAAATTGTAGAGTCTACTAAAATTATCTTTTGGTTTGATTTTGTGATGCCAAATCATTAACACCAAGGTTTCCTGAAACCTATGCTAGCAGGCTATATCACTAAATTGTATTCTAATTACATCTTATTATTGTATTTTGATATAGGACGTTGCTGTTGCTGTTTTATGATATAGAGTGTTGTGAAGCTGGAATGAAACTTGCAACCTCACAGCCTCCAGTAACAATGCTTTATCATCAGGTTCTGGAGGCTCATAATTATAACTCTAGCTAATCAGGAGGTTGAGACCTGAGGTATAGTTCAGATAACCTGACCAGGAAATTTTATGAGCCTCTCTAGTTCACTACAAAAAAACTTGAAGTGGAACTGTGGTACAATTGGTAGAGCATTATAGTCAAGGGAAAGATACCTCAGGATTGTCATAGAGCCCCTGAGTTCAAGTCCTAAAACACACATATGCACAGACACACATTCACACACATACACACACACTCCCCACACATGAGCACACACAGAATCGCAGGCAAGGTTGTATCTTAAATTCTTATCCAGAGATTGGACAGCAGCCCACTTATTTGTGAAAGTTTTTCTTGATTATTTTGAAGGATGACGATAGTTTATGGGACACAGTTGACAAGACATTAGTGAGGAAAATTTCATAAACGACTAGCTTATAAAAAGAACAGAAGCACAGTTTTTATCTTTAAATCTAACATTCCTTCAACTATAGTATTTTTAAATAATAATCATTGAATTATGAGAGGACAATGCAGCACCTTTTCCCTTCTCCACTTCCCCTCTATCATAAAATGTGACAAACGTATCAAAAATAATCTTTTACAAGAATGTACACATGTAAAAATGTCTGGCTATATGTGTAAGGTTTGTTTTTCAATACTTGTATGATTTTCCCACCTCTAAGTACTTCGTTTTTTTTTTTTTTTTTTTTAGGTAGGTAAAAAGTGAGCTGTATTTTTTCTTTCTTTCTTTCTTTCTTTCTTTCTTTCTTTCTTTCTTTCTTTCTGTCTTTTTTCTTTCTTTCTTTCTTTCTTTCTTCTTTCTTTCTTTTTTCTTTCTCTTTCTTTCTTTTTTCTTTCTCTTTCTTTCTTTCTTTCTTTCTCTTTCTTTCTTTCTTTCTTTCTTTCTTTCTTTCTTTCTTTCTTTCTTTCTTTCTTCTTTCTTTCTTTCTTTCTTTTTTCTTTCTCTTTCTTTCTTTCTTTCTTTCTTTCTTTCTTTCTTTCTTTCTTTCTTTCTTTCTTTCTTTCTTTCTTTCTTTCTTTCTTTCTTTCTTTCTTTCTTTCTTTCTTTCTTTCTTTCTTTCTTTCTTTCTTTCTTTCTTTCTTTCTTTCTTTTTCTTTTTATTGTGAGAATACCATACAGAGGAATGACAAATACATAAGCAAGATAACGAGTACAGTTCTTATCAAGAATTGTTGCCTCCTCTTTGTTTTCCCTTCCCATCCGTACCCATACTCCCCCCACCTCTCCCCACTCGATCCTCTCCACCCACACACAACAAAGTGGTAAAGTTCGGGTATATATACACTATGGAATTCTACGCCTCCATCAGAAAGAATCACATTGCCCCATTTGTTAGGAAATGGAAAGACTTGGAAAAAAATATATTAAGTAAAGGAAGCCAGGCCAAAAAAAACTTAGGTCCCATGGTGTCCCTTATTTGCAATAACTAGTATAAGCAGAAAAGGTCATATAAGTTGATGTTTTTTTTCTTTCATGCAATTGTTTCTAACATTTATATTATAATTTCTATTTTGCTTTGTATGTCCCTCCCGCACTGTTTAACCCTGCTTTCACTGTATTTGATGTGTGTATAATTTGTGGAGGGAAAGGTAAAAAAATCATTTAACTAGGGATACAGGTGGACCCATTGCCACAATGAGATGTACAAGTACTTGCTTTTTTTGCACATGACTGCACACAGGGGCTTTAAGAGCAACAGAAGATTAGGAAACAAAAACCTAACAATGTCCTAGGAAGTAGATGTCAAAAATAGATGCAAGAAGCACATGGCAGGCTGAGAGGGCCCTGAGAGCAAAATGATTTGGGCAGGATGAGAGGAATAGTGACAAATAAGACATGGATCTCACCTAGGAAGTGTTCCTTGAGACTGAGACCATGCTGTTTCCTAGACCTAGTTGAGGATGTTGTGATTTGACAATGTCCACATGTGTTTAGAGTGATGTGGGAGGGGATATTTCATCCTCCAGTTTGTCTTTGGGATGGTCTTATGTGAGCAAGCCGTTTAGATCATTGAGATCTGAGAGATCACACTACTTCCCTCAAAATAAAATAGAATATGGAACTCTGAGAGCCAGGCAACTGTAACTGACATTCAAATCAAGCCAGCTCACGTGGCCTGTGGTTCAGGAACAAGAAAGATGTTCCTGTATTATTTTCTTTTTTTATTTGTTTATTGTGAACATACTGTACAGAGGGGTTAAAATTACATGGGCAAGACAGTGAGTACATTTCTTATCAAGCACTATAGTCTCCTCCTTTGTTTACACTTCACATCCCTTCCCAGCCTCCCCCTCCCCCCCATTTCCTCCCCCCACCAAAGCTGTGAAGTTCGTTTTTGACATGACAACTTGTACTTCTCATTGTTGCAATGGGTCCACCTGTATCCTAATTTAAACGACTTGTTTTTCCCCTTCCCCTCCTCAAATTATACCGACATTAAATACAGTGAAAGCACGGGTTATACTGTGGGGGAGGGACATTCAAAACAACAAAGAAATAATCGTATAAATGCGTGAGAAACAAATGCATGAAAGAAAAAAAAACATTTAAGTTCAAGAGACTCAGATTTCAGGCATGAGAGGTGTGAGTGCCTCACTCAGACATTGGATCAGTGCCAAACCAAGAATCCAGTCTCAGGCCCTTTTAAAGGAATCACAAGGCAACTCAGGCCAGGTATAATTATGACAGGAAACTTATTTAATCTCATCCTAGTCCACAGTACAACCTTCTCTTGTGTCCTTTTATATGTGCATATTGAGAAAATATTTACTGTGTACATTTCAATCAACTCTATTACTCATTTTGAAGTATACTCCCATTTCCATGTTTCAAAGATCCATTCTTTTTACAATCTCTGTGTGACAAAGAGTCTGCTCAAACCCTAAATATGCCTTATAATATATGGAGCTTGGACTCAGGATTGTTGGAAATGCTGGTAATGGACCTGGTCCTGCCTACCAGAAAGTTGATCTCTTTTATATTGGAAACTTCCTCCACCACTAAAGAGAGTGAGGGACAATGGAGAAGCTGCCAGAAATTCTGTTTAAAAAGTGTGTTCCTCATTCAAACCCAGGGCTGATGAGACACAGCTGGCAGATTATTGAAATATTTGGTACCTCTCTGAGACTGTTTCACTGGGGTCTTATCACAGGAGCTTAGCTTGAGACAAAGAGGTGCAATGTCAGGCTAATTCCTTAGGACTGGGCTGCCAGAAGATTTCATTTGACTCAGAAGGTAGTGGAGACTTAGCAATTTGCTTGCTGAGAAACTAGGATTAAAGGAATGAGCCAGTGGCACCCAACACCCACCCTCACCTAGGAAATCACTATTTGGAGGGCTTTGAAAGAATATAGACAGAAGAAAGGATGAAAGTTGAACTTGAATTTGGGGCCTGAGTACTCTACCATTTGAGCCCCAGGTATGGCCTTTGGCTGGGTAATTGAAGATGTGTCTTTAGAATTTTACAAACTAGAATTTCCATAAAATTGTGTAGACATATCACCAGTTTTTGGCTGTCATTTTTACATTACCATGTGGGACTTAGCTACTAACATGTGTGTCGTCTTCAGGAAAGGAGATTCATACAGTTAGCCTCTTTCTCTCCTCCCATTGGTACAGATTGTTCTACAGTAACTGAGAAGAAGATGAACAAGATGAAGAAGTGGATGTTGGCAAAAAGAGAACTTCTGTCCTTGCAACTGGGTATCTTGGAGGTTTCTGAATTAAAATCAACTTCCTTCTTTGCACACAAGTTAAGATGTTCACCACGGGATTGAGGCTTGACACTTTAGTGGATAGCAGATTACACAGTTGTGGATTTGGTTGTAGTTTTGGACTCACATGGATGAAAAGGAGGGCTGTGTATAACAAGTCAGATCCAGTGGGGAAACAACATTCTCCTCCTATCACATATGGAACTTTAGAGGATTGCATTTGAGAAATTCCTAGAAGTGGGTTGTGAGGAGCATCCTGCTTACAGGAGTCTTTTCCCATTTCCGCACATGCACGTCCCGCCAGAAAAACGCTCATAGTATAAGGTTCAGGATAGGAAGGGCAGGCTCACATTTTCCTTGTCACCAATCTGCCCACAGCATGGTTTGTCCCATCTTCCCTAGGTGGATGGACTTCTACCCTGATGATTTCTATGAGCACAAAAACTATGACACCCTGAAAGAACTTACACAGTATGTCAAGCTCAAGATGCCCCTTTCAGAATTGCTCTTCTGCTTAAATATACTTCTGTACCAGCTGGAGGAATGCATGACCCATGAGACCAAGGAAAAGGGGAAGAAGTCCTTGTTTAGATGCCTCAGAGCTGGTGAGTAGGGATGGAACCTGGGTCCCTAGGGATGGGCCTGATTGGTCAAGAGCCCTTAGTATTCCCCAGCTTGGCAAAATGTCCTTTTATGGATAGTCTTTTCCTGGTAAGATCTGTTCTCCTTTTGAAAGAACTTGGAAGTAGCCACTCATTAGAAACACCCTACCTTCTCATCAATGTTCAGTCCGAACTAAAGTTCTACAGCTTCCCCCATTAGATCCTCAAGAGAGTTTAGTCACACCTTAACTTCTAGAGTCTTTCCTGTACCTATTTCCATGCTCAGGTTTGCCTCACAGTAGAGAAGCTTCTGCAGAACATCAGAAAAAGAACCCATCAATCATGTCACCTATGGTGATTGATAGAGATTGGAAGCCATCACTGATCTCAAGAAGGCATGTGAATATCAAGGGTTTCTTTTGAATTTGTAAAAAGGCCCAAAAAGGTTTTTTTTTAATTTTATTTTATTTTATTTGTGAACATATTGTACAGAGGGGTTACGATTACATGGGCAGGATAATGCGTACATTTCTTACCAAGCATTGCAGCCTCCTGCTTTGTTTACCCTTCACATCCCTTCCCAGCCTCCCACCTCCCCCCAATCCCAATCCTTCTGTTCCCTCCCCTTCCCCCCCCACCTGCACCGATGTTGTAAAGCTCGTTTTGGACATGACAACTTGTACTTCTCATTTTTGCGACAGGTCAACCTGTATCCTAAAAGAACTGCTTTTTCCCCATCTCCTCCACAAGTTATACTTACATCAAATATAGTGAAAGCAGGGGTTATACTGTGGGGGAGGGACATACAAAGCAACAAAGAGATAATCTTATAAATGTGTTAGAAACACATGCATGAAAGAAAAAAAACATTAAAATACATATCTAAAGGTTCATTTTCCTTACATCACATTATCTGAACTTTTCTGCTTGATTCATACATTTACTAGATATTGCAAATAAGGGAAACCATGGGAACTATGTTTCTTTGGGCCTGGCTTACTTCAATGAATATAATTTTTTCCAAGTCTTTCCATTTCCTAACAAATGGGGCAATGTCATTCATTCTGATGGAGGCATAGAATTCCATTGTGTACATATACCACATTTTCTGGATCCATTAATCTACTGAGGGGCATCTGGGTTGGTTCCATATCTTAGCTATGGTAAATAATGCTGCAATAAACATAGTTGTGCTGGTAGCTTTAGTGTGGTCTTGTTTGTAAACATTTGGGTAAACGCCCAAAAGTGGGATTGCTAGGTCATAGGGGAGTTCTATGTGAAGTCTTTTGAGGAACCTCCATACTGCTTTCCAAAGTGGTTGAACAAGTTTACAATCCCACCAACAATGAAGTAAGGTTCCTTTCTATCCACATCCCCTCCAGCATCTATTGTTGTTAGAGTTCTTGTTTTCTGCCGTTCTAACTGGAGTGAGGTGATATCTCAATGTTGTTTTGATTTGCATTTCTTTTATGGCTGGGGATGTTGAACATTGCTTCATATGTATAATGGCCATCCTTCTTTCTTCTTCAGAGAAGTTTCTCTTTAAGTCTTTCACCCACATATTTATTGGGCAGTTGTTTCTTTGAGGATTTGTTGTTGGGGGGTTTAATTTTTTGAGTTCCAAGTATATTTTAGATATGAGACCCTTGTCCGTTGTATGGCTAGTGAAGATCTTCTCCCAATCCGTGGGGTTTCTATTGATCTTGCTAGCTATGTCATTTGTCCTGCAGAAGCTCTGCAACTTTACGCAATCCCATTTATCCAATCTTTCTTTGATTTGTTGTGTTTCCAGGTCTCTATTCAGAAAATTTCAGCCTGAGCCAAGGAGACCAAGGGTTTCTCCTATTCCATCGTGTAATGTTTTCAGAGTGTCTGTCTGCTTTGAGTTCAAGGTCTTTGATCCATTTGGAGTTGATTCTGGTGCTGGGTGATATATAAGGATCTACCTTTAGTTTTCTACAATTAGTTAACCAATTTTGCCAGCAGCATTTACTGAAGAGGCTGTCTTTCTTCCATTCTATTGTTTTAGGTGCCTTATCGAAGATTAGATGGCTATAGGTCTGTATGTTCATTTCTGGGTTTTCAATTTTATTCCATTGGTCCTGAGGTCTGTTCTTATGCCAATATCAAGCTGTTTTGATTACTATGGCTTTATAGTTGAGTTTAAAATTTGGTATTGATATTCCTCCAGCAGTGTTCTTTCCGTTGAGGAGCCTTTTTGCTATTCAGGGTCTTTTATTGGTCCATATGAATTTTTGGATTGCCTCTTTTGTTTCCTTGAACAATCAGGTGGGAATTTTGATAGGTATTGCGTTGAATTTGTAGATAGCCTTGGGAAGTATTGCCATTTTCACGATGTTAATCTTTCCAATCCAGGAGCATGGGAGGTATTGCCATTTTTTAAGTTCTGTGTTGATTTACTTTTTTAAGATTTTAAAGTTTTCATCATAGAGGTCCTTCACTTCTTTAGTTAAGTTAATTCCTAGGTATTTTATTTTTTGAGGGGCTATTACAAATGGAGTTGCTTTCCTAATTTCAGCCACACTTTTCTCATTGTTGGCATATAGAAAAGCCATTGATTTTGGGGGGTTAATTTTATAACCTGCTACTTTGCCAAAGTTTTGAATCAGCTTGAGTAATTTGGGAGTGGAGTCTATGGGATTCTTTAAATACAAGATCATGTGGTCTGCAAAGAGGGAGAGTTTTATTTCTTCTTTCCCTATTTGGATCCCCTTTATGTCTGCATCTTGTCTTATTGCTGTAGCTATGCATTCTAATACTAGATTGAAGAGAAGTGGAGAGAGTGGACAGCCTTGTCTTGTTCCTGAGTTAAGAGTAAATGGCTTTAGTTTTTCACCATTGAGTATAATGCTAGCTGTAGGTTTGTCATATAGAGCCCTTATTGTATTGAGGAATGTTCCATGGATTCCTAATTTTTCCAAAACCTTCATCATAAAGGAGTGTTGGATCTTGTCGAATGCTTTTTCTGCATCTATTCAGATAACCATGTGGTTTTTATTCTTGGTTCTGTTGATGTGATGAATAATATTAATGGATTTGCGTATATTGAACCCTTTGCATCCCTGAAATGAATCCTGTTTGATCGTGGTGTATGATTTTTTGGATGAGTTGTTGAAGTCAAGTGGCCAAAATTTTGTTGAGAAGTTTCGCATCAATGTTCATCAAAGAAATGGGTTTAAAGTTCTCTTTCTTTGATGAGTCCCTGCCTGGTTTTGGGATGAGTGATATGATGGCTTCATAGAATGTGTTCGGTAGTGAGCTTTCTTTTTCAATTTCATTGAAGAGTTAGAGGAGTATTGGTGTGAGCTCTGCTTTGAAGGCCTTGTAAAATTCCGCTGTAAAACCATCTGTTCCTGGACTTTTCTTAGCTGGGAGGTCTCTTATTGCTGTTTCTATTTCAATGGTTGATATGGGCCTGTTACGCTGGCTTAACTCATCTTGGTTTAGTTTTGGCATGTCAATATTTGCTAGGAAAAGGTCCATTTCTGTCAAGTTCTCAAACTCATTAGCATAAAGTTTTGAGAAGTATTCCCTTATAATGTTCTGAATCTTGGTTGTTTCCGTGGTGATGTTTCCATTCTCATCTCTGAGTTTATTAATTTGGGTGTGTTCTCTTCTTTTTCTGATAAGATTTGCTAAAGGTTTGTCAATTTTGTTAAGTTTTTCGAAGAACCAACTTTTTGTTTTGTTGATTCTTTCTATAGTTTTTTTTGGATTCTAATTCATTTAATTCTGATTTAATTTTGATTATTTCTTTCCATCTACTGGATTGGGGTTTATCTTGCTGCTCTTTTTCAAGGAGATTTAGATGTGTCATTAAATTGCTAATTTCAGATCTCTCCAATTTGTTGATGTAGGAGCTCAGAGCTCTAAACTTGCCTCTGAGTACTGCCTTTGCTGTGTCCCAGAGGAGCTGGTAATTTGTGTGTTCATTTATGTTGAATAGCATGAACATTTGAATTTCCTTTCTAATCTCTTCCATGACCCACTCATGATTCAGCAGTGTGTTGTTCAGCCTCCATGTGATACCGGACTTTCTTTAGTGGCTTTTGTTGTTGAGTTCTAATTTAATTCCCTTGTGGTCAGAGAGAATGCAAGGTATAACTTCAATGTTTCTGAATTTAGACAAGTTTGCTTTGTGGCCTAAAATGTGGTCTATTTTAGAAAACGTTCCATGTGCTGCTGAGAAGAACGTGTATTCTGATGCTGCTGGGTGAAATGTTCGGTAAATGTCTGTTAAGTCTAGTTGATCTATGCAGCTGTTTAGATCTGTGGTTTCTCTGTTGAGTTTTTGCCGAGTTGATCTATCTATTGGGGAGAGTGGTGTGTTAAAATCCCCAAAAATTAATGTCTTTGGATCTATATGGGATTTGAGGGAAAGTAGTGTTTCTTTGATAAATTTGGTGCTCCATTGTTTGGCGAATATATATTTAGAATTGTAATATCCTCCTGAAGGAGAGGTCCATTAATTAGTATGTAGCGACCTTCTCTATCTCTTCTCACGAATTTTAGTTTGAAGTCTATTTTATCTGATATTAGGATTGCAACTCCCGCCTGTTTATGTGGGCCGTTTGCTTGGTAGATTTTGTTCCAGCCTTTAACATTGAAAATGTCCAAACAGGTTTGGAATCCTGTGGAGATCCCACTGGTTCTGAACCCCACATGACATGTGATGCAGGTTCACCTCCATATACCACCAAGGAAGAAGATCCAGAATATCTTCCATTCACACTCAAAATTCACCTAGATCGGCTCCAAACCAGTCAAAAAGACAGGTCTTGGTGTGCAGGGTAAATGTGTGCTAATGGAAAATGACCCCAGTCTATGTTCAGGAAAAGCAGTAAGTAAGGTTTAAAATCCAGATTCAGTTGAGGAAAGGGAATCTTTCCTCACAGAATACTCAGACCCATCTGTACTCCTGTAGGAGATCTAATTTCCAATTGAGAAATTAGAATCTGTTCCTCCCTGGACTCAGGATGATTAGCCTGACTGTAATGAGGAAGTCAATCCCTTTGAGGACTCTGAGGCAGAATCTCTGCATGCAGGCAACTTAGAGGCCAATCTTGATTTAGAGATTCATTTCCCCCTTCCTGGGAAAACCTTTATTTTTCTTTTTGTTCTGATTTTTGTAAAATGTTCATTCTATTTATTTTTCTAACTTTATTAAAATGTCAATGTTTTTAATTTATTCTAGATTCATGAATCCTAAATATATTTCTTTTTAAGCCTACAATCGAGCATCGTGCATATGTGTTCTGTTGGGGGAAAACACAGAGTGAAACAGGGCTGTACTAGAGAGCCTACTGCATATAATGGGAACTGTTAAATGTACAGGGAACTGAAAAAAAGCCAGGCCATGCCTGCATGGGGTGATAAGGTGGCTAGAAAAGGTCTAGGACAGCAGATAAGATGTCCTAGAAAGCTATTCTTTCAATTGGGACAAATGCCACAATTCTTATAGTAGTACGTGGGACACTCTTCCAACAGTTAGTTCAAATCTGTATGCATATTTATTGTGCTTTGGGTAAATATGGAAGAAAAATTTGGCTCCAATAATATAAAAAATCTACTTAGGGCTGAAAATATTTGACAAAATATATAGGAAATATGTATACTGGAAAGTAAAAGCCATCATCAATAGAAGAAAGAAAGCTTACATACATGAACAAACACAAAATCAGGAAGAAAAATAACACAGTTAAATCAGTTATATGTAAATACATGTTATATTTTTTAGGTTATATATGGTATAATATATAATATAAGAGATTGAATATGATTTTTCAAACGGCAAAGACATTTATATTTTTAGTCTTGAGTATTTATTACACAAAACATTAGTGTAAAATGTTATTGGGGAAAGTAGTGATATAATCTGATTATAATTATATGAATATATATTTGTGTGTTTCTAGATCTAACACTAATTATAAATAGAAGAATAAACATATACATATATTTGTATACATCTGTATATGGAGTGAATATTATGAAACTGACTACACTATGTATAAAAAAGCAGCTATGAGTTGAGTCCATGAGACACAAGCCTGTAATCCTAGGGATGTGGAAAGAAGGGTTCTGAGTTTTAGTCTCTCTTACACCCATGGCGTTAGATTTTCAGAGAAGGCCTGGGCCCTTGAGTGTAGCAAAAAGGCACATATGCAGTAGGATCACACTCCATTACCACAGAGGAAATCAGTTTAAATCAGCCTCTTATAACACTCTGCTCAGTCCTGGTACCAAGATGGCCATCTGTAGAACATCAGATGGAAACTTAGCATTACCTCCAAAAGGGTCTAAAAAGAGCCTTCTGAACTATAGTCTCTGACTATACTGAATTTAACATTATTTCACTTCCAAGCTGCAAACGCATAGAAATATGACAAAGGCTCAAGAGAGATGGACAAAGACTTACAAATACATAAAATTATATACTCTGTTTCAGTAATTCAATGACAACTCATAAAACCATGTCTTGAAATTTTCTTTTTTTTAATTGTGAAAATACTGTACAGAAGGGTTACAATTACATGGGCAAGATTGTAAGGACATTTCTTATCAAGCATTGTAGCCTCCTCCTTTGTTTACCTTTCCCATCACTTCCCATCCTTCCCCCGACCACCCACCCAATCCTCCCCCCCCCCCCCCACCAAAGTTGTAAAGTTCGTTTTCGACTTGACAACTTGTACTTCTCATTGTTGCAACGGGTCCACTTGTATCCTTATTTAAATAACTTGTTTTTCCCCTGCCCCTCCACAAATTATATTGACATCAAATACAGTGAAGCAGGGGTTATACTGTGAGGGAGGGACATACAAAGCAACAAAGAGATAATCTTATAAATGCATTAGAAACAAATGCATGAAAGAAAAAAAAAACTTTTAAATACATTTCTTAGGGTTCATTTTCCTAACTTCACTTATCTGAACTTTTCTGCTTGACTCATACATGTACTAGATATTGCAAATAAGGGAAACCATGGGACCTATGTTTCTGTGGGCTTGGCTCACTTCACTTAATATAATTTTTTCCAAGGCTTTCCATTTCCTAACAAATGGAGCAATGTCATTCTTTCTGATGAAGAGTTATGATTCCATTGTGTATATATATCACATTTTCTTGATCCATTCATCTACTGAGGGGCATCTGGGTTGGTTCCATATCTTAGCTATGGTAAATAATGCTGCAATAAACATAGTTGTGCTGGAAAAATTCTTGTAGTTTTGTTTGTGAACATTTGGTTAAATGCCCCAAAGTGGGATTGCTGGGTCATAGGGGAGCTCTATGTGGAGTCTTTTGAGGAAACTCCATACTACTTTCCAAAGTGGTTGTACAAGTTTATACTCCTACCAACAATGCATTAAGATTCCCTTCTGGCCACATGCTCTCCAGCATCTTTTTTTATTAGAGTTCTTGATTCTAGCCATTCTATCTGGGGTGAAGTGGTATCTCAATGTTGATTTGATTTGCATTTCTTTTATGGCTAGAGAGGTTGAGCATTTCTTCATGTGTCTATTGGCCATCCTTCTTTCTTCTTTAGAGAAATTTATCTTTAAGTCTTTAGCTCACTTATTTATTGGGCAGTTTTTTCTTTGAAGGTTTGTTGTTGGAGGGTTTAATTTTTTGAGTTGCAGGTATATTTTAGATATGAGACCCTTGTCTGTTGTATGGCTAGTGAAGACCTTCTCCCAATCCATGGGCTTTCTATAGATCTTGCTAGCTATGTCCTTTGTTCAACCCTTCTTAGATTTATTGTGCTTGTGGGTCTCTATTAAGAAAATTTCGGCCTGTCTTTGGATCTATGTGGGATTTGAGGGTAAGTAGTGTTTCTTGGATAAATTTGGGTGCTCCATTTTTTGGCGAATAGATATTTAGAATTGTAATATCTTCCTGAATGAGAGATCACTTAATGAGTATGTGGTGACCTTCTTTATCTTTTCTCACTAATTTTAATTTGAAGTCTATTTTATCTGATATTAGGATTGTAACTCCCGCCTGGTTATAGGGGCCATTTGCTTGGTAGATTTTGTTTCAACCTTTCACATTGAAAATGTGTTTGTTTTTAAGGGCAAGATGTGGCTCCTGAAAGAAGCAGATAGAAGGATGTTGCTTTTTAATCCAAGTAGAGAGTCTATGTCATTTAATTGGAAACTTAAGTCCGTTAATGTTGAGAGATAGGACTGAGGTATTTGGGAGTTGCTGCCATTTTATCCACCTTCTTGGGGGCTGCAGCAACTTGTTTCTTCCTATGGTTCTTGGATTCTCAGTTTGGGTGTGGTTCCTTGACTTTTATTGTGATCTAGTTGGTTATGAAGGAGAGTTTATCTGGGTACAGTATTCTTGGTTGATACTTGTTTGTCTTTAGGGCATGGCATACATCATTCTAGGCTCTTCTGGCATTAATTGTTTCTGCTGAGGAATCTGAGGTGATTCTAATTGGTTTCCCTTTATCGGTGATTGAGCTTTTCTCCTTGACAGCTCTAAGGAACTTTTCTTTGGTCTGAATTGATCGTGTGTAGATTATAATGTGACAGTGGCATGTCCTATCCTGGTCTGGTCTATTTGGTGTTCTAAAAGCTTCTTGTATCTGAATAGACCCATCTTTTTGCATGTTTGGGAAGTTCTCTGCTAGGATCCGGTTAAACAAATTTCCTAGACCATTAACTTCTGTCTCTACAACAATTAACCTCAGATAAGGCCTTCTGATGTTGTCTTCCAAGTGTTGAATAGCTCTATCATATTTCTTGGACTTGTCTTGGATGGTTGTATGCTCTTTCTCTATAATAACTAGGCTTACTTCAATCCCTGAAATTCGATCTTCAGCATCGACTAACCTATGATCAAGTCTTTCTACTTTGTTTTATATTTCTTTTCCTTCTAGTTGGTCGGCTTTGATGGCTTTAGATTCTTTTTTGGAGCTTTGTTTTAGATCTTGTATGGACTTCTTTAATTCCTTAATTTGGTGGCAGTATTTATTCTCAAATCATTTAGTTGATTAGTTATGGTTTCCTTGCACTCCCATTCCTTCTGTTGGGTTATGTTCAGCATTCCCTTTTGTGGCCTTCCTGACTTGTTTGAGCTCTCTGTTTATGGATTCCTTGAATGCCTTTAGTGATCTTTCTGTATTCTCAGCCCCTCTTTCAATTCCTCTATTACTCTTTGACTAGCTTCTTCATATTCACGCAATTCCTGTAGTTCTCTTTGAGTGTTTTCAGCCTGCTCACGCCATTCATGACTTTCTCTTTGACTGATCCTAGCCTGCTCACGCAATTCCTTTATTTCTCTTTAAGTGTTCTGAAGCTACTCTCACAATTCATGTATCAATCTTTGAGTAGCTTCCTCACACTCATGATATTCTCTGTTTTGCCACCTCTCTCTCCCTATCACGCTAATACAGAGTCCTTTGCAGGTTTTCAATGTTTTCATTTACCATGTTTACCAGTAGTATTTGTGGAGCTTTTTGGGAACTCTTCTATGGATTATTCGTTATCTTTTTTGTCCCCTGATTATTATGAGTGGGAGTTGAGATACCTGGACTTGCCATTTTTATTGTGTTTTTCCAGATTGCTCTTCCCATTTGGGATGAAAATAAACCAGTTTTGTGCTAGCACATTATTTATGGCAAGCATCAACCAAAGTCTGTAGTTGCACAGTCAAAAGTCTGCAGATACAATATAATTCAATAGATATATATATTCAACAGCAAACAACTAAGTATTAATGGGCTACGAACAGCAAAGAAGTTGACAAACAAAAATTATTAGGTTTAGGGAGAGATGTGGGTAAAAATAGGAATAGAGGGATGTGGAAAGGCAGAAGGAGAGTTAACTAAGTCCTAATCTCAAAGCGGGAAATAGGTTGGATAGAATGATAGTAGAGAGAGAGAAAAAAAGAAGAAAGAGATAGAAAAAAGACAAGAAAAAAACAGAAAACAAACATTTAAAATTAAGAAGTGCAACACTTAAAAGTTATGCAAATTGAAGACATAATATTCAGAGAAGAACGTGGATAGAATAAGAAAACAGGAGGGATAGAATGGAGATGTGGAAAACTTAAAAATAAGAATGCTAAAAATATTATATAGGTATTAAGAAGCAGTACTGCTATTAAGGAAGTTAAGTCTAAGCAGTTTTAAACTGAGTAATAAATACCTGGACTAAGTGTGTACACAATGGGCCTAAAGTCAAATAATCAACTACGGGTATATCTGAGGATGAGCACAGCAAATAAGTCATGCAAAGAATGAAAGAGAAGAAAACATGAAACGAACGAGAAGGAAAGAAAAAAGGATCAAATGGTCACTAGAGCTAAACAAAAAAGTTTATTTTAAAAGAAAAAAGGAGAGAGTTCTGGGAAGATGACGTAGGAGGATCTGGAGGCAAAACCAGCTATCTCATAGAAAGCAGTTTTAGAGGTCCAGTGAATAGTCTTAAGCCAGAGAATCACAGCAAGTGTGCCATCACAGGACAGAGAGTTAGGCCAGAGAGGGAAAATCCAGACAAGGAGACAGACCTGAGCTCTTGCCAGCAGCCGCCGCCGCTGCAGCAGCAGCGGTGGCAGTGGTGGCCTACCCCGCCATTCCTGAATCACAGAGAATCCACGACGAAGGAGCCATACCCTTCGGGAAGCGGATTCTACTCAACACCAGCAAGAACAGAAAAGGAGCGGACATCTTCACCCTGACGTTCGCAGACCAGAGACAACCCAGGAACCAAGACTCGATGTGAGTAGAAGCCTGACGTCTTCACTCCTTCTCAGGGAGCAGAGGAGGGAAGGACACCCCTCCCGCCCCCAGTACTGGAGATCTTCATCTTGGATACCGACAAAGCTCAGTGGAGCTGCTAGCGCCAACTCAGGCCTTGGAAGAAAACTACAGTCATTTAGCAGGTCAAAAGAACCTAAACAGACTTGCCAGACTCACCTCCACCCAGGGAAAAATCACCCAGCTCTGGTACAGCCCTAGGAGTGGCTTTATCACTGGGTAATCAGAGCCAGAGGCTGCTCCTCCCTTTAGCAGCCTTGACAATCAATTGAAATTCAGTAAACATAAACCCTGAGAATGTCTCCAGGCTGGGCTCTGTGAGTTTC
The DNA here is from genome assembly GCF_024711535.1 of Dipodomys merriami. Taxonomy (NCBI): domain Eukaryota; kingdom Metazoa; phylum Chordata; class Mammalia; order Rodentia; family Heteromyidae; genus Dipodomys; species Dipodomys merriami. The sequence continues at coordinate 547,911 of NW_027204938.1, read as the reverse complement.
TCACAAACTAGCCCCCAGGAAAAGCTACAGTTTGCTGAAAGTCCTTAACTCTACCCAGAACCTAGCCTCATCACAGCTTCTCCAAATTTGAGGAAAAAGCCATCTCCCTCTTTTGTGATACACAAAGCAGATCTCCCTCCCATTGAACTAACCTGGGAGGAAATTCACAAAATCCTGGGTAAAGCAGAGCATTTTTTTGCCTGTTCAAACAATGACTTAAGAAACCAATCAAGCCACAGGACCACAAGCAGACAAGAGGCTAGTTACGGACACAAGGGAGATACAGGATTTTTCCCAACCCTTCCAAAATAAATAAAAGAACTTGTTTTTCTCGTCTAATTTTTGTATCTTTTATAAAAAATTTATTTTTCTTTTCCAAAACATTTTTTAATTTTTAATTTTTACCTTTTTTGAAAAAAATTCTTTTCTAGTAACTTTTTTGTCCTCTTATAATTTTTATTTTAGGAGTATATGTGTGTGCATTTTTCTTTCTTTTTTTAAAAAAATGTTTTTTGTTTAGCTTTACTGAACTTCTGATCTTTTCTCTTTCTCTCCTATCCTTTTCACCTTTTCTTCTCTTTTATTCTTCTTTATGTGACTTAATTGTTGTTCTGCACATCCTCAGATAAACCTGTAGTTGACTATTAGACCCTGTCCCCCATTGTGTACACACTTAATCCACAAATTTATTACTCAATTCAAAACCTCTGAGACTTAAATTCCTTAATAGCAGTACTACCTCTTTATATCTGTATAATGTTTTAAGTATTTTTATTTCTAAGATTTTCACATCTCCTTTATATCCCTCCCCTTCTCTCATTATATTCACGTTCTTTTCTGAATAGTTTGTTTTTGGTACTGCATAATATGTGTAATTTTTACTTTTCTATTTTTTGTGGTCTCTTTTTTCCCCTTTCTCCTTCTTCTTTTTATCTCTGTCTCTACGTTCATCCTATCCAACCTATCTCCTGCTTTGAGATTAGGACTTAGTTAACTCTCTCTGTCCCTTCCCACATCACTCTATTCCTATTTTTTACCCACATCTCTCCCTAACCCTAATAATTTCTGGTTTTCCAAATTATTCTTTGCGTTTCGTAGCCCATCAATATGTAGTTGTTTGATGTTGAATAGATGTATCTGTTGAACTAGGTTTTATCTGCAGACCATGGTCTGTGCAAATACAGACTTTGGTTGATGCTTGCCTTAAGTTAGTTCTCTAGCACAAAACTGGTGTTATTTACACCCCAAATGGGCAGAGTAAGCCCGAAAACACAAGAAAAATGGCAAGTCTGGGTATCTCAACTCCCAGACATGATAATTAGGGGACAGAACAGATAATGGATAATCCAGAGGAGAATTCCCAAATGGCTCTACAAACACTGCTGGCAAACAAGATAAATGAAAAGATTGAAAACCTACAAAGGACTCTGTATGAGCGTGATAGGGAGAGAGATGATACAATCCAAAGTTTATATAGGAAAACATTGAAAACGTACAAAGGACTCTGTATGAGCCTGACAGGGAGAGAAAGGAGGCAATCCAAAGGTTTATACAGGAAAATCATTAGTGTGAGGAAGCTACTCAAAAATTGATACAGGATTTGCATGAGCAGCTTGAAAATACTCAAAGCAAGAAGAGCCTGGAATGATGGGTGCCATGCCTTAAAAACAAACAAATATCAACAAAGAATACTGTACCCAGCTTAACTCTCTTCATAACTGAAGGCCAAATAAAAAACTTCAATAGCAAAGTAAAATTGAAACAATACATCTGCACCTGCACCAAACCAGCCCTACAAAAGATTCTTAAAGATGTCCTACACATAGAAAACCAACAAGACCACAATAGAAGCCAAGAAACTGCACCCAAACTGAGAATCCAAGAACCATAGGAAGAACCCAGTTGCCGCAGCCCCCAAGAAAGTGGACAAAATGGCAGGAACTCCCAAATACCTCTCTGTCCTATTTCTTAATATTAACAGACTTAACTCTCCAATTAAACGACATAGACTGTCTAGCTGAATTAAAAAGCATGATCCTTCTTTCTGCTGCCTTCAGGAAATTTGCCCATTAAAACAAAAACATTTTTTTTTGTGAACATACTGTACGGAGGGGTTACAATTACATGGGCAGGATAATGCATACATTTCTTATCAAGCATTGCAGACTCCTCCTTTGTTTACCCTTCACATCCCTTCCTAGCCTCTCCCCCACCCAATCCTCCCCCCTCCCCACAACAACGTTGTAAAGCTCGTTTTCGACATGACAACTTCTACTTCTCATTGTTGCAACAGGTCCACCTGTATTCTTAAAAGACGTCTTTTTCCCCATCTCCTCCAAAAGTTATATTACATCAAATATAGTGAAAGCCGGGGTTATATTTTGGGGGTGGGACATACAAAGCAACAAAGAGATAATCTTATAAATGCGTTAGAAACGAATGCATGAAAGAAAAAAAAACACTAAAATACACATCTAAGTGTTCATTTTCCAAACAACACATTATCTGACCTTTTCTGTTTGACTCATACATATACTAGATATTGCAATTAAGGGAAACAATGGGACCTATCTTTAATTGGGCCTGGCTTACTTAACCTAATATAATATTTTTCCAAGTTTTTCCATGTCCTAACAAATGGGGCAATGTCATTCTTTCTGATGGAGGCATAGAATTCCATTGTGTATATATACCACATTTTCTTGATCCATTCATCTACTGAGGGGCATCTGGGTTGGTTCCAAATCTTAGCTATGTTAAATGATGCTGCAATAAACATAGTTGTGCTGGCAGCTTTAGTGTGGTCTTCTTTGAAAACATTTGGGTAAAGGCCCAAAAGTGGGATTGCTGGGTCATAGGGGAGCTCTATGTGAAGACTTTTGAGGAATCTCCATTCTGCTTTCCAAAGTGGTTGAACAAGTTTACATTCCCACCAAAAATGACGTAAGCTTCCCTTCTTTCCACATCCCCTCCAGCATCTGTTGTTGTTAGAGTTCTTGATTTTTGCCATTCTAACTAGAGTGAGGAAGTATCTCAATGTTGTTTTCATTTGCATTTATTTTATGGCTAGGGATGTTGAGCATTTCTTCATGTGTCTATTGGCCATTGTTCTTTCTTCTTCAGAGAAGTATCTTTTTAAGTCTTTAGCCCACTTATTTATTGGGCAGTTGTTTCTTTGAGGAATTGTTGTTGGGGGGTTTAATTTTTTGAGTTTCAAGTATATTTTAGATATGAGACCATTGTCTGTTGTATGGCTAGTGAAGATGTTCTCCCAATCCGTGGGTTTTCTATTGATCTTGCTAGCTATGTCCTTTGCCATGCAGAAGCTCTGCAACTTCATGCAATCCCATTGGTCCAACCTTTCTTTGATTTGTTGTGTTTCCTGGTCTCTATTAAGAAAATTTCGGCATGCTCCAAGGAGGCCTAGCGTTTCTCCTATTCCATCCTGTAATGTTTTCAGAGTGTCTGCTTTGACTTCGAAGTCTTTGATCCATTTGGGGTTGCTTCTGGTGCAGGGTGATATATAAGGATCTACAATTAGTTAACCAATTTTGCCAGCACCATTTACTGAAGAGGATGTCTTTCTTCCATTCTATTATTTTAGCTCCCTTATCGATGACTAGATGGCTATAGGTCTATAGGTTCATTTCTGGGTTTTCAATTCTATTCCATTGGTACTGAGGTCTATTCTTATGCCAATACCAAGCTGTTTTGATTACTACAGCTTTAATAGTAGAGTTTGAAATTTAGTATTGAAATTCCTCCAACAATGTTCTTTCAGTTGAGGAGCACAAAAACATTTTCAATGTGAAAGGTTAGAAAAAAATCTCCCAAGCAATCGGCCTCCATAAACATGCTGGAGTTGTAGTCAGTCTTAATATCAGATAAAATAGACTTCAAATTAAAATTAGTTAGAAGTGATAAAGAAGGTCATTATATACATATTTAGAAATCTCTCCTTCAGGAGGATATTACAATTCTAAATATCTATTCATCAAACAACGGAGCACCCAAATTTATCCAAGAAACACTATTTTCCCTCAAATCCCACATAGACGCAAAGACATTAATTGTAGGAGATTTTAACACACCACTCTCCCCAATAGACAGATCAATTTGGGAAAAACTCAACAGAGAAACTGCATATATAAACAGCTGCATAAATCAACTAGATTTAACAGACATCTATCAAATATTTCACCCAGAAGCATCAGAATACACCTTTTTCTCAACAGCACATAGAACATTTTCTAAAATAGACCACATTCTAGGACACAAAGCAAACTTGTCCAAATTCAGAAACACTGAACTTATACCATGCATTATATCTGACCACAAGGGAATAAAATTAGAACTCAACACCAAAAGCCACCAAAGAAAAGCTGGTAACACATGGAGCTTGAACAACACTCTGCTGAATCACAAGTGGGTCATGGAAGGGATTAGAATGGAAATTCAAATGTTCATGCTATTCAACAAAAATGAGCACACAAATTACCAGCTCCTCTGGGACACAGCAAAGGCAGTACTCAGAGGCAAGTTTATAGCTCTGAGTTCCTACATCAAAAAATTGGAGAGATCTGAAACCAACAATTAAATGAGACATCTGAACCTCCTTGAAAGAGAGCAGCAGGATAAACCCCAATCCAGTAGATGGAAAGAAACAATTAAAATTAAATCAGATTTAAATGGATTAGAAGCCAAAACAATTATAGAAAGAATCAACAAAACAAAGAGTTGGTTCTTCGAAAAAATTAAGAAAATTGACAGACCCTTAGCAAATCTTATCAGAAAAAGAAGAGAACACACCCAAATAAATAAACTCAGAGATGGGAATGGAAACATCACCAGGGAAACAATCAAGATTCAGAACATGATAAGGGAATACTTCTCAAAACTTTATGCTAATAACTTTGAGAACTTGGCAGAAATGTACCTTTTCATAGCAAATATTGACATGTCAAAACTAAACCAAAATGAGTTAAAACATCTTAACAGGCCAATATCAAGCATTGAAATAGAAACAGCAAAATGAGACCTCTCAGCTAACAAAAGTCCAGGAACAGATGGTTTTACAAGGGAATTCTACACAGCCTCCAAAGCAGAGCTCACACCAATAATCCTCCAACTCTTCAATAAAATTGAAAGAGAAAGTTCAATACTGAACACATTCTATGAAGCCATCATAACCCTCATCCCAAAACCAGGAAGGGAATGATCAAAGAAAGAGAACTATAGACCTATTTTTTGATGAACATTGATGCAAAACTTCTCAACAAAAGTTTGGACAATCAAATTCAACAATTTATCCAAAAAATGATACACCACGATCAAACCGGATTCAATATACGCTGGTTCAATATACGCAAATCAATTACTATTATTCATCACATCAACAGGAGCAAGGATAAGAACCACATGGTTATCTCAATAGATGCAGAAAAAGCATTCAACAAGATCCAACACCCCTTTATTATGAAGGTTTTGGAAAAATTAGGAATCCATGGAACATTCCTCAATACAATAAAGGCTGTATATGACAAACCTACAGCCAGCATTATACTTAATGGTGAAAAACTAAAGCCATTTCTTCTTAACTCAGGAGCAAGAAAAGGATGTCCACTCTCTCCACTTCTCTTCAATCTAGTATTAGAATGCGTAGCTACAACAATAAGAGAAGATGCAAACATAAAGGAGGTCCAAATAGGGAAAGAAGAAATGAAACTCTCACTCTCTGCAGATGACATGATCTTTTATTTAAAGAATCCCATAGACTCTACTCCTAAATTACTCAAGCTGATTCAAAACTTTGGCAAAGTTGCAGGGTATAAAATTAACCCCCCAAAATCAATGGCTTTTCTGTATGCCAAAAATGAGAAAAGTGTGGCTGAAATTAGGAAAGCAACTCCATTTGTAATAGCCCCACAAAAAATAAAATACCTAGGAATTAACTTAAACAAAGAAGTGAAGGATCTCTATGATGAAAACTTTAAAAACTTGAAAAAGGAAATCAAAACAGAACTTAGAAAATGGCAAAAATTCCCAAGCTTCTGGATTGGAAAGATTAACATCGTGAAAATGGCAATACTGCCCAATGCTATCTACAAATCCAATGCGATACCGATCAAAATTTCAACCTCATTGTTCAAGGAAATAGAAGAGGCAATCCAAAAATTCATATGGAACAATAAAAGACCCCGGATAGCAAAAACGCTACTCAATGGAAAGAACGCTGCTGGAGGAATATCAATATCAAATTTCAAACTCTACTATAAAGCCATAGCAATCAAAACAGCTTGGCACTAGAACAAGAACAGACCTCAGGACCGATGGAATAGAATTGAAAACCCACAAATAAACCTCCAGACTTATAGCCATCTTATCTTCGATAAGGGAGCTCAAAAAATAGAATGGAAGAAAGACAGCCTCTTCAGCAAATGGTGCAGGCAAAATTGGTTAACTACTTGGAGAAAACTAAAGCTACATACTTACCTATCACCTTGCACCAGAATCAACTCCAAGTGGATCAAAGACCTCGGAGTCAAAGCAGACACTCTGAAAACTTTACAGGATGGAATAGGGGAAACCCTAGGTCTCCTTAGAGCAGGCAGAAATTTTCTAAATAGAGACCCATAAATACAACAAATCAAAGAAAGTTTGGACAAATGGGATTGCAGGAAGATGCAGAGCTTCTGCATGGCAAAGGACGTAGCCACCTAGATCAATAGAAAGCCCACGGATCTGGAAGATCTTCACTAGCCATACAACGGACAAGGGTCTCATATCTAAACCATACTTGGAATTCAAAAAATTAAATCTCCCAACAACAAATCCTCAAAGAAACAACTGCCCAATAACTAAGTGGGCTAAAGAGTTAAAGAGAAACTTCTTTGAAGAAGAAAGGATGGCCAATAGACACATGAAGAAATGCTCAACCTCCCTAGCCATAAAAGAAATGCAAATCAAAACAACATTGAGATACTACCTCACCCCAGTTAGAATGGAAAAAATTAAGAACTCTAATAACAACAGATGCTGGAGGGGATGTGGACAGAAGGGAACCTTACTTCATTGTTGGTGGGAGTGTAAACTTGTTCAACCACTTTGGAAAATAGTATGGAGGCTCCTCAAAAGACTCCACATAGAGCTCCCCTATGACCCAGCGATCCCCATTTTGGGCACTTACCCAAAGGTTTACAAAAAAGACCACACTAAAGCTGCCAGCACAACTATGTTTATTACAGCATTATTTACCATAGCTAAGATATGGAACCAACCCAGATGCCCCTCAGTAGATGAATGGATCAAGAAAATGTGGTATATATACACAATGGAATTCTATGCCTCCATCAGAAAGAATGACATTGCCCCATTTGTTAGGAAATGGAAAGACTTGGAAAAAAATACATTCATTGAAGTAAGCCAGGCCCAAAGAAATATAAGTCCCATGGTTTCCCTTATTTGCAATATCTAGTACATGTATGAGTCATGCAGAAAAGGTCAGATTAGATTAAGTTAGGAAAATGATCCCTAAGATATGTATTTAAATGTTTTTTTTTCTTTCATGCATTTGTTTGTAACATATTTTTAAGATTATTTCTTTGTTGCTTTGTATGTCCCTCCCCTACAATATAACCCCTGCTTTCACTCTATTTGATGTTAGTATGGTTTGTGGAGGGGTAGAGGAAAAAAAATCGTTTAAATAAGGACACAGGTGGACACATTGCAGCAATGAGAAATACAGGTTGTCATGTCATGTGGCAGCATGGAGGGGGAAGTATTGGGTGGGAGGGCGGTGGGAGGCTGGGAAGGGATGTGAAGGGTAAACAAAGCAGTAGGCTACAATGCTTGATAGTAATTTTACTCATTATCTTGCCCATGTAATTGTAACCCCTCTGTACAGCATGTTCACAAAAAAGAAAAAAGAACAAAATAAAATATTTAAAAAAGAAAACAATACATACACATATAGCCCCAAAATAAAAATTATAAAGGAAGAAAAAAGTTAATAGAAAACAAAAAAATTTTAATTTAAAATTTTTAAAAAAGGTTCAGAAAAATTTTTTTATAAAAAACTACAAATAAAGAGAATTTGATTTTTTGGGGGGATGGGACGATCCTGTATCTCCCAATTATTCATATCCAGTCTCTTGTTTGTTTATCTGGTCTGCTTGTGGTGTTTGATTTTCCTGTGGTTTGGATGGTTTCATTAGTCAGTTTGTTTGAGCATGCAGAAAAATGCTCTGCTTTACCAAGGATTTTGTGATCCTCCTCCCAGGGTAGTTCAATTGGACAGAGATCTACTTTGAGTTTCACAAAAGGGGGACATGGCTGTTTCATCTAATTTGGAGATGCTGTGATGAGGCTAGGTTCTGGGTAAAGTTGAGGCCTTTTACCAAACAGAAGCTTTTCCCTGAGGAGTTAGCTTCTGAGAAACTCACAGAGCCCAGCCTGGAGCCATTCCCAGGGTTTATGTTTACTGAATTTCAATTGATTGTCAAGGCTGCTGTAGGGAGGGACTGCCTTTGGTTCTGTTTACCCAGTGAAGAAAGCCTCTCCTGGGGCTGGCTGCTCAAGCTGGTTGACTTTTCCTAGGGAGGAGCTGAGCCAGGCAGGTCAGCTTAGGTTCCTGTGACCTACTAAATGACTCTTGTTTTCTTCCAAGGCCTGAGTTGGACCTAGCTACACAGCCACGCTTTGTCAGTTTCCAAGATGGAGATCTCTGGTAATGGGGGAGAGGGTTGGCCTTCCCTCCTCTGCTCCCTGAGAAGGAGTGAGGACGTCAAGCTTCTACTCACACCAGAGTCTTGGTTCTTGGCTCATCTCTGGTCTGTGAACTTCAGGATGAAGATGTGTGCGTGCTCCTTGTCAGTTCTTGCTGGTGTTGAGTAGAAACCTCTCACTTGTGGCATCTTGCGCTTAAGTCCCAGACTCTCTGTGTTGCAGGTATGGCGGTTATGGCTGTCGCTGCTGCCACCACATCCGTGGCCACTGGCAAGTGCTCATATCTGTCTCCTTGCCTGGATTTTCCTTCTCTGGCCTAACTCTCTGTCCTGTGATGGCACACTTGGTGTGATTCTCTGGCTTAGGACTGTTTGTTGGAACACTAAAATTGCTTTCGATGTGAGAGCTTGTTTAGCCTCCAGCTTCTCCTCAGCCATCTTCCCAAAACTCATAAGAAAATAACATTTAAAATCAAGCCCATGCAATAAAGTACATGGGACATTTTTTCTGTGTGTGCCAGTCATGGGGGTTGAATTTGTTCTACTTTATTCAAGGCTGGTGTTCTATTATTCTCAGCTAATCGGTGGGATGACTACCAGCTAATTGGAGGTAAAGAGTCTCATGGAATTCTCTGTGCAGGATGACTTCAAACTGATAATCAGATTTCAGCTTCCTGAGACATTCTGTGCTTTGCATGAGACACTTATCTCCAATGAATCACCAAAAAGAAGAAAAAAACAACAGCACCTGGGGTTGAGATGTGGCTCCAATGGCAGAAATGAGACAATGATTTCTGGGACAGCACCCACACCTTGAGATCAAGCTCCAGGACCAGCACACAAAAGAATAAAATAAATAAATGAAAAGAAATATGGAAGAAGAAAAGGGAGAGCCGATTTCAGAGGTTAAAATGAGCTACATTGAGTTAGCTTACACTTGTTACTGTACTTACTCAAGGGTCTCACATCTGAGGGTAAGTACTCAAGGCCAGCCATGGCAGGGGAGTCCATGAACTCTACTCTAATTAGCCAACTATAGTTGTTTTTTTTTTAAAGCTCCGAATTGTGCTGTGGCTCACATATTAGAGGGCTAGTATTCAAAATGTACTGGGAGGGGGCTGGGAAGGTGACTTAGTGGGGGAGTGCTTGCATTGAATGCATGAGGCCCTGGCCTCAATTCCTCACCAACACATACGCAGGAAAAACCAGAAGTGGCCCAGTAGCACAAGTGGTATGGTTCTAGCCTCAAGCTGAAGAGTTGAGGGACAGCACCCAGGCCCAGAGTTCAGGCTCCATGACAGGCAAATTAAAAAGGAACTGGGACAATACCTAGGGTCTGATTTATAGCTCCAAGCCCAGCATACATATGGAAATAAAAAGTAGAAATTTAAAAATGTATAAGAAAATCCAATTAAATTTTCAAAATGAGTCATGAGTTTTTGGTTTTTGTGTGTAATCCTCTTTTTTGGGTCAGTTGTAAGGCTTGAAATCTGGGCCTGAGCGCTGTCCCTCAGCTCTTCAGTTCAAGGCTAGTGCTCTACCACTTGAGCTAAAGTGCCACTTCCTTTTGTGTGTAATCCTAAATACTAAGATAGATTAAATCTGAGGGCTATGGTCTCTCATCTTCAAATCACCAGCAAAACAAATAAACAAGAATAGAGTAATGAATCTGTGATGGAGTTGTAAAGCACCAGGCTTGAGTGAGAAAGCTATGAACCAGTGCCCTTGCTCAGAAATCCAGCCTCAGGATCACAAAAATGTAAATAAGAAGAGAACCTGGGGCTGGTGACTCATGCCTGTAATTCTCCAGGAGGCAGAAATATGGGTATCCAGTGTAAAGGCCAATTCTAGCAGGAAAGTCCAGAAGACAGTTGCTTGTGGGCCATCCTGGGGCTAGAACTGTAGTACTCCCAGATTTTTGGCAGTTAATTGGAGGTAAGGATCTGAGACTTTCCTGCTCAGCCTGGCTTTGAACCATGATGGTCAGATTTCAGCCTCCTGAAACAAGCCAGGCCTTTCATGAGTTCTGGCTCCAGCACTAGCACACTCACAAAAAATGAAATGAATACATGCAAAGAAGACTAGAAGAGAAAGAAAAAACAATAACTGAGGCTGCAATGAGCAATTCAGCCCATCACTGGTGGTTCATAACTAATTCTGTTTACTCAAGAGACTAAAATGTGTGGATAATATTTAAAGGCCAGACCGAGTAGGAAAGTCCATAAGACTTGTGTGTGTGTAAGCATGTCTGTGTGTGAGTCCTGTGCTTTAGCTTGTACTGTTTTGCTCAAAGCTCTACTAATCTCAGCTTTTTAGTGGTTATAATTGGAGATATCATGTACTTTCCTGCCCAGGCTGGCACCAACTTTGATTCTCAGATTTCAGCATCATAAATCCAGTCTGGCTCTACTTTATATTAATTTCTAATTAAACACCAAAACAGAAAAAAAAATCCTGGAGTTTAGCTGTGGTTCAACTGTCAGAACTGGGAAAATTTCTGGGACAGCACCCAGACCCTGAGTTCAAGCTGGAGGACAAACACACAAGAAATAAAAAGAGGATAGAAGTACAAAAGGAAGAGTCAGTGACAGAGGTTGAAATGAATCAAACATTGGTTTCTCACACATGTTGTACAAGGTCTTCAGGAGAATTAAATCTAAGGCTCACGGTTCATGGTCAGCCCAGGCAGGAGAGTCCATGAGACTCATATATCTAATTTGCCACTAAAAATAAGCTACAATTTGTACTTTGGCTCATTCGGTTGAGTGCTAGTCTCAAATAGAAACTTTGGGACAAAACCTAGGCCCTGTGTTGAAGTCCTAGACATACATTTCAAAATAAACAAAAAAATACCCACACGACTTAAAAAATGATGGGAAAAAGAAAACCAAGGTTTAAGTTCGTTCATGTGTGTATTCCTATCCATTCTAGGTTCAAAGCTAGACTGGGCAGGAAAGTACATGAAACTACCCCAACTACCCAGCCAAAAGCTGGAAGTGCAGATATGACTGTATATGTAAAGCACTGTATTTGGTGCAAAAGCTAATTAAAAAACTGCCTACCCAGAGTTCAATTCTTAGTGCTAAAAAATTGTAGGAGAAGTGAAGAAAGGCCAATTGTAAATTTAAATATAAGCCTGGTGTTTGTTGATCATGGCTGTAGTTGATCCCTGGTTACAAAAATCTTGGGATAAGGTTTCAAGGCCAACCCAAAAAGCAAAGTCCAGGAGACTTTGTGTGTGTATGTGTGTGTATGTGTGAATGTTTGTGTGTGTGTGCGTGTTTCTATGTGTGATGTGTGTGTTTCTGTAATATCCTTTGCCTAATGCCCTAGCATTCCCAGCTTTTGGGTGGTGAATTGGAGATAAGAATGTCATGGATTTTCCTGCCCCAGGATGGCTTTGAAACATGGTCCTCAGATTTCAGCTACCTTATTTAGCTGGAAGTTGAGCTGTGGCTTAAGTGGCAAACTGGGCAAATATTTTCTGGAACTGCACGCAGACCCTGAGTTCAAGCCCCAGGACATGCACAGAAGAAAGACAGAAGAGTAGAAGTAACCAAGGAAGAGCGAGTGACAAAGGCTTAAATCAATCAAGCATCAATGGCTCACACATGTTTTACTAGCTATTCAAGAGCCTGAAATCTGAGGATGATGGTTCATGTCCAGCCTAGGCAGGAGAGTCCATGATTCTTGTCTTTAATTAATCAATCCCCCAAAAAAGTGCCAAAAAGTTATGATGTTTCTCATGTAATAGAGGATATCCTTGAATAAAAACTTTTAGGACAGAATATGAGCCCCAATTTGTAGACCCAGGAACAGCACACACATGCAAAAAATAAAAAGTTAACAAAAGAAGGAAGTGGCAAGCACATATTAAAGTTTTAAAATGACACAAGGGTTATTGGTCCTGTGGATAATCCTAACTACACAAGAGACTGACATCTGAGGATTGTGGTATCAACTCAGCCTGGGTAGGAACGTGCTTGAGATGCTTATCCCAGCTACGTAGCACAAAGCCCTCAGGTGGAGCTGAGGTGGTAAAGCAACAGCTTTCAGTTAAAAAGCTAAGGAACATTCCCCAGAGCCAGAGGTCAAGCTGCAGGGCCACTAAAAATTACAAATGACAAACAATCAATACAAAGGAGAGCGGAAGAAGAGAGACTGAAATCTGAGGATCCACAATTCAAAGTTAATGCATGCAAGAAAATCCATGAGATGTTCTGGTATGTATTCATCTGTGTGCCATCTTGCAGCTTGTGTGTGCCTCCTTGAACTTGTGCTGGTTTGTTCAAGGACAAAGCTCTACCACTTCAAGATTTTCAATGGTTAATTGGAGGTCATGGTCTCATTGACTTTCCTTCGCAGCCTGGCTTGATTCATGGTAGGCTTTCCTCAGACTCTTAACTCCAATTAATTGTCAAAAAGAAAAAAAAAGCCTGGGAATTGAGTTATGGCTCAAGTGGCAGAGTTGGGCAATCAGTTTCTGGGAAAGCAACAAGGCCCTGAGTTCAAGCCCCAGGACAATCACAGAAGGATTAAAGAAAGAGAGGCTGGAAGTGCAGAAGGAAGATCCAATGACAGAGGTTTAAATAAATCAAGCATTGGTAGCTCACCGATGTTCTATCAGCTACTCAGGAGGATGAAATCTGAGGATCACCATTGAAGGCCAGCCCAGGTAGGAGAATCCATGTTTCATTTGTTACCAAAAATATGACACTAGCTGTGCTCTGGTTCATGTGGTATAGAAAAATAAAGAAAAAAGAGTACAAGTTATTAAAGATGAGAGAAAGAGAAAATTATCATTTCAAAATGAGCCATGGGTTGTTGGTTAATTAGTGTATTCCTAGCTACTGAGGAAGTTGAAATATGAGGATCACAACTCAAAGCCAGCCTGGGTAGGAAAGTGATTGAAATTCTTATCTTCAACTACCCAGCAAAAGCTGGAAATGAAGGTGTGATAGTAGTTGTAAAGTACTGAAATATGGCGAAAATCTGGGAAACGGATTCCTGGTCCATAATTCAGCCCAAAGTCGACCAAAAACAAAACTGAAAGAAGAGAAGAAATGACCATTTGAGATTTAAAAATAAGCCTGGTGCTGGTGGTTCATGCTGACAATTTTAGCTTTCAGGAGGCTGAATTTGAAGACAGTATTTAAAGGCCAGTCCAAACTGGAAAGGCCATGGGGCTTTTTTACTTTGTGACAAGCTAGGGCTTGAATTTGTGTAGGAGCTCTACCACTCCCAATATCTTGGTAGTTGATGAAAAGAATCTCATGAACTTTCCAGTTCAGGCTGGCTTCAAACTGTGATACTCAGATTTCAGCCTCCTGAGTCTTGCTGGGCTTTACATGAGACTCATCTCCAAAAGGAAGAAAAATAAAACCTGGCGATTGAGCTGTGGCTCCAATGGCAGAAATGAGAAAATAATTTCTGAAACAGCACCCAGACCTTGATATTAACTTCAGGGCCAACACACATACAGAGAATAAAATAAATGTGGAGGAGGGTGGGAGAAGAAAGAGCCAATTTCACAGTTTAAAATGAGCCAAGCATAGGTGGCAAACACCTGAGATGGTAGCTACTTAGGAGGCTCAAATCTGAAGCTCACAGTTGAAAGCCAGCCCAGATAGGAGAATTCATATACTCAACACTAAGTAGGTACTTAAAACCAAACCACATCAAAAAATAGCCACAAGTTGTGTGGTGGCTCATGTCTTAACTTGCTAGTCTTGAGTAAACCCTTCGGGGATAGCACCTGGGCTGATTTGTAGACCCAGGACCAGCATACACAACGAAATAAAAATACAAATAAAAGGTGTAAGAATGGCAGGAAATATGGCTTAGTGATAGAGTGCTTGCGTGGCATGTTTGAATTCCTGGGTCTGTTTCCTCAATACCCCATGAATAGGAAAGGCTGGAAGTGGCACTGTGGCTCCAGTAATAGAGTCCTCACCTTCAGTAAAAGAAGCTCAGGAACAGTGCCCAAGCCCTGATTTCAAGCCTCAAGGCTTGGGGAAAAAATTTGTGAGAAAATCCAATTAAAGTTTAAAAATTATCCATGAATTTTTGTTTGGTGTGTTTAATCCTAATGATTCAGAAACCTGAAATATAAAGGTTGTTCTTCATAGCCAACCTGGGCAGGGATGTGCCTAAGTCTCCAACTAATCAGCAAAAAAAAAAAGCCAGAAATGAGGATGTGCTTGTAGTTGGAAAGTACCAGCCCTGAGGAAAAACCTATGAAACAGTGCCGTGGCTCAGAGATCCAGCCTCAGGATTACAATAAGACAATTAAATGATTGAAGTAGAGAACCTTGGCCTGTTGGCTCATGTCTGTAATTCTAGAAAAGCAGGAGGTTGAAATATAAGATCCAGTGTAAAGGCAAACCCAGTCAAGAAATTCCAGAAAACCATGGGACCCATGTTCCTTTGGGCCTGGCTTACTACACTGAATATAATTTTTCCAAGTCTTTCCATTTCCTAACAAATGGGGCAATGTCATTCTTTCTGACGGAGGCATAGAATTCCATTGTGTACTGAGTCAAGCAGAAAAGGTCAGATAAGGTGATATTAGGAAAATGAACCCTAAGATATGTATTCAAATGTTTTTTTTTCTTTCATGCAATTGTTTGTAACACATTTATAAGATTATTTCTTTGTTGCTTTATATGTCTCTCCCCCACAGTATAACCCCTGCTTTCACTGTATTTGATGTTGGTATAATTTGTGGAGGGGAAGGGGAAAAACAAATTGTTTAAACAGGGATACACGTGGACCCATTGCAACCATGAGATGTACAAGTCGTTATGTCAAAAACGACCTTTACAACTTTGGTGCTGGGGGAGGGGAGGGAGAGCAGGGACAATTGCCTGGGGGGGCAGGGAGAGGATGGGAAGGGATGGGAAGAGGAAACAAAGGAGGAGGCTACAATTCTTGATAAGAAATATACTCATTATCTTGCCCATGTAATTGTAACCCCTCTGTATAGTATTTTCACAATAAAATAAAAGGAAAAAAATAAAAAGAAATTCCAGGAGACTGTTTTGTGTGTGGTAGCCACACTGGAGATAGGATTTTTTTTGATTGAATGGAAATAAGAGTTTCATGGACTTTCTTGCTCAGGCTGCTTTCAAACTATGATGGGCAGATTTCACCTCATGTATCAGGTCAGGCCTTGCATGAGTTCAAGCTCCTGGACCAACAAACACAAAAATAATGAAATAAATGAAAAGAAGGTTAGAAGAAGAGAAGAAAGAGGCAATACCAGAGGTTTCAATGGACCAATCATTGTTGGCTCATATCTGTGATTCTAGCTACTCAGGCTGAAATTTGAGGATACTGTTTAAAGCTCAGCTCAGTTATATGAGTTCAGAAGATCCCTCTCTCTGTATCTCTCTCTTTGTCTCTCTCTATATATCTCTCTCTGTCTCTTTGTTCTCTGTCTCTCTGTCTCTCTCTCTGTGCCAATCCTTGTGTTTGAACTTGCACTGTTTTCTTCAATGACCTACTTACTTTCAGATTTTTAGTGGTTAATTGGAGAAAAGAGTGTTAAGGACTTTCCTCAATGTTCAGCTTCCTGAATCTGGCCTACCTCTACATGAATCTCTTGTCTCCAATTATCTTCCACCCAAAAGCCAAATGTTATGGTTAGTCCCATATATGCACTAAAACAGCATATGTGCTTCAATTACTACTCCTAGGACAAGCAAAAATGAAGAAAATAAGAAAAGAAGGTGGAAGCAAGCACATATGAAAGTGTTAAAATGACCCAAATGTTTCTGGTCATGTGTGTAATCCTTACTATACAAGAGGCTGACTTCTGATGATTGCAATGTCAAATCAGCATGGGCAGGAATGTGCTTGAGACTCATCTTCATCTACACAGCACAAAACCTTGAGCTGTGGCTGAGGTTGTAAAAGCATCAGCCTTGAGTGTAAAAGGTAAGATATAGGCCCCAGAGTTAGAGGTCAAGCCACAGGACCAATAAAATTTTCAAAGAAGAGAAGATGAAGGGAGGTTGAAATCTGAGGATCATGCTTCAAAGCTAGCCCATGCAAGAAAATCCATGAGGCTTTCTCTGTGTGTGCATCAGTGTGCTGTCCTATGGCTTGAACTTGTGCTGTTTTGTTCAAGGATAGAGATCCACCACTCCCAGCTTTTCATTGATTAATGGGAGCTAAGATTCTCATGAACTTTCTTGCCTTGGTTGGTATTGAACCATGATCCTCAGATTTCAAAAAACCGATCCATGCTTGGCTTTGCATAAGACTCTTATCTCCTATTAGCTACCAAGAATTTTAAAAAAGCTGGAGTTGAGCTGTGACTCAAGTGGAAAACTGTGCAATCACTTTCTAGGACAGCACTCAGGGCCTTATTTCAAGCACCAAGACAAAACAAGTATAGCCACAAGTTATATTTTGGCTCATGTGGTAAGCCACTAGTCCTGAAGATAAAGCTTTGGTATTGAATCCAGGCCTTGATTTGTAGCCCCAGGACTAGCACATAAACAAAAATAACAAACAAGGAAATTTTTAAAAAGAAAAATTGGAAAAAAATAACATATTAACGTTTTTAAACGTTTGTTGTCTATAATCAGAGCACTTCAGGAAGCTGAAATCTGAGGATCATGGTTTGAAGCCAGACTATCCAGAAAAGTACATTAAAATCTTATGTGTAATAAGCCAGCAAAAAGCTAGGAGTGGAGCTATGGTTGAGTTGTAAAACATAATACTTGAGTCAAAAAACTAATAAACATAAGGGCGCTGAGACTCTAGCTTGTAATCCTAGCTATTCAGGGGTTTGAGATATGAAAATCATGGTTCAAAACCAACCTGCAAAGGAAAGTTAATGAGAACTTATTTCCAATTAACCACCAGAAAGCCTGAAGTGGCTCTGTGGCTGAAATGGTAGAGCATTTGCCTTAAGCTGAAGAGCACAAAGACAGCACTCAGGCCGAGGGTTCAACTCCACCCTCCTTAAAAATATATAAGAAACAGCAATGAGGCCCAGAGATCAGGTCTACTGACCGCAATTAAAAGGCATTGAGGTTGAAGTCAAGAAAGAGCTGAGTAAAAATTTTAAAATGTCAGAGGCTGGTTGCTCATGCCTGTAGATTCTACCTACCCAGGCCGCAGTTCAAAGCCAGCACTAGCAAGAAAGTCCATGAGATTTGTGTATGTAATTACCAGTACTAGGGGTTGAACTTGCCCTGTTTTACTCAAGTCTAGAGTACTACAACCCCAAGCTTTTTGGTGATTAATTGGAGATAAGAATCTCAGACTTCATCTGGGAAGTTGGCTCAGTGGTAGGATGCCAGCCTTGCATGTATGTGGACCTGGGTTTGATTCCTCATAACCACATAAGCAAGAAAAGCCAACAATGTTGCTACAGCTCAGTTGATAGAGCACTAACCTTAAGCTGGAATGCTGATGGACAGCGCCAAAGCCTAGTTTTCAGGCCCATAACCAATGGCAAAATAATAATAATTTAAAAAACCCTCAGATTTTGCTGTTCATACTGGCTTCAAACCAAGATCCTCAGATTTCAGCTTCCTTAGTAGTGCTGGGATTCTCATGAGACTCTTCAAAAAGAAAGAAGCTGGAAGTTGAGCTGTGGCTCAATTGGCAGAACTGAACAAAATCTCTGAGACAGTGGTCAGTCCCTAGTTAGAGAAAAAAAACATAAAAATTTCAAAAATAAATAATAAATTGTAATACAGAAAAAATCATGTTTAATATGATACAAAGGAAAACTTTTTTTAAGTGCAGCAAACAAAAACATACTACAAAGTTTCAAAATGACATACTGAGAGTAAGGGGAAAAGGAAAACTTTTAATATTTATGTAAATATTAAATCCAAACTGACATGACCAAAACGTAATATGATCAGAACCTTATCTCTCACTTGTAATTGCTTACAATCAATTGTCCCTCCGGTTTCAGCAGTAGCATGGGGATTTAGGAAGAACCTCTCTATGCAGCCTTGACTGAATAGGGACCTTCCTGCTTTAGCCTTTTGAGTTAGAAATACAGGCTTTGCCCTTATTTTAATACACAAATTACACTTTAAAACTCAGCATCAATATTCAAATAATGGATTATGTGTAAAAGCATGAATAAACATCCACCAGAGAAGCTCTGAGCAATACAATCATAACAGTAGAAGAGCACCTACCACTTAAGGTAGGTAACAGAAGTAAGATTTAGCATTTTTTTGGAAGTTCAGGGGTTTGAACACAGGGCCTCATGCTTGCTAGGTATAGAATTCAGTGACATTAATTATATCCACACTACTTTTTTTTTTACCATTACCTCTGCTTGTGAACTTTCCTTTCAATACTGATGGAATCCACACAATGACATGCACCAGAAAATTTTGTTTTGTTTTGTTTTGTTTTTGGTCGGTCATGGGGCTTGACCTCTGGGTTGGGCATTGTCTCTGTGCTCTTCAGCTCAAGGCGAGTTCTCTACCGCTTGAACTACAGCGCCATTTCTGGTTTTCTAGTGTTTTATTGGAGATAATAGTCTCACATACTTTCCTGCCTGGGCTGGCTTTCAACTGTGATCCTCAGATCTCAGCCTCCTGAGTAGTTAGGATTACAGGTGTGAGCCACCGTCCCCCAGCCCCAGAAATTTTAATCTTCCCTTTTTCCCTTATGAAATTGTTTAGTAAATATATTTCACATAAATAGATTATTTTGTGTCCATCCATGACAGACATATATTAATTGCAGCCTTTTTTGGATGAGTCATAATTTATGCACACCTCAGATTTTATAAACCTATTCATCTGGGCCCACATTTAGCAGCTTGTTCTGAGAAGAATGGTAGCTAATTTGCTAGCCACTTCTATCCTCTGCCATTTCCTACCGAAATTAGTCTTTGATATAAGTTTGAGTCTGCTCAGAGGGTAGAGCCATACGGGCTGGCTTTGAACCATTATCCTCAGATCTCGGTCTCCTGAATAGCTAGGATTACAGGTGTGAGACACCTGCACCAGGCCATCATTTCTTCCAAGAACATTTCAGGGGAATGGAATAGCACTGTACCACATACATTCATTAGCAACTGCCCCAGGGTGAGCCACTGACCTTGATACTGTCTTTGGTGTCCAAAAGGATATTGTTGGACTTGAGGTCTTCGTGTATGGTTTTGTTTGGTGTAAGTAGGGAACAGCACTTACAACATGTGTGACAAGCCTCCTGGCTTCATCCTCATATAGGTGGCAGAATTTTCAGATCCACCCCAGGAGGTATCCCCTAGTGGCCAGTTCCATGATGAGATACACATACTCTTCCTTCTCTATTACCTAGTACAACCTGATGATGTGTTTGTGCCATACCTTCTTAAAAATGTCCACCTCATTCTTTGTCCAATGATGAGGACTCTCACTTCCAGAGTGTTTTAAATTCCACATCCTTGTCTGTGAGGAGGGAATGGGCCAGCTTCACTTTTCTATAGGTACCGGTGTCGAAGAGCTCTTTCTTCTGGTATTGTTTGATGATCTCTTCCTTCAAGGAGCTTGAGATCGATTCTTTCTGTACTTCCATCCTTCTGCTACAATGGCAGGTAGCAAGTCTACCTAAATAAATTAAATTAAATAAAGGAAAACCCAGAAAGAGTAAAAAGAAATACCAAAATCCAAATAACAGCCAGTCCCCACTACCGAAAAAATCATTTAACTTTGATTCAGTCCAGCGGGTCATCAACCAAGAGCTCCAAGCTCTGTTAACTGACATAGGTTGGAGCACAGTGGCTTCCTATACATCCTTCATGACCTCACACAATGGAGCAATCACAACCAGGCATAGTGATGTTATAGAAGAAATGGACCAATCAGAATCTGGGCCAGTGAGGTCAGAGAAATAGCGGACCAATCACAGCCTGCCAACATTGACAGTCTAGCTCTTAGGACTCAAAGACTTGCTAAGGAATCCATGTGGCTTGAGGTTGCTCTGGTCATTCTCATGGCATTTCTGAAACCACTAGGACAGTGGTCAAAATCCTCTGATTTTCTAGAGGACTACTGAATCTTATAAATTGCTTCTCTGGAGACACTAGCTAATAGCCTCCATTCTTGATGGCCACCTTATCCAATGTCTTTTTTCAGCAATAGCACTGCATAAAGGCCTTCGTCCTTCTCAAGGACAGCTGTGTCCTACAACTTCCTCCTGAGGGGACAAGTTCCAGGGTGGCTTTGAGCCACCACCCTCACAATTCACCTTCCTGAGTAGTTAGGATTATAGGACTGAGCCATCGGTAGGTTCTTAGCTCATCTCTACATTTGGAGGAAGTATATTTGGTGGCTGGGAAGGTGGCTCAGTGGTAGAGCGCTTGCCTTGCATGCCTGAGGCCCTGGGTTCGATTCCGCAGCACCACATAAGCAAAAAGAAAAAAGCCGGAAGTGGTGCTGTGGCTCAAGTGGTAGAGCGCTAGCCTTGAGCTGAAGACCTGAGGGGCAGCACCCAGGCCCAGAGTTCAGGCCCCACGACTGGACCCCCAAAAAAATCCCTCCTGGAGGAAGTATATTTGTTAGAAAGGTGGGTTTTAGATCTGTACTTTTAACACTTTAAATGTGTTGCCCTTGCTGTCTAATAGTGAATCTAGTTTCTGATGAGAAATTTCTCTTAATATCATTGAAGATTACTTGCGTGTGATGAGTTGTGTCTTTATGCTTTGGGAGGTTTTCTGTTTTTGTTTAATTAGAATTGGTTATCAGGTTTTCCAGGCATCCAAGCTGTGCTCAAACTCTCATCCCATCAATTGAGTTTTGTCATTGTAGAGTTCTGGCAAGTATTTGTTGATCAATTCTTGACAGGATGCATGTAAGCTCTACTTGTTCCTATTAATTTCTGGTTGCTTTAATTGGAAATAATAAAAGATTTTTTGTGGCAAATATTGCAGTTCAAAGCCAGCCTGGGCAGAAAAATCCCTCTGAGACTCTATAATCAGCAAAGAGCCAGGCTGGAAGCAGGCTCAAAAATTAACGAGCCAACGGCTAAAAGTGAGCTTGTGACTCAAAGTGCTAGCTTTGAGCTGAAGTGCTCAGGGAATTCCCTCAGGCCTTGAGTCCAAAGCCTATATCTAAGCCACAAGCACCTACACGTCCAGGACAAGGTGGAAAAGAATAAGAGATGATGTCACATCAGCCACTTCGTGCCTACCTTTTCAAAATTAACCAGAGCCAAGCGGTCAATAGACACAAGTTGAGAAGCTTGTCCATCTACTGTCTGTATCTGTCTAACTTCTAACTGGACAGGAATTTACATTCTTGCCTTTGTTACCTGCTATTGATAGGAAATGATCAAGGTCTCACACCAGGCCCTTAACTTCTCCAATCCAGGCCTAACTTCTGACTGGTTATGGGCTCATGATACAAATGGAACATTTATGGCTTGTGCCCAGGGTTTGTTTTACTGTGTCACTCATATGAACTAGTCCTGCCACCTTGTCAGCCTTTTGACTGATCTCATCATTTTCAAGTTTCTCTCTAACAGGATAACAGTCCTCATTCAGGATCTGGGACCAAGTCAAGGCCATCCTATTACTGCAGGCAACCAGAGGCTTTGCTGACACTGCCCTGGATCCAACACAGACCTGAAAGACCCAAGCCCCAGTGACTCCTTTAAACCCTCATGCCAGCAGGAAATAGCCAGAAAAGACCATGATGCCCCTCCACATTTTATACTCCTTCAGGGTTACAAATGATGGGAATCTGCTTTGTTCTCATAACTCCATGATACTCCCACTCATCACAATTCTTTTTATGTCTCAAAGACCCTATATGAAGAACTTGCCTCTCACCTCTTGGCCCTAACATTCTATCAAGATGGAATATGATGAATTGACCCCGACCCTAAATCCCGGGTATTTGTGAACTCCTTTGAATTACAGGAAGGGCAATCCACCTAAGCCCAGCTGTACACATCCCATTGTGGTCCCAACTGAAAGGCCCCCACCTTTCTTGACCTAGGAGCTTTTCATTAACCTCTACCTCCTTGCTCAGATCTTTTATAAAAACCCTGATCCTGTCCCAGCTCCCTCACACAACCTCCAAACCCACTGGAAAGGCTGTGCCCCTCACTGTTCATCAATAAACAGTCCTTGTTTGTTGATGATCAAGTCCATCCTATTCCTTTTCCACTCGCCTCCATTTTCCTAACAAGGACCATCTGTATTCTATGGCCCAGAAGTGAGAAAATTAGGTAAGCATATATGTAATTTTGATTCTACCCACATCAGTTATCTATCCAGACCTGTATCAAAGTGAGAGGATTTTAAAAGAATTTAGTGATTTAAAAGTTAAAATTAAATGTAGAATGAAATTAGTTCCAATGCATTACTTTAAGATATTTAGAAACAACTGAGCAACTTAAAGGTCAATAAGACTTTTTTTATTGGAAGGGAAGGAATAGTGTTATTTGGTTCTGTATATTCTAAGTAATTTGCAAAACTAATTTACAAAATAAAATTTACATTTGCAGTAGATTTGACACTTATTAATTTTTGTATATTGAAAGGAGCACAAGCCTCAAGAATATGTCGATGCAATCCTCTAATTTATCTCTAAATGCTTATGCTTCTGGTCTCAATATTCAAACTTCAAAAACTTAATTTTTAGCTAGTTGTGCAAAGGGATTTCGTTTCATCATGTCAGTGTTGAAGAGAGTGTACATGTGCATTTCAATGTACAATGCATCTGGATCATTTTCACACTTTCCATTTTTCTTCCTTCACTTACCCCAATCCCATTTTCCCTTCAAGTTTCCTATTTATATTCTCAAATATGTACATTGAGGGTTATGACTGTATTAGTCAACCATTTCCATCTCCATTCTTCTGCCCTATTCCCATTAAGCCCAGCTCTCCCTTTTAAAACTTGTTTCAACTTCAGGGTATTTTGTTAAATTTCTCTCCCTTTGGCATTTGGCTTTGGGCTTGCCACATTCTCTTCCATGTTTGACCTACATAACTGAAGATATTTCTCCACATTTCTAATCTCTGAATGCCTGAGATAGGTCTCTTTTACTATAACCATTCTGTCCTAAATTCAGAATTGTATTCCTTCTTTGGTAGTCTGCTCATCACAGGGAAAGCTGTAGAACTCAAGGCAAATAGGGTGGAAAAGTGTAGTAGTGGAGGTCATTAGACATTGATGAAGTAAACTATATAACTCATGAGTATAGACGCAAGGGAGGAACTGGGAGAGAATGAGGGAATGGAAGACAGTGTATGAAAGGAAATATACTCATTAACTGACTCACATAATTGGAATCTCTCTGTATATCACCTCTGTTATAACAATTAAAGTCATTTGAAAAAAATTCCTCCATGCAATGTGCTAGCCTAAACTACTTCCTTTGAAGAAAATCTACAGCAGTTAGAACAACAGTTAAATTTATTAGAAAGAAAATACAATATTTAATTTGAAACCGTATCACATCAAATGAGGTTAGGCCAAAAAAAGAAAATAGAGTCAGGAAAATCTTTTTGTTGCTATTAACTGTCTGCAGAGAACTCTGAAGTTGAGCTAAAAGTGGAAATGCTATGAGGTGGCAAGTCCACCCTGACATCTCAGAATCCTGAGGGCTGGCCACAGAAGGGTTAAAACAGACAATTCTTGAGAGAGTTAAGAGACTGGAGTGTCACACTCCTTCCTTAGTGCTGGAAATGCTGAATTTTCAGTGCTGTTGACATTGAAGGCAAAGGTGATGTGTATATCAGGTCTAGACATTGTCTGGTTGCAGTCTCCTCTCTCAAAACAAGGGAAAAAAGTGTCTCTCACAAACTCTGTTTCGGCTCTGATGGTAATATTAATATAGATGTTTATTTATTTTCTTGGTCATGGGGCTTGAACTCTAGGCCTCAGTACTGTTCCTGAGGTCTTCAACTCAAGGCTATTGTTTTACCAATTGAGCCATAGCACCACTTCAGTTTTCTGGTGATTAATTTGAGATGAGTGTCTCAATGACTTTCCTGACCCTGCTGGCTTTGAACTGCAATCCTCATATCTTTGCCTCCGGATTAGCTAGGATTATGGGTGTGAGTAACTCGTACCTAGCTAGATGCTTTATATTTTTTCATGTATCCATGGTTACTTGCTCTATGTAAATTCAAGAAAAAATGTTTGATTGTAGAGACTCAAGGCCCAAGTGCTACTTAGCCTTGGGAACCCAGGTTTCACTATATCTCTCTTTTATATTTATTTTTTTTTGCTTTTTTCTGCTTTTTTATTGTGAAAATGCTGTACAGAGGGGTTATAATTATATGGGCAAGATAATGTGTACACTCTTATAAAGCATTGTAGCCTCTTCATTTGTTTCCCCTTCCCATCCTCCCTCCGCCCCCCCCAACCAAACCTCCTCCCAGCCCAAAAAAGTTGTAAAATTCTTTTTCGACATAATGACTTGTGCATCTCATTGTTGCAATAGGTACACTTGTATCCCTATTTAAACGATTTGTTTTTTCCCTTCCCCTACACAAATTATACCAACATCAAATACAGAGAAAGTAGGGGTTATATCATGGGGGAGGGACATACAAAGCAACAAAGAAATAATCTAATAAATGTGTTAGAAACAATTGCATGAAAGAAAAAAAAAACATTTGAATACATATCTTAAGGTTCATTTCCCTAACATCAACTTATCTGGCCTTTTCTGCTTGACTCAGACATATACTAGATATTGCAAATAAGGGAAACCATGTGACCTATGTTTCTTTGGGCCTGGCTTACTTCACTTAATATAATTTTTCCCAAGTCTTTCCATTTCCTAACAAATGGGGCAATGTCATTCTTTCTGATGGAGGCATAGAATTCCATTGTGTATATATACCACATTTTCTTGATCCATTCATCTACTGAGGGGAATCTGGGTTGGTTCCCTATTTTAGCTATGGTAAATAATGCTGCAATAAACATAGTCGTGCTGGTACCTTTAGTGTGGTTTTGTTTGTGAACATTTTGGTAAATACCCAAAAGTGGGATTGGTGCTCAAAATACTCCACATAGAGCTCCCCTATGACCCAGCAATCTCTTTTTCTTTATATATGTGTTTGTCTGATTTTCTTTGGCTCCAGATTAATATATAACTATGTCGGATTATGGTTAACAACAATTTTCCTCTACAATGGTAAGAGAAATGTCCATTTTAAGAGACATATCAGCAAAGGAAAATTGATCAATAAGAAAAACTGGTTCCCAAATAGAGCATTTGAAGAAAAAACGAAGAGATAATTGGAGAGAAGAGGAAATGAGAGAAAGAGACAGAGAGAAAAAGAGACAAATTAGAAAGAAGGACGTAAAGAAATCTAATAAGCAGGAAACAGAATGAACAGAGAAAACCATAGAAAAATAGTCTTGTAAAGATACCTTAGAATCAGACAGACAGATTTCTAGAAAGGCCACAGATTATATTATCAAACATAGGCTAAAAATCAGGTAAGCTAAGGACCATGGAACAATCCAAAAACTATGTAAGGACAGTAATTTAAGTACACACACCTTTCTCAGTCCCCTACCACATCCAAAATTGTATGGGATCACATTATTTCAGCAACTCTTGTAAAACTTCATTAAGATAGTTCAGTGTTGCTCATGGGGATGTGATCTCTGACAAGCTGCTAGTGAATCTTCACCTTCCAGAAGTCACCTACTTGGTGTCATTGAATCACATAACAAATGTTACCACCTTTTCTCATATCAGAATAACAAGACACAAATGGAAACAGATCTGCACTCAACTTAGAATATAAGATTTTAACTGGAGTGAGGTGATATCTCAATGTTGTTTTGATTTGCATTTCTTTTATAGCTAGGGATGTTGAACATTTCTTCATGTGTCTATTGGCCATCCTTCTTTCTTCTTCAGAGAAGCTTCTCTTTAAGTCTTTCGCCCACTTATTTATTGGGCAGTTGTTTCTTTGAGGATTTGTTGTTGGGTGGTTTAATTTTTTTAGTTCCAAGTATATTTTAGATGTGAGACCCTTGTCCGTTGTATGGCTAGTAAAGATCTTATACACAATGGAATTCTATGCCTCCATCAGAAAGAATGACATTTCCCCATTTGTTAGGAAATGGAAAGGCTTGGAAAAAATTATATTAAGTGAAGTAAACCAGGCCCAAAGAAGCATAGGTCCCATGGTTTCCCTTATTTGCAATATCTAGTATAGGTATGAGTCAAACAGAAAAAGTCAGATAATGTGATGTTAGGAAAATGAACCCTTAAATATGTATTTTAATGTTTTCGTTTCTTTCATGCATATGTTTCTAATGCATTTATAAGATTATTTCTTTGTTGCTTTGTATGTCCCTCCCCCACAGTGTAACCCCCGCTTTCACTATATTTGATGTCAGTATAACATGTGGAGGAGATGGGGGCAAACAAGTCGTTTAAGGATTCAGGTGGACCTGTTGCAACAATGAGAAGTACAAAATGTCATGTCAACACCAGCTTTACAATGTCGGGGGGGGAGGGGGGTATAATTGGGTGGAGGAGGGGGGAGGCTGGGAAGTGAGGTGAAGGGTAAACAAAGGAGGAGGCTGCAATGCTTGGTAAGAAATGTATGCATTATCCTGCCCATGTAATTGTAGCCCCTCTGTACAGTATGTTCTCAAATAAAATAAAATAATATTTTGAAAAAAGAATATAAGATTTTATAATTACTTAATCTACAAGTCATCTTTATCTGATTTAGAAACATGTTCCTAAAGCTGAAATTGTTTTTGTCCTTTTCAAGCCTGGACACCCTTAGGGACATAAAATGCAATGTAAAAACATGAGAAATAAAAAAAAAAAAACACCTCACCAGAGATCCTTTCATTCTTTCTTGATGTTGACAATGATCAGAAGATTCTGGAAGCATGGCTGGGAGATTGGCAAATGAGGTAGTCAGGAAAGAACCTCTGTGATTTAGCCCCAGATTTTCCTGTTGAAAATATTCTAAATGAGCTGGAAAATCATAAAGCCTTCTGGGGAAAAGAATTTTTTCTCTGTCAAGTAGAGCATTAAACTCTTCACTAAAGGTGAATCCACAATCTATTAGTTGGTAGATAGGATAAAAGCAATTAATTTCTAGGTTAATATACATATAGGATTTTAAAAATAATGTTCCCACAAAATAAATGAATAATTGAAAGAAAAAACACATCCCAACTTTAGTACAATTAGTTATTACTGAAATACACTTAGGGATGTATGAAGTACATTTTATTAATGCAAAACTATCCTAAGGACTCAATTTAGAATTTGTGCTCTACCTCATTCATCAACAAAATTAATAACCATAGAACAATGCATGTGAATATTCCATATCTGTTCACCAAACTCATACAGGAAAAATGCATCCAATAGATATTTCTTGTTATAATTTCAATTATGGTTGTCAAGTATACAAATATTTTTCTGTATACAAATACTCAGAACAACCTTGTGCAATGCTGCGCAATTTGCCATTTAACCTGCTTTGTCCAAATGGACATCAGTAAAAAAGATATAAACACCAGTTTGAGAAGTCCCTCACTTTCCTAAACATTGATATGAAAAACTATGGCGATCTTGCTGGATATACACGATTTAATAAAGACACACCTTAAAATACTAGTAATCGGAGTGACACAATGCCAATTAGCCACCTACATCCAAGGAAGGAGAACACTAAAGTCTAATATGTTACTTAAACAATACTAGCACAAAATACTAAGGTGAGGACACCCCAGAATCTAGATACATAAAAATTAAAACAAATAAATAGCTTTGTCATTTTGTATTTTCAGTTGTTTTATTACACAGGAAAAGCTATTATCCATAATTCTGTATATTTTAAAATACAATATTGTGGAATGGAAACTCATAATATAAAATTAAATGAACTTTACATTGACATTTACCAAAACTGAAAATCTACTCTGTACACATCAGTTAGGTTGTTTGTGTTAGGAAAGACAATATGAATCATTTAAAAGCAATGTTTACACATTAATATTGGGTTTTTCTACATCACCACGATGTTTCTTCAAAAAATTTAGAAAGAGGGCTGGGAAAGTGGCTCAGTTTTAGAGTGCTGGCCTTGCATGCATGAGGCAATGTGTATGATTCATTTGCGCCACATTAGCAGAAAAAGCCAGAAGTGGTACTGTGTCTCAAGTGGTAGAGCACTAGCCTAGAACTGAACAGCTGAGAGATAACCCCCTGACCCACAATTCCGGCCCAATACTGGCAAAAAAGAAAATAAAAACAGAAAAATAATTTAAAAGAATTTATTGTAAGCTGTGTCTATATTCATAATGTTTGAGGTCAGGAGTATTATAGATTTCAAGCTGGGATATTTTATTTTTGCTTTGTGATTTGGACTATTTTCATATATACTAGTGATTGAACATACCTCCTTAAAATTTCAAAATTTTCTATTTCAGATTATTTTATTAAAATATAATCTTTATTTAAAAGATGGCATTGTAACTGGGCTATGGTTGCTTAATCCAAGTTACCCAAATGTCTGAGACCTTAGGATCATAGATTGAAGACAGCTGTGGGAGGAATGTCTGGGAGACTCTGATCTCCAATAAATTACCAAAAATAGTTGCCAGTAGAGATGTGACTTAACTGGTAGAGCATTAGCATTTGGCAAAAGAAGCTCATGGTCAGTGCCCAGGCATTAAATTTAAGAAGGAGGACTAGCACAGAAAAAGTGGCATTGGATTGTATTAAAATATATTTTACCAATTGTTTCAGAATACGTGTTTAGGAAGTCTCATTTTAAATGGTGTAAAGCAGGCTCATTATTATACTGGAGAAATTGGCATTTGTCCATAACAAATAAACCAAGTGGAGTGTAACCCTGTTAGTAACAATTTAAAAGTTGCAAACACAAAAGGAAGTGCAGAAGATAAAAATTGGTTGAACATGTTTCTATAAGATATTTGAAAGGAGTGCTTATGCTTCACTGACTTCAATTCCCAAAAGGAATTTCCAAAGTGAAATACTTCTTTGAGCAGATTGTGACAAGAAGGATAACATTAGGTAAAACTTCAGAATATGTAAAACACATACAACCTTGAGCAAAATACATTACTTCAAATTTTCTTCAGTAACTTTTTATAAGACCAGAGATCCCTGACCAACACCTCCAGAACAGGCAGGAAAAACCAACATAATAGATCTAGCATTAATTCTCGGGTCTTCATCTGGCCCACAAAAGATGGACGGAGTCCAAGGAAAGGTAACTGTGGCCGCTAGCCCATTCCCCAGCCTCCCTTAGCAGCGGGGAGTCAACTCAAGCAGGAAAACTCATTTATTAACACAGTACAAGTAGTTTTTAAAGCAAAAATGAGCAGCTGGCATTGGAGGGGAGGAAGAGGAACCAATCACTGTCAAGGTCATACCCTATCATGCACCTAAGCTTCCATGGGCTGATTACGCACAGAACATACAGCAAATTGGGCTCTGCCCACTCAATTCCTTCTCAGCACCATCTTTGCTACCCATGTGCTCTACAGATTCTGCCTTTTTTGTTTTAATGGCAGACCCACCTCCCAGTTAGTTATCTTTTGCCCTCCTTTGTCAAGGTTATTTTAACAGGATTACATTGATAAGGATAGCATTGGCCACTCAGGAGGTTCAAGGCAAGTCTGGGGGTCGAGGTTTGCCAGACAAGGATAGGGAGCGCCCTTGTTCATGATCCAAGAGCCCGTCCTAGTTATCTCACATCCTTACCTAGAACAATAATAAACATCAGTCTCACCACCATTAGAAATGCCTGAAGCAGTTCAATTAATTCCTGGGCACATATAAAAGTCAGTATCTTGTAAGGTTGTTCTCTTCAGAACATAGGAGCAGCCTGGGTATTGGGAGTTCCACACATGCAGCATGGTGAATCCTCGTGGGCTCCCACACTCAGGCCATTCTACTATATTCCAGAAAAACACGGAACATTTAAAACAAACTGAAGACATAGCAAACCAATCCTGGGCACATGGTGTCTTTAAAATGAGCCAGGTCCTTGTACATGCCTTTAACCGAGCACAGGGTCAAGATGTCCTTTGAGCTTTACTGTCAGCTCCCAATGGCTCCCAACATTTCCCCTGTCTTTGTTTAAAGAAGCGAACCCTCCTGTATTAGGTTGGGTGGATCACATTGTCTGCCTTACCCGTCTTCGGGAACTTCTTCAGAGTGAAGCGGAAGGCCCTGTCTTACGTTGGTCAGACTGACACTCCCTCCTACCCATCTCTGGCCGTGATTCCTCTCGGGGGAAATTCATTCACTTGGAGCTTGATCTTATGTAAATGTTTGGCTAAGCTCATAAGAGTTTTGCAGTGCACGTATCATGCAAGGAAAGCATAGAAAAACCATCAGCAAATGCATTACCAGGCCAAGCAATGTCATTAGCAGTCCTTTAACATTAGTCAAGGATGGAATAGCAGTCTGCCTCTTCAGAATCCAGAGGTGGGGCCTGTTCTAATCTGGCTATTTGCCTGTGGGGTTGAAAAAGATCTAAAGACAAGATATTTGATGATTTCTGCATTGCCACCACTAATCACTGCCCAGGTCACCCGTTGAGGTTGATGCAGATTCCGTAGGTCCATATCCCAGACTGGGAGGGTCAGGAGAGCCAACAGCTGGAGTATCACCATCTGCAATTGTTAGAGAACACAAGAGATTCTCAAGGTCTGGTTGCCCTTGGGGATGGTTAGTAATTATCTTTCTGGCTTTCCTCTTTTAAATACAAGCCTTGGTGACCATAGCCCTTTTTCTTTCCTTGTTAGTTAGTTTATCCTTGGGTATCCTCCTGTACAGAGGAAATGGGTAAAAACTTAAGTTTCCTGGCAGGGATCCAAATGGGGACTGTCTCCCCTTTGGGAAAAACACATCCAAATCTCCTGCCCATGGCGTGGTCAGGACCTCTCCATTGTTGTGTCAGGGGGTCCTTCCACCTGACTTTCAGATGGGGCTTAGGGTTTAGTTGTTCCCAGTGCTTCTGAAATCTGGATTCAGTTGCCCCTTTTGAAAAATTGAAAATATTAATGGTAAACAAATCTATCTGTATCTGTATGTGGGGGCTAACTCCCCTTATTTGTTTTAATAATTGATCCTTAAGACACTGGTGATTTCTTTCTATAATTGCTTGGCCTTGGGGAATATAGGAAATTCCTGTATTATGATTAATATGCCATTTGTCAAAAAATCTGACATTGCTTTACTAACAAAACAGTGTCCATTATCGGTTTTAACTTGTGCTGGTAGACCCAAGGTGGCAAAGCATTGAAGAAAATGTGCTTATGAATATTTAGTTATTTCTCCTGTATGTGCTGTGGCCCAGCATGCTCCTAAGTAGGTATCTATAGAGACAAATGTATATTTAAACTTACCAAAGGCTAGGAAATTAGTAACATCCCTTTGCCAGAGGACATTAGGTTTAAGGCCTCTGGGATTTAACCCTGGTGGTTGTAATGGGGATACTTTTAAGAAGGGCTGGCATGTTGTACAGGTATGTACTATCCGTTTTATGTCCTTTACAGGAATCTGAGGAAATCTATGCTGAAAACCTCTCCAATTAATGTGGGTTAAATCATGCAAACAGGTAGCCTCTTGTAACTTTAATGGTTGTGGGCCAGTAGCTAACTGGTCTACCAAATTATTGCCTAGGGATAAAAACCCAGGAAATTTTGAATGCTCTCTCAAATGTTGAATATGAATAGGGGCTCCCCGCTCTTCTAATTGGCTCATAAGGGTAACCATAAGAGGGGAAATAGGGTTTTCATCCAGCTTAATGTGTGCCTGGGGAATACGAGGGAGCAAGTTAATCATATATAGGCTATCAGAATACAAATTAAAGGGCTTTTGAATGTCCTGAAGGGCCATAATTATGGCTAGCATTTCTTTATATTGTGCTGACCCTTAAGAAGGCTGAAATCTTGGCTTGGGGTCTTTTGTTGTTCCTCAAAGTCTGCATACACAGAGCCTGCTTTTCCTTCATCAGTTAAAACATGGAGGGTGCCACGAATAGACGTAGGAGAAAATAGAGATGGTATTTTGAGGGGAAGTCGACATAACATGACAGTCCATTTGGATGGCCCATAATGGCAGTCAATTTGGCCTAGAAACCCCTCCAAGGAGAGAGCAAGACGAGCATTGGCTCGAGCGAGCCACTCAACATCTGCCATCTGAAAAGGAAAAACAATGAAGTGAGGGTCAAGGCCATAATGCCATTGGGCTTGGGTCCTTCCCTTGACAATAGCATCTGCAAGTTGGTCTGCCTGAGAGTACACCTGAGGTGTGCCCCCAAAGGGAGTGTGAACCCACTCTAATGGCTCCCCTGTTTGAGTTAAAACTGCAGAAATCAATGTAACACCTGCAAACAACCAAAGGGAAAATGGGCTCAAAAATAAAATACCTCATTAGGGAACATTTATCCAGGGCTTTTTGGAACTGCAAAAATATTGCCCAATGGATATCTGTAATTGTAATAACTTCTTGGGGCGTCCTGTCTTTTAGTAGAGCAAATAAGGGCACAAGACTATCTTTAGGGACAGGAACCCATGGTAACAGCCAATTGATTTCCCCTAAAAGACTCTGAAGTTGTGTTAAGGTTAGAGAGGCTAGAATATCCAGCAAAGGCTTAAGGGGTCTGGCCTGAGTCAAGGTAAAGTGGGTTCCAAGCACCTTAACAGGAGGTACCTTTTGAATTTCAGTGAGGGCTATGGTAAACTCCCTCCCCTTTTAAATATGGCAAGAACCTGGGCCAGAAGGCCCTCCAGGCGGCTCAGGTCTTGGTGTCCAAGAATTATATCATCCATGTAGGCATAGGCAAGGGAGGTATCTGAACCCAGAACAGGCCCTAAAAGTGTGGCCAAGTATTGTTGGCAAAAGGCTGGGCTATTGGACATTCCCTGTGGCAGCACCGTTTATTTGAACCTCCGATCAGGCTGGAAAAATTTAAGGGAAGGGATGGAAAAAGAAAACTTCTTGCAGTCATCTGGATGCACGGGGACAGAAAAAAAAAGCAATCTTTAATATCAATCACAACCAAGGTCTATTCTGAAGGTATAGCAGGAGTCCAGGGCATGCCTCTTGGGAGCGTTCCTCCTAGCTCCATCCTTTCATTTACCTTAAGTAGATATTGGAGCATATGGCAAGCCCCGGAGACTTTTTGAATAACAAATACAGGTGTGTTCCAAGGACTCATAGAAGGGGCTATATGTCCAAAGTTTACTTGTTCCTCCACCAAAGGGTGGATGGCTACAAGTTTAGGTTTGGTCAATGGCCACTGTTCCACCCAGACAGGGCTTCCAGGCTTCCAACTGATGGGAGGTACTCGGGGAACAGTGGCCTTTAGGATTGGGGGTGCACCCAAGCGGTTCCCCTATGTTCTTCTCTGTAATTATGAAATTTAAAAAATCCTTTTTCTTAACTCCCTCTAGGTCCTGTTTAAGCCTTTGTGCTTCTTCCCCATCCAGGATATCATCATAGGAAGCTTGATGGTCCATAATGACCACAGCATCCATTTGTCTTAGCATGTCTTGCCCTAGTAAATTGGCAGTGAGGCTGTTTGCTACTAAAGGGCATATCTTTCCCTGTTCTACATCTGGGTTAGTCCATTTCATAAGGGCAACCATCTCTTTGGACTGGGAGTTGCCCCCTACCCCCAAAATAGGGGGCCCAGGTACAAGCTTCCAATCCAAGGGCACTTCCTCCTCCCTGAGTATGGTTTGATTTCCCCCCGTGTCAATTAAGCAGTGAAACCTCTTTCCTCCTATGAGAATACTTATTTTAGGGCTTAGTCCTTCCACTAGGGGGACGGTCCAATGGGCTTGGGTCGTCCTGCTGTCTGTGCCTCGCAGCAGAGGGGGTTACTCCTTGAGTAAACAGGGCTGGAGGATGCCCCTCCCCTAGTTTAAAGGCTTCTCATCTAAATCAAACTTGGATCAACAATCCTTTTTCAAAAGGTATCCCTTCCTGCACCTGGGGCAGGGTGTAGGGGGCGGTTTGGTCCCCCCCCCCGGCCGGTTGGAGGGGGATTGTTGTAAACAGTCCCTCTTAAATTGCCCCTCCTGCCCATAAGAGACCCCTCCCAGATGGTCTTTGGGTCCCTTGGCCCTGGGCTGCCAGCGCCTGGGTAATAGCCTCAGTCATTTCAGATGTCTGAGCATGTAAAGCTAAAGCTAATGATTGGGACTGGTGCTGTTGCTGTCCACATTCTGGGAGGCCACCACCCATCTGCTCAGGGAACTCTTTCTCAATCCTGCCCAGGACATGCGGTGGTCTGCATTCATCCCTTCCCAGACCAGCAGCTTTACAAACTGATCTCAGAGGTTCCCTGCTGGTAGCTTGCAGTGAATGCTCTGTTGGACTCATTCTATAAACTCAGCTAGAGGCTCACCAGGTTTTTGCCTCACTCCTGCTATGGGGGTCTCAGTGGGCCCATCATCCAGTTTGTACCATCTGGCAAGTCCTGCCTGCCTCACCTGGTCACAGTATGGGCCAGGTATTGTGGCCTGTTGGACACCAGTGGAGTACCCTTCTCCAGTCCCTGTTAACATGGCATAAGTAAAAGGTATTGCGGGTTGAGGCTGCCAGTTATTCTCCACTCTCACTCTACATTCCTCCTTAAAGAAAGCACACCATTAAATCAACTGAGAACTGGTGAGAACAGCTTTGGCTACATCCAGCGTCCTTATGGACACATGGGTGATAAGCAATGTCCTGTAATAGGGTCTGGGCCCAAGGAGAGTTCGGGTCATCCTCCACCACTGCCTTGTAGAGCTCTTTAAGATCCTTAGCTTCCCATGGATATCATTCCAAGGGCCTGTTTGCTCCTGGTGCCAGATTGACCAGATACACTTGGGGATGTAAATCCTGTGGCCTAGGCTCCAGGCCCCCAGGTGGCCCTTCCTTTCCAGGGTAGGCCTCTGAGTAGGTTACTTCCCCAGCCCTCAGCTCCTACATGGATCGTTGGTAGGAGTCCAAGTCTTGCAGGTCCCTCTCGCATGTCCTGTAGGGTGTCTTACCCTATTCCCCCCCACCCAATTGGGAATAGGGAGGGAGCCTACGACTATCAAGGGGACCTGAGTCAGAGGGGGTAACTTTCACCCTCGTTTTGACTTCCACTGTGCATGTCTCAGTGCATTCTCCCTCCAATTTGACCCATTCCTTTTCCTTCTCAATTCCCAAGTCCTACTTTACTCCTTCTAGGCCTAATGTTGCCTCCTCCTCCTTCTTCTGTGAGATAGCATTACCCATAGTAAGGGTTTCACTTACCCTGAGAGACTGTTTTGCCTTGACCGGTGTCTTTTCCTTTTGTGCCCTACTTGTGGCGCCAGATGTCGGATATTCCTCTGTCCCACAAAAGACGGACGGGGTCCAAGGAATGGTAAGTCCCCCACTAGCTGGTTCTCCAGCCTCCCTTAGCTCGGGAGACAATCAGACACAGCAAGGAGTCAACTCAAGTGAGGAAACCTCGTTTATTAACACAGAGCAAGCAGTTTTTAAAGCAAAAAAGACCAGGTGGCATGGGAGGGGAGGAAGAGGAACCAATCACTGTCAAGGTCATACCCTATCATGCACCTAAGCTTCCACAGGCTGGTTACGCACAGAACATAAAGCAAATTGGGCTCTGCCCACCAACTCCCTCTCAGTGCCATCTTTGCTGCCCATGTGCTCTACAATTAGTAATTGTATATATGGCACGATCAGGATTAGTTTGAGAGATCACATGCCAGAAATGATAGTGAGAATAGGATTAAGGATTAGTAAATAGGCAGATACTATCATTTGTGACCGTTACTCCTGTACACCAAACCACAGCCTCATGTTACCGCTGATAGTCTCTGGCTTATTCTTAAACCCAGTTCTCCTCCACTCCTAAAAGTTGGTCTAAACCTTCCAGCAACACGAAATGATTGAGAATGTTAGAGGAATCTTGTGTTTGGGAAGTAGAACCAATTTTTGCTTAAGGTAAGAAAAGCTAAAAATATTTCCCCCTTCCTGTGACTTTCTGCATCTTCTCATTAGGACTTGTCAGAGTTGACGAGGTCTGTCCTTTGAGGAGGTTAATTCCTTTTCATGGGGTGCCCCCCTTCCAACACTGGTAGGCTTCATTTCTACAAATACAGAAAAAGCACACACTACCATAATATGTACAACTGTCTGTAGTCACAAGGTCGTGTACAATCATGTATGTACTCAATCAAGGAGCACTAAGAAGGCTAACAAGGCAGGAGCAGAAAAGACACACCTGTAGGAGAAACAACACAGAATACCAAAATAAAATTGCAATATAAGAAGACTCCAGGCAGACACACAATTCACAACATCACTAGAATTGTTACCATGCTCATGTTACAGCTGGGCAAAGTGAATAAATTCACATGGGTTAACAACAGAATCCCTTGGTCATGGAGTTTAAACAAAGCTCTTGGCTCTCTTAGTCTGGAGAACCATTCTTTTCAGTTGTCTGCATGCACATAGTCTACTGGCAATGCAAACTCATGAACTGCAAATCATTAACCCCAGAAAGGAGTAACACATGGAGTGTAGACTCAGGTCCTACACCCATCTTAGGGTTCTCACCTCACATTATTTCCAGAGCCTGAGATTCCTTCAAGTTACAGTTGTCAAGGTCCCCTGAAGACTGGCTGGGCACCTGCCTCGCTACTCCAACTATGAAGTGCAAAACTGTACTTCATAGCATTTCCAGCAGCAACGAGGGAAAGAAACGAATTTACAGAGTGAAAACAATGGTGGGTGAAGAGGCGCACCCCATACTTCCAAAAAAAAATCCCAACCCTTTCAAAGCATCTGTGCTTCAATGGACACTACAATTCCCACAATGTGATAGGCTACCCTAGAGGAAGTTGGTCTTACATAGGTTGGACCAGTGTCAGACTCTAAGTCTGAGGAGTTCCTTGATGCATAGGGAAATTTATCTCCTAACTGTGTCAGCTAACGTGAGTTTCTACTTTAAAATCACCATTTGCCTCTTGAAACATTGTGAGACCAATCAGATAATGGAAATATATTGGGGAGAATTACATAATTTCACATTTTAATTCTTAGTTATGATAATGTAATTGTGGTTATGAGATTACATTGCTTTTGCTTCTGTTTTTGCTTACCAGGTATGATTTGCTGACTGTAAATTGCTCTGTTTTTTTTTTTCCTTAAAATTTAGAATATCTTCCATCGCATCTTCAAAAGGTTTACTGACACTAAACTGATTCCTTGACCAATTTCACCTGTTCTAATATATACATATATATATATATATATATATATTGAACTCAGTTATTGAACATAATAATTGTAGTTAATTCTTGTAATTTTCTAAATAAAAAATAAGGTGAGGTTTGGGAGCCAGTGGTTGCTGCCTGTAATCTTCACTGCTCAGGAGGCTGATTTCTGAGGATTGCAGTTGGAAGCCAGTCCCTGCAAAGAAGTATATGAGACTCCTGAGACTCTTACTCCCGTTAACCATAAAAAAACCAGGGGTGGAGCTGCAGTTCAAGGGGTAGAAATCTAGCTTTGAGTAAAAAGCTCAGGGACAGAACACAATCCCTGGGTTCTAGGTCCAGGATGACATAAATAAAAGATAATGTTATCTTCACAAAAGATAATTACACTCTTTCCTATTGACACAGAAATGGACATTTCTATTGTCAAATTGATTTTCCTTGCAACTCCATTTCCTTCAACTTACAAGTGGTAACAGTAGATAAGGATATCTTGTTGCTGATTTTAGGAGATTAGTATAGGAATTTTCACCATTAGGTAGGATATTGGTTATCAACTGTTCTTTTTGAAAAACAGATATTTTCATTAACATATTTTCAGTACACAGGGTAGCCTCGTGGTCACAGTTTAATGCAAGAATATAATTTATTTCATTGACCTCACTCAATCATACTTCCTCATCCACTCTCCTTCCTAATATAATTTTAACCTACTTCATTATATTGTTTTTGTAAATGCTTTTAAAGAATTTTGAATGAAGAGAATAAACATGGTCAACATTGTTACTTGTATGAGAATAAAACAATGAAACATGTCCAAACTATTTTACATCATGATGAAGGGAGGGAGATGTACCAAATAGAATACATTATAAGCATATATGAAAATGTCATATACGAAATCCTACATATATAATTGTTAACACTTTCTTTTGTTCCTGTTTGAAGTGTCTTTTACCTTTTTTCCCCCCCTCTGGAGTTGCTCTCTACCACTTAATTCCATTATTTTGATCACTTTATTAGAGATTATTTTGGATTTTACTATCCAGCTTGATTTTAATCCCTGGTCTTCAGATCCTATCCTACTGACAAGCTAGTATTACAAGCATGAGCCACCAGCATATGAGTCTACATGAACTTTATAAATGTACATTTTAAACCATTTTCTCTCCCTCTGCCACTGGGGTTATCTTCCAATAGCTCTATTTCCTGTTTAGTAGTAGTAGCAGTAGTAGAAGTAGTAGTAGTAGTACTAGTAGTAGTACTACTAGTAGTAGTATAGTCCTTAAAATCTGTCTATTAAATCTGAAATCGGGCTTCTCTCCCAATAGATATACATTTCCATTGTGGTCACACTTACTGACTATTTGCATATCTCATCATTGTTAATAAAATAGAACCTGTAAAGTAACAAAGAATAACAACTGTGGACAGAACTCATTTATTTCTCTGGTTCCACTAAGTTAGACTATTATAGAAAAGTTTACTTTTCTACAGAGCTGTTCCAAGGACCAAACATGAGTATGTCCACAGGCTTTTCAGGGTTTGCCTAGCAAGGTGCTGCTTCTTTGGCCTTCAGCACACTGAGAATTTCCACTAATATTAGCTTATTGTTGTCTTGTTTATGAGAGAAATATGGGAGCCTAAGATGAGAGATACTTGTTCCCAACCTTGGAAGGCAGAAATATGTACAATTATAACTAAACGGACGAGAGGCCTCTGTGCCTCTCTCCAACTGCTCTGTGGAATTTCTGTCCTTTGAAGAGGGAGGATATACGTGTTGTGTTTTTAAAAATTATGTTCTTTAAACATAAACATAAAAGCTCTCTAAAAACTCAGATATCTTACTAACCTTTAGTATTTTCTTCATTTGCTGTCTATCCTTAGGTTACTTCCAGACTATAATTGGTAGTTGTTGTATTTTTTAAACATTGGGGTATGCTGCATGCATTTTATCACAATCACCACTACTAAACCACTGCTGCACTCTTTCTTTCTACCCTAACTCAGATGTGCAGGTTTGAGTCACTCCAGGGACAACAAGTCTGAGTAGAACATGTCTGATTTTGGAATTTCATATGCCAGAGAACGTATAATGGTCCCTTAACTTTTGCTATTGTGAGATAAGCTCCATGGCCTATTTCTTAAATGTATTTTCGGTCCTCTAATCCTACAATACTACATGACACTGAATGGAAGATTTCTTCATATTGGATGAGAAAATATTTGAAATGATATTGCTTAAGTGGAAACTTACAGGGTCTAGTGGAAATGGAGATAGGACTGATACAATGGTTTTCTAAGGTCCCAATGGAATATTCTGTTTTATATTCAATTTTTTTCCAATTAAAGTACACACACACACACAATAGTCTAAAAGTGAAAAAAAAACAAGAATGATAAACGATACGTGGGTTGTGAGAGAACAAGGAAGGTAAATTTGGAGGTAAATGAAGTTAGCAACTGTGATGGTTAATCTTGAGGATAAACTTAATTGAGATTGATTTGATTGTGTTTAGATGCACCCACCTAACTCTGGGTGTGTTTGGGGGGTTTCCAAGCAGACTAACTGAAGCAGATACACCTCCTGCACATGGGTGGCACAGTCCCATAAGCTGGCTTTCCATATGGAATTAAAGAGGAGAAAAGAGAATCCTCCCATGGAAGCACTCCTTCTCCCTCTCTTACTCCTTCCCCTTCTCCATGTCCACCATATTCTGCTCTGCCATGACTGCCTGAAATCTATGACACTGAGCAAAATAAATTCCTAAGATATTTCTGTCAAGTATTTTGTCATAGCAAAAAAAAATTCATGATTAACACACAACCGAATTTTCCACTTCTACTTCTTGATTGATTGATTGATTGATTGAGCCCTGCCTAGAACTGGAGCTCAGTTGTAAGCACTGTCCCTGAGCCTAATTTGCTCAGTCAAGGGTAGTGCTCTACCCCTTGAGGAACAATGCCATTTCTAGCTTTTTCTAAGTACTTTATCAGACTTAAGAGTCTCATACACTTTCCTGGCCAGACTGGGTTAATCCACCATCCACAAACCTTAGCCTCCTAAGTAGCTAGGATTACAGGCTTGAGCTGCTTGTGCCTGACCACATTCCACCCCTTCTTCCTTCTTCTTGGTTCTTCCTCCTCTCCCCTCACAACCTTCCTCCTCTACACCATGCTAAATAAGTATAGGCTTTACCACTGAACTGGACAACCAGACATAGGCTGCCATCTTTACTCAATGAAATAAAGAGTTGACGTCAATGGGTTGCTGACTGTATGCTAGGCACCAACCCACCTTTTTCTTTGTGAACTTGGTAATAAACCTATGAGATAGGTAATCATTATCTTAGTCTTACAAACCAGGACACTGGAAGAGAACTAATGATTTGCCAGGGCCAGCATCACAAAACTTAAATCCTGGTCAAACAAACATTTCAATCCAATTTCAGTAGTGAAGATCAGACTCAGACCCAGGCACTCTCCTCACTAGACAGCCATGTACTTAGTCACACCTCTGGGCATTCTTGATTCCTTGTTACAGGAATGTGAGGGTAGGGGATAACAAAAGCCACACACTAATGGAGTATTATTTGAAGGTGAGTTTT
Organism: Dipodomys merriami; assembly: GCF_024711535.1. NCBI lineage: Eukaryota > Metazoa > Chordata > Mammalia > Rodentia > Heteromyidae > Dipodomys > Dipodomys merriami. The sequence goes on along the minus strand of NW_027204938.1, from coordinate 506,358 downwards.
GCAATTGGAAAGTCCAGGAGAAAAGTCCCAGCTCCAGCATTTACTAACGTTTGACATCACATACAAGTAATTTCAAATTGTTTCCTGTGTTTCTGTATCTGGAAAATGGAGATAATCAGAACCCCTTCATTCATGAAGGAGCAATTCACAGCAATGTGTAATTGGCTCAGCTGCAATCCTAAGTACTAAAGAGGCTGAGATCAGAGGATCAAGGTTCAAGCAGTCTGAGCAGTAAAGTCTGTGAAACTTTATTTCCAATTAATCACCAGAAAACCAAAAGTAGTGTAGTAATTCAAACTGGTAGAATGCTAGCCTTAAGCAGAAGAACTGAGGTACAGTGCTTGGGCCCTAAGTTCTAGCCTGACAACCAAAACCAACAACAACAAAGAGCAAGTTCCAATCATTTGTTTAACATAGTACATTGAGGCTGAAATCTGAGGATTGAAGTTCAAAGCCAGCCTAGGCAGCTAAATCTGAGAGTTTTATCTCCAATTAACGTACAAAAGCCAGAAGTACAGATGTGGCTGAAATGATAGAGCACCAGTGACAGACAGCCACTCACTGCTTTTTCTTCAACCTGGCATAAGTCCAGCACAAATGGCCCAACAGCAGATGTTTGTTGGTGAGAAACAGAATGAGTGAACACTAAAAGAGGCCTCGCCTCCTCCCATCTTTTCATGTCCAGGCCCCCTCTGGCTGCACTGTTATCTGTTCTCTCATCCTGGGAAAATAACCAGAGCATAAAATGTGTCATATGAACCAGTTATAATTGTACACTTCAGTAGCTTTAAGTTTATTCACATTTTCATGCAGCCTCACTGATACCAACCTCTAGAACTTTCTCAGAATCCAACCTGAAATTAAGCACTTATTAAACAGCACCATCCATCAATCCATTTCCCCAGTCTCAGGAAACCTACCATTCTACTTCCTTTCTCACAATTTGACTGTTGCAGATCTCCTGTGAGTGGAGTCATGATATTCTAATGATAGTGATGGTCATGGTGTGTATGTCTATGTGCGTGTGTGTGTGTGTGTGTGTGTGTGTGTGTGTGTGTGTGTGTGTGTGTGTGTGTGTGTGTGTTCATGCTCATGCACACCCCAGTGTTATTGCTTGTACTCAGGTCCTGGGCAATATCCCTGGCATCTTTTGCCATTTCTACCATAAATTCTCATTAGTTTTCTAAGGTAGTTAATTGGAAATGAGTCTCATAAAACTTCAATCCTCAGCTCTAAACTTCTTGAATAGCTAGAATTACAGCCTTGAGCCAACAACACATGGCTAGAGACGGTCTATTTTAACACATTATTTCTGCTAGCATGTAGTGCTTCATTTTTTAGTAAAACATTAGTGTAAATATTGCTATGAAAATATTTTTGAAGGTGATTACCATTTTAATCACATGGGTAAATATAAACAGATAGATTTAAATAATTTTTAACGTTGAGTAAAGAAGATTTATTACGGGCTGGGAATGTGGCTTAGTGTTAGAGTGCTTGCCTAGCATGCATGAAGCCCTGGGTTTGATTCCTCACAACCACATGAACAAAAAGCTAGAAGTGACGCTGTGGCTCAAGTGGTAGAGCACTGTCCTGGAGCCAAAGAAGCTCATTGACAGTGACCAGGCCCTGAGTTCACCCTCCAGGACTGCCAAAAACCAAAACCAAAACAAAGCAAAGCAAAAATGATGATTACCCTTCCTAAATAGAATGGACTTTATCCAATGATTTGATGAATTTCAGAATTTGAGCATACTCAAATTCTGCCACTTAGCTGCAGTATAGAAATTCTGAGTCTCCATCTACAGGCTGAATGATGCAAAATTTTTCTCTTGCTTGAGCTATCAGGCCTGATATCCCCCAATCAGCATATACACATGTATGTATACTTTCATGCATGTGTATATATGTGTGGACACATTATATATACATATACATATACGTATACATATACATATACACACAAGTTTATAGTGGGGAGGGGTTGAAATTAAAGTGTAGACACTTTCCCCTAGCTTATTCTGCTTGAGACTAGTACTGTACCTCTTGAGCCACACCTTCGGGTCTTCGTTTTTTTTTGGTGTGTGGGAGATAGTCTTAGGTGATGGTTATGAGCCATTTTTATTGTTGTTGTTTGGTGCCAGTACTTGAGCTTGAACTCAAGATCTGGGCACTATCCCTTAGCTCTTTCACTCAAAAGTAGCACTCTACAACTTGTCCTACAGCTCCATTGCAGGCATTTTAGTGGTTAATCAGAGATCATGGCTGTAAACCGTGATCCTCAGACCTCAGCCTACTAAGTAACTAAGATTACAAGCAAGAGATACCAGCACCTGCCTCAGATAGTATTCTTATCGTCATACTATTTTGATTTTGAGCTGTGTGGCTCTAGTCAGTGGCTTAATCTCTCTGAATACCATTTTCTGATATGTGAAATGAAGATTAAGTAAGCACATTAATAATAATAAATACTCTATGGGGAGGGTATGGACATTTGATGGGGTAAAAATAAAATAAATGTAACCTTCATCTCTCAATACAACAGTTGTTAGTAATCAATATTTATTATTTGTCATTATTATTTGGCCCGACCTTGATTTGAGAATCCTTATAAGGTACAGGACACAGAGAGAAGTCCCAAGGCAGCCTCATCCCTGCCCCTATCTCACTGGCTCCCTTTGAGGTCACCAGAGGCCCCCAGCAATGAAAAATGTTCTAGCTCTACATGTTATGAGTTGCTCCCAGATTTGATTTTGACTTTAATCATTGGTGCTCTGGCTGTGATTTTAAGGAAAATGGCTAAATACTATTGGTGCCAATGGGGACATAGCAGCCCATTCTATCTATACTCGGTCTTTGAAGGTTCCCCCAGAAAATAGAACGAGAGAGAGAGGGGGGGTTGGTCCACAAAGTTGTTTAGTCTACTAATCACGGTTCTGGCAGAGTCTGTGCTGGACTAGGACTGGCAAATGGGGTAGAGAGACCCACCTATAGCCATTGAGGGAGTTTCCTTTCTTTTCCTGGTGATTTAGGTGATTTTTACATCTTTCCAGGCTACCAGAAGATAATAGGATAGGAGAAGGATCAGAGTGGGCATGTCACACAAAGGATCAGATTCCAGTGAATGGATACCCATGTCTTCTTCTTCTTGCTATGAGAGGTCCTTGATGTCCTTGGTTTCCTAGTCTTTACAAGTGAAGCAAAGGCTAGCTCTTCCTTCCCACGGCCCAGGGAGCATTCAATAGGCCTGAACTAAAGCGCAGGATGGGCTCTGTAGGGGGACTCTCATCTTTAGCACCAGCCAAGGATGTGTTGTTAAAAAACTGTGCCTCCTGGTTCTCTGTAGGTTCCCAGATACCTAGCAGATTTTATTTCACTCAACTCTTGAACTAGTTCATTCCTTCCCTCCCTTTTTTCCTCCCTTTCCCCTTCTATCCTCTCCCTCTCTTTTTTGTCAGTCTTTGTTATTGAATACAGGGCCTGTCCCTGAGCTTTTTGCTCAAAGCTAGCTCTCTACTATTTTGAGATACAGTTCCACTACTGGTTTTCTTGCTAGGATTACATAACTGAGCCACTAATTCCATAATTCTTCCCTCCCTCCTTCTTTCTCCTCCTGCCCCCACTCCTTTTCTTTTTTCTTTCTCTTTCTTTCATTTTGTGTTTGTCCTAGGGACTGCACTGAGTACCTGGACACTGTTTTTGAGCTCTTCATTCAAGGCTAAAATTCTACCACTTGGGCCATAGTCCCACTTCTAGAGTCTTACAGTCTTTCCTGCCCATGCTGACTTTGAACCACAGTCCTCAGATCTCAGCCTCTTCACCAGCTAGGATTAAAGGTGTGAGTCACCAACACCTGGCTTAGTTGTCCTTCTCAAGAACTTTCATCTCAGGCAGAGCAGGAATTGCTGTACTGAAACACCAGCCAGACACTGTAATAAGGACAATATATGTCTCAACTGGCCTAGGATCAAACATTATTGAAACTAATTCATACTGAGGAAAACTAGGTAAGACAGGTTTACCCATAAGGGTGAAGAATCCATGCCTGATGCCAATGGTTCACATGTAGACTCCTAGATACTGAGAAGGCTGTGATCTAAGGACCATGATTCAAAGCCAGCCTGGGCATAAAAGTCTGTGAGACTCTTATCTTCAATGAAAAACTAACAACCACGAAATGGAGCTGTGGCTCAAGTGGTATAGTGTGCCAAACTTGAGAATAAAAGCTAAGGGACAGCACCCAGACTCAAAGTTCAAACCCTAGGATTGGTGTGTGCATGCACGCACGCACGTGCACATACACACACACACACACACACACACACACACACCACAGAATGCATGTAGCCTGTCTTTTGGGCCACAGGTTTTTTTTCCAATGAAAGGTACTGAGGCAGGGGATTGGATTTAGGGTCTGGTGTCACTGATTCTCCAGGAATTTTCTTCCTCTGTAATATGGAAATAAGGATAACTGAGGGATATGGTTGTTCGGAGCATTAGACGAGCTAATAATAAGTGGTATATGTGTGTTTGTGTGTGTGTGTGTGTGTGTGTGTGTGTGTGTGTGTGTGTGTGTGTGTGTGTGTGTCTGTGTCTGTGTCTGTGTCTGTGTCTGTGTGTGTGTGTACCATTCCTAGGGCTGTCCCTGAGCTTTTTTGCTCAAGGCAGGCACACTACCACTTGGGACACTGGTCCAATTCCAGATTTTTTGATGTTTAATTGGAGTGCTGGCATTGAACCACAACCATCAGGTTGCTAGCCTCCTGAGTAGCTAGGATTACACATATGAACCACTGGCTTCAAACTATAATAAGGTTTTCATGAAGGGGAGTTGGAGGTATTCTTCAGTTACTATTTCATGGTGACCTCCTCTGAGGCCCCCAAAATGCAACCAGATGGGGCTCTGCCTTCAAGGAACCAGGATGAGTCAAAACCAGCCAAGTAACGCTGCATTAACAAACAGCCCAGCAGTATTTCTACTCACAACATGAGTTTAAGTTGAGTCAGTAGGAGCTTCCTTTCTTCCTGTGAAGGACACTCTGCTCTGACAAACTTCTAAGATCACTGGCAAAGGAAATCAACTTAAGCTTCACTCTGATGTAGTTTCTACATATGTTGTAATCATGTGATTGTACCTAACCTTTTTTTGTTGTTGTTGTTGATTGTGGGGCTTGATCTCTGGGCCTGAGCGCTGTCCCTCAGCTCTTCAGCTCAAGGCGAGCGCTCTACCACTTGAGCTACAGTGCCACTTCCGGTTTTCTGTTGGTTTATTGGAGATAGGAGTCTCACGGTTTCTCCTGCCCGGGCTAGCTTTGAACCGCGATCCTCAGACCTCAGCCTCCTGAGTAGCTAGGATTACAGGCGTGAGCCACCAGCGCCGGCTAGATTGTACCTAACCTTGAAATGAACAGAAATGTTTAAGTCTATCATGTTGCATGTGTCCCATGGTGTAGGAAGGCAGGCGTGTATGTCAGCAACTACTCACAAGTGTTTTAGTCCCATAGAAGATAAGTTCCTTTATCATTTTTTAATATTTTTAACCTGGTAGTGCAGAGTGGGACTTGAACTCAGGGGCTGGACCCTGTCCCTTCGCTATTTTTACTCAAGGCTTGGATTTTACCACTTGAGCCACAGCTCGATTTCTGGTATTTTGGGCGGTTAATTGGTTAGCATTCTCACATATTTACCTGCTCAGGCTGGCTTGAACCATAATCCCCAGCTTCTAGCCTCCTGAGTAGCTAGTATTACAAATATCAGCCAACAGTGCCCAGCTGACACTTATAAGTCTTTTGTTTATTGGCCTAGGAAGGTGGCTCCATGATAGAGTGCTTGCTTCTCATGCATGAGAAGCATATCCATATCGTGGAGTTCCTTTCAATGTGTATACTATTTTAGATAAATATGAAGAGGCACTTAAACACCTTATCTTTTATGTAGGTAAGAGTTGTGTTTTTCTGGGATGAAAGTCTTTAACTTACCTTATGTAATGGTATGTGTGAGTCATCACCAAATGGTTTCTACATCTTTGTCATTCTCCTGAAATTTGCCTTGGGTTCTTAGCAATGTTCAATGATCAGGCCATGTCAACAGACACATTTGGCATTTGTCAAAAATGACAAATCCAAGGGAGGTACTGGTGGCTCACAGCTATAATTCAGTCATGAGGTTTGAGATGAGAGGATTGCACTTCCAAGCCAGCCTGGGTAAGCAAATCTGAGTCTCTTATCATTAATTAACAAGGAAAAAGAGAAAAACAAAACATGGAAGGAGCCCGGCACCAGTGGCTCATGCCTGTAATTCTAACTACTCAGGAGGCTGAGATCAAAGGACCACGGTACAAAGCCAGCCAGGGCAGGAAAATCCATGAAACTCTAATCTCCAATAAATCAGGAGAAAACCAGAAGTGGCACTGTGGATCAAGCAGTGAAGTGCTCGCTTTGAGCTGAAGAGCACAGGGACAGTGCCCAAGCTGAGAGTTCAAGCCCCATGCCCAACCAAAAAAACAGAAAACTGAAAAAACAAAACAAAAATATCCACAAAGAGAGATGTGGCTCACGAAAAAGAGCACCAATTGTGAGCAAAAACCAGCCAATCAATAATATGAGCTGGGTTTAAGGATTTAGCTCAGGGAGGAGCATTTCCCTGGCAAGTACAAGGTCCTGAGTTCCATCCTGCCTACTCAGGATGAAGAGATCTCAGAATCTTGTTTCTAAAGCATCCCTTGCAGGAAAGTCTGTACGACATTTTTTTTTTTGTTTTTTTTTTTTGGGGGGGGGGTCCGGTCGAGAGGCCTGAACTCTGGGTCTGGGCGCTGTCCCTCAGCTCTTCAGCTCAGGGCTAGCGCTCTACCACTTGAGCCACAGTGCCACTTCCGGCTTTTTTCCTTTTTTTTTGCTTATGTGGTGCTGAGGAATCAAACCCACGGCATCAGGCATGCAAGGCAAGCGCTCTACCACTGAGCCACCTTCCCAGCCCACTCTACAACTCTTAACTCCGATGAATCATCAAAATGCCAGAAGTAGAGCTGTGGATCACGTGGTAGAGCACTGGCCAAGAGTGAAAACTAAAAGACAGAACACAGGCCCTGAGTTTAAGACCAAAGATCTGAACACATACCTACACACACACAGACACACAGACACACACACAGACACACAGACACACACACACACACACACACACACACACACACACACACACACACACACACAAAGAAATATTGATAATTTAGTCCAAATGCACATAAACATATTCAGGTACATGAGTAAGTTTTAAAGAGGCAGAAACAAATATGATCACAGTTTGGAATATAAAAAAATGTCACGTGCCATCGGTTCATAGCAGGGAAGGAAGGCATGTGTCATTTCACCCTCAGGGAAATCCTCTAGGGGATATTTTGGGCAATCTCTCCACCAGGATATGTCTGTACTACTGGAGAGTCAAAGGTGGCAAGTTCCTCAAGAACCAGAAATTCACATTTCACCCCATCCAAGGGACCTACATTTCCAAGAGGATCTTTGCACTCACTCCCCAAGGAATCAACAATACCTAAAAAACAGATAGGATGGATAACAGTGAATTGGGAGAATGAGCGGGGAATCCTGGGGTCCCTGTGCAAATGGTTAAATGGGAAAGGGACTGACCTGAGTAGAGACACAAGGATAAGTAGGTGGAGGTGAGGCAGGGAAGCAGAGATGATGAGGGCACTAGTCCTACAGGAGGCATCACATCCTGGGACACAGGCATGTGCAGACAGGGTACTCCCCAGAAAGAGAATGCTGGATGAGGTCAGGGGACAGGAGAGGGCAACAGAAAGAACTGATTGTAAAGTATGAAAAGTAGAAACAAGGGTCCCATACTGGGGCACCAAGGGGCCTGGGTTCTATTTCTGACTCTACTGAGTGGACAAATCCCTATGCTCACAACCTCAATTGACCCCACCTGGGAGAAAAGTAGGAAGAAGCACAGACTGCTCAGGTGCTGCCACTGAGGACACCTACCAGATGAGGAGGAAGGAGAAGGAGTCACAGGTTTGGAGTAAACCCACACCAGGGTGGGAGACTGGGGTGCAACATTCTGTCTGCACCATACCTAGGCACTCAGCTGTCTGGCTCCCGGCCCCTCAGGGTTCCATCAGGCTGCAGCCTACAGTGCAGAGCCCACAGCCCCACATTGGGCAGGATGACCAGAGCCACCAGTAATGGAGCCACCGCCTGCACAAAACACTTCTCCTTCTGCTTCTTCAGAGCCAGTCAGCCCACAGTTCAAGCAGCCTTGCTCCAAGCCCTGGCATATCCAAATGGTGGTAGCAGCAACAACTCAGCAAAAGGGAGTTGCCCAGGCCCAACCCCAATGCATCCCCCCTTCACGTCTGCTGTTCATAGGCTAGCAAACCAGATGCTACCACTTAGTCACCACAGCAGGGGGTAGTCGCTGCCACCAATCCCAAAGTAGTCGTCAGACCCAATATTCCCCCTTCTACACTTGTTAGAGAATGACTCTATCTGTCGACCTTGGCCTTCTTCTGGAGAGTTCTAGTCTATTCAGGTGAGATCTGTGGATCTGATATCAGATATCCCCCTCCTCAACCAAAATGGTGCATCCTGCTACTCCATAGCTCCCTCACCTTCCCACCCAAGTGTGGTGAGAAAGAGCTAGAAATGAGTTGTTGAGCTATAAGTGGTACCTGCTTGGTGCTAGTGAGCATGTAAATTTTGGTAGTTGAAGTGTACGCCAGAGATCGATTCCTCCTCACAACCTCCTCTGAGGGTGTGAGCTATCCTGGGGGAGTCGAGCTTGTCAGGCTTTGCAGATACTGCTGGAGCCCTGGCATTGCTTTATGCTCAAGGCTAACACTTTATCATTTTGAGACACAGCTTTGCTTGTGGGGTTTTGTTGCTGGTGCTGCTGTTGCTGTTGTTGTTGTTGTTTGTAGATAATTGGAGATAAGAATCTCAGGGACTTTCCTGCCCAAGCTGGCTTCCAATCTTGATCCTCAGCTATCAGCCTTCTGAAGAGCTTGGATAAAAGCTGTGAGCCATTGGTGCCTGGTTAATCTCTTTTGTTAAATTTGATAATTTTTGCTTTCTTCTGATTTCATAGTCTATCAAAATATGTGTGGAATACCTTTTTCTGCATACTGTCACCGTGATCCTTGATTCTTTACTGGGGGCTGTCCGCAGAAGTGCCGTCAACCCTTATGAACTCTATGAGGGGACTCTATGGCAGCTGAGTGTCCAGGGCAAAGTTGGCAGAGGAGGCAGTGGCACCCGCGGGGATTTGGCAGAGTAAGGGAGGACACAGAAGAAAATGAGCACTGCTTATATGGGCAGCCTGAGTGGGCAGCCCCGGGAGTTGATGGTGTGGGTGCCCCTAGGCAGCTGAGGATGGCCTGGAGGCAGCGGTGCTTCTGCTGCAGCTCCGTGGCTTCCATCACTGCCATTGCCTCTGCAGAGCAGGTGCATTGGCTCTGCCTTGAGCCTGGGGTTATAGGGCAGCTGCTGGCCGGCCAGGACTTGCTTCCGGGCCTCTGGCTCATCCTGCGGCTGCCTGAAATTCATGTAGGCCTGGTGGAGGAGGTAGGGCATGAGCACAGTCACTGGCTGTCTCCCTGAGGCCCTTGACCTGGTGGAGAAACCAGTCCAGGGGTGCTCAGCTGCTGGAGCTCAGCTGGCAGTGTGGGACTCAGGCTGCTGATGAGCAGCATCTGGTGCTCACAGATGCTGAGCAGGGTCCATGGGCCAGTCCACAGGAGACGTCAGCAGGGGCGAGGCATGGGACAGTGGGCCAAGGCTCCTGGGTCCCTGAGGCTTCGCCATCCCAGTCTCTGCTGCTGCTGGCGCCTGAGCCCAAGGAGCACCCACTGCTAGTTGGAGGTTCACAGCATGTTAGCTACCCCTGCCGGCGCGGGGCTTCCCAATGACTCAAGCCTGAGATGGGTGCTGGGCACCAGAGGCCTCAGGTGCAGCCTGCCACCCTTTCAACTGCAGCACAATTGTGTACCACAACAAGCTGTACTGACTTGGCTCCACTCTGCAGCTTCGGTGCTGGAAAGGCTGTGCCCCACAGACCCTCATAGCAGCTGCATTGAAGCCCAGGAGGCAGTGTCCTTGGTGCCCCATCTTGGAAAAAGGACCCAGCGTGGTGGTGGCGGCTGGGCTGGAGTGGCCTTGAAAATGATTTAAGTACACTTTATTTGGGAGTTTACTGTCTTCTTAGTGTGTGTAAAGCATTAGTTTTGTTAGGTGACTAGTTGGACATGTCTACATTCTGACCAGGTTGGTCTAATTGAACATTTTTCATTAATTTACTTTATTGGTATTATAAAGAACATGTACAGAGGGATTACAATTAAATGAGTCAGGTAATAAATACATTTCTGTTTGTACAGTGTCTTCTGTTCCCTCACTCTTTCCCAGCACCTTCCTTCCATTAATTAAACATTTAGGGAATTCCCTGAAGGAAATATAGACTAATGTAAAATAAAATCATGTCAGTAGAGACTTAACCCAATCACATTTATTTTTTTGTAGAATAGACAAATCTATTTTCTGCAATGATGAAACAGCCATGAGGTATCCTTGGAGACTGGAGGGAAGTTGCTGAGCTACCTAACCTGGGCACTAAGGAGAAGATCAATTGGCCTGAAAGGATGCCTGAAAGAAGACAGAACTGCAGCTACGTGAGATGATCAAGCAGGTCCAAGCATTATAGAGGTGACATTAACTTACTTCTCTGCACACCATACTTAGTTTTATTTGCTGTATAAAAGAAAGGAAAGTTTAGAAAATTCATTATTGTGAATTTTCCAATGAAAAGGCAAGCCTTACGAACATTTATGTTTTGCTCATTAATAATACAGAATGGAAAAAGGTTCAATGTTGAGTATATAAATACTTTAAGTACTGTGAAGATATTCTTTGATGAGTCATGAAATTTGGTCCATGGAGCACAAATCTAACTTTTATTTTGAATTTTAATTTTTTGTGAACATACTGTACAGAGGGGTTACAATTACATGGGCAAGATAATGAGTACATTTCTTATCAAGCATTACAGCCTCCTCCTTTGTTTACCCTTCACATCCCTTCCCAGCCTCCCTCCGCCCGCCCACCCATTCCCCCCCTGCCCCTCCACACCAAAGTTGTAAAGTTTGTTTTTGACATGACAACTTGTACTTCTCATAGTTGCATATGGTCAAACTGTATCCTTAAACGACTCGTTTTTTCCCATCTCCTCCACAAATTATACCGACATCAAATACAGTGAAAGCAGAGGTTATACTGGGGGGGAGAGACATACAAAGCTACAAAGAAATAATCTTATAAATGCATTAGAAACAAATGCATTAAAGAAAATACATTTAAATACATATCTAAGGGTTCGTTTTCCTAACATCACATTATCTAACCTTTTCTGCTTGAAATACATATACTAGATATTGCAAACAAGGGAAACCATGGGACCTATGTTTCTTTGGGCCTGGCTTACTTCACTTAATATAATTTTTTCCAAGCCTTTCCATTTCCTAACAAATGGGGAAATGTCATTCTTTCTGATGGAAGCATAGAATTCCATTGTGTATATATACCACATTATCTTGATCCATTCATATACTGATGGGCATCTGGGTTGGTCCAATATCTTAGCTATCATAAATAATGCCGCAATAAACATAGTTGTGCTGGTAGCTTTAGTGTGGTCTTGTTTGTAAAGATTTGGGTAAAGGCCCAAAAGTGGGAATGGTGGGTCATAGGGGAGGTCTATGTGAATTCTTTTGAGGAACCTCCATACTACTTTCCAAAGTGGTTGAACAAGTTTACACTCCCACAAACAATGAAGTAAGGATCCCTTCTGTTCACATCTTCTACAGCATCTGTTGTTGTTAGAATGCATGATTATAGCCATTCTAAATGGCGTGAGGTGGTATCTCAATGTTGTTTTGATTTGCATTTCTTTTATGGCTAGGAACGTTGAGCATTTCTTCATGTGTCTATTGGCCATCCTTCTTTCTTCTTCAGAGAAGTTTCTCTTCAAGTCTTTAGCCCACTTATTTATTGGGCAGTTGTTTCTTTGAGGATTTGTTGTTGGGGGATTTAATTTTTTGAGTTCCACGTATATGTTAGATATGAGACCCTTGTCCATTGTATGGCTAGTAAAGATCTTCTCCCAATCTGTGGGCTTTCTATTGATCTTGCTAGCTATGTCGTTTGCCATGCAGAAGCTCTGCAACTTCATGCAATCCCATTTGTCCAACTTTTCTTTGTTGGTTGTGTTTCCAGGTCTCTAAACAGAAAATTTCGGACTGAGCCAAGGAGACCTAGGTTTTCTCATATTCCATAATGTAATGTTTTCAGAGTGTCTGCTTTGACTTCGAGGGCTTTGATCCATTTGGAGTTGATTCTGGTGCAGGGTGATATATAAGGATCTAGCTTTAGTTTTCTACATGTAGTTAACCAATTTTGCCAGCACCATTTACTGAAGAGGCTCTCTTTCCTCCATTCTATTGTTTTAGCTCCATTATCAAAGATTAAATGGCGATAGGTCTGTGGGTTCATTTCTGGGTTTTCAATTCTATTCCATTGGTCCTGGGGTCTGTTCTTGTCGCTACCGCCTCGACCAGCAAGGAAGACGCGCCACCGAACTCTTCTCTCTGCAGTTTATTCAGGGCCTTTGAGTAATCTTCTGACCCCCAACCCCGGGGAGAATTCCCCACAGCCTTAAGTACCCGCTGGGTAGCCAACCCTGATACGCCACGTGGGAACCACCAATAGGTTCAGTCGCGTGGAAGCAAGCCAGATTCTTTGCCTTAGCCATATAAGGAGTTGTTTACCACAGAGAGCACTCACCATCGGGAAGGCGGAGGGCGGAAGCCGGCGCCATCTTCCAGGTGCGGCCTCTCGTAGCTCTCTACAGTTCCCCATTTTTTGTTTAAAGAACACAGATAAGAACAGAGGTCTGATCCCTTTTGTGCAATGCAAGGACTGCATACAAGCCTTCTCCCAGAGGGTACCTTCTCTAGGGATGACTCAGCCTGTCCATTGATTCGTTTTTCACAAGGACAGGAAAAGGCGAATTGAACCCGTGTGCAATCAAACATGCTCTCCTCGAGGGCAAAACTCATGCCTCTCGACTGCAGTACTTTGGCTTTGCAATCTGTGTTCATTGTTTTAGGGTGGCAAGCCACGCTTGGGGGAACTGACCTGCTCCAATGACTGTAAAGGCTTGGATAATCATGGCTGCACTGCGACGCTGAGAACCTCTAATTTGGCAAATGCACCACAGACAAGGAGGCTAACACCAGAAGGCCTGTCAGGGCTCCTAAACCCGCCCATTCCTTAAGATGATTCATAGCAGCGGAGATCCATGAAGATAACCCCTCCACCAATCCGGCATCCACTCGGGTCGAGTTCACCATGACGATGGCAACCCTGAGCTGTTCCATCAGGCTGTTGAACTCCCCAGTTCAATTACTTAAAAGATAACTAGACAACTGTTTAGACAAATTTGCAGCGTTTTTTAAATAGGTTTTTTCCTGGGCCTGAACTCTGGGCCTGGGCACTGTCCCTCAGCTCTTCAGCTCAAGGCCAGCGCTCTACCACTTGAGCCACAGCACCACTTCTGGCTTTTTTCTTTTTGCTTATGTGGTGATGAGGAATCGAACCCAGCGCCTCATGCATGCAAGGCAAGTGCTCTACCACTGAGCCACCTTCCCAGCCCCGCTTCTTCTGGGTTAATTGCACCACAGCAGCAGCTAATCCAGCATTAGTTAGTGGTCCACCCAGCTCTCTGCACACTTTCATCCATGCTTCTATTCCCCTATTCCTATATGTGGTTATGGCGGCTCTGCATTCCTTAGTGCACTGCTCGTAAACAAGCTGTTTAATTAATGGCATGGCTGCGTCTGGGCACCAAAAATTCTGCCATCGTCCTCGACCATACGGGCAACAAAGTCCGAAAACGGCTCCATAGAGCCCTGCAGGATTTTGGTGAGATTGCCAGTCACCTCGCCTTTATTTGGTAAGGCCTTCCATGCCTTTATGCCAATTTTATTGATTTGTTCATAAACTTGAACCGGGTAGCCTATCTGCTGATTGGCGAATCTCCCTTGTCCAAGCAGCATATCTCTGTCCCAAGCTGGGTTTCCCCCAGCCTGATTGGCCGTAGCCTCTTCACTAGCAAATTCAATCAAAAAGGCCTTCCAATCTAAATACTGACCTGGGCTCAAGCAAGCTTGTGCGAGCCCACTCCAATCACCGGGTGTCATGCAATGTCTGTTTAGGGCCTCCACCTGGGCTACAGTAATGGAGGCTGTGATTCCGTATGTCCACACAGACTCAGCTAAAGATATTATAACCTTAAAATCTAAGGGTTCATGATACCGCTGTCCCTGTGGATCCTGAAATATTGGACAGGCTAGATGTAACTCGGTTCTGACCGCTTTCCACACGCCTGGGCTGAAAGAACAGCTGGGGCTGCCACTTCCGGAGTCCTCCGCATAGAGCGGAGGGGCCGAAGGTGTGGGGCGGTGCACGGAGGGCGTGCATTCGTCTTTATCTGGGTCCTCTCTCTCCTTCCCTTTCCTCCTCTTTCTTATCTTTGTTTTTTCTATTTGTTCTATGAGTGATTGTAGTTCCTCTGAGTATGTAGACTCAGAGGTCTCTAGTTCGGCAAAATCGGGGTATAACCCCCCTCTGCTCTCCTCCTTTTCTTTCTTTTTTTTTTTAAATTTTATTTTATTTTATTTGAGAACATACTGTACAGAGGGGCTACAATTACATGGGCAGGATAATGCATACATTTCTTACCAAGCATTGCAGCCTCCTCCTTTGTTTACCCTTTACCTCCCTTCCCAGCCTGCCCCTTCCCCCCACCCAATTATACCCCCCTCCCCCCCACACCGACATTGTAAACTGGTTTTGACATGACATTTTGTACTTCTCATTGTTGCAACAGGTCCACCTGAATCCTTAAACGACTTGTTTGTCCCCATCTCCTCCACATGTTATACTGACATCAAATATAGTGAAAGCGGGGGTTACACTGTGGGGGAGGGACATACAAAGCAACAAAGAAATAATCTTATCAATGCATTAGAAACACATGCATGAAAGAAACGAAAACATTAAAATACATATTTAAGGGTTAATTTTCCTAACATCACATTATCTGACCTTTTCCGCTTGACTCATACCTATACTAGATATTGCAAATAAGGGAAACCATGGGCTCTCCTCCTTTTCGCTGTCTGCCCTTTCCGATCTTTCTTCCTGCAGCATTTCTAGGGTGGCCTGACCATTCTCTAACACCTCACTGCAACGCTGGTCCTTGAGAAAGCCTCTTATCAGTTTCCATATTGGTCTCACTCCGCTCTTAAGCGTTCCTTGTTCAGAGGCAAAATCTAGGTCCCTCCCTAGTTTCTCCCAAGAGGCCACCGTGAGGCTTCCGGAGACATCGAACCACGGGGCAACGATGTCACATTCATTCAAAAATCTCTCTAAAGTACTCTTTTTTATTTTTAACTGTTTTGAGTGCAGTAGCTCATTGAGAGCCAAAAAAATTGGGTGCGAAGAAGAAGCGCCCATGTTTTAAACATTTAAAGCTGGTAAACAAACTTTTACTTTCACTTTTGGCTACTCTACTGACTAGCCCCGGGTTCTTGCTCTCTCTTTATCTACAGAGAAGAGGAAAAATCCCCCCACTCTTGTCCCAGATTCCCCCTTTACCTGGGAACATACCCCCGCTCTTGTCGCGGATTCCCCCTTTTACCTGGGAACTTACCGGTGCACCACCCTGACCACAGAGAGTTCTGAGTCCTCGTTGGGGTTATGGCTGAGTTCCCTGTATGGGCCACCACGTGTCACTACCGCCTCGACCAGCAAGGAAGACGCGACACCGAACTCTTCTCTCTGCAGTTTATTCAGGACCTTTGGTAATCTTCTGACCCCCAACTCCGGGGAGAATTCCCCACAGCCTTAAGTACCTGCTGGGTAGCCAACCCTGATATGCCACGTGGGAACCACCAACAGGTTCAGGTGCGCGGAAGCAAGCCAGATTCTTTGCCTTAGCCATATCAGGAGTTGTTTACCACAGAGAGCACTCGCCATCAGGAAGGCGGAGGGCGGAAGCCGGCGCCATCTTCCAGGTGCGGCCTCTCGCAGCTCTCTACATGTTCTAATGCCAGTACCAAGCTGTTTTGATTACTATGGCTTTATAGTAGAGTTTGAAATTTGATATTGATATTCCTCCAGCAGTGTTCTTTCTGTTGAGGAGAGTTTTTGCTATTCTGGTCTTTTGTTGTTCCATATGAATTTCTGGATTGCCTCTTCCATTTCCTTGAAGAATGAGGTTGGAATTTTTATAGGTATTGCGTTGAATTTGTAGATAGCCTTGGGAAGTATTGCCATTTTCATGATGTTAATCTTTACAATCCAGGAGCTTTGGAAGTTTTGCCATTTTCTAAGTTCTCTTTTGATTTCCCTTTTCATGAATTTAAAGTGTTCATCATAGAGGTCCTTCACTTCTTTGGTTAAGTTAATTCAAAGGTATTTTATTTTTTGAGGGGTATTTCAGATGGAGTTACTTTCCTAGTTGCGGCAACACTTTTCTCATTGTTGGCATACAGACAATTCATTGATTTTGGGGGTTGAATTTTATACCCTGCTACTTTGCCAAAGTTTTGAATCAGCTTGGATAATTTGGGAGTGGATTCTATGGGATTCTTTAAATACAAGATCATGTAATCTGCAAAGAGGGAGTGATTTATTTCTTCTTTCCCTATTTGGATCCCCTTTATGTCTGCATCTTGTCTTATTGCTGTAGCTAGGCATTCTAATACTAGATTGACGTGAAGAGGAGAGAGTGGACATCCTTGTCTTGTTCCTGAGTTCAGAGGAAATGGCTTTAGTTTTTCACCATTAAGTATAATGCTGGCTGTAGGTTTGTCAGATACAGCCTTTATTGTATTGAGGAATGTTCCATGGATTCCTAATTTTTCCAAAACCTTCATCATAAAGGGGTGTTGGATCTTGTCGAATGCTTTTTCTGCATCTATTGAGATACCCATGTGGTTCTTATTCTTGCTGCTGTTGATGTGATGAATAATATTAATTGATTTGCGTATATTGAACCAGCTTTGCATCCCTGAAATGAATCCTGTTTGATCATGGTGTATGATTTTTTGGATGAATTGTTGAAGTCGATTGGCCAAAATTTTGTTGAGAAGTTTTGCATCAATGTTCATCAAAGAAATGGGTCTATAGATCTCTTTCTTTGATGAGTCCCTGCCTGGTTTTGGGATGAGGGATATGATGGCTTCATAGAATGTGTTCGGTAGTGAGCTTTCTATTTCAATTTCATTGATGAGTTGGAGGAGTATTGGTGTAAGCTCAGCTTTGAAGGCCTTGTAAAATTCTGCTGTAAAACCATCTGTTCCTGGACTTTTCTTAGCTGGGAGGTCTCTTAATGCTGTTTCTATTTCAATGCTTGATATGGGCCTGTTAAGATGGTTTAACTCATCTTGGTTTAGTTTTGGCATGTCAATATTTGCTAGGAAAAGGTCCATTTCTGTCAAGCTCTCAAACTTATTAGCATAAAGTTTTGAGAAGTATTCCCTCATAATGTTCTGAGTCTTGGTTGTTTCCGTGGTGATGTTTCCAATCTCATCTCTGAGTGTGTTCTCTTCTTTTACTGATAAGATTTGCTAAGGGTCTGTCAATTTTGTTGAGTTTTTCGAAGAACCAACTCTTTTTTTTTGTTGATTCTTTCTATAGTTTTTTTTGATTCTAATGCATTTAATTGTGATTTAATTTTAATTATTTCTTTCCATCTACTGGATTGTGCTTTATGTTGCTGCTCTTTTTCAAGGAGGTTCAGATGTCTCATTAAATTTTTGGTTTCATATCTCTCCAATTTGTTGATGTAGGAGCTCAGAGCTATAAACTTGCCTCTCAGTACTGCCTTTGCTGTGTCCCAGAGGAGCTGGTAATTTGTGTGTTCACTTTTGTTGAATAGCATGGACATTTGAATTTCCTTTCTAATCTCTTCCATGACCCACTCATGATTCAGCATTGTGTTGTCCAGCCTCCATATGATACCGGACTTTCTTTGTTGGTTTTTGGTTTTGAGTTCTAATTTTATTCCCTTGTGGTCAGAGAGAATGCAAGGTATAACTTCAATGTTTATGAACTTAGACAATTTGCTTTGTGGCCTAAAATGTGGTCTATTTTAGAAAATATTCCATGTGCTGCTGAGAAAAACGTGTATTCTGATGCTGCTGGGTGAAATGTTCGGTAGATGTCTGTTAAGTCTAGTTCATCTCTGCAGCTGTTTTGATCTGCGGTCTCTCTGTTGAGTTTTTGCCGAGTTGATCTGTCTAGTGGGGTGAATGGTGTGTTAAAATCCCCAACAATTAATGTCTTTGGATCTATATGGGATTTGAGGGAAAGTAGTGTTTCTTTGATAAATTTGGGTGCTCCATTGTTTGTGGAATAGATATTTAGAATTGTAATATCCTCCTGAAGGAGAGATCCTTTAATTAGTATGTAGCGACCTTCTTTATCTCTTCTCATGAGTTTTAATTTGAAGTCTATTTTATCTGATTAGGATTGCAACTCCTGTCTGTTTATGAGAGCCGTTTGCTTTGTAGATTTTGTTCCAGCTTTTAACATTGAAAATGTGTTTGTTTTTACGGGCAAGATGTGACTCCTGAAGGCAGCAGATAGAAGGGTCTTGTTTTTTAAACCAACTAGACAGTCTATGTCGCTTAATTGGAGAGTTCAGTCCGTTATCGTTAAGAGATAGGACTGAGAGGTATTTGGGAGTTCCTGCCATGTTATCCACCTTCTTGGGGGCTGCAAAAACTCGGTTCTTCCTATGGTTCTTGGCTTCTCAGTTTGGGTGCGGTTTCTTGGCCTTTATTGTGGTTTTGTTGGTTTTCTATGTGTAGGACTTCTTTAAGAATCTTTTGTAGGGCTGGTTTGGTGGAGATGTATTGTTTCAATTTTTCTTTGCTATGGAAGGTTTTTATTTGGCCTTCAGTTATGAAGGAGAGTTTAGCTGGTTACAGTATTCTTGGTTGATAGTTGTTTGTTTTTAGGCATGGCATACGTCATTCCAGGCTCTTCTTGCTTTGATTGTCTATCCTGAGAATTCTGAGGTGATTCTAATTGGTTTCCCTTTGTAGGTGATTAACCTTTTCTCCCTGACAGCTTTAAGGATCTTTTCCTCTTTCTGAGTTGATTCTGTGTGGATTATAATGTGATGGTGGGATGTCCTATTGTGGTCTGTCCTATTTGGGGTTCTAAATGCTTCTTGTATCTGAATAGGCCTATCTTTTTGTATGTTTGAGAAGTTCTCTGCTAGGATCCTGTTAAAGAAATTCCCTAGACCATTAACTTCTGTTTCTACGTTCTCCTCTACACCCATTATCCTTAGATTAGGCTTTCTGATGGTGTCTTCCTAGTGTTGGATAGATCTATCATATTTCTTGGACTTGTCTTGGATGGTTGCATGTTCTTTCTCTATAATATCTAGGTATCTTCAATCCCCGAGATTTGATCTTCTGCATGGTCTAACCTGCTGTCAAGACTTTCTACTTTGTTTTTTATTTCTTTTCCTTCTAGTTGGTCAGCTTTTATCGCTTCAAATTCTTTGTTGAATTTTGTTTTAGATCTTATATGAACTTCTTTACTTCCTTAATTTGGTGTTCAGTATTTGTTCTCAAATCACTTAGTTGATTGGTTATGGTTTCCTTGGACTCCCATTCCTTCTGTTGGGTTCCATTCAGCATTCATTTTGTGGTCTCCCTAATTTCCTTCAGCTCTTTCTTAATGGATCCCATGAATGCCTTTAGTGATCTTTGTGTATTCTCATCCTGGTCTCTCAACTCCTGTTTTACTCTTTGGTTAGCTTCCTCCCGTTCATGCCATTCTTGTAGTTCTCTTTGAGTGTTCTCAGCCTGTTCATGCCATTCCTGCTTTTCTCTTTAAGTATTCTCAAGCTGCTCATGCAAATCCTGTATCAGTTTTTGAGTAGCTTCCTCACTCTCATGATATTCCTGTATAAACCTTTGGATTGCCTCCTCTCTCTCCCTCTCACACTCATAGAGTCCTTTGTAGGTTTTCAATCTTTTTCTGCATTGACCTATTGTTTGCATCCTCTCTCTCCCTATCACACTCATACAGAACCTTTTTTAGGTTTTCAATCTTTTCTCGCATTGACCTTTTGTTTGCCTCCTCTCTCTCCCTATCATGCTCATACAGAGTTCTTTGTATGTTCTCAATCTTTTCATTTATCATGTTTGCCAGCAGTTTTTGTAGAGCTATTTGGGAACTCTCCTCTGGATTATTCATTATCTGTTCTGTCCCCTGATTATCATGAGTGGGTGTGGAAATACCCGAACTTGCCATTTTTCTTGTGGTTTTCCGGCTTACTCTGCCCATTTGGGATGAAAGTAACACCAGTTTTGTGCTAGAACAGTAACTCAAGGCAAGCATCAACCAAAGTCTGAATTTGAACAGTCAATAGTCTGCAGATACAATCTAGTTCAACAGGTACCTCTATTCAACATCAAACAACTATATATTAATGGGCTATGAACCGCAAAGAAGAATTTGGTAAACCAGAAATTATTAGGGCTAGGGAGAGATGTTGTTACAAAATAGGAATAGAGTGATGTGGGAAGCTATAGGGAGAGTTAACTTAACTAAGTCCTAGTCTCAAAGCTGGAAATTGATTGGATAGGATGAAAGTAGAGAGAGAGAAAACAAGAAGAAAGAGAAAGAATAAAAAAGACCAGAAAAAATAGAAAAATAAAAATGAATAATATGCAGAATCGAGAACAAATTATTCAAAGAACGTGAATATAATGAGAGCAGGGGAGGGATATAAAGGAGATGTGAAATCTTAAAAAAATACTTAAAATATTATATAGGTATAAAGAGGTAGTACTGCTTTTAAGGAATTTAAGTCTCAGAAGTTTTGAATTGAGTAATAAATTTGTGGATTAAGTGTGTACACAATGAGGGGTAGCTTCTAATAATCAATTACGGGTTTATCTGAGGATGGGCAGAACAACAATTAAGTCCCATAAAGAAGAACAAAAGAGAGGAAAAGGTGAGAAGGATGAGGACGAAAGAAAAAAAAAGATCAGAAGTTCAGTGAAGCTAAGCAAAAAACAAAAAGAATTAAAAAAAAAAAGAAAAAAAAAGAAAGAAAAACGCACACACGCATGTATCCCAAAAATAAAGATTATAAGGGGGAAAAAATACTAGAAAAAAAATTTTTTCATAAAGAGGTAAAAATTAAAAATTAAAAAGTTTTAGAAAAGAAAAAAATTTTTGTAAAAGTATTAAAAAAAAGAAGAGGAAAAGAAAAGTTATTTGATTTTTTTGGAAGGGTTGGGGAAAAATCCTGTATCTCCCTTGTGTTTGTAATCAGCCTCTGGTTGGAATCTCTGGTCTGCTTGTGGTCCTGTGGCTTGGTTGGTTTCTTAAGTCAGTTTTTTTGGACAGGCAGAAAAATGCTCTGCTTAACCCAGGATTTTGCGATCCTCCTCCCAGGTTAGTTCAATGGTAGGGAAATCTGCTTTGATTATCACAAAAGAGGGAGATGGCTTTTTCCTCAAGTTTGGAGATGCTGTGATGAGGCTAGGTTCTGGGTTGAGTTGAGCCCAGCCTGGAGCCACTCTCGCGGTTTCTTTTTACTGATGTCGAGGCTGCTAAAGGGAGGGGCAGCCTCTGGCTCTTATTACCCAGTGAAGAAAGCCACTACTAGGGCTGGTGCCTGAACTGAGTGACTTTTCCCTGAGTGGAGCTGAGTCTGGCAGGTCACACTGCCATTAAGTTCTTGTGACCTGCTAAATGACGCTAGTTTTATTCCAAGGCCTGAGTTGGAGCTAGCAGCTCTGCTGAGCTTTATCAGTATACAAGATGGGGGGGGGGGTGACCTTCCCTCTTCTGCTCCCTGAGAAGGAGTGAGGATGTTAGGCTTCTACTCAAGCCGAGTCTTGGTTCCTGGGTTGTCTCTGGTCTGCGAACTGCAGCATGAAGATGTCTGCTCCTTGTCGGTTCTTGCTGGTGTTGAGTAAAATCCGCTCGCCTGCCGCATCTGGCTCTTTCGTCCCAGCCTCTCTCTGTTTCAGGTATGGAGGTACTGCCACTGCCGCCGCTGCCGCCGCTGCTGCCGCAGTGGCAGCTGCTTTCAAGACCTCCGATCTGTCTCCTTGCCTGGATTTTCCCTCTCTGGCCTAACTCTCTGTCCTCTGATGGCACACTTGGTATGATTCTCTGGCTTAGGACTGTTCACTGGAACTCTAAAACTGTTTTCTATGTGAGAGCTTGTTTTGCCTCCAGCTTCTCCTCCACCATCTTTCCGGAACTCCCAAATCTAACTTTATATGTTTTACAGTCCTGGGATATAATACATGAAGTGAAGCTGAAATTTTCTGCTATCATTAGAAAAGATACCTTTCCACACAGTGAAATCCTCCATGATTTAACACTCATTAAGAAGTAAAATGTTTTATTCTGTGTCATTAGTAGAAAAATGATTGTTTTTTTGGCTCAAAGTGGCAAATTTTTCTCAATGATTATGAACTATTTTGAACCTAATAAAGCGGTTTTGAATTTGAGTTCTTTTTTTTTCCTGCCAGTTCTTCTGGGACATGAACTAAGTGACTGGGTGCTGCCCTGTAGCTTTGGACCTCTTGGCTAGCATTCTACGGCTTGAGTCACAGCTACAGTTTTTTTTTTTGCCAGTTGCTTTTTACTGGTTGAGATAAGAGACTCATGGAGTTTTTTGCACCATCTGGCGTCAAACCATAATCCTCCAATGTCAGCCTCTTGAGTGGCTTGGATTACAAGTATAAGTGAAGTCTAATTATCACAAGAAACTGCATTTATTTTTTGTGCTGGTCCTAGGGCATTAATCAAGGCCTAAATACTGTCCCAGATTTGTTTTTAATTTTAACTAAGACTATTACCTGATGAGTTTAGCACATAAGAACAAATATACTCATGAAGGTGAGATATAAAGACCTCTGATTGAGCCCTGCTTGGCCTAGAAAATGAATGGGACACTTCTCTCCCGAAAAGAGATGGAAGTGGTTCTGTACTTCAAGGGGTAGATCAACAGCCTTGAGAGAAGAAGCAAAAGCATCTTGCCAATTCACAGTGTTCAAGTCTAAGTATTGTTATATGTACACCAGAGTGTGTGTATAACACACATACACACACACAGACACACACAGACACACACACACACACACACACACACACACACACACAAAGAAAAAAGAAAAGGAAAAAAAACCCTAATAAGGTAATTAAGACACCTAATGTGATAAAGAGGAGAGAGCTTGAGGATTAATTTTTGTATTATTAGATTATTAAGCCACAATCTACAGGTGATTTAAAGTATACATATATAGCTAGGACACCAGAGTTTCATTCTTGTTAATGTGTGTTTGTATGCATGTGTGAGCTCATATACCCCGTACTAGTGCTTGAATTCAAGCCCTTATTCACTTCATTAGCTTTTTCTCTCAAGGATGATGCTTCCCCACTAAAGCTACATCTCCAATCTGGCATGCCTGTAACTCTAGCTACTTAAGAGTCTGAGACATGGGAGATTGTAGTTTCAAGCTCCATAAAGTAGAAAAGTCTGTAAGATTCTATCTCCAATTAAACAGAAAAAATAATGAGTCCAGAGGCCTGTCTCAGTAATTTTTCTGAGGTAACCTTTAGTCAGTCCTTCCTTACATTTCTCAGTGCTTATGTAACATACGGAGTCATATAGCTACAAAATATACTCAACCTTTAGACACATATGAGCATGCATATATTTTCATAATATGTACATCAAGAGAAAATATACATGTTTTTGTTTCTATGATCAGTCCACACATCTCCTAGAAGGTGGTGAGTTCATCTTGCACCCATTGCTGTGCATATGGTATTACTCTAGAAAGACGAAATAGTAGAAAGAGGCAGCATATGTACCACATAATTATCAGAATATCTTTCTTGTTGTAGGACTCTAGGTGTGCACACATGCACTGTGTACATATATTAAACTCATTTACTTGCACTGTTTGACAAGTGTTAGACAGCTGGCCCTGTTTTTAGCAGTTACTTTGAACGAATATCATGGGTTCCCTAAGTTGTGTTAGAATGCAGTGCTAGACTCTGAAAACATTAAGGATGGAATAGGAGAAACCCTAGGTCACCTTGGCATAAGCTGAAATTTTCTTTTCATTTTTTTTCACTTTGACAGATTTATTCATTTTAAATTTGTTTTAAAAGCATTCACGTTAATTCTTTGAATATAAGCTATTCAGTTTTATTATTTTATTGTGAACATATTGTACAGAGGGGTTACAATTATATGGGCAAGAAAATGAGTACATTTCTCATCAAGCATTGCAGCCTCCTCCTTTGTTTACCCTTCACATCCCTTCCCTGCTTCCCCCGTCCCTCCCACGCAATCGTTCCCCCCCCAGCAAAGTTGTAAAGCTCGTTTTCTATATGACAACTTGTACTTATTGTTGCAACGGATCCACCTGTATCCTTAAATGACTTGTTTTTCCCCTTCTCCTCCACAAATTATACCATCATCAAATATAGTGAAAGCAGGGGTTATACTGTGGGGGAGGGACATACAAAGCACCAAAGAAATAATCTTATAAATGCATTAGAAACAAATGCATGAAAGAAAAAAACATTTAATTACATATCTAAGGGTTCATTTTCCTAACATCACATTATCTGAACCTTTTCTGCTTGACTAATACATATACTAAATATTGCAAATGAGGAAAACCATGGGACCTATATTTCTTTGGGTTTGGCTTACTTCACTTAATATAATTTTTTCCAAGCCTTTCCATTTCCTAACAAACGGGGCAATGTTATTCTTTCTGATGGAGGCAGAGAATTCCATTGTGTATATATACCACATTATCTTGATCCATTCATTTACTGAGAGGCATCTGGGTTGGTTCCATATCTTAGCTATGGTAAATAATGCTGCAATAAACATAGTTGTGCTGGTAGCTTTAGTGTGGTCTTGTTTGTAAATATTTGGGTAAAGGCCCAAAAGTGGGATTGCTGGGTCATAGGGGAGTTCTATGTGAAGTCTTTTGAGGAACCTCCATACTGCTTTCCAAAGTGAACAAGTTTACACTCCCACCAACAATGAAGTAAGGTTCCCTTCTGTCCACATCCCCTCCAGCATCTCCGAAAGTTTCTTAATAAAGACCCAGAAACACAACAAAGCAAAGAAAGGCTGGACAAATGGGATTGCATGAAATTGCAGAGCTTCTGCATGGCAAAGGACATAGCTAGAAAGAGCAAGATAAAGCCCACGGATTGGGAGAATATCTTCACTAGCTGTACAACGGACAATGGTCTCATATCTAAAATATATCTTGAACTCAAAAAAATTAAATATCACAACAAGAAATCTTCAAAGAAACAACTGCCCAATAAACAAGTGGGATAAAGACTTAAACAGAAACTTCTCTGAAGAGGATAGAAGGATGGCCAATAGACACATGAAGAAATGCTCAACCTCCCTAGCCATAAAAGAAATGCAAATCCAAACAACATTGAGATACCACCTCACTCCAGTTAGAATGGCTAAAACCAAGAACTTTAATAACAACAGATGCTGGAGTAGATGTCGACAGAAGGGAACCTTACTACATTGTTGGTGGGAGTGTAAACTTGTTCAACCACTTTGGAAAGCAGTATGGGGGTTCCGCCACATAGAGCTCCCCTATTTCCCAGCAATCCCACTTTTGGGCATTTACCCAAATGCTGACACACAAGACCACACTAAAGCTACCAGCACGACTATGTTTATTGCAGCATTATTTACTATGGGTAAGATATGCAACCAACCCAGCTGCCTGTCAGTAGATGAGTGGATCAAGAAAATGTGGTATATATACACAGTGGAATTTTCTGTCTCCGTTAGAAAGAATGGCATTGCCGCATTTGTTAGGAAATGGAAAGGCTTGGACAAATTATATTAAGTGAAGTAAGCCAAGCCCAAAGGAACATAGGTCCCATGGTTTCCATTCTTTGCAATATCTATTATATGACTGAGTCAAGCAGAAAAGTTCAGATAAGGTGATGTTAGGGAAATGAACCCTAAGATATGTATTCAAATGTTTTTTTTTCTTTTTCATGTGATTGTTTCTAATACATTTATAAGATTATTTCTTTGTTGCTTTATATGTCCTTCCCCCACAGTATAAACCCTGCTTTCACTGTATTTCATGTCGGTATATTTTGTGGAGGGGAAGGGGAAAAACAAATCGTTTTAATAGGGATACAGGTGGACCCATTGCAGCAATGAGATGTACAAGTCATTATGTCGAAAACGAAACTTACAAATTTGGTGGGCGGGAGGTGGCGGGGAGGATTGGGTGGGGGGCATGGGGAAGGATGGGAAAGGATGTGAAGGGGAAACAAAGGAGGAGGCTACAATGCTTGATAAGAAATGTACTCATTATCACACACATAAAAAAAAGAATGCAGTGTTAGAATGCCTCTCATACATACCTACATACCTGGAAGAACTAGTACTTACTTCTTGATTGTGAATGGGACTTTTTTTGCCCGTTGTGGGGATTGAACTCACATTTGAGCACTGTCCCTTAATTTCTTTTTTTTTTTTTTTTTTTGCTCAAGTTTAGTGTTCTACCGCTTTTGCCGCCTTTTCTGTTTAGGTGGTACTGATGAATCAAACCCAGGGCTTCATGCATGCTAGGCAAGCATTCTACCACTAAGCTAAAATTCCAGCTGAGAAGGGGATCTTGATAATTGTTCCCTATGCAACCTTGAACTCTGCTTTCCAAGTAACTATTTTATATGTTTGAGACACTACACTAATTTTAATTTTTAAATTTTTATATATTTCATTTTCCCCCTTTTTATTGGTAGTTCTGTGCCTAAAAGTGGTTCATCCCATGTATAAGAACTGTGTTTAAGGGAAAATTGGTTTCAAGAATTATTCTGGGGTATTTTTGTTTCTGTTTTGTGCTGTAATGAAAGATTTATTCCTGGATGGTAGAAATCTCTCATGGTGGGTAGTGAGTAAGCTGTGGAGCATTGATGGGGTGATGTGTGTTACTTGTTTTGTCCTTTTAGATTTTCATTTAGATGTGTTATTCCTCAAAGTAATTCCTTTACTATAGCAAGATTGTCCTTTTATTTTTGAGACATATTTTAGCCCAGGCTGATCTTGAACCCATGATGTTCTAGTTCAACTTCTTGAGTGGTAGGATTCCAAATGAGTAGCATCACACATAGCATGGATGCTCTGTAATTAGTACACACTTCTACTCAACTGCCAGTAGTTTGATGCCATGCCCAGTGTTTACAAAGTATTGTTCTATATTGGAAGATATCTGTAGAAAAAATATCCTGCTCTAGATAAGTGAGTTATTTAGAAGCGCAGTGAGATGCATAGTAAACTAATTACACCATTTTCCAGGGCAGGACAAGAAGACTGTTAGGAAGTACACAGGTAAAGAATAGTGTGAAATATTATCTTGGGCTTTGAGTACAGTGATACAGAAGAGGACTTATACAGGTAGAGTCCTGTGAGGATTCTGGAAGTGGAACAGGTGTTTTCTAGGTAGATCAAATGTGAGGATGTCCAAGAGGAGGGACCAGAATTTTCTGAACCTTGGGGGGCATAGCAGAAGAGTACTGGATGGATAGAAGCAGAGTGGAAAACAGAATACTCTTTGGGTGTTTGTATGTGTACTAATTTGTTGATGGCACAAAGCCTTAACCCCTGCCAGCAGCAGAGGAAGCTGCCCAGCTCAATCCCATGTGTGTGCTGGAGTGTGTGAGGCTACTGAGGGAGGAAGATGTGGAAACTCAGTCCACACTTGAGCCTGGGTCATTCTATAAATTCACTGTGGAAGAGTGTACCTAGATTTGTCACATATGAAATTAAACTTGTTAGGGAAGAACTGAACTGACAGCCCTTTTAATAATACTTATGTTGTGCATAGGTTCTTGTAGGTTTTTCCTGGGCAACAGCCCAGAAAACTAGCTCTGCTAGTTATGCCTCCCATATAAACTGGAATGACAGATTCATGCCATTACACCTAGCCAATACTGATTGAGATGGTTACTTGGTTAAAAAGTATTTCCTTGAATGGTCTTGCACCATAATACTCTCATTGTGTCTTTACAATACCACTAAAGAAAAGTTTAATGAATGTCTCCTTGTCCTCAAGTTAATCATGATTCTACCAAGGATTTGCGTTCTCAAAGCAGGATGACACCTCATAGAGAGAAGTGTTATGTCAGGACAAAAGTACCACCAATGACTAATCAGCAGGCAGTTAGAAAGAATATGAGCCTGGCTCTCTTGGCTGGGAGATCTTGTTCTTTGTAACAGAATTAGGCTTTACTTTTCTTTTTTTAAGGTCCGTTAGCAAAAGATCAATACAAAAATAAATAATTTGCATTGAGCCTCCTATATAGAAGATTCTAATGACAATATCTCCTCATGGGTTTTGAGAACCCAGTCTTTGATGTGACAAGCTTGGTGGGCTTGGAGAATTGTTTTCTGTACTTACAAAAGCAGAATCTGTTTCCCATGTTCCCTTGTAAGACTGTTACACTTGTATGTGATTTTAGAAGACAAAAATATGTTTGAAATACTAACTTTCGCAGCCAGTTGATTTACCAGTTTCTATTTTGGCTTCTTTTTTCAATGTTATGATAATTTCTTAGTAAGCAAGTGTATAACAATGGTACCCAAGGAACTTGAAATACAATAATAATTTTCCACTCCCTACTTTATAATTGTATTCTTTCACTATCTTATATTCAATCAACAATTATCTGATAGCCTTCAATGGCTTTGTCAAAGACCCCAGTACCTTAATCTTTGCCAAGTCTGTGTCAGCTCCATTCTTCATGTTACCTGACTTTGCTGTGGCAGGTGGCTCCCAGTTATCTCATCTTCTTTCCCTGCTCAAACTTTTTGGCTATTTCTTCCCTTATCACCCCAGATTCTTTGTCCTGGTTAAGAGGTCTTCTGGCACATTTGGACATGTTGGAGGCTTCCTTGATTTCTCACTTCCCTCCATCTGCACTCACACCAGCAATCTTTCTGGCCACGTGGCATTAAATGATAATTGCAGGTTGCCAGATTCCCATTGTGTATTCCCTGCCAGGTCTTTCCCTTCTAATTCACACCATACATTAAGATGGGTGAAATGTTTTCATTTGCAAGTAAATGGATAGAAATGGAGACTATCAGGCTGAGTGAAGTAAACAGGTTAAGAAGGATAAAGGTCACATGTTTTCTATAATATGTAAATGCACAATCTAAAATATAAGCATGTGTAAACACATAGAGAATCATATATAAATACATGTATAGAATCTGTCTGTACGTTTAGGAATTTTTAAGAGGATTAGTAGGATTGGGGAAGGATAAATAAATTTATTTGTCATCTGTGCATGGCAATGTTGACAAAAGGAAACTCACCGAAATCTATTGAATATTGATGAGTAGGCTAGTTGGGGAAAGGGAGACTGAGGTCATCAATATCATTAAGATTACTCAATAAGAGTTTGTAAACTTTTATGGTGAAATCTCTTAAATACTATTTTCATGCAATTTAAATAAAATGAGAGATAGGAATGCAAAACAGCTACTATCATAGGTGCGTGTTTTAATGGAAGTGAGAAGGACAAACAGAATACAAAAGTAGGCAAACATGTTCAAAATATATAGTTTTTAAATAGGTGTGAAAAATAAACAACACGGCATGTTGACATTGACTTGAGAAAGGCTGAAGATGTGTGGGAGTGATGGAGAGATGAGTCTCATAAAGATACATTGTTTGAATATACAAAAATGTCATAATCAAATCCCTTGGAAAAAGTGAGAAAAAATTACTACAGATATATGTGCTATTTTTCTTATCTCATACGCTAGTAAGTCTTTTTTAATTTTTAAAGTAACAGACTTTAGTTGTATATAACTGTCATAATTGAAATCTAGGGTTTAAATTATTCTCCCCACTCTATCTGCACAATCATATATGCCGTTCCCAAAAGAATACCATTGCCAGATATATATTGCCAGAACCTTTCCCATGCATATACAAACATCAAGTGTCCATGAGTATAACATACTCACATAAGATTTTACCGATTATATCATATATAGGTTTCTTCTCACTTGACCGAGCAACCTGCGGTGTTCACTATATATGAAACATTGTACTTAATTAATCAGCCTGTACATGATCAGTGGAAATTTCAATGGTTTTAAATTATTTTAGACACATCTCATTACTGCTAATGTCTTTCCACTAGTGAAGTGTAAGAATATCATTAGAGCATAAGGAAAGTGGCTATAGTTTCCCATTCCCTACCCTTCCCCACCATTCTAATTTGTGATAGAGACTGCCAAAGAAGTATGGCTATAAATTCTTTTTAAAAATGTAGGACATTCTGCCAAGGAAATAGTCCCCTTTAAGAAAATGTGAAATTCAGTGGGACTTAACATTTGTGAACATTAAATGTTGACACATGACTGAGTTTTCTAATACATAATTAACTTTGTGTGTGTGTGTGTGTGTGTGTGTGTGTGTGTGTGTGTGTGTGTGTGTGTGTGTGTGTGTGTGTGTGTGTGTGTGTGTTTTCTGAACCTGAGAGTGAATTCAGAGCCTGAGTGCTGTCCTGGAGACTTTGTACTTGAACCACAGCTCCATTTCCTATTTGTGGTGTTTCATTTGAGATTAGTGTCTCAGAGACTTTCCTGCTTGTTCTGACATGGATCCTCACAACTCAGGCTCCTGAGTAATTAGGATTACAAGCTTGAGCCACAGATGGCTGGTCATTATAATCCTCTGGTTCTCAGAATGACACTTCTCTATTTTTTGCTGTTAAAACTGGCAGTTGGCACTTCATTGGCCTGGTTAGGGTAGGAGCATCTTCAGGGATTGTGGTCGCGGCCTTAGAATTGAATGTAAGTAATACCTTCCCCAGTAGCTAACATCCGTTCTCATCACTGTCTAAATAAAATTTATAAATTGAGAAATTGGCTTTCAAACTTGAATTTCTATTAGACATATGGTCTTATTATTAGACAAATAATGGACTCCATTATATTTTCATGTTTTTATACTACATATTTTGATAATATTCACTTTCATTACCCTCTTTTGCCTGTCTCTTCCCAGGTTTTTACATTTTCCCTCTCTCTCCCTCCATCTCTTACCCTCCCTCTCTACGTCTCTCCCCTCCCTCTCTTTCTCTCTCATTCTCTGTCTGCCTCTCTGCTAGTATTCGCTTTTCACTTTTTGCCTTCATTCCACCTTTTAAACAAAGCCTCAAGTTCTAGCTTTCTCCTGGTTAATTGGAATTAAGATTTTTAGCCAGGCATCGGTGGCTCTTGCACGTAATACTAGCTACTCAATTTGCTGAGATCTAAGGATCCGGCTTCAAAGCCAGCCCAGACAGGCAATTCCATGAGACTCTCATTTCTAATTAATCACCAGAAAAGCAGAAATAGCTTTGTGGCTCAAGTGGAAGAGTCCTTGCCATGAGCTGAAGAGATGGTGGGTAGTGCCCAGGCCCACAATTGAAACCCCATGACCGACCAAAAAGATAAATAAAACAATTCCTTAGATTTTTCTGTCAAACCATGGTCATAAATTAAATGTATTCATGTAGATAATATAGGAATTTAATGTTGTTGGCTTATTAACAACTATTTAAATTATTTTTGACAAATATAATGAACCATGCTTTATGAATCTCATCTTATTCTGAAATACTACAAAAATAGTAGAGTTTTCGGACCCTTCCTAACCTAATAGGAAGCCCTATTCTATATCAGAAGTATATATCAACCATTTCTTTCTCCTGTGTTCACCTTAATTTACATCTATTCCTTTATTATTTTTATTTGTTAATTATCTTTAAGTAGTTGTAGAAAAGAGGTGCCATGTGACAAAGCAGTTTATGAATACAGTGTCTATTAATCCATGCCACCCCTATAACATTCCCACCCCCCTCTGACACACCCCTTCCCTTATTTTTCGTAGTTTTGTAGTATATGAAATGAATTCCTTTTTAGAAAATTAATTTAGTTTATAGTTATGATAAAGAGGTAGTGTAGAGGGAATACAATTGCATGAGTCAGAAGAGAACATTTCCTTTCATGAAGCATCTTCTGTTTACTCACTCTCTCCCAATGAGCTCAACTACATTCTGCCCCTTCCTCCCTTCATTTATCTACCTTTTCCCTACCCTCTTCTTTGAGGTAGCCAATTTCTGCTAATATTCTCAGGCTTTGACCTAGTCTTTCTAAAGGTTATAGAATTTGGGCAACATTGGCAGCAGTGATGGTGCAGCAGGAAAGCTCCCACAATGAAGCCCACAATCACATGCAAGGTAAGGTGTATGGAGAAGGGCGGACAGGACACAGCACACCAGAAGTACTGGACCCTCTTCTTCAGATAAATGTCCCTCTGAGGCCCAGGAGCTCATGTGCTCATAAGCATACTGCTATTCTTCCCTCATGGCCAGCCAGCACAACAGCACAGCAGCACTGTACATGCTGGTGTTTGAGTCCCCAAAGAAGGCAGAAGTGTATGTGATGTCTGGCTAGGGTTTTGTTTGATGGACCCCACTTCTCCACAGCCCTGAAGTGTTCCCGTTTGGGTTCCTGGAAACAGTTACACTCCTGGCTCCATCCGCTTTGGGCACTGACCCTATGGAAAGAGAGAACTCCTGGGAATCTTGATTTTACTTCCTACCCTCCACAGACGGTGTGAGCTGCACCAACATCCTGGTGGAGGACTCCTGGTGGAGGAAGCCCACAGCTTCCAAGGCAAGTGGACATGCTTATGGCCCAGGCAGCGCTGCAGTTTCTCTATTGGAAAAACAAAAGCTGGACTGTGGTCTTCATCATGTATGCACAGAAGCATCATCCATCAAGCACGGGTCAGCCTCTGTATAATCCCTGCTCCACTTCATCTGGTTTCTGCTGCTGACCATGGATGGTGGCAAACTGACCATATTCATGTTGTTGTGCTAGCAGTGCCAGCCCTCCCTATGCAGGCACCCAATTCATGACAAGTACCTTGACAGGACAGGACAGAATAGGACAATTCTACCTCAGGGTGTATCCCAAGCTTTTGTCTTCCTATGGAGGTGCTCAACCACCTCCTGGCCTCCCTTACTCGTCACCTAAAATGTTCTTTCTTACTTATGCTCTATGTATTAAAAACTTATTCAAAGACAAGTTAACTGTTCATGGCTTTCATACTCACTGCTCTAAATCCTGAGATGTCTACAGTATGTCATTCTGCTTTGAGTAAAAACCCTCCAAATGGATTTTATGGAAGCTTCCAACTGTTATACAAAAAACAAGGACTGAGTAAATGAAGAATCAAGTACTTAATGATTAGACAACTCAATGTCCTGAAAAAAATTGCCCTTCATTGCTCAGGACATGGAATATAATTCCAGACAAAATTCAGCCAGGTATATTTTTAAAGAACCTTTAATAGGGCAACTACTCTTTCTTCACTTTCTAAAGAAGTATTTTGTAGAATCAAAATGATCTCTTCAAAGTTTTAGGAAAAATCAATAATAAATTTATTAATTCCTAGAGTTTTCTTGATTGGAATGCATTTAAATGTAAAATAATGAAATATGCATAGATTCCATTTGTCTCTTTATTCCTTAAGTAGGCTTGATAAGTTTCATCTTTGAATAAATCATCTGAAGTTATTGATTACTTCACTTTTTAATTTTACAACTGTAGGATTTCTGATAAAGTACTCATTTGTTTTGGTTATTGGCAACTGGTTTCTTCTCTGCTTTGTTATTATGTATTTTGATCAGTCTTTTTAAATATATGTCCATTTATTGATCTATTCAGACACAGCTTCTATTTTCATTGATTTGTCTCTGCTGTGTTCAAAAGCAGGGTTTTTAAGCCACTTAACAAAATGATTCTTAAATATCCATAGAGGAGCAAAAGAAGAATAGAAGAGAATAGAGGAATAAAAGAGTATCAGTTTAAGCTTGAAATCCTAGCTACTCAGTAGGCAAAGAGCTGAGGATTTTGTTTCAAAGCCAGCCATGGGAGGAAAACCTGTGAGACTCCTATCTCCAAGTAAAAACCCAAAATGCTGGAAATGGAGTTTGTGGCTCAAGTAGCAGAGCCCTAGGCTAGAATTATTGATGTGAATTCCCAGTGTCCTGGTAAATTGTGCTTTTTTTAGCAGTATAAATGTGTACAGTTTTTAAGCCCTTAATATAACCCACTTCATGTAGTATAAAGTTACACATGCTCTGATAAGTCTGTATGGTAATCACTGAAATTTAAAATTCGGTCTTCCCGAATTTTTCAGTTTTCATATGGTCATTTCTCATTTAGAAACAAATTATTTCAGATTTTATTTAAAGTCTGAGACTGGGACTTGTATTTGGTGTTTGATGCTGTTGCTCTTCAGCTAGTACTATATCAACTAAGCTATGCGTGTAACTCATAATTTCAGATTTTTCAAAATGCCAGAGAAGGTAATAGTGATAATGCTATTAAGTCCTTCACCCATCTAGATACCCACATTTGGTTTGTTTGGGTTCCTAGTTTATCAGTATATTTATATGTCATAACTTTTGGTTTTGATTTTGTGCTGTTCCTGGAGCTTGAAATCAGTACCTTGCCCTCTCCTTGAAACTGGACATTGTTAGCACACATAATTATCCTAGCTACTCAGAGAGCTGATATCTGTGAATCCAGGTTTTAATCCAGCCCAAGAAGGAAAGATGAGTTTTTTTAATCTCTAAGTAATCTCCCAAATGAATTTGGAAGGGAATCTGTGGTTCAAGGGCAAAACACCGCCCTTGAGGGAAAACACGTGAGTGAGAAGGTAAGGTCCCGAGTTTAAACCCCAATATCAGCATTCAACAACGTTGTTTTCCTTGAGCTTGATATTAAATTGCTCAGAAAATAATCAGCATTGTAGTAATGTTTAGCACTACTATTACAAACATCAGTTATATTTATTGATGTTATTCCATTATTTTCCTAAATTTTACTTACACATTAATATCCAGTAATGGAAAGACATGATTACTGTTTCACAAGTATTTATGGCACTTGAATATATGGATGAGAGGGGCATACAAGGAGTTTGGATTGAAAATAGATATTTACAAGCTCTTCACATGAGTAAATGATAGCTGAAGAAGCTGTGAGCATGTATGAAATAAGCTAAAGAAACCAGAAAGGAAAGACAAGGCATGATTCCGGAAAGCAAACAATTTTGGAAGGATAGAACACAAGGAAAGTATGTAGCTTTTGGTAAGAACTTTGTAACCCACCTACAAAGTGAGCACATTTGATTCCTTATTTCTAGTAGAAGGCATTTCAGTTAACTTTATTTTACAAAGTTAAACATGATTAACATTTAATTTTAACTGATCTCTCAGTTAAGCAATTAGTCTAGCCAGGCGCCAGTAGCTCATGCCTATAATTCTACCTATTCAGAGGGCTGAGATCTCCAGATCCTAGTTCAATGCCAGGTTGGACAAGAAAGTCAGTGAGACACTTCTCTTCAATTAACCAGAAGAAAACTACAAGTGTCACTGTGGCTCAACATGGCAGCACTATTCTTGAGTAATAAATCTCAGAATTTGAACCCAGGCCCTGAGTTCAAGATCTCTGAAATTATTCTTAAAATAACTTGTTCTTAGTAATTATTTAACTTGTCTAGAAGAATGTTTTAAACTTTGGGATTTTTTATTTCATGTTGACAGCATGGTTTTTTAAGATATGCAGAGAAAAAATATTTATAGTCAGAATTGGTTTGGTTTCCTTTGTATTATAGATTGCTTCTACACCCAAAGATCAGGTGGAAAGCAGATGGCCAAATCCTGGCTCTTGGCAATGGAAATGGATTTGTGTTTCTATTATCAAAGAAACAAACTTATGAAATGATAGTCTTTATATATAACACCTTAATAGTAACTTTAAAATTATCATTACTATTATTATTAATATTATTAGTTTTTGTTAGTTGTGGGGCTTGAACTGTGGGTCTGCACGTTGTCCCTGAGCTCTTGAGCTCATGGCTAGTGCTCTACCACTTGAACAAGATTACACTTCACATTTTCTGAACGTTTAATTGGAGATAAGAGTCTCATGGACCCATAGTTCTCAGCGTCCCAAATAGCTAGGATTACAAGTGTGAGCCACTGGCTCCTAACAGTAAGATTATTTGGAAAAAGACAAAAACCCATGATTGTACCTTTACAATATCACAATCTGACAATTGTATCTGTAACGATAGTTGTATGAAGTAACCATAGGCAGCAATCAGTTGTAGATCTCACCATGTCCTGTCCAATGCTAGATATTATTTCATTAATTTATTTTACTTTTTCCTAACAAAGTTCATTATGAATGTCCAACAACACAATTTGCTATTGAGCACAAAGAACTCTTCAGCATATTTATTCCAACAAACAGCATTTTGCACTTGTTCTTTAAAAAAAAAAACTTTGCCAGTCCTAGGGCTTGAAATCATGGCCTGGGCAATCTCTCTGAGCTTCTTTTGCTCAAGGCTAGCACACTACCAATTGAGCCACAGCACCACTTCCAGTTTTTCTGTTTATGTCATACTGAGGAATCAAATCAAGTGCTTCATGCAGGCTAGGCAACCATTCTAAAATTAACCACATTCCCAGTCATTGGGAATTATTTTGTTGTTGTTGTTTTAAGATAGGGTTTTTCTATGTGTCCTTCTGTTGACCTAAAACTTGGGGTGGTCTCAAGATAACTTCTAAATTAGCCTCTCTATTTAAATGATTTATTGTTTCCCATCCCCTCCACAAACTATATCAACATCAAATACAGTGAAAACAGCGGTTATAACTTTGGCCGGGGGGTGGTGGCAGGGGGTGGGGAGCAATGGGAGGGATGGGAAATGGGAAGGGATGGGAAGGGGAAACAAAGGAAGCGGCAACAATGCTTGATAAGAAATATACAAATTATCTTGTCCATTTAATTGTAACTCCTCTATATTGTATTTTCACAATAAAAAAAATCAGCCTCTCAATTTCAGAGATATCAGACATTCACCAACATATTCAGCTCAGGATTCTTTGTAAGAGAATTCTTTCAGAAATAAAGTTATTCTGTCTTCCTTGGACTGGATGTCTTTTTGCATTCGGCACTGGTAATCACATTTCTTGTACTGGTGTGTTTCTCCTGCTAGATCAATAGAAATATTTCAGGCTCCCAACTGGAAACGGAGCTGTGTCACCAGCAACATCACAATCTTGTGAAAAGTAGCAGCTGGCATCATGTGTATGGCAGCCAGCTGGACCTCAACTATCTGATATCTTTGTTCTCCAACAATTCAATCATTTCTATGCACAGTCTGAAAACAGTCATAAGTATTTTTTTATTTATTCCATCCTCTTCCCAGCTACTTGCCATTCTGAGCTATGTATATTTTAAATTCTGTTAAACATTAATTACTATTTCCTGCCACTTTCAAAAGTAACATATATGTCTTAATTTAAAATTCATTCAAACATGACAAAAACGTTAACATAGTTGCTGTACACCATTGGTTCATGTTTTAACTCTTAGCTACTGTAGAGGCCAAAAATGGAGGATCCTGGTTTAAAGCGGCCTATGCAAAATAATCTGCAATATTTCTCCAATTAAGAAACTAAAATCTGGGTTGGGAAGGTGGCTCAGTGGTAGAGCACTTTCCTTGCATGCATGAGGCCCTGGGTTCGATTCCTCAGCACCACATAAGCAAAAAGAAAGAAGCCAGAAGTGGTGCTGTGGCACACGTTGTAGAGAGCTAGTCTTGAGCTGAAGAGGTGAGAGTGTCCAGGCCCAGAATTCAGGCCCCACTACCGGACCCCCCAAAAAAGAAAGAAAGAAAGAAAGAAAGAAAGAAAGAAAGAAAGAAAGAAAGAAAGAAAGAAAGAAAGAAAGAAAGAAAGAAAGAAAGAAACCAAAATCTAAGCTGGTGCCGGTGACTCAATCCTGTAACCCTTGCTACTCAGGAGGCTGAGATCTGAGGATCACAATTAAAGCTAGCCTGAACAGGAAAGTCTGCGAGACTATCTCCAATAAACCACTACAAAACTGGA
This sequence comes from Dipodomys merriami, assembly GCF_024711535.1. Classification (NCBI taxonomy): domain Eukaryota; kingdom Metazoa; phylum Chordata; class Mammalia; order Rodentia; family Heteromyidae; genus Dipodomys; species Dipodomys merriami. The sequence continues at coordinate 468,178 of NW_027204938.1, read as the reverse complement.
AGTGGCACTGTGGCTCAAGCAGTAGAGTGCTCGCCTTGAGCTGAAGAGCTGAGAGATAGCACCCAAGACCAGAGTTCAAGCCCATGACCCACAAATAAAAAGAAAGAAATCAAAATCCAGAAGTGGAAATGTGGCTTAAGTAGTAGAATGGCAGCTTTGAGCAAAAAGACTAAGTAAGAGTAATATGTGTAATTCAGACTCCATTATTTACTCATGGAACACACACACACACACACACACACACACACACACACACACACACACACACACACACACACACACACACACACACACACACACAATCTACATTCTCTTAGACTTCCATTCTTGAGCAGTATTCCATGCCATTAACTTAATGCATATTTTCTCCAAATCCTTATGGTAGGGAATAAAGTACTTTTGTACATATGATAATGCAACTTTTGAATTTTTGGTTTTGAACTTTTTTTGTACTTATGTGAGAAAACAGCATTTTTTGAACACTAAATAGAAATCACTGTTGTTGGTAAATAGGTGGGTGACAGATTGACAGATGCAGATAATACCACTTGAAAATTTTCTTCTTTAAATTTAAATATATAATATATAATACATATACACACATATGTATGTATTTAAAATTTGTGCCAAGATTTTATTTCCATTATAATGATCTATTTGTTCCATTATATAAATTTAACATATTGTATATTTCACAGGAGATTAATATTTATAAAATTTTCTTTTTTTGCGAGACTAAGTCCTACAGTGTAGACCAGACTTACCTCAAATCTTTATTCTTCTCTGTTTCAGGTTCCTGAGTAATGGCTGGAATTACCATGTGGTAGCATAGTACCATATCCACCTATATTATTTATATTTTGTATACTTGAAAATTAGTGTGAACAGCTTTAAGCCATAGTATCATCATGAATTTGAATGAATTTTATTCTGAGGGAATTCAAGTATGTTAGACATACCTGTAATCCCAGTACCCAGGAGGATTTAAGTTAAAGAGCAGCCTGAGCTACCCAGCAAGTCCTTGTCCACAAAGCCAACAATTTGTGTGTGTGTGTGTGTGTGTGTGTGTGTGTGTGTGTGTGTGTGTGTGTGTGCGGGCCCTAGGGCTTGAACTCAGGGCCTGGGCACTGTTCCTGAGGTTTATGCTCAAGTCTAGCACTCTACCACTTGAACCAAAGATCCACCTCCAGCCTTTTTAGAAGTCATTGGAGATGAGTCTCATCCACTTTCTGTCCAGGCTGACTTAGAAACAAGATCCTCAGGTGTCAGCCTCTTTTTTAAGTAGGATTACAGGTGTGAGCCTGTAGTAGTTGTTGTATAACTGTTAAGTAATATGGTAAACATCATGCCATTTTATACCCCCCCCCAGCAGGGTTTGAGTGTTGCACACACAACTAACACACAACCTGCTCCATGTTTGATGACATCCAGGTCTCATAATCCTGTGAGATAAGTATTGTTATGCTCACTTTACCTATGAAGAATTTGAAGTCCAGAGACTTTAGTTAACTTTCCATCCCCAGCTAGTATACAGTGCAGCCTGTATTCAAATTCAACTATGGTTTTTTTTTTTTTAAATTTCAGAAATCATGGCGTCAGCATGTGTTCTAGTCAACACGTATTCTAGCTTGTACTGCTCTTTACAGGTACTGTTCTCTGCCTGATAGATTAAATTTCTCCTGTATGTATGACTTATTCCTCACTCTTTAACTGTTTACACCCCCTCTCATAAGCTAGGGAAATAAAAGTGATGAGAAGAACCATTTTTGAAGAGGAAATTGATAATGGGATTTGAACTTGCTATTACATATTAGTCTGAACTTATTCCATGTGAGTTATGCCTCCAGCACTATTTCTGTTTTTTTTCTTTTATATTGTTATTATAAAGATGATTTAAACAGAGGTTATAGTCATATAATTTAGGTATGAGTATATTTCTTTTTGGAAATATCAGCCCATCCCTTGCTCTCTCAGTTTTTCTCTCCCACTGATTTGTTTTTTAAATTAACTTCCTTATTATTATTATTTTATTAATATTGTGATGTAGAGAGCTTTGTTACATAAGTGAGGTAATGACTACATTTCTTTTGTCTTTATTTTTGTTATAGTCAGTCATGAGGCTTGAACCCAGGGCATGGGCACTGTCCCTGAGCCCTTTCGCTGAAGAATCGCACTCATCTTGAGCCACAGATCTATTTCCATGAGTGCATTTCTTTGTGGACAATATCACCCTTTCCTTTCGTCTCTTCCAGTTTTCCTCTACTTCCCTGTCAACGTCTAGTGCGTTGGGGTCCCTGGATAAGGGTCGTGAAATCAAAAGGACATAGGGGATGCAGAGTGCAAAGAACAATTGTCACTGCATGCTGTGATTTATTATTAGTGGGTATTTAAAGACAAGCAAGCATGATCTTTGCCAAGATTTGGTCAGAAGACATTCATACAAAAAATTTCAACAGATACATTTTTATTTGACCTATGAGACAATATCTTGATATATTATTATCTAAACTATTTTAGAACAAGCTCAAACCACTTCTCCAATCTCAGGAAAATGCTTGACCAGCTGTTCATCTATGCTTAAGCAGCCAGAACATCTACTTCCTCAGCTCCCAGGAGTCTATGACATGTGTTTTGAGATAGGGAGAGAAAACATTTTCCTTCTCTAGCCCGGCATACCAAGAGCTTTCCTAATCCCAAACACAGTCCTCAGATAATCCTGAGGCTGAAGCCTGCATCATTCTGCCCCTTCAACATAGACCCTGAGTCTTCACACTTCCCCACCAACAAGTTGCATAGTGCACTTTCAACATAGTCTCAACTGAGTACCACTGCTCCATATGTTCATCTTTTGTGCCTCCATTTCTCTGCCCCCTTTACCTTCCCAAAGAGAAATAAATGAAAAAAAATGACAAATATGTCTAAGACAAGCAAAAAGGTGAGATAAGTTGATGTTAGGTGAAATGAACCTGAAGATAAGGATTCAAATGTTTTTGCTTTCATGCAATTGATTCTAACATACTTATAAGATGATTTCTTTGTTGCTTTGTATGTGCCTCCCTCATGGTATAAACCCTGCTTTCACTGTATATGATGTAGGTATAATTTGTGGAGGGGAAGGGAAAAAACAATTGTTTAATAGGTGTACAGGTGGGCCCATTCCAACAATGAGATGTACAAATCGTTATGTCGAAAAATGAAATTTACAACTTTGGCCAGTGGGGGGGTCTTACGGAGAGGGGGGGCTGGTGGGAAGGGGTGGGAAGAGGAAACAAAGGAGGGGGCAAAAACGAAAGAAAATAAAGAAAATTATTATCTTGTTTCTGTTTCCTGGTCACTGGTTATTTTTGAGGTAGATTGTGTGTGTGTGTGTGTGTGTGTGTGTGTGTGTGTGTGTGTGTGTGTGTGTGTGTGTGTGTGTGTGTGTGTATACTGGGACTTGAACTCAAGGAGCTGACCTTTAGCTTTTTTTAGTCAAGGCTGACACTCTACAACTTGAACCAAACTTCCACTTCTGGAATTTGAACTGTTAATTGGAGATTAAAGTTTCACAGATTTTCCTACCTGGGGTAAACTTAAATCCACTTTCCTCAGGTCAAATCCTTCTAAATAGCTAGAGTTACAGCTAGATGTGAGTCACTGGTAGTGCTTGGCCTAGCTTCTTTTTATTAAGGAGTTGAAATGTAAAAGAAATTTGCAATAGTAGAACAAAAGAAATCAATATAACTTACGCAGCTTCATTAAGTTTTAATAATTTGTCATATTTGATATGTACAGAACAACATTTTTGTAAATGCCCCTGAAATTTTGTTTTTATCTGGGTTTTTTCCTCATCATCAACTTGATTTTATAACTTTTAAACTAATAAATATTGATGAGAATATGCCCAGAGGGCATTATATTTTGTTGGCTTTCATTAGGAAATGGTGCAAGCTAACACATGTCATGATAAATTCTTGTACTGGAACCTCATGATACATTCACATTCTTAGTCAGAAGGCATCAGAGCCTGTTACGAATCATCTAAACCTGACAAAACCCAGACTGAGGTCTTGTGACCACTTTCCTCTATGTCATTGTCTTAGAGAGCAATTCTGAGTCTCCAGTGACCATGACAGAGTCCTCCTGGACCCTCTCAGAACACAGCCAAGATAATCATTCAAGCATGATGGGAGACTGGTGTCTGCTTCCTATGAGGAACAGCACAGGAACTGTTAGTTCCTTAAACTGTCCTCTGTACTGAGGATTCCTCATTGAGCATGGAAACCTAAGAATTAAGGAGACATTAAACTCTTTCTTCCTTCTGCAGGTTGTGGATCGGTTTTCCTTCTGCTGCTGTCATCTTCTGTGGAAAGAAATGATCTAGAAACCATTTTGCTTATTCTAGGCCCTTAGTTTAAGTCTGGGATTTATATTTAGACAAAAAGATATGTAGTGATAAAAAAGTGAATTAATATTTTTTCTATTCTATTTATTACTCAAATATATTTTCAAATTATACCAATAATTCTTTTTTTGTGTGTGAAAATACCGTACAGAGGGGTTACAATTACATGGGCAATGTAATGAGTATATTTCTTATCAAGCACGGTAGCCTCCTCCTTTAATTCCCCTTGCCATCCCTTCCCATCTCCCACTCACTGCCCCTCCCCCCAGCCAAAGTTGTAAAGTTCTCATTTCAACATAACTAATTCTACATCTCATTGTTGTAATGTATCCACCTGTATCCCTATTTAAATGATTTGGTTTTTTTCCCTTCCCTTCCTCAAATTATACCAACATCAAATAGAATGAAAGCAGGGGTTCAAACGTGAGGGAGGAACATACGAAACAACAAATAAATCATGTTATAAATATGGTAGAAACAATAGCAAGAAAGAAAAACCATTTAAACACTTATCTTGGGGTTCATTTCACCTAACATCAACTTATCTGAGCTTTTGTGCTTGTCTCAGAAATATACTAGTTATTGCAAATAAGGGAAACCATGGGATCTAGGTTTCTTTGGGCCTGGCTTATTTCACTTAATATAATTTTGTTCAAGTCGTTTCATTTCCTAACAAATGGGGCAATGCCTTTCTTTCTGAAGGAGGCATAGAATTCTATTGTGTATATATACCATATTTTCTTGACCATTCATCTACTGTGGGCATCTTGGTTGGTTCCATTTCTTAGCTATGGTAAATAATGTTGCAATAAACATAGTTGTGTTGGTAGTTTTAGTATGGTCTTGTTTGTGGTCATTTCGTTAAGTGACTAAAAGGGGGATTGCTGGGTCTTAGGGGAGCTCTATGTGGAGCCTTTTGAGGAAGCTCCATACTACTTTGCAAGGTGGTTGAACAAGTTTACACTCCCACCAATAATGCAGTAAGGTTCCCTTCTGTCCACATCCCCTCCAGCATCTGTTGTTATTAGAGTTCTTGATTATAGCCATTCTATCTGGAGTGAGGTGGTATCTCAATGTTGTTTTGACTTGCATTTCTTTTATGGCTAGGGAGGTTGAGCATTTCTTCATGTGTCTACTGGCCATCCTTCTTTCCTCTTCAGAGAAGTTTCTCTTTAAGAACTACACTGTATTTTTTTAGAAAAGCTAACTCACAGCCCAACAAAATAAGCACCCAGAATTGAGTATTCATATGTGGGAGTTGAATCAAGTGCTGAAAGGCACATTAATGAGCACATGAAGGGTGGAGAAATACAGTTATAAAATCAAATTCATAATTAAAATGAATGAATATGTCATTTTAAAATGCATTTAATTATACATGCATTTAGTTTTATAACTAATCTTTACATGCCTCTTGCTTTTTGTACTTTTAGGTCATCTTTCAATCTCTTTTATGTAGGCAATGCATGGACCATGTCACTGGTACCTATCCCTCTTATGTTGCTGAGATTAATGGTATGAGTATTCATGCTTCACTTGTTTTTGAGATTGGTATGCATACCTTTTTGGCGAGGATATGTTCACATTGTGATGCCGTAGATCTCTGACTTCTAACAAATATTGATCATAGATGTGAGATAGCATATCAGGCAATTCAAAGTCTTTAATCTCATTTTCAAGAAATAAAGTATGTTTTCAAAAATTACATTCAAAATGACAAACAGCAAAATAACTCCTTACATTATCTGATTAGTGAAACTATATTTTCACACTTACTTACCCTATATTTTAACAGGAACAAACCTATTTTAATATTTATGCCAGTGATTAAACTCAAATTGTAGGCATGCAACAGTGCCTGACATCTGTAATCGTAGTTATTTGAATGCTGAGACCTGAGCATAGTGGTTCAAACCCAGCCTGAGCAGGAAAGTCTGTGAGTCTTTTGTCACCAAATCATCACAGAAAAAAACAAAAATGTCACTGTCGCTCAAGTGCCTTGAGCCAAAGCATCCTAGTTCAAGCCAAAGTTCAAGCCATAGGAATGTCAAAAAAGAGATTAAAATCAAATTGCCTTCAATCACTCATTTAGACAATCTGTAGTAGGGCAGGCTACTGGAGTTCACATCATTAACTGAAGAGATAGAATTTGAGATGATCACTGTTCAGCATCAGTCAGCAAGGAAATTAATAAGATCTGCACATCGAAAACCAGGCATGTTGGAATGCACTTTTGATCCCTCAAATTCGCTGACAGAGGTGAGGAATTCAGACTCTGTTTGGCCCTCAGCAAAACTGATAACCTATGAGCAAAGTAAATCAAAAAAGGAATGTTGTTTAGCAAACAAAATAAATTCATAGTCATGTGCTAAAGAAGGAAAGGAAAAAGAACGAAGAAAGAGAAAAGAAAGGAGGGAGGGAGGAAAATAAGAGGGAGGGAAAAAAGAAAGGGAGAAAGAGAGGTATAAATAAAAATCTCAGCATGTGTTAGATGTTAATAATGACACTAAATCTTTTTAGCTATTATGCCATCATTTATTTATTTGGCAGAAACATTTTGTGTGAAGCCTACATAAACCCCAAACTGGACTTAGACATCTAATAGCTATCTCATTTTTATGTTTCCTGTTTGCAACACTGCTATTTTATCCTATTGATTAGTGTGAATTCTATGACCAATATAAAATCACATTTGGAATAAAACAGTTACTAGGTGAGACCTTCCTGGATAAGGTTGTGTGGGGATCCTGGTGGGGCCCTGTCAGGTTCAAGCGAGAAGCTGGTACTTACAAAGGTTCTGTGGTGTAACTGGGCAGGGCTTTGAGGGGAGAGGTCAGTATGGGTAGGGCTATGAGACAGTAGGGAGGGGACCGGAAAGACTAGACTTGTTCGGGGTGGAGTTTCCAGGGGAACAGGGCATGGCTTTAGGAAGAAGGCCGACAGGTGGCCTGTTTTTCAGTATAAGAAGGCAGGGCAAAAGGGGAGCTTGTTATTTGCAGACAGGACTTTGAAATGGAAGAACAAGGCTACAGGGGAGGAGGGTTTCTGGTGGAGCACTGAGAGCCTCCACGGGATAGGCAGGGTGGGGTTTCCCGTGGAGCAGGGAGGGGAATTGAGGGAAGAGGCTGAAAGAAGGCAGTGTTTCTGGTGGAGGAAGGCAGGGCTATCAGTGAGAGGTTTTTGGGGGTGTGGCTTTGAGAGGGAAGGGCGGTGCTCCGAAGGAGTGGGCTAGTAAGGGGTAGGGTTTCTATTAGAGCATGGTACGACTTTGAGGCATGTGGTAAGGTGGAAGTGATGTTTCTATGGAGCAGGATGTGGTAGCAGTTGACAAGCCTTATTAGGAGGGCTTTGTGTAAACAGGGCGAGAATCCAATGGACTAGACTAGTGAGGATGAGGTTTTCAGTAAACCCAGCCACAACTTGCAGACAGGGAGTACAGTTGGGTGGGTATTTCAGTATTGCAAGGCAGTACCAAACCTACTGTGGCTGGGTTTCCAGTAGGGCAAGGCAACCTTAAAAGAAGGGACTAGGGAGGGACAGGGATTTCCAATTGAGCCTGACGAGGATTCCAGAGGGAAGCCAATTGGTACAGTGGTTTCAGGTGGAGCAATTTGGGTGTTGAGAGATCGGATAGAGTGGTGGGTGTTTTCTGATGGAGCAGGGCAGGGCTTGAAGCATTGGGGCAAGCTGGAGGTGGAGCTTTGGGAAGGAGTGGAAGGGTTTCAAGGGTACAGGATAATTATAGGCAGGACATCTGATAGAGCAGAGTGTGGATCCGAGGGAGGAGCCCAGAAGGCAGGTTTATCTGGGGAGCAAGGCAGGGCATAGAGGGAGTGGATGTGGGAGGTGGGGAGGCATGTGGTGGAGCAGTTTTCCAGGGAGGTGGTGAGCTGTGCGAGAAACTTCAGGTTTAGCAAGGCAGAGTTTCAAGAGCAGGTATAGGGAGATGGAACGTTTTTGGAGTAGCATGGTAGGCTTTGTGGGAGGAGGTAGGTTCATTATTGGGCTTTGAGAAGTAGGCTAGTAATAGAGGGGGTTTCTGATGAAACTGGGAGGAACTCCAGGGGGAAGCCTGGTTGGGGACAGGGTGTGAAAGGAAAAGAGGGTCTTGGAGGGACAATTATATGGGAGGGGCCAGACTGGGAGGGGCTAGGGTAGTTAGGGGGTTGTATCCAGTGGATAAGGGAGGGATTCTTGGTGAACTAAGGCAGTACATAAAGGGAGGAGATAGGGATGTGGACTGGTTTCTGGTAGTGCCGAACAGACTTCTAGGAAGGGGTGGAGTGGAAGAGGGATTTCCCTGTAGCAGAGCAGGACTTTCAGGAAGGGGTCAGGTTGCAGTCAGGGCTTTGAGAATTCATAGAAGGACTACCAGAGAGTAGGTTAGTTAAGGGTGGGCTTTCTAAGGAAGAAGATGACTGGAAGGGCGTTTCCAGTGGATTAAGTCAAGTTTACTGGGAGGGGAGGATAGGAAAGTGAAGAGAAGGGCTAGAAAAAAATAGTTAGTACTAATAAATGCAACATAAGACTACCATTTTCTGTCAGTGTAGAATTAAATTACTTTTATGTATGAGAGAGATACTGGATAAACTAACCAAGTAATTCCTTCCTAGTGAACTTTTTCTAATAAAACCACAGATCACATCAGGCTCAGGGGAACAAAGTAGATTAAGACATATGAAGCACTGGACTTGATTCCCCACCACCACCTTTGGAACACAAAAACTATAAACTGTCTCATTTAGTCATAATGGACACTCTATTGTCCTCAAATTATGAATTAATAGAATTTTTCCTCTGAATATTTTAGAAATACTAAAATCAATTAAATAGTAATGATTTAACTTTATGCTTCTATATTGAACCTAAACTAAAACTAAATACTTAGCAAAATATAAAATATACAGAATGTTCAATCTTCCAGCATTAATTTTAATCTAAAAGAATTTAAAACTAGAAAATTGTCATATGGTGAGATTGCAGTATGGTTTTCTTTTCAATCATCCAAATGGTGACTTGAGCAATTATCATTGGATGCACCAATACTTAAAACGTATCCAAGAATATAAAGCAGTACTATGCAGACCCTGAAGAAACTCAGAGGGCACCATAAAATGATTTTGGAATAAAATTAATGACTGCTTCCACTAGGAATTGATCTTCATGAGGCCCACAAATATTTTCCAGAAGAAAGGTCTATATTGAAAAATAATGTAAAGAAATCAGGCAAGCAGACCATGATGTAAACATTATCCAATGAACAACATCTACTGAGGCATGATTGAGACCCTTCATTTACCTAGGGTACAGTACTGAGTTATGTTCTTCCCTGAAGGCAAATAACAGGCAAAGCAGCGAAAATACAGTAATTATTATCAAGATATTAAATGTACAGAATGAACTCAATGAATGTATTGCTAGAAAGTAAAGATATATTTATGAAATAAAGACTAAATTTAATATTCCCAATATCTGGCCCTCTGCTCTGAGAGGGGTACAGGCCAAGTCACAAGGAGAATGGAGTGAAGTAAAATAGTATATATCAGTAGTTCCCAAATACAGTGATGAAAGCAACAGGGGAGAAAATCAACATGACCATCATAGGATTTACAACAATGAAAATCAAAGGAGAATTACAAAGGATGCCCTTGCATATTTGGCAGAACAGTGAACTCATATATGGTCAGAAAAGTGTCTGGCAGTGACTTCTAAAACATGTGGAGTGATTACAGGAAACTACCTGGTACCCACATAGTGCCACAAGAAGAGATGAACTTATGAATTACAGGATATTGAATAATCATAAAGGTCTTGCTTCAGTAGTACAGAGATAAACTTTAATAAACTGTTGTGAAAAAACTAACACATTATAAACCAAGACAAGGAAAATTATATGTATATATATATATGACTCTACTGTGTGAAACAATAGAATTCAAGAAATCAAATTAAGTAATGTACATACCAAGTAATAAAAGTAATGCAGAAGAATAGCATAATTAAGGTAATCTTTCAACAATACGTATTTTATTTGAAGAGTGCTGTTTATGAATAATTTGCTTTCTTTACAGATTTTGAATGAACAAAAACAACAGCAAGAAACAAAACAAAACAAAAACACTTGATAATAAAGGTGGATGCCAGTATCCCATCAATATTCCTATATAAACAGGAGGCTAAGATTGAAAGATCAAGGTTCACAGCCTTTTGCAGTAGCAATCCATGAAACATTTATGTTCACTTGTGCAGACAAAGGCAGAGTGAAACCTTGGCTCAAGTAGTATAGCTTCAGTCATGAGTGAAAAAAACAAGCAAGAGTTTGAGGTTTGGAGTCTAATCTTATTACTACACACACACACACACACACACACACACACACACACACACACACACACATATTTGAGGCTTGGAGTCTCTCTTTACTACAGAGAATAGAGGGAGGGGGAAGGAGAGAGAGAAGGAAAGGAAGAGGGAGAGGGATAGAGAGGCAGAGGGAGAGAAAGGGAATATTAAGCTTATAAAGTGAATCTATTCTATAAAAATATCATTTTCAAAATAATACATCTGTAAGAATACATGTGAGGATTTCTACAGTTGAGTCATGAGACCTGGAAAGGGATAAGAGATCGAAAAGCCATCTCAAACAGCACTCAGAAGAATGAAAGCTATGCCCTGGAAGGGTCAAACAGTCAAGTGAAGACAGACACATAATTTTTTGCCTTAAATTTATTTAAGTTAGAGCTGTTAGGACACTAAAAGATTAAGGCCTTGGAGATAATATTGTTGTCTGTGTTACGGTTGATATGATTATTGCTCCCTTCTGCACCCTAACAGTAAGGGAGTTACATACACAGTGACAACTATGTATACAAACAATACCTCATGTTAATGACTAGATTATGCCATAGTTTGTGCACATACCTCTAACCACTGACCAAAACCCTGTAATAAAATGAATATAAAGCATATTAAGAAGGATTTTGGGATCCAGAACAATGAGCCTTCTGATCCCCAGGTGTCTTCTTTCCTATCCCTCTCTGTGATTTCTCAGTTCTTTGTCCAGGTATCCCATCATCTGTGCTGTTCTATTGTTGCAGTTAGTGACAGTACTGATATTCAGAACACCTCAAAATAAACTGTGGAAACACACTTTCCCAACTTTTCTTTTTCCAAAGAAGATCCTCAACAGTAATGATATGAACACCTCTAAACAAACTGTTGATACACTTTTTCCCAAAGAAGATACATAAAATTATATGAGCATCTGTACATTTCTGGAGTATTGTTACTTCTGCTAATATAAGAGATGGATAAGTGTCCCTTTTATACATTTGGTATGTGGTTTTGCATAAATTTTCACAAAAATATATACATTGTGAAATAATATGATTTATTTCATAGGTCACAAACTGACTGGAGTGAATGACCCTAAAGTCTTATCTCAGTTGCCTGAATCAGACTTAGATTAATCTGAATTGGTTAATTATTAATATTTCTCCATGAAACTCAACAACATAGAATGAAGTTTGAGGGTCGGGTCATCCCATACCTCTAAGGTTTATATGTGTATTAGAGTAATACACACCTACCCTGCTCACTGCTCACACTCATTGCACACAGAAGTGTTATAATTGTCTTCAGATCAGAAATATGCTAGAGCCTAAAGTAAAATGAGATGAGCTGTACATTCTCAACGCAAGAGGGAGGATCACCCCTGCAATTTTTCTCAGTGGAGAATACTTCCTATAACTTTTACTGACTTAGCTTCGACTCTGTACACTACCATTATTAGGGAGGGTCACACTGAATATGCAGCAACAATACTGCAGCAACCTTAGCTGCCTTTGAATTGTACCTCCAATGTTGAGACCAAGGTCAATCCTGCAATTTAATCACATATTTAATGACATCTGATCATTTCAAGCCCTGGTTTAAAATCCAGCTATCAATGCTCTTACCAGTGTGAAAGGTCTCACTCATTTAGGTTTTTTGTTTATCTTCTTGTATTTCAGATACTGATTAGATGTTGGTTTTTGAGATCGAGCTTTTAGTTTGCATTTGATTTGTGGAGGTGTTAGTGATTCCAGGTGAACTGCATATATTGTAATGTAAATAATTTGATGTTTTGACATATAAATTTAATTTTGGCAATTGAGGAAGTGAATACACATCACTTACAAAAGTTTCTTTATATGTGTTAGTATTGCTTTATTGTGAACTTCCTTAAAAGCAGTCATAGTAGCACATATCCTTAATCCCATCTCTTCTGTCACTGAGACAAGGCTTGAAACGTCTAGATCATTTGTCACTTCATAGTGAGAACCTTTCTACAAAGAAGGGGGAGAGAATAGCAAAAAGAGCAAATTAACCTACCATCAGTTTTGTTATATATTCCTTACACTTTGTCATTAAGACCACCATAATAGTACTTTTTATTATTCCTTACAATGCTCTTTCCCTGTTCTGAGCTATCCTTTATGGGTCTAAAAGAAATTAGAAATATACTTCAGGAAAGTATTAAGCATATAATATGCAATGTTTGCCTAAATTGTCTTGTTATTGGAAAGACACTTGTATTTTTTATTCTGGTAACAAAGATTATAAACTAAGTTACAATTGTATTCCAGATGGAACACAGACTAGAAACATGAAGGGCAGCACTAAAGAATGCTACTGGTACCACTAACATAGTAAATAAATTTAGGCAAACCTCCTTCAGAATAAAAGCCACAGGACAGCCCCAACATTACTTTCATTGTTTCATGTGAAGAATAGAACATTTTTTTTAGTAAAGACAAATTTTCACAGATATTACCATCAATTGGGTAAATATTTCTGAAGGCATTCAGAAAGGATGCTGTGACCATGGTGAGAGAAGCAGATTTATCTGGGACTTATTCAAAACACCATTCCAAGCACTGCACCTGCACTAGAGTATTTATAGTCCTCATGACAGTTCTGCAATTTAGGAAAGGAATTCAATATATCACTCAAAAAGACCTAGCCAACAAGGCCAAGCAAATTTCCCAAGTACCTAAGACTGACCATAATTCAAATCCAGTTTTCCACACGGCATATCTGAGGCAATTTTTTAAATGTCACATTCATTACCTTTTAAGAACTATGGAGTAGATGAAGCCACATTATCTTCTTCATTATGGTTATAATGGCAACAAAATTGCTACAGAATATAAATATTTTTAAATGAAAAGGGTATGGGTAATGACTTTGTATCAAATGATCTTTGTATCAAATAAAGATCGGTTTAATTTCTAGAGATATAGCTGAATGAACATCATACAGCTTTCAATGTTTGTGGAAGTAATTGGTGTAATAGTTTAAGGAGTAACAAATCCATGTCAACGACACCTATGCTTATGAACACAGGCTTTTATCATTAAGTACCTTGAATGCACATGGAATAGTTTGTTAGTGATATATAATCCAAAAGGAATATTTTTTTGTGAATAGGTACTTTGTTGTACTAAAAAAATCTATTCACTGTTCTAAAACATGTATTAATTTAATGGATAGTATTGTTATTACTATAATGTATGTATAATATATGTAATGTTATTATAATATATAAATGATATATGTATAGTATAATTACTGATATTCTATTACTACTATAAATTATATATGTATAAAATTTGTTTTATTATTATACTGTGAAGGATACAAGGAATGACTTTATTTAAATAAACATATTTGTATGTTTTAGGTGCATAAGTTATTTTTGTGCCAGTACTGAGGTTTGAACTATGGCCTGGTGTTTTCCTTGAACCATTTTGCTCAGTGCTAGCAGTTTACAACTTGAACCCCAGGACAACTTCATAATTTTTTCTTGGCTAATTGTCTGTATGAGTCTCAGAGTTATTTTCTGTTTGGGCTAGCTTCAAACAGCTATCTTCAGATCTCTACCTACTAAGTAGCTGTGATTATCCGTGGCATGTTCTTAAGTCATTATTATTGAGTGTTCAATAATATTTTGATATTTCATTTCTAAACCAATTCAGAATAAACAACTACTTATTGGGTAAAACTTTATTTTGCAACAGAAACTGTAAGGACCCTTACTTTAAAATCAGTTTTCAAAGGTATTGCTAGTATAATTCTTTGTCTTACAAGCAGAAAAATTACATAAACATCCCTATCTTAACCGTCTCATTTTCAACAGTATACAAACTACAATATAAACATTCATCTTCCAGAAATCACACCTCTCTAATTACATATTCACCTTTGATTATTCTCCACATGATTATGAACATCCTCTAAGATAGGCTAAACTTATCCACTAGAGTCAGCCTACCACAGCAAACACATTGTAATACTTACTGAATAAATTTGCTTGTCCTCATCCTTATCAGATTTGCAGCTACTTCAGTAAAGAGTATTTTCTGCTGCTTTGCTTGTAGAAAACATCATCCTGTTCTATCTTCCAGCAAAGAAACTGTGGTTGGCAGGCTTGAGAACTGTTAGATTCAGAGGTTCTTTAGTTTTGAATTTTTCCTTTTCTTTCTTGGTAGGTAAGTTGGAATAAGAAAAAAAATTAAGCAGTGTAATTTAGTTTAAATGAAAAGACATTTATTTGAAAATGTATATGTCTGAGTCAAGCAGAAAAGTTCAGATAAGTTGATGTTAGGAAAATGAACCCTAAGATATGTATTCAAATGTTTTTTTCTTTCAGGTGATTGTTTCTAACACATTTATAAGATTATTTCTTTCTTGCTTTGTATGTCCCTCCCTCATGGTATAACCCCTGCTTTCACTGTATTTGAGGTTGGTATAATTTGTGGAGGGGAAGGGAAAAAACAAATCGTTTAAATAGGTATACAGGTGGATTCATTGCAACAATGAGATGTACAAGTAGTTATGTGGAAAAACGAACTTTACAACTTTGATGGGTGGGGAGACTAGGATTGGGGGAGGGGTGAGGGGAGGATGGGAAGGGATGGGAAAGGGAAACAAAGGAGGAGGCTACAATGCATGATTGGAAATGTACTTATTATCTTGACCATGTAATTGTAACACCCTCTGTACAGTATTTTCACAATAAAAATGAAAAAGAAAGAAAAGAAAGAAAATACTACAAGTTATTGTTATTTAAATTAATTTTTAATTCAAAAAGAATAGGGTTGGGTTTAGTGGTGCTTGACTTACTATTTAGAAGGCTGAAAGTTGAGGATCATAGTTTCAAGACAGACAAGCTAAAATGGACCATGGTACTCACAGAGAAGGTGAAATGGACTATGGTACCCTTACCTTCAACTAAGAACCAAAAAGCTAAAGGTGGATCTGTGGCTCAAATGGAAGAATGCCAACCTTGAGCAAAAAAGAAAAGCAAAAGGACCTGAAATTAAGTCCTAGCTCTAGCACATAGATAATATATATATATACATATATATATATACACACACACTATATGTATATATATGTATGTCAATATGTAAATTATATATGTATATGTATGTATATATAATTATATAATAAATTATTTGCAAGTGTCAACTATATAAAAGCAAGCATTTAGTCTTGCTCTTAAAAACAGAATCATACACAATTATGAATCCCTGTGATTTATAGGAGCCAACATATATAGAAATGTAAATGACTAGATTAGGAAATTAATAGAATGATTTTTGTTATAGAATAGACTGTATGCACAAGATTAGGCAAATGATACTAAGTCTTATAGTACAAGAAATCGCATTTAGATATGGACTATGCCACTCAGTAAACAGGTTAATCAGGAAAATATGATAGCTATATGCATATAAATATGCATATGTGTGTATAAACATTCACAGTGGAATTTTATTTATCCATTATAAAGAATGATAATGCATCATTTGCAAAGAAAGGAAAGAAATTGGGGGAAATCATGTTAAGTGAAATATGGGAAGAAAGTCAAACCCAGGGAGATATGTTTTCTTTTATATAGGAAGGTAGACATGATCAGGATCAATACAATATGCACACTTTGGGGTGGAATCCAAGTATACACCTAGTTATGAACTGAAATATGGTTGGTTCAGAGAATTTAAATAATGTAATTCCTTAGACTAGCTAACTAACCTTCCAACAAAATAAACACCAGGAATCAAGTACTCAGAAGTAGGGCTGGGATCAAGGTAGGGAGAAATAGATATATGAAGCAATAAAGTGGGGATAAATGCAATGATCTAACTTAATGCATATCCCATAAAATGAAGAAATTGAGGAAAAGTTGGTAGTGAGAGCATTGGGGAAAATTATGAAAGAGGTGACATTGATCAAGATCCAGTGTACTCATGTACTCATGAATTGAATGTCAACTCCTATGTACATGTTGAAATCAAAATAAACTTTAAAAGCCCAATATTCGGTATGCTTATGGAAATATTACAGTGATGGTGGTTCTCTGAATAACTAACCAAGAACGAAGAGTTCAAGAAAGTAAGTAGCAGAAAGGAAATCATGTTCAGCTGGGGAAGAAGTTTAAGATGGGGCAGATTAATGAAAACAGGAAGGGATAGCAAATACAATCATAATATTAATGATACATATGTAAAAATGGAACCAGGTAACTTGGAGGATGGGTAGTGTTGGGAAAGATGGGGTAGATCAATGTAACACTAATCAAGATGCATTATACTAATAAACTCATTGAATTGAAACCTCTTTGCAAAACAACTTTATGATAAATACAAATGAATGAAAACAAACACAAGAATTGAATTTGTATTCCATTTCTTATAGCACAAGTAATATATAGTAAGCTATAATTTGGACAAAATACAAAATTAATAAACTACATGACAAAATAGGAAACTGGAAATATGGGTAATATTGCCTTTGGAAATATACATGCCTTATACATTTCAAAAATATCAATATTGTGATTACTTCGATTTTCTTTTGAAAATAAAGTGATCTATAAACTTTGACACACGATTATCATAATGTTTAATAATACATAATTTAGCTAGATTTCCTAAGAAAACCATTTTTATTTATCTTATATTATAAAATATAAGGAACTGTTATGACACCACTATACTGTAACACAGATACTGA
Source organism: Dipodomys merriami (assembly GCF_024711535.1). NCBI lineage: Eukaryota > Metazoa > Chordata > Mammalia > Rodentia > Heteromyidae > Dipodomys > Dipodomys merriami. The sequence continues at coordinate 450,732 of NW_027204938.1, read as the reverse complement.
AGGTTCGCTCTTAAATCGCTCCACAGGAGACTGTTACATATAAGCTGCTACAAGTTGCAAAATCCCAAATATAAGTTAAATTACTTAGAAGGAAATGGTAGGAGGACAATTATTATCGTTCACAATCAATATCAGCCTTGGACATCCTGAAAGAGAGTAAGTCAGAGACAAATGTGTTTGTTTCACCAGGCCTCTACTTCCAAACTAGAAGTGTTGGAAAGACCCATCATGTCAACCTACGACTAAAAGCCAGACCACTAGATAGTCAGATCCTCTAAGACTCCTACATGGAAGACTATCTCTGACCCGCATGCTCTTCTTTTCACCAAAGAAACAGTGCATTTAGTAATTTATGTTTTTTGAATTTAGATAATGAATGAACATTTTTCATACAAATCAAGTTTGAAATACCTTTGATATATTTTCCCATGCTTAAAACTAGCAATACAATAAATAATAGTAGCCACAACTTGGAACTTTTATGCATCAATGGAAAAACAATCTTGAAAAAATGGATTCTGGGAAGAACCTATTAAATCCAGGGATGCATCTATTTTACACACAATTGTTCAAGTGGAAGGAAGGCCAACATAGTTTCATTAAAGTAAGAATTAGTCAAAGGTCTGCACATCCACACTTAAAAAATATTATATTTGTTTTAAACTTGCTGATTGTACTCTAGGTAGACTTTGTAGACTTGGTTATTGTTGACAGACAAAATCTACTTGAGTGAGACATAGGAACCTTAAGCAAGACTTCCTGATAAAGCACATGGTAAGTTAGAAGAGGAAACCAGAGTCAAAAAATGAAACTTACTTTTTGTTGGTCACAGCGCATGAACTCAGGGACTGAGTACTGTCCTTCAGCTCTTTGGTTCAAAGCTAGCCCTCTCCAACTTTGGTACAGAGTACCACTTCTGATTTTTTGTTGGGTAACTAGAGAGAAATCTCATAGACCTTCTTCTCAGGCTAGCTTAGAACCCCCATCCTCATATCTCCGTCTCTTGCATATGTAGGATTGTAGTTATAAGCCATCAGTATCCACCACCCCCAAACGGAAACGTTTGAGATTCTAATAAGTTCAATTTTCAGTGAAAACCTCAAAAAGTATGGCAAGGAAAGACCTCCTAGAATTGTTCTTGCTACTAAAGAATTGAAGCTACAGAGTGAGCAACCAGGAAGTTGTCTGTTTGTATAGATGCAAGTCTAGAAGGGTGCCATTAATTTCAGTTATTTTTTTCAATATGATGATCTTCAGTACAAACCTGAACTTGTTGTCACAATGCATCTACCTCTTGGCATGAGCTGAGCCTGGACCTATTCTACCTCAAATGCAAGAGATGCAAAAGAATAGCTCACAGTTTTGGAATGAGTTTCATCAATGTACACCAAATATGCATATACTTCAGTCGAGTTGACCATGCAGATGAATCTGTTTTTCTAACCTTCTTCCATCTTCTATCATTCACCAGCTTTTGATGAATCTCATTTTGTACCTCTTTATTCAACTTCTCAAGATAATTTCTTATTAAGCTTCTAAAATTGTCTTTTCCCCCAATTGTTGCCTTCTTAACATTGTCTCAAATTATAAATTATATATGATTGTCCTGTATGTGTTTACTGATATATTTAAATTTTGGACTACCATCCACATATTATAGGATATCTTTAACCTGCTATAACTGCTCTGAAAATCATTATGGAGGTTCCTCACCAAAGCAAAAACACAATGCCATAAAACCAAGTGAAATTAAAATTGTGTATATCCAAAAATATTTTTGAAATGAAATAGTAGAAGCATTCACTTCTCTTATATCCCAGTATATGTTTATAGCTATGAATATTACATTTTCTTTATTCCCTCTTTCTGGTACACCTAGGTGGACTGCAGAGATTGATTGTTATGAATGCTCCTGCCATGAACATGGATATTCATGTTGAATCATATTCCTTCAATATGTATCCAAGTTGTTGTAAAGGTCATTAAAATATGTGTCTTTTTTGGCATTGTGTAAACTTCCATTCTGAGCTGCTTATGGGTTGCACTAGTTTATAATGACACACAACTGAATATTCCTGATTTATTTCAACCTCTCCAGCATTTGTTTTTATTTGTTTGAGTTGTGATAAGTATTCTGATGTGTAATATGGAATCTCAGTGACTTTTTGATACATATTTCCTTTGTGGATAAGAATTTCAAATATTTCATTTATTTATTAAACATTTATATTTGTAATACATTCCTAATCAGTGACTTTCTTTTTTTTTGTTATTTGATCAATTTTTAAGTTTTAGAATTTGTGATTTTTTTTCCCATTCCAACTATTCACCTTAGTAAAAAAAAATTATCACTACAGTGCACAATTTACTAAAATCAAGCGATTGTACATTTATAACACTGTTTTTGTTTTGTTTTTTTTACAACCAGACAATTATTTCAATAAAGACGCCCAACTTCTTTCACTAGAAAGATAGATTGAAAGGATAGTATCTCATATTAGCCCTAAGCTAATCTCAGAATTACCAGTCACAGGGAAGGCCCCAAGAGTTGGGCTAAGTAAAATGCACTTACACAGTAAAAACAGCATTTCAAGTGATCAAAGGGCTTCATAAATTTTTTAAAAGGCACCACCTTCAACAAGCAAATGGTGCAGTTCACAAGCAGACCATAGGAATCTGAACATCCAGAAGATCCAAGGATAAAAGTATACAGAAGGGGGGCTGAGAAGGTGGTTCAGTGGTAGAGCGCTTGCCTTGCATGCCTGAGGCCCTGGGTTCGATTCCTCAGCACCACATAAGAAAAAAGAAAAAAGCCGGAAGTGGCGCTGTGGCTCAAGTGGTACAGCGCTAGCCTTGAGCTGAAGAGCTGTGGGACAGTGCCCAGGCCCAGAGTTCAGGCCCCACAACCGGACCCAAAAAAAAATTTATAAAGAAAGACAACTTTAGAACGTTGACTCAGAATTGGGGGGGGGGGGACAACCACTAGATACCAAAACTCAATGCTGAAGTGAAGAAGTGTTTTACCCCAAACCTCAGCTGTGTTTGATTCTCTCACATCACACAGACACAGACACACACAGAGACACACACACACACAGACACAGACACAGACACACACAGACACACACACACACACACACACACACACACACACACACACACCCCTCATGTACACAAAGAACCCTAGGGGCAGTTGTTTCTGGGACAGTGAAGCTTTTTTATTCTTCCTTTTAGATAATCAAATGTGATGTTGTGGTTGGCTTCACAGCCACCCCACACCTGAGCAGGAGGGAAAGGATTCCTGAGACTGCAGGATGGCCTTGTGTACCCCTGGCTTCCTGTGTAAAATTGTAGTTCGTGGACCCCTAGGCCAAGCTGAACAGCGGGTACAGTTTGGCTGGAGGATGGCACCCCAGAGCTCTGCATGCATGCATGGGAAGCCCTGTGAGCATGTCTGGGATGGCCTTTCAGCAGTGTGGAGAAGTTGACACCTGTAGTTGGACATGGCAGCAGGCAGGAGAATAGCAGGAATCCTAAAGACAGGAGAGGCACAGGAGTGAATGCGCTTTTCCATGGAGAAACCTAGACTACACGAATGAAGTTCCCAGCCCACACAAGACGGCCACCGCTCAGGTCCCCAGATGCCCTATCTGGTCTTGTCCACAAAGCCTGGTCCTGATCTAGAGCTGGAACCTCCCCGGCTGTCCTGGGCTCAGTGCCGCAGGAGCAGTGAACTCCAGATGTGCTTCCTACGCCCAGTCATTGCAACTCAATGATTATAGTCACAATTCTTCTTTCCCTGGTATCCTAGTTTCTGCTACTCTGTTCTACTACCCATAATTCATAGTACCATGGCTCCAGCCACCTGATTCCCTGACACCCCTGACACTGATACTCCATTCCCTAAGTAAAAAAGTGCAGAGTGGGCACAGCCAGTCGACTTTGGTACTCCTGGCATCTTTCAGGCACATTGGGACCAATTATTCCTCAGGTATTTAACATGAGCTACTAACTGCAGGTGGAAAGGGAAAAAAGTTATACGGAGGTGACTAAAATGTAGAGTCATCAACATATCATCGGTTGCTAGGAAAAGAAGGCCTTAAGGTAAAAGTTAATGAGAAGAGAAAATTTTACAAAGAATATTGGGGATGATGAAATAGGTTTAGCTTAGTCTCATACTAGTGATCTGATTTATTTTATGACACAGATATGCAACTTTTGCATTTTAAAAATTGATGAAGATGCATATATGTGGTACTTATATTAATTTATGGAATAGTTGCATATAATTAATGCTATTCAATATTTTATGTTCTATGATAGTTAACTCATGAGTCTACCATTGTCAATATGAATTGAGCTATTAACAAATGGAATTTCACTGTCAAATACTACAAGGAGATTACTGGTGCTAGTACCGAAATGAAAGCTAGTAAAACTGAATAAAGCTACAAGTTTGAAAGGAGGGGGTAGTGTTAAGGACTTCTTCACCATGGAATCTGGGAAGACTAGAATGTGTTTTCTTGAAATACTTGTTTTTTTAACCTTGTTAGAAATCAGAACATTATTATTTATTCTTGCTTTTTGGGACCTTTTTAGTGAATGGTTTACAAAAAATTATCAACATGACTTTGAAAATTCACTGATGTGAATTATCAGATGAACATTATATGCAAAGCTTCCCTGAGATGCAGGCAAGCTGGATTCCTTTTCTATTAAATTAATGAAATAAGCTTAGTTTTGAATGGATGGACAGTCCATGACATTTGTTCCCAAATAAGAAAAGTTACAGGAGAAAATAAAAGAGAAAGGAGACCCAAGCCTCCTGAAATTAGCGGAAATATATAGAAATATAATTTAAAAAATCATGGTTCAAAGTAAACCATGGTTTTAAAGGTTGAAATAATATAGTTAATATATATTGCTGTAATAAAACATAATATTTCTATGTTCTGGTTCTGTTTATATCACTGAAGGAAAATATTAGAAAATAGAAAGTATATGTGGCACATGTTGCTTCCGGTCCCAAGAAGGGGAGTGGAACTTCTGAATGTGTGTCCTGGGAAGGTCCCCATCACCAGCCCACGAAGACCCATCAGAGGTCCGTGTGGTGACCTTGCAGGGGCTCCAGGGTACCACAAGGATACTGCATTGTATCTCTAAAGCCTTCACCTTTGTACTACACTGAGATTTAGGGAGTAAGAGGGTAATGGGGCTTAGAAAAAGAGTTGTGATATTCTAAGAGAATACCTAAAACACCAGTCCACAAATCCACATTTTCAGTAAGGTACCTTTCTACCTGAATATAGGAAAAATACAGTGAACCAAAGAAAGTGGGCCCTAGAACTAAGCAAAAGTTACTAACCAGATATGACTGAGGCAAGCAAATTTAACCTAACACATAAATATGCAAAATCTGCACTGTTTATATGAATACACTTGGAAACAAAATGCAATAGAAGATAGATACCTTGTATTAATACTTACTCAGCTAGGCCACGGTGGCTCGTAACTACAGTCCTATATAGGAAAATTGAGCTTTTGTGAATAACAAGTATACAAGATTCCATTTCACAAATAACCAGGAAAAGATTAGCTGGACCGGCACTGGTGATACATACCTGTAATCCTCCTTACTCAGGAGGCTGAGATCTGAGGATCGTGGTTCAAAGCCAGCCCAGGGAGTAACGTATGTTAGACTCATCTCCAAATAACCAGTAAAAAAACCGGAAGTGGCACTGTGGCTCAAGTGGTAGAGCACTGGCCTTGACTTGAAGAGCTCAGGAACAGCGCCTAGGCCCAGAGGTCAAGCCCCATGACCAACAAAAAAAGCTAGGTTGGAAGCACGACTTAAGTGGTAGAGTGACAAGCAAGCAAGCTGAATCCTTGAGTTCAAACCCTGGTACAAGCTAACAAGGAAGGAAACATATTCCCAACATTTTCTTTTCATGAAGGGAAGGAATGAGGTGGTTGTTCCATCAATCTTATCTAGGGAAATAATCAGTGATCCTTCTGGCAATCCCCAAGATGACAGAACCGATATCTTCTCTTTTTAAGAGAAGTTCTCTCTTCTCTCTCTCTCTCTCTCTCTCTCTCTCTCTCTCTCTCTCTCTCTCTCTCTCTCTCTCTCTCTCTCTCTCTCTCTCTCCCTCTCTCTCTCTCTCTCTCTCTCTCTCTCTCTCTCTCTCTCTCTCTCTCTCTCTCTCTCTGCTGTGTGTGTGTGTGTGTGTGTGTGTGTGTGTGTGTGTGTGTGTGTGTGTGTGTGTGTGTGTGTGTGTGTGTCCATTGTGGGCTTGAATTCAGAGGCTGGGAGCTGACCCTGAGTATTTTTGCTCAAACTAGTGCTCTACCAATTTGAACCAAATTGCCACTTTCAGTTCTGGTGGTTACTTCAAGATAAGCATCTCATGGACTTTTCCTGCCTGGGCTTGTCTTTGAATATCAATCCTCAGATCTCAGCCTCCTGAGGAGCTAGGATTATAGGCCTGAGCAACCTGTGCCCAGCTAAGGGAAGTCCCTAACAGGATGATCATCTGAATGCCAATGAACGATTCCTACCATTCTCTGTCTGATGTACTGTTAGACTCAAATTTTGTCTGAGTACTTACTAATAAGTTGTTTAACCCCTGTGCTTCCATGTAAGAAAGTTAACAGTTAACTGCTCAGAGCAATCCAGAGTTCAGTGAATTAATACACAGAAGTTCTATAAAGAGAAGATGTTGGCACACAGTAATACTTAGGAAATGTTATTTTTTATAACAAAATACAAGTAGTGACAGTTATCCTCACATATTATTGAACATATGGGACAAGGAACATTTCAACTTCCTCTAAGGAAGCAACATCAAAAAAGAAGAGCAACTGTGATTGTCAGTAAAAAGAAAACAGTATCCATCTAGAATTTATATAACTGAGAAGTGCACATTATATATTATTGAAAGCAGCAATGTTAAATCAGTATTAGGCAAGACTGAGATCAGCCAGTGTTACTGTCATTTGATATAGTTTTTCCAACTTTCAAAAGCTTGACAAGGGAGTACAGAAACAAGGATTTCTCAGCATGGTTGTCCAACGTGGCTACTCTATAGGGCAGCACCAGGAGTTCAACTAGATGCTTAGTAACAGCTATAGTCAGCAGAGATTTGTTGACTAGACCTCATGGAGATTGCCATCTCTCAGATAGATCACACAATCGTTAGTCTTTTATGAATGCTACAGTATCTCCATAAATATGAAGGTTAGGATGATGTTATAATTCATTCTGTTACTCACCCTTATATCACCCAACTATATATAAATGTTCATTGGTTCAGAAAGAATATTATGTGTTCCCAGAGGTATCCAGTTCACATAATTTCCCAACATTCATATAAATTTATATCTCTTTAGACAACTCATGGCTTAATTCATCATATTAAATATTAATCCTATTTTTCCAACATATTTTGTAGTTTTTGTTAAGAAAAATAGAAAAAGAGATAGGAGCAGGTTGGACTCTCCATCTTTTCAAAAAATATTTACAATATTTAATATACAAAAAGTAATAAGAATTAAAGATTAATTTTATAGTTGTTTTCCTTACTCTGATGTCTTTGTTTTTAATGGTTTCCTTTGTACAATTTAAATCTATTGTGTTATCCTATTTATTTAGGTCTGATACTTAAAAATGTTGTTTCTTCTTTCCTTGTATATAATTCAGTGACTGTGAACTCAGTTTTTCTCAGGTTTTCATGTGTTTTAGCCTTTAAAATTTTTCAGAAGTTTAATTTAGAAGTAAAACAGAAAGATCCTTGATAGAAGTCAGTACTATATTTTCATGTTTAGTCATTCTCAGAAAGAAAGTCGTCAATGAAAATATGTATTATGCAAAGTTATGATATGCTTGAGTGTCAAATTTCTGTACAAACTGGGGAGATGTTTAGGTTATTATGAAAACTGACATGTGCCATGCATTCACTTGATTTCAATCTCCTCCCACTCCAATCAGTGCCAAATTAAAACATCCTTTCTCTCCCACATCATCTGAATATTTCATATTTCTGATTTTATATCAAAACATACAAGTAAAAGAAGTGAAGTGAGAACATCATGTGTAATAAATAAAAGGATATCTGCTAATCATTTAGATAATATAACCAATTTCCAACCTCAAAACAAAATTGTTTCTTATAGTGGCATGCAAAATTCAATATATTCTGGCCAGATACAATGGATTGAGGCTTATGTTTGTTTTTTTTTTGTAACACTCAGGGACTTTTACATGCTAGACAAGAGTTCTACCACCATGCCATACCACCAGCCCACAGGGAATAACCCTTGCTTTCATTGTATTTGATGTTGGTATGAATTGTGTAGGAGAAGGCAAAAACAACCCATTTAAATAGGGATACAGGTGGACCCATTGCAACAATGATATATACAAGCCATTATGTTGAAAACTATCTTTACAACTTTGGCCGGGCAGAGGGGCAAGATGGGAAGGGATAGGAAGGGGAAACAAAGGAGGAGGCAACAATGCTTGATAAGAAATATACTCATTACATTTCCCATGTAATTGTAACCCCTCTGTATGATATTTTCACAATAAAATCTTTAAAATAGAAAAGAAAAAAGAATGTAGTAAATCTTAAAAGCTGATATAAACTTATAACAGCTCTTACAGCCTCACCCACTCCTTGTCGGCTGGTGGTATGGCATGGTGGTGGACTCTCCATCTTGACAGGCTAGGACTACTTACTGAGAATCAATAAGGGGCAACCAAACTTCCTGGAGGAATGGAGGCTACAAGGAGGTGGGGTTGGAGGTGGACTTTTGTGGAGTCTCAGTCAGGGGGCAGAGGTTATCAAGGAGGTTATCAAAAGGCTATTAGGGCTGAGAGATGGGGACATTCAATCAGCTCACAGTGGAATGTTGGAGGCCAGGCTTGGGTCAGACTGCCCTGCCTGCACATCAAGTCCACACATACCTGGGTTTTGCTTGGTGTCCATATGCACCTGGGACAGTAGGGGGGTGGTCAATCTTTCATATTCCATCCTTAGGTATATAAGAAGTTTGGGACAAGACGGGAGAAGTAAGTCCTTAATATAGGTCTTTGGATAGATAAAAGGATTGGGCTGGAAGAAGAGATCAGGAAAGAGTTGTTATACTCTTCTTGGAGATCCTTCATCTGGTCCTATTGGGGATTTATTATCCAAACTGTTCTGTTTGGAATTTATATTCCATTTGGGATTTTCTAACTGAGGTATCATCCTAGTCGTGAACTTCCCTTTGCTTTTCTTTTGTCAGTCATAGGGCTTTAACTCTGGGCCTAGGTGCTGTCTCTCAGCCCTTCAGCTCAAGGCTACTTCTCTACCACTTGAGCCACAGTGCCACTTCCGGTTTTCTGGTGGTTAATTGGAGATAAGTGTTTCATGGACTTTCCTGCCTGAGCTGGCTTTGAATTGTGATCCTCAGATCTGAGCCTCCTAAGTAACTGGGATGACAAGAGTGAGCCATCAGTGCCCGGCTTTGGTCTTGCACTTCAGATGGGGTCAGGGATGAAGTACTCCTGAAAACCAGGAAGGACCCGGAGGTGGGAGGGGTGGGAGGTGAGTGATCATGGGAGAAATGTGGAGTTATGAGAACAAAGCAGCTTCCCATCAACTTTGAATAGCAAATTAATTCTTCTGATAATCACCAATCATTGTGGCCTTTTTATTCTTATAAGTCACAGTGATAACATTGTTATTTCTATATCTATATCTATATCTATCTATCTATCTATCTATCTATCTATCTATCTATCTATCTATCTATCTATCTATCTATATATATATATATATATATATATTCACAGTGATATTTCTATAGTGCTAACCAGATGCTAGGCATTATGTGTACATTCTCTCCCTTACACATACACACACTCCTTATAACAACTCTGTAGCATAAGTACTGTATTATTACCATTTTACAGATGAAGAAAACAGAACTACTGAAGAAAGATTAAATACATTTTCCAGTCTGGTGAGTGGTGGAGCTACAATTTGTACTCAGCACTCTGCATCCAAGTCTATGCTCTTTAGACACGCTTCCTTAAAAGTTCTAATGGTTTGAAGGTGAAGATGAGTGGAAGAAGTATAGAGAACAGGAAATCAATACTTGTGAAAGCATGTCAGATGTGAGGATAGTAGGAGAGGACAGGTATATGTCTGAGATTAAAAATAGGAGACATGAGGTGAACCCAGGGAAGGCACGGGTGGAACTGCGGGTCCTATGGGGGAATGACCATGTAGGACTGTGTAGGTCAGGTCAGAAACTAAAAAAGAGAAGGAAATCACTGGGGGGAGGTATGCAGTGAGGTAGAGGGAACAGCAGTCTGAATGCCACTTTGGTACACAAGGTGAAAATGCAGGGAGCCATGTGACAGCCAGATGACTGTGCTGTTGGAGGTATGGTACAAATCACACAGAACAGAGGGACGGATTGAATTTTGGAGAGGGAGTCACAAAGGGAGTTCCATAGGTTATTCCTAGGCTTCTACTTTGTGGAAACAACTGAGGAGGCTCAGAGGCTTGTAATGAAAGTAATTTGCTAAATCCTGGAGATGTGGAGTACAAGGAATATATGGCATCAGGGGAGGTGGCCAGAATTATACTGAAGGAAGGACTCAGAGATAATTCTGGAGATATACATGACAGTTTAAGGCACAGGATACATAAGATCCCACAAACGGGCTCTAGAAGAAGAGAAGCTGAAAGAGATGGCATTTTAAAAGACCTACAAGGCAAGGATGAGCCTTTAAAGGAGATGTTGAGACACAGAAGGAAAACCAGTACTGTGATATCAGAAGCCAGTTAGAGGACATGTTTAAGAAATCAATAAAGTCCAATGATTCTGAGAACCAAGAAGACTCAGGTTGAAACATCCATTACATCAGGAGACATGGTGACAGCTTCCAGAACACAAAGAGGGCAAGAGTGAAGTGAGGAATGAAGATGGGGTATGTAAATGAAGAAAGAGTGCACACAACTCAGAAAGAGGGAATCATGAGAGAATGGAGGCTCAAGAGAAGGGTCAGCAGATTTCTGAGTGCCAAGCACCAGTGCCTCACACCTGTAAGCCTAGCTACTCAGGAGGCTGAGATCTGAGAACCACAGTTCGAAACCAGCCTGGGTACACAAATCCTTCAGACTCTTATCTCCAATTAACCAGCAAAAATAGCAAAACTGGAGGCATGGCTCTAGCAGTCATGAGCAAAAATCCAAGTGACAACACGCATCTCTGAGTTCAAGTCCCAGAACCAGCATGAGAATGACTGTGTTTAAACTGTTGATTCCAAGACCAGAGCAGGGAGAAATGAGATGAATACAGAAGGGAAAAACCTGACATATGAAGCTTCTATGAAGTAGAGAGAGAAGACCAAAAGCTCTAAGAGCTGTGAGAAGATGGGCTTTTACCAGGAAGGCAGGAACTTAGGAGATGAGTGGCTATAGACAGGTTTGTACCTTTGACAGGGAAAAAACTGTGAAGTTCCCATCTGATGACTCCCACCTTGTTTATCACACAAAGCTGCACAGGGAGAATGAAAGAGGAGGTGTGGGGCAAAAGGGAAAGGGTAGTGTCAGAGTTCTGAGTAGATAAGAAGGACTAAGCTGTAAGGTGGTAAAAGTGAAACCCTGAAACAGATTGCTATGTGGAACTGAGGACTCATTTTAGAATACTGGGGGTCAAGCCTTGCAGAGATTTCAAATGATTACAGTGCCTGCCTGTGGGTACAGGCACGTAGGACAACTGTGAGAAGTCATCCTGCTGGGGTTTGGCTAAGCGAGATCCCATACGAACTCCAAAGGAAAAGTGGACTTAAGGTATAAACCTGCTAGATACGGACCAGGCACCTAAGCAACAAGAAGTAAAGAGAGAAAAGAGGGACTTGGTGATAATAACAGGAACAGAAAAAAATGAGTTGAACAGCTACTGATGGAAAGAGGTGGGTAAAGAACAGAATATTTGAATTTAACCCATTAATTTCATTAAAACCCATTAGAAGTAGACACAAGTGGGTCATGCTTCATGTTAGCTCTTCAGAAGACAGATACAGAGGATTGCGGTTTGAAGCTGGCCCAGGCAAAAAGTCTACTAGACTCCATCTCCAAAATAACCACCAGAAACCAGGAGGTACAGCACTAGCTGTCAGCAAGCTGAGCAAGAGCTCAAGGCTCCAGTTCAAATCCCAGTACCTAAAAAAACCACTCATTAGCAATTGTGTAGATTTTAAGTCAAAGCCCAGCAAAATAAGAACCAGGAAATGGGTGCTAGTAAGAAGGGAAGGGGGAGGGGAGGAGAAGGAAGGGGTTGATGAAGGGGGAAGGTTGGAGAATGCAGGCAAGAATCCAAGCCACAGAATTGAGACATAATAAGGGAAAGGGTGTGTCAAAAGGGTGTGTGTGAAGATGTGACACAAATCAAGATGCAGAGTACACAAAAACAGCATTGGTAAATTGCAAAACTTTCCATACATAACCTAGAATTAAGATAAGTAAAGGAAGGGGTGGCTTGGAGAATTGGGGGAGAATGCTGAAAAGGTAACATTGATCAAGACACATTGTATTCATCAACTGCTTTGTACAACTACCTAAAGATAACAAAAATATTTTTAAAAGGAAACTGAGAATGACTATGGTCATAATGCAAGACACAATGCTATCTACTGTTAAGACAGAAAAAAATGGGAATGCAAGTTTTAGAACCCAAATAAGATGATTATGCTAAAAAAATTACTCATTAGATAGCTTGAGCTGGATTGCTCCTTATTAATACATTAAGATGTATGAAAAGATTACAACCTAATGAGGAAAATACGTGAAACACCCTACTTAGTTGGAGACTCTTCATCCAGGACACACAGGGTCTCCTCCACTGAGTCCTCTTCCTTCAAGGCCATTAACTCCACGCCATTGAAAAACAGCAAAAGCCTCTGCAGTCATATGAATGCGTTTACACTAATGCTTTTACAACCATAAGATTGCAAAAGCAAATTTTAATGGCCCATTTCTTCTTTTTCTAAAAAATGTTTTATTAAATTTTAAACTTAAGAGCATTGCACTGAAGCAAAATTTTCCTACTTATGCTTTCTGCATAGCTGAGATTACAGATGTATATCCCCATGTCTGGCTTGTTGATATTCAGTCTTTTCCCCCAGATAACCTCAAACCATGATCCTCCCAAGTTTCTAGAAATTACAAGTGGGGGTCACTGAGCTCAAATTTAGTGTCTTATTTCTTAAGTGTTTGCTTTTCAAGGAGTTATGTGCACATACAGTTGCCACAGTAAAATGAATTTTTCATCCATATAAATTTCCAGAATATGAAAATTAATTTTATCACTAGAAAATTCCATAAAATAAGAATGGGCTATATGCCAGGCAACAGTGGCTCATGCCTATACTCCTAGCTACTCATAAGGCTGAGATTGAGAATCACAGTTCAAAGCCATCCAGGCAGGAAAGTATGTGTGAGTCTTATCTCCAGTTAATCACGAGAAAACTGGAAATGGAGCTGTGGCTCAAAGTGGTAAAGCACTTGCTTTAATGCACTAGCCTACGTCCTGAGTTCAAGCCCTACAACCAAGAGAGAGAGAGGGGGAGGGAGAATGGACTATAAATAAATCAAAATTCTTATCTTAGAAAATTCCAGCTACTTAAAGCAGTCATAAACTGAGGTGTTCACACCTGTAATCCTAGTACTCAGGAAGCAGAGGACTGCAATTTGAAGCTAGTCCAGGCAGGAAGGTTTGTGAGACTCCAGTTAATCACCACAAAGGAATTAGAATGGTGGCTCTAGAGGTAAAGCACTGGTCTTAAGCATCCAGGTCCTGAGTTCAAGCACCATGGTCAACATGAGAGACAGAAAGAGAGACAGAGAGAGGGAAACAGAGAGGACATCATAAATATTATTTTTTTGGTCAGTCCTGGAGCTTGAATTCAGGGCCAGAGCACTGCTTCTGAGCTTCTTTTACTAGCACTCTGCCACTTGAGACACAGCACCACTTCTGGTCTTTTCTGTTTATGTGGTACTAAGGAATCCAACACAGGACTTCATGCTAGCTAGGTGAGCACTCTACCACTAAGCCACATTCCCAGCCTCAACCATAAATATTCTTAAACTACAAGTATTAAAAATACTTCCTAAAAATAAGACTATGTTGGGCCTGGAACTACAGTAGAAGACCAACAAAATGCTGTGGCTTAAGTGACAGAGTGTTTGTTATAACAAGCCAAGTTCAATTCCCAACACTGCTGTAAAAAATTTACAGTCACATATGGAATGCAGCATTTTTTACAACCTGGTTCAGAAAAAAAATTTTCAGTGATGGCTTTTTAAGGTTTAAAAGTACATATAAATTATATTGCATTAATAAAATACATCTCAACTTAAATATTTTTTGTTCTAAGTATGTAGAAACAACATTCAATTTTTAAAAACACTCACAATTAAAAGAGGTATTCTTAAGGAAGGGACCCAAAGGTGCAATGAATGCCTCTGTGCCAGTGAACATATAAAATAATATTTATCAACAGGAATTTCAGGAAATTGCAACAAGTTTTTAATATATTTTTTCCTCTTGTTGATGAAGATGGTGTTTTTTTCTTTTTTCTTTTTGGTCTTTGTTTCTTGCTTTTTGCCTGTTTTTCCTTTAGCTGTCTTTGGTGGGTAATAGGAGGCAAAGCAATGGAAGAACCAATGGTGAAAAAATGCAGCAGTGGTACTCAGTAGACACTAACAGGAAAATGAACTGTGGAACTATACAATTTGTAGGTAGAGATGGGAGAGGGAAACGGAGATAACAAAGGAAGGGGTGAAATTGCCCCCAAAGAAAAAATTCATTACATGCTTATGAAATGGTAACCCTTCTATACAACTCTTTAATAATTAATAACAATTGCTGGGAAGGTGGATCAGTGGTAGAGTGCTTGCCTTGCATGCATGAGGCCCTGGGTTCAATTCCTCAGCACCACATAAGCAGAAAAAGTTGGAAGTGTTGTTGTGGCTAAAGTGGTAGAGTACAACCCATGAGCTGAAGAGTTGAGGGACAGTGCCTAGGCTAAGGTTACAGGCCCCATGACTGACAAAAAATTTAATAACAATTTTTTAACCTCACAGTTTCTTTTTGCCATGAACTTTGATAAAATTCTACTTTAGTTTTGTTTTTCTTTTGTTGTATGGGTTCCGAGTCTTGAATTTAGGGTCTCTCTCTCTCTCTCTCTCTCTCCCCTCGCTCAGCTTTTTCTCTCAAGGCTGGCACTCTATCACTAGAGGTACACTTTCACGTCCAGCTTTTTATTTTTTTTTCTTGTTTAACTAGAGATTCGAATATCTATCTCAGTTTCATTTGCCTGAACTGGTTTCAAACTTTTAATTCTCAGATCTCAACCTCCTGAGTAGCTAGGAGTATAGATGTGAGCAACAAGTCCCTTCCTTTAAAAAATTATTATATATTAGTTATACAAGGGGAGATTTTGTTGTGACATTTCCACACAATGTTATCCTTCTCCCTCTTCTTAAAACAATTTCAAAAAGTTTCAGTTTTACTTTGACAAAAATCTACTTAACCATATTCATTCTCTTTCCCCTTAGTTAGCCAACCTTCTTGCTAGTTCTCTGCCTCAGCCTCTCTCTCTCCCCCCAACTTTCCATTGATCAACAGTTTTCATGTTATGTTCATATATAATTATAATGTATCTCAAAATTATTCACTCTCTTTTTCCCTTTCCCTTCCCCTCTTAAACAGTCCTGTAGACTCAATTTGTAAATCTGCCCATATACACAAAGGTACAATCATGTCTATGAATATATATGCTCTTTAGGCCTAGCTTCTATATCGGAAACAAACACATATCTTGTGTTTTTTTTTATTTTTATTTTTAGCTTGGTTTATTATGATGTCCTCTGTTATATCCACTTTTCTGAGAGCGACATGATTTCATTTTCCTTCATGGCTGTGTAACATTCCATGGTACATCTATATTACTTCTTCTTTATCAGTTCAAGAAGATTCCAGGTGTCTGATTCCATCATTTGGCTATTGTGCACAGTGCTGTAATAAACATGAGTTATGCTGGCATCTTTCAGGTATATTGATATATTCTACTGACATACGCCTCATATTGGTATAATGGAGTCTTTGGAAGGGTCTGTTTCTAGACTGATATCCATAGTGGTTGCACTAGTTTGCATTCCCACCAAAAGAGTATAAAGATTCCTTTTCTAATTCATCTTACCACATTTTCTTGGTGGCTGTCATTCCAACTGAAGTAGATTTAATCTTATTGCAGTTTTAATTTGCATGTTCTCTATTATAGCTAAGGCTGTTGAACATTTCCTCATGACTTTATTAGCCATCTTTTTCTTCTTCTGAAAACTATGTAATTAGATTATTTCTGGGTTTTTTTTGCTGTCTAATTTCAGCCCTTTATATAGGATGGATATCAATCCTTTATTTGTTGAATAGCTGGCAGCCCTAGGAAACTCCAAATTGTCATTACAGTGTTTTCAGCATGAACAAGGGATGAACTGCACATCTCTTGGCTTTCACTTCCGCATGGATCCAAAGTTCACATGACAGCACTGACTGCACATTAGCTGATTAAAAACAACAGGAGGGCCTGGGGACTTGCTCAGTGTAAGAGAACTCATCTGGCAAGTGCAAGGATTTAAGTTCAGACCTCAGCTCTGAAAACTACAGAAACAATTAAACAACAATCAAACTCAAAACCACAAAAAGTGAGTCTTACCTGATGCTGGTGGCTTATACTGGTAATCTTAGCTACTTAGGAGGCGGAGATCTGAGGATTGTGGTCCAAAGCCAGGCTGGGCAGGAAAATCAGTGAGACTCTTATCTCCAAAAATCCAGAAGTGAAGACAAGGCTCAAGTGGTAGAGTGCTAGCTTTCAGCATAAAAGCTCAGGGTGAACACCCAGGCCCTATGTTCAAGCCCCAGATCCTTCACACATTAAAATGTCTTACTCTAAGACTGATTTATTAACTATCAACACCTAAATTCCTGTCACAAAGAAACCCAAAATGAATGCCAACACCACTCCTGGAAGCCCCACAAGTGACACAGCCACCTCTTCATACATACATATAGATATTATGTGTATATGCGTATATATGTATATCTAGATACATACATACAATTGAAGTAAGAAAAAGATCATTGAGAATATGGAATTCCAGATTGAGTAACCACTCAAAAAGTTTCTCTTCAGGTTCTATAGAAGAGAATGGTAGTAAAACTAATGTTACATTTGGCATTATTATTTTATACATTTGTCTTTTAGAACAGATACTCAAAGAAGTATAGTTCTGCCTGGCATTGTGGCACATGTCTGTAATGCTAGCATTTAGGAGGTGGCAGTAGTAAGCTAACAATTTAGAGACCAGCCTGGGACACAGAGAACTCCAGGTCACCGTGGAACTGTCTGTATCCAGAATAATACTAACAACAAATAAAAACAAGATTGCATAAAAATTTAGACTCTTTAAAAGAAGAAGAATAGAAGTACAGATGCATCAAGTTTCTAATTTATGGAAAGCTGGTCTTGCACAGTTCCTTGCTCTACATCATCCCTTACCCTACAGTAAATCCTACCACTTGGTCAGCAGACACCATGAAGGTCAACACCCCTGTAAAACCAAATACATACCTACTCTAGCAGAACTGGCAAAGATCGAAAGTATCATTAAACCATAAAGAAATGTCTAACAGGAGGAAGATACAGGAGAAACTTCTCTTGGAGCTGCAACCCACATCTACAAATGACTATAAAGTAAGAAGCAATACCAAGAAGCTAAAAGGACTCTGAAAGGTCTCCAAAAAGTATATAATATGTGGGAATTAAGAAAGCTTATTAAGACATACATAAATATGCCAGGCCATATACTTGTTTGGGCATCAACAAGTATGTAGACATCTGTCACAAATCATTAGCTAATATAAAATACGAAAAGATCCTTAAAAGCAGTTTCAAATCTAAATGCAACAGAGCAAACTTGTTTTAAAAAGTTATCACCTAGAAGCTGGGCACCGGTGACTCAGGCCTGTAATTCTAGCTTCTCAGGAGGCTGAGATCTGAGGATTATGGTTCAAAGGCAGCCCAGGCAAGGAAGTCTGTAAGACTCTTATCTCTAGTAAATCACTGAAAACTGGAAGTGGCACTGTGGCTAGAGTGCTAGCCTTGAGCTGAAGAGCTGAGGGATAGCACCAAGGCCCAGAGTTCAAGCCCCACAACCAAAAATATAAAGTTATCACCTAGGTCCTTCACCAAAAATATTATGTCAGTAAATCAAAGCCCCAAATCAGTCTCTGCTTAAGGATACATAATTATAAAGCATAATTCAGTGATCACAATTCTCAATAAAAGCAAATAAAGGTACATAGATTTACACTACATCGTAGGCTCTCAGAAGACACACATTCACCCCTTACCTGGTCTCTTTACCTAATCCCCAGGTACAAGCTCCATATCTACCTATGCAGTCTTCAGTTCTAATAGCTCTAGAGAAATGAATAGTATTCCTTTAAGCTACTACTGACGCTCTAGTCAATTTCTACATCAGAAAAAGCGATCATAAAAGTTGTCCCAAGATAGCCTTTCAAAAAGTAATAGCATAATAGCATACTGATATGAATTTGGCTAAATATTCATACATAATGAACAGATTCATATATTATTGAAATTTATGTAGAAAATAGCACATATAAAATGACTTACGTTTTATCATTCCCACTGTATGTTTCAAAATCTTGTTTCCGTGTGTGGTCAAATGCATCAAAACCTCTATTCCTGGGACCGCCTCTCCCTCTGCTTCTCATGCCCCCTTTTGGGCTTCCACATCCTTTCAGCGGCCTGTCTCAATCAAACCTGTCCACTGGTCTAGTCAAAGATGACAATGCAATATGATAAGAGAGCCCAAGCCTCTGCCCGTGTTCTGCCTCATCCAGGCTCCTGTATGGTGTGGTACACTACCAGGATCTGGTGGTGTAATCACCTGCCCGCTTTCCCTTCTGCCCATCCTTGTGCTTTCTGAGGACCTACTTTTTTTCTACTAGACTCCAAGATGTAGTTCTAAATGAATACATCTTTTTAATCATTTTAACACCTTGTTTATTAACTTTTTTAAATTTGTATAGGCTTTCCAAAACATTTTCCCTAAAAACAAATTACTTATTTAAAAGAGATCCTGGCTGGGCGCCGGTGGCTCACGCCTATAATCCTAGCTATTAAGGAGACAGAGATCTGAGGATCAAAGTTCAAAGCCAGCCCAGGCAGGAAAGTCTAAGAGACATTTTATCTCCAATGAACCACCAGAAAACTGAAAGTAGAGCTGTGGCTTAAAATGGTAGAGCACTAGCCTTGAGCAAAGAAGTTCGCAGAAAGTTCCCAAACCCTGAGTTCAAGCCCCATGACTGACCAAAACAAAAACGGATCCTGAAATCAAGTAATCCGGATTATTAATAGCTTCAATACTTGCACCAGTAAATTATCCTACCATTCTCTCATGGCTAAGAAAAGCCATTCTTACCACAATAAAAAAAAAGATCGAATTTACAATTTTCTTTTTTTGAAAACAAATGCAGAAATGAAGATTAATCTTACATTTTTCATATAAAACATTATGCTAAATAAATTCTCTACATTGGCTTTTCTACCTTCTAACAAAACCCAAACCAATTTTAAAACAGAACATTTTTTTCTGATTTAAAATTCTATTCTTTTCCAATTTTCTTTATTAGCATTTAATGTAATTTTGAGAAAAGAGAAATTATTTTTTTTAATTGTATTTTATTTTATTTGAGAACATACTGTACAGAGGGGCTACAATTACATGGGCAGGATAATGCATACATTTCTTACCAAGCATTGCAGCCTCCTCCTTTGTTTACCCTTCACTTCCCTTCCCCGCCTCCCCCCTCCCCCCACCCAATTTTACCCCCCTCCCCCCACCCAAATATACCCCCCTCCCCCCCCACACCGACATTGTAAAGCTGGTTTTGACATGACATTTTGTACTTCTCATTGTTGCAACAGGTCCATCTGAATCCTTAAACGACTTGTTTGTCCCCATCTCCTCCACATGTTATACTGACATCAAATATAGTGAAAGCGGGGGTTACACTGTGGGGGAGGGACATACAAAGCAACAAAGAAATAATCTTATAAATGCGTTAGAAACACATGCATGAAAGAAATGAAAACATTAAAATACATATTTAAGGGTTCATTTTCCTAACATCACATTATCTGACCTTTTCTGCTTGACTCATACCTATACTAGATATTGCAAATAAGGTAAACCTATCAAAATTCCTTACGTAAATTATACTAGACATAGAAATACAGAAAAAAATCATAGCACATTATGAATTGTTAGAATATAGTCCAAAGGCTAATAATTTTTAAAATAATTTTTATTGAGTTTCAGTGATTACATAAAATTCACAAATTTCACAGTATTGTGGGATAGTAATACTTAAAGTCATATACACATTTTAACCTTTACAAGGCAAATTGTCATTATCATGGTCTATAAAGTTTGTGAATTCTATAAGTTTTGACAATACAACTATTTCTTCCAAATCGGTTGATATGTACCTTTCTTTCCTTTTGTTTAGTGTAAGCTGCTCCCTCTTTCCCTCTAATTCTCTCCCTTCCATTGCTGCCCTTGAATTCCTTAGTTCATTTTCATTCAATGTCCAATGTAGCTGATGTGCCCCTCTGTTATATAGTCTCCTATTTTCCTCTGATTCTGTGTCCTGCTCCTAGCTCCCCTCAGATGTGCACATATATATGGTAAATATATATGGTACATATATATGGTACATATATATGGTATCTATCTATCTATCTATCTATCTATCTATCTATCTATCTATCTATCTATCTATCTATCTATCTATCTATCTATCTACCATATATAAGGTCGAGAACATGGAGTCATTTAGGAATGATATGACAAATTAAGTAGAGGTCCTTTGTTTCTTGAATCCTGTTTATTTTGTCATATCTCTTTGCATTTTGGATTTAACATTCACATATCAGGAAGCCATGTGCCAATTGTCTCTCTGATCTTGGCTTACCTTGCTTGAAATGATTTATTCTAATTCTATCAATTTCTGGTGAATACCATTATTTTATCCTTTCTAATGCCTGCATATTTCACTGTATGTATGTACTACAAATTTTTGATACATTCATCTGTAATGAGGCATCTGGGTTGTTTCCATATCTTAGCTATTGTGAACAGTGCTGCAATAAACATGGAGGTGCATGTGTCCTTGTATCCTGGTTCCTGTTGCTCAGGGTAGATGCCTAGGAGTGGTATGGCTGGGTCATATGGGAGGTCTATATTTAGCTTTCTGAGGACCCTTCAGACTGCTTTCCAAAGTGGTTGTGTTAGTGTACATTCCCACTAGCAATGCAAGGGTTCCTCTTTCTCCATATACCCTCCAGCATTTGTCATTGGCTGACATTAGGATGTGTTCCATTCTGACTGGTGTAAGGTGGTATCTCAGTGTTTTTATTTGCATTTCCTTTATGGCCAGGGATGATGAACATTTCATGTGTTTCTTTGCCATTTGTATCTCTTCTTCTGAGAAGTTTCTCTTTAGCTGCTTTCCCATTTAATATTTGGTTGTATTTGGGAGGATTTAGTTTCTTGCGTTCCCTGTATATAATGGATATTAGGCCTTTCTCTGATCTATTGCTGGTGAATATTTTTTCCCATTTACTTGGTTATCTTTCTAGTTTGGTTTCTATTTCTTCATCGATGCTGAAATTTTGTTTTAAGATAGTCCCATTCTTCGAGTCTCCAATTTGTTGTGACCCGGGGACTTTGTTCAGGAAGTTCCTGCCTGTGCCTGTAAGTTCAACTGTCTCTCCTACTCTGTCCTGCAATAGTTTCACAGGTTCAGGTTTGATGGGAAGGTCTTCAATTCATTTTGAGTTGATGCTAGTGCATGGAGACAGGTTGGGGTCCTCTTTTAGTTTTGTGCATGTGGCCACCTTGTTTTCCCAGCACCACTCGTTCTTCCACTGTATGTCTTTGGCTCCTTTGTCAAGTGTCAGATGAATATAGGTATGTGATTTTACTTCTGGATCTTCTAGTCTGTTCCATTGCTCTTTGGGTCTGTTTTTGTGCCAATACTAAGCTGTCTTTGTTATTATGGCTCTGTAGAAGAGCTTGAAATCTGGTATCGTGATTTGTCCTTCATGTTTCTTTTGCCTATAATTGCTTTGGCTATTCTCGGTTGTTTGTAACACAAATCTTTAAAAAAAAGTCTACACAATACTTGAACAGCAAACACATACATGGGAAACAACATCAGTGAAAATCAGTCCTACATTTATAGAAATCTAGATCAGATAACAACAAAACACCAAAGTCTTCTCAAATATATTAATGATAGAAACCAAGCCTAAAATCATCCCTGTGTATATTGTAATCCTTGAAAACAGTATATATTCCATATATTTTTTTCCCATTTCCTTTGTTGTTGTTGTTGTTGTTGTTGTTGTTGTTTTGAGTTTGCATTTTTTGAAACGTAGTCTTCCTAATCTAACCCAGGATACAAACTTGCAATTATCCTGCTTCAGCCTCATAATTACTAGAACAACAGGTGTGAAGCAGCACACCAGGTCTTCTGTATTTTAAAACTTGATGAAAATTAAATAATCTTGTACTCAAGAAGTTTAATTCTTGACAAACTCCAACACAAAATGCAGAAGATTAACATATGGATCATGAAACCTGAGCTGGGTGTCAGTGGCTCACACGTGTAATCGAGCTACTCAGGAGGCTGAGATCTGAGAATTGTGGTTCAAAGACAACCTATGCAGGAAAGTTCGTGAGACCCTTATCTCCAATTAACCACCAGAAAACCAGAGAACACTGCCATTTACATTTGGTAGGAGTATCAGAAGTTGTGTCCTCTCAATGGGTCATGTGAGAAATACGTATGCTACAAAAATAACTGGTCTACACTTTATTCCAGATTAAAGAAGATAGAACACTTCGTGAAATTTGAATGCAAATTAAATAATTTAAAGAATCAGATAATAGTGCTATATCAATATTAATTACTTTAATAATTCTCTCATGGTTTTTGGCAAATACATAAAGTATTTAGGGATAAAGGAACACTCACAAATCTTATTTCTAAATGACAAAGAGAAAACTGTAGAAAAGGAGAGAATGGTAAAGCAAATATGTTAAGAAGTTGATATTCAGGGAATCCAAATGAAGGGTATAAGAGAATACTTTATGTAATTCTTGCCATGTTTTTATAAATCAAATTACTTTAAAAGAAATAAAGAAAAGTCACTTCATTGTCTCATATCCCTGTGCCCCTACCATTACATATGTTATTTCACTTCACAGACAGATTTTCATGTCACAAAAATCTATCTTTTTAAGCCTACCATACTTATTAAAAAAAGAAAAACTGACATGTTCAATTATACTTTTTAAAGTTCCATACTTTTTAAAAATGATGGCAACGACGGTTTCTGCATTTGAACAAAAATTTCATTTTTTCCATAGAATAAAAGTCTGAGTAGAGAAAAAATACATAAACCTTTCAAAAATTTAGTTCTGCTCCAAGAAGCTTTACATATAAAAGTGGCCATTACAGAGAAAATTTGAAATAATCACCAAAAATAAAAAATAAAGTGAGCTTTTCCAGAACTTTCTCTAACCTTGTGAGAGATCCACCAGGTTGTGCATTGCTGTTTTATGTGTCCCTTCTAGTTAGTCACCATATGCACACCACTTCAGATGTGCTGCTCTCTGCTACAGGTCCTTTATTTACTTATTTCTAATTGACTCTAGCAGGGATGAGGTACACTTGACCCATGGGCCCTATAAGGCCTGAAAAATCATTTAGTACATGACAGGTTATAAATATCCAAATAGCGCTTGGTGGAAAATGGTTCCTTACTCCAGCCTTATAAAGCCATGTTCTTTGACTAAGACTTTGTTTCGGACAGGGTCCTAAATGAATTTGGATGGCAGGAAGTCAAAACACTTTGAGAAACTTGACTCCCTGAATACAGAACTATCTTACTAACAGGAGGCATAAGCAAAATAATAACTACGTTTGTAGAAGGCTTTGCTCTGACTCAGGAGACATGGTAGAATGCACCAGTCCTATGCATTACTTCACACCAGAGAACTTTCCAGAGTTTGGTATCATGTATCATATTAGACTTTTCTTCACATGTCTCATGATAGCCTACTTAGCTGATCATAGAATTAAGAATCTGTTTCAATCTATTTAAGAGACAGAATTCATAATGCTAAATCAAAACCCTAATTATATCCCTACTCTAAAATTAGCTCCTTAGTGTAAAACTTCAAAGTAAAATTTTAAAGAATCCAATATACTCACCTGTTTTGGTTTTGTTTTGTTTTGCTGTGCTGGGGCTTGAGTTAAGGACTGTATGCTTGCTACAAAGGCACTCTACTTGAACCATGCCTCCAGTTCCTTTTGATTATTTACTTGTTTATTTTTTTCTGGTGTCAGTATTGGTCCTTACACTCAGGACCTTGAGCTTTTACTTACCTTTTTTTGTTGTTGTTTACAGCTGCTGCTGTATTAGGCCTCAGTTCTAATCTGGCTAATTGGAGAGAAAATATTATGGATTTTACTGCCTGGGCTGACTTCAAACTGTGATCCTCAGATCTTAGCCTTCTGAGTAGCTAGTACTACAGATGTGAGCCACTAGAGTCCAGTTATTTTGTTACTTTTGTATACTTGCTTTTGATTAGGCCAGCCTGGACCGCATATTTATGCTTCCCACATAGGTGAAAGGCATGTACCAGGACACTCAGCTTTTTATAAGTTAAGGTGGTGTCTCGCAAAACAGCTATGTTAACTCGTGTGAAACACTGCACTGTGTGCTTCTCATATTATGGAAAATATTTTTTTCCTTTGCAGTGGAATTAGACATTGATACTAGGGCCTTGTATATTCTAAAGAGCTCTCCCAATGCTCTACTGATAAAGTACATTCCAAGCCCATGGTTAATTTATTATTTATTTATTTTTGTTGTTCATGGGGTTTGAACTCTGGGCCTGGGTGATATCTTTCAGCTCTTCATCTCAAGGCTAGCACTCTACCATTTAAACCATAGCACCACTTCCTGTTTTCTGGTGGTTAATTAGAGATAAGAGTCTCAAGGATTTTCGTGCTTGGGGTTGCCTTTGAACCACGATCCTCATATCTCAGCCTCCTGAGTAGCTAAAATTACAGGCATGAGCCAACAGAACCCAGCTCCACATTTAGTTTTAATTATACAACTGGCCCTGAATCTTTTTTTTTTTTTTTTTAAATTGTATTTTATTTTATTTGAGAACATATTGTACAGAGGGGCTACAATTACATGGGCAGAATAATGCATACATTTCTTACCAAGCATTGCAGCCTTCTCCTTTGTTTACCCTTCACTTCCCTTCCCTGCCTCCCCCCTCCCCCCACCCAATTTTACCCCCCTCCCCCCACCCAATTATACCCCCCTCCCCCCCCCCCCACACCGACATTGTAAAGCTGGTTTTGACATGACATTTTGTACTTCTCATTGTTGCAACAGGTCCACCTGAATCCTTAAACGACTTGTTTGTCCCCATCTCCTCCACATGATATACTGACATCAAATATAGTGAAAGCGGGGGTTACACTGTGGGGGAGGGACATACAAAGCAACAAAGAAATAATCTTATAAATGCATTAGAAACACATGCATGAAAGAAACGAAAACATTAAAATACATATTTAAGGGTTCATTTTCCTAACATCACATTATCTGGCCTTTTCCACTTGACTCATACCTATACTAGATATTGCAAATAAGGGAGACCATGGGACCTATGCTTCTTTGGGCCTGGCTTACTTCACTTAATATAATTTTTTCCAAACCTTTCCATTTCCTAACAAATGGGGAAATGTCATTCTTTCTGATGGAGGCATAGAATTCCATTGTGTATATATACCACATTTTCTTGATCCATTCATCTACTGAGGGGCATCTGGGTTGGTTCCATATCTTAGCTATGGTAAATAATGCTGCAATAAACATAGTTGTGCTGGTAGCTTTAGTGTGGTTTTGTTTGTAAACATTTGGGTAAATGCCCAAAAGTGGGATTGCTGGATCATAGGGGAGATCTATGTGAAGTCTTTTGAGGAACCTCCATACTGCTTTCCAAAGTGGTTGAACAAGTTTACATTCCCACCAACAATGAAGTAAGGTTCCTTTCTGTCCACATCCCCTCCAGCATCTGTTGTTATTAGAGTTCTTGATTTTTGCTGTTCTAACTGGAGTGAGGTGATATCTCAATGTTGTTTTGATTTGCATTTCTTTTATGGCTAGGGATGTTGAACATTTCTTCATGTGTCTATTGGCCATCCTTCTTTCTTCTTCAGAGAAGCTTCTCTTTAAGTCTTTCGCCCACTTATTTATTGGGCAGTTGTTTCTTTGAGGATTTGTTGTTGGGTGGTTTAATTTTTTGAGTTCCAAGTATATTTTAGATATGAGACCTTTGTCCGTTGTATGGCTAGTAAAGATCTTCTCCCAATCGGTGGGCTTTCTATTGATCTTGCCAGCTATGTCATTTGCCCTGCAGAAGCTCTGCAATCTTATGCAATCCCATTTGTCCAACCTTTCTTTGATTTGTTGTGCTTCCGGGTCTCTATTCAGAAAATTTCGACCTGAGCCAAGGAGACCTAGGGTTTCTCCTATTCCATCCTGTAATGTTTTCAGAGTGTCTGCTTTGAGTTCAAGGTCTTTGATCCATTTGGAGTTGATTCTGGTGCAGGGTGATATATAAGGATCTAGCTTTAGTTTTCTACATGTAGTTAACCAATTTTGCCAGCACCATTTACTGAAGAGGCTGTCTTTCTTCCATTCTATTGTTTTAGCTTCCTTATCGAAGATTAGATGGCTATAGGTCTGTAGGTTCATTTCTGGGTTTTCAATTCTATTCCATTGGTCCTGAGGTCTGTTCTTATGCCAATACCAAGCTGTTTTGATTACTATGGCTTTATAGTAGAGTTTGAAATTTGGTATTGAAATTCCTCCAGCAGTGTTCTTTCCGTTGAGGAGCGTTTTTGCTATTCGGGGTCTTTTATTGTTCCATATGAATTTTTGGATTGCCTCCTCTATTTCCTTGAAGAATGAGGGTGGAATTTTGATAGGTATCGTGTTGAATTTGTAGATAGCCTTGGGAAGTATTGCCATTTTCACGATGTTAATCTTCTGGCCCTGAATCTTGATATAAGGTCATCTCTGAAATACATGAAGATCTTTCAGGTGTCATCTAAAATAATAATGACTTGTTGCCTAAACTATCAAAATGTTCCTAAGATCTGTAATATGGAAAGGTCACAAAGGGTTATGGCTGTTCTGAAAAGTCCTCTGGTTCCCCAACCAACCCAGTTGAGGACTGTACATACATTTCAGCTGAAAACTTCTCAGCTGTAAAGTCGGCCTGCCTCTTGGCCTCAAATGGTCCATATTCCCTGTAGGATCTCTGCTCAGCTCTATTAAGTATCACCTCTTTTCTCCAGCTGTCATTCCAGCATTGTTGCTCCCCTTTTCTAGGAGTCCATTTCTGGCCTGCCAGCAGAAAACCAAAGCAGAGGGCTAAAACACAACATCCATGAAACACTAGGTACAATTCTATAGGTTCCTTAAGATTTCATTTTTCCAAAAACCAGTTGGAATACCACTGGATAAATGGGAATTTCAGGGGAAAAAGTTGCTGATGTTATTTTCTAGAATTTATTCATTTTAATAAAACCTTATTACTATTATGACTTCACTTATGTTTTAGAGAGTATACAATAAACCATATAATTATAGGTATCTTTTTCTTTCTTTTTGTTGTTGCTGTGTTTTGAAATAAGGTCATTACATATGTTTGAGATTAGCCTGGAACTCACAATCATTCTGTATCAAGACTCCTGAGGGTTAAAATCATAGGCATGCACCACACCTGGTTAATTATAGATGACCTCTATTAACACAATTTAATAAACTAACTACATTTCACATTTCAAAAGCAGCTTTATGAAACCATAGTTCTAAACCTCATCCAGGAAAGTAGTACATACCAGTACCTTTGATTGTAGTTTAAAGTACAATATTAGATTGTACTTAACATTGTATTTTAAAAAGATTTTCCTTCCCTTGAATGGGATTTATATATTTGCTATATGTCTCTAGTGTGGGCCTCAACTCAGTTTTCAACTCACTCAAGAAGGTATCTTTTTTTTGTCCATTTGAGAATCCAGCATCCAGGTGAAACAAGGACAAAGTGCTAACCCTCTTTTGTCTTTTCTCTTCTGCTGCTTTAGAATATGCAATCAAATCCTGTATTTTAAGCCATCTAATAAGTTAGTAAATAAATTTTGAACTTTGTCATTTCTTAAACTGTCTTCCAAAATTGTCTTTTTCCCCTTAGATTTAGAAGGGTCCTCAAATATTATTTATAGCTTTTGCTATACTTCTTTGATTTTCCTTAGGAGTAATTACACCACGCTGATAGTACATATAGAAAAATATTAAAATTTATTCAAATAATGGATGTACATCTCATTAAATTCCTCTCATGTATCCACAATAAAAATACAGGCATAGAGCTGGGAATGTGGCTTAGTGGTTGCCTACCATGCAAGATGCCCTGTACCACATAAACAGAACAAGGCAGAAGTGGCACTGTGGCTCAGTGGTAGAACACTACTCTTGAGCAAAAGCAGTTCAGAGACAGTGCCCAGATCCTGAGTTCAAGCCCCAGGACTGGCAAAAATTACAAACTTTAAAAATACAGGGATTTTTTTTCAGTTTTCTCATTATTATTTCCTAACTAAACTTTATACTCTAACACAAATAAGTAAGTACTATCAAGTCTTAAAATAAAAATCCTGTTTGTACATCACGAATATAAAATTATGTAATTACCTTGAATATAAAATATTTTTGAGTGTCAAATATTGCACAAGGGATTTAAGTTCACTCTATGGCTCTAATATCCTATAATATCAATAACTATTTAAATCTAACTTACATCACTTTATGATATTTTCATAGAGGATTATACTTCTACTGTAGAAACAAATCAGATCAACCAAAATAGAAGGGGTAGTTGAAATCAGGGGGAAAATGTCACTAAGTTGTTAATAAGTTGAGCCAGGCACTGGTGGGTCACACCTGAAACCCAAGCTACTCAGAAGGTCAAAAGCTGAGGATCATGGTTCAAAGCCAGCCTGGCAGAAAAATCCATGAGGCTCTTATCTCCAATTGAGCACCAGAAAAACTGAAATTAGCACTGTGGTTCAAAGCGGTAGAGTGCTAGGCTTGAACAGAAGATCTGAGGGACAAAATCCAGATACAGAGCTCAAGCTCCACAACAACAAAACAAAACAAAACAAAACAACAAAAAAAACAAGTTGAAGGTGAGTACTGGTGGCTTATTCCTGTAGTCCTAGCTACATGTAAGAATGGAATTTGAGGAGCAGAGTTGGAAGCCAACTTAGGCACAAAAGTTATGTGATCTCTAAGAAAGCCAGAAGTGGAGCTGTGGCTTCAAGTGGTAGAGCACTAACCATAAGCAAAAGAAAAAGCTAAGGGACAGAGCCCAGGCCTTAAGTTCAATTCCTAGAATTAGCACCTACATAAATAAAGTTAGCAAAGTGAAAAATTAAAAGATTTGCTGTAGATTTTCTATTTGCAACCCATAAGCATTTGTGTTTTACCATTATAGTATCTCCATTCAACTACAGAATTACTTCATTGATTATTCTACCTTCTTTCTGCTATCTCATTTTTAACTATATCAATTAAACTTGCTTTATAGTAAAGTCATTTCCATCATTTCTGTATGTATATTGAAGTGTTAAATAGAATTGGCTACTTACTAGGATATTTACCAATATCCTGCAAATACTATATTCTCCCTCTAAATCTCCAAAGACCAAAGCTAATAGTGACAGACATTTTCCCCCCAAATCAGTTGTAAGAGGCCAAAACTGCAATTGAACCCACCTTGCTTTTCCACACTAGAACAGCAGCTTGCATTTCACCAGCCTTTTCCAATAAAAGGCTTGCATTAGCATTGGATCACTGATCTAAACACAAGCTTAGAAAAGGAAAAGAATACAGTAAAATTTCCAGCAAGAGTTCCCATAAAATAGTTGCATTTTGGCTCAAAGGGTTTCTAGGCTCTGAAGAAAGCTGAGGAAAGCGAGCTGAAACAGTCTCTGATGGTTCGAGAATATACTGAGCAAAGGGCCTCTCATAGGTTTCTGTACAGCTTTGGATAGTTTAGTACAGTAAAACTTCCAATTCCACGGGGCAAGCATCTAATTCCCACATTCTGGAGGATTAATGTTTCTGGTGTATGTCAAAAAGTGTATTCCCAAATGCTTGACATTTCTCTATTCTAAGCATTCACTCAATCTTCAGACTAAATTTAAAATGTTTCATTTTGCCTAACATCAACTTATCTGACAGTTTCTGTTTGTCTCAGACATATACTAGTTGTTGCAAATAAAGGAAACCATAGGATCTATGTTTCTTTGGGCCTGGCTTACTTCACTTAATATGAGTTTTGCCAAGCATTTCTATTTCCTAACTAATGGGGCAATGTCATTGTTTCTGATGGAGGCATAGACTTCCATTGTGTATACATACCACATTTTCTTGATCCATTCATCTATTGAGGGGCATCTGGATTGGAACCCCAAGATAAGGATTCAAATGTTTCTTCTTTTCTTTTTTATTATGAGAATACCGTACAGAGGAATTACAATAACATGGGCAAGATAACGAGTACATTTCTTATCAAGCATTGTAGCCTCCTCTTTGTTTCCACTTCCCATCCCTTTCCATACTCCCCCCTCTCCCCACCCGACACTCCCCCCACCCCTCACCAAAGTTGTAAAGTTCGTTTTTTGACATAACGATTAATACATCTCATTATTGCAATGAGTCTACCTGTATCCTTAGTTAAACGATTTGTTTTTTCCCTTCCCCTCCACAAATTATACCAACATCAAATACAGTGAAAGCATGGGTTATACAGACAAGGGACTCATATCTAGAATATACCTAGAACTTAAAAAATTAAATCCCCCAAAACCAAATCTTCAAAGAAACAACTGCCCAATAAATAAGTGGGCTAACGACTTAAAGAGAAACTTCTCTGAAGAGGAAAGGATAGTCAATAGATACATGAAGAAATGTTTTTTTTTTCTCTCCTGCGGTTGTTTCGAACATATTTGTAAGATGATTTCTTTGTTGCTTTTTATGTCCCTCCCCTATGGTATAATCCCTGCTTTCACTGTATTTGATGTTGGTATTGAAAGGTTAAAGTTTTGAGGCAGTGACCACTTGTTGCTTGTTTGTAGCAAAGCAACAAATGGGGCTAAACTGCACTGTTGTGTGCCTTTATAAGACCTGAAAATCCTTAGCTCAGGGCTCTCCTCCTGGGCTCCGCTGTGTCGGAGTTGAAGACGAGGCCCAAGCTGCAGCCTGTTTAAATAAAACAGCTGTAGAATCTGACTCTCGGTGAGAGGTCTATTAGGGATCTAGTAGCCGTGGCAAAAACAGGAAAGGAAGGACAGAAAACATGAAATTGAGCGTGAAAAGAGAGACTGGGTAAAGGAAAAGAGGCCAGACTTGTTGGAATCGCCACTATCACATGCTGAGCATACATGGTTCACAGAGGGCAGCAGTTTCATTTGAGATGGAACAAGATACGCAGGCGCAGCAATCATCACGGACACTGAGATAGTGTGGGCAGAAGCACTCCACCAGGGAATGACTGCACAAAGAGCAGAGCTAGTGGCACTAACAAAAGCCCTACAAATGGGAAAATGGAAGAGACTAAACATTTACACAGACAGTCGGTATGCTTTTGCCAACGTGCATGGCCATGGAGCCATTTCCCAAGAGAGGGGGCTGCTGACAGCTGAGGGAAAATATATTAAAAACAAACAAGAAATTTTAAGCCTCGGCTAGATGGGAACCAGCAAATATTGCCATTATGCACTGCCCTGGCTATCAAAACGGAACTGATTCTATAACCAAAGGAAATAACTTGGCCGATCAGGCAGCTAAGGAGTTGGCCCTCCAGCCCAGAGCTGACTCTAGTAGACCCAGGGCCACGAGCTTTGCCTCCTGAGCCTCAGTATCCCCAAGAAGACTTGCAGTGGATAAAGAAAATTCCCATGGCCTATAAACCTCTGGACAGAGAAGGAAAACTGGTGAGGGGAAAGTTATCTTGCTAAAAAGATTGGGGAAGGGGATTCTAAAGAGAATCCATTGCGTCCCTCACATGGGAACACGAAGACTGCAGGACATGCTCTAACACTCCAAATAAAAATCAACTCATCAAGGACATTGTTAAAAATTGTGAAGCCTCATAGCTAGCAAGATCAATAGAAAACCCACGGATTGGGAGAAGATCTTTACTAGCCATACAACTGACAAGGGTCTCATATCTAAAATATACTTGGAACTCAAAAAATTAAACCCCCCAACAACAAATCCTCAAAGAAACAACTGCCCAATAAATAAGTGGGCAAAAGATTTAAAGAGAAACTTCTCTGAAGAAGAAAGAAGGATGGCCAATAGACACATGAAGAAATGTTCAACATCCCTAGCCATAAAAGAAATGCAAATCAAAACAACATGGAGATATGACCTCACTCCAGTTAGAACGGCAAAAATCAAGAACTCTAACAACAACAGATGCTGGAGGGGATGTGGACAGAAAGGAACTTTACTTCATTGTTGGTGGGAATGTAAACTTGTTCAACCACTTTGGAAAGCAGTATGGAGGTTCCTCAAAAGACTTCACATAGAACTCCCCTATGACCCAGCAATCCCA
This sequence comes from Dipodomys merriami, assembly GCF_024711535.1. Classification (NCBI taxonomy): domain Eukaryota; kingdom Metazoa; phylum Chordata; class Mammalia; order Rodentia; family Heteromyidae; genus Dipodomys; species Dipodomys merriami. Next base: position 417,805 of record NW_027204938.1, on the reverse strand, counting down.
CTTTTGGGCATTTACCCAAATGTATACAAACAAGACCACACTAAAGCTACCAGCACAACTATGTTTATTGCAGCATTATTTACCATAGCTAAGATATGGAACCTACCCTGATGCCCCTCAGTAGATGATTGGATCAAGAAAATGTGGTATATATACACAATGGAATTCTATGCCTCCATCAGAAAGAATGATATTGCCCCATTTGTTAGAAAATGGAAAAACTTGGCAAAAATTATATTAAGTGAAGTAAGCCAGGCCCAAGAAACATAGGTCCCATGGTTTCCCTTATTTGTAATATCTAGTATATATATGAGTCAAGCGGAAAAGGTCAGATAATGTGATGTCAGGAAAATGAACCCTTAGATGTGTATTTTAATGTTTTTTTCTTCCATGCATGTGTTTCTTACGCATTTATAAGATTATCTCTTTGTTGCTTTGTATGTCCCTCCCCCACAGTATAACCCCTGCTTTCACTATATTTGTTTGATGTCAGTATAACTTGTGGAGAAGATGAGGAAAAACCAGTTGTTTAAGGATACAGGTGGACCTGTTGCAGCAATGAGAAGTACAAGTTGTCATGTCCAAAACGAGCTTTACAACGTCGGTGTGTGGGGGGGAAGGAATAGGATTGGGATGGGGGGGAGGGGGGAGGCTGGGAAGGGATGTGAAGGGTAAACAAAGGAGGAGGCTGCAATGTTTGGTAAGAAATGTATGCATTATCCTGCCCATGTAATTGTAACTCCTCTGTACAGTATGTTAACAAATAAAATAAAATTAAATTTAAAAAAAATTGTGAAGCCTGTCAGCTCACCAATGCCACCAATCAACTGGTTACAAAGGGAGCTTGCCTCCGTGGAGATAGGCCAGGTGTGTATTGGGAAGTAGACTTCACAGAAATTAAAACTGGAAAATTTGGATATAAATATTTGCTAGTTTTTGTAGACACTTTTTCAGGATGGGTTGAAGCCTACCCAACAAACATGAGACTGTGAAAATCATGGCTAAGAAGATCCTGGAAGAAATCCTACCCAGGTATGTCTTCCCATCCACTGTTGGGACAGATAATGGATGGGCCTTCATCTCAAAAGTAAGTCAGGGAATAGCCACAGCACCTGGGATGGATTAGAATGTGCACTGTGCTTATAGACCCCAGAGTTCAGTGCAGGTAGAAAGATTGAATCAGAAAGGAGACCTTAAATAAATTGGCCTTGGAGACTGGCGCAGATTGGGTATCACTCCTTCCTTTTGCCCCTGTTTAGAATAAGAACTTCACCCTATCAGTTTGGCTTTACTCCTTTTGAAATAATGCATGGACCCCCTCCACCCATTATCCCTAGTCTTCAGACTGAATTGCTTGCTGATTTGGATGATACTGAATTTCTGTGTAAGCTTGACTATTTACAGCTGTTGCATAAGAGTATGTGGCCCCAGCTTAGAGCATTATGATTCTGCTTCTATTCCTACCCCCCATTTGTTTAAACCAGGGGACTGGGTGTTTGTTCGAAGGCACAACTTGAGATCTCTGGAACCACGGTGGAAGGGACCTTACATGGTGCTACTGACTACTCCTCCTGCCCTTGCTGCTTGGATCCACTGCTCCCATGCCAGACCAGCTGAACCCTTTGCCCTGGATGACCGTGGGGAAACATGAGAAGTCTGCAAGCATCCTACCCAACCACTCCGCATACACCTCAAGAAAAGAAAAATAAACTGATTGTTATTGATATTATTGTTTAATATTATGGCTAAGGTCAGAGAGGGACTATACCCGTTCAAGTTCGAGAGGTATTGGAATTTAGTTTTGGCCCAGAGCTACAAGATTGTGTCTCAGGACTATAAGTCAATGGGGGGGGAAATGAAGGGTTAAAATTTGGAGGCAGTGACCACTTGTTGCTTGTTTGTAGCAGAGCAATAGGTGGTGATAAACCACCTGGTTGTGTACCTTTATAAGACCTGCACATCCTTAGCTCAGTGCTCTCCTCCTGAGCGCCACTGTGTCAGAGTGTAAGATGAGGCCCAAGCTACAGCCTGTTTAAATAAAACAGCTGTAGAGTTCTTCTTAGTGGGGGTCCTGTGACCTTGGCATAACATGTATAATTTTAAAGGGGAAGGAAAAAAACACATCGTTTAAATAGGGATACAGGTGGACCCATTGCAACAATGAGATTTACAATACATTATGTTGAAAAATGTACTTTACAACTTTGGCAGGGGTGGGGGTGGGGTGGATAGGGGAAAGGACGGGAATGGGAAACAATGGAGGAGGCAACAAGGCTTCATAAGAAATATACTCATTATCTTGCCCATGTAATTGTAACCCCTCTGTATGGTTTTTTCACAATAAAATAAATAAATAAAATATTTAAGTAGAGAAAATCACAGACCTTCATAACAGGGCTTACAGAAATTTGTGTAGAACTTTAACACTCATTACAGATAAATTTAGTACAGTAACTACATAAATGGAAATTAATGAGGTGCTTTCTTCTATTATGCACCTTGAAAAAAACTACAATGTTATTCTACCTATAAAATTACCTCAAGATTTGTAAATATATATCTCAAAAGCCAGATTGCCTAGACTCTAAATGGACAGAAAAGTTGGTAGTGCACTGTCAGGCAGGAAGTGGACTGCATCCCAGATTATATCACTTAAGTTTTGAAAAAAGAAAAAGCACTGTGCATTTATGTAATTAAATTTGTGTATATAAATTCACAGTGCTGATGTCAGGAAAAATAAAGGGTGTTCATTCAATGTCATACATGTTTAAAATTTCCACCACAGGGTAGGACTATAGTTCATTGATAATGTCCTTTGGCCTGGCTTGCTTGAGGCCCCAAGTTTGATCCTCAATACTATAAGAAAAAAATGACAAAAATTTATTTTAAAATTGAAAACTGTGAAAAGTCAGCTTATTAGCAATACTAGCTGCAGTGTCACACTCTTCTAAAGGACACAACATTTTCATTTGTTTAAAAAAATGAAGCTAGACATGAAGTCATGATGGCATGCACTTCTAATCTCAGCTTTGTAGGAAGCATAGGGAGACAGCTATATCTAAAAATTAGTGAGGCCATCAGTTCAAACTATTACAGCAAAAACTACGTAGATCAGTAAATAAATGGAGAATCCTTGCCTCATTTAATTTTATATTTCTCTAATTTGAGAAAAAAAGTAAGGTAAAAGTGCATTATCTCATTTGATTAAGTAAGGTCATACACTTACTGACATACCGAATAGCATTTGGTTTTCAGCATCTTTATTTTACAGATTTTATTTTACAGACTTCTGATTCTCAAGCAACAAATCTTCTCCACACAGATAAAGGTAGAGTCGCGATTTTCACAAGTCAAGGTGCTAGCACTTAAAATTTTCTGACAGGGCATGAACTCACACTTTGTGTGTGTATGTGCACACATGTATATGTGAGTGTGCACGCATGTCCATGCTCAGGCCTGAGCACTGTCCCTCAAGATTTCTGGCTCAGGGTTGTCACTCCACCAATGAACTGCAGCCCCACCATGGTTAACAGGAGGTAAGTGTCTCCTGAACTTTCCTGCCAGGCTGTCTTTGAACCTTGATTCCGTTTTAGCATCCTGAAGACCTAGGAGAACAGGCGTGAGCTTCTGCTGCCTAGAAAGCAGTGGATGAGTCTTGACCAAGCCAGGAATAGGCAAACAAGCTCTGCTAACGATAACAACTACACACCTAAGATCACTACTCAGAACATTGACAACTACACACCTAACTGCAGTACTCAGAACAGTGACAACTGCACACCTAATCTCAATACTCAGAACAGTGACAACCACACTCAAAACTACAATACTCAGAAAACTGAATACAGAACACCAAACCTCAATACTCAGAACAGTGAAAACTACACACATAAGCTCAGTACTCACAACATTGACAACTGCACACCTAAATTCAACATTCAGAAAAGTGACAACTACAAATCTAATCTCAGTAATCAGAACAGTGACAACTGTACAGCTAACATCAATAATTAGAACAGTCAAAACAGTGACAAATGCACACCTAATCTCACTACTCAGAAAAGTGACAACCACACACCTAACCTCAATACTCAGAACAGTGATGACAGCACACCTAACCCCAACACTCAGAACAGTGACAACTACACACCTAACCTCAACACTCAGAACAGTGACAATTGTACACCTAATCTCAACTCAGAACAGACACAGCTACACACCTAATCTCAATACTCAGAAAAGTGATAATTTCACAGCTAACCCCAGTACTCAGAACAGTGAAAAATACACACCCAACCTCAATACTCAGAACAGTGAAAACTACATAGCTATACTCAATACTCAGAATCGTGACAACCACACTACTAACTTCAATACTCAGAACACTGACAACAGCACACCAAACCTCAATACTCAGAAGTGACAAATATACACATGAACTCACTACTCAAAACAGTGGCAATTACACACCTCATTTCAACACTAAAAACAGTGACAACCAAACACATAACCTCAGTACTCAGAACAGTGACACCTGCACACCTAACATCAATACTCAGAACAGTCAAAACAGTAACAAATGCACATCTAATCTCAATACTCAGACTAGTGACAACTGCACACCTAACTTGAATACTCAGAACAGTGACAACAGAACACCTAAACTCAACACTCAGAATGGTGACAACTACACATCTAACCTCAACACTCAGAGCAGTGACAACTACACTCCTAACCCCAGTACTCTGAACAGTGACAACCACACACCTAACATCAATACTCAGAACAATGACAATAGCACACCTAACCTCAGTACTCAGATCAGTGACAACTGCATATCTCAAACACTCAGAAAAGTGACATCCACACACCTAACTTCAAAACTCAGAACAGTGACAACTGCACACCTAACATCAATATCAGAACAGTCAGAACAATGACAACTGCACACCTAACCTCACTACTCAGAACAGTGACAGCTATATACCTAACCTCAGCACTCAGAACTGTGACAACCACACACCTAACTTAAATACACACAAAAGCAACAACTGTACATCTAACTTCAGTCATCAGAATAGTGACAACTACATACCTAAACTCAATACTCAGAACAGTGACAAATACACACCTAACCTCAGTTTTCTGAACAGTGACAACTACCACATAACCTCAGTACTCAGAACAGTGACAACCGCACACCTAACCTCGACTCAGACCAGAGATAACTACCCACCTAATCTCAGTCAGAACAGTAACAACTACACACCTAACCTCAACACTCAGAATAGTGACAACTACACATTTAACCTCAGTACTCAGAACAGTGACAACTACACACCTAACTTCATTTCTCAGAAAAGTGACAACCACATACCTAACCTCAATACTCAGAACAGTTACAATTGCACATCTAACCTCAACACCTAGAACAGTGACAACCACACAGCTAACCTCAACAATCAGAAGAGTGACAACCACACACCTCACCTCATGAAAACCACTCGCCTCACTCAGCACTCAGGGAAGAAGTGGGAGGCAGGTGCAGATGCCTCAGGCCAGGGCGGGTCAGGTGGAAGTGTTTTCTGAGGTGCCCTTCCTCTTCCTGCACCAGGCCATGGTCTGATGAGGCAGGAGACATCTAGAAGCTTGGAGGTGCCAGGGTTAGGAACGCCTGTCTTAGAGCAGTCAGGGGTGATTCAGGAATGCAAGTGCAGCCAGGCCAGCGCCAGTTAGAGAAAGGCAACCCCACCCCCCGTCCTCTGTGGCCCCCCACCGGCCACCCCCTTCCCTTCATGCTGGTAGCACCAGCCCGCTCCAGACTTGCTTGCTGGCTCGGTGGCACCCCAGGACCACCTGGGGCGCCAGCCAGGCTCCCCGTTTCATAGGCTCCCACCTTCCTGGCCAAGAGCACTCTTGGCACATGAAATGCCTCCAGGGCGCTCATCCTCGCTGCACACAGTGCCTTGGTCTCATGCCGAGGATCTAGGCAGCTGGCCTGGTTGTCCTGCACCCGGTGCCCTTCCTCTCCTCTCCTACCCATGTACCTGGTGGCTGAGGGCCTGGGCTGTCCTGCCAAGGCTCACCGGGCACCGGGAGGCTCTTGAGCTCCTTCTGAGACTCCCTGTGGCTGCCGCCAGCGTCCGGCCTGGGAACCTAAGTTCCTGTGTAGCTCCACCGGAGCTGCAGCCACCATGGCGGTCTTGTCTTGCTTGCGGCTATGCAGCTGCTGCTGCTGGCGAGAGCGATTGGCATCGCACAGGATGTGGAACTGGTCCTACTCACCTTCCAGCAGCTGGTAGAAGCGGTTGGCCACGACCCAGCAAAAGCTCTCCTGCATAGAATCGCTGGTGGTTGTCACAGGGCACCAGAACACCCTTATCCAGCTTTGGTCACTGCAGGTCTAGGCTGGCAGCCCACACAAGCAACGTTCAGCACATCCTGTGGCAAGGACCCATTCCGCCTGCCTCCTCCCTCTCTGCTGGGCTCTGTCCAGTCCCTCCAAGCACCTGCCCCTGCCACTGCTGCTACCGCTGCCTACCCAACCGCAGTGAGACAGCCAATCAGCACCCAGAGACATTCCCCTTTCCCAACCGGCGAGCCAGAGAGCCCAATCACAGGCCGGTGGCTGTTACTTCACTTGACCTCTGCACCCCACCCCCGGCCCATTCCGGAGAGATGGGGCCAGAGGTGAAACCACAACAGATGGACGCAGGTGACTTGCACTGCCAACCAGGGGGTCAGTCTTGGCTATCCTGTAACCGCATGGAATTGGGGTACTTTCCATGTCTGCCACACTTCTGTTAAGGTTACACATTAACATAGCCATTCAACAGCCATGTACTTAGCATTTAGTGTGTTGTTGAAGAAGCACCAGCTGCTTCTTGTTATGGACCTTAGACCTTAGTCTGCATACTGAGAAAAAAGAAGGAATCCTTTCTAACTTCCAGTCCAAGGTTCTACCTTGAAGATGTGATTCCTAGTGCAAGGAAATAGCCATGAGGACATGACTCCCAGCACAAGTGCAAGGATCTAATCATGAGGTCGTGACTCCCAGTGCAAGGATTTGACCATGAGGATGTGATTCCCAGTGCAAGTGTCTGACCATGAGGATGTGACTTCTAGTGAAAGGGTCTGACCATGAGAATGTGACTCCTAATGCACGAATGTGATCATGAGGATGTGACTCCAAGTGCTAGTGTCTAGCCATGAGGATGTGACTCCTAGTGCAAGGGTCTGAGCATGAGGACATGACTTCTAGTACAAGAATCTGACCATCAAGATGTGATTCCTAGTGCAAGGGTCTTACCATGAGGATGCGTGGGAAAGCTTTCCTTTGGAAATGAAGGTTAAGGTGAAAGGGAAAAGTGATAAGGGGCAGATGAAGACGTCTTGAGGTGGGATGGAGTGCAAACCTTATTAAGCTCAAAGGAAAGCAGTGTGACTGGGACTAGAAGGATTAGACAAAGACCTAATTTTAGTCTTTCTTCCAGGAGCAGTGCCTTAAACACAACCAATTTATATTTGAAAGGACCACTCTAACTGTGCTGTGAAGAAACTACAGTGGATTATCCAGGGAAGAACTGATGAGGTCACTTGGACTTAGGATGGTAGCAGTGGATATAAGTAAGAGTGACTAGATCAGCAGGACTTGGGACTGTGTTTGGTATGGATGATAAAGCTGATGTGACGATTCTTTTGCTGGCATGGGCATCTGAAATGGGAATGCTTGTCACAACTAAATACAACACTGGGAAGGGACCATGAGTTTCATCTTGGGCAAGTTGAGGTTGGTGATTGGATAGTTTTGTTTGTCATTTCAGACATTCAGTTAAGGCCTGGAGCTCAGAACAGATGGGTTTCTTTCAGGAAATCTTTCCCACATACTAGTGGCTGCCCCATCTTACAGACATCACTTTCTCTTACATTTTGGATTTTGTTCAGGTATCAGGTAACTGTGGACCACAGGGGAAACAGGGCCCCTTCCAGCCTCAACCTTCATTAATCTTACATCATTCATTGTAATTCCATTTCTTTGCCAGCAACTGCTGAGGAATAGGTTGCCTTGAATATCTGGCAGAGCAGATTGGAGGGGGAAAATTCAGGGCAAGCTTTTCTTATACGTAAAAAGAAATTGAAGCTGGGTACGGGTGGTATGCCTAGCATCCTAACTACTGAGAAGACTAATATGTCAGGATCGTGGTTCAAAACCATCCTGGGCAGACAAGTCTGGAAAAAACTCTTCTCTCCAACTAACCCTTCATTGCAACTACACATATGGAGAAAGCCTAGATCCTGAATTTTTTGGTACTTCCAACTTAACCCACTTGGGAACCTCCCTACCTCCCTACTTGTCATTAAATAAGTTCACCAATAAAATAAAGTGGGAAAAAGATAATATGGACAGAAGGCGTGTTTCATTTTTTAGTTTTTTGTGGTCATGGGGCTTGAATGCAGGGCCTGCTTGCTGCCCTGAGCTTTTTTCTCTCATGGTTAGTGCTCTACCAGTTTGAGCCATACTGGCACTCCTAGCTTTCTGGTGGTTAATCGGAGATAAGAATCTCATAGACTGGGGTTGGGAAGGTGGCTCAGTGGTAGAGCACTTGCCTTGCATGCATGAGGCCCTGGGTTCAATTCGTCAGCACCACATAAGCAAAAAGACAAAAGCAGGAAGTGGCACTGTGGCTTAAGTGGTAGAGCACTAGCCTTGAGCTGAAGAGCTGAGGGACAGTGCCCAGGCCCAGAGTTCAGGCCCCATGACCGCACCAAAAAAAAAAAGAATCTCATATCTCAGCCTTATGATTAGTATTACAGAAGTGAGCCACTGCCTTCTGGTTGGACAAAAGGTTTTGATAAATGCAGTGACATAGTTAACCTCCCAAACACTGTATTAACTAAAAGAAGCCAGAGGTAAAAGGCCATTTATTGTATGATTCCACTGATATAAAATATGTGTAGAACAGGCAAATCCATAGAGACAGAGTAGATTGGTGCTAACAGGAATTAGGAGCAATGTAATGTTGGAGAATTACTCCTTAATAGGTCTTCTGTAAGGTAATAAAAATACTCCAGAAATAATGCAACAGTAACACAAAATTGTGAATTGCTAAATGTCACTGATTTACACATTTCACATTGTGAAAATAATAATTTTTAACCACAACTTAAGGAGAAAATGTACTTTGTACCCAGATCAAGATTTGAACCCTGTCCTGCCACCCATTAACTCTGTGATTTTGGACACGTATTTCTTGGCCTTGTTTTCTCATCCATAAAATGGAGACATCACAGTCCCTACCTCCAAGGGCTACTTTGAAGTTGGAATGAGATCATTCATATACAGTGATCAGCACAGTGCCATCACATAATAACTCATCATGAGAAGTCTTGTTATTAAATGTTATTAGTGTCATTCATCATCGATCACATAATTTTCAGTCAGACTTAATAGCAGATAGAGTCATCTTAAATTTTCTTAAGATTTGTTTTTGTTTCTGTTTTGGGGCTTGATCATAGAGCCCGAGCGCTGTCGCTGGACCTCTTTGTGCTCAAGATTAGTGTTCTACCACTTGAGACACAACTCTATTCCCAGTTTTTGAGTGTCTAATTGGAGATAAAAATCTCATGGGGACTTTTCTGCCCATCCAGCGTCAAATCTCAATCCTCAGACGTCAGCCTCATGAGTAGCTAAGATTAGAGGTGTGAGCCACCAGCACCCAAATTCTGAAGTTTTCTTTTTTGAATTGTGCTGATACTGGGTCTTGAATTCAGGTCCTCTCATTCTTGCTTTGCTTTTTTTTGTGAAGTTTGACATTCTACCACTTGAACCACAGCTCTACTTTTGGCTTTTTCCTGGTTAATTAGATATAATAGTCTCACGATTTTCTACAGAGGCTGGCTTCTAACCTTGATCTCCTATCTCAGCCTCCTAAGTAGCTAGGACCACAGGTGTGAACACAGGTGTGAACTACCAGAAGATTATTTTTTTGGTCTGTTCTTTTTTGGTTGTGGGAATTGAACCCAGGACACTGTGCTTGCTAGACAATCACTTTGCCACTGAGCTACATCCCATCCTGAAGATTCTTTATGCAACAACATTAATACCTGTACAAGAGACCATACTTTGTGAAGAACGGTAGCAAGCCAATGTTGTCTCTGGTACCTTTAAGCTGTCACTATACTACCATAAAACCATCCACTTGAGAGAAGGAGTTATTGTTTTATTATTGGACTTCTGGAATCAGACAACGTCCCCCAGTTATTCCTATTTTCCTTCCAGCAAGGTTAGCATACAAGTTCTTAGGGCTTGTCCTATGAGCATTGAATCTTAATGTCCAAATCACAAAGGACCATAATAAGTGTAAGTAAACCAATCCTATTTGCTTCAGAACTAAGAACTGCTTTAAGATGGCTGAAATGGAGATAAGTTGTCTCTTGCTGATATTATCTGGTCACTGGTTTCTGAATTTACTGTAGACCTTATAATAATAGGTCTCACCTATTTTACTGATCATTTTTCTGCTGGGAGATTGCAATCTTAAATACATTCATGAAATACAATCAGACTGCATTAGCATGAGTTACTTACAACACTGTGTTTGATGTGATCAATTTTGCAAACATCAAATAACTCAAGATGTGAAAATGATCTGTAGTAATTATAAATAAATACACACATCCCCATGAAGTAGAAAATATATATATAATATTATATATATCCCAGTGCTTATTACAACCAATGGATACACAGTTAAGGTAAACTGTACACAAAATGTAAAATGCTTTGAGTTTCAAAAGTTTCATTAAATATAATATAAAATTGCCAAGTACCAGTGGCTCATGCCTATAGTCGTAGCTAATCAGGAGGCTGAGATCTAAGGATTGTAGTTCAAAGCCAGCCCATGGCAGAAAGTCTATGAGACTTTCATTTCCAATCAACCACAAAAAAGGCCCCAAGAGGAGCCATGGCTCAAATCTTAAGCTGAAAAGCTTAGAGGCAGTGCCCAAGCCTTACATGAAAGCCTTGGTGCCAAAATCTTCAGATAGACTTAGAATTTAATTCAATTGAGAGTTCAACTCTCAATAGTTAATCCTTGCAATTACATTTTGGTGAAGCCAACGAAGAGCAGCTTCAAGCGCCTTGAAAGTCACCTTTCTTTCTGTAATTATTTATTCTCTGGATGAATGAATTTCTTGTTTGTGTGTCTTTGCTCAAGGCAAATATTTTTAATGTGTTAAAATTATATAAAGGGCTAGGTGCCTGTGACGTATTCCTGTATCCTAGTTACTCAGGAGGCTGAGATCTGAAGTTTAAGGTTCAAAGCTAGCCCAGGTAGGAATGGCCATGAGATTCTTATCTTCGATTAACCACCAAAAGCCCAAAGTGGAGTTGTGGCTCAAGTGGTAGAGCACTAGTCTTGAGCACAAAATCTCAGGGACAGCACCCAGATCCTGAGTTCAAGCCCCAGGACAGGCAAAAAGAAAAAAAGCATAAAAATTCAACAAATTAATATATGACAAACAAGATACATAACAGGATCAAGTGGATGTGATACTGTTTATTTTTGCTGGTAATTGCAGCTGAATCTTATACAGTGCCTACTAAGTGCCAGTCATACTTCTGACCTGCTCGTGGAATACATGTATCTCCTTAATGACATGGATGCCTTCATTTCCCCATGTTCTGTGGCATGAGTGTTCTAAGAAGAAGAGCTAGGTTTGTCAGTCCAGGGAGAGTGTACTGAGTCTTCTCTCCTGACCTGGTGTTTTAGTGATAAGCACTGAGCTAAAAGTTGGGGTTTTAGTAGGGCAAGCTCTTCTTAAAGACCTATTTACAATAATAATGGGAACCAGTGCTCAAGCCTGTAATCCTAGCTACTTAGGAGGCTGAGATCTGAGGATTGCTTGTGCAGACAAGTCCATGAAACTCTTATCTCCAATTAACCAGAAAAAGAAGTATGGCTCAAGTGGTAGAACACTGCCTTGAACAAAAAAGCTAAAGCCTCACAACCAACCAAAAATAAAAATGGAAATGAAGGAGGAGGAGGAGGAGGAGAAGGAGGGGCAAGAGCAGGAGGAGGAGGAGGAAGGCCTATGTAAACAAGGAACAAACAATATTGTTAGCTGGAGGTACTGTTTTTCAGAAACACCTTAAAAGCAGACTTCTGTATAGATCCATAATTCTATCATTAATCCAAATTATATAAAGGAGCTAGTGGGTACAGACAAGATACTTAGATCCTCCAAAATACTGTTTTGCTATCTGAAAACTATACCAGGTCACTGCTAATGCTGGATTGTCTAAGATGCTGAAATATAGCTGCCATTCTACATCTATTTCAAATTTGTGTTCAGAAGTAAGCTAATACCTTTCTCCTCCAAGGATGATTTGTTGACCGGCAGAATTTCAGGCCTACCTTAAGAGCTGCCAAATATGAATTTATACTTTATAACATCCCTAGGAAATTCCAGTGCTCTGTAAAACTTGAGAAGCTTTTAGCTAGAGCAAAAAAATACAAAGTCAGCATTTGGATCTCTCAGAACCATCTTTTGGGAGCCCAATCATCATGTACGGCTGAGATATTTGCGTTGGTCATTTTTGTGTAGTTATATCCATGGTATTAGAGATGTTAGTTCATCATGGTTGAGGGTGGGATAGAGTAGAGCAGCCCACATCACGAAGGCCACGATGCAGAGAAAGGAGAGGAAACTGGAGACCCTGTATAACCTCAAAGCCTCCGCGCTGCCCAACTTCCCCTGTAACCTACTTCCTCCAGGCAGTCCTCCCTCCCAAAGATTCCATGGTCTCACAAAACAGCAGCACTAGTTGAGCACTATGCCTTGAAAATATGAGCTGGTGGGGGACATTTCATATTAAGGTATAACATTCTGACCCTGGGCCCTGCAGGCTCATGTTCCTCTCACAAGGCAAATTCTCCAAGACTCTCCAAAGTCTTAACAGTTCCAACAATGGTCAAGAGTCTAAATATAAAGTCTTTTATAAGGCTCAGGGAACTTTAGACTCCTGTAAAAAAAAACAGTAAAATCATAAATACTTCTTCTGGATTCTGGTGCTCACATCTGTAATCTTAGCTACTCAGAAGGCTGAGATCTGATGCTACTTGTGGTTCAAAGGTAGCCTGAGCAGGAAAGTCAGTGAGACTCTTCTCTTCAATTAACCGCCAAAAAGCCAGAAGCAGAGATGAGTCAAGTGGTAGAATGATAACCTTGAGTATAAAAGCTCAGGGATAGTACCCAAGCCCTGAGTTCAAACCCCAGGACCATTACGTACATGCATACACACACACACACACACACACACACACACACACACACACACACACACACACACACACACACACATACTCACACACACACACATACAGAAGAATTTTTGTTTTTGGCTGGGCAATGGATGGATCTGATGTGCAGCAACCAGGCTCAGAAAGATAAGGAGCTCATGTCTTCTCTCATATGCAAATCTTTTTAAACTTCTTTTTTGTTGCCAATACAGGACCTTGAATTCAGGGTGCTGTCCCTAATTTTTTTCACTCAATGCTAGCCCTCTACCACTTGAGCTACAACTCCATTCTTAGGTTTTGGCTGGTTAATTGGAGATAATAATATCACAGACTTTCTTGCCTGACTGGCTTTGAACTACAATCAGACCTCAGCCTCCCAAGTGACTAGAATTATGGCCATAAGCCACTAGTGCCTGGAACACATGTGGGTCTTACACCTAAAACAAATATATATAAATACATACAGGTCTTACCAAACTTACTATGGTATAAGCTGGCATGACATATATCTAAAACATAAACATATATATGTAGATATCTATCTATCTATCTATCTATCTATCTATCTATCTATCTATCTATCTATATATATATATATATGTATGTCATACCAAATTGACTAGAGTATGGTACAAGCTGTAGTGAGATTCCATACCATAACCCCATCAAAAAGCTAATAGTTTAACAAAAATGACTATCAAGAAACTGAAATGTGTCTTGACTAGAGCAGGTGGATGCTAATGGGAGTGGAAATGAATATAAAGAAGAATGGTGGGAGAATGTACATATCAGTCTCAATAGATGTATGTGAAAATGGAACTTGGAAACTGAATGAGATAGGTGAGTTTGGGTTTGGGATAGGTGCAGGAACAGAAACTGATGGAGGGAGAATGATTGTTGAAGAAGCGCTATGCACATAAATCAAAACTCTTCTGTAAAACTATTTGAAGGTAGCAATAAGAAACATGGTAAAAATTAGGCAAAATTCATCCAACAGGTCAAAAAAGACCCTGTGGATATTATGAGAGGTACAGGGAGAACATGCCCAACACCAGTGATTAGGGAAATGTGGATCCAAATTAACATTAAATTCATTAAAGTGACAAAATCAGAGAGGACTGATTGTGCTAGATTCTAAGAGGTGATGTGCTTAGAGTTTCCTGGAGGTTTACAGAGCAGAGGCTTGTTTTCCAAATGGCAGTGCAGGGAGATGGTATGCACCTCTAGCTCCCAAGTGCATGACAACAGCAGAAGGCAGTGACACACACCTATGTGCATACTACATTGCTCACCATAGTCAAAGAAGCCAGAAGCACCCTAAGGACCCCTTGGCAGGTGACTGTGCACAGAGAACATCACATGTATGAACAGTGGAGTATTTAAACGCCATGGGCTGTACACAGAATATGTGCCCACACTGGAGTATTGACACATAGTGGGCTATACAGAGAACATGACATGCACACACAGTGGATTATTTACACATAATGAGACTCGGAGAACATGGTATATGCACACAGTGGAGTATTGACAAACAGTGGGCTGTACACAGAGACATGGCATGTGCACACAATGGAGTATTGACACACAGTGGGCTGCACACAGAGAGCACAGAGTGTGCACAAGTGGAATATTGACACACAGTGGACTGTACATGGAGAACACAGCATGTGCCCACAGCGGAGAACTTATACACAGTGGACTGTACATGGAGACATGACCTGTTCACACAGTGGAATTACAAACTGTGGACTATACACAGAGAACAGGGTGTGTACACACAGAGGGGTATTGATACACCATGGGGTGTACATGTAGAACACGGCCTGTGCATGCAGTGGAGTATTTACACACAGTGCACTGTACACGGAGAGCGTGGTGTGTCCATGCAGTGGAGTACTGACACACAGTGGGCTGTACCTGGAGGACACAGTGTGGGCACACAGGGGAATACTGACACACAGTGAACTGCACACAGAGAACACAGCATGTACACCCAGGGGAGTATTGACACACAGTGGACTGTACACGGAGAACATTACATATACATATAGTGGAGTATTTACATACAATGGACTATACACAGGGAACATGATTTGTGCATGCAGTGGAGTATTTACAAACAGTGGACTATACCCACAGAACATGACGTGTGATTGCAGTGGAGTATTCACACATAGTGGACTACGTGGAGAACACAATACATACATGCAGTGGAGTATTGATTCTGGGAAGAAAGGTAAGAGGCTGACTGTTGGGCCTACAATGGCCGTTCCTGAGAATGGTTGGCACTGAGGACCTCCTGGACTTCTCGGAAATCCTGTCTCCTCAATCCGGCTGCCTGAAACCTCATTCTGGCCCTCAGCCCCTCATCCCAGCTGCCAGGGGACCCCTGTTGGCCCTGGTCACTCATCTCATGGTACCTGCAGATCCCACTGGCCAGCCTTGGGCCACTTTCCCTGGGTGGCCTAACACCCTATCTGGACCCCAGATCCTCTGCCCAGGTTGTCTTGAGATGCTGTCTGGCCCTTAGCCCATGACCTCCCTAACACCAGAGCTGGAAGACCTTTGACCCCTTGCCCTGGAGTTTTCCCAGTCTCAGCCAGCTGGCTCTTGGCCTCTTGCCAAGAACATGTCCAGCCCTCAGCCCCTAGACCTGGTCTGCCCAGACACCCTGCCATTTGCATTCCTCCTATTAGAGGCTCAGCATGCTCTGAGCTGTGCACTCCACATTGAAAGGGTTACCTTGGGGCTCAGGGTAGCCCACTGGGAGCTTCTCTCAAGTATGTAGACTCATGAAGGTACTGGTGTGGCCAGGCTGTGGCTGGCAGGCTTCCTGGCCATGTGTAGATGTTTTCTATGAAAGACATTTTGTTTTATTTTGTGAGAAATGAGACAGTGTCTCAATCAAGCCCAGGCCATCCTTGAACTTACATTCCTCCTGAGGAAACCACCACACTGTGCTCATTTCTTTGCCACATTATAGGGGCAGTGTGCCTAACTCCCAGTGTGCTGCTGAGGAAATGCCTTGGGCAGTTGGCAGTGGGCAGGAGAAGCCACAAGGTCTCTGAATTGATGAAGTGGATGTGCAGCCTGGCCTGGCACCTTGTTGCAAGACTAGAGGGATCAGATTCCTGGAAGTTGAACATGCACAGTGTTTTGTTCTGGTAAGTTAGCCCAGGCAGGTGTCAGTGATGTGTAGGATAGGAGGACTTTAAATGTGGTTTTCATCCGGTCTTGACAACTGAATGGATTTAGGATTAGAAGGGGGGAGGGGTGACAGAGTTCAGTTGCCTCTGACCACATACATGTGCTCATGTGTCTATCCTCTCTGCCCACCCCATTTTTTCTTTGTGCTGTGTATGGGGAACTGATGCTAAAGCTCTTGTTAAATGTGGAATTCAGAGGTAAACAATCATTCTTCTCTTAACTATCTTGAGAACAGGTCTTGCTCTGTGCCTTAGGCTGGACTTTGGTGTAGCTTTCCTCATGCCTCTTTTTCCCAAGTGCTTGGATTATGGGGTGGCTGGCTCATTTATTTTAATTTTTGGCAGTACTGGGGTTTGAACCCAGGGCATTGCCTTTGGTATATAGGCATTTCAACCTTAGCACCACACTTCCCACCTTGGCCCTTTTTCCATTATTTTTCTTATAGGTTCTCACTTCCCCCTTCCTTCTACCTATGTCTCCCAGGGAGCTGAGATTACAGAAATGAACTGTCATACTCAAAGGAGTGTAATTTTTAAAATCTTTTGAAGTATCCTGGTGAGAGAAGATTTTAGGATACGATTCTTTGTATTTTACTCTAAGCTTGCTGATTAGCCTAGCTTCTTTTGCCTTCTGATTGTTTTCATTAATTTATCAGAGATAGCAGGAACGAATAACCAGATCCTACAATGGCTACAAGATCTTATACATCTGACCTTACCTCTGCTCTTTCTTCTCTACTTCTACCTCTAGTTAGCCTGCTTTGAGCTTGAATTATGTTCCAGATTGGCTTTTTCCACTTCTGTTAACACAGAGCTATAAATTAGGCATACAAGTTTTGCTTTGACTTCAGTAGCAATAACAAAAATCACTTTTCTTGCAAAGATTACTTGTGTCAATTTTTCCTTGTTGTGGCAATTTTTAGGATGTAATATCACTTAAGTGTTAATACCGTTCAGTGTGTCAGCAGCAGCGATTCCTTTGCTTTGATCATTGTTCTAATTGTCTATATTGGATTTGGAACATTTCGGTGTTCATATTGTTGAGTCTTGAAGTCTTCCCTGTGTTCTAGAATTTCCTTAATCTACACCTGAGGTTTAGTTTTTGTGAGGCTTGTTGATCATGGATGTGTAGTTTTAAATCAGAAGGAGTGGTGGACTGGCTGTTGTTCACATTTAACCACTGCCCTTGTCCTGCCTTTGCAGGCATTGATTCTGACTCCCAGAGGCCATACATTTAGTGGGTATTCCTGTGGGGGTTGTGCCACCGGGTTGCTGACCACCTCTTCTGTGCCCCATTCTGTGCTTGGACTTGGTGGCACGCTTGTTTTCCTAATTTCTCTTTGGACACAGACAGTTTTGGCTCAAATAACTGTGAAGATTGTACCTGTGGGCTCAAAGGGGGTTTAGGGGAAGAGGTTATCCAAAACTCTGATGTCTGCAACAGTTGATGGGGTGTGGAAGGTTGGCTCTGACCTTTCTTTGCCTTCCAGAATGATGTTAGCCATGGAAGACTTAGGGGGGAAACACTACCATCTTTTCCAGCACGAGGACTTGGAACTTCATTTCTTAGACATTGGAACAACTTTTCCACTTCTGTTCCAGGTTCTCTACAGATGCAGTAGCAGCAGAGCAGGCAGGTGAACTGTGTATGCCCTGTGAGATGTCTGGGTAGATACATGGGCATAGAGAGGCCTGGCAAGTCCTGAATAGCTCAGGTAAGCAGCCCAGAGGGATAGGCTGGTAAGGGTAATGTTTAGGGAGAAACTTGGGCCTAAGTAGGGCTTGTTCCCATACTATGTCATTGAGGCAGCTATCTGTCCTCCAGATCTCATCCTGGTATACTGACATATTTTGGGTGATTGTAGGAGGCCAGGGAATGATGTAAACAATTGTTATAAAGGCTTCCTCACCCTGATGAGTGCTCTTTTCCTCATGAGTGCTCTTTTCCTGGTGAGTATGTGCTCTCCTCCTGGTGTATATGTTCTCCTAGTGAGTGCTCTCCTCCTGGTTGAGTGTTCACCATTTTACTCCCACTCGTGGACTAGTGGATGCTGATGACATTCTTGGAGAGCCTGGGAGGAGGAGCATCAGTGTGTCTTCCTCTTCTTTTTTTTAGAAACAAAGGACTTTATTAGTCACAGTAATAGCAGTGGCCCAAGAACCCCCATCTTCTTGTCCTGGTTCTCTGAGACCCAATTCACGCAGCAGGGTAACATGAAGACAGCTGAGTGATCACTGCTCATGCAGTAAGTTGTATGGTGAGAACGGAACATCAACTTTAGGAAACCTGAACACTTTATAATACAAAATAGTATAGGTGTTCTTTATCCAAGGAGAGACAGTGTCTTCTATAGTGGTTCACAATACAAAAATATTTTAGAAGTTAGTTCCGGACTAAAGCAGTCATTGCCTTTTGTGGCAAAACATGGACATTGAGAGCTATGTGAAGAACTGCCTCCTCAACAGATGTTTCAAATAATTTATTGAAAAAAACTAATAAATTCTGTGTATCATATATGATACTTTCCCATAAGAAAAATTTTAACTTGATTTTTGAAAATTTCACAGAACTGTAAACATTTTTATTTTTACTTTTTTTTCTTTTGCCAGTTTTGGGGCTTGAACATTGGGCCTTGGCACTGTCCCTGAGCTCCTTTTGCTCACAGCTAGCACTTGAGCCACAGCACTACTTCTGGCTTTTTCTATAATTAATTGGAGGTAAGAGTCTCACAAACTTCTCTGCCCGGATTGAGCTGGCTTTGAACCCTGATCCTCAGATCTCAGCTTCCTGAGTAGCTAGTATTACAGGTGTGAGACATCGGTGCCCGGCAAAAGTTTGTATTTTTAAAAAGATGACAAAACAGTGAAACTACCACAGTGTTATATGTGTTTTCTTCATTTTTCTTCTTAGGAAAAAGGCTAAAAACATTTAATATATTTTCTCATGATTTTTCTGCTAAAAGGATATACAAAAGTGGATGAATCTATCTTTTCTTTGTTCAAAATATTTTAAACATTAAAGTCTAATGACATGTTACAATACATATATTTGTATGATGTTCCTATTTCTATAACAGTTTCTCTACACTCTATGAACAGTGCATACATGATTCAGTGTAAATCCTTACAGTGTTTCATTGTTACAGAACTTGAGTTCAAGTCAAATAAGGGAAAGACTAGGTCTAAGTCAGTCCTCACCTGTTTTCACAGCCATAATGGAGCCTGACCAGGTGATGTGCTGTCAGCCCAGCTTAGGAGGCCTAGAGGTAAGTCAAGCCACCCTTTGAATTGCAGATTCACCTTGTTGTTAAACACAGATAGGATATG
The DNA here is from genome assembly GCF_024711535.1 of Dipodomys merriami. Classification (NCBI taxonomy): domain Eukaryota; kingdom Metazoa; phylum Chordata; class Mammalia; order Rodentia; family Heteromyidae; genus Dipodomys; species Dipodomys merriami. The sequence continues at coordinate 397,968 of NW_027204938.1, read as the reverse complement.
CAGATATACTGTGATTAAGCCCCTGGGAAATCCTGCCTCTCTTGGTGCCTTTTGTTTTATGTTGGGGTTTTGTCACGACCCAAGCATGAGGTTTTGGTCTTTAAAAGTTTGGTGTAAGCTCTAGTCTAGGCTGCTGGTCTATGAGACAGGAGTCTACCATGTAGACACGGGCCTTTAAATAAAGATTCCTGATTTGAGCTTTCAAAATGTGGCTTATCTGGATTTGCATCTGAGATACCTTATAACACAAGTGGATGTTAATGAACATGACCAAAGTCTTTGTTAAAATATTATTATAGCACCAGTAGAATTTGACAAAATGTGAACCAAATTCATAATACGTTCTCTAAAATCCTATTCAACAACTTGAGGTTTGTTATGTTTGTATATCTCCTGCGTATGAGAGAAAATAGGTTAATTCTGTAGCAGGACACCACAAAAAAAAAGAAAGAAAGAAAGCATCATTTTTTTCCATATGTAACTAAACTATTGTGCTAATATATGTGCTATTGTGCTGTATATGTGCATATAATTCAAAAGTATTGAAGAAAGAATAGCACCTTAGAAACAACCCTAACATAAATAGTATAACAAAAAAATTTAAGTCTAATAATCTCTTTACAACTCTTTTCTTATTTGTTTCCTGGACCTAGCTCATTCACTTACATAAAATTATTTACGGAGCCCTATATTATAAATCAAATGTTTGTATAAACAAAAATCACATTAGATGTTTGGCAAACAAAAATAAATTAATTTGATTAAATTACCATAGCTAAGATATGGAACCAACCCAGATGCCCCTCAGTAGATGAATGGATCAAGAAAATGTGGTATATATACACAATGGAATTCTATGCCTCCATCAGAAAGAATGACATTTCCCCATTTGAAGGAAATGGAAAGGCTTGGAAAAAATTATATTAAGTGAAGTAAGCCAAGCCCAAAGATACAAAGGTCCCATGGTTTCCCTTATTTGCAATATCTAGTATATGTATGAGTCAAGCAGGACAGGTCAGATAATGTGATGTTGGGAAAATGAACCCTTAGATAAGTATTTAAATGTTTTTTTTCTTTCATGCATTTGTTTCTAAATCATTTATAAGATTATTTCTTTGTAGCTTTGTATGTCCCTCCCCCACAGTACAACACCTGCTTCCACTATATTTGATGTCGGTATAATTTGTGGAGGATATGGGGAAAAACAAGTTGGTTAAGGATACAGGTAGACCCGATGCAACTATGAGAAGTACAAGTTGTCATGTCAAAAAGAAACTTTACAACTTTGGTGCGGGGGGGGAGGAGGGTTAGGATTGGGTGGGGGGGTGGGGGGAGGCTGGGAAGGGATGTGAAGGGTAAACAAAGGAGGAGGCTGCAATGCTTGATAAGAAATGTACTCATTATTTTGCCCATGTAATTGTAACCCCTATGTACAATATGTTCACAAAAAATAAAAATTAAAATTAATAAAAAAAGAAGAATGACCAAAGATTATATTCAGAGAACAACATTTCTTCATTTGAGTGGAGGTTAAGTGTTATGTATACATATGTTAATTGTATTACTCTGTATTTGCTGATGCCCAAAAAATTTAATAATATAAAAACAAAACAAAACAAAAAAGCAGTCTGGAGATTGACTTTGTGGATATTCACCAACATTAGACTTTCAACCAAGCAAGGAGAGACATAAGAATCATGAAGCTCTTCTCAGAATGATTTCCTCCTTCAAAACTAACTCCATTATCCTGGGTATCTAAGCACATTCACTTTGTTCTGAACAATAAATGGGGTTTGTCTTTTCTGTGGAGTGAAATGTGTGGAACAGCCTTTGCTGAAATATTGAGAATTATTTCTACTATAACCCGATTTTTTCTTCAGAAATAGAGCAATATCCAGTGATTGCATTGTTTGTGGTTATTTTAAAATTGATTAAAGCTTCCACTAATTATGTCACACACAAAAAAAAAACCAAAAAAATCATTTAGTGCCAGGTGCCAATGGCTAATGCTTATAACCCTTGCTACTCTGGAGGCTGAGATCTAAGGATCATGGTTCAAAGCCAGCCTGGGCAGGAACATCTTTGAGACATGTATCTCTAAATAACCAGCAAAAAGCTGGAAGTGAAGCTGTGGCTCAAGTGGTAGAGCCTTGAGTGAAAAACTAATAGATGGCACCTGAGCTCTGAATTCAAACTCAAGTACAGAAAGAAAGAAAGAAAGAAAGAAAGAAAGAAAGAAAGAAAGAAAGAAAGAAAGAAAGAAAGAAAGAAAGAAAGAAAGAAAGAAAGAAAGAAGGAAGGAAGGAAGGAAGGAAGGAAGGAAGGAAGGAAGGAAGGACGGAAGGAAAGATTTACTCAACAGCTGATCTGTGTATAGATAGATGATGACAGAATGGACCACATGTTCACGAACTTGTGGTAAAGGGATGCAGAACAGGCAAGTGGCCTGTACACAACAACTAAGCAATGGAACTCTCATTAGAGCCCAGGAGAGGGACTGTGTGGGACCAAAGCCAGTCTCCGCCCAGCACTGTGAGGGCCAGGACTGCATGACTGTGTGGGAGGCAGGAGTCTGGTCTGAGTGCTCAGTCAAGTGTGGCAAAGGTGTTCATCATCGGACAGTGAGATGTACAAACCCAAGAAAGAAATGTGCCCTCTCCACCAGACCGAGGGAGGCTGAAGATTGTGAGGATTATTCAAAATGCTATGTGTGGCAGATGGGTAACTGGTCTAAGTGCTCAATTACCTGTGGCAAAGGAATGCAGTCTCGTGTTATCCAGTGCATGCATAAGATCACAAGAAGACATTGAACTGAATGTTTCTCTTCAGAAAAACCTGCAGCATATAGGCCATGCCACCTTCAGCCCTGCAACGAGAAGATCAATGTAAATAACATAACATCACCTAGACTTGCTGCTCTGACTTTCAAGTGCCTAGGAGATCAATGGCCTGTTTACTGCCGAGTGATCTGAGAAAAGAACCTGTGTCAAGACATGAGGTGGTATCAGCGATGCTGCGACATGTGCAGGGATTTCTATGCCCAAAACTTCAGCAGAAAAGTTAACCTCTAGGAAGCTGGCCAATCTTTGCAATTACATTATTTATAAACACCCCACTAGCATGTTCTTCCTCTTTCACGAGGAAGCTATGTTGTAAGCACAGTGAGAAAACTGGGCCAAGAAGCAGGCATTTCACCACATGAGCCTGTGGGGGCCATTTGTGTACTGTGCAGTGATTCCAACTACAGGTTGGCCCTGATTTGAGTTCTGTTTAACTTCACGTTCTTGGGAATGCTTACAAAGTGGGCAGGTCTCCTGGAGGAGTCCAGATTCTAGGGATGGGGGTGGGGTGGGTGGGCTCAATCCCAGTTGAGACTAGGTCATTGGGACTGAAGGGGTACTGTGTGTCCTGGGTACCACTGCACTGACTGCTGTACCAGACCTCTCCCTGGCTTTGCCTTCAGCTCCTATTCTTATCACCTTCCCCTTCATGTATGGAGCCATTCTGCAGTGGTGTCCTAAAGCAGATGAGGAACAGAGGAGGTTTATTTGCACTGCCTGCTTAGTGATGGAGTTAATGTTCCTTAGAGCTCTGTATTTTATACTACCCTTCACAACAAGCACTGTCTTCTGATGAGAGGTCCTCTATATTTTTTTGGTGTTAAAACATTTCTATGAGTGATAGTTGATAGTTGTGTGATGACTTGTCACTGAACTAATTGGTAGCCTTTATCTTAAAAAAGTCTTAAGTTGATGCAAATATCTGGGGATTAGTGGCCTAGCTGGTAGAGCCAGAGGATCCTGGAACCTGAATTGGACTGTGGTGTTCCTCGCTGCTCATTGCCAAGCATTCTGCAGGTTGGCACCAGAGACCTAGTGCAGTACCAGAGAGGGGCTGTCATGTCCATAGGTCGGTGCCTGGCTTTGGCTGTGTCCTGTTGGATTCCTGGCTTTGGCTGTGTCCTGTTGGATGCCTGGCTTTGGCTGTGCCATTCCCGGATGTTATTCTTTCTTTTCCCATGGAGCTCCCTGAGTGGCAGCAAGAACCAGAGGACAGAGCTGGTCTGGGGAAGCTGAGCTCCAAGTGTGAATGGGTGTCTTGCCTTCTTCCTTTTGCCTTGTACTTCCTTCTTCCTTGTCCTTCTTTCTCATTTTAGACCCTTTGAGTTGGAAATGGACGCATATACTCTATCATTCTTCGGTGTGTGTAAAGAGAAAGAAAGTGCAATTTCTTTGGGATATAGTTGGTGCTCTAGAAAGATGGAGCAGGTGTGCCTGGGCTCCTGACACATCTGTCATCACTGTGGGGTAGCGTCTACCTTACTCTGTCAGAGGCTTAAACTTGCCATGGAGTGGCAGCTGAAGGCTGATGAAGGTTAAGGGTAAACTTAAGATCCCCTGGATAACAGTGAGGGAGGCTGAGATGTGTTGGATGTAGGAGGACTAAAGAAACAAAGATCATGCATAGGTGGTGGGATAGAGGAGATGTTGGCTGCTGGCCCTCAGAGGCCTCAACTCCCACCATTATATTGGTCTGGGGCTTCTGTGAATTGGCTTGTGAACTCTGGGGTGTGCAGCAACACCCCTAGCTTCTACCCACCATGTGTCAGTGACAGGCAAAGGCTACTGCTCCTCTGTGGCAAACAGAAGTGCCTCTAAAGAGTGCCCAGTGTCCTTTCTTATGGGGAATTGCTACAGTAGCCCAGTGGCTCTCCTAAGTCTTCTGGTAATGTCTCTAGGAGGTCCTGAGTTAAGTGAGCAAGTGTGATAGAGTCCAAATTCTGTGAGTTTGCCTTCCCAGGAGTGTATGTACCTGGGTGACACTGAACGAACCCCAGAGTCCTTTCAAAAATTGTGGCCCTGGGTTAGGTGTATTGTTCAATTGATGCAGTGAAAGCCTAGCAAGCTTAATAGGCTGAGTTTTAAAAAATCTTAGTATTACCAAAAAACTGTGGTCCAGCTAAGTATGGTGATGCATACCTGTAATCTTCACATTTGGGACCGAGCAGGGTCTGTAAGATGCAGTCTGGACTTTGTAATAAGAGCTTGTCTTTTTTTCTTTTTTGTCAGTCATCGGCCTGAACTCTGGGCCTGGGCACTGTCACTCAGCTCTTCAGCTCAAGGCTAGCACTCTATCACTTGAGTCATAGCACCACTTCTGGCTTTTTTCTGCTTATGTGTTGCTGAGGAATCGAACCCAGGGCCTCATGCATGCAAGGCAAGCATTTTACCACTGAGCCAACTTCCAAGCCCAGAGCTTATCTTTTTTTAAAAAAAGCAAGAGGTGGTTTGGTGGGAGGGGAATGGAGAATGACTGGATGTAACTTCTTTTGCAGCTCTGTTACCTTGACTACCTTCAAGTCTGATTCATCCTCCATGGGGCTGCAGTCCTATGGGTGCTCTTATTAACCTTCATTGGTCTGGGTCTGGAGCATCTTGGATATGACATAACGTCTTACTCTGAGTCAGACTTGAACATGTTTCCTAGTGTGATAAAAGCTTCTTTTCTATCAAACGTACGTTTATTATTTTCTGTCAATCTTGTGAGAATAGTTTTTCTGGAAAATTTCCTTGTTGTCCAGGTGGCTTGGCCTTTATTGATTACATTTTGGTTATATTTTTGCCTGCTGCACTTGAAGAATCCTATTCAAAGCTCCTTGAATGTTTGTGAAATCCTGTTAATTCACATCCTTTTGCATATTCTGTATCTGAACTCAGCCAGTGTGAGCACATGGGCAAGGTCTCTTGGCTTAGGGAATAAGAGTGAGCAGTGCCTGCTGTGTGTGCTTACTGGCCAAATTTTTGGTTGATGGCACACCCTTCTGCAGGAGTAAATTTTGTCTTGCTGAGTTCCTTTGGAGTTGATGTTCTTATTCCTACAGGACAGCCCAATATCCAGAGCCATTTCTAACAGTACTGACTCTAGGATACCTTCAATGGGCAATTTTCATGAAGACTTTCAGGGAGAGAGCAGCAATACTGGGTTTGGCTGACCAGCAACCACTCTTGTTCTCCTGGAATCCAGGACCTGCCCTTTGCTCCCTTCCTTCTCTGTGGCTGACATAGACTCTGTCCGGTCCCTGTAGATCATGGAATGAGAGCAGAGATTACAGTTCTGTCCCCTCCTCCCCAGCTTCTCCAAGCTCAATGGTGGGTTGTGGCTCTTAGGTCTGTATGATGTGCCCATTGCAGGCCCAATATAAAGTGATTGTGTCTGCAAGTCAGTGAGTGTGTGTGTGTGTGTGTGTGTGTGTGTGTGTGTGTGTGTGTGTGTGTGTGTGTGTGTCTTGTGTGCATGTGCACAGACTAATACTGATTCTTCAACTAAAGGCCTCTTGCTCTTGCTTAACTTTGTTGCTCAAGGCTAGTGCTCTATTACTTGAGCCATACCTTCCCTTGACTTTATGCAAGTTGCAATGCTCAGATCTCAGCCTATTGATTTCTCCATTTGTAGAGGTGGTTTTCCTGTCTCCTAGAGCTCACTGTCCCTGTCCTTTTTTCCATGCCTTGCACGGGACCTGAAGCAGAAGCCATGCCTGTTAGAAGGAGCAGGATGCAGTTGTCATGAGAAACATGAAGACTGAGATACTGTGGCAGCACAGGGTGTATGGGAAGCTGAACCCACTCCAGTAGAATGTTTGCCTGTGTCGAGGAGCTTGGTGTGGCTGTGCTGCTTTGGCAGGAACAGAACCACTTCAAAAGTCAAGATATTTGGCTTGGTCATTGTCACCATCAGTTTTACATGGTATTTGTTTGGCCTGTGGTGAGGGGTCTATAGTTGTTGTCTTTTCAGAAGCTGCTGGTGAAGCTGTGGATAGGGGAGACACTGGAATAGACCCTGAGGTTGGGCCTCAGGTGGGTGGGCCTCAGCCCTTGTCTCCTCTCCCCTCAGGTGGGTGGGCTGCTGCCCTCACCTCTGCCTTTTGGCAACCAGCATCCACCGTAGTTCTGCCCTGGCAGAGAGCCTCAGCACCTCATCTAGAGGATTTTTCTCTCTCTGAATGAGGCAGGGGCTTTTGTTCCACACTGCCCAGGTTTCTTCTGACAGCGGGAGGGAAGTAGAGCTGAGGTATGCAATTTGTTCAAGTCTTAGCAACTTTGTTGAAAACTCCCACAGTGGTGAGCAGTGTCTGGCCTGTGCTGCTCAGGACTGTGTTTGCTGAGGAAGCTACCACTCTGGGAGACAGTCGTTCCTTTTAGCAATGATAATCACTGTGGATAGAACTATGATTTAGGATGAAAGAATCTTATCACAGTGAAGATTCTTGACCCACGTTGGCCCCTGTAGCAGACTGTTGCTGATTGACAGCAGGTAGGTAGAGGGATGTACAGTGGGATGTAGGCTGGAACTGTTGGGTGGCTTGCCCCTAAGTGCTGGTATTGTGATACAGCACAGGGCTGTTCTCATTACCCATCCTTTCTGCCTGCATTTGCATCCTTTTGCGGGACACAGTTTATGTTCTCCAGCTTAAGTTCTGCTTTCCCTTCTGCTGTGCTCTGCAGACAGGTCACCTCCCATCATGACTACCCTGGTCTCAGCGAGGTGGAGGACTCACCATTCCAGATGAACCCTTGAGCAGGGCCCAGGCCCAATGAGTTTGTCTGTGTTCACGGTTATAGAACCCCCAGATTCCTGGCTCTCTTTCCTGCTGTTCTGGGAAATTGAGATTCTTATAGAGATGTGCAGTCTTTATTTATGGTGTTCACCACTGGCTCAGATATCTGCCTCTGCCCCATGGCAGAGCTTCCTTCAGTTCTCTGTCTCATAGCTATACCTCTTGATTTTCTTTTTGCCTTGAGAGCTCAAAGGATACAGGCTGGGCCAGCATTCCCTTTGAACTCCACCTGTGGAACAGGCTCGTGGATGCTGTCCCAGCAGGTTGTTGCTGGGGGCTTCCTCTTCTTCTCTGTGAAAGTCAACTACCCACAGGTGTTCCTTCTGCTCCTGGGGCCACTCTGGTCTGGTGAGAAACCTCTGAGTCTTGTTTCCTGTTAGGAAGAGCACAGACCCTTTGTGCCCATCTGGACCAGCCATGTTGAATAAATGGCATGCTAGTGTGCCCAGTGTCTGCCACATGGCAATGTGCAGCAGGCAGTTCGAGCTGCCGCTCTGGCCAAAGTAACATAGGCTTCCAAAACTAGCTGGAATTTCCACTTTCTTCTTGAGTCCTTTGCAACTATTTCTATGCCCAAGAACCCTGTTATAAGCATAGCTGGTCCTTAGGTGGCCATGTGTAGCATCAAGTCTTATGTTCTCCCCTCAGTCCTGTTCTAGGCTCTGAGTGGAATTGCCTGTGTGTCCTCCAGGACTGAGCAGGAGAGAGGAGCTGGATTTTGTACTGCACTTCTTGTCTTCATTAAGAAAAGGGTGTCTTTTATGTTCTGGTAACACCTCCCTGTAATCCCAGGAGACTGAGATATGTTTTTATGTTTTTATGATTGTGTTTTAAAGCCAATCAGGACAGAAAAGTCAGGGAAGCCCTGTCTCCAATGAACTATCAAATCTTTTGGTACTGGCATCAAAAACAAGACAAAGGTTTCATCCTCAAATGGAGACTCCCAGGTGTCAAGACCCTCCCCGGGCGATGAGACCTCTCCCACTTAATCAGGTTCCCTCAGATGAGATGAGACACCCCCTCCTTGGATGGCTTACCTGCTTCAGTGGCAGGATGAACACGAGAGCACAGTATTGATTCTGCTGTGATGACCTGGCAGGATTACACCCTGTACTAAGGAAGTTTCTCCTGGTTGACTGGTCTTTCAGGGAGGCAGAAGGAGTAAATCTGAGGTGGTCCTTGTCTCTGGAAGCTCCTTGGGGAGAGGATTCTATGTAGGAAAGATTCTCCTGTGCTTCACCTGTTGTACTGAAGCATTCCGGCTCACTGTGGGGAGCTAGTATCTTGGAAGCTTCCGTGCTGTGTGCTCATCTCCTTGTGTAACCCCACCATGTCATACTTGTTATAGGTCAGCTTTGAACTCAGTAGAATTGGGCTCCACTCCCATGTTATACTCTTCTCATGGTGGAGGCAGATCTACTAATTTTAGTCTCACCAGAATCACTTTGAGCTTGAGGGAAGCCAGGACATGTGCATAGCATGTGTGAGGCCCTGAGTTCAAATTATGTGCTTCTTTCACAGCACCAAGAAGGGAAATGAAAAAGATTTCCACTTTTAGGTAGCGTACCTGAATTTACCAGCTACTTGGGACACTGAGTCAGGAGGACTGCTTGAGCCCATCTCTTCCCTGCCAGCTGGGGTGATACAGTATTGAGTCCTAGGTACTCCCCAAACAAACAAATCCCTTGGAGTTTGGAGAAAGAGCAGATTTTTCTTCTTCCTTTCCTTGGAGGTGGAAGGTTGGCAGTTTGAGGACACCTAATAGAACCTTCTTGCAAGGAGAAACCTGTACTAATGAGATTGAACATGGTTCTGGGACTGGGTGGAAGGAGTAGAAGCAGGGAAAAGTTGGTCCCTCTGCTCTGGCTTGTGTCCCTGCAAGAAAGCTTACACATTAGCAGGTTTGCAAGTCACGCACAGGTATGAGTGACTGCTAGTTCAGGTACCCACTCCTAAAGCTACCTCAGAGAAACTTCATGAGGGGCCTGGGAATGTGGCCTTGTGATGTGTTTGTGTATCTTTGTGTGTGTGTGTGTGTGTGTGTGTGTGTGTGTGTGTGTGTGTGTGTGTGTGTGTGCGCGCGCGCACGCGCGCGCATGCGTGCATGCTTATGTGTGCCAGTACTATGTCTTGAACTCTGGGCCTGGGCAATCTCCCTTAGATTTGTTGCTCAAGGTTAGCACTCTATCACTTGAGCCTTTTAGTTTTTGTGGTGGGAAATTGTATATAGGAGTCTCACAGACTTTCTTTCCTGGGCTGGCTTTGAGCCATGATTCTTACATCTAGTCTCCTGAGTAGTTAGGATTACAGGCGTGGGCCGCTGGCACCTGGCTCTCTTTCATTCTACTTATGTTTTTTTTTTTTTTTTTAGTTGTCAAGGGTCACCATTCGTTTTGAGTACAGCACCTCTTATTAAGTGTTTTTAGGTCTTTCCCTCATTTGGAGTAGTCTGCCCAGCATTGTGGGTTCTGAGGTATTACTACCAATAGGTGGTCCTGTGATCACAAAGGCACAATAGGTGCCTTTGTGATCTGGCTTTGTTACTGTTGGTTGTGGGGCCTGAACTCTGTCCCTGAGCTCTTTTGCTCAAGAGCTACCATTTTAACTAAAACACCACTTCAGGTTTTGAGTGGTTATTTGGAGACATGAGTCTCACAGACTACTGGCCCAGGCTGGCATTGAATCCTGATCCTCAGATCTCAGTCTCCTGAGTAGCTAGTTAGGATTACAGGTTTCAGCCACCAGTTCCTGGCCAATGCAGCTTTCTTAGGAAGACTGGGATTGCCTCTTACAAGCCTTCCTCAGCCTCATCTCTTTCCCACAAGGAATTTCTAGCTAGCTAAATTCAGAGTCAGGCGGAACCCCGGATTTTTGGTTTTCATGGTGGCTTCATCATGTAGGCATGAGCAGTGATGTGAGCCACTGATGATCAACTCTGCCTTGGCCTCTGTTTCTCCTGGTGAAAAGCCCCAGCCTTTTGATGCCGCCTTTTGCTGTCTGGGGACCAGCCCCAATCTGAGTCTTCATGAACTATCAACCATCAGCCAGCTTAGCAAAACACAGCAAGTGTCATCACTGGGATCTCAAGGGTTGTAGCAGCTGATCAGAGAACGGCTCTGCCTTATCGTATCATAAGAGTCTATGTTTATGTAGTGGATGTTCAGAGCTGCCAGAGTGGCAGTTTATTAAACTATTTCCTAGATGGCTTTTTGGAATAGAAATGAACAAACCAATTTCTAAAGTTTCTATAGATGTGCATAGGATCTGGAATGGGCAGGATAATTTTGAAAAGGATCAAGTTCAAAAAATGTTACAAAGTGCTTAGGACAATGAAAGTTTGGGACATTGACAGACAGGTAAATGAATAGAACAGAATGGAAAATTGAGAAGTAATTGAAGAATATAATGTTCATTGATTTTTTTAAAAATGAAAATGTCTTGATGAGAGAGATGGTTAATCCAAATCACAACTTGTGTGGAAGGAGAAGTGCCTGAACTGTGGCCTCTACACCAAATATAACTCCACGTGGCAAGTGAGACTATGGAGGGAAGCCAGAACTCTGAAAACTAATGTTTGACAAGAAGGACATACAGAACATGAATTAATAATACTTCGGAAAAAATAAGATGCATTGGACTTTAGTTTGCTTTCAGAGAGCTAGCAAAAGGACAGACTATAGAGAACCTGTTGTCAATGTGTCTATATCTACATATTTATCTGCCTGAAGAAGTATACAAAAACCATATAATAATTTCTTTTTCCTAGTATTGAGGATTGAACTCAAGTCCTCAGCACTTTCTGAGGCCAGATTAGAAAAGGCAGAAGATGGGGCTCAGTGGTGGAGCACCTGCCTAGAGTGTACATGGTCTGGATTTTGAGCCCTATCACTGCCAATAAAGGACAAAAGCTTTTTTTAAACAGTTTCTATATGAGATGTGGTATATGAATGTTAAACGAGGACACAAAAAGCTATAACAGCAGTATTCATTAGAGAAGTCACGTGTTAACATCACAGGGTGCTCAACTGGGATGAGTGTCCCTCAAAGACTCATGGTGGTAGTGGAAGGGGTGGGATCATTGAGATGTAGGGCTTGGTGAATGGATGTTACATTATTGGGGTGTGCCCATGTAGGGGATACTGAGGCTCTCCTCTCTGTCTTTACCATGCAGCTTCTGGGAATTGAGCCATCTCACTTCTGCCAGGTTGTAATGTGTAGTCACAGGCCCCAGAGGAGAGGTGCCAACTGACACAGACTGACACCATGCTCAACATGCAGATTGCTGTTGAGCAATAGAAAATGGTACAGACAGTCACTCTGGAAATGGACAGCTTTTTGTGCACGTAGAATGTAACAGCTATTTTGCTCCTAACTATTGGTCCACACTACAGTGTGGCCTCATGAGGACTTGTTTGAAGATGTTTATAGGAGCTTTATTTGTAGAATCAGCCAAAGCATGGAATACTCAGATGTGTGCCTGCAGGCGACAGGAAATGAGTGGATGGTACATCTACACTATGGGGTAACATACAGAGCAGTGAAAAGCAACTTGTGCTGAATAGTCTAGCTTGAATTCAAAAGGGTTGTGATTCCATAAACCTGAAGTGTTATAAAAGGTCACACCAACCTAGAGTGACAGGAAATCAAAGTTCCTTGAGTCCATGCTGGGAATCTTCTGGGTTGTTGGTACTGCTGTCAGTAGAGGCATGAGGTACAGCTTTAAAACGGGCTTCATTGAAAAGTGTTTTTATCAAGGGTGAAGTATACCTCCAAAAGAGACGTTACCCAGAAAGAACAGAAAGACCACTGCAGTGACTTGGATTGGTTTAGGGAGAGATAGGGTTAAGCCAGAATACTTGGGGGAGGAGCTCATCCCTTGAGTTGTCAAAGGCCTTGAGGAACCTGAACCTCTTAGGCTTTTGAGATGTGCCCAACACTGTCAGCTGACCTGCATCTGGGTTTGCTCCTTGGCACCAGAGGCATCAAGGTAGAGCAAGAGGCAGTCATCGCTTGGAGAGGAAGAATTTAACTTCTGAGGTGGCAACACAATACTGTCTCACTGTGGAGATGGCTGAGGAAGATTAGCAATAAATTTTTGACATGTGCAAACTCCTTTTCAGTTCTGGGTACCAAATAGCCCTCCCAGAGTGAGGGAGGAGGATCAGGCTACCACCTTGGTTGTCAGTGCACTGCTGTTCATCTGCTTTTTAACTGACAGGAATTGTTTAAGAGTCTTTGTGGAAGACATTCAGATGTAAAGTTCTCTGTATTCCCATTTGCTCCCTCTGGCTTTTAGTTTTTTTTCCATCTTGCTAGCTGTTCAATTTTGGAGTATCATGCCCCAGTCATCTTTTAGACTAGACAAGTTTAGTAATGTTAATTTTAGTATTAGTTTCATTTAAATCAGATTTTATGTATTTTTTGACTTATTAAAAATTGAAGTTAAGAGAGTCACTCACGCCGGGCGCTGGTGGCTCACGCCTGTAATCCTAGCTACTCAGGAGGCTGAGATCTGAGGATCGCGGTTCAAAGCCAGCCCGGGCAGGAAAGACCGTGAGACTCCTATCTCCAATAAACCACCAGAAAACCGGAAGTGGCGCTGTAGCTCAAGTGGTAGAGCGCTCGCCTTGAGCTGAAGAGCTGAGGGACAGCGCCCAGGCCCAGAGTTCAGGCCCCACGACCGACCAAAAAAAAAAAAAAAAAAAAAGAAACAAACAAGAGAGTCACTCACTGCGCTGTGTTTCTGTAGTTTGGACATTTGTATTTTCTGCAGTCTAGCTGCATTTCTGTAGATATTCCAGTAGGAGTTGATACTAAGTCATCTACAAGTAATGGAAGCTTGGTGTTTTGGATGCTGAGACTTGAAATGTACTTTGTCTTGCTTGTTTCATCCATTTAGTCAGTTCAGTTTCTTTTTGCATTTTTGTAAGCAAGCATTGGAATATCAATGTTGTCATGAGTGCATTTAGGGTTGTGGCTGGCCAGGAAGTAACATTTCAAGTCTGTGTGGGCTTTCAAGTTTATGTCACAGTAGTGCAGAGTGGAGCTGAGGAGACTGTCTACCCTAAAACCAGGCAGCTGGGTGCAAAACAGGACCATGGTTATGCCAGTGGGATAACCATGTGGGAGTGAGTGGAAAGGGTTGTGTCTGTGGGTTGGGGATGCATACTATCTGGAATGTGGGAGGATCTGGATTTCATCCCCACTATTGGAAATAAACCACCTTGGGTTTTTCCAAAACAGATGAATCTGTTTGGCTCGAGGGCCAGAACATAACAGTAGAGTACAGGGCTGCCCATGTGGTTTAAGCCAGAGCAAAGCCTTGCTTTCTTTTTTGCAGCTGTGATCCCCCTTTATTTAGTGGGGTGTACTTCTGACTGAGAAGAAAGCCAGCAGTGTGTCTGCTGCAGTTTGTGAGGAACCCCTGCTCTGGCTGGGGTCTCGATGCTAGGTGTTGAGATCTTCTCCAGGGAGAAACATTCCAAGGGCTCTGATCTAGTGCCTTCCATGCAGGCCAGCATCCAGCCATGGTGGAGCATGGGGTGCAGAAGAGTGTGCCTCCACAGGGTTTCACAATGGGTTTTCTAATGCTTATTTAAGAGTAATATTTCACCGATCAGATGTTCCCTTAACTATGCACACTTGGAGATCTGTAAAAGCTACTTTATGATGTTTGCCAGATTATCTTTTATTAAGACAGTAACACACAGCATTTTTCAAGGTCCTTTTGTGCTTCCCATCCATGGGAAGCATTTCTTGTGACCATGATGGAAGAGTCATCCAGGTTCCAGCAGCTCCTGCTGTGCAACAGAGGTGCCCAGTGTGGTGAGGTGAGTGGAGTTGGGTAGACGGTCCACCATGCAGGGTGTGAAAGTGCACTGGCCTCTGTCATCAATAGCATATACTCCTCTCCACTTTTATTATGGTCTACACAAGGGCCAAGAACCTTTTTCTCAGCCAAGGGCCATCTGGATTTTTATAATATTTTTCTGGGGCTGAACAGATAGCTGTGAGCAGCCAGTGAAAAACATGTGTGCTGACCTGTCATATGTCAAGTGATTTTTGTGGCCCTTACATGACTGACTGAGTGTCCTTCAATTCTGGTCTCAAAGGAGGATTCTGGAGCAATAGTGGAAGGATGAACACTGCTTGCCAGTGGGACTTGGGGTGTTTGCAGAATTGTAGATAGCTCCCCCCACTTCCTGTATTAAGCTATTTGTTATTTCTAGTCTTCTTTCTCTCTGTTTTCCCTTCTTGTCTCTGGATTGCTTTCCTCTGTCCTCTCTCCACTACCCTTAACCTCAAGTTCTTTTCCTTTCCCTTCTCAGGTAGGCAGAATTCTCCTGAGAGTTTGTGTGCAGGGGGAAGAAGAGCATCCTCATGGCTGGGTAGGTATAGGCTGCAGCTGATTGGAATTCCTGCTGTCTCCCAGTGTCATCTCTTCTCCCTGTTTAACTTTCTCTATCAGCTCTAATGTGGGAAAGCAGAGCAAGGGGAGTAAAAACTAGAGACATGGCTGGGAGAAATTCCCTGGCCTGTTCCTGGTGAGGTTTGAGCGATCATGCACAGATTTTATTTAGTCCATTTAATATAGTGGCTGTGGAAGTTGGTAGCAGATGTCTTGAATCCTACTGAAGGAACTAAAATATGAGCTTGTGGCACCTTGATATTATACATGGGCCCAATTTGATTTCAGTTTATTTAATTAAAACTTGACAATACTGCTAGCTACACTGCAGTAGTTATAGGAAACTTCTGACTTCAGCTTACAAAACTGCAACGGACCAGCTCCGCCGGAGCACTGGGACCGATGGGACAGGGATCTGGGGATAGGTGGGCAAGGAATAGGCGAAATGACAGACACAGACTCAAAAGAGTTGCATCTGAGTGTATCTTTATGGAGGAGAATTAACATTTTCATACAGTGTGTGATTGTGACATAGATTCTTTTGTTATTTAAGCAAGTAATCAATTTTTAGGAAAAGAAAAACATTGATGGATTACATAAAAATTGATGACTATCCCACCAACTGTTTAAGCTAAATGGTGCGAAACAATGCGTCATCTAGTCAGCCTTTTTATGTTTAATAATGAACAAACCCAAGATAGGGCTGTACTTATATTGTACTCTTTTTATTTTTTTCATATATTTTCAAGCCCCTTTGAAACCATCCTAAAAACCACTTTCAGGTTGAATCAGGCATTCTCCGTTTTCTATAATTTTAATCCCAATGTTTGTTCACATAAATTTCTAATTATTATTTTAAACTATCTTGTTGTTTTGATAATAAACACCATAATGGTCCAGATCTACTTAATCTTTGCATAAAATCTAATGAGTTCCAAAACACCCTTTTTCCTTTTACATTAATCCATCTATTTTCATCTTTGTAAACTCCTGTATAAGGCAATGGTTCATGGGTCAGCTCAGGAAATGTGATGTCACTAACTTTATATTTTGTGGGAAATCACCATCTATTCCCTATAATGTAAGATGGACTAAAAGTAGTCATAACTGTTGGGGAATTTTTCTTTTCCTTTAATTATCAGGGGTCCCTTTTTTTAGAACTCTCTGTGCTTTTGGGATAACTCCTTCTGGCTTAGTTTAATTCATTAATTCTGCCTGTTGTAACATATCTAGAGATTTTAAATTTCTATATTTACTATGAATGAGCCACAAAACTGCTTGTGAAATTGTAGGAGTTCCTGGAGGCAGTGTCACATCAAATGATAGATTGATTGTGGCATTGCCCACACTTAATCTTTTGTCTTTATTATTCAGAGAAGCCGTCTCCATTGGATTGGAAAGAAACAACATGCTCTATTCATGGATCAATAGAAAAATAGCCAAAACGAGAATAAAGGCAATGAATGTACAGCCAAGAAGAATATAGTAAGAATAAAAGTAGAGGCTATAAAGGTGCAGCCAAGTGTATGGGAAGCCTTGAACCAACACCACCTTCCTGCATGAATGCTCCTTGAAGATTATGCTTTATCTGGCGTGATCTCTCACGCAGACTCTGAAGGAGGTGGCATGGCACAAAACCTAGACCTTTCTACCTACACCTTCCTATTTCATGCAGCTCAGATAGCACTGTCTCTTCCTAGTGGAGTTTTTGCTCATGAATATTGATGCTAACTGATGTGTCCTGTGTAAAGAACTTGAAAAGATTGCAGTAAATAAAGCAGGGTACAGTACCTTGGAAGACCTAGAAACATTGAAGTGGGTTCAGAGTTAATTGGAAGAGAAGAGAACTGGAATGAACGCTGGAGTCAAGGTGCCTTCTACATGTGAGCTTTTAGTTGGACTGCAGCCTCAGTGTGAAATGGAAGACTTCTTTGCCTCCAGTGGACCAAGAGACCCTTGTGGTCAGGTCAGCAGGAGGGTCCTGGAGTGATTTGTTAATCCTGCCCTACAGGGGGAAGGCAGATTCTCCATATCCCCCGTGGGAATGGGCAATTGGCACCACAGTCATGGAAGATCGAATGTAAAATGAGCCCATTTTATTTTATTCACATAAAATATTATAGGCTTGTTTAAAACTTAATTCTCATCCTGAGTATGCAAAATACAAATTCCAAAAAAATGTTCAATTTTTTTACTTTGTACTTTGCAAATATACAAAATAGAAGTTTGGTTAAATTTATATTACATATTTATTAAGGTGAAGAACTATGTAACATGTTAGCTCTGCTTAAGGCATACTTAGGAATAAACGATTGTACAAATTATTGTGCCTTTGAAACCACATTGCATAACAGACTGTCTCCGTAAAAAATGTTAAAGAAGTAAACCAAGTATAACTTAGTCATACATATAGATCAGAAGACAAATATATAGTCCTTGTCAGGGCTGGGAAGGTGGCTCAGTGGTAGAGCGTTTGCCTTGCATGCCTGAGGCCCTGGGTTCGATTCCTCAGCACCATATAAGCAAAAAGAAAAAAGCTGGAAGTGGCACTGTGGCTCAAGTGGTAGAATGCAAGCCTTGAGTTGAAAAGCTGAGGAACAGTGCCCCAACCCAGAGTTCAGGCCCCATGACCAGACCCCCCCCCCAAACATATATATATATATATATATATATATATATATATATATATATATATATATATATATATATATAGTCCTTGTCAAAGCATACAGCAGTTTGAGAACTTTGGCTTCCTCTTTTGTACCTTTAGAACCAAGACTCATCAAGCACCATCATTTAGGCTATTAGAACACATATTCTGTGAAATCTCTTCCTCTTCTTCTAACTAAATAATAGCTTTTAGAAGGCAAAGGGAATACAAGGTGTTCTTTATATTTATATTGCATCTGAGACAATCTGTGAGAAGCAGAGTTGGGGAGGGGTGTAGAGTGAGACTAACACCACCACAATGCCACAAGAGGCAGGCCTCCTGGAGCAGAGCAGAGGCCAGGCCTGTGGAGAGGAGAGCCCTGTGGTATAGAGAGGCCTGCTGGAAAAAGAGAGAAACCTGCCACCTGGAGGCTGCAGCTGCTCTTAGTTCTGAGGTAGCCCAGGACAAGGCAGTTATAGACCAGCTAGTAAAACTCCTTTGTCACCTTTGGCCATGGATTTTCCCTCCTCTGAGATCATTACAAATTCAAGGGAATTCTGGTCTTCCCTCTCCCTCACCCCACCCCAACTGATGGATCTAATTTGCACCCTGTTATCCACAGCTTCCAGTAATCCCATGGTGGTGTCTTGTAAATCCAGGAATACTCAAGTTGATTTAGAATTGGAATGATAGCTGATACAAGCTCAGACCCATCTGTTCAATTTTGTTTTTTTAATTTTGCCTTTGGATTCCTCCTTTCTCTTGATTATCCATTCCCAAGAGATATTGGAAACTTTCCCATGGTTGTAGTGCTTTGCCAACATGAGCTCTCTCACATGGGAAGACAGTATGAAGGATTTTCTACTGGCAGTATGTGACTCTGTATCCACAGTCAGGGATTTAACAGTGTCTCTGTGCATCGGGCCAGGGGACCCACCTGGACAAGGCTGTCTCTATGCATCAGGACAGGAGACTCATCTAGACAAGGCAATCTGTATGCACCAGGCGATGAGACCCACCTGGACAAGGCCGTCTATGTGTCAGTCCAGGTGAGCCCACCTGGACAAGGCCGTCTCTGTGAGTCAAGCCAGGAGACTCACCTGGACAAGGCAGTCTCTATGTTTCAGGCCAGGGGACCTATCTGGATAAGACTCTCTCTATGGGTCAAGCCAGGAGACCAACCTGGACAAGGCTGTTGAACTTGTGGCACAGGAATGGCAGCACGACTAGTGTTGCCTGGTCAGTTCATCAGAGTGGGCAAACTTCTACCCAAAGCCATCCCAGTCACAGTGGTAAGGTAAGGTGTCTCACCTGTATGGGTTCAGAAATGCACCTTGAGATGAGAGCTCCTTGGATAGGTTTGGCTGCAGCCCATGTGCTCACACGCATGGGTGGCCTTTGTGTGGCCATGACCTTCTTACTTCCTTTGGCTTTGGCTCCTCTGGCAGGTAGGAACCAGGTCACCTGCTCACGCAGGCAGGGTGGGTAGTTGGGCCCTCGATGGGCATGGGATATAGGGGCTAGCAGTAGAGTTGGGTGACAGTCCCTATTGACCAGAAATTCCTCATGACAGGCTAAGGTAGTCCTAATAGGGAGCTGTTGCCCCAAGGAGAATTCTTTTTTTTTTCACTTTTCCGCATACTTTATTTGTTACAAACATACAATTCTTTAAATATAGACTGTAACATTCCATTTGCAAAAGTCTGCTATTGTAAGGAGTGCACACCAGCAGGAAGGCTTCTTAACTTTTTCTATGAGTTTTCTGTCAGTTTTGCTAGTTAGTGGTAAGTTCGGGACCTGCTGTTTTACAGGCCTGTCCGAAGCTTCTGGCTGTATTCACATTGCTCTTTTGAAGCATTAATAGTTAGCCTTTGAAGCAAGGCAGTGGTATAATTGGCCGTCACTCCATAAGTCCTGACTGCCTCAACTAAATCTTTTAACTGGGAGTAGGAAACCGGCTCAAAATTTCTTTCAGCAGTAATGGGATTCTCAAAAACTGGAAAAGCGGCCGCTAATGGCGACCAGGTGCTGCCTTTTATAAAGTGACTCTTCCCTGCCGGCGGGCACGGCGGGGGGGCTGACGGGTGAGGGGCAGCTCCGTTTCCTCTCCCTGGCTGCTGCGGTACTCCCACCCCTAGGGGGCGCCACCCTCCATATCTGTCTGCCACGTGCTCCGCTGCAGCCTCTTCTAAGTCTTCACTATCAGCTGGATCGAGCTGTTCTCCCTCCTCCTCTAACATTTCTTCCTCTGAGTCACTCACAAGATTACTATATTCTTGGTCCCGCCCTTCCACATGTAGGGCTGAGAACCGGTTTGCTTTTAAAGAAGGGCAAGGGAGTCACCTTGAGACCCCCTCCTCTCTGAAACCCTTCTCCTTTTGTGAGGGCTGCAGCCCCTCTCGCTTTAATTCTTTAGGATCCTTCTGTCTTTTTTCCCTTTTTCTTTTAGGCCTCTTTTCCTCCCCATTACTGTATACTGACTCTGATAGACTATCCTGATGCTGCGTTAGTACTTTGCGTCCTTCCTGGATTAAATCAAACCCTCCCTCCTCGAGGCAACTGCGCACCATCAAAAAGACAAGCCACAAGGGAAGAAGCAATGCAAGCAACCAATAAATATCTAAATCTACAGTGAACAGCATACCGGGGGATATTTACCGACGTCTCCTCTCCGCGTGTTGAGTTCTGGCTCCAATTCGGCCTCTCGCGCGGGTCCCGTCCCAGGTTCGTTCCCGGGTTTCAGCACCAGTTGTAGTGACCGTCTACTCGACCAGCAAGGAAAAACGACCACCACTCCAGGAGTCTTCTCAGATCACGCTTTATTGGAGAGCCTTTTAGTTGTAGGAGAGCTTGGGCGCGAGAGAGCGTGCACCCGAAACACAGCCGCTTATATAGGGAATTCGAACACGGGTCTTTTCTATTGTTGGTCGCCTGCCTTTTACCGTCACCAGGTGTCATGGGATTGGCTGGGGACACTACCGGGCTCGCGCACGCGCACAGCCCAGGCGTCCCGCCAAGCACCGTCTGGAGTGGTAATCCTCAAAACTGCAAGGGAGTGGGCGGAGTCTCGCCTCGGCTCCCTACAAAAGAGCGCAAGAGAAAGTCTTTCCCTGGGGGACGCTGACTCAGCAATTCCCCCTTTTTGTTTTTGAAGCATCTCTTTTATGCTTCTATTAGCTCTTTCCACTATACCTTGTCCTTGAGGATTGTAGGGCAGTCCGGTGGTGTGGTCAACCTGCATTTGTGCACAAAAGGCGCGAAAACCATGGGAAGTATAAGCAGGGCCATTATCCGTCTTAAGTCTAAGGGGCTTTCCCCAAGCTGCCCAAGCTTCTAAGCAGTGTATTTTGACGTGAGACACCTTTTCTTCTGCCAAAGGTGTGGCATGAATGACACCAGAAAAGGTGTCCACAGACACATGTAAATATTTTAACTTACCAAATTCTGTCAGATGAGTAACATCCATTTGCCATAGGGCGTTTGGTCTCAACCCCCTGGGGTTTACCCCCACATGGGGAGGATGAAGAATGGTAACACAGGATTTACAGGCTTTAACAATATCTCTTGCCACATGCCTGGACAAATTATATCTTTTCCTAAGGGTATTAGTTGGTACATGATACAATCTATGAAAGTCTTTTGCCAATTCTACAGGATCAGCAGCGACCAGAGCCACAGCCCGAGTTGCCTGGTCCACCAAATCATTACAGCTTGCCATCGGGCCCGGCAACATAGAGTGGGCGCGAATATGTCCAATATAAAAAGAGTGTTTTCTGTTTAAGATAAGGGACTGAATCTGTAACAAAACATTAGAAATTGTACTGGCCTGCTTAATTGAAGCAGCAACTTCAAGAGAAGCAACGGCATTTACAACATATAATGAATCAGAAAATAAATTAAAAGGTTGATCAAATCTTTTAAAAACTTCAAGCACAATTAAACATTCAACAGCCTGTGGGACATTCGGCCGAAAATTAAAGACTACCGGCTGTTTGTTTCCTTGAACAAAAAGGGCACCTTGTCCAGCTTTTGATCCATCCGTAAAGATGGTCAGAGCATCAACCAAAGGCTCTTTGAAGTGACAACAGGAAAATACACTAAATTTTTGTTAACTATGGCAAGCAGATGATGCTTAGGATAATGGTTATCAATTACATTTGGAAATGAGCAAACAAGAATTGCCCACATATCCACTGTGGCTGCTAAAATTTCAACTTGCTCACGGGTTTATGGAATAATTAATTTATCTGGAATTTTTGCAAAGTGCATCAAACAATACTTTATACCCAAAATTGCCTGCTTAGACACTAATTCAGGAAAATATTGAACAGTTTTTGCTCCCACAGAATTGCCGTGGAGCCACCATAAGGGGCCATTTTGCCAAAGAACCCCCGTGGGATAATTTTTTGTTTTTAATATACATAAATCGATAGGTAATTTTAAATCAACCCGTGAAAGTTGAGCCCTAGACAAAGCTGCCTCAACCTTTTGTAGGGAATTTAGTGCTAAAGGTGTCAGGGATCTAGAGGAGGTGACTTCAGGGTCACCCTCCAAAATGGCAAATAAAGGTAACAACTCTGACCGAGGGAGATTAAGAAACCCCCTTATCCAATTAATATCTCCTGCCAATTGCTGAAAATCATTAAGTGTTTTGAGATGACCAGTTCGAATGGAAAGTTCTTGTGGTTTAATCACAGTAGGAGAAACTATGGTTCCCAGAAATTGAACAACACTAGTCTGTTGAACCTTTTCAGGGGCAATAATCAGTCCTTTATCAGCTAAGGTCTCCGTTACCTGCCCAAACACTTTATGAAGAGTCACTACCGAGGGAGCAGCCAACTAAATATCATCCATATAATGGACAATCCGTACTTTTGGAAATTTTTTCCTGACAGGGGTTAATGCATCCCCTACGAACAATTGACAAATTGTTGGGCTATTAGCCATCCCTTGGGGGAGAACTTTCCACTGATAGCGAGCATCTGGGGTTTTATGATTAACAGAGGGCAAAGTAAAGGCAAAGCGCTCCCTATCCTTTTCATAAAGAGGTATGGAAAAAAAGCAATCCTTAATATCTAAAGCTAAAATAGGCCACTCTCGAGGTAACGCAGAGAGCCATGGAAGTCCCCTTTGGATGGGTCCCATAATTTGCATCTGGGCATTTACTGCTCTAAGGTCATGTAATAATCTCCATTTTCCGGAGGCCTTTCTAATCACAAAAATGGGGGTATTCCAAGATGACACTGAAAGCTCAACATGCCCCAGCTGCAGCTGTTCCTGGACAAGAGTTTGAGCCACTTCCAATTTTTCTCGAGAGAGGGGCCACTGAGGAACCCACACCGCCTTTTGTGGTAACCAAGGTATGGGTACCACACCTTCAGTGGAAGCTTTGTTTTCAGAGGCCCCTAAGAAAAACCCAAACCCTTCCTGTCCTGTTTATGAAGTGGCTCTATCGTCTCCTTGCGTCCTTGGAGACGCCGACCAAGCCCCAAGGCTGGCACAAATCCTTGCTGTTTCATCATATTCTGATTGGCCTCAGAATAATCATTGGTTAAAGTTAGCTTTAGCTGTTGCTGCACATCTCTTCCCCAAAGATTGACAGGGATGTCTACCACAAATGGCTGCATTTTTCGAACTTGGCCTTCGTCTGTTCTCCAAGTCAATTCTTTTGCACTTAACTGTGGGGCATCGGCATAGCCCAGCCCTTGTAAGGTCTGGGAGGATTTCTGAGTTGGCCATTGCTTTGGCCACTCCCCTCTTTGGATGATGCTTCGATCTGCCCCTGTATCCACCAGTCCCTCAAATCTTCTCCCTTCCACTTGGAGAGTTAGCATGGGTCTTTGGTCTAAAGTTATGGACAGGCATGTAAGGTCGACTCCAGTGGAGCCTAGCCCTTTATCTCCTCTATCTCCTTAGCAGGGAAGTTGCCATGAAGAGAAGGCAAAAGCAGGAGCTGTGTGATTCTATCCCCGGGAGAAATGGACACCACTCCATGGGGGACATGGCAGAGGACCTTGATAGTCCCCGTATAGTCAGGGTCAATCACTCCCGGGAAAATTATTAATCCTCTCATTGTGGAGGAGGAGAGTCCTAAAACTATTCCTACAGTGCCTTCATCTAGGGGTCCTGTCATGTCTGTCTCCACAATCTGGACACCCATCTGCTGTGTTAATACCCGTCCGGAGGTGGCACAGAGGTCCAACCCTGCGGAGCCTGAGGTTGCTCTCTTTGGCTGGGGGGTTGTTGTGGGTGCTGTCCGGGAGCCAGAGTCTGAAATGCCCCGTAAATTTTCGGGCCCTGGGGACGAGGGCCCTCCTTCCCGTTTTTTGGCTCTGGTTCCGAATCAGCGTCTGGAGTAATTTGGGGGATAAAATGTCCATTGATGTCTCTAACTGACCTGCACTCGTTGACCCAATGCTTTCCCTTTTTACAACGAGGACACACTCCTGGAGTCCTTGGCAGCCTGGTTATGTTTTGCGCAGGACCACCATTTTGTGGGCACTATTGTCTAAAATGTCCCAACTGACCACACCGGAAACACCCTTTTCCTTTACTATCTTTTGCGGCCCCGGCAGCCAACAAGACAGCAGCCGCCAGCCCCGCATTGGTCAGGGGGCCACCGACTTCTCTGCAGGCTTTTAACCAAGCTTCTAGGCTTTGAGTTCTTACTGGGGTAATTGCCCTCTGACATTCCTTGGTGCTTTGTTCAAAAATGATTTGCTGTACAAATGGCATGGCTGTTTCCAGATTTCCTAACACCCGCTCGGCTGTCTCTAGCATACGGGCAACAAAATCAGAAAATGGCTCATTAGGGGCCTGCATGATTTTTGTTAGATTGCCAGCCATCTCTCCCTTGTTTGGGAGGGCCCGCCAGGACTTGTAAAAGATCTCGTTTACCTGGCGGTATACTTCAAAGGGATATCCTGTCTGGTCTACTGTGTAGGGTCCCTGCCCGAGAAGCATATCTACTGTCCAGTCCGTGTGCCCGTCACGGACATTTTGTCTGTATTGGGCTTGAGCCTTGTCTTGAACAATAGACCGGAAATCGAGGAACTGCCCATGATTGAGACAGGTACGGGCTACCTCAAACCAGTCCGTGGGCGTCATAGCATTGGCGGTCAGTCTTCGGAGCAGGGCAGTGGTATAATTAGCCGTCACTCCATAAGTCCGGACTGCCTCAACTAAATCCTTAAGCTGGAAGTAGGAAACCGGCTCAAAATTTCTTTCATTAGTAATTGGATTTTCAAAAACTGGAAAAGCGGCCGCCAGCCGCGACCAGGTGCTTCCTTTTATAAAGTGACTCCGCCCCTCCGGCGGGCAGGGCGGGGGGGGCCGACGGGTGAGGGCCAGCTCCGTTTCCTCTTCCTGGCTGCTGCGGTACTCCCACCCCTACAGGGCGCCACCCCCCATATCTGTCTGCCTCATACTCAGCCGCAGCCTCTTCTAAGTCTTCACTATGAGCTGGATCAAGATGCTCTCCCTCCTCCTCTAACATTTCTTCCTCTGAGTCACTCACAAGATCACTGCATTCTTGGTCCCGCCCTTCCATATGTAGGTCTGAGAACTGATTTGCTTTTAAAGAAGGGCATAGGGGTCTCCTTGAGACCCCCTCCTCCCTAAGAACCTTCTCCTTTTGTGAGGACTGCAGTCCCTCCTGCTTTAATTCTTTAGGATCCTTTTGTCTTTTTTCCCTTTTTCTTTTAGGCCTATTTTCCTCACCTTTACTGGATGCTGACTCTGATAGACTATCCTGATGCCGTGTTAGTACTTTGCATCCTTCCTGGATTAAATCAAACCCTACCTCCTCGAGGCAAGTGTGCACCATCAAAAAGACAAGCCACAAAGGAAGAAGCAATGCAAGCAACCAATAAATATCTAAATCTACAGTGAACAGCATACCGGGGGATATTTAACGATGTCCCCTCTCCGCGTGTTGAGTTCTGGCTCTTGCTCGGCCTCTCGCGCGGGTCCCGGGTTTCGGCACCACTTGCGGCAAACGCCTTCTCGGCCAGCGAGAAAAAACGACCTCCACACCAGGAGTCTTCTCAGATCACGCTTTATTGGAGAGCCTTTTAGTTGATGGGAGAGCTTGAGCGCGAGAGAGTGTGCACCCAAAACATGGCCGCTTATATAGGGAATAGGAACACGGGTCTTTCTATCATTGGTCGTCTGCCTTTCACCGGCACCAGGTGCCACGGGATTGGCTGGGGACTCTACGTGGCTCGCGCATGTGCAAAGCCCAGGACCCACCGTCCCGCCAAGCACTGCCTGAAATGGAGTGGTTACCTCAAAGCTGCAAGGGAGTGGGCGCCATCTTGTAATGGCGTTTACCCTGGCTCCCTACAGTGCCCTCTCTTATTTGTCAGTGGATAGCAGATATAGCATGGGGAAAATAAAAATTGCTCCCGGATGCAAAAATCAATTAGAAAAGTTGAGTTAAAAAATTTCACTATCATGCTAGTTTAGCTTCTAATAAAGTTGTGCTCTTCCTTTTACTAGTTTACTGTGGTAAAGCTAACAATATGGTATCTGCTTGCTTTAACATGGTTCTATCTGTCCCAATTGGAATGTCTAATTCCAAGAAAGTATGAGTTAGAGTCTCAAACGAGAGTAAGACTGTGAACAGACGTGGACAGTATATTCCATACTGCATTAGGAAATACAAAATGCATTCAGAAAGGCCTTGCTTGATTCAGGGGGACACATTGCAATTGGGAATCCCCAGGACAAGAAATCTTTACAATGCTGATGCAATTTTATTTTTCCATTTTCTGAATTTAACTTTCAGTACTGAAAACTGGATTGCACATGTTCCAGTAATGAAACTAGGTTTTAAGAATAAGGTCTGAGGATGACTTAGACAGTCAAGTCAGATATGGCAATGGAAATTGCTACTCAAGAGTCCAGTTATCTCAAGAAACTTCTGAAGCTAATATTAAAAATGAATACTTTTTTTCTAAATTAAAAGCAGAAGAAATGAGGCTGTAATTTGTCATTTCCACCTTGAGTATGGAATTTCAAATGGGACATATGGACTTTTTTCTTGTCTGTATTTTAAGGTAAACATGGTTCTTTTTTTCTTATTTCTTTTCTACAAACTATCTCCCCCCACCCTGCCCTACCCCCACCCTTACACCCATTATCCAGTATACTGAATGGGAATTGTAACTCTTTCAGAAGATAGCTAATTGATTTACAGTACTCTTAAAACAACCCTGAAAACTGATAATCTCATTCATTTACTGTAACTTCAGTGCTGTTGTTGACAGAAAAGAAAAAGTTACCTTAAGGCTTAAGGGAAAGTAACTTATTAAATTGTTAATGCAGCATTTTTTACTCTCCCATCCATTGGAAACTATCAAAATGTATTCTAAATCAACAATACAAACTTTCTAACGTTAGCAAAGATTTCTACTCTCCTGACATAAAGTTAGAATAATATTCATAAACAGAATATCTAGGGGAGCCTGAGAAACCATGATCCACATCACACAAAGATCCTATGCATTTCATGATCAAAAAGTGCTTTATCTTTGAGAAATATGTCAGGGATAAAATGGAAATATACAATGCAAAAATCACTTGACACTTTTTCACAACTGTGGATAAGGAGCAAAAAAGTCTGCTCTCTGAACAGGCCTTACTTATGCACAAGACTTTTAAAGTGTCCTAAATTAATATTGATTTAAAGAATTCATAATAGTGGGGATTTCACTCCACTATATTTTTAAAAAAACCTGAGATTGGACATCAAAGCTGTCAACTTTGTTATTCATCAGAGAAATTCTGATACATAGAAAACTCAATTGAATTAGCTCCAGGATCAAAACATTAACGTTCCCCAATCAAAAAGGATACAATCAAAAACATACCTAGAGTGTTATAGAACAACTCTCAGGAAACAAGTCATTTTCATATAAGCAAAAAGTCACTTCTTTCCTCTCCCTTCTCACTGATCAAGACCACACGATTTTCAAATGAATATCTACTTAGAGATCAGTTGTGCATTGGAAAAATTACATAATTGGGTTAAAAATGAAAACCAAATTTCCAGTGAAGAATACTTATGTGCATGGTTTACACACTCCAGCTTCTTAATTTTATCCACCTCAAGAGAAAGGTAGATGCACAGTCACCTTGTGTAGATTACATTCTACACCCCTGTAAAGCCAGTCAAGGTCATATTTAAGCATCTTCGTCAACAACAGTGCCTGAAGTGTGCAGCCATTTACAGACCACTCAATATGAGGGCATTATTGTAACCAGCCTCTTTTGCCCACAACCCTGCATTTTCAGATAAGACAAGATAATTGTTTTGTTTTGAGAAAACCGAAGCTTGAAACTCTTAAAAGACCTGCAATTTACTGCAACGTGACCCAGACGTAACAAAGGAAGCAGGAGGTTAATGGCTGCCTGCACCAAAAGTCTCTCAATCATTCTGCAGTAAATAATTATGGAAAGTGACATTACAAGTAGCCATGTGTGTACCACAGCTACAGCCAGTTGTACCACCTATATGCCTCAAACAGTTCCATAGGGTATTTGGGGGTTTGGGGTTTACTTTTCAGATTGATTTTTGGTGCTATACAGACTGACATTTTGTTTGGTGCAGCATATGCACTGAAAGATCTGCTCACCAGATTTGCCATTTCACTTGCTGAAATGATGAGAAGGGACAATAGAAACCTAGAGTTACATCTCTTCACAGAGACCGACTCTTTTGACTGTTTGAAAAAAAAAAAGGCTTATCTCTGTAGCTAGTTTGAAATAAAACTCAATTTTTTGAAAAGGAGTTTTAGTTCCCTATTTCTAAGGAATGTAACTATTTTCATTAGCTGGGATGTTTGCCAAATTTTAAAAACAACTTCTAAAGCGTTTGTAGTAAGCAGCTAAAAACAAAACAAAAAAGTTAGTTGCTTCCCAGAGTTTGTATAATGCCATTATCTAACTGGAACAAAGACTATTTCCTTTAATAAGCTAGTATTAATGAATGAATCTCCATGCTCTGCAGATTTCTATTGTCCCTAGTCACAGGAATGAGGATCAGTGAAATGCTACAATTAATCCACATCCTTCTGCAATCTTCCTACAGTGGAAGAGAGGCGAGGAAACACCCCTGCAGGAAAAATAAACCTCAGAGGTTGGTTTAAGACTAAAAAACCCACCACTAGGACATTCACCACTTAATCTTACACAGGCAGGTCAAAATTTTAATATAAATTACTTTTGCCATCACATAGCTTACACATTCTTTGCTCCTTTTTTTGGAGGATTCTCAAATTGATATCTAAAGACTTACATATGATATATAACTGTTATATGGTCTTATGACTAAGAAAATTTCTCTGGTAACCAAAGCTGATGCCATATATGGTAGTGTTCTTGGCATATACTCTATACGCCTCAGACCACTTCTACATTCTTTCTATTCAGCTAATTATAGCTTAGTAGCCACTGGTAAAGATTGTGAAGACCCTGTCATTTCTACAGAATAGAAAGGCAAGGCTAGTTACTGCAATTCAGCCAAATAAAAAGAAAAGAAAAAAGGTTAATAAACCACTCCCTTGAAAAGGAGAGGTACTGCACCTTTGCAAAATTGAACTGGCTCACTGCAGCTGAGCAACAGAATCACCACTGAAGCAAGAAAATAAGTTGGTCTATACAGGAATTGTACATGATTTGAAAATGCAAAAGTTATAGCGATCAACTAATAGCTGCAACCTTAATTTCCATTGCTGCCTCAGAGTTGAAACTTAAACAGTTTCTGCAAGCCTAATGCTAGCTTCTCATCTCCTTTACTAAAACTAGGAATTTGTTCTCCGCAGCAAAGAAACAAAACACTCAAAACACATGGGTAAATACAGCGAGACATTATTGAAAACAGCTGCCTTGTGGTACAAAATACAGTACAAGTATACGGATGTCATTAAAACATCAAAAATACTATTGCTCCCATACAATTTAGTAAACATTCTTGGCAAAGGAGAAAATTTGAAAAGAAAAGCTATAAAAAATGTTTAAAAATTCTAATGTGAATGATGTGAGTAGAGAAATAGTCTGAAAAGGGCACCAATGTTTGTGACTCTTCTATTTCTTTGAACCTAAGATCAACATTATTCTGAGTCATAGTCTAGTTTTTTTTTAAAGGCCTAATTTTATATACATAAGTATCTCCCTCCCTCTCAGCCACCCACAAATACATGAAAATGACCGTTTTGTATATTACTTATTTCCCAATAAATAGAAAACGATTGTATAGATTGAATAACAAAATAAGATAATAAAAAGGATATGCAATAAATTAAAAAGGCAGCTCAAATAAAGGGCAGGCATGCAGTTAAAAAATACTAAGATTGTGGAGATGGGGTTACTTGCCTCCTGGTTGAGAAGGTGTCACACAAAGAATACCTGAAAACTTTGGAAAGAACCTTAGCTCCCATTCAATTCAAAGTTTCCTAGGCCTGTGACATTTCTAGAAATACCTTTTGATGGGGTGGGATTAACTTGATTAATAAAAATCATTTCTACTGAAAATCCACTTAAAATATAGAAGAGGTGATCCATGAAAACCCCAACTTTTATTCTTGAAAGACAGCTGGATAAACTGGCCAATGCCAGTATGTTGCAATTTCAAGATGTTATAAAAATGTTTCCAGGATATAGTCAGCATATTCACGTTCACATCAATTCCATTCACAGATGGATTTCAGCTTCCACCGGGTGCACTGCTTTAATCATTCATCCATCATTTGCCAACTTTGATTGTGAGGTACTAATAAGATGGATCAATTTCTTAAAAATTTGTTTTAAAGAATAAATGATGCTGGAATTCTGAACCTGAGGATCTTTAGTATTTGAACAAATCCACAGATTAAACTGAAGGTGAATTAAGACTTCAGTTTTAGTTATTTCCAATTTCTCTGTGAGGATGCATATTCCATTAAAGCTCAGGCTTGTAGCCATACTGTCCCTTTTGCAGAAAATCATCAAGTTTTACAGTTAAAAATGCAGCCAATCAGTGGCTATAACAGCCAAATTAGCCATAATTCATTTGCTCATATGCTAGAGCCATGGGATCTGGCTCTCATTCACACCAATGCCACTTCTTGGTAATGACCTCCACATTTAGAGATCAAGGGAAGAACTTTAGTGAGCAGCAACCCATCCACTCAACGAGTTTGCCTTGTGCTTTATGCCTGACGTATTGTGCCTACCTCAGCAACCCCCAATGTAAAACTGCTTTTATTTTTTGAAAAAAAAAATCCTTTTGCCCAACTTTTAAACTATTTTAGTAATGAATTCTCTAGTTCAAGCATTGGCTTTTGAATTTTTGCATCCCGGAAAACAATTCTGCAAAGAAAAGACATGGGGCCAGGTTCCATGCAAAATCATTAAAAAAAAATCCAATTTGTTTTGATTCACTGATGGCTTCTTGAATTCTTTTTTGCCTTGTCCATGATTGTGTAAAGTTGCATTCCTTTTCATAAACCTGGACTCTCAGGACTGGGTAACTGCAAAGGTCTCTCTGTCTCAAGAATTTCCGTGAAGATCTCGATCCAAAAGGCTGATTAGAATAAAGGTGAAGGATAGACACTGCAACGGCGGCTCGGCCTGGAGAGATCCTTTAGATTTACCCAGGTACAACACAAATTCAACTGTTATACACAGATGGATCTGGGTAAGTCAGATGTGTTTAGGGGCACAGACTCGAAATCTATCCCCTTCAGGATTATCTAGATGAGCTTAGGAACCTCGGGTGGGAAATAGAAGCTGAGATACTTGCAGGTGAGGAGATGCTGTTGTCCTCTGCAGGTTGCTGTCAATTTCTGGAACTTTACTGCTTTACTCACTGTTCAAGACTGTTGTCTTATGGTTATTTCTCTTAACTATATTATTTTTTTTAATTTTGTTGGTTTTTTTTTCTCCCTTGGTGGCCTCCCGGGCTCCCTCTCCACTAGCTCACAGGGGAATGAGCAAGAATGGGAACTAGCCAGGGGGATGGGGGGTGGGGGGCGCGGGTAACAGGGTGGGGGAGGCCAGGGGGGAAAGCTGCCATTTCAATCCTCATCCACCTCCTCGCCTTAGGACTCCTCACCACCCCCCCAGCATGACGCTTGTAAAGCTTATCCCTCTGCCGCTCCTGGATTTCTTTCATCTCATCCGCATACCGGCAGAAGGCGCCACCAAACTTGCCCCAGGCCTTGAAGGGCATGGTGATGGCATTGCAGTAGGACGGCTTCACCTCACTCACACAGTAGAAAAACTCTGTACTTGTTGCAGCCCACATCGAAGAAGAAACGTTTGGAGTCCACCGTAATAGAGGTGCCCTCCGGGAGTTCCCCGTACAGCCCCCCCCCCCCCCACCGGCACCGCCTCTTGGGCCTCCGGCCAGCTCGTGGTCTTCA
Organism: Dipodomys merriami; assembly: GCF_024711535.1. Taxonomy (NCBI): domain Eukaryota; kingdom Metazoa; phylum Chordata; class Mammalia; order Rodentia; family Heteromyidae; genus Dipodomys; species Dipodomys merriami. The sequence continues at coordinate 365,890 of NW_027204938.1, read as the reverse complement.
CCTCCGTAGTCATCGAGGAGCTTGGCGAGCGTGTTGGAATTCGATGAGACCTTGCGCAGGCAGCACGATGGTCTGGCCGCTCTGGAGGCCGCCAGGCCCTGGGCCTGCGCTAAAGCCGCCGACGCGGTTGACGGTCTGGCGGATGTGCAGGAAGGAGCCGCGCTGGTTCTCCTTGAGATCCAGGTAGTACTTGCAGTTCTCACACACCAGGAACTCGCTCTTGAGGTGCGCCGGCCTGCCGCCCTCCTCAGCGCCCGCTGCCAGCTGCTCGGGGCTGCTGGGGCCCAGCTGTGCGTAGTGATCGATGAAGTCGCCCAGCGAGTCACAGAAATTGGCCGCCACCACAATCGACAGCGTGAGGCGGCTCTTGGAGCTGCCCGTGCCCACCTCTGCGATCTTCAGGAAACCGCCCTTGGCGTTCTGCTTCACATCCAGGTAGAAGCGCTTGTTCTGGATGTCCAGCCACTTCGAGGCCAGCTTCTGCTTCTCCTGCTGGCCGCCACCGCGGGGTGCGGGCTGGAAGCCTCCCTTCCCGCCACCGCCGCCGCCACCGCCACCGCTGCCGCCACCACCGCCGCCGTGCTAGCTGCCATTGTTGCTGTCCACCATCTTCTTGGCTACTGCCTTGCCGCCGCCCACTGTGCTCTCGCCCCCGCCCTCCGCCCTGCGGCTCGCGCTCCAGGGCCCCCCAGCCTTGCCTGCCGGCTCCTCATGCGCTCCCGCTGCTCATCGCCGGCCGCCGCCATCCCCCATCCCCCAAGGAGAATTCTTGTGTGCTGGGCCAGTGGCTGTTACTGAGCTGGGGTACTCTACCCAAGTGGGCTTCCAGGTGCTCGCCAATGGTGACAAGGAGACTGTGGCCTGTCATCATAGGGCACCACCACCATTGGGTGACCACCTTCCAGGCTGCCTTTGCTGACCTTGATGACCGAAAGGCTGCCATACTTGCTGCCAGTGGTGAATAAGCCCATTTTATAGAGAGGAATTACTATTCTTAAGTGCGAAGACTGGCATTGGTTGAAGGTCACACGGCTGGAATGTATGGATTTGTACTCTGCTCATGCGACATTAAATTGAGTGTCAGAATTGAGCACCATCCACTGCAGGGCTGGTTGGAGCAACAGCTGGTGGGGTTCCTCCCTCAGGATCTCTGACTCAGTGTGTGTCTGTAAAACCCACTCTTAACTTTCACCTTCTACCTTGGGTAGCCTACATCAGGGTCTTTGGTTGAGTGCCAGGCTGTGCCTGCTGCCTGCTGCCTGCTTGCAGGTTGGCCTGCTCTGCAGCCAGCAAAAGCTGAAAGTGTTTCATGTACCATGCACACCAGAGACTCTAATGCATCTATGCCAACATCCTGAGGGCCACTGCCCAGCAGAGAGCACAGCTGAGCCTCAGAGACCTAGAAAACCTCTCTTGGAATGCTGGCTCTGTTCCCTCTTCCTTTTTGTCACACTGTCAAAAAACCTATATGTTCTAGACCAAGGAGTGGGTGGCTAGGCCAGTCCCTAATGGGACTTTGTTGCTGTACATGAGCACTTCTACCTGCCACATCCTGGGCTCGCAACCCACTGGTATAAGTGCTAGATAATCAGGCCACCACTTCACACTTCAGGATAAAAGAAGCTCACCTGAGGTCTTGGTGCAAAGTCTACATGTTCAGGGCTTGTGTTACTAGCCACGTCCTCACTAGGGGATCAATAGTGTACTCTCTGGGGCTTCTTCCTCTCTGGGAATGACCAGGCCTTGCTTTATTCAAAGGAGTGGCATCTTAGGCAGATCCAGGAGATGCGCAGAATGGATGTGTGCCTGACTTTCATGTAGAGACTTAGATGACTGAGCCAGCCATGGATGGACAGGGAAATGCTTCTGCATCCAAGTTGCCTTGATGAATTCTTACTTAGAAGATGACCTGGCTCTAAGCAGATCTCAAGGGGAAAACAAGAGTAGATGGGCTGGGCCACATCTATAATTCTAGTACTTAGGTGGAAGAGACAGGTAGAGAGCAGCTGGAGGCCAGGGTTTAACTTCATAGTGAGATTGTCTCAAAAGAAAGCCAACGACTGAGGAGGTAGACCAGTGGTTAAAGCAGTTTTCTACTGTGTGAAAGTGTCTGAGTTCAATTCCCAGCATTCTGAGGACAGCATAGACACAAGCTCTGTTTCCTGACCTCCTTTCAGAGGTAAAGGACCTAGCCACTTGATCAAGGTGCTTTACAATGAGAAAGACACCAATAGTACCTCAGTCTTGCACTGCCATTGAGCCTTCTTAATCTGTCTGTCCACTGATATGGACCAAGTCATGACTTCTGTTTCCCCACCACTAGGCCAGGGGACCCTTCCCTGTCTGTTCCTTCTCAGAAGGAACACAAGCCATGCTTCTCAGGTAGAACCAGAGTATTTTTGGCAGTTCCTTGGACCTGTTAGTCAGGCCGTGGACCTCAAGGAATCTGCTGTTCAAATGTGTGCCGAGGACCAGCTCTGTCGCGACGACGGAGGACACCTAGTGGAGGAACTGCCTCCGTCGATGTGGATGTGTAGGGACTGACAAAGCCACAGCTGAGGACAGAGATGGGGCCAGGGTCGCAAGGCTCCTTCCCCATTTGCACTTATCTCTGGATTACACCCAGCCATGTCCTCTGCTGCTCTGATACTGGAGATCGCTAGCAATAGGGGATCACACTGTGCATCTGTGGATTCTGATCTATGCCAAAGCATAGCCATTGGGAGTTGGTAAGGATTGCTGAAGAATGTCCTCTGGAGTTGGGGGGGGGGCTTTCATGATGTGATGTGTGTTGGCACAGGCGAGGGCAGTTCATAGGGAGTGCTGCCAAATCCCTCTTGAGGACTTCCTGCTTACCTGTTATCCTGCCCATGGTTACAGCTGGACTTGAGGTGGTTAGGTTGTGAGCTGACAGATCAGAGACCTTCTCTAAACAGAGCCCTGAGTTATCTGGAGGGATGACTTGGCCCTGTCTGATGGCATGGTAGCTGCTACCCAGCTCTGGCTCTTTTGGCTTAGTGGGTGTGGAGGCCATCGTGCAGGTGAGGAAGGTCCTTTCCTTCTGGCAGCCCAAGGAGGAGATGTGGTTTGTCCCTACCTCTGGGCATTGCATTTTTGTCTTATAAGCTTAAATGTCTCTGGTCCTGGAGGAGCTCAGAGTCCAGAAGCAGAGAAATGACAAAGTAAGTCCTGACAAACTTGCTTGTTACTAGTGGCAAAAGGTAGCCCAAGGTGTAGGCTGTCAGGCACTCTGGACCTCAGACATGCAATTATTCTAGTCCAATGCCATCAAGACCTGCCCTGCAGGCAGAACACTTACGTCATGGGAAGATATGGTGTAGTAAACGCCAGGTGGGTTTGCCATGGAGATGCTCTCCAGGGTCAGACTCTTGAGTGGGGGTGGGGAACTTCACCTACCCCTACCAAGTGCTGAAGGGCATTCTTTCCACTAGGAAATAGCATTTTGTCATTAATGGGAAGGGAGTTTGGGGGACAGATTGCATAAGCAGGGTACAAGCAAGATAGCTGGTAGCGAGTGGTGAAAGCTGCACTGCAGAATGAGGAACAGGAGGCTGTAAACAGTTTACAAGGAGCCTTGAGTAGGTTGAGGTTTAAGTGAGCTCAGTGGGCGAGACCAAAGGCAGAGAGACTAGTGTTCAAGGCTAAGACTGAAAGGGGTTTTGAGAATCGTGAGGGCCCTGAGGTTGAGGTAACAGAGGTAGGATTGGGCTTGGCTGTATGGGGTTGTGGATGCAGGAGCATGAGGGTTGGGACATGAGGGAGTGGTGGCATTCTGGCCTGTGCACATGGCATGAGTGAAGAGGGAAGGTACAGGGAAAGGACGTCTGAGGGCTCACTGGAGTCTGGGGCTAGGCCCTTGTATTGGGCCACTGAACCAGATGTGCTCGTAGTCTCTGAGTGATGCCTACACCCTTGGGAAGCAGACACACAGAAGATGAGCCTTTTCCAGGTTGCACCTACATACATTCAGGCATTTGATCTGTGTAGAGATCTGTGGTCCCATTGTGTGTGGTCAGGTTGAATTGGCCCAGGTCACTAGACAGGAATATAGACATCCTTTGCCCATAGGTCAGCTCTGAGGACCAGCAGAGTGGCAGAAGCACAACTGGAAGCTCGGTCCATGGAAAATCTGCACTATCCTTATCCTCCTTTTCCAAAGCCTGAGGTATCAGACACAGCAGGACAAGGCACTGCTGTCAAGGTACATAGGATATGATCTCTCAGTGGTAGCTTTTGAGAGTGTGAAATTGAGTTAAGCTGGGCAGTAATCTTTATCGACAAGAATCAAGGTTTCATTTTAGACACAGTATAGGAGGCATTAGCTGGTGAGTTACTGCTCCCATCGCTCAGCTCCATGGAAGTTTGTACTGGCCAGCCCAGTACTGTGAGTCCCATACAGGCCCATCATCCTTCCCCCTCTGGGACAGGTGGGAGGCCTCATAGGGACAGACAGCAAAAGACAGGGTCCTTGCTGTCCCAGAGCCTTCACTTGGATTAGCTTGTCACTTGACACTGGGAGGCAATTCTGGCCTCACTGTCATCTCTCATCCCACATGCCCACAAGCATGCCATGCCAACCTACCATCAACAATACAAGTCTATGGGCTCTGTTGCTGTCAGGGAAGGTGCCAGGCCCATCTGCATCCACGGGGACACAAACAGCCCCAACAGCAGCCACCCCATTCCCCTCCCTCCCACCCTCATTCTCCTTACTGCCCACATGCCGCCCCGGTCTTTTCAGACTTGTGCACAGGAGATGACCCCAGCTGGCAAACATCAGCTGACCCTCCACCTGCCTCAGTGTGACCACTAGGCACCTGCGTTGGTCACTCACTTGGGTGAGTGTGTGTGCACACTTGTTCCCACACAACACACTAACACTGGGTCGGGCTTACACACAGTCACACAGAGCTTTCTCTGCAATTACCACAATGCCCTAGGCACCTTCCTTCCCCAGACATCCTTGAAAATGAGATCACTGAAAAGGGCCCTGTGCCAATGTAATCCTAGCCCTGTCTCCATGCCCACTATCCAACACTCCCCCAGTTTAGACACTCATCACAGGAGAAAGAAGCTTGATGCCCACATGTGAAATGAGGTATCACAAGAGCTGCCTCTACCCATCTGCATTTCACTTGGCATGCTTTGGCTGAATTCTGACATTTCCCCTCCTAGCCAGTCCCAGGCCCAATACTGCCTCTCAGCTCTGTTGCCAGGGGCCGAACACCTTCCTCACCTTTTGTAGGCTTTCACACGTGTGTGTGTGTGTGTGTGTGTGTGTGTGTGTGTGTTTATCCCATGATCTTCCTCAGTTCCCCTTTCTAAAAGTGGTAGAGTTTTTCTGAGCTCCTGCCAGCAAGCCTCCAGGGAAATGGGTCTTACTTTGCCAAGAGATTCTGCCCATTCCTGGAGAGAAAATGGGATGATGGTTCTCATGATTATGGAGGACATGTACACCATATGGACAGTAACAAAAGGTACTTGTTGCAGATGCCCAGGGGGTATCCACAACCCTTTTGGCCCCATGGAGGCACGGTGCTCCAGCAAACAGGCCCTGTGAGTGACCAGGTGATCCTTGTCCTGCAAGGCTCTCACCGATTTGGTCAGCTGGAACACATCCAGGTCTCACCCAAGTGGACATGTAGGTCTTTGCAGAACCAGCTTTCACTCCTCTTCACCCCTTCACTGGCCTCTCTGTCATCTCTCCTCTTACAAGCCCCCAGGTGCACCCACTCACTCAACTTCCAGCCATCAACCCTGTAAGTCTGTGGGACTTGAAGCTGCCTGGGAAGGTGCCAGGCCCACAAACTACCATGTAACCACAAGTAGCCTCAACAGTTACCACACAGCATTTTCCATCCCCTCCCAACCAATGCTTCTTTCTGGCCTTATGCCACTCCCTGTCTTTTCAGACCTAGCAGTTATATAAACACACGCAAGGAAGGGCTGGCTGCATCTTCCTGTATGAGGCTCCCCCATGGAGTTCGTAGTCTCTGTCCTCCCATATCAGTGGAAACATCTGGAGGTGAGGCTGCAGGTGAAGGCGACTGGCTTGGTGCTGTTCCTTCCAAAGAAGGGATAGCCAGCCTTAGGTACAAACACACACACACACACACACACACACACACACACACACACACACACACACACACACAGGTGAAAGCCATTCAAGGGCAGAATACTGTCTCTTGTATATGGCAGAGACACCAGAAGGAGAATGTGTGTGTGTGGAGGGAGGCAGCATCGTGGAAGGCCTGATGTGGATCCTTTGGGGACTGATCTCCTGAGCTCTGCCGGCACTGCTGTTAGCACTGGCTTGCACCATCTTCCAGCTCCACTGACACCAGAGCAACAGCCATCACCACAAATGCACTGACCACAAGCTTCTGCATGCAGGGAATCTTGCCTAAGGGCTCTTCAGACAGCTCCAGAACTAAGCCCCACCTTGCACCAGCCCCTGCCACACACCTGACTGCCCTCTTACTCATTAATTCTCTGCCTTCTTTCCCATATGACCTACTGTTTCCTTTCTTTCTACTGTTCTTATTGTTAATTTCAAGAAAAAACTGGTACACAATGACTTCTCTCTGGTGGAAAAAAGTTCCAATCCGTGGCCCCAAATCATGTTTGAGTTGGTGCAGCCCCTGGCACTGTCTACTAGGAAACACAATCCTTGAACAGTTACCCTTCAGAGGACGTCCCCACTCTTTGCCTCCTTGTTTTTGGCAGTCAAGAAGCTATCCACCTTCCTTATTCTGGATTCCTTACCTTTTTGCTGGTAGCCTGTTATCTGCCCATAATTGTAGGAGTAGTACCTCTGATTTAGGTCACAGGCCTCTGTGTCCCAACAGTAAATGGAACTCAGAACCGAACTCACAGGGCATCTTCCTAAGGTGGCAGGGAATTTTGGAGGACAGGAGTGCAAAGGAAAACACGGAGGGAAGGGCCTACTCCAGTTGTTGCCCAGTCCAATGCAAGGAGAACTACTCTGGAGGGTACATGTTGGGGAGACATCCTGGGGCCCAAAGTTCACATAAAGTCCTATCAGCAGTTCTGTCACACAGGGATTTATGAGGGGGAAAGAGGAAGGGAGAGCCTGTTTGTCTAAAGATATGGCCAGCCCATGTCTTATCTTCTGCTGATGACCTCACATGAACAGTTGGAACTAACACACACACAAGCCCCTACAAAACAACTAGCATGTGTGCAAACCAATGCACACAGTCTTCAGATAGCATTTCTGGCCAGCATCCTGGCAGGTAGGTTGGAAGAAGCTGCTGGCTAGCACTGAAGAGAATGTAGAATGTTGTAGACGGACCACTGGGAGAACTCTCCCTAGATGAATCTGTGCTAGCTTGGAGAACCCATCCAAGCTCTGAAGAAATAGGTCACTCGAATTAATAACAGCGCCAATGCTGGGGTTTCCTGCCACAGGGACTTTTGCACAATTCATCAGGATAGCTTGGCAAGACTACTTACTCCTAACAGCACTGGGAAGTCCAAGGGGTTAGAAGGCTCTAGAATGTCCTTGCAGGCAGCACCAATGGATATTTCCAGTCCATGGCTAGCAGGAAATAGTGTGTGAGGGAGGGGAACATTAGATTTTGGAAGGGAGGTGAGGGGGAAGCTGTTGGACAGTCCCAATCTCTGTCAGAGAGACTGCAAGAACCCTAGCAAAAACCTTCCTTTTACTCAACAAAACAGGTATGGATATTTCATTGTGGAAAGCACTGCATCTGGCTTAGACATTCACGTGTGAGCAGAAACAGAGCAAGGAACCTCTGGCACCACCAGACATAAACCTTTTGACCTCCCTGACTGAACCTGACTAACCTGACTGGTTCTCCTGTGGCATGAATTCTGCCAGCCATTGTTTTGCTCACCAATGGATGCCATCCTGCAATGTGTTCCTCATGGGCCTGCTTTCCTAGAGGAAGGTTCATCACATGCCATGTCTACCCTCTGCATTCTCAGTGAAAGACAGGTGGCTTCCTTCAGGGCACTGAAGCAAAGACAAGGTCTTTAATTAGAAAAAAGAAAGAATTTCACAGGAATAAGAACAGGGGGATATTAAGAGTGGCTTTAGTAAGGAGCCATAAATGTCTGTTCCACACCTATATATGCTCCACTCCCATACTGAGTTTTATCACAACATCTAACTCTGTCACATGCAATGTGACAGAGGCGTCCCAGGAAGGAAAGTCCTTCAGAGTATTACCTCCAATTAAACATAAAAAATCCAGAAGAAATGACATGGCTCAAGAGGTAGTCAGTGTCACCCTTCAGGACAAAACCTCCGTGACAGTTACCTGGCCTTGAGTTTAAGCTCTACAACTGGCACTGAAATAATAATAGTAATAATTCTACAGAGATATGACAGATTTGTGGCCATTGGATAAGATGTCCACTCAAATCAGGTGATTGGGATAGTTAATATCTCGGAAAATATTTTTTGGTGGAGTCCTACTTTTCTTATCTTTGTGGCCAGGTGATCCTTGCTCTAAGTTTAGCAGTCCCATTACTTTGTTGGTTTCCATTCTGTGGTTGCTGGTGGCAACTTCAGTCTGAAAGAATTACAGCCCTGCATGCCCCTGTGGAAAACATTGGAGACCATACGAAGCCTTTACCAGCTTGTTAGCATCAGACAAAGTGTTGGCACAATCATCATCTCATGCTGAACCAGACAGTCATGACGCAGAGAAGCCATGCTGCTGAAAGGAAAACCTCCCCTTCCTACTGCTTTAACTCATGCCAACGTGCACTTACTTTTCATAATGTCACCCATTCAATACTGCCATACACATGCAATCACACTGTGCATGACTGTGAGGGACAGCACTGCAGGGACTGCTGATTTCACTGTATCTTGTTCCTTCGTTTTTCCTAGTACTACCCCAGCAAGGGGTAGGAAAACAACCACTGGGCCAAAGAGAAGCTGCACTTATAGGCTATTTTTCTAGAGTGGGTGTACCATTTGCACTCTGCTGCCATTTGATGAAATGTCTGAATCTCTCTGATCTTAACTAATATCACTATAACAAACATTGTTAGTGCAAATTTTTGTGAGGTCTGAGGTTACACCTCCAGTGTGCTTCAAATAGGTAATGGCATCCAAAACCCTGCCATGTGTTTGTCATCTATATTTGATGGTGGTCAAAGCTGACCGTACAAGTCTTTTGCTCACATTTCAGTTAGGTTGTATTTCTGTGTTCTGACCATGGATTTGTGAGCCATGTTCCAGAACATTTTACCGGACTGCGTAAGGTGACAAAATCAGAAAAAGGTGAAGGTTGCTCAGAGTCTAAATTTTTCAAGGACAAAGCTGAGATTCAAACATGGGCAGTGCGTGCTTGACACCATCGTGAGCAGTTGCTCACCACAATCATCACTGTGGGCATAGATGGACAGCCATTCAGAGGCACAGGTACCTCCTAGCATTATTAATTATGGGTACCTGTGACTGGTCTAGCTGATCTGAGGACAGCTAAGGAATACTTTAACTCACACACTAATGGGCTAATAAAAGTGACAAGGTTTCATTATGCTACAAGGTATTTTATACTCTGGATTCAATACTTTGGACAAGGAGCACTAAATTGTGACTGTATCACTTTTTGGGAGGCAGCAGGGGAAGCAAGTGAACAATCTCTGAAATGTGAAAGGTCATGAGCTACCACCTCCTATCCACATCCTAAGGCCCCTTTGCTAGACAAGAATGCATCTCCTCCCTAAAAGCATCCCCAGAAGAATGGCCCAGTATGGACCTAAGGAGGTTCTGTAAGCATACAAAGAAAACCAGGTTTCAAGTGACTCAGTGGCAACAATAGATTTGCCAACCAACTGCCACCATTAGGAGGTCAGAGTGAGTTTACTTTGTGGCTTGGGTAGTAGGAATTGGAGGCTGACTTGATGGGTCTTCTGAAGAACCCTGCAGGATTAAATAAAGTGGCCAAGCAGATTGACACGCCACAGTACCTGTGCCCACATCACACAGTAGCTTATCACTAGGTGGTTCTACAGACTACCTGACAGTGCACAGAGGAAGGCTGCATAGCCAAGTGCTCAGGATACACTGACCAAAGGTTATTGCTGAGGAACAGAAATGAGCAGAACAGGCTCAGCTCCTCAGTAACCTGGACTCTCCCATTGGGTGAAGCACAAAAACTCTGAAGACATACAGGCCTGTGTTCAAGTCCTATTTCTAACACATTGGAGCAGATTAAGCCAGAGCTCAAGTTCTTCTGGTACAAAGCTGTGATAATATCCTTGTCTGTTAGGGAGAAGTCACATGTTGCTTGTTATACTCCAAGCTCAGTGGTAAAGGAAGCACATGTCCACAGACACAGATAGCTCTCATTCACTCATTGCCAATCTGGACACAGGTGACAATGCTGAACCCCAGAACCCAGACTGGTCATAAGAGGCCCTAATCCCTTCACCAACTTGGCAAAGTGAGACCTGTATTTCCAGCAAAGCAGAGGAACCACAAATTGCAGAGTCTCTGGAATTCCAGCACAAACTTCTTAATCCTGGTTCTTCACAATCTCTATAAGCGTAGTGCCCATCCCTCATGGTCACTATGTTGACTGAGTGTGGCTGAAGGCTCAGCCAATGCCAGAGGTAAAGGCAGCTTTCGGGGTATGCACAGAGTGCCTAGTGCCTGGGCCTCCAAACATTAGTGAGAACTAAGAGCAGAAATCCTGTGGTCAGGCCTCCTGAGCCCCATGCAGAACAGCAGCTGAACAACTGCCTTATCTTCAGCCACAGAACCAGGGGGACTGTTATCAGACTCAGCCAAAACACACAGGCTCAGAGTTGCAAAAGAACAAAGTTTCTGAACACTATAATCAAATTCCACTCAGAAGTGAACTGGAGGGAGACACATTCATCTACAAATACTGATAGATGGTAACCTGCCTCTATAAAACCTTAAAAGAGTCAAAAGATGGGGAAGATAAGGAGTAACAGCTTTCCCTGATAACCCTATAAGGGAAATGCATGCAAATACATGCTCCTTCTGAATAACTTCCTACTGACACTCTGCAATCACTTTGCTTATCATGGAAAAAGTTACCTTGCTGCCTAGCCAGCCAAAGACCTTCTTATCCATCCACTAAGGCTCAGTCGTAGAGTGCTTAGAGTGCAGAAGGCACTGGGTCCAAGCCCCAGCATTTTTCACACACAGAAACACCACCACTATATTGTGACACATGATCCTGATCAAGGGCTGTCAAAAACCAGATCCACAATCTTACAAACAGCCATAAAGAAAACATTCTGTTTGTTCTGAGATAAGGACATTTAATTGAATATTAATATGGCCCATCCCCTCTCCTGCTATTGAGAATGACTCAGGAAGTTTGCTGTTTCTAGGACACCAGCCCAAGCAGAAGCAGCACAAGCTTCATCAGCAGGTCCAACCTCTAGCTCCACAGAACCAAGAACATTATGCAAGACAGTCAATTCAGTCAACACTACTTCAGGATGTGTTTCATCGGTAACACAGGTCAAGCCATAGAGATCACAATGGCAGAAAACTCAACAACATCCACTTATGGCTGTTGGTAATACTCTGGTAAAAGAACTGCTCTTACAAAAGACTTAATGGCCTTTGGATGAGGCTCCATCAATGCTTGATACAGGATGCATGGTGTACTTCCCCTCCCTTGTTCACCCACAGCTCAGTGTGTGTAGTGCAGTGACTACACAAAGACAGCTGGGAGCCCAGATTACACAGGCACCATACAAATTCTAAGGAAGAGACCTTTCAAGACCCACACCCACTGCATCTGGGACAGACACCAAGTCACTGAGTCAGCAAGCCCAGCAAGCAGCAGGCATTCAGCAAACTGGGTCACAATGAAGGAAAATGGTAACATCTGAAAGAGTGTGCCCCAAGACCACTGATATTCTATGGGACCAGAGTACAATGGGCAGTGGGCAACATTTGCCTTCCAAACATCAACTTCCTAAAATCTGCAGGATACTGTCTGCACCCCTCCCCTCTATGTTGAGAGATCACTGTGCTAAGATTGTGCTGCAAATCTTCTTGTAGCCCTGATTAAAACTGAAAAATACTGAAGAGGAAGAAGAGGAACAGCCAGCAGGTGGCATGTGAACTACAGGGGAGCCAAGAAAGAATAGCAGAGGCCTATTTACAATGACATGAACAAACAATGAAATGAGAAGGCAAAATCAACAGCTTATCAGGAGCAGGAGAAAAAGACACCCAATTGGCAGGAGTCAGGCAGCTGGCCCACACTGCCATAGAACCATAATCTGCTCCCACAGGAAAACCCTTTGCAGCTGCCAGCACTGCCTGCCAGCCAGCCTGACACCATACTGTGCATTCTACCCTTCAGCCTCTAATCCATTTCACCCAAATTTCTGCTCAGATGCCCTTATAAGATCCCTAGGGCTGGGTGCTGGTGGCTCACACCTGTAATCCTAGCTACTTAGGAGGGTAAGATCTGAGGATCACAGTTCAAAGCCAGCCTGGGCAGGAAAGTCCGTGAGACACCTATCTCCAATTAGCTACTAGAAAACTAGAAGTGGCACAGTGGCTCAAATGATAGATCACTCGCCTTGAGCTGAAGATTACAGGGACAGGCATAGGACCAGAGTTCAAGCCCCATGACCTACAATAATAAGTAAATAAATAAATAAGTATATAAATAAATAAATAAGATCCCTAGGAACATAGCTCTTTGGCCTTACCAGGTCTCCTAGCCCCATGAATGGGATACTGACCTGCCACCCAAGACCAGCACAGCCAACCCAGGACACTAGGGCCAAGAGCAATGTAATGAATCCAACTACTAAGAGCAAGGATCCTCATCCTGGATGCCTGGCTAGTTCCACTTCAGTGTCTGACAGCTGTTGGGTACCTCATGCTCATTGGTCACCCTACTTGTCACAGAGTCCATGTGCACCAGGAGCCACACAGAGCAATGAGCCACAGCCATGTGAAGTCAGAACTTAAATGACCAGCACACAGAGTATAAAATAAAACCCACCTTGGAAAAACACACAGAATCAGGCAGGGGAGGTTCTGGGGACCTCACTTTAGACACCAGAGATGCCAGTGAATAGAGCTCATGGTGACTGCTTGCCCACAGAGAGTAAAACATTGGGTATGTCCACAGGACACACTGAGCTCACGTTTCCTCCCAGGGTGGTTGCATCAAATCTGGGTGCCCAGGAGTCCTGAGACAGGGCAGAGAAAAGGAGTGACAGGGACAAGCCTGCTCCTGGAGCCTTCACTCCCCAACTTCTCCCTAAAGAAAAAGCATGAGCTATTGAATCTACACTTGTGACCCCGCAGAGGCTATACAACCATGCATATCATGCAGATCTCTGGTCCACGGGGATCTATGGTCAGACAGCGATCTGTTACTTGTCACAGCAGTTAGTACAGAAAGTACCTCACTTTAAGCACACACTTTTCCTTTCTCTTGATAGTGCATTCTGTTTCATACAGTAAAATGAAGAGCAACGCCAGGCTCTCCTACCAAATCACTTCTCATGCCATTCCATCCAACAGTATGTTGAAAGTGAAAAAAGCAATCTTCATCATTTTTAAAGCAAACTGATGTTATTATGTCCAACATAACCAGCTAATTCTTTTTTTGGGGAGGGGTCCAGTCGTGGGGACTGAACTCTGGGCCTGGGCGCTGTCCCTCAGCTCTTCAGCTCAAGGCTAGCGCTCTACCACTTGAGCCACAGCGCCATTTCCAGCTTTTTTCTTTCTGCTTAAGTGGAGCTGAGAAACCGAACCCAGGGCCTCAGGCATGCAAGGCAAGAGCTCTACCACTGAGCCACCTTCCCAGCCCCAGCTAATTATTTAGTTTATTTTTTATAATTATCTTTAAGTAGTTGTACAAAGAAGTTCCCATTCTACAAAATAGTATATGAGTACAAAGTGTCTGACAACATTGTCACTCTCTTAACCCATCCCTTCTCTCACATTTTTTATTTAATTGTGATTAGGTGATTACATAAATTTCACATATTTACAGTATTGTGAAATAGTGATATTTAGAGTCATGATCACATTTTAACTTTCACAAGGCAAATTGTCATTATCATGGTTTATATAGTTTGTGAATTCTATGAGCTTTGACAATACAAGTTATTTTTTCCACATCTGGTGATGTCTACATTTCTTTCTTTTTGCTTATTGTAGGATGTTTCCACTTATTCTGTTCCTCTTCCTGGCTTCCCTCTGTGTGTGTGTATATCTATCATATATATAGTCAAGAAAATGGAGTCATTTAGCAATGACATCACAAAATGGTTGGCTGTCCTTTGTTTCTTGAGTCCTGTTACTTTGCCATATCTTCTTCCATTTGGCTTTATCATCAACATATGAGGGAGACCATGTACCATTTCTCTCTTTGTTCTTGGCTTATTTTGCTCAAAATAATCTGCTCTAGTTCCATCCATTTCCCTGCAAATGTCATTATTTTGTCCTTTCTAATGACTGAATAATATTCCATTGTATATAAGTACCACAATTTTTGGGTGCACTTATCAGTAATGGGGAATCTGAGTTGTTTCCAAATCTTGGCTATTGTGAACAGTGCTGCAATAAACATGGAGGTGCATGTGTCTTTGTATACTGGTTCCTGTTGCTCAGGGTAGATGCCTAGGAGTGGTATAGCTGGGTTATAGGGGAGGTCTATATTTAGCTTTCTGAGGTACCTCCAGACTATTTTCCAAAGTGATTGTATTAGTATACATTCCAACCAGCAATGCAGTAGGGTTCCTTTTTCTTCCACATCCCCTCCAGCATTTGTCGTTGGCTGACATTAGGATGTGGACCATTCTGACTGGGGTAAGGCGGTGTCTCAGTGTTGTTTTTATTTGCATTTCCTTTACAGCCAGGGATGATGAACATTTCCTCATAACCAGCTAATTCTAAGAGCCAAGTGATATAAGAGAGCAAAGGAAAGGGTAACACTGTCCAAAAAGAAATGATTCCCTGATTTCTGTAAGTATAAACCCTCTGAACATCACCTTTATATATTTTTTTTAATTTTTATTCATGGGGCCTGACCACTGTCCAGGAGCTTTGTTCCTGAATGCAAGTGGCTCTATAACTTTGAACCACTGTGCCCCTTCCAGTTTGCTGGTGGTTAGTTGAAGATAAGAGTCTCACAGACTTTCTTACCTGAGACGGCTTTGAAACATAATTCACTCTCAGCCTGCTGAGCAGCTAGGATGACAGGCATAGCCACTGTAATGCGGCTCAATTTTTAAAAGTCTTTAATACTTAAAACCAAGAAATGTACTCATTACTTGACTTAGGAAACAGTAACCTCTCTGTGTATCACCTTTGTCATAACAACAACAAATAATAATAAAATAAATTATTAAACCACTATCTCCACATGAGAAAGAGCCCGTGGCCTGACAAGCAATGGCAAGAAGGGTGGGTCTGAGCTCTCTTCACAGACCTGCCTGTCCACAGGTCGGTCTGTGCAGGGCTCTCCTTCTCACCATGGTCAGGCAGCATTTACTCTATGGCTCTGAAGGAGCCTGATCATACAGAGTGATCCTCCACACCAGGTCCTCCAAGGAGTCAGGAATAAATGTGAGGCACCCCATGAGTGTCAAAGGTTAAAACGCAGTATTGGCAAAGCACTTGCTGTCCAGAAAAAAAAAAAGAGGCTGAATGCTCAGAGCAAGCAGGGACACAAGAACCAGGAAGCCAACAAGCAGGTACTAGAGATGAAACTCTCCGGAGCCCTCAAGTGCCACTTACCACTTGTGATAGAAACATGGGTCATTTCCACCAGACTCCAGCCCCCAACCACTGGCTCAGACCAGAGCCAGTGAAGCACAGCCATCCCCCAAGACTTGCAAGTGTTATCACGTTACACACGCATACGGAGGTGAGACTAGATAGGCCCTAAGGTCCAAAAGAGTAATATTTCCAAAGGACTGAGTTGGATCTCAGACCCTTTCATTAATTCTTGCAAGAGCTAATATAGATGACCGGCCTTTTTCCTCCTCCAGCTTCCTGTGAGGGGGGTGATATCTCTGCCCACATGAGGCTCTTTCCAACCCCAGGAAGTCCCAACCATAGCTAAGGTGATTTCAGCAACAGGCTCTTTTTATCTCCAGAACTGTTAGCTAAAGCAACCTCTTCTTTAAGAAGTATCCAGCCTCTAATACCTTATCCTGTTAATGAGATACTAAGAGATCCTGAGGGTTACACAGTTTCCTCTCAATGGCCCAATGAGTCCCCATGGATGCCCTGAGTGAACATCTACCTGGTAGTGATATCACAGTGCCCGTGTGCTCCCTCAGTGACAGCTCCCATAGTTGAAGCTCCACCACAAATCCACAAAGGTCTTCTGGAGTCCTGAGAGAGGAAGAAGACTGAACACAGTCCCATGTACCCCTGGAAATGGACTTAATCCTGCACCCAAGATACAGGGCAAAAATCATACCAGCCACTGACTACTCAAGAGACCAGGACAAGTCACACATCGAGCTTTTACACCAGTAGGGTCAAAACACAGCCTCCACAAGCTACACACTGGTTCCAACCCAGTTCCTCAACTACACAAGGTTACTTTCATGAAGTCAGTTTATCCACCTGGAAAACCAAGAGACAGCACATAGCAAATAGTGTCACTTGCCCAAAAACATACCAGTCATGAGGCAGTACTGGGCAGAACTTAGCTCCTTCCTAGATTTAACAAAACATTCTGTGCAATAGCACAGGGAGGAATAGTACAAAGAAGCCTGTGAATGAGCTGCTCCATGCAAACCACTCACATCTTCCTCATTATTTCCATCCGGCTATGAGGAAACTGGGGCTTCAAGATATGTTTGGTGATGTAACATCCCCTCCATCCATGAATGTAAGCACATTCAGTGCAGACCTCACCTTCTGACTACTGCTGCAGGAAGACATGTACCCAGAGCATCATACATTGAAGAGTGGTGCGAGCGTCCCAGACACACCTATGGGCTTGTGGCATGGTACTGGTGGGTGGCACACAAGTTTGAGGCTGAGGATGAATTCTGCTCGTCATCACCTGTCAAAGCAGTGAGCACAGGGCACACAAAAGGAATGTGCAGGCAGAGCTATGTAGTGTGAGGTGCCCACAGCCTCAGCCCTGTCCCTGTTAAGGCAGCCATGGCAGCACTGACTGGGTGGAAGCAAGCTTTGCACTTGTCACTCTGCAAGGAGAGTCCTAAATCACACTATAGGACTGCACTGAGGCCATCCTCCTAATCCTCCTACCTGCATGTGGACTCTGCTGATGTCTTTAGGATGACAGCAAGCACCCCAGGATGATCTCAGGTAGGCAGTACTAGCATACAACTGAAAGACCATTCATTTTTCTAAGGAGCTCTAGGTTCCCATGGGCAGGGCCCTTGCCAGCACTGATACAAAGGAGCCACCCCAACCCACTGTCAGATTCATGCTGCTGTGGAGCCACTCTGGCCTCTTCTAATTCCTATGCAGAAGCACTAACTCTGTAGGAGGGTTTTTGAGGTGAGTAGGGTAGGTGTGAGGCCAGAAAGGTAATGTGCGCTTTGGAAAGTTAATGCACTCACCACACACTTCTCAGGCCAGCACAAATCTGGACAGCAGAACACAAGGAAAAGGACATATAGAAAAGGAATAGGGGGTAAAGTTCAAGAAGCCCTGGTAGTCATAAATTAGGTTCAGCTCTGCCAAAGAGAGCACAACACTCAGCTTTCAGTGGTCCATCCTAAACACTGAGCTCTGCTGGAGAACAGGGGATTCCTTAGTTGCTGATAATCGTGGAAGATGAATACACAATCATAACCCAAACCACAATGCAAACCACAGACCTGGGTCCAGCATTCCTCCAAAAGGGAAGAAGAAGATTTACTTTCTCAATGCCTACTGACCTGAGTGTGGGTAAAGCTACTCAGAGATGCTTACCCAGGACACTGCAGGGTTTAGACAGAGTAATACCAAGTGCAATTACAGACTACAAATATTAGCAGTGTCCACCTTGAAACCAGCACTTCACAAGTACAAAATAGAAGTAGTTGGGCTTCAAAACCCTTGAGCACAAACACAAATGACAAAAAACAAACACAAACACATATCATTATGAGGAAGGGCAAATGATTGGTATCGCATCTACCTTATACTGAGGACTGCTAAAATTCATCATCACCAAGCTATTCACGATATGAGGAGTTGAAAGAAAGTGAGACTAAGAGAAATGACTCCTACTTCAGAAATTTGTCTTATGGAATGCAGCTTCACACAGACGTCAGGGCACTGCAGCTTCCCAGGGTAGAACCTACTTGAAAATTTATGTCAGGGTCCCCTATCTTAATATGAACACACTATACTTTAAATTCTCCTCTGGGCCAGCTATGAGACCACAATGATTAATTCTCACCAATTAATGAGACTTGGTATATCTTAGCGATGGTAAATAATTCTGCAATAAACATAGTTGTGCTGGTAGCTTTAGTATGGTCTTGCTTTTGATCATTTTGGTAAATGCCCAAGAGTGGGATTGCTGGGTCATAGGGGAGCTCTATGTGGAGTCTTTTGAGGAACCTCCATACTACTTTCCAAAGTGGTTGAACGAGTTTACACTCTCACCAACAATGGACTAAGGTTCCCTTCTGTCTACATCCCCTCCAGCATCTTGCTTCTAGCTTCTAACTGGGGTGAGATGGTATCTCAATGTTGTGTTGATTTGCATTTCTTTTATGGCTAGTGAGGTTGAGCATTTCTTCATGTGTCTATTGGCCATCCTTATTTGTTGTTGCTTTCTATGTCCCTCCCCCATGGTATAACCCCTGCCTTCACTGTATTTGATGTTGTTATAATTTGTGGAGGGGAAGGAAAAGAACAAAAAATTTTAATATGGATACAGGGGGATCCATTACAACAATGAGATGTACAAGATGTTATGTCGAAAAACAAACTTTACAACTTTGACTGGGGTTGGTGGTGGTGGTGGTGGTGGTGATGGTGTGGAGAGGGGCCGGTGGGAGGAGAAAGAAAGGGATGGGAAGGGAACACAAAGGAGGAAGCAACAATGCTTGATAAGAAATGTACTCATTATCTTGCCCATGTAATTGTAACCCCTCTGTATGGTATTCTCACAATAAAAAATAACACTTCGCAGCTCTGACCAAGGAAACACAACTTGCAAAGCCAGCCCATTGAAAATTACGAAGGATTCCTGAAAAATAATGAAATGATGGTAGAGAGTGCATTGTCAGGAACTGGAAGGTTTATGGTAAATGACAATTATCCCCAAACTGACCTATAAATTGAATATAATTCCAGTAAACATCACAAGGCATTTTGTAGATATCAATGACCTATTTCTAAAATATATTTTAAAAAGCAAAGGAATCTTTAACAGCAGGACAATCTTAAAAACATATTTAGGACACTGTCACTACTACCATTTTTAAAGTCAATGTAGTGTTAGGGGATGTGTCTCAAGTGGTAATATGCTTGCCTAACAGAACGGGGATAAGTTAAAACCCCAGTTACACACACACACACACACACACACACACACACACACACACACACACACACACACACACACACAATTGCATCTCTACCAGTTAGCACCAAAAGACTAGCTCAAAGCTAGATATTTAAAAACAGAAAAAGAAACAGACCAATATGTATACAGCAGATTTATTTGACAAAAGCGACAAATATATTTAAGCTATTCAAAGGATTGAACTTTTCAAGAATACTAACACAACAAATTTGGGGGGACAAGATGGCCCTTCATCCTACCCTCATGAAACAGGTATGATGGATCATAAATCTGTACATAAGAAGTAAAATTACGAAGCTTCAGAAAGAAAATACACTTGCAACCTCAAAAATAATTGTTTCTCTTTTTGCCGTAATAAGGTTAGAAATCACACTTTCTAATCAGGTACTCGTCAACTGGTGGCACCCTTCCTGTCCAAACAGACGCTTGTTTTGTTCTCCTTCTGACATCATGTCTCTTCTGGTCCAAGATAAAAGCCACCGGGAAAATAGAAAGTCCTCCCTATCCCCAGTATGCATAAAAATCGTATGCCAGGGACCAGTTAGGTCCCATGAACATCCCTGCAACAGTTGTGATCCATAACCCAGACCTTCTCCACATCCGACTCCAACAGGGTAAATTCCTTCTAAGTCTACAGGGGACCACCATTCTTAATTATACTCAATTCCAATATGCCAATCATTGACATAAAATGAACTATTGCTTTCATATAGACCACATATATTCTCCTATATGCTTTAAAACATCTGTAGTTTACATATACCAAACATTATTTTGTAAGGGATCATAACAACAATCACAAAAAAAGGTCTGTACATATCAGCACAGTTCCAAGCAACTTTTTGGAATAACTCTGAATTGCATTCTTTGGACCCAGAGATACAGAACTTAATAAGACAAAAGAACAATCGTATGAAATTAAAAGTTCCATTTATAATTTGATGGTGTTAATTCAGCCCAGTAATAAGTAATAAGTCAGAAATAGGATTATAATGAAATAATAGTCCCTAGCTAGCATATGAAGCCCTGGATTCAAGAAGGAACATAAGAAAAAAGGAAGGCAAGGCCAGACAAGGGCAAGGGCATGGGCAAGGACAAGGGCAAGGTCAATGCCAAGGCAAATACAAGGACAAGGTAAGGACAAGAGCAAGGACAAAGGCACGGGCAAGGATAAGGGCAAGGGCAAGGCAAGGGCAAGGGCAAGAACAGGGACAGGGACAAGGACAAGGGCCAGGACAAGGACAAGGACAATGGCAAGGGCAAGGAGAGGGCAAGGACAAGGACAAGGGCAAGGGCAAGGACAAGGACAAGGACAAAAACAAGAACAAGGACAAGGACAGGGACAAGGAGAAGGACAAGGGCAAGGACAAGGACAGGGACAAGGACAAGTATAAAGGCAAGGACAAGGGCAAGGACAAGGACAAGGGAAAGGACAAGGATAAAGGCAAGCATGGGCAAGGACTAGGGCAAGCACAAGGGGAAACAAGGGCAAGGATATGGACAGCGACAAGGATAGGGACAAGGACAAGGGCAAAGACAAGGACAGGGACAAGGACAAAGACAAGGGCAAGGGCAAGGACAAGGGCAAGGACAAAGACAAGAACAAGGACAAATACAGGGACAAGGAGAAGGACGAGGGCAAGGACAAGGACAGGGACAAGGACAAGTATAAGGGCAAGGACAAGGACAAGGGCAAGGACAAGGATAAGGGCAAGCATGGGCGAGGACTAGGGCAAGCACAAGGGAAAACAAGGGCAAGGACATGGACAGCGACAAGGACAGGGAAAGGGACAAGGACAAGGGCAAAGACAAGGACAGGGACAAGGACAAAGACAAGGGCAAGGGCAAGGACAAGGACAAGGACAAGGACAAGAACAAGACTCAGAGTTTGGAGTGCCTATATACCAAGAGTAATGCCCCGGGTTCAAACCCCAGTACTGCCAAAAAATAAATTTAAAATAAGTGATCGGGGCACCCCATAATCCAATCCCTAGGGAAAATGAGTGGCTGAAGGCCAGCTGGCCAATTCTCACAGAATCCCGGGCCAATTGGCTATGATGCAGACCGGGTTTCTGGGCAGCCCAGGGCAAGGATTCAGTTGGGCTGACCTCAGGCCAGCCCAGTGCACTTTGATATCATTGAGTCCTCCTCTCCCCCGCCTGCCCTCTACCATTTTCCCCACCCCCCTGCCCTCTCTCTCTGGCCTACCTGTCCCCCTCCAGCCCCCTGCCATCCTCCACGACCCCTCATGTCCTCGTCCTCTTCACGTCCCATCTCCCCATCCCCCACTTGTCCCCTTCCTGCCCCCCCATTCCCCTCTGCCTCCCTACCTTTCCCCCTACACTCCCCCTCGTCTCCCCTCCTGTCCCCCTCCTGTCCCCTCCTCATCCCCTCCTCTCCCCCTACAGTCCCACTAGCGTCCCACCTGCTCCCCTCCCCTTCCTTCATCCCCCTCCCCGGCAACCCCTGACCCTTCCTCCCTTGGCCGTCCCATCCACCCTGCTCCATCAAAGGTCGCCGTGGATCTCTGGCCTTGCTGCCAGCTTGCTGGCCAGCTGAGGTCTGGAGGGAGCAGGACTTGAACAGAAGGAAGCACCCGGTGCTGGCCACCCTGGCTTGATCCAGAGACCCTGGGGCGCCCCTAGACGGGACTCAAAGTGTTAGAGTGTTAGAAGCAGACTGGGTCCAGAAACAAGTCGGAACCAGGGCCAAAGTCGGACTAGGGGCTGAGTCTGTCCGGGATCTCAGAGCAGCCTAGGACCAAGGGCTGGGATCCAGACCCGGATCAGGCCAGGGACCGCCTGGGGCGGTCCTTGGGCTGGCCCCTGGCACCTCCTGGCAGGGCTCACCATGGCTGCTCCAGGGCTGACGCCTCCCTCCCTGGCCTCTTTGGGCACCGCCCCTCCTGTCAAAGCTCACCTCTGAGGCCACTCCTGGCTTGGCACCTCTGGAAAGAGCTCACCTCCGTGGCTGCTCCCAGCTGGGGTCCCTCATACTCATGGCTCCCTGCAGCCCTCACCTCAGAGGCCAATCCCTGGCCGCGATCCCGGCTCCCAGCTCTGGGCAGTGCTCACCTCAGCAGCCACTCTGGGCTCCAGGATTCTGGCTGGGCTCACCTCAGTACATGCGGATACACCGGGGCCCCATCCACGGATCTCAGGATTCACTCTTGTGCCCCAGACTCAAACAAATGGCCAGAAAAGATGGATTCTCTGTTCTACAGTAGTATGGCAAAGCCTCTCCAGCCACCAGATGAATGAGGTCTGCCAGGGTGGGCCCATGAACCTAAGACAAACCCTGGGCCCTGAGGCCCTGCCTTGGGTGTTCCCGCCAGATGCTCTGGGGAGGCAAGGAGAAAGGATGGGCAGAGGGCGGCCAGGGCCCGGGGCTGGTAGGAGGTAGGAGCCACCTGGGGTCCTGGGGACCAGAGCAGGTTGGAGGGTTTGAAGGATGTGAACAGTCACCCGCCAAGGGGCCATTAGGCCGCTTCCGGTTTCTTTAACTGTGGTGGACAATGTTCTACCGACATGGGTGTGTCTACCCCTGCCTTCACCTGTTGGCATGCACTGGGATCTAGCGGTGCACACCATCTCCCCACACTGCCACTCTGCAAACTTTAGGGACATGCTAAGCACATCACTTCTTAGAACCTAGCACAATCAGCCCTGTTTGTTTTTGTCACTTTAATAACTAGTGATTTTGATCCACAGTTCCCTAATTACTGGTATTGGGCATCTTCTCCCTGTACCTCTCATGATATCCACAGGGCCTTTTGTGACCTGTCAGAAGCATTTTGCCCAATTTTTATCATGTTAGTTATTGTTACTTTCAAATAGTTTTAGAGAAGAGTTTTGACTTAACAAGTCCATTTATGTGCACAGCACATCTTGTACAATCATTTCCCTTCCTCCACCTATCCCAGTTGGGATAGGTATGAGTATATTGAGATTCCATGGCATAACCCCATCAAAAAGCTAACAGTTGAATAAAAGTGAGTATCTGGAAACTGAAATTTGTCTTGACTAGAGGATGTGGTTGCTAATTGGAGGGGAAGTGAATGGAGATAAGAATGGTGGGAAAATGTACACATCAGCCTTGCCTCCATTTTCAGCTTCATAGGGATCCACTGCCCTGTCCTCTGTGTGTCATCTGGGCCTCAGATGGAAACTAAATGGACCATCATGTATTTCAGAAGAGATGTATGCATAATGGGTAGGAAGAGCTAGATAAAACATTTCTTAGTATCTTCTGACCTCCATGCTCCATGTTTTGTACACTTTTCCTTTACCCAGGAAATTTCTGGCACCTGGGTGTGTTTTTCTCTGCTGAGCACCAAAGCATCCCTTCAGGAAAAGATTTGCTAAAATTCTTTGCACTTTGGTGTGACTGGCTTCTGCTACCTCTGAAGACAGTACTCCAAGATGAGTCCTAACTTGTACCAAAAGTTTTCTTCTGGAGAGACATTTCTAAACTCGAAACTGAATTGGAGATGATCTTTAAGGGACAGGAAATACTTTCTTTTTGAATCTTCCTAGCATCCAGATTATCAGTGATCAGTCAAAGCCAAAAAATGCATTTTCTTAAGAGTATAGGGTTTGATGCATCATAGGTCCAAGTAAATATAGTGACGACTTTTTCCACACATAAGTAAAATACCAAAAGAAAGATAAAGCTCATAAGCATATATGACATTATCTTTAAAATGTGATACCTAGGCAGTACTCAGAGGCAAGTTTATAGCTCTGAGCTCCTACATTAACAAATTGGAGAGATCTGAAACCAACAATTTAATGAGACATCTGAACCACCTTGAAAAAGAGCAGCAACATAAACCACAATCCAGTAGACGGAAAGACATAATTAAAATTAAACTAGAATTAATTAGAATCCAAAAAAACTATAGAAAGAATCAACAAAACACAGAGTTGGTTCTTCAAAAAAATTAACAAAATTGACAGACCCTTAGCAAATCTTATCAGAAAAAGAAGAGAACATACCCAAATAAATAAACTCAGAAATGAGAATGGAAACATCCCCATGGAAACAACCAAGATTCAGAACATTATAAGGGAATACTTCTCAAAACTTTATGCTAATAAATTTGCGAACTTGACAGAAATGGACCTTTTCCTAGCAAATATTGACATGCCAAAACTAAACCAAGATGAGTTAAACCAGCTTAGCAGGCCCATATCAAGCACTGAAATAGAAACAGCAAGGAGAGACCTCCAAGCTAAGAAAAGTCGAGGACGAGATGGTTTTACAGAGGAATTCTACAAGGCCTTCAAAGCAGAGCTCACACTAATACTCCTCCAACTCTTCAATGATATTAAAAGAGAAAGTTCATTACCAAACACATTCTATGAAGCCATCATAACCCTCATCCCAAAACCAGGCAGGGACTCATTAAAGAAAAAGAACTATAGACCCATTTCTTTGATGAACATTGATGCAAAATTTCTCAACAAAATTTTGGCCAATCGACTTCAACAATTCATCCAAAAAAATCATACACCACGATCAAACAGGATTCATTTCAGGGATGCAAAGCTGGTTCAATATACGCAAATCAATATTATTCATCACATCAACAGGAGCAAGGATAAGAACCACATGGTTATCTCAATAGATGCAGAAAAAGCATTCGACAAGATCCAACACCCGTTTATAATGAAGGTTTTGCAAAAATTAGGAATCCTTGGAACATTGCTCAATACAATAAAGGCTGAATATGACAAACCTACAGCCAGCATTATACTTAATGGTGAAAAACTAAAGCCATTTCCTCTTAACTCAGGAACAAGACAAGGCTGTCCACTCTCTCCACTTCTCTTCAATCTAGTATTAGAATGCCTAGCTACAGCAATAAGACAAGATGCAAACATAAAGGGGAACCAAATAGGGAAAGAAGAAATAAACTTTTCCCTCTTTGCAGATGACATGATCTTGTTTTTAAACAATCCCATAGACTCAACTCCCAAATTACTCAAGCTTATACAAAACTTTGGCAAAGTAGCAGTATATAAAATTCACTCCCCCAAAATCAATGGCTTTTCTGTATGCCAACAATGAGAAAAGTATGGCTGAAATTAGGAAGTAACTCCATTTGTCATAGCCCCTCAAAAAATAAAATACCTAGGAATTAATTTAACCAAAGAAGTGAAGGACCTCTATGCTGAAAACTTTAAAATCTTGAAAAAGGAAATCAAAACAGAACTTAGAAAATGGCAAAACCTCCCATGCTCATGGATTGGCAAGATTAACATCGTGAAAATGGCAATACTTCCCAAGGCTATCTACAAATTCAATGTGATACCTATCAAAATTCCAACCTCATTCTTCAAGGAAATAGAAGATGCAATCCAAAAATTCATATGGAACAATAAAAGACCCCGAGTAGCAAAAATGCTCCTCAATGGAAAGAACACTGCTGGTGGAATATCAATACCAAATTTCAAACTCTACTATAAAGCCATAGTAATCAAAAGAGCTTTGTACTGGCATAAGAACAGACCTCAGGACCAATGGAATAGAATTGAAAACCCTGAAATGAACCTACAGACCTATAGCCAAGTAATCTTCAATAAGGGAGCTAAAATAATAGAATGGAAGAAAGACAGCCTCTTCAGGAAATGGTGCTGGAAAAATTGGTTAACTACTTGTAGAAAACTAAAACTAGATCCTTATATATCACCCTGCACCAGAATCAACTCCAAATGGTTCAAAGACCTCGGAGTCAAAGCAGACACTCTGAAAATATTACAGGACGGAATAGGAGAAACCCTAGGTCTCCTTGGCTCAAGCCGAAATTTTCTTAATAGAGACCCGGAAACACAACAAATCAAAGAAAGGTTGGACAAATGGGATTGCATGAAGTGGCAGAGCTTCTGCATGGCAAAAGACATAGCTAGCAAGATCAATAGAAAGCCCACAGATTGGGAGAAGATCTTCACTAGCCATACAATGGACAAGGGTCTCATATCAAGAATATACTTGGAACTCAAAAAATTAAATCCCCCAACAACAAATTCTCAAAGAAACAACTGCCCAATAAATAAGTGGGCTAAAGTCTTGAAGAGAAACTTCTCTGAAGAAGAAATAAGGATGGCCAATAGACACATGAAGAAATGCTCAACCTCCCTAGCCATAAAAGAAATGCAAATCAAAACAACATTGAGATACCAACTCACCCAAGTTAGAATGTCTATAATTAAGAATTCTAACAACAACAGATATTGGAGGGGATGTAGACAGAAGGGATCCTTACTTCATTATTGGTGGATTGTAAACTTGGTCAACCACTTTGGAAAGCAGGATGGAGGTCCCTGAAAAGACTTCACATAGAGCTCCCCTATGACCCAGCAATCCCACTTTTGGGAATTTACCCAAATGTTTACAAACAAGACCACACTATAGCTACCAGCATAACTATGTTTATTGCAGCATTATTTACCTTAGCTAAGACAGGGAACCAACCCAGATGCCCATCAGTAGATGAATGGATCAAGAAAATGTGATATATATACACCATGGAATTCTATGCCTCCATCAGAAAGAATGACATTTCCCCATTTGTTAGGAAATGGAAAGGCTTGGAAAAAAATATATTAAGTGAAGTAAGCCAAGCCTAAAGGAACATAGGTCCCATGGTTTCCTTTATTTGCAATATCTACTATATGTATGAGTCAAGCAGGAAAGGTCAGATAATGTGATGTTAGGAAAATGAACCCTTAGATATGTATTTAAATGTTTTTTTCTTTCATGCATTTGTTTCTAACTCATTTATAAGATTATTTCTTTGTAGCTTTGTATGTCCCTCCCCAACATTATAACCCCTGCTTTCACTATATTTGATGTTGGTATAATTTGTGAAGGAGATGGGGTGGACCTGATGCAACTATCAGAAGTACAAGTTGTCATGTCAAAAACAAACTTTACAAGTTTGGTGCGGGGGGGGGGGGGGAGGGATTGGGAGGGGGGGCGAGGGGGAACCTGGGAAGGCATGTGAAGGGTAAATAAAGGAGGAGACTGCAATGCTTGATAAGAAATGTACTCATTGTCTTGCCCATGTAATTGTAACCCCTCTGTACAATATGTTCACAAAAAAATAACAATTAAAATTTAAAAAATAAAACAAAATGTGATACCTAATGTAGTGCCATATATCTCTATGACCCAGCACTATAGCAATTAAGGTAGGAGAAATGAAAGTTTAAGGCTAGCCTGAGCTGCATAGTAAGACCTCAAATTCAAACAAACAGCCCTTTTAGAAAATTAAGAGGGTTTTAGTTCAAGGGCACACTGTGTATTTGTGATAGAATCACAGGAAAATACCTATGAAAAAGCAAAGAAGAGGCTGAGTAAACATGGAGGCCAAAAAAGGAGTGAGCAATGTAGAGACACTGATGTGCTTGTTGTGAGCATATTTTGAATCGATTACCTTCCATTAGGACTTCCTGCAATGATGGAAGTGTTTTCAGGTTCAGATTCCAGGATGGCCATCCTCAGCCTCACTTGGCCTACTGGGCAAAGAAAATCTGGCTAGTGTGACTAAGCAAGTGGATTTTAATCTTGAGGGATGTGAACTTATTTAGCTACCCAGAACTAGTAGTTTACACATTGTAAACTGTAGTTATAAAAACCATTGCTTTTGCCAACTGCAATTCTAAAAATATTTTGTTAATAAACACTCTTGATAGGGAAATGATAGAACTACCAATATTTCACAGCTTTCAAGATGCAAACAGCTTATTTATTGAAAAGATGATTTCTTTTTTTTCTTTTTTTGTGAAAATATTGTACAGAGGGGTTACAATTACATGGACAAGATAATAACTACATTTCTTATCAAGCATTGTAGCCTCCTCCTTTGTTTCCCCTTCCCATCCCATCCTCTCCCTGCAACCAACCCTCCTGCCCCAGCAAAGTTGTAAAGTTCGTTTTCAACAAAACGACTTGTATGTCTCATTGTTGCAATGGGTCCACCTGTATCCCCATTTAAATGATTTGTTTTTTCCATTCCCCGCCACAAATTATACATCATCAAGTACAGTGAAAGCATGGGTTATACCGTTTGAGAGGAACATACAAAGCAACAAAGAAATAAACTTATAAATGTGTTAGAAACAATCGCATGAAAGTAAAAACATTTGGATACATATCTTAGGGTTCATTTCCCTAACATCAACTTATCTGAACTTTTCTATTTGACTCAGACATATACTAGTTATTGCAAATAAGGGAAACCATGGGACCTATGTTTCTTTTGTCCTGGCTTACTTCACTTAATATAATTTTTCCAAGTCTTTCCATTTCCTAAAAAATGGGGCAATGTCATTCTTTCTGATGGAGGCATAGAATTCCATTGTGTATATATATACCATATTTTCTTGATCCATTCATCTACTGATGGGCATCTGGGTTGGTTTCATATCTTAGCTATGGTAAATAAGGCTGCAATAAACCAAGTCGTGCTGGTAGCTTTAGTGTTGTCATGTTTGTGAACATTTGGGTAAATGTCCAAAAGTGGGATTGCTGGGTTATAGGGGAGCTATATGTGGAGTCTTTTGAGGAACCTCCATCCTGCTTTCCAAAGTGGTTGAACAAGTTCACACTCCCACCAACCACTTCTGTCCACATCCCCTCCAACATCTGTTGTTATTAGAGTTCTTGATTATAGCCGTTCTAACTAGGGTGAGCTGGTATCTCAATGTTGTTTTGATTTGCATTACTTTTATGGCTAGAGAGATTGACCATTTCTTCATGTGTCTATTGGCCATCCTTCTTTCCTCTTCAGAGAAGTTTCTCTTTAAGTCTTTAGCCCACTTATTTATTGGGCAGTTGTTTCTTTGAAGATTTGTTGTTGGCGGATTTAATTTTTTGAGTTCCAGGTATATTTTAGATATGAGACCCTTGTCTGTTGTATGGCTAGTGAAGATCTTCTCCCAATCCATGGGCTTTCTATTGATCTTGCTATGTCCTTTGCCATGCTGAAAACATGATTTCTGACTGACTCATCTCCTGCTCCAACCCATTACCCAGTTTTCATAGCCTTGGTGTCTTTCACTGGTTTCTAGAATGACCCTTCAATACTGGATTTTGGAACAAAGTGGCTGAACTTACCTCTCCAGGAGATAGTTTTCTGCCTGCTCAATGAGAGGACAAAGCAGTGGCATCAAGGCACCCATGTTATTAATGAGCTGCTTTTCCAGGGGTGACAACTCTGTCTGTGAGTGGTGTTGACTCTTAGGAGCATTATTTGATCTTGCATGAAGATCTATTTCCAAACATGCAAGAGATGTGGTTTTCTTCAGTATGCTTGGACTCATACCATTGCTTAGAGAAAAAAAATACAAGCTGTTAGGTGTCAGAATGCCACACAGGGCAAATAAAGGGTGAATGTATAAAAGGTGTCTTAGAGTGACAAAATCCTGAAGAGGAGAAAAAAGTGTAACAAAAGTTCTGATCTTATCACCCCATTGTTTCCTAGACCAGTGTGATCCTGTCAATCCTTCTTCGAAGTTGGTGAGGGCACAAGAGGGCTTACTGATCTCATAGTAGCTAAACTGGACTATATATGACACACTTGTAATACTGAATATCAACAGGGAAGTCATCAGGCATAAAATTCTGTCTTTAGGGAAGGTGACATTGATGGATTCCACCCACACTTGAAGATAATCTATCAGAATGAAGTTGTCATCCTTGGTCTGCATGGATTTGCTAGAGCTAGAGGAAATCTCTTTCAGGTCATCTGTAACTGATGACCAAGGATCACAGATTGGGGGGGGGGCTCACTATGGACTTGTACAGAATGATGTCATTGTTCAAATCTGTGTACATACTCATCCTGAAAGAATTTGGCTGCATGGAATGTAACTCTTACACAGAGACTCACAACTAGAAAGTGATTCCTACTCGGAGCTTGTGGTCCTTTCTGTAGAAAAATTTGTACCTTCTCAATATCAAAATAAAACCTGAACAGACAACTCTAGGGCTCTCTCATTCCGTGTTTCAGCTCTTTGTCAAGAGCCGTGCCTTTGGCTGCGTGGTGCTTCAGTCTTAGGGCTGCAGACAGAAGGGACACTGTGGGAAGGTCCTGGGGAGAGCGGTGGACATTCGGTGTACTTTCTGATTATGCATGAGAATGGACGAAAAATGCTTTGAAGTTCTTTATACTGTACCCAGACCCTTTACCTCATTCCTGTTTGGTTGTTGCCATACACTACAAATGATCAGGAAAATGCCTGCCAAATGAGATGACACAGATGAGTGTACCATACTCCATCGTGGCACGTGCCTTCAAGTGTCCATTTTTATGTTTGACAATAGTCACACTGCCTGTTTTTACCCCTCACCCCCCCCCCCGCCCGCCTTGTTTCCTGCTAGCTGTGGGGCTTAAACCCAGGGCCTGGGAACTGTCCCTGAGCTTTTCTGCTCCAGGTGAGCACTCTACCTTTTGATCCACAGTGCCACTGGAGATTTTCTGGAGCTTCATGAGAGGCGGGAGGTGTCATGGCTACTGCGTGGCAGCAGCAGAGGTTGGAGGGGAGCGGGCTGAACCTGGTCCCACCCTCCAACAGCCGGGCCATTGGGGAGGAGCCCTCGAGCATCCTGGGATCCCTGGAGCACCCTGGAGCATCCTGGAGACCCCTGGAGTATTTCGGGGAGGACTGGGACTGCCGTGCAGGGATGGGCACCTTTAGTGCTGCCTCTTTTGGCCTCCACACCCTCAGAACTTGGAAGCCCGCTGGCCTCTGTGCCCCTGAATCCTGGATGTAGCCTAGCCTCAGCACAGAGCTAGTCTGTCCTGGATGCCTTCACCCTGGGCCCCAAAGCCATTCAGAAAGGGGTCAGGCTGTCCTGCTTGTCCGAGTGCTCATCTGAGCCTTGTCTAGGTCTTTACACTGGCCATTCAGGCCACAGACCCTGGTCCTGCACTGCCCTGGGACCCAGCCACAGATGGCCCGGCCCCTCTGCCTGGTGGACCCCGAGACTGTCATAACCCATAGGCCCTGGTAGTCAGCAGGGGCCTGATAGTTAGCGCAACCCCTGGTCAAGCCTGCTGGAGGGGGCAGGCATCAAGAGGCAAGCATCACTGATCTACAGACTGGGGCCTCACAGACTGATCTTCACACACCCACGCTCGGCACACCTGGCCACTGGACAGAGCTGGACATTGAGGTTCTGACGTCACTGCCCCACCTGGTGCTGCAGGAGGGACATGCAGCTGAAAGGTGCATGTCAGGCCACCAAAAGAGGGTGTGGAGGCTCACATGGCGAGCTGCCTATTGGGATTGGACAGGGGGCAGCTTGGGGGATGAGCATGAATGGTGGCTTGAAACCATTATTGGGGGAAGGCAGCAGCCTATTTGGGTATATATAGGCTGAGTGCTCTGAGGTCATGGGAACTTAGGGGGTAAACAGTCCACACGGAGGAGACCAGGAGTTCTGGGGGAGGGGAGTCCAGTGCAGACAGAGACTTGAGGATAACAGGAGTACTGAGGAGAACAGTCCGGAGCAGATTGGGAGTCCCAAGGGGAGGAGTCTGGAGCAGACCTGGAGTCCTGAGGGGAGGAGTGTAAAGGAAAACCCTGAGTTTTGAAGGGAGTAGAGGAGGGAGTAGGGGAAACCTTGTTGCAACACAGCAGGGTGGGCCTGTGGAGGCCATTTGGGGCCTCCTCTGGAGGTCATTTGGGACCTCCTCTGGAGCTCATTCGGGGCCTCCTCTGAAGGTCATTTAGTGCCTTTTCTGGAGGCCATGTGGGACCTCACTCTAGAGAGGCTTGTGGAGAGGCACCTCCTAGAGCAGAGCAGGGCAGGCCTGTGGAGAATGGAGAGGCCTGCAGTGGAGGAGGACGGGAAAAGCCTTCCCCTTTGGAGTTTCAGAGCTTTGGAGCTTTGGAGGTCTGAGGTTTGGAGGTTTGCAGACCTACTAATTGGTGGTTTGCAGAGCAACTAATAAAGGTGGGAGGGTTGGGGCTGCCCACTGGAGGCTTGGAGGTTTGGTGGTTGAGGCGGCTCTTGGTTCTGGGTATCTAGCCGAGGACAAGGTAGACTCAGGACCCCTTTCTGGTGTAAATAGTGTAAACTAACTTCTTTTGTTCAAATTCACTGTGCCTCTATGGATTGTCTTGCTCTCAGGACGTCATAGGTAGACCTGTTCTGGCACACAGCTTCTGGCTTTGTGCTTTCTGAGGATCTTGCAGGCCCTTGGTCCCTTGCCTGGACTTGTCTAGGTACTAGGATCATCTACGCTGTTTCCACACTCCATTTTGCTCAGGTTCTCCTGAAGTGGTCAGAGTTGCAACTCTGCCTCTAAGGCGTCTGTCCCACTGGGACATCCAGAGGACCCTTCTGCAGGTAGACTTACTAGGGGACTAGCACAGCTGGATTGTCATTGGAGGGCATGCTTCCTGGACAGTGTGTAAGTTTCTCCTGCAAAAGGCATTTTATTTGTCTCATTTCTTAAATGAATTGTCTGTTCTCGGTGCTCTGCATACTTTTATTGAGTTGTTATCTTTATTGGTGTTGATTTTTCCACTATCTTCCTTTCAGAGACAAGTCTTTCATTAAGAAATTTCTAATGGCAACAGTGCCAGCCAGTCTGTGGTTTGCCTTTACATTTTCTTGAGTGTTACTATTGAAATGTAATTTATCTTCTATGAAATGAATAGTTTCAATATGTATGCTTTAGCAGCATTTAGCGTATCCAGAAGATTGTACACAGGGACTGTTGTTAACCAGGTTAGGCAGGTTAACCAGGAAAGGCATTCATCATTCCTTTTCCCCTCGGCCCCTTGTAGCCACTGCTCTGCTTTCTGTCTCTGTGACTTGCTACTCCATCTTAAATGGGTAAAACATATAGCAGTATGGCTCTTTCACTTGGCATGGGGTTTTCAAGCTTGTTCTTGAATTTTTGAGATAAGGCATTACCATCCAGTGTATTGCCCAGGTTTGCTTTTAATTCATAGTGCTCCTATTTGCTGAGGTTATAGGCTTGTGCCACCACTCCTGGCTTTTTTATTCTTATTTTTAAGTCATATCAGACATTTTACTTAAGATGAAATAAACAGCTTACCGAAGTGAACTCCAAGAAGTAGAAACAAGAAGCTCTTTATTTTACTTTTTGCAATTCTTGTGTTTTTCTGGTTCCCCCCACACCTTTTGCCTCTGTTTTTGATATCTGTACATTTTGTCTTGTATGAAAGTTTATCTAATTTGTGGAGGGGAAGGGGAACTACAGAAACGATGAGAGAAAGGGTGAACTAATTCAGCAGTGATACTCATTAGATGTTGGAAATGCCTTTATTGTGATTAAGTGATTTCATATATTTCACAAATTTCACAGTATTGTGAAATAGTTATAATTAAAGTCACAAACACACTTTAACCTTCACAAGGCAAATGGTCATTATCGTGGTCTATAATGTTTGAATTCTATGAGTTTTGACAATACAACTATTTCTTCCACATTGGGTGATATGTACATTTCTTTCCTTTTGCTTAGTGTAAGCTGTTCCCTCTTTCTTTCTCCTTCGCTCCCTCCCATGGCTGCCCTTGAGTTGCTTAGTTTATTTTCATCAATGTCCATTGCAGCTGATGGGCCCCTCTGTTGTATATTTTCCTGTTTCACTCTGATTCTGTGTCTTCCTTCTAGCTTCCCTCAGATTTGCATATATATATAATGTCAAGTACATTGAGTCATTTAGAAATGATAAGACGAATTGAGTGGAGATCCTTTGTTTCTTGAGACCTGTTTACTTGGTCATATCTGCTTGCATTTTGGATTTAACTGCTTTCAACCATGCATTCTTCTTGGTTAGAGGGAAGGTTCTGTTGTAGGTGTTGTTCTCTGGGAGGGAAGGAGGATGTCTTTTGTGGAGTACTCATGCTTTCCCTACAAAAAATAAACTGAAATGTATTAGATTACCTGAATAGATTTATTTACAATAAAATCAGAGTCTGCTCCCAAGAAAGGTATCATCAGACCTCTATGTTCTGCCTGTTCAATGCCACTGGACAGCTGTTGAATAATTGATCCAGGCTGATACTACATCCTGTACATCATAGAGGTTGCTTCATTTCCCAGACTTTGTGTTAGAACAGCTTCTTGAGTTGTTCATTCCTGTTCAGGGATCTAACTTGCCATGTCACTGCTGTTCACTCATCTATTTTGCAACTTCTGAAGGCTTTTGATGTGAGGTCCTTTTTATATTTTATCTTCAGGGGTAAGCCTCAGAGATCAGGAAAGCCTTTACTCCTGCCTTATTGCTACTACGAATATTTGGTCCTGGAGCCACTGTCTTGAGCTAAAGTCACTGTTTTTCCCTTTTCTATAGTGTGTGTTTGTGTGTGTGTGTGTGTGTGTGTGTGTGTGTGTGTGTGTGTGTGTGTGTGTGTGTGTGTGTGTGTGTGTGTGTGTGTGTGTGTGTGGTGTGTGTGTTATTTTGTTTTGTTTGCCAGTCCTGGGGCTTGAAATCAGGGCCTGGGCACTATCCCTGAGCCTTTTTGCTCAAGGCTGGTGCTCTATCACTTGAGTCACAGTGCCACTTCTGGCCTTTTATATGGTACTGAGGAATAGAACCTAAGGCTTCATTCATGCTTGGCAAGCCTATACCACTAAGCCACATTCCAGCACTTTCCTGTTTTATACAAATCAAAAGCACTTTATTTGCAGTCTGTTTTTCCACTTTATATTGTAGATTTCATAGTTTCAAATACTACATAAAAGTTTGCCTCCCTTCTTCCTTCCCCTCTTCTACACTTCTCTGCCCTCTTGTCTCCATTTCTGCCCTCTGTGTCCTTTTCTTCCCTTTGTGCTAGGAATCAAACCTAGGAAGTTATGCATATGATACCAACTGCTTGCTCCAGTAGTAGCAGTTTTAGGTGTGACTAGTAAAAGGGTGCTAAGTTTATTTCCTCCACTGTAGACCAGACCCACAAAGTGCACTAAGTTCTATAGGCATCCTTAGAAGGTTTAATCCTCCCTACCTTTTGAGATTGGTTTCCATGAAGCAGAGTAAGTCCATTTTAAGCTGTTTTCTTTTCTTTTTTTATTTCGCAGGGCAGGGGCAATTCTGGGGGGTTGAACCTAGTGTCTTGCACTAGGTAGGTAATTAGGTGCCCTACTTATGGAGGTAGGGCCTCCCAGCCCTTTTGCTTTATTTTCTGAATAGGGTTTTGGGGTTATTCTTGGACCTCTGTACTCTTGTTTATACATCCTCCATAACTGGAACAACAGGCATGTGCCACCACACCAGTTTTTCTTGAGGTGAGGGCTTGTGAATTTTTGACTGGCCTTGAATTACTGTCCTCTTGATCTCCACCTTCTGAATAGGAAGGATTTCAGGTGTGGTCTACTGTCCCTGTGTCCACTGAAGTTTAATCACTGAATCAAGGCTGGGGCAAAGCTATCGTCCATCTAGGAGCAAGTCAGAATATATGAAGATCTTTGAAGTATTTCTGGTTTTTGTTTTTCAATTTTTAGGTTTGGTTTGTTGTGTGGTTGCTTTGTTGCTCTGTGATTTGAATTCAGAGCACTGTGTTGGTAGGCATTTTCTGAGTCAGGTACTTTAGTCTTGGGTCTAATGTTGCTTCAGTTTGTTTTGAGATAGGATCTTGTGCTTTTGTGGAGGCTGGCCTGGCCTACAGTCTTCTTTATGATCCCTACATATCTGCATGACAGACATGGACCTCCCTTCTAAGCTTTTACTGTGAGAAATGAAGACTCACGACCATTTTACTCTGGCTGGCCTTGAAGTGTAATGCTCCTGATCTCTGCCTGCCAAGTAGCTGAGATTACAGCTTGTGCTACTACACTTAGCTATCTTTGGTATTTTCAAACAATGATAAAGCCAATTAAAACAATATCTTCTTGTTACCTTCGCCATGAGTCTGCAGAGTTGTAAAGAACAGGAGTGATCAGACTCTTCTCCCACCTTCACCCTTCAGCGTACAGGAGTGTACTTTGGCACACAATCATGAGTCTTACCTGCCCAATTTTGAGGCAACGTGGAGTTTATGTAGGATCCTTCTCTACTCATGGGCTTTCTCCCTGACCCTGAAATCCGGTCCTGTCCTTTTTCCCAGGGTCCTTAGATTAGGAGAAGCTGTGTTCACTGGAAAGGCAGGATATATAATCTTCAATAATTTAGTGCATTAACCAAGCCTTATTCTGATAACCTGTTCATAGAGCTGACTTCTCTGTTTAGCCTGTGTGGCATATCATAAGCAAGGTCAGTCTAATCTTTGATAGCCTTGAATGCACTTCTCAATCAAATTCCCCAATTATTGAC
Organism: Dipodomys merriami; assembly: GCF_024711535.1. Lineage (NCBI taxonomy): Eukaryota > Metazoa > Chordata > Mammalia > Rodentia > Heteromyidae > Dipodomys > Dipodomys merriami. The sequence goes on along the minus strand of NW_027204938.1, from coordinate 329,031 downwards.
TATTATGAAAGAGAGGGGAGGGGGCTGAGATGATTAGGACCAAATGAAGATACCAGTGTATGTGTCTTGAGAGTATAAAAGTTTTGCACAAGAAGGTGACACACTTTCAAATAAGTGCACATAATACTTGTTTCATGCACCTGTCTATTGAGACTTGTTTAGAATCTAGCATATTAATGTATGTATCAGATTAAAGTGCATTTTTCTCATTTATTTTGATAAAATCTTTTTTCTAACAGTCCTCTTGCAGTACCACCTTTGGGCAGACCATGCTATGGAAAACCACAAATCTGGAGTACCAGTCAGCACTCCAGAAGACTTGGTAAGATAAGGTGATAGGTGTTTTTGGACACTTGTAATTTTGAATGTTGTAAATTAGATTTGTGCTGTCTTCTTGGGAGGGATTGGAGTGATTTTTTTTTGACAAGACAAGATTACTCCAATCTAGTTTTAGATCATTGGTACTGTTTCTTTTAAGTAATCTTTACCATTAGTCTCTGATAGGGATATCAGCTATCTTCATTTCATAGAGAAAGAGACTGACACCTACAAATATTTTAAAACAGCAACTACGGTTAAACCTTAGGTAGGATGTGATAGGAAAGATTTTGTATTTGGAACCAGAAGCTTTTTATACAGTGGATACACAGGCACACAATCAATACAGACTTCAGTGTTTGGAGAGGTAAATGGTTAATCTTCATGTTCCCATGAAAAATTAATGGTAAATTGTAGGCATTTAAGACAATCTGAAAATGGGAGTCAAGCAAAGTTCTCAATGTGGGCTTCTACAGAAATCCAGTTGAAATTAAAAGAAAGCTTAAAGACTGATTGGTAAAGTCCATCCTGTTGACTCTGATAATCAGAAGAGTCAGGTTACAAAAGAGATACTATTCTGAATTGTTAAAGAGAAGCAGAAGATTGAGAACCACAAATTATGTAGCAGGATGGCAGAAAAGCTTTGAGAAATCAAGTTTCAAGAAAGCTGATCTGAAAAGTGAGATGCATGTAGTGCAAGTTTTGATGTGAGAGCAGAAGTAGATTGATGTCAGAGCTCCAGTACACAGGCAGAATAAAAGGAATTTCTCCTTTACTCAATCTTCTTTAAAAAATTCTGTTGTGTAAGAACTAGATCATATTCATTCACATGAGGAATGGCCATCTTCTTAATTGAGTCCACTCATTTTGATGATCATCTCATTTGTTATCATCTGGCCAGATGCAGCCAGATATAATATTCAACCAAGTAAAGGGCACCCTATGGTTCAATTGCATTTACTAGTATCATTATCTGTCAGAACATGGATGCATGGTGGATCTTTTTATTAGCTCAGAAGCTTTCATCTTATCAATCTTATGACACCTCCTTTTCCCCTTCCCTTCCACTTCCCCTTTCTCTTTCCTCTTTCCCCTTTTGCTTTTCCCCTTCCTACTCCACCTCTCCCTTTTCCCTTCTCTTCCCTTCTTTTCCTTTTCTTTTCCTTTTCCTTTTCCCTTTCCTAGTCCTAGCCTCTTTGTCCTTTGCCTTGCCTATGCTTTGAATTTCCTTTTGAGTTTGCTTTTATTCTTGGCACTGCTCCCACCTTTTCCTTTTCCCTTCCCTTGCCTTTGTCTTGCCTTTTTCTTTCTTATGTTCAATCTCAAACCCAGGACCTCATATATGCTAGCTAGTGGCCTATCATTGAACTACTTCCCCAGCCCTAACTTAAATTTATTATTAGGCTGAATTATCCCTTCAAATTACTTTCATTTTCATACAATTTTTCTTTTGTCTTAGTGGCTTCCATATCTCTGGGTTCAAAAAATGTAGTTCAAAATTATTCAGAAAAGATACTTGCAACTTTGCTGACATTTTTAAACCTTTTTTCTTGCATGATCCCTTTAAATAATACTGTATAAGGCATTTAACATAATGCTTACATTATATTAGGTACAAGTAACCTACAGATCATTTAAAGCACATAAGAGTATGTATATAGGCTATATGAAAATAGGCTGTTTTAAATAAATGACTGTGAATATCATTTGATTTTGATATTATTAAGAATGTTACACCCTTGTAGACTCTGAAGGAATTTACCTTGTTCTAGATGAATGTGGGGCAATTTCTGGATTATGGATTTTGTTTCAGGGATGTTCATGTGGCTTATCTGGTCTTAGGCATGTGATTGTTAGGAATTCTATGGGGGGAATGCCTCCCCAATCCCATCGGCTTCTGTCTTAGACTAGAAGAGACCTTATGAGGAAATGAGATAACATGAGGAAAAGAAAATCTAGAGACCATGACTAAGAAGCTTCATTTCCTGTGTTTTGTGGAAAAACCTAGGCCCATAAACACAGAATTGAGCTGTGAATTGAGGTGAATCAAGTGTGTGGTGCTGCGGTTTAGTTGTATGCTACCCTTATGAATGGTCATCAGCTTCTCTTGGTAAATCAATCATTTTTCCAAAATGCAGATCTAGATATGATTTTTCATCTCTTTATGAATAGGTATGCTTTCTTATCTGGTTATGAAAATGTTGGCTCAAACATCCAACAAAAGCCCTGCAACCAACAGCAAAACACACAAACAAAAACAAGGCAAAACAAAACAAAAATCTTGTCTTTAAACTGCTCTCCCCTACAATGGTCAGTGTTTAGTTGTAGAACATTAGTGTTTTTAATGTTATTTCTCGATATAAAACCCAGGCCTCACACATGTTAGGCACTTTCTCTAACATGTCTCCAGCTTTTTTTCACTTTTTTGATTTTTCAGATAGGCTTTTTCATTTTTGCTTAGGTTTAGCTTTGTCTTACAGTATTTTTACCTACACCTTCCATGCCACTGGGTTTACAAGTATGGATCAGCAGGCTGAACTTGTTTACGATGGAGTGTCACTTTTTCTTGGCTGTCATCAAACTTCTGTATTTCCAATCTCTGTCTCTTGATAAGCTGGGGTTATAGATATGCATCAGCATGCCTGATTGGAGACTTTTAAGTGTTCAAATTATTTTTAAGTTTTAAAATGATGGGTACTGCATTTTGAAGGTGAAGGACATAGGTTAGTGGCTAGACTAGGGAATGGAAAAATGCCAAATCACACAAAGGTAAAAAAATGTGACTTTGATCAATGTCAACATGAAAAATTGGCAATTTGGGCATGTGCTGGAATGATAGAGTAAGTGTAACTTTGCTTTATGTCATTTGGATGAACATTTCTGCTGATAAGTACTAGAGAATGGCAAGTAAACAGGAATAATGGTAAAGGATCCTAACATAGTATGAAGAGATGAAAATGTTCATCATACATCCATGCATAATCAGAATTGTACACTGAATTTCCACTGTTCTTCCCCAGAAGCTCCCCACAGTCTGCATTCTTTCTGCATCTCTAAGATGGAAACACCATAGTCTCTAAGGCAAAACCTGGGACAAAGAGATGGAATCATGTAGTAAAGGTCGTCATAACTGTCTTCTGTTCAGATTTATTTGCTTATGAATGTATTTATTTTTATTTACTTTTTGGTTAGTCATATGGCTTGAACCTAGGCCTGAGTGCTGTCCCTCACCTCTTCAGCTCAAGGGTAGCTCTCTACCACTTGAGCCACAGCACCACTTCCGGTTTTCTGGTGGTTTATTGGAGTTAAAATTTTCATGGCCTTTCCTGCCCGGGCTGGCTTTGAACTTTGATCCTCAGATCTCAGCCTCCTGGGTGGCTAGGATTACAGGTGTGAGCCACCAGTGCAGGGCAAGATTTATTTATTTTGTTTTTCCAGTCTTGGGGCATGAACTCAAGGCCTGAGTACTGTCCACTTGAGCCACAGAGCCACTTCTGGTATTTTCTGTTTATTTAATGCTGAGAAATGGAACCCCAGGGCTTCATGCATGCTAGGCAAGTACTCTACCACTAAGCCACCTTCTCGGCCCCATGTTCAGATTCATTTTGATGCTAAGAAGGCACAATGTTTTTTTTTTTTTTTTTCTAGAAAATGTTTAAGTGCACTGTAGGAAACTCTTAGTTTTCAGTCTATCCCAGTATAAGAGGTTACATTCTATGTACCCAACTTCTTTTAGCATGTGTATATGCACAGATTTTAACAGTGAAAACATTCTGTACAAGACCCTAGTAAGTTCTCTAAAATCTGTAACTTTAGTGGGATGTGTATATGAGGACTCATTTTTGGATCATGCGGATGACCTAAAAGTGATCCACTCTAGCTCTACCAAGCTTAGATCAAGGATGACAACTTCATCCTGACAGGTGAACTTGTACACACTAGATACATCGTCCTCAAGTATGGATGGAAGACTTTCCCTAAAGACAGGAATTTCTTGCCTGATGACTTCCCTGTAGCTGTTCAGTGCTCAGAGAGTCTCATATATAGTACAGTTCAGCCACTATGAGATCATTAAGCCCTCTAGCACTCTCATCAACTTTGAAGAAAGGCATGGTACGAAGATTTTTGTTACAGGGTTGTTTTCCTTACTTCATGATTTTCTTTGTCACTCTGAGACATCTTTCACACAGTCACCTTTATCTTACCCTGTGTGTCATTCTGAATTTTCTTTTCATTTTCTAAACAATGTTATTTGGTCTAAGCATAGTGAAGAAATATACAGGGGGGGGACACATCTCTTGGGTTGCTAGCAGTAGGGAGATATCCGCGGCAAGATCGAAAAATGCTCCTAAAACAAATGATCCCTTAGGAGTACCACCTCCTCTTTTTGACTCTACCTACCACCTGGAGCAACGCCATCAAACACTCACCGACAGAGTCATTACCTGTTACTGCCCAGTTGTGTTAAGAAATGGTTTTTCTTTCTTGCTATTTTTTCTAACATATTTATAAGATGATTTCTTTGTTGCTTTGTATGTCCCTTGCCCATGGTATAACTCCTGTTTTCATTGTATTTGATGTTGGTATAATTTGGGTAGGGAAAGGAAAAAAACAAATTGTTTAAATAGAGATACAGATGGACCCATTGTACAAGATGTTATGTCAAAAATCAAACTTTACAACTTTGGCACTGGGCGGTGTGTGTGTGGGGGGAATAAGGGAAGGAATGGTAAGGGGAAACAAAGGAGGAGGCAACAATGCTTTTTAAGAAGTTTACTTATTACCTTGATCATGTAAGTGTAACCCCTATGTATGGTATTTTCACATTAAAATATAATGAAAGGGAAACAGAACAAAAAAGAAAGGAGTAAACCAGTGAGTTCACAAAACTTATCAACCTTTGGTCCTCTGTACAGAGAAAGATTTCTCTACCACTTCTAGGACAGGAACAATTAATCGATGGAAGAATTGCAGCATAGCCTGTCATGCAGTTGGCAGTATGCTAAGGTAGGATCCATCTTCTCCACCTTTACTGGTAGAGAAAGAGGATTCAAGAGTAGGGTCATCTATTCCTTATAGAGACAATAGGGGCAGTCAGGAAAAGCTAACCTCATTTTATTTTCTCCTAAAGACTAGCCATAGATAACCCTAAACCCATACCAACAAAACAGTATGTAAAAGACGGAACTGCTATAAGGGCATTTATTGGAGATGAGAACAAGGTAATGTATTGGAGGTTTATTAGGGGGAAGTTATGAATTATTTTGAGGGAGGAAACTCTTGTCCCTGCAAATGATGGAGGAAAAGATTCCCTTTCAAAAGAGAACCACTCCCAACACACTGCCATTAGGAATGGTAGGGGTAGCCAGAGGCACTTGAAGCACTTGCTGTCTGCAGGTGGGTCTGCTGTGGAGCCCTGGTTCCCTGTATTCCATGGCTGTGAGATGCCTTCGCTCAGTAGTTAGCACACTCTTTGTTGGCTCTTTGCGCCAGCCTGTGCCCTGCCTGTTCTTCTCAAGGTAACTCTCTGTCTAAGACTAGCAGCTTCTTGTGTGTAGGACTTGACACATGCCACTTTACAGCAGGAAGCTTTGTGGGGTGCTTGACCTGGCTACATTCTGTCTGTGTCTGAAGTTCTGCCTTTGGTTGAGATTTCCCAGACTTCATGGGAGATACAAGGGATTCCTGGGGGCATGTGACACCTACTCCATGCCTCTGCCTTTATTTTGCCACTGGGACTTACCAGTGTCTCTGGTGACTTTCTGATTTTCAGTGTTCCCAGATAAAGAAGCTTTCCCTTTACCTAGGCTTCTGGCCTGAGCGGATGATCATGGAGAACTGCCCTTTCCAAGATAGCTTTCTTGTCATTTGCCATTTTTACCTGTACTAAGCCACTGACAAAAATGTTTCATGTGGTTTCTGAAATGGTTTTCAGGAGGAGGCTGTCCCTTCTGTAACAGAATATAGGATGTCCCCGCAGGTGTCTCCTTTAATGTTTTATTTTGAGGATGGCAGCTCCTCTTCTGAGTTGTGATGTCCCAAGCCATGTATCTCCTCCACCAGACTTGTCTGATTTTAGTGTTGGAGGACTCGTGTCATTGTTACTTTGTGGAAAATTTTTACCTTGGCCCTTGTGGAGGTCACTATGGTGCAACGCTTCTGGCCCTGCCCTCTGCTGATCGTTGTCTTGTCCAGTTGTTCATGCAGTTCATGGGAAGCTGCCATGTCCACACTGGTGATACTAGAGTTTAAAGTAAGTAAAGTCACATTTTTCAAGTTATCTGACTCCAGAGGCTGGTCATCCTGAAGACTCTGGGCCTTTCCTATCTTTCTGCTCTCCAGTTTCAGTTTTAATTCATTGAAAAGTCCATTTTTTAAAGTCTGATAACTCAGACCTTGGGAAACCAATGTATCTATTGGGGTCTTTTTAGTGGTCAGGATACCCTGTGCTTTGCTTTGATTGATAGGTATCACTACGGAAGCTTTGCTCTCATTGGTGATGTTGCTTTTAGCTTCTAATGGAAGATTACAGAATTCCTTTGTCTTGAATATCTCCTTAGAGATATTATATAGGGAAATTTTCTTTGAACATATCCCTTTTTCATCAGTCTTTTGAATGCTTTGTCTAAAAATTTGTTTCTTATCATCTGCATCAGGTGCAGCCACTGCTGTCCTCAGGAACACATTTGGACTGCATATATTGTCTGCTATGGATTGTGTCACACTGGCTTTTTCTAGGACACCATGTGTTGGGTGCAGAAAAGGCCATCTGCCCTCCTTCATTCTATGTAGGTTCTCAATGTACTCGTTGTTGGTATCAGAGAGTAATTGTCTCTGAAACCACTGTTCTTTCTTGCTCACAGGTGAGGCTGAATTTGTTGTTCCCATCTTCTTTGGCTATTAGCAAAAGACTTTTGTGATGGGGCTGGGATACCCCAAGTTTAGAATATACTCCAGAAAGAGGTGGATGGGGATGAAAGTTTAGAGTTGGAGCAAACCAAGATGGACCTTCTTTCACATAAGTGGTTTCTATTGATTCCTGGGCCTCCTGGGGAAGACATTGCATTGTCTTCATTTGAAAAAAAATGTAATTCTGTCTGCCACGATATTTGACTTGCTGGAATCAGGGAAAGAAATATCATGGGGTGTGGCCAGACTTCTGTCCTTCCCTACGAGTGGTGCCAAATCTCTCTGTTTCTTTTGGCTAGGGGATTTTTCACACAAGGGCAAGTACATGCTGTTGGAATGACATGAACCATGCACAGTCCCAGGAACCTGATACTCTTTGATTTCTGTAAATTTCTTGTTCCAATGTACTTCCAGGCATCCTTGAATTGTTTCTGATGCAGAATTACCAGTCGGGTACTAAAATCATTGCCTGACACAATTCCTGTGAAACTTTCAGAATTTGACTCAGACTGACACTGTGAACTATTATGTGGAGCCCCCACTGAGGCATTGGACAGATGGTCTTTGGGGCCAGTCTCTGCACTGTGTCCTTGTTCCTTCCCTACTTCCTCATCTACCAGAGGTATCTCTATGCTCTTCTCATTAAAACTTTAAAGTTAGCTAGATTCAAAGTTTGGATGTTTGCACTTCTGATGTTTAAAGGAGGAAATCCATGAGAGACTCTGACTGCTGTTAGACTCAGAGCTTTGGGGAATTTCTATCCTATGACTTACCAGTAACAGAGACTCCTGGATCCTGGGGGCAGGCCCCAGTGCTGCTGGATGAGCCTCTTTCTGATGCTCTAGTTCTTGCCGCAGGTCACCGGTGAGAGGGAAATTACTAGGAAGGATGGAGACCATAACTTTAGCTTTAGAATACTGTCTGACCAATGGAAGTTTTGGAGCTGGAGAACAAAAGTCTTCCTGAGATCTCTGGACCACAGAGGGTAAATCCTACACATTCTCTTGCTTTTTCTGCAATATATTATGTTCTGGGTGATAAATTTCAGATGGTGTAAGGAGCTGTGCCTCACTCTGCAGTCCATGAAAACAGACTCCAGAAGCCCTAACCTGAGGTTCAGGAGATGGCAGGCCATGGAGCAGAGAGTGAAGCTGGGCCTGTGCCTGGGTTCCTAGAAGATGTTGGTGCAAAGCCTCAGGCAAGACTTGAGATTGGATCTCAGGCAATGGCAGAAGTTTAGGGTCAGGGATTACTGGCGATTTGTGGTCTGTGAAGACGTTGGAGATTATATTGAAGGAGACAAATTTCAAAGAATAGTCACCTAAGCCATAGATAGTGGAGCTTAACGCTCACTCTACAAAGATGGAAGATCCCAAAAGAGTTGCATAAACTTTTGCCGAGAATGGCCTTCATAGGGATTTGGACATGAGGCCTGCATTTAATTGTGCAGCTCCCCTTGCTTGCTGTTGGAGCTCTCAAATGGAAGGGAAATTGCCAATTCCTGCTGCTCAGCAACCGACACTAACACATTCCCTACAGAATTCAATTGGCATCGTAGCTTATCTTGTTGGGCATAAGAATCAGTTTTTCTTTCCCTTTCTTTCCACATCAAGAAGCCACCTCTCTTCTTGATTTGGATCTCCAAGAATGCTAGAATGCCAAGTCTGACAATTGCGTGGTTATCAGGCTCGATGTGTTAGGATGCAGCAATACCTTCAGTAGAGTCCTTGGAAGGATGGAGGGCAAGGGATTCCCGCTTGGCCTCGCATTCTACTAACTCACAAGGGGGCGGGCTTTTCACACCCAGCTCTCTGCAGGACAATTCTCTGGTTAGTGGGTCATGAGTGGGCAAGTCAGAAGGTTTGCCAGTCATTCCACAAGTGGAAGCATGTTGGAGAACATCTCCTATTCCCCAAGTATGATGTTCTAGGGGAGGAAGATTTGAGGCGAGTTGTTGGGATGGTAATGGAGCTGCTTGAAACTTAGTTTCCAAAGGAAACATAGTCTCTAGTGACAGAGCATGATCTGGTGGTAAGATCACCTGCTTGGGAGAGTCTGTGGAGGGTAGAGTTAGAGAAGGCTCGGGTGTTGTAGCTGGAATTACATTTTCTGCTAGGTTTTCTGAGAGAGGAGTGTTCAGTGATGCAGATGACTTTTTCACAAGAGTTTTGGAAACTAATGGAGACCCTGAAGATTCAGCGACTTTCACAGATGCTTGAGATAGCAAGTGACTGGCCTCCACCACTGTCTTGCTACACATCTGACAGAGGGGGTCTGGACATAGCAGTTTCCAAAAGTGAGTAGTGTTGGGATGCTTGTTCAATAGGCTACAGATAACAAAATGTACAAACTTGTAACTAGGACCAGTCCTGTGAATAGAGGGTCTGCTGGTCTGTAGTACAAGAGTAAGTAGGATGGGGCAGGGAGAAGGGTGCAAAGAAAGGACTCTTATTTTGTTGGTCGTGGACCTTGAACTCTGGGCATGAGCACTGTTCCTCAGCTCTTCAACTCAAGGCTAGCACTCTACCAATTGAGCTATAATGCCACTTCCAGAGAAGGGACTTTTGAATCTAGCTACGGTCTTCATAATCTTCTACATCTACTCCTTATCGTGTCCTCATAATAGTAGCCATTACTTTATCCCTCTCATGACTCAGGCTAGCTGTACTGAATCCCATGTATGCAAAGAACAATAGTGACCAGTCACCTTGACACCACAGAAAGCAGCTTCTGCTCCTCCTCAGCTTCTTTACTCAGAGGTCTCCGTCTTGTAAAATCAGGATGTAGTTTATACGTGATAAAAGTCAGAACACAGAGATGTTACAGGAGAGCACCTCTTAGTATAAGGCTCTGCTTTAAATAAAGGTCTAAAGCTCCAAGAAGTAATAGAGAAAGTCAAAAGTGCAACAGTAATGTTAAGATTATTCACTTGTTTATGTGACTTCATTTTCACAGCATCTGCATGTCAACCTATACAATACAATACAATATCAAACTCCCATGTGAAGCACAGAAGTGACTGGACCCCTCAGACATGAAGACAGAGAAAGCACTTTGCACAATGTTAGGACACAGGCATTGTGACTCAAAGCATCTTCTAGTCCTTTCTCCACATCTTACCTGGCCAGCAGCACCCACTCCAGCACCCACCCAGATCCTTCATGTTGGCAGAGCTGGGACTTTGAGAGGCTTCTCAGTCCTGTCTGTAAGCCTCTACTCTGAGCGTCATTTTCTGGTATTCTGTGCCTAGCAACGGTTGTTCTCATGGGCCTGTTATCTCCAGAAAAGAAAAGCGGAATTCAGTTCTGGCAAGCTTAGATCAAGGAAGAAGAAACATACCTCTAAATTCTCTCTTTTTTCTGTACAATATTGTTGGTCTCTGAAAAGCTTACAAAATATTTGGAGATTAAATTTGGAAATTATAAAGTATATAAACCATTTCTACAGATATCATTTTTATTTAATTATCATTTTTCTCAGTTAATTAAAAGTGCTTTATAAGTATAATTTTAATGACCATGTTGGCTGTTTGGACAAACACCTATGGGACTTGAATGACTTATTTCCCCTGATGGAATCTATGACCTCAGAAAGGAAGTTGGCACCATTAAACCATCCTGTAAGAAGAATGGCAGCCTGTGTCTACACAGAACACGCTGGTTTTAATTATACGGTCATTTTCTTCCTCCTTCTTTGGCCCATCTGTTTACACTGTGGGAGTTGGTTTCTACAGTGATGGTGTCAGGGTATTTGCTTCACCTGCTGTCTTAGTAACTAAATCTCCTTCTAATCACTCCTTGTTCTGAAGCATTTCTAATGAATGCTCCCAGGCAGACTAGTTGATAGTAGTAGATAAGTTGCTATGGGGCCACAGATGTGGGCTTCGTGGCTCTTATTCAAGGTACCTCATCAAAGTTTATCTGTCTTTTCCCCATTGTAGTTGCATATAGTAATTTAAGTTTCTTAAGTTTACTTACACAGATACATTGAATGTTTCTTGCAATTTCTTTCCCTCAGTTTACAGGCACCATGAGGAAATTACTCTCAGAGAATGGTTTCTTTTACTAATTTCCTCTATCGCTTGGTTTACATGTATCATTTGGGGATTTTTTAAAATAGGTTTTTAATTGTTACAGCAGAAATAATTTTCTTAAGCAAAAAATAATTGGTTGTTTTATGGAAACTCTAAGGAAATACTATTTAAAACCAATAACTAATAGATGTACAAATATCAATAGTCTCCCCTTCCCTTCCCTTCCCTCTTTCCCTTCCTTCTGATCATTCTGACGAAATATTCCCACCAAGATTTCACAGTGCTATATTTGGAGGATGGTTTCTTGACACAGATAGAAATGTCATACTGATCTTGTTTCTGAAGGGTGTTTTAATCTTATTAATTAAGCAACCTTTACTGCTATTCAGTAAAGCTCTCTTGAGAGTGAATGGTCTTTGATTAGTGAAATTTCCTAATTGGATCAAACTCTCATCAGAAAATATCACAACATGCTTTACCTCACCCTTAGGATCCCATTGTTTAGCATAAAACTACTTCAACAAGAATTCGATCAACCTGTGTCAATATTAGCCTGCAGATATTTGGAACTAGAGAAAAGATCAAGTCACTTAAGCAATCCCGGAATTTAAGGAAAAGGGATGGAGTTTTGATTCATAATAGTATAAATATATATCGTATATGAATTTGGGTTTCTATATAGTTACTCTCCTACACTGATTGCAAATTTTAATACTTCTTTTTCCTGTGCATCTCACCTTGGTTTTAAAGGGTTTATTATGCGAATACTGTATTCATGCACAGACAAAGGTATTGCAAAGTGTTTTTTGTTTGTTTGTTTGATTGATTGATTTTGCCGGTCCTGGGGCTTGAATTCTGGACCTGGCCACTGTCCTAAGCTTCTTTTTGCTCAAGGTTATTGGTGTACCATTTGAGCCTTAGCACTGCTTGTGGTGGCTTCATCCTCCTCCTCCTCCTCCCCCTCCTCCTCCTCTTCCTCCTCCTCTTCCTCCTCCTCCTCCTTCTCTTCTTCTCTGCCCCCACCTCCTCCTTCTCCTCCTCAACCTCCTCCTCCTCCACCTCCTCCTCCAACTCCTCCTCGTCCACCTCCTCCTCTTCCTCCTCCTCCTTCTTTTTGAGTCGTTTATTGGAGATAAGAGTATTGCAGAGTCTCCTGCCCTGGCTGGCTTGGAATTCTGATCCTCAGAGCTCAGCCTCTTGGGTATGGAGGATTACAGGTGTGAGCCACCGGTTCCCATCTGTAGTTTTAATGGATTCATCTTCAAGTCTTAATTATTATTACTATTTCTATTTTGTGTCATCAGTGCCTTTAGCTTTTCTGTTTGTTTTTTGGGATAATTTAAAGCAAAACTCACCTATAAACACTTCAGTTAATCTTAAGAAATGAAAAGAACTAAAGTAAGTATTAACACATTGAAGTACTAATGTATAATATTTTATTAGGTTATCATAAAAGGTTGTTAATTATCTGCTCACGATTGAGCAGTTTTTTTAAAGAAAAAGTTGTATTTCAATGAAAACTCCATAGTGGCAAGTGATTTCTACAACTTCATTATGCTGTATGTATGACTATATCAAGTGAAAAATTATGTCCTTGGGTACTATACTTTAGTTACTAGCAGAAGCTCTCTTCTTTAGTTTTGTCCTCTCTGTAGACCAATTAAAAGAAGTTGAAGGTGGCCAGAAGGAAGTGGTCACTATAGATGTGTAGTGACCACTTTTCATAGGGCTTGAACTCTGGGCCTGGGTGCTATTCCTCAGTTCTTCAGCTCAAGGCGAACACTCTACCACTTGAGCCACAGCGCCACTTCTGGTTATCTGGTGGTTTATTGAGATAAGAGTCTCACAGACATTCCTTCCTGGGCTGGTTTTGAACTGTGATCCTCAGATCTCAGCTTCCAGAGAAACTAGGATGACAGGTGTGAGCCACTGGTGCCTGGCTCAAAGACAACTTTTTATTCTGACATTTTGGTACTTGGGACCTTGTTGATCTGGAGAGAATATCCTTTCCAGGGATTACCACACTTTATGCCACTACCCATCTGCTGGGGAATGGTCTGAAATGTGAGGACCAGGTAAAAGACTTACCACAACTAGTCGGGGCCTATGCTGTAGAGGCTGTTAGATTTATTCAAATTAACACATTCTAAATCTTCTTTTGTGCCTCAGTGGTTGCTTCCATAAAATTCACTCTGTTGGGTCTTGCCTGTGTTTTGCCTAGTCTCTTACTGCCTCCTGACCAAACTTTGTGCTCCCTGTATGTGTTCCCAGCGTGGTAAGCATTAGAAACTAGCCCTTCAACTAATGAATAAACAAAATGGAGCATAACCATACAATAAGATATTTAACCATAAAAAGGAATGACGTGCAGGTCTATGCTATACATTGATGAATCTTGAAAATAATTATGGTAAATTAACATTATGCTAAGAAAAGATCACACTATTGTAGGACTCCAGTCATAGGACATGCATAGAAGACAGAGAAATGAAGGAATTAATTTTGTTCAGGAGCTGAGGGGGAAGATGGAATGGAAAGTAAATAGCTAATGTGTGCAGGGCAGAATTTTCAAAATATTCTGGAATTAGTGATGACAGATTCACAACTTTGTGAATATCAATATATTATATACTTTATTTTTAGCTCTTGATGTTTTATTTTTCTCATGCCAGCATATATTAATCTTACATGACATATCATGCATGTGCATAGTATACTTTGACCATATTCACCACCATCATCATTTCTTGGCCTTCTCACACAGATCCTCTTTCTCTTCCAAAACCATACTCTTTCTACTTCCAATTTTTCTCTTAAAATCTAGTTTTTTCCTATGAGAGAAAATATGCTTTTTCCACATCTGACTTATTTTTTATCACCATAATTATATTCAGGTCCACCTACTTTCCTGCAAATAACAGTTTCTGTTCTTTATTATTGTGAATAATTCTCCTTGTGTTTAACATAAATACACAAGGAGACATACACACACACATAAACACATACACACAGCACATACATACAAACATTTCCTCTACATCCCCCACCCACATTAAGAGGGTATTCTTTTTGCATCTAGTATCTGCTGCTATTTGTGGATATTTTTCCCTTCTGATAACAGTTGTTTTGACTGAGATGAGATGGAATCTCAATGTAGATTTGATGACTAAAGATGCTGGATTTTAAAATGTATTTGTTGGCTATTTGTACTTTTTTATTTGCCAGTCCTAGTACTTGAACTCCGAGCCTGAGCACTGTCTGTGAGCTTCTTTTGCTCAAGGCTAGTGCTCTACCACTTGAGCCACAGCACCACTTCCGGATTTTTCTGTGTTTGTGGTACTAAGGAATCGAACCCAGGACTTCATGCATGGTAGGCAAGCACTCTAACACTGAGCCACATTCCCAGTCCCCCATTGGTACTTTTGAGAAGTGTCTCATTCATTTGGCCATTTATTGATGGGATTTTTTGCTGTTTATTTTTTTATTTTGTTTATATTATAGATATGATTTCCCTGCAGATCAATTAAACTACCTGAGCATTTTCACTCATTTACTACAGATATATACCTTGATATTTGTAGATCACTGGTCTTGCAAATTTCTATTTAATTTGTAAATCAGACATATTTCCATTTCCATTTTCTACACTACAATGTCACTCTTCCTTTTCTTTTTGCTTTTTTCCAAGTGTCAGGATTTGAAATCAGAGCCTAGCACTCAGCTAGCATTCTACCACTTCTGTCATCCTTCCAGAATAATTATTTTGCTAAACATTTTTGGGAATGCAGTCTCATATCCCTTTCTACTTGGGATGACTTCAAAGTAGGATCCCTGAATCTCAGCCTCCTGAATAGCTAGAATTATAAATGTAAGCCACTGGCTCCCAGTTCATCCTTCTTTCTAATTATGATGCTATCCATTATTCCTCTTATGATTTATGCAGCAGTTTATAGCGGGTAAATTTGCAGTTGATAGAAGGTACATTTGTAAGATTACAATAGATTTTTTAAACAATTGTTAGGAAGAAAGGGCCTATCATTTCATAAGTTAACAAATGAGTACATTTCCTATCTTTGGGGAACGTCATCCTTCCCTTTCCTTTCCCTCAGTCCAATAGATTTTTATATAAGAAAGATAGTCAAAACAAGTTCCAAGGAAGATGCAGTAAGTTTACTTCATTGCTACCTGAGTCTAATTTTAATTTGGATCTAACTTGTGTCTAGATCCTATTACAGATGGCAATTGCCCTCTGTTTTTGTCTGTCTTAGTGATTGCCTGTTTTGCTTGTTGCTACTGGTTTTACTGTTCTCTACTTTTAAATTTTAGACAGGGTCTTTCTTTGTAGCTCAGCTTGGCCTCGAACTTGAGAGCATCTTGTGTCTGACTCTTGAGTGCCAGAGTTGCTGAGGTACACCTGCGCTTCATCTGCTAATAATCTATATAAAGATGAGCATTATGATCCCTTTGATGTGCTTACTATATATATATTTGAGCTTCCCCTTTAAGCCTAGCTGAACTGTAGTGGAGAGTGAATACAGAGTGTGCTGTGACAAGCTATAAGGCCCTGTGAAATGTGAACTTCAAATTGTGTCCTTTGAAACAAGAGCAGCTAGCTCCCCAAACTGACATGGAACTACAGAAAGGTGTTATTCATTTGGAACCAGAGTTTTCTCCGGGTAGCCATGGCAGTGGGCTTCCGTGAATGATTGATAAGTTTATAACATTTTCCACTTAGGAAATTACCTTCATTTTCAAGATGGGCTGTGCCACATAACTGGCAAAACGTTCTAAGAATTATACATTGCCAACTGGTAGGAAGAAGATACTTTTCTCCATTCAGGCTTCCTTCCTAAATCCAAGATCACAATAATTAAGGTACAGAGGACAGAATGTCTCCAGTGTTATGAGTTTATTGGGTCACATTTTCAATATCTTCCTGATAATGACAGTCCCAGCTCTGTTTCCTGATAACCATGGCAACATTCCCATTTCATTGATCCTCCTGGCACTCTCATAGGATTATCTAGTGGATGCTTCCATTTATATTTTACTTCCCTGCCTTGAATAAAACATTCACTTGACCCAAATGTAAATTAATTCAGATACAGCACAGTTTTTAAGGCACCCAAGCCAGTACTTCAGTAGTTCAGTTTATGGAGAGTTGATTAATAGGTAAATATTTGATAGACACTCATGTGTTTCATTGTTTTACTACAACTCTTGAAATTACAGGTGTCCCTGAGTAGGGTTGCCTAGTTTAGCAAGACCTACTCTATTACGAGAGGAAAGAAGTTTCCATTCTAATAGTGACGGGAAGTTCCACTGCTAGCTAACTTATTCTGAAAGAAACGCATTAAATAAACATGAAACCTGCCCTCATGTGAACTTCCCCACATGAATGGATATGTTTCCTTAATGTAATCCTTGTGCTTCCAAAACCACCCAATAGAAATGAGTGTCTGCATTTTGTGGTGCAACCACAAGCATTTTTGTCAAGATTTAGAGTGAGCCAGAACTGAATAGGTACAGTGAGACAAAATTGGAGTCCTGTTTACTCATTTGCTAACAGACTGCTACTAATGAGAATCACAGGATATTCTCTGTGTGAAGCAATAAGACTTCTAACTAATAAAGCACTCAGAGTGTGGGTGGGAAACATTTTATGTTTACATACATACATGGGAATAGCTTTCATTTAATTTGAGAGGAAGAATTGATGTGGACTATGGAGTACAATTCTCAGGTCCAAACTACAGCTCTTTTATTAGCTGTGTGACCTTGGTTAAGTTATCTAAACTCCTCTGTGTTTCTGTTTCTTCATCAATAACAAAAGGAAAACACCAACACCAGGGCCAGAAAGGGGATGAACTGGGTTAATATAGGAAAGGATTTAGGAGGTGAGCAGATTGAAGCACACTGCTCAGGCTGCTTATTTGCTCATATTTCTATTAAATTTTTCTTTAATCCAAGGCTTAGTTATTACAAACAAACTCCTGTTACTGATTTAAGAAAAAATGCTTCTCTGTTCAATAATATTTTGAGAGAAGAAATATCAGGATTACTGAATTTAAATCTATTTTGAAGATTTCAGAATTTCCATAATTATGAAATTGTTAGGAAAGAAGACATTTCCAAAATTGATTCATTTGAATAATCATTGCAACCCAATTTTTTACCAAGCTGAGTGCCAGTAGCTTATGCCTAAAATCCTAGCTACTGAGAAGGCTGGGGTCTGAGGATCTCAATTTGAAGTTAACACAATGGCATACCAGATTTCAGTATTTATGGAGCCAAATGGAGAGTACAGTGAAATGTATAGTTCCTCTATAAATTCCATATTATTAATATATAATTAGAAGGAAGCACACAATGAGTTTTATATTTTTAGAATATTTCTGGACATTGAGAGGTTAGGCCTCAAGGTACTTGTACCCTCAGCAGAGACGTGAGGATCCCAGTATAAAGCCAGGTCAGGCAAACACATTCATGAGACTTTTACCTCCAGCAAACCTGCAAAAGAAGTGGAGCTGTGGCTTAGGTGGTAGTGTGTCATCTTTGAGTGGAAAAGCAGACTAAGAGTACTTGGCCCGGAGTTCAAGCTATAGTACTTCATTTCACTATTTTACAGAAGTTTTCAATTTTTCTACTTGAAGATTAATTTTTTTGAGACTGGGACTTGAACTCAGTACAGGATACTTTCACTCATTGACAAGTGTTCTACCCACTGACCCATGCCTCCACCTCAACAGGGCTGGCCATTTCAATTACTTTTTGTCCAGTGTAGATTAGCTTTTAACTATTTGTTTGTGCAATCTTTTAAAGGTTTTTAAGTTTGTGTGACATCTTTGAAGATGATTTTCTGCCATTAGATTTCTCTACTCTTTCTTTTCTATACTGATACTAGGGCTTGAACTTAGGGTCTGGGGCTATCCCTCAACTTTTTCACTGCCATTTAAGCCAAAGGTCACTACAGCTTTTTGGGGTTTAATTGAAGACAAAAGTGTCTCATAGATTTTCGGGCTCAGACTAGCTTTGAACCACAACCCACAGATCTCAGCCTTCTGAGTAGCTAGAATTACAAGCATAAACTAGGATTACTGGCTTAGCAGTAGATTTTTAAATCATTATGTCACAGATGAATTTAGTATGTGACTAAGGTTATGTTCCAATGTGCATTGGAGCACAAATTTTCAAGAAATGGTTTGAAGAAACAGCAATTTATGACTAAGGCAACTTCAAAACTGATGTAGTTCAAAGGATCCGTGGAGGAAATACAAGGGAAGATTTCTTTTAATCAGTTCCCTATGTGCTCTGTATGAGCTGTGTGTCCAGTTTTTAACTTAAGATTATATGATAATTAGTTTTCAGAGGTACTACATGTCATAGTTTGCTATCAGCCTTCCTCAGCATTTTTAAACTTTATTCTGTCTCCTTTCTTTTCCCTCTTCTTCAAGAAAGCAAATTTACATTTGAATATCAGTATTATGTCACTGAAAACAGATCACCACAAGATTCACAGCTCAAAACAAGTCACATTTATTGTCTCACAGTCCACTAAGTCAAGGAACAGGTTAACTGGGTCCTTGGATCAGGGTCTCAGAAGGTTAGAATCAAGGCCTTATTTCTAGCTGGGGTTGTGTTCTCATTTTATACCCAGAGTCCTCTTCCAAGCTCATTCTGGCGGTTGGCCATATTCAATCCTTCTCGGTTTTAGGACAAAGGCATCCTTCCTTGCTGGCTGTGAGTATGGTCATCCTCAGCTCCTAGAGGCCTTCCTCAGATATCTTCTAGGCTTCTTAAACGGTTGCTCAGGACCTAGCTGCCCAGCCTTCTCATGTTATGATAGCTCCTCTCTTCACAGGCAGCAGGGGAAGAGAGTTTCATTTCATCTAAAGTTATCACAGCCCTGATTTCTCATCATGTTCTTGGGTCCTGTTCCCTGTAGTGTTCAGAGCTTGAACACTAAAGGGAGGGAATTTGGGAGCTCTTGTAGAATCATATTTTAAACAGTTAGCTGTTTTTGATAACCAATTAAACTGAGAGCCATTTTTGTTTTTGCTACACATACTATAAATGATAAAGTTTTGTTTCAACTGAGAGGAGCAAGATGTTCAAGAACCATATTGTGTACATGTGGGAAAATGTGGGAAAATGACACAGGAGTCTTGTTCCATCATTATAGAAGAGATCAAAAGTTTTGAACGCAGCATTCCTCCCTCAGTTCCAGGAACGAATGTCAGCAACAATCTGCTTTGACTTGTAAAATAGTGTGTGATTCACTTTGGAGCACAATAAAGATGTCTGGTGTTTAATAATAAGAAGTTCATCCAAGCCTAATATCTGCTAATACAGCACATAGATAATGTTGTAGATGAGTTCCAGAAAAATACGATGAAGTGAAAAGTTCAACTCAATCTCTAATGCTTTATTTGAAAAATAAAACAGATCTGAGTTAAATATGCTATAGTATTCCCATTGTATCCTACTCTGTAAGAGTATATGAGTATTATTTTATTTTCTTCCTTTTATATGCATTACATAAGTAAGTAAATATGTATGCTGACTCATTTGTGCTAGGAAATTCTTTAATATTTTTCTTTTCACTTTCTTTCAAATAGTAAGCTATGTGTATGTAGTTAGTTGCTTATGAGAAAAGACTCCAGCACGCCAGCTCTTTCAGTGGTGCATAAGTTTCAGAGAATTCTCAAACCTACCCATAACTTCCTTTAGTGGTATTCCATTACTTGGCTATCTAGGTCTATCTTAAATTGAATATCAGATCTTTCTAAGGCAGAATAACTTCAGGAGTAAAACAGTTACTGAGGATGCTCTTATGCAATAAGGAAATTATACATGGTTCATTGCAACAGGCTTTCATTAAAAGCTTATTTCAGCAGGTTAAAAGCAGGTTGCATTGCTGATTCTCAATACTGCTTTGGGATGTTGGGTTGATTTATGATGCAAACAAGGAATAATTTCTTACAGTAGCCCTCCCTAGTCATTGTCTACCATGAAGTTTTCCAAAGTATGTTCTCAACAGCCATTGCTCTGGAAAATTCATAGGAATTCCAACCAAAACCTTGAACTAAAAGCTTTCATAATAAAATTCAACTAAGAAATACATATCTGTATTTCATCCCAGAAGGAATGATAGGAATGTTTTTCAATTTTTTTATGAAAGTATTTGATCACAAACCTTCTTTTGCAAGGATATCTTTTCACTATTTTAAAAACATGCTCTAACAAGATTATCTCTAATTTTTAAACTTCTTGAGCAGCCAGAGAGCAAGCTGATCTTTCTTTTTTTTTTTTTTTTTTTTTAATTGTATTTTATTTTATTTGAGAACATACTGTACAGAGGGGCAACAATTACATGGGCAGGATAATGCATACATTTCTTACCAAGCATTGCAGCCTCCTCCTTTGTTTACCCTTCACTTCCCTTCCCCGCCTCCCTCCTCCCCCCACCCAATTTTACACCCCTCCCCCCACCCAATTATACCCCCCTCCCCCCCCACACCGAAATTGTAAAGCTGGTTTTGACATGACATTTTGTACTTCTCATTGTTGCAACAGGTCCACCTGAATCCTTAAACGACTTGTTTGTCCCCATCTCCTCCACATGTTATACTAACATCAAATATAGTGAAAGCGGGGGTTACACTGTGGGGGAGGGACATACAAAGCAACAAAGAAATAATCTTATAAATGCATTAGAAACACATGCATGAAAGAAACGAAAACATTAAAATACATATTTAAGGTTTCATTTTCCTAACATCACATTATCTGGCCTTTTCCGCTTGACTCATACCTATACTAGATATTGCAAATAAGGGAAACCATGGGACCTATGCTTCTTTGGGCCTGGCTTACTTCACTTAATATAATTTTTTCCAAACCTTTCCATTTCCTAACAAATGGGGAAATGTCATTCTTTCTGATGGAGGCATAGAATTCCATTGTGTATATATACCACATTTTCTTGATCCATTCATCTACTGAGGGGCATCTGGGTTGTTTCTCAAAAGACTTCACATAGATCTCCCCTATGATCCAGCAATCCCACTTTTGGGCATTTACCCAAATGTTTACAAACAAGACCACACTAAAGCTACCAGCACAACTATGTTTATTGCAGCATTATTTACCATAGCTAAGATATGGAACCAACCAAGCTGATCTTTCTAAAAGGCATGATGGATCCTTATTCCATCCAATTCACTGGCTCAAAGACTCCACTTTTAGTTCCAATTCCTGTCTGGTTGTTCCTGGATGCAAGAATAGAAAAGGAAGGTTTCCTGTTTCATTCTTTCCTCTGTTGCTTGAAAATAACATTATATTACATCACAAAACCTTGGCTTTTCCTAAGAGCACTCATGGAGATCTTCAAAAACTTTCCTGAAGCTCTTACTTGAACTGACATAAGAACACTCTGAGTGTCGCATTTGTTAAGTGTCAAATCACAATGAAATTGTGGAACCATATTCAGAAAAGCAGAATCCTACTGAAGCTGAGAAATAGCTTAGATGGAAGAGAGAAGGCCTTTTGTTTCTTTTTAGCTTTCTCAGCTTTATCACTACTAGCATTTTTGATCAGGTAATTTGCTTTAATGGGATGAGGGGATAGAGGCTTTTACATGATATGAACTATTATTACTAGCATCTATCTAATAAATACCAGTAGGAAACACCTCAAATGAGGAAACTAAAAATGTCTTCAAATATTGTGTGTATCCTATGGAACAAAACTGTCATCTGACTGGGACTCATTGAACTGGTAAATAATGGAATAATTAGTGTTTAAAAAGGACTGTCCAGCAAGTACTTATGTTTCCTGCCTCTAACCCTAGCTTATTAGGAAGCTGAAATCTGAGGATCATGGTTTGAAGCTAGTTTAGACACATAAAGCCTCCAGATTTTTACCTTAGATTAACCAGCAAAAAAGTTGAATTGGAGGTGTGGCTCAAGTGGTAGAGTGCCAGTTGTGAGCAGAAAAGCTGAGCTAGTGTAAGGCCCTGTGTTCAAGCCCAGGTGGTATAGGATGAATAGGAGAATGGTAGATTAAGACCCCAAGAAGATGTAGTAGAATGTCCAGTTACCCGGGTGTAGTTTACTGCCGTAACAAGAACCTCCAATGAGGCATATCTTTCTGTATAAATAGCTGTGTAGTTCCCTCTTACATGTGCTCAGAGCTTGTCAGGTGACTTGCCATGGCCAATGAAGTATCAGCAAGTACAAGCTGAGAGCTGAAAAGTACTCCACCTGCCCACTCTGGGAATACTGTTACTTTAGGACCAACTCACTGCCAGTCTCCACCAGACACTGCCGGCCACTGCCAGCCTCTGCCATCCACTGCCAGCCACTGCCAGCCTCTGCCGGCCACTGCCAGCCTCTGCCGGCCACTGCCAGACTCTAAGCTGTGGCCAACCTCCTACCTGAGCCTTGCCCGGTTAAAGGTGAGGGTTATGAGGACATTACAAAGTTACTGTGTCCACACTGTGTGTGATGGCTTGCATTGGCCATGGCCGTGTGGGTGGAGAAGACAGACACTTGTGGAGAGGTGGAGATAACTCACCGTATTTGCAAGCCTGTGTTCTCGATGACTTCCAAGGAAGGGCTCCAGGGAAGGGGTGTAAAAATTCAGAAACCAGGGTGGAAGGTGAAGTGGAGACTCTGACTGGAGGCTGCCAGGCCAACTCTGAACCATGCCCACGATGTGGTTTAAAACATGAACTTGTTTGGAAAGACTCCACTGTGCATGTTGGATGGGGAAGATATTTAGTAATGGTCTGAAGCAGCTGGAAAGCCCTAGGGTTAACAGATGCTCTGAAAAGCGGCTTATAGTGTGTGGAGAGACCGGCTGCGGAGCCGCAGGAAGACATGGACTAAACCTGCTTCCAAGAGGAGACCCATTTCACCGCATGAGCCGCCCCATGTCCTCAGACACTCCCTCCAACTCAGGCCTCTGAGGTGATGGCTGGGGCAGCCTGGGTGCAGGGCCCATCCTGAGGCCAGGGAGCCCTCAGACCTTGCCAGCAGGCCAGAGAGCCATGGATCCCCGCTGTGCGGCAGCCATAGTGCACCACAGCTGAATGAAACATGCAGAGGCTGGACTGCCCGAGTTGCCTGTCTGGTTCCGGAACAGAAAGGCCTCCAAGCTCCCGTTTTTGCCTAGGCATTCTACTCCTGCTGGTCATCCTTCTGCCCCGCAAAGCTCGGCAGGCCGGGCCCCAGCCCCACCGCTGCCTCACCCTATCCCGGCTCTGCCCCCCTGCCTGGCTCCGCCCCACCCAGGCCTGTCCCACCATGTCCAGGAAAGCAGAAGCTCACAGCTGGAGGTGGAGGCTAGAGACCGAGCCTTCATCCCTGCCTTGGAGGGCAAAGTCAGGTCCTGTGAAATGAGCAGCCAGTGCTGCATGCTGGGTGCTCCAGGGAGGTCAGGGGCGCATCGCCCCGAGTCCCAGGAACCAGGTGGAAGCCCCGCTCGCCCGGCCACAGTGACCGGCCTGGATGCTTCATCCCTCTCGGACACTTCCGCCAGTGGTTAGCCCCCCTCCCTCAGACTAGGGAACTGGCCACTCCTTGCATGGACCAGCCCCTGGCCTGACCCCTGGTGTGGCTCCTGGACTGGTCTAGGACCAAGTGCAGCTCACAGCAAAGAGCTCCCTGGCCAGCGCTGGCAGCACGGATGTGCTTAGGGCCCTGGAAGAGTGGGCCCAGGCATGGCTGCACTCAGACTGGCTGCCATGTGAACTGCTCAGGCAGCCTGAAGTAGGAGGAGTTCAGGGCACTGTGCTGTGAGCTGAGTCTGTGGTCCATAGACACTAGGCCATGGCCCAATGCCTGGACTCCAACTCCGATGGAGCCATCACCTTCCAGGAGTTTGTGAGCTGCTTCCCAAGGGCAGCAGAGTGCCAAGGGCCCAGAACGGGGGTCGAGGTCCAGAACCACAACCAAAACCACCACAGCCTCAACCACGACCACCAGCACCACGACCACCAGCACCACAAGGACGAGGATGAGGACTGGGAAGGTGGCCCGGATGTCCGGGGAGCCGGGCAAGGCCCGAAGGCCGCTCTTAGTGGGACTTCCAGGGAGGACTGGGGGCAAAGCCAGACTCATTCCCAGGTGTGCAGGTGGTGATGGTGGTGGTGGTGGTGGTGATGGTGGTGACTTTTGGGGTGTTCAGTCTCAGTCCCTTTCTGGGCCCCTTTCTCCTGCTCACTTGGCTTTTCCCAGGAGAGGACTGAGGGATCTCCAAGGAGCCAGGTAGCAGGCTGACCCCTGGCAGGGCTGTCGGGATGCAGGGATCCGTAGACCAGGCTCCTGCCCAGGCAGCGAGCCCATTCAGCATCCTCCAGGTAGGCAAGGAAACTTGGTTGTGCATAGGCTCAGATTGTTCACAAGTGCCCACTACACACAAGGCATTGTACACAGGTGTTCACAATTGCCCAGCACTCACCGGGCCTTATACACAGGTGTTCACGAGTGACTACCACACTCTGTTCTTAGGAACAGAAGAACTGGCTTATTACACAATAGAATAAAATAACAAATCTCTGTCTATGAGAGAAATAATTGAATACCACATTTCTCATTTAGTTCCCAGGAGGGAAGGGATGCAATCAGGCCAGACTATAAGACATCCAGGGAGGAAAGACAAAGAAAAGTTTCATCTTCATCTGCATCAATCCCTGCCTTGGAGTCAGGTCTCCAGTTGTTAGTTCTACTATTTATTCCCCATCTCCCCCATTTAGTTAATGCTGAGAAGGTTCTTCTGCTTTTTGTTTGGATTTTTAGTTAAAATTGTATTGAGCTCTTTTTGTTATTACTAAAATTGAAAAGATAGTACATTGGCTGATGGTTTGCCTGAGTCTCAGAAAAGGATATTTTGTTCCTATGTGTATCAGGGTGCTTACTACTTACTGGCTTTGCACTCCACACATTTGTAAGGCAGACTTGAGGTTGGACAGGGAAGAGAGGAGTTCCGCCTCCCTCCCAACCTCCAGTCTGGGGAGTACAGGGCTCTGGAACTGCTTCTAGAGAAGGAGCAAGTGACTCATCCTGCCATCAGAGGGCTTGTGTAGAGAAAGTGAGTGTGGCAGTTGATCTTTTCTATTTACAAATGGGGTGAAACCAGTGTCTCCTTCAGGGTGGGAGGAAAATGTAAACATGGCTGCACATTCTGCTCTTTCTTTGAATCATCTTTCAGTGTAACTTCGTCCAGCTAACTAAGAATAATAATACTTTCAGGAATGAAAGCCTGTTCTTGAGGGTTCACTTCTATAATCCTAGCTACTCAGGAGACTAAAACCTGAGAATCTTATTTTAAGCTAGGCTGAAAACAAAAGTCCAGGAAATTCTCATCTTTAATTAAAACCACAGAAAGGTGGAAGAAGAGTTGTGGCTTTGCACAAAATAAGCAAGGGGCAGTGCTGGCACCCAAAAACAACAACAACAAAATCATAAATCAGCTTTAGGAATGAAGTAGTTATACTGTCCATATTTGTGTACATAAGATCTTTCCAAAGTTATTCAGTATAGGAACAGATGGTTAACTTTTAAATGATTATTGAACTTTTTTTGTTTTTAAAGATCATTCCACCAATCAGGACTTCATATCATTGGTAGAATTATTACTATCATTTGCCTTTCCAAACTTTCATAGGTTATTATATTTAATTAGCACGAGTCTCACCTGGTAGATTTGTCTCCTAAGCCCCACCTTTCATTGTGAGGTTAACAAATACAATATTTGCTTTACTGAACTTGTCACAGTAGAAAAGAAGTCCACTTGAGTTGGTTCACCTGAACTTACCATGGCAACCATTGGCTGTTTTGGTAAATTGGATTGCTTTTACCCAGTTTCTTGATGTAGCTGTTGGTCCACCTATCCTTTCAACCAAAAGTTACTAAAAAAAAGTCTTTTGTTATTGATAATGTTGTCATTAGTTTTGCAAACTTTAGTGAGTGTCCTATTTATACCAGATACTGTCTTAGCTATTCTTGTATGTTCTAGGGGACAAAGATAAGATAAAATTCAGAGTATGGGTGAAACATTTCTCAAAAGTTTCACTAAAGAATATTTAAAGGAAAGAGGGTTATTTGCAGGAAGTTTCGATATTGTGGACCCCTTTAGTAGAAGTTTTTTCTGTATACAAAACTGGGACCTGATTTTAGAAACCTGTGCTAACTAGGCAGGTGCTCTATCATGCTTTCAGCCCCTTCTGCATTTTTTATTTTATTGTGAAAATAATGTACAAAGGGGTTACAATTACATGGGCAAGATAATGAGTACATTTCTTATCAACATTAGCCCCTTCTTCTTTAGTTTTTTTTTCTTTTTTCTTCAAATACCGTCTTGGCATTTATGCCCTGGTGGTTCTGGTCTATAATATTCTTTAATCTACCTACTTCAGCTGGGGTGACAGGCCCATGTCATTAAACCTAGCTTTTTATTGGTTGAGAAGAGGTCTCAGGAATTTTTTTGTTGTTGTTCAGATGGGATCTTGAGAGTTTTTTGATCGGACTGGTGGAAATCTTGATTGTCCCTATCTCTACCTACATGCAGCTGGGATACCAGATGTGAGCCACTTCACTGGTCCTTGTAGTTTTACCTTTAACTAGTTGTTCATTTTATTAATCATTAAGGGGAGTGTGTGTGTGCGTGTGTGAGTGTGTGTGCATGCGTGCATGCGTGAGCAAGCTCATGCATGTGCATGCATGCACACATATGTGCTAAAACTGGGGCTTAAACTCAAGGCCTGGGTGTTATTCCTTAGCTTTTTTACTCAAGGCTGGCACTCGACCACTAGAGCTGCAGCTCCATTTCTGGCTTATTGCTCTGTAATTGGAAATGAATCTCATGGACTTAATCCTGCCCCAGGTGGATTCAAATAAAATCCTCCAGATCTCATCCTCCTGAGAGCAAAGGATGATAAGCATAATTTTAATGACTGGCAGGGCTTATTTTAATATAAAACATTGTGTCTTCTTCTGAGGGGAAAAGTGTCTGTCTAGGAGAGTGAGCTTTGTGTCTTTGTTCCCCACCCGACACTGTCTTATCAGATAGCTCTCTTCCCCATGCCTGTCCAGTTTGAGAGGAGTGGTTGGTAGATTTAAGATTGTAAAGAGGTAAGAGGTAAAGAATGGTCATTTTGACAGGATTTCCTCTTCAACATTGAATCATAATATTGAATGACTTTGGATTAAATTCTCCAATCTCCAATAACTGTGAGATTATAGAAGAAATAAAATTATGTGGTAAGAGGTTGAAAGTAGCATTTTTGATGTGTGTCAATACATTCTTCAGTTTGGATCTCTTAGGAAGTCAGGGACTGCTTTCCTCAGGTTGGTGAGAGAAGTGGCCTAGACGGCATGGGACCTGTCATCTTCCATTTGGCAGGTGTAGATGGTCTACAAGCTCAGTTTGGGTTTACTACTTCCTGTTGAGATAGAATCAGATTTTCCTTATTCTGTCTGTCTGATGAGACAGAATGCAGGATGGAAGGGGATACCAGTTCAAGAGAAGATCTGGAAATAGGAATTGTGTTCTGGAGGGTGATGTGGGGAGGCAAGAGGGAAAATTTACAATGCAGCTTAGCTCATGTCTGGCTCCAGGGTCTTTGTCTTGGTGAAAGGGAGTTTTGTATATAGTAAGTATTCAGCAGATGTTTGCTGAGTGAATCAAATAGTCTATACTCTTGGATTCACTTCCCAGTTTATATAATAAACCAAATATCCTTGAGATTTGTGCATAAAAAACAAGGAGTTTTATGAAGAATTTATTTTTCAATGACAGAATGAATAAGGAGAAGTAGACAAAAGGAGGACTTGAAGATATTGGCCCTTGACGATGATCTTTATACTTTCTGAGCTGGAAAAATATCTTTAGCAATTTCTAATCTTTAGAAAATTCTTCTAGAATGGTAAAATGTGTCAGGTCTATTCCAAATGCAGGTACCCGTTAGGACACCATTTTTCTGGACATGCTTTTAATTCTTTCTGTCTGTTTGTTGTAAAGACTTCAGAGGACAGCCTTTTGATCAACTCAAAGAAGTTAGATTTAGATAGCCTCTTTATGTCTTCTAACTTGCCTAATTTCCACTAGCCCTGAACTACATCCTAAGCACTGGAGAAAATACACCTAATCAACTAATCAGCCAGTCAGCCAGCCAGCCAGTCAACAGGTCAGCCAACCAATCAACCAACAAATAAATTTCATTGAGAAAAACCAATACTATGCATGTGCAAACTGTACATATTGGAAATGAATGTATCTCAGTCTAACTCTGCCAATAGTAGTGATCTCTAAACTCAAAGGGGAAGGCTTAACAATTGTAAATCAGTTCTACTCAGTTGTGATGGCTTGAAAAAACAAAGTGGCAGAAGCTAAGTTTCCTTAGTGGTCAGGGTTTCTTAGTATTTCTTCTTCTCGGTTTCCTTGTTAGGCTTTTCTAATGTGGAAAGGACTGAAAGAGCACTTCTTTGGTAATCACTTTCTGTGTAGTCTCTTCTCTTCTCTTCTTTGGCTGCCTTAATTTACATGATTTTGCAAAATGGTAACAGAAAAGAGAGATGGAGGCCAAAGAAGACATGAACCCAACAAGGAATAACAGAAGGAGGGGCTGCGTCGTGAGAGGGAGCCAAAGACTGATCAGCAGAGAGTTGGAGGGAAAGAGAGACAGGCTCATTGATTCCATCTTGTCTCAGTTTCCCCCATCTTCCACCTAGTGAGCTTTTGGCTTTGACCCATCTTGAGATGATAGAAACAAATATACTTTTCTCTCTTTGGTCTCAGCTCTTCTCTTCCACAGGTGAGTATTTCAGCATTCAGAGTGTGGTTGTAGAGTTAAAAGACAAATGTACATTTTAATGCACATGTGCTGTAATACTTGATTCTCTCCCAAGGAGATATTTATTCCAGCCTTGAATCCCAAGGGTGTGTTGCACTACAGTCCTGGGTGAGGTTTAAGGGTAGTTTTGATAATGGGTTTAACATCAGTTTTCTGGAGGTATCTGTGTCTTTTCTGGATCTGAACCATGAACCAGTGTTCTACCATCACCTTTACATTTCTGCCGAAGTCTATATCTGTCTATAAATATCTGTATCTGTATCTTTAGATACATACCTATCCATAGATAACTATATGTAGGTATATACAGATATAGACATAGGTAGATATAGACATAGATAGGTAGATAGATATAGACACAGGCAGAAATATATATATATATATATATATATTTCTTTGATCTTTTAAACTATTGCTGTTCTTACTCCATTTAATATATATTCCACTATAATCATGTATATAATTGCCCTGCTGAATGAGAGAAGCAGTGTGTTAAAAACCACAGCTCCACTTTTAACCTTTTGGCTTCCTGGCGCCTTTTCACTATGTGCATAGCTTAGATTTTATTGTGTGAACTTGCTGGTAGTAGTCATATTGGATTCTAATATTTGAATACAATCTGTTCTGGCTGTATATGGAAGGTGGCCTACTCTTACCCTCAGATCTCACTGTCCAGAGGTTTATTCTCAGAATTTGAAAAGAGATGATTTATTTTGCTCTTACAGTTTAGTCAAAAAGGAGATAAGCTCCCAGGCACAGGTGGCTCACGCCTGTAATCCTAGCTACTCAGGAGGATGAGATCTGAGGATGATGGTTCAAAGCCAGCCAGGGCAAGGATGTCCATGAGAACCACTAGAGAACCAGAAGTTGTGCTATAGGTCATGTGGTAGAGTGCTCACCTTGAGGTGAAGAGTACAGGAACAGTGCCCAGGCCCAGAGTTTAATCCCTATGAACACGAACAACAAAAAAGGAAATGAGCTTTAAACTAAGTGTCTTTGATACTATAAGAAATACAGACACTTATCTAGGTTTTGTTTTAACATGAACTTTTCTCCAAAATTATACCTCAAATTCATGGTCCTACTAGTCTTCTCATTTTAAGCATTTAACATCTTTACTATAATCATCCTTTTAGCCTGGATTACTTCATCTTTTCCATCACCTCCATCCTGCTGTCCTGCTTTGAATAGACAGGTGGATGGATGAAAGGTGCATTTTTTTTCCCATCAGTTGTAGGGCTTGAACTCAGGACCTGGGTGCTGTCCTCCAGCAATTTTTGCCCAAGGCTAGCACTCTACCACTATGAGCCACAACTCCCTTTCTGATTTTCTGGTGGCTAGTTTAAGATAAGAGTCTCATGGACTTTCCTGCTCATGCTAGCTTGTAACTGTGATACTCAGATCTCAGCCTCTTGAGTAGCTAGGATTACATATGTGAACCTCCAGTGCCTGGCTTGAAACACTGGAGATGTATTTCCTCTTTCTAGCATTAGAGTATAGATAAAATCGTCATCACTGCATCACACATAACTGTAAAATACAGGTGGCACTTGGATGCAGGATGTAGTTGGAATGAAGAAATGGTATGAGATAACTTATCCTGGGTTCAGACTGCTTCCTTCCACTGTACTAACTTTACATCATGTAACAAAGTGGAAAGTAAACACGAACTCCCAAAGGAAAATGCTGCTGGTGAAATCTCTCTATGATGTTTAACATTTCCTTTGAATCATTTTCTTGAATAAATTCATTGCTTCATCTTGTAAGCATTAAGGATCTTCTAAGTGAAAATTTATTATAATCTCTCAATTATAAAAGGAGAAAAGCTAATTTTAACTCTTGTCAATTTGCCCTTATAAAAACAAGATAGCTGAATCCATACTACCAACAGAGTTCTCTAATTCTTTTTCTGGTTCACTATTTTTTTTTTGGTCTGCCGTGGGGCTTGAACTCTGGGCCTGGGTGCTGTCCCTGCACTCTTCAGCTCAAGGTGAGTGCTTTACAATTTGAAGCACAGTGCCACTTCCAGTTTTCTGGTGGTTTAATAAAGATAAGAGTCTCATGGAATGTTCCTGCCGGGGCTGTCTTTGAACTATGATCCTCATGAACCCTGACCCTCAGATGTCAGCCTCCTGAGTAGCTAGGATGATAGGCGTGAGCCATCGGCGCCCAGCCTGATTCACTACTGACATTGTCTTTGACATAGAACTCAACGTAGACCTGACATTGACTTCAACCTTTTTAAATATCCAGTAGTCCCTGGTACCTGAAAGACCTAGGATGCAGAGTAACAACCAAAACAGTGATGTTCTTGCATAACAGGGCTTGGATACTCTTGGACACATCTCAGTCTATTCTCAAACGAGTCATCAAAGACACTTCAGGGTGCTTACTTTTGTGTTGGAGGGTTTTTGTTTTGATAACAATCTAAGACAAATTAGTAAAAGCACATCCTTAGAAGAGCACAAAGGGTCGAAATTTTTGTGGTATCCATAGGAAAGTGATGAGAGGAATGGGTTTTGTCTGTGGCAGTGTGCTTGAGAAAGCCACCTGCAAATTCCCAGTACCATCTTGACATTGCCCTGGTTAATTTCATTTGAGTAAAATTGTATCTTCTGTCAGGTTAGCTGGACACTGTTAATTCTGACTGCACTGATTTTTTAAATATTGGCTATACGGCATAAAGATTTTGTATTGGTTATTTGTTCATTGAGAAGAAATGTGATAGAAAAATAAGCCAATTCTGGAACTTTAGGAAATACTTCCTTTCATAAGTTCTACATGTTAATCAGGGATATGAGATATTTTCCTAAAGGGATTTGAAGTCTTCAAAAACTGTATAGATTTGATATTTATCTATTTTTTGTCCATCTGGATCATCTCCATAAATTAAATTGTGGAAGATGTTCATATTCAGCTACTAAATGATAAACAAAGTATCGCTTCTCTTCCCCCAAGAAAGAAACTCTTGTTTCATTTGCTAGTTTTTAATCATTCATTCATTCATCCATTCATTTCCTTACTTAAATCTGTGTGTGTGTGTGTATGTGTGTGTGTGTGTGTGTGTGTCTGTACGTATGTGTGTATCTACTATGAACCTGGTATTGTACCACACACTGAGTCCTTTAAAACAATATCCTGTGAAAGGTCAAAAATTGAGTGGGGTGCTGGTGGCTCATGCCTGTAATCCTAGTTACTCAGGAGGTTGAGATCTGAGGTTTGTGGTTTGAAGCCAACCTGGGCAGAAAAGTCCATGATACTCTTGTCTCCAATTAATCACAGAAAAGCCAGAGTGGTGCTGTAGCTCAAGTGGTAGAATGCAAAAAGCTTAAGGACAGTGCCCAGGCCCAGAGTTCAATGCCTAGGAAGGGTGGAGGAAAAACAAGAAAAAGAAAAAAAGAAAAATTGCCTAGAAATATTCTCTCTATCCAGAAGGTGAAAACACCAGCAATGTTGTCAAGTGGAGGGAATGGCTTGGCCCAGAACTTACTTGTGATGAAGAATCAGGCCAGATGCTGATTTGAGAGTGTGTTTCTCCCTATGAAAGAGAAGTGACATCTTCTCTCTTCTGTGAACCAGCCACCATTCCCTATCGTCTTGTGGTGGCAGAATAGTTCCCTTGAGAGGATTTCACCATGTGTGGGCTGCATTTGGTGAAGTGGAGCTGGATGGGGCTTATGGACCTGGAGGCTAGGGATAATTGCCCTTTACCTATGCGAGGAAGAATCTTCAACTCAATATTCTTCTGCTACTTCTCAGCTCAGGAGAGCCTGCTGCCCTGCAGGAGATAAAAGCACTGCTTTCAACGATGTCTGATTTTAAGGGGGAGGGCATTTCTAAGTTTATATATGCAGTGAAAGTCCAGTGAAGTGGCTAGGAAAGGGCATTTTTGCCACCACCAATTCCTACCTGTGAGTATGTGCTGTGGACTCACATGTCAGGGATGGTCCCCTTTTCAAGATCTCTATTGATCTGAGCTTCTAGTTCCAGCCTGACTTAGAACTTGAGTGGGGTTGCTTTCCTCTTACAGGGGAGGGGTTAAGACTTTTTACTTAACGACTTTCTGTGTCTTCGCTATTATTTTTTTCTTGCGTATTGTCTGACTTTGCAGAATTACTTTGACCAAGCTCAAAAACTGTTGTCCAATATTTTCTGCTCTAGGTTTTGTTGCCTTACTTAATAGGTCCATCTTTGGGAAGCCAGCCTGAGTAAAAGTACATGACTCTTTCTGTAGAATAAACTAAAATAAAAAGGGAAAGGATCAGGGGTTAGCAAGTGATAACACACTAAATCTAAGCAGGGAGCTCTCCATCCTGGAATATGAACACACTGGCAAAAGAATAGTTTTGTGGTTGGTTGCCAGGATCTCCAGGCAAAAGCTTTGTTTCCAGGGCAGAAGGCTCCTGGGAGGCTGGGGCAATATTCATTAAGGCTGACCTGGGCAGCAATGGCAGACGGTTTTTTCATACATGATACGTTAATCTGTAATTCATAACTTCTGTACCCAAGAGTTGCAATCTCCTCTGGATTGAGGTGGAATAATTCCATAACCACAAGCTCATGTTTGTTTAGGAAAGGAATGTTTTAGGATTTTCCTGTGTCATATTCTTTGACAGAGACACCATTTGCTAGCATGAGTCCTTGGGATGCAGAATACTTTTCTTATATTCCTCAGAGATCTGTTGGCCTAGTACCTGCTTCCCACTGTGGCTTGGTTAGATGGATATGCAAATGAAGGAAGGAAGGAAGAAAGGAAGGAAGGAAGGAAAGAAGGAAGGAAGGAAGGAAGGAAGAAATCACAGTGCTGGAAGCTCTCTTCTAATATAATAGATGCATTCAGGGAAAAGTAATATTCTGCAAGCACACAGCAGAGGAAAAAAGCACAGACCTCTCAGGGTATGTATAATTCTCTAACCATAAGACTCAAACAGAGATAATCCAGATGAAATACAGCACCATAAGGAAGTCATGTAAGATTGTTCACATAGAGGAAAAAACAGTCTGAAATATCTGTAGATGATTGACTAAGTGATAATAAATAGGTTTGTTTTCCTGAGGTGAAGCGAGCTTGAGAGAAAGTGGTGTGTGTTTTATGGCTGCTTAGTTATGGTGACAAGGACAACATATACAAAGATAGGAGAGAACACAGAGAAAACAAGTGGACAGTCTGTGCCTGGAGGGAAAGCATGGCACTAATTCTGCTTCTTACTTACAGAGTGCCGGAGCCTGCCAACAATGAAAGGGAATCCTGAATTAGGGGGTGAGGATTCGGAAAAATAAAGACATAAGACAAAAGATGGGGTTGGGAGGTCTGCAGCTCAAGACTGCAGCACTGTTTATGTTTAACTTTCGCTAATATATACTATTAGAAGTCAAGAGGTAACATAAGGTTACAATAGTCCAGAAAAACAAGGAAAATTTAAGTAAAAACAGAGTGCAGTAAAAACAAGACAAGGTCAACTGGTAGAAAGTAAAACAAACTCTGCAGACATAGCAAAGCAATCCCAGTCACGTGGTGTTTTTTAAGTAAGCCAGTTTCTTGTACATGCCCCACGTTGAGTACTTTAAACTTTACTGTCAGCTCCCAACATCTCCCCCATCTTTGTTTAAAGAAGTGAACTCGCCTGTCTTAGGTTGGGTGGATCACCTTGTCTGCCTTGCCCATCATCAGGAACTTCTTCAGAGCGAAGCTGAAGGCCTTGTCATAGGTTGGTCAGACTGGCACCCCCTCTTACCCTTCTCTGGCTGCAGTTCCTTTCAGGGAGAATTCATTTATATGGAGCTTGATCTTATGTAGCTGGCTGGCTAACCTCATAAATGAATTTTGCAATGTCCGTATAATACAAGGAAGGCATAGAAAAACCACCAGCAAAAGCACTCCCAGGCCAAGCAATGACATTAGCAATCCTTTAACATAAGTCAGGGAACAGATATAGCGTTGAAATTATTTAAACAGTTTTGTAGCAGTTTTTGCCACATTAGAGTCCAGAGGTAGGGCTTGTTTTAATCTGGCTATTTGTCTGTGGAGTTGAAAAAGATCTAAAGATAAGTTATTATGGTGCCAAATACCGTTGAGATGTGATACAACTTTTTCCCATGTGTAATTTGATTCATTATATATGTGAGGGGTCACACAAATAAAATCAAACTTGGCATGACAGCACACTCGCTGTAAAGTTTGCAGAGCACAGACTTGTTCTCCTAAAGATAATACTAACTCATACAGTGCTTCTAGTTTTTGTTCTACCTTGTCATAAACCCGGCCTTGAAAGTATAGAGCCTGTGGAGTATTATGAGCAAGCTGATTAAGATAATGGGCAGTTTGTACTTTTTGTGTTAGCACCACAACAGCTGCTGCTGTGGAGGCAGCTATCGAAATAAAGGCCAAAACATCAGCTACAAGTAGCCCAACAAATTGACAAGGGCACATTAGTTCTTTCAATTGTCTTAACACCTGAATGCTAGAATCTTCATACCAAGTTTCAGAAATATTTACAGGAAGCATAACAAAAGATCGTTTTCTAACAATAAGTATGGATTAAGTTATGCTGCTATATGAGCAATTAGTAAAAGAACAATTAGAGCAGGTAACATTAAAATAATTAGCTCCTACAGAAATATTAAACGGTCCATACATAATGACATAGGGTGGTGATACACAACTCATAAATATTTTTTAAAGGATTAATTGGGCCAGATTATGTTATTGAGTGCAGCCACCAGCATCCAAAGATGATGTTGAGCATGCCCATTCATCCACCACAGTCCAAGATTGTATTTATTAGTAAGATTAGCTACAGACCAGTCCATTAGTTGAGAGTTAGTTCCAGAAATATTGGTAACAAATGGCTGTACATGCCTGTACCTTATTGGATGAGGCTATCCTGTAGATACTACTATTTGTGAAGAATTAATGCAACGGGGTATCATATAGGATGGAGTAGAATTTGAGTGAACTGGGTGCCCAGTTGGTAAAGATGCCATCTGTATATTGCACATTTGATTTTTGTCTGGGATCTAAATTTTGTGAGTCACGGATAGCATTATAATACAGCCTGGAATGGAGCCTTTAGAGCTGGTGATAAAGCAAAAAGGAGTTCCAATGTGTGAGGCTGAGATATCTCCCATCTTGGTGTGCTGGATGAAGGGATCGGGGGCTGTACTGTATGCTGATCTATTGACGTGAATGAGTACTTCAACTCCCTCCCAAGTTGTAGGGTGCACAATCGGGGGATCCGGAATGTAAGCCCAATGTGTCAGCTTTTGTGTCATCTGAATGAGCCTCCACAATCCTAACGCAATGCTCAGGCAACTAGTGGGATTTATTTTCTTCCTGCGAAAAAACCAAACATGTCCTCGACCCCATGTTAAAATCGGATCAGGTCCATGCCAATCACCTGTTAAAGGATCCTTCCACTTAACTTGGGCAAAAGCTCTTTGCTCTTTTTTCCCCAAAACCGCTGTGCTGTGAAATTTCATTATAATCTAAACTTTAAAAATTTAGTACAAATAAAACATGAGAAGAATATTAACAGGAGAGAAGGGGTATAATTCCCCACATTTTAATTTAAAAATTTGGTGTTTGAGCAAACCATTAGCTAGTTCAACAATTCCTTGACCTTGAGGATTATAGGGAATACCTGTAGTGTGAATAATCTGGTAAGATTTACAAACATTTTGAAAAGCTTGTCTGACATATCCCGGACCATTATCAGTTTTAATATGTAAAGAAGTCCCATAGTGGCAAAGCTGTGTAGGGAATGAGCAATACAATGTTTGTTAGTCTCCCCAGCAAGAGGGATAGCCATAATAAAATTAGAGTAGGTATATGGTAACATGGACAAAGCGAAGCCATCCAAAAGATTGAATCAGGCAGGAATTTAATCTACTTTTTCCATGGTGGAGGTGTTCAGGGTAATGATGAAGATTTCCTCCAGGTGACTGTCAGGCTGTAGCAGCAGCAACCACAGCAGCAGGGCCTCTCAGTGGCTCCAAGAGACACCAGCACACCTCGTGCTGGGCTGTAAATTTCTACACAGACTGGTTAAGGATACAAATAATATATAGGCTTGGCAGGCTATGGCCCCACTAGTTTATAAGACTATTTAGACAATAGCCCAGGACAATTTACCAAGATGACAACTTTTTTAACTAGATAGTTCTTTTAGTAGGGCTGATTTTCTAGGCAGATATAGAGGGCTCAGGCCTGTACTACTATTTTCCATGCCCATTTCTTCTGTCTATTTTGCCACATTTTTTTTATGACTCTGGTCCCTTGTTCTAAAAAGGGGATGATGGGCGAAGATTCATCTTCTGTAACTTCTTCACGCTGACTCAGGGGTGTTGATCCTACCTAGGCAGGAACCTATAACTTTATTCTATCTTACGAAGAGGTTACCAGGATTAGATGTCCTTAAGAACAATATTTTAACTTTTGACAAATGTACAGACTTTTTTTTCCAGCTACAGCAGTGTAGCTTGTTTAGCACTCTGGTTTGCAAAAGCATCCTTAGGAATTTAACCTTTAGTGACCCTAACAATGCCTAAGTCACGTGTCCAAGCCTTTAGACTAATTTAATAGAAACACACTCTCATGTTTACAAATTTTTTTCTTGAACAGATAGATTTCATGTAGCTGGAGTTAGTTCAAAAGTTACTACCAAGCGGTTCCGGGAAGATGGCGGAGGAGAAGCTGGAATCTGAACAAGCTCTTGCATAGAAAGCAGTTTTAGAGTTCCAGTGAACAGTCCTAAGCCAGAGAATCACACAAAGATTGCGATCTCAGGAGAGAGAGTTAGACAAGAGAGGGGAAGCCAAGGCAAAAAGACACTCTGAGCGCCTGCCAGCTGCCGCCACGGCGGCGGCAGGGTCGTGGCGGAGTCCGCAGCCCGGGCCATAACTGAGCACTCACACAGGACAAAGGAGCCAGACGCAGCGGGCGAGCAGATTCTACTCAACACCAGCAAGAACCGACAAGGAGCGGACATCTTCATCCTGCAGTTTGCAGACCAGAGACGACCCAGGATCCAAGACTCGACGTGAGTAGAAGCCCGACGTCCTCACTCCTTCTCAGGGAGCAGAGGAGGAACGGCCACCCCTTCCCCCCCCCCAGCACCAGTGATCTCCATCTTGGATACCGACAAAGCTCGGAGGAGCTGCCAGCTCCAACCCAGGCCTTGGAATAAAACGAGTCATTTAGCAGGTCACAAGAACTTAATGGCAAAGTGACCTGCCAGACTCGGCTCCACCCAGGAAAAAGTCACCCAGCTCAGGCACCAGCCATTGGAGTGGCTTTCCTCACTGGGTAACCTGAGCTAGAGGCTGCCCCTCCCTCTAGCAGCCTCCACAATCAATTGAAAAACAGAAACCCTGAGAATGGCTCCAGGCTGGGCTCTGTGAGTTTTTTTTTTTCTCACAAAATAGCCCCAGGAAAAAGCTACTGATGGTTGAAAGGCCTCAACTCTACCCAGAACCTAGCCTCACCACTGCATCCCCCTCTTTTGTGATTCTCAAAGCAGATCACCCTCCCAGTAAACTAATCTGGGAGGGGGATCTCAAAATCTTGGGTAAAGCAGAGCATTTTTCTGCCTGTTCGAACTGACTTAAGAAACCAATCAAGCCACAGGACCTCAAGCTGACCAGAGACTCCAACAAGAGGCTGGTTACAGACAAAAGGGAGATACAGGATTCTTCCCACCCCTCCCAAAAAAAATCAAAAAAAAAAATCAAAGAACTTTTTTTTTCTTCCTCTTCTTTTCTTTTTTTTTTTTCTTTTTTTTGGTACTTTATATATATATATATGTAATTTTTTTTCCTTTTCTAAAAATTTTATCAATCTTTAATTTTTGCCTTTTTTGAAAAAATAATTGTTTTCCAGTAACTTTTTTTTCCTCTTATAATTTTTATTTTAGGAACACATAAATGTGCGTTTTCCTTTCTTTTCTTGTCTTCTTTCTCTTTTTCTTTCTTTCTTAACTATCTTTTTGTTTTTTTTTTGTCTAGCTCTACTGAACTTCTGATCTATTTTCTCCCTTTCTAATCATTTTCACCTTTTCTTCTCTTTTGATCCTCTTTATGTGACTTAACTCTTGTCCTGCACATCCTCAGATAAACCCGTAATTAACTAGTAGACTGTATCCCCCATTGTGTACAAACTTAATCCACAAATTAATTACTCAATTCAAAACCTCTGAGACTTAAATTCCTTAATAACAGTACTACCTCTTTATACCTATATAATATTTTAAGCATTTTTTTAAGTTTTTCACTTCTCCTCTATGTCCCTACCCTTCTATTAATATACTCACATTCCTCTCTAAATAGATGGTCTTTTAATCTCCATAATAATATTAATTTTTACGTTTCTATTTTTTTCTGGTCTCTTTTCATTTCCCATTCCCATTCTTCTTTTTCTCTCTCTCTCTACATGCATCTTACCCAACCTATTTCCTGCATTGGGATTAGGACATAGTTAACTCTCCCTGTGCTTCCCCACACCAATCTATTCCTATTTTTTACCCACATCTCTCCCTAACCCTAATAATTTCTGGTTTTCCAAATTCTTCTCTGCTGTTCGAAGCCCATTAATATACTTGTTTGATGTTGAAAAGATGTATCTGTTGAACTAGATTGTATCTGTAGACTATTGACTGTACAAATGCAAACTTTGATTGATGGGTGCCTTAAGATAGAGTTCTAGCACAAAACTGGTGCTATTTTCATCTCAAATGGGCAGAGTAAGCCAAAAAAACACTAGAAAAATGGTAAATCCGGATATCTCAAGTCCCAATCTTGATAATCAGGGGTCAGAACAGATAATGAATAATGCAGAGGAGAGTTCCCAAATAGCTCTACAAACACTGCTGGCAAACATGATAAAAGAAAAGTTTGACAACTTACAAAGGATTCTGTATGAGTGTGAAAGGGAGAGAGAGGAGGCATCCCAAAACTTATACAGGAATATCATAAGCGTGAGGAAGCTACTCAAAAACTGATACAGGATTTGCGTGAACAACTGGAGAATACTCAAAGAGAAAGGGAGGAATGGCGTGAGCAGGCTGAGAACACTCAAAGAGAACTGCAGGAATCCCACGAACGAGAGGAAAGAAAACTACAGGAATCCCTTGAACGGGAAGAAGCTAATCAAAGAGTAAAAAAGGAATTGCGAGACCAGGTAGAGAATACACAAAGATCACTAAAGGCATTCATGGAATCCATTAACAAAGAGCTGAAGGAAGTTAGCGAGACCACAAAGGGAATGCAGAATGGAAACAAACAGAAGGAATGGGAGTCCAAAGAAACCATAACCAATCAACTAAGTGATTTGAGAACAAACACTGAACACCAAATTAAAGAAGTAAAGAAATTCATACAAGACCTAAAACAGAGCTTCAACAAAGAACTTGAAGCCATCAAAGCTGACCAATTAGAAGGAAAAGAGATAAAAAACAAAGTAGAGAGTCTTGACAGCAGGTTAGACCATGCAGAAGATCGAATCTCACGGATTGAAGACAGCCTAGATATTATAGAGAAAGAACATACAACCATGCAAGACAAGTCCAAGAAATATGATAGGTCTATCCAACACCTGGAAGACACCATCAGAAGGCCCAATCTAAGGATAATGGGTGTAGAGGAGCACCTAGAAACAGAAGTTAATGGTCTAGGAAATTTGTTTAACAGGATCCTAGCAGAGAAATTCCCAAACATACAAAAAGATAGGCCTATTCAGATACAAGAAGCTTTTAGAAACCCAAATACACCAGACCAGAATAGGACATCCCACCGTCACATTATAATCCACACAGGATCAACCCAGACCAAGGAAAAGATCCTTAAAGCTGTCAGGGAGAAAAGCTTAATCACCTATGAAAGGAAACCAATTAGAATCACCTCAGATTTCTCAGCAGAGACAATCAAAGCAAGAAGAGCCTGGAATGACGTATGCCATGCCCTAAAAACAAATAATTATCAACCAAGAATACTGTACCCAGCTAAACTCTCCTTCATAACTGAAGGCCAAATAAAAACCTTCCATAGAAAAGAAAAAATGGAAACAATACATCAACAACAAACCAGCCCTACAAAAGATTCTTAAAGATGTCCTACACATAGACAACCAACAAGACCGCAACAAAGGCCAAGAAACTGCACCCAAACTGAGAATCCAAGAACCTTAGGAAGAACCCAGTTTTCGCAGTCCCCAAGAAGGTGGATAACATGGCAGGAACTCC
The DNA here is from genome assembly GCF_024711535.1 of Dipodomys merriami. Lineage (NCBI taxonomy): Eukaryota > Metazoa > Chordata > Mammalia > Rodentia > Heteromyidae > Dipodomys > Dipodomys merriami. The sequence continues at coordinate 287,681 of NW_027204938.1, read as the reverse complement.
CAAATACCTCTCAGTACTATCTCTTAACGTTAACGGACTGAACTCTCCAATTAAGCGACATAGACTGTCTAGTTGGATTAAAAAACAAGACCCTTCTATCTGATGTCTGTAGGAGTCACATCTTGCCCGTAAAAACAAACACATCTTCAATGTTAAAGGCTGGAACAAAATCTACCAAGCAAACGGCCCTCATAAACAGGCGGGAGTTGCAATCCTAATATCAGATAAAATAGACTTCAAACTAAAATTCGTGAGAAGAGATAAAGAAGGTCGCTACATACTAATTAAAGGATCTCTCCTTCAGGAGGATATTACAATTCTAAATATCTATTCGCCAAACAATGGAGCACCCAAATTTATCAAAGAAACACTACTTTCCCTCAAATCCCATATAGATCCAAAGACATTAATTGTTGGGGATTTTAACACACCACTCTACCCACTAGATAGATCAACTCGGCAAAAACTCAACAGAGAAACCGCAGATCTAAACAGCTACATAGATCAAATAGACTTAACAGGCATCTATCGAACATTTCACCCAGCAGCATCAGAATACAAGTTTTTCTTAGCAGCACATGGAACGTTTTCCAAAATAAACAACATTTTAGGCCACAAAACAAACTTGTCTAAATTCAGAAACATTTAAGTTATACCTTGCATTCTCTCTGACCACAAGGGAATAGAATTATAACTCAACACCAAAAGCCACCAAAGAAAGTCCGGCATCAAATGGAGGCTGAACAACACACTGCTGAATCATGAGTGGGTCATGGAAGAGATTAGAAAGGAAATTCAAATGTTCATGCTATTCAACAAAAATGAACACACAAATTACCAGCTCCTCTGGGACACAGCAAAGGCAGTACTCAGAGGCAAGTTTATAGCTCTGAGCTCCTACATCAACAAATTGGAGAGATCTGAAACTAACAATATAATGACACATCTAAACCTCCTTGAAAAAGAGAAGCAATATAAACCCCAATCCAGTAGACGGAAAGAAATAATTAAAATTAAATCAGAATTAAATGAATTAGAATCCAAAAAAACTATAGAAAGAATCAACAAAACAAAGAGTTGGTTCTTTGAAAAACTTAACAAAATTGACAGACCCTTAGCAAATCTTATCAGAAAAAGAAGAGAACACACCCAAATTAATAAACTCAGAGATGAGAATGGAAACATCACCACGGAAACAACCAAGATTCAGAACATTATAAGGGAATACTTTCAAAACTTTATGCTAATAAGTTTGAGAACTTGACAGAAATGGACCTCTTCCTAGCAAATATTGACATGCCAAAACTAAACCAAGATGAGTTAAACTATCTTACCAGGCCCATATCAAGCACTGAAATAGAAACAGCAATAAGAGACCTCCCAGCTAAGAAAAGTCCAGGACCAGATGGTTTTACAGCGGAATTTTACAAAGCCTTCAAAGCAGAGCTCACACCAATACTCCTCCAACTCTTCAATGAAATTGAAAGAGAAAGCTCAATACCGAACACATTCTATGAAGCCATCATAACCCTCATCCCAAAACCAGGCAGGGACTCATCAAAGAAAAAGAACTATAGACCCATTTCTTTGATGAACATTGATGCAAAACTTCTCAACAAAATTTTGGCCAATCGACTTCAACAATTCATCCAAAAAATCATACACCAGAATCAAACAGGATTCATTTCAGGGATGCAAAGTTGGTTCAATATAAGCAAATCAATTAATATTATTCATCACATCAACAGGAGCAAGAATAAGAACCACATGGTTATCTCAATAGATGCAGAAAAAGCATTCGACAAGATCCAACACCCCTTCATGATGAAGGTTTTGGAAAAATTAGGAATCCATGGAACATTCCTCAATACAATAAAGGCTGTATATGACCAACCTACAGCCAGCATTATACTCAATGGTGAAAAACTATAGCCATTTCCTCTTAACTCAGGAACAAGACAAGGATGCCCACTCTCTCCACATCTCTTCAATCTAGTATTAGAATGCCTAGATACAGCAATAAGCCAAGATGCAGACATAAAGGGGATCCAAATACGGAAAGAAGAAATAAAACTCTCCCTCTTGGCAGATGACATGATCTTGTACTTAAAAAATCCAATAGACTCCACTCCCAAATTAGTCAAGCTGATTCAAAACTTTGGCAAAGTAGCAGGTTATAAAATTAACCCCCAAAAGTCAATGGCTTTTCTGTATGCCAACAATGATAAAACTGTGGCTGAAATTAGGAAAGCAACTCCATTTGTAATAGCCCCACAAAAAATAAAATAACTAGGAATTAACTAAAGAAGTGAAGGACCTCTATGATGAAAACTTTAAAATCTTGAAAAAGGAAATCAACACAGAACTTAAAAAATGGCAAAACCTCCCATGCTCCTGGATTGGCAAGATTAACATCGTGAAAATGGCATACTTCCCAAGGCTATCTACAAATTCAACGCAATACCTATCAAAATTCCACCCTCATTCTTCAAGGAAATAGAAGAGGCAATCCAAAAATTCATATGGAACAATAAAAGACCCAGAATAGCAAATACACTCCTCACCGGAAAGAACACTGCTGGAGGAATATCAATACCAAATTTCAAACTATACTATAAAGCCATAGTAAACAAAAAAGCTTGGTATTGGCATAAGAACAGACCTCAGGACCAATGGAATAGAATTGAAAACGCAGAAATGAACCTACAGGCCTATAGCCAACTAATCTTCGATAAGGAAGCTAAAACAATAGAATGGAACAAAGACAGCCTCTTCAGTAAACGGTGCTGGAAAAATTGGTTAACTACATGTAGAAATCTAAAGCTAGATCCTTATATATCACCCTGCACCAGAATCAACTCCAAATGGATCAAAGACCTTGAAGTCAAAGCAGACACATTGAAAACATTACAGGATGGAATAGGAGAAACCCTAGGTCTCATTGTTGGTGGGAATGTACACTTGTTCAACCACTTTGGAAAGCAGTATGGAGGTTCCTCAAAAGACTTCACATAGAACTCCCCTATGACTCAGCAATCCCACTTTTGGGCATTTACCCAAATGTTTACAAACAAGACCACACTAAAGCTACCAGCACAACAATGTTTATTGCAGCATTATTTACCATAGCTAAGATATGGCACCAACCCAGATGCCCCTCAGTAGATGAATGGATCAAGAAAATGTGGTATATATACACAATGGTATTCTATGCCTCCATCAGAAAGAATGACATTGCCCCATTTGTTAGGAAATGGAAAAACTTGGAAAAAATTATATTAAGTGAAGTAAGCCAGGCCCAAAGAAACATAGATCCCATGGTTTCCCTTATTTGCAATATCTAGTATAGGTATGAGTCAAGCGGAAAAGGTCAGATAATTTGATGTCAGGAAAATGAACCCTTAGATATGTATTTTAATGTTTTTTTCTTTCATGCATATGTTTCTAACGCATTTATAAGATTATCTCTTTGTTGCTTTGTATGTCCCTCCCCCACAGTATAACCCCTGCTTTCACTATACTTGATGTCAGTATAACTTGAGGAGGAGATGGGGAAAAACCAGTTGTTTAAGGATACAGGTGGACCTGTTGCAACAATGAGAAGTACAAGTTGTCATGTCCAAAATGAACTTTACAACGTCGGTGGGGGGGGGGGGAAGGGGGGAAGGAGCAGGATTGGGATTGGGGGGGATGGGGGAGCCTGGGAAGGGACGTGAAGGGTAAACAAAAGTAGGAGGCTGCAATGCTTGGTAAGAAATGTACGCATTATCCTGCCCATGTAATTGTAACCCCTCTGTACAGTATGTTCACAAATAAAATAAAATAAAATAAAATTTTCAAAAAAAAGTTACTGCCAATTAGGGCTTTTGGCACATATAGGAGTTGGGATTTAAACCATCCCCCACATTTTATAACTTTAGCTTTTTAGTACTATCACAGATTACTAACAAGTTTCTGTCCCTACAATGTCCCTACATTAGGCATGCTTACAAACTATCTTTCCATGACCTCCTGGCTTTGACCAATTTTTGAAGGGCCATGCACACATGCTTCTAAGATCTGACATTTTTGCCATCCAAGCAGTGGCTTACTGCCTCTGGATGTTCGTCCATTGCTCTTGTCCCAGGAATGTCTTCTCTACATTGGAATAAATGCCTCTTCTGCATTTCCCTTAGCTGGTCACTGGACTTGAACTCGGGGCCTGAGTGCTGTCTATCAGCTCTACAGCTCAAGGCTAGCACTCTGTCACTTTGAGTCCCAAAGCAACTCTGCTAGCTCTTTCAGCACTCTGCTGGCTGAGTAGAGGTTACAGTCTCACAAGGACCTTTTTTTGCCCAGGCTGGCTTTGAACTACTTTGTAGATCAATGAGTCTTATAAAAGGCCACTTTACTACAATTAAAAGCAACAAGGTGGTCAACATAGAAGTAGCTTTTAAGCATGCTCTTACCTGAAACTTATTAAGAGCCAAAGTTATATCTGACAAACTTGTAAGAATCCTCTGTGCTTTGCCCTGGGCTTGCTGGAAACTTAAAAAACATATAAGAGCGAACTGGAATAGCAATTATTTTGGTAATCCTAATTTTTCCATTTTAAGACAAATGTTAAGAATATTTTACTTTTAAACTTTATATCCAGAAATCCATTTCTAATATTTAAGCCACCTAATAATTTCTTTAATTATTTTATATTTGAGTTTTTAACTTACATTAAAAAATCCCTTAAAATCTCTAGGCCAAGTGTCACTCATTGTCTCTTGGCTGCTTCTTTTAAAACACATACACATTCAAACTTTTAAACTGAAATGACAATTTTTTCTTAATGTAAGAATTACAATCACCATCACTGTACAAATAAGCTAAACTTAACACCTTTATGACTTTTAAAAACATATCCTAATTGTAAAACATCATTGAACGCAAGTCACATTATACAAATACATTTTTAACACTCTTTTTAAGTCCAAGGGGTCAGTTTTAGCAATACTAATCAGATCATCACATCACTAATTTTTACCATCATGTTTCTGGTATTTATCTGTAGAGAAAAAGGACAGAATAAAGATGGGCCACTTGGCCCGTCTGTGGAATGGGAACGCACCTAATCTCACTCTTTAGGGTAAAATGAACTGCGTTTGTGCCAGCTTGTCCTCTCTTACGATGTATGGAATCCTCCCATGGCCCGTCCCACCATGTGTGACCAGCTCAACTGCACTTTTGAATGTTTACCTCTTACCCCTAAACATGGGTCTTTTGTTGGTGTTTAAGTTTTTCCTTTTCTTATCTCTTGGTTTTTGAATGAAAAAAAATAGTTTTAGACAGACAGAACAGGTAATGTTTTTGACAGTGTTAAACAAACTTTTATATTTAAACTTCTATTATTTATCCCCAAATTTTAGCCAAGGGAACTAAACTCCAAACATCCAATGCATTTTTGTTCAGCCAGATAACTTGATTACAGTGTAAACAGCCTTATGAATTTTAAAATACCAGATTTTTTAATTTTTAAGTTAAAGAATCCTTGAAAAGTCATTTAAACAATGTGAAAATCTTTAAAATTTTTGATAATGTCCAAACCACATAACCCTTTGAATTTTAAAATTAAACTCACCCAATTGTTAGAGCATGCTGATAATTTTTATCTTGAACATATTCACAAACACACACAGATCTTAAAGCGTGCAAAAATCAAAATCAATCAAAACAGCTTGGTACTGGCATAAGAACAGACCTCAGGACCAATGGAATAGAATTGAAAACGCAGAACTGAACCTACAGACTTATAGCCATCTAATCTTCGATAAGGGAGCTAAAAAAATAGAATGGAAGAAAGACAGTAAATGGTGCTGGCAAAATTGGTTAACTACTTGTAGAAAATTAAAGCTAGATCCTTATATATCACCCTGCACCAGAATCGATTCCAAATAGATCAAAGACCTCGGAGTCAAAGCAGGCACTGAAAACATTACAGGATTGAATAAGAGAAACCGTAGGTCTCCTTGGCGCTGGCCGAAATTTTCTTAATACAGACCAGGAAACACAACAAATCAAAGAAAGGTTGGACAAATTTGATTGCATGAAGATGCAGAGCTTCTGCATGGCAAACGACATAGCTAGCAAGATCAATAGAAAGCCCACGGATTGGGACAAGATCTTCACTAGCCATACAACAGACAAGGGTCTCATATCTAAAATATACTTGGAACTCAAAAAATTAAATCCCCCTACAACAAATCCTCAAAGAAACAACTGCCCAATAAATAAGTGGGCTAAAGACTTAAAGAGAAACTTCTCTGAAGAAGAAAGGATAGCCAATAGACACATGAAAAAAATGCTCAACCTTCCTAGCCATAAAAGAAATGCAAATCAAAACAACATTGAGATACCACCTAAGCCCAGTTAGAATGGCAAAAATCAAGAACTCTAACATCAACAGATGCTGGAGGGGATGTGGACAGAAGGGAACCTTACTTCATTGTTGGTGGGAGTGTAAACTTGTTCAACCACTTTGGAAAGCAGTTTGGAGGTTCCTCAAATGTCTTCACATAGAGCTCCCCTATGACTCAGCAATCCCACTTTTGGGTATTTACCCAAATGTTTACAAACAAGACCACACTAAAGCTACCAGCACAACAATGTTTATTGCAGCATTATTTACCATAGCTAAGATATGGCACCAATCCAGATGCCCCTCAGTAGAGGAATGGATCAAGAAAATGTGGTATATATACACAATGGAATTCTATGCCTCCATCAGAAAGAATGACATTGCCCCATTTGTTAGGAAATGGAAAGATTTGGAAAAAAAATATATTAAGTGAAATAAGCCAAGGCCAAAGAAACATGGGCCCCATGGTTTCCCTTATTTGCAATATCTAGTATATGTATGAGTCAAGCAGAAAAGGTCAGATAATATGATGTTAGGATAATGAACCCTTAAATATGTATTTTAATGTTTTTTCTTCTTTCATGCTTTTGTTTCTAACGCATTTATTTATAAGATTATTTCTTCGTTGCTTTGTATGTCCCTCCCCCACAGTATAACCCCTGCTTTCACTATATTTGATGTCGGTATAATTTTTGGAGGAGATGGGGAAAAACCAGTCATTTAAGGATACAGGTGGACCTGTTGCAAGGATGAGAAGTACAAGTTTTCATGTCGAAAATGAACTTTACAACTTTGGTGTTGAGGGGGAGGGTTGGGTGGGGGTGTGGTGGGGGAGGCTGTGAAAGGATGTGAAGGGTACACAAAGGACGAGGCTGCAGTGCTTGATAAGAAATGTACTCATTATCTTGCCCATGTAATTGTAACTCCTCTGTATACTATCTTCACAAAAAATAAAAATCAAAATTAAAAAAAAATCAAAATCAGTTGTACGTACATTTAAAACTGATGCCAATTCTAAAACAGAACTAGACAAGACAACACCAAAGGCTGAGTTTGGGGCTAATTTATCCCTACTTTAGAAAACATAGGACAGAAAACACACCGAAGTAAACACAACAAACAAGTGGCCACAAAGACAAAATCAGGTCTCAGTTAATGGGGCGACATCTCACTTCCGTTGACAATTGGGACTCAAATCCACTTACCAGGGGACTTGAACCCCCTCTACTCACCTCTGAAGAATTTTTTTCTTTTAGATTCTTGCAAACGTTGACCCAGGGCCTTCTAAGGTGGAGGAGAACTCCCAGTCATCTTGGGGCAAGGGAAAGAAGTCCCTAGCGGCTGTCCCCTCAGACTGACAGGTTCTCCCCCATACTCAGACCCCCTGGGCCAAGGCCCTAGGCTAAGATCTTGCTGGTGTCACTTGCAGGTGTTCAGTAGCAGTTTCCTCCAGCTGCGAGTTCTCCCTGATGGCCTTTTTAAGTTATTGTTAGATCCTGCAGGTTTCTCATCCCCTACCCTCCCACATCTGTATCCAGAGAGTGTGGAGGTGGTGGCAGTGAAGGGTAGAAACGGGGGTCAGTTTAAAGTGTAAGTATAAAAGAAGGAGCTAGAGATAAACAGATATTAAGAGGGTGTTGAAACAGATATTAAAAGGGTGTTATCCAGTCTCCTCCGGGCTCTCGCATTAGGATGCATCTCAGAGAAGAAACATTCCAAGAATTCCAGAATACATACACACAAACATTGAGACAAAACACATTTACAGCATGCACGTTGTAGACTGTCAGACAGAGAGTACCGGACTACAGAAGTGCCCAAATGCCCGCACTAGTGGATAGTTTACCCTGATGGGGATCCGGGGGATAGCTCCCACCGGCCCAGTTGGCTGTCTTATACTTTGTCTGCCAAGACCGCTTGCCAACCCCAATACAGAACCTGCAGGCTACACAGATACCAGACAATTACAAAGCAGCAATATTTTAACTTACAGGCCATTTGCATCATAGTGTCCCTGAATCCTTTTTTCCATTTTTTTTGCTAAGTTTCTAAACTAATGGTTCTTTTCTCTGGGAACCAGGGGTATACTTCCTCAACAAAGTGAAAGAAACATTCTAACTGACTCTGTCTAACTTTCACTCCTTGAGCGTGAAGCATACCCTTGAGAGCCTGCACATATAGTGTGCAGCTGTTACCTTGCCCCATAATTTTTTGCTCCTGACTATACTCTCCCTTGCTCTCTATTTTTGGACATCCTCTTAACTTAGAGGGGTCTTCTGCCATGATCCCAGTTTTTCAGGTCCCTGTTCAGGTGACATTTGCCCAAGCCTGTCAGCAACGAAAGGCAATCCTGACAAAGGATGGGGTCGGGATGTCTGCAGCTCAAGACTGCAGCACCGTTTATTTTTAACTTTCCCTAATATATACTATTAGAAGTCAAGAGGTAATATAAGGTTACAATAGTCCAGAAAACAAGGAAAATGTCAGTAAAAACAGTGTAGTAAAAACAAGATAAGGTCAACTGGTAGAAAGTAAAACAAACTCTGCAGACATAGCAAAGCAATCCCAGGCACGTGGTGTTTTTTAAGTAAGCCAGTTTCTTATACCTGCCCCACATGGAGCACTGGGGTCAAGATGACCTTTAAACTTTATTGTCGGCTCCCAACAACAGAGCAGTTGGTGGTATTCATATCCCTGCATTGTGGGGCTGTGACATGGAGAGACACAGTAACATGCCTGACAAAACACAGAAGAGTGTTGTTTCTGCACTTGTGTCTCTCACCTGCTGACCTGGAGAAGGAGCTGATTAATTTCCCATGAGCCTGCATTAGGGTAGAGCGGCCGTGCCTTTGTAGGGAGTTACAGAAAGCCACAGGCAGACTACATTTGGTTCTGTGTACATGGATTTGTGTATGTATGAATGTGTATATGGATGTGTGTGTGTGTGTGTGTGTGTGTGTGTGTGTGTGTGTGTGTGTGTGTTGGCCTAAAGAATAACGTATCAACTGTCTCCTGAGAGAATATGGAGAGTACATTCTCATTTCATTAATAAAGTTCACTGATATATTAGGCAGATTGTTTAATTTTCAAATGTATCTGGAAACATTTTCATATGTGTTTACCCTAATAACCACTACCTTGAGTTAAAATATGACAGAATAGCTGTGCATCTGAGGCTTTAGAAAGTGGCCTGCTCTACTGAATAGTATTTCAATGTTGTAAACTCAGAAACAACTAGAGTTCTCTTGTGTTTTTAGAATGTTGGCAATACCATCTCTACTGTCAGGCTGGTACATTAGTTTACATGTGATTAAAGGGTGAAATGACTTCAACCATTTGCACTAGAATTCCTCTGAGAAACATGACCAATAATTGATGTGTGCATGCACATGCATGTGTGTGTGTACACACACAAAATACATATACACAACATATTAAATAGGGTAGGGTTGATGTTAAGGGATTGACACATTATTGTGGAGTTACAGGGGAGGATGACAGGTTGGAGACCCAGGGAAGTGCTGATAGGGAGAAAAAAGGCTGTTTGTGCTCATCTCTATAATCTCAGCATTGGGAGGCAGTGACTGGAGGATTATGGTTAGTAGTCAGCCCAAACAAAATGCACAAAGCCCAAACTCAACATCTGGCAAGGTGGTATATCACTGCTACTCCACCTATGTGGGAAATATAAATAGGAGGGCTAAAGTCTAGACTGGTCTGTGGGAAAAAGCAAAGATGTATTCTTTAAAAATGCTAAAATCTGAGGGCATGTCTCAAGAAAGAGTAGAATGTCTGCCCAGTCAGTACAAATCCTTAAGTTCAAATGTCATTACTGCTAAAAAAAAAAAAAAAAAAAGCAATTACAATAAAAATCACAAACGACCACAAAAATCCACCATTAAAATCATCTGCGGGCTTTCTCAGGGATGTCAGAGGTCAGTCTATTCTGTTTGGGCATTCACTCTTAGATGAGCCCTGCCCACGTACAGAAGGTCATCTGCTGTACTCAGAGTCTCTGGATTTAAAGGCTAATGCTTCTCACTAACATCCCTAAGAACGGACTATATATAAAAGTAGCAAGTTAACTAAGAAACTATCAGATAGCCTGGAATTTGAGAACACTCTGTTGTGGGGGTCAGTTTCACAAAATTCAGAGAGAATTTTAGCAGAAAATTTTCAAATTATTTATATGTGAAAAAATCCTTATACATTGTCTTTTCCCATCCTTCCCCAGCACCATGTTCCTTCAAATGACTAAACATTCAAAAACACTGTACCTAATTTCTGTAGTTGCTTTAAAATTTGGAACATTTTTCTCCCTGTCAAGAAAAGGCTGGCTTACCTCTGTGCATGGCTCTGAAGGCCCACCTAGAAGAATAGAGCTTATTATTTATTCCTGGTTCCTACTGAAGGGTTAAAGTACTTGAGCCAGTGACCATTTGTTGCTTGTTTCAGAGCAGAGCAACACGTGGTGCTAAACCACCTGGTTGTGTGCCTTTATAAGACCTGCCAATCCTTAGCTCCAGGCTCTCCTCCTGGGCTCCGCTGTGTCAGAGTGTAGGACGAGGCCCGAGCTGCAAGCCCATTTAAACAAAACAGCTGTCGAGTCTGAGTCTCGGTGATCTTCTTGGTGGGGGGTCCTGTGACCTTGGCTTAACATATTAGTGGGGGCTTGTCCGGGATCCCCACAAAGACCCCCAAGATGTCAGACTCCAAAGGTAAAACAGTGCTGTCCTTGTTAATTTTTCTTGTCCTGTCATTTGTCTGTTTTACTTTCATTTCCCTTGTGAGGATGGCCGCTCCGATTCGTAAAGGGTTGTCAAAATGGACGTGCTTGCACAACAACCCTGGAGGAACTGGGAGACGTTCCAGATCCTCTTGTGGGGCGAGGGTAACCTGCCTGTGGACCCCTGCGTGTGGAGCAGGGGTCCTTGGAACCACGCCGTGTGGGGTGGGGGTCCTTGGAACCCCACTGTGTGAATTGTGGGGCAGGGGTCTGTTCGGTGTTGGGCCAGAACTGACCAAGAGGGCCTCCTAACTGAGGCCCAACTGGCCCACTGTGGGTCTGCTCCTTCTGCTGTGGGGCATGGGTATGGAACCCTGCCATGACAGGAGTCAGCAGACCAATTCCGGGAATCTCCACTTAGTAAGCTTTTTTTTTTTTTTTTTTGTAACTGTCAGGGCTGCGTGTGTCTTGTTTGTACTGTTTATTGTTTTTGGACTAAATGACTGATGGGAATGGAAACAATGGGCACCACTCCATCTATCCCCCTAGACATACAAAAAGAAACAGAAAGAGGAAAAGAAAAGGTACCCCCTGGTCTTTTCAGGGAAATAACTTGGAAGAAGAAATGTTTCTTCCTCCATATTCCCCTTCCCAGGTTCCTTTTGCAGAATCTGAGAATGGTCAAGAGGAGGAGGGAGCTATAGAACACTTCGCACCTGCCCTAAAAGTTTCTGAGGGGCCAGTCACTCGATGACACCATGGGATCAGCCCCCCTTCTAGTGCAGCTGTTGTTTCCATACTCGCCATAGGACCTGTGGATGTGGATGGTGAACAGAAACTGCAATATTGGCCATTTTCTACCAGTGATCTATACAATTGGTGCACCCAAAATGCCCCCTTTTCTGAGAAACCCCAGGATTTAATTTGTTTGCTTAAAACTATTCTCTTTACTCATCAGCCCACTTGGGATGATTGTAGTCAGCTTTAACAGGTCCTTTTTACCACCAAAGAGAGAGACCGTATCCAAGAGGTGGCCCCACAGGAGCACCCATCACGGATCCTGCCCTGATTGCTGCCCATTTTCCTGAGATCCGACCAACATGGGACTACAATGCGGTTGAAGGTAGGAGTGACTCCTTGTCTATCACCAGGCTCTGTTGACAGGTCTCAAGGCGGTGGCTCGCCGACCAACTAATTTGGCCAAAATTTATGTTAGACAGAGAGGAAGTGAAAGTCCAACAGCATATCTTGAGTGGCTCATGGAAGCTTTTAGTCAATATACTCCATATGATCTTGAGACCCAGAAGTTGGCTCAGATGATTATGTTTGACTATATAAATCAAGCTACACCAGACATAAAGCAAAAGTTGCAGGCTCTAGACAGACTTGGTGACAAGTCTATTAGAGATATAGTAGCCGTGGCAGAAAAGGTTTACAATAAGAGAGAGAAAGAGGAGCAAAGACAGGAAAGGAAGGACAGAGAACGTGTAATTGAGCATGAAAAGAGAGACTGAGCCAAGGAAAAGAGACCAGATTTGTTGGACTTGCCACTATCACATGTTGAACATACCTGGTTCTCATACCTCAACAATTTCATTCGAGATGGAAAAAGGTACTCAGGTTCAGCAGTCACCATGGACACTGAGATAGTGTGGGCAGAAGCACTCCCCCAGGGAACGTCTGCACAAAAACCAAAAGTAGTGGCACTAACAAAATCCCTAAAAATGGGAAAAGGAAAGAGACTAAACATGTACATGGACAGTCAGTATGCTTTTGCCCCCGTCCATGTACATGGAGCCATTTACCAAGAGGGGGGGCTACTGACACCTGAGGGAAAGACTATTAAAAACATACAAGAAATTTTAAGCCTCATCTGGGCCTTAAGGGAACCAGCAAATATTGCCATTATGCACTGCCCTGGCCATCAAAAGGGAACTGATTCTATAACCAAAGGAAATACCTTGGCCAATCAGGCAACTAAGGAGGCGGCCCTCCAGCCAAGAGTGGAAGTACTGACTCTAGTAGATCCAGAGCCATGAGCTTTGCCTCCTGAGCCTCAGTACTCCCAAGAAGACTTGGAGTTGATAAAGAAAATTCCCATGGCCTATAAACCCCCGGACAGAAGGAAACAAAGACTGGTGGAAAACTGGTGAGGGGAAACTTATCTTGCCACAAAGATTGGGCAAGGGGATTCTTAAGAGAATCCATTGGGTCCCTCACAGGGGAACCCGAAGAATGCAGGACTTGCTCCGATACTCAGAAGTAAAAATTAGGCAAGGAAATCAACTCATTGAGGACATGGTTAAAAATTGTAAAGCCTGTCAGCTCACCAATGCCCCCAATCAACCTGTTACAAAACGAGCTCGCCACCGTGGAGATAGTCCAGGTGTGTATTGGGAAGTATACTTCACAGAAATTAAAACTGGAAAATCTGGATATAAATATTTGCTAGTTTTTGTAGACACTTTTTCAGGATGGGTTGAAGCCTACCCAAAAAAGCATGAGACTGCAAAGGTTGTGGCTATGAAGATCCTGGAATATATCCTACCCAGGTATGGCTTCCCATCCACCGTCGGGTCGGACAATGGATGGGCCTTCATCTCAAAAGTAAGTCAGGGAATAGCCGCGGCACTGGGGATGGATTGGAAATTGCACTGTGCTTATAGACCCCAGAGTTCAGGGCAGGTAGAAAGAATAAATCAGACTCTAAAAGAGACCTTAACTAAATTGGTCATGGAGACTGGCGCAGACTGGGTATCGCTCCTTCTTTTCACCCTGTTTGGAGTAAGACATTCACCCTATCAGCTTGGCTTTACTCCTTTGAAATAATGTATGAATACCCTCCACCCATTATCCCTAGCCTTCAGACTGAATTGCTTACTGATTTGGATGATACTGAATTTCTGTGTAAGCTTGAATGTTTACAGCTGGTACATAAGAGTATGTGTCCCCAGCTTAGAGCATTATATGATTCTGCTTCTATTCCTACCCCCCATTTGTTTAAACCAGGGGACTGGGTGTTTGTTCGAAGGCACAACTTGAGATCTCTGGAACCACGGTGGAAGGGACCTTACATGGTGCTACTGGGTACTCCTCCTGCCCTTAAGGTGGATGGCATTGCTGCTTGGATCCACTGCTCCCACGCCAGGCCGGCGGACCCCTTTGCCCTGGACCATGGGGAAACATGGGAAGTCTCCAATCATCCTACCCAACCAATATGCATACGCCTCAAGAAAAGCAAAATGGACTGATTGTTATTGGTATACATGCTCAAGATCAAAAGCTGTTGGAGTTTAGTTTTGGGTCGGAGCCACAAGATTGTGTCTCAGGACCATAAGTCAAGGGGGGGAATGAAAGGTTAAAGTAATTGAGGCAGTGATCATTTGTTGCTTGTTTCAGAGCAGAGCAACAGGTGGTGCTAAACCACCTGGTTGTGTGCCTTTATAAGACCTGCCAATCCTTAGCTCCAGGCTCTCTTCCTGGGCTCTGCTTTGTTGGAGTGTAGGACGAGGCCCAAGTTGCAGCCTGTTTAAATAAAACAGCTGTAGAGTCTGACTCTTGGTGGTCTTCTTGTTGGGGATTCCTGCGACCTTGGCATAACACTATCTAAGCATCATTACCCAGTAAGCTCAGTCTTCATCAAAATATCCATGACTCCAAACTAAGCAAGCATACCTCAGAGAAGGCCCTTTGGATATGGGTAGCTCGGACCATTTGGCAAGTTCTTCTAGCCTTCCCATGACTCTATGTTCCCAGGCAAATTAACTACTTGCTGTCTTGCTTCCTTTCTTCATCTTCTTCCTTCTTCTTTTATTTCTGTGAAACAAACACACTGTACCAATAAGTCAAGGCTGGTGTTTTGTTGAGGAACATAAGAAACTCTACAGAACAAAAATGAGTTCTTATTCTACTGTCTCCACCTACTATTTTTGGTGTCTGAGTTGGTATGTATTTTGAGTGATATAATTTGAGTGCATAGAGTCTCAAAAGTGTATTACCAAATATAGGTCCTAAAACACGGCCACAAGAGAGGGAGATTGCTTATTCATTTGCCAGGAGCTCAGCAGGGAGTGGTTTTAAATCACATCTTTTCTTAGGCTTTGTTGAACAAGGAACTGAGACCTGCAGCCTTGGTTCCCCCAGGAACTTCCGAAAATTGCAGACCCCTGTCCACCGACTACTTGCTGAAGAGTTGGGATCTGAACAAGGTCCCTGTGCTGTGTGTCTCCTGTTGAGCTCTCCTAAGGAGATCTTGAGATACAGACATAGCACCTGGAATTGCTGAAAAAGGAATAAAAGACCCAGGAAGAGAAGAGAATTGAATAAAGGAAGAAAAGATGAACTTTATGGAAGTAGAGCTGTGAGCCAAGTGGTAAGGCACCAACCTTGAATGAAGAACCCAAGTTAGTATGCGAGGCCTTGATTGAAAAGGACACACACACACACACACACACACACACACACACACACACACACACACACACACACACACACGACATGTCACGACAAACTTCACTGATTTCCAACTTTGACCTATTTGGATTTTGGAGGGTCCAAGAATATAATGAGACTTGGTTCTAAGTGGCCATATTATGCTTTGTTTGTTCACGGTGTTGTTTATAACCTTGAGTTATGTCTCATGATTATTTAATTGGATATTATAGACATTAGCAATTGATAATTCTGTGTAGATGATAATGTTTTATACTAAGAACAACACTCTAGTGCTAAAATGTATAAGCATAAAACAAGTCTGAAAAATGAGGGAAAATAAGGACACAGGTGGACCTGTTGCAACAATGAGTACAAGTTGTCATGTCAAAAACGAACTTTACAACTTGGGGGGGGATTTGGGGGGGGAGGGAGGATGGGAAGGGATGGGAAGGGTAAACAAAGGAGGAGGCTACAATGCTTGATAAGAAATGTACTCACTAATAGACACATGAAGAAATGTTCAACATCCCTAGCCATAAAATAAATGCAAATCAAAACAACATTGAGATATCACCTCACTCCAGTTAGAACAGCAAAAATCAAGAACTCTAACAACAACAGATGCTGGAGGGGAGGTGGACAGAAAGGAACCTTACTTCATTGTTGGTGGGAATGTAAACTTGTTCAACCACTTTGGAAAGCAGTATGGAGGTTCCTCAAAAGACTTCACATAGATCTCCCCTATGATCCAGCAATCCCACTTTTGGGCATTTACCCAAATGTTTACAAACAAGACCACACTAAAGCTACCAGCACAACTATGTTTATTGCAGCATTATTTACCATAGCTAAGATATGCCACCAACCCAGATGCCCCTCAGTAGATGAATGGATCAAGAAAATGTGGTATATATACACAATGGAATTCTATGCCTCCATCAGAAAGAATGACATTGCCCCATTTGTTAGGAAATGGAAAAACTTGGAAAAAATTATATTAAGTGAAGTAAGCCAGGCCCAAAGAAACATAGGTCCCATGGTTTCCCTTATTTGCAATATCTAGTATAGGTATGAGTCAAGCGGAAAAGGTCAGATAATGTGATGTTAGGAAAATGAACCCTTAAATATGTATTTTAATGTTTTCGTTTCTTTCATGCATGTGTTTCTAATGCATTGATAAGATTATTTCTTTGTTGCTTTGTATGTCCCTCCCCCACAGTGTAACCCCCGCTTTCACTATATTTGATGTCAGTATAACATGTGGAGGAGATGGGGACAAACAAATTGTTTAAGGATTTAGGTGGACCTGTTGCAACAATGAGAAGTACAAAATGTCATGTCAAAACCAGCTTTACAATGTCGGTGTGGGAGGGGAGGGGGGTATGACTGGGTGGGGGGGAGGGGGGAGGCTGGGAAGGGAGGTGAAGGGTAAACAAAGGAGGAGGCTGAAATGCTTGGTAAGAAATGTATGCATTATCCTGCCCATGTAATTGTAACCCCTCTGTACAGTATGTTCTCAAATAAAATAAAATAAAATAAAATATAAAAAAAAAGAAAAAAGAAATGTACTCACTATCTTGCCCATGTAATTGTAACTCCTCTGTACAGTATTTTCACAATAACAAAAAGAGAAAAAAAATGAGGGATACTCTCAATTCTTGTGTTTGGTTTTACAATGTATAAATGGTGGCATATATAATGTTTTTGTTTGTTTTGTTTTTATGTGCCAGTCCTGTGGTCTGAACTCAGGACTTCTTGGGTGCTGTATGTGAGTTCTTTTACTTAAGGCCAGCATTCTACCACATGAGCTACAGCCTCACATCCAGGTTTTTTTTTTTTTTTTGGTGATTAATTGCAGATAAGAGTCTTAGGTTTTCCTGCCCAGGATAGCTTTGAATCAAGATCCTCACATCTCAGCCTCTTCAATAGCTAGGATTACACATATGAACCACTGGTGCCTGGCTAATGTTTTAACCCACAATGACATTAGTTGTGTGTTATTACTTCTTTCCTTTTTATTTTTAATTTTATTTTATTGTAAAAATGCTGTACAGAGGGGTTACAGTTAGATGAGTAAGGCAATGAGTACATTACTTGTCAATCTTTGTTATCCCTTCCCTTATTGTTGTTGCTCTATCACTACCCTTTCCCTCTTCCACCTCCCACACTCCTCCCTACCCCACCCCACTCCTGGAAGTTGTAAAGATCATTTCCAATATATTGTCCTGTGGATAACATTGTTGAAATGGTCATCCTCTGTCCTTATTTCACGGTTTTGTTATTCCCCTTCTCCTCCTCAGATCAGACAAATGTATATACCAGATGCAGGGTACCAAAATCAAGTACAGTGACAACAGGGGATGTACAGTAGGGGGAAGAATATACGAAGGGAACAAAAAAATCACATAGTACATTTAAAACAACGACAACAAAGAAAGACCTCTTGTGTCCATTTCTTGTGGCTCATTTCATTTAACATCATCTTATATGGTCATATGTACACAGCTTTTGATCTTTTCAGCTCATATGATAAGATTATCCTATATGTAAACTAATTATTGCAAATAAGGGAAACCATGAGACCTAAATTTCTTTGGGTCTGGCTTATTTCACTTAATATGACCTTTTTCCCCAAGTCTTTCCATTTCCTAACAAATGGGGTGGTGTCATCCTTTCTGATGGAAGCATAGAATTTATATATATATATATATATATATATATATATAAACTCTCTCTCTCTCTCTCTCTCTCTCTCTCTCTCTCTCTCTCTCTCTCTCTCTCTCTCTATATATATATATATATATATATATATATATATATATATATATATATCCCACGTTTTCTTGATCCATTCATCTACTGAGGTGCATCTGGATTGTTCCAGACTTTGAAATGTTTTTTTTAATTTTTTTTTATGATACTGCTTTTCAGGATTTGGACCATAACTCTTAACAATTGGATTAGCCTCTTCCAAGTCCATCCCACAGTATTTCTGCCTTGCTACTTTATTTTTCTATGGTTCACACTTTAATTCACCATGGTATTTTATTTTATTTTTTTCTAGATTTTTTTTTATTGTGAAAATACTGTACACAGGGGTTACAATTACATGGGCAACATAGTGAGTACATTTCTTATCAAGCATTGTAGTCTCCTCCTTTGTTTCCCTTTCCCATCCCTTCCCATCCTCCCCCTACCCCCCAATCCTCTCCGCTCCCCCCCTGCACCAAAGTTGTAAAGATCGTTTTCGACATAATGACTTGTACATCTCATTGTTGCAATGGGTCCACCTGTATCCTTACTTAAACGTTTTGTTTTTCCCCTTCCCCTCCACAAATTATACCAACATCAAATACAGTGAAAGCAGGGTTTATAATGTGGGGGAGGGACATACAAAGCAACAAAGAAATAATCTTATAAATGCGTTAAAAACAATTGCATGAAAGAAAAAAATTGTTAATACATATCTTAGGGTTCATTTCCCTAACATCACCTTATCTGCCCTTTTCTGGTTGACTCCCACATATACTAAATATTGCAAATAACTTATTTCAAAGACATTTTTGTCAAATATTTTGACACATTTCTCAGCTTCATATAGATGAGACTTGGTAAACAAAATATGTCTGTGACAATTCTTGGGAAAGTTCCTTACATTTAGATGCTTCAAAATTATAGAACATTTCATTCTATTATAAAATACAGTATTCATTAGCACAAGATAGGGCATCCATCAAGAAAGGCTTGTTAGTTGAGATGTTCCTGGTCACAGCTGGAGTTCCATGGTTAACATTGTGTACTGAGTTCCTATCATTAGTTCTTGCAGTTCCTCTGTGTCTTTCTGTTTCCTAGTGTTGCTTACAATTTTAATCTACTTCAGCTTTAAGAGCTGAAGGTAACATTGATAACTCACTTTGCTGAGTGATATAAGCTTTTCCAAGTGACTCTGAACAAAATTTAACAAAATCTTAAGAGGACTGATTTACAAACAACAAAGACATTTTGGATCTTTTGTTAAATAGTTTTTCAACGATGCAAACCAAAACTTCCAGAATCCCAAAGAAAGAACACGTTTAATGTATATATTGCTCCTGTTTATGGAACAGTATTTAATAGGACAGTTATAGCTTTTAGTCAGTTGGCAAAATATCAAGTGTTTGAATTAAATCATATATATCTTCAATTCCATGTCCCATTGTATGCTTCTATTTGTATTATTTTTTTAACTAGACAAATTTATGGAACATGGAAAGACACTTCAGCATATATACATGGTTGTAATGATCAAGTCAATACAGTTCCTATTTCTATATCATTAATAGTTTTTGGCTACTAATTTGTAATTTGTTGGGTAAAAATAAAATAAAAACCTCAAAAGCAAGACATGGTTATTCCCCTTCAGATGTTATTTCCCTTGAAAAATTATTTAATTATATTGTCAAGGTGATGTCCATAGGAGTTACATTTACATAAGTAAGATAGTGAGTACATTTCTTGTTGAACATTGTTACCCCCTCCCTCCTTTATCTCCCACTTCCCCACCTCTTACCACTCCCCACACCTTGTGATGTTCATTTCCAACATATTGTCTCATGAGTTTCACTGTTGCATTGCTTTGCTGTCTTTTGTGTCACCATTTTATCGTTCCTCTTCCCTATTCAGATAAACGTGTATACAATACACAGTGACCCAAATCAAATAGTGACAACAAGGGATAATCCATAGGGAAAAGATAAAGGAAAAAACCTAGCCCCTTAAAAAACAACACCAACAAAGAAAACCCTCTTGTTTCCACATCTAGGAGTTCATTTCGCTTAGCATCACCTTGTATGCCCCATATGTACATAGCTATTGAGCTGTTGTGATACTCTTCTAGGACTAAAGTAGACATACACTAGTTATTACCAATGAGGGAAACCATGGAGTCTGTTTCTTTGGGTCTGGCTTACTTATTTAATATGATTTTTTCCTACTCTTTCATTTCTTTACAAATGGGGAGATGTCATTCTTTCTGATGGGAATATAGAATTCCATTTTGTATATTTCCCATATTGTCTTGATCCATTCATTTACTGAGGGGCATCTCAGATGGTTCCATATGTTAGCTATATATTATTAATTTTTTAAGTTTGATTAGTCCATATGGTACATATTTATGGCATATGGTCTTATATTTCATTGCTTGTGTACAACATGTACTGATTATCTTATTACTTTGTATTAGGAACCTTTAAATTCTTCAAATTCCTCTTCTGGTTATTCATAAATGTTGACCAGCTGGTTGTTATTATTGTTTTTAAACTATATTTTCTTAAAAGAATAGGTTTAGATAAAAGCAAAGTTGGAAAAATAACCCAGAGTTCTTATAGGAACATAGACTTTCCTGCCCAGGCTGGCTTTGAACCACGATCCTCAGATCTCAGCCTCCTGAGTAGCTAGGATTATAGGCGTGAGCCACTGGAGCCTGGCTAACTGTTACTTTTTTTTTGGTAAAAAATGAGTTTTTTTAAATTTTGTTTATGTGTGTGTGTGTGTGTGTGTGTGTGTGTGTGTGTATGTGTGTGTGAGAGAGAGAGGGAGGGAGAGAAGAGAGAGAGAGAGAGAGAGAGAGAGAGAGAGAGAGAGAGAGAGAGAGAGAGAGAGAGAGAGAGAGAGAGAGAGAGAGAGAATGAAAGAGTATTGCTGCCAAAGAGGATTATTGAAGAATATAAAAACCTTAAAGTCTGATAAGATAGTAATATATTTTAAGCACTTGGAAGTGGTGGTATCACAGTTTCTCTTTTCTGATCACACAGTATCTGTGTCTCCCCAATGTTGTCCTGATCTGGTTTGTTGTGCAGGAGACAGCATAGCTGGCCAATGTTGCAGATGGCAGGCCGCGGCCATTGCCTCCAGTCTTTCTTCACCACTTTCTCAGCCTTGAAGAAATTGTGTATCTCCAGTTTTTCTTGTTTGAGCTTAATTTATTTTATCAGTGTGCATTCTATTTCCTGCTCCTGAAAAGAAGTCTCAGTTACATAGACCCGGGAAAGAGCCAGGAGCAATGGCCTTATCACTGATTGCCTTCCAACATAGCCAACATATTCCTGAGAGATCTTCAACCCACACTGCACATGGAAGTCCTCACACTCATCCTGCCTCATTTGAACGCATCTGTGATAACTTTAAATTCAGTGAGTATGCAGTGTAAAAATTCAATGTAATGCTTTGAGGACAAAATGACCGAGCCACACGTAATCATTCACATTTTTCACTGTGTTAGCTGTCTCTCTGATGAGAAAATAATCCTGCCACACAGATGCATATCACTTATACAAGATGTTTGCCAACAATTCTTGTTGTTATATTGCATTTCTCTTCCTCCTCGTGTGTCCTCTCCTCCTCCTCCCCGTCTTCTTTCCCTCTTCCTTCCTTCCTCTCCTTTCCTTCCTCCCTTTCTTCCCCTTCTCCTCTTTCGCCTGATCTTCCCTTCCTCCTCTCTTTTCTTTTCCCTCCTCTCATCCTTTCCTCCTCCTTTTCTCTTCCTCTCTTCCTCCTCTTTTTCAATTTCTTCTACTTCTTTATGGTCCTTGGTCTTGGACTCAGGGCCTGTGCTCACTAAGCAGATGTTCTGCTGCTTGCTGCAGGACTCCAGTCTGGACTTCATTTCAATGACACTCTATTTTTGATTTGTTTTTAAGTAGCAAACCGAGCAAAGACTTTTGATTAAGGATTTAATTCATTGTATATATTCTACACCATAAATATGTGATACTTCATACAGTGTGGCTAATAGGTTTTGATTATTCTTTGGGCTTCTGATAAACTCATCAGAAACAATGATCCTGTGCTACTCCCAAATTAATGAACTGGTTACTTTGCATCTTGCTCAAGTACTTCCGTATTGCTCCCAGTTTAATGAACTATCACTTTGTGGTAGCATCACAGTAACACTAATCCGAGGATTGCTGAGGATCGGAAGATTAAGTCCATACAGGAAAATATGAGATGTATATCTTCAATGAACTACTAAAAAGCCAGAAGAAGACCTAAGGCTCTGTGGTGTACTGCCATCCTTGCACAGAATAAGCAGATGACAGGAACCAGGCCTGAGTTGAAGACCTGTGGTTGATGCAAACACACACACACACACACACACACACACACACACACACACACACACACACACACACACACACACACACAGAATTTCCCAGCTAGAGAAAGTGCAGATATGTTTTCCTTATAGCATATCTGTTTCTATCCTATGTGTTTGGATACTTTTGAAAGCTTCATAATCACCTTCCCTAATTTCAATAAATGACTCCCTGTTCACTATTTTAATTCCTGGTTGGAAAATATTTTAAGGCAGTTTTTCATGTAGAATATTGATTTTGCTCCCAACACTGTTACTCTCTTGGATTGTAAGAACATAAATAATTATGCAGTTAATATTAGCTCATAAATTAAATTAAATTAAATGCTTCCATTAAGAGTTAAACTGTTGCTCAGAGGGAAGAGTTTGAAGTCACTTGTCTGAATTTGAAAGGTGGAGTGAGAGTTGCAGAGAAGCCTAAGGTAGTTATGGTAAGAGACAGATGAAAGGAAAAAGAAAATGAACTTTAGACTCCTCTTGAGGCCAGTTATCTTTCACAGGCCTGCACTTGAAATCAGTATGCAAATTCTTGCTCATTATCAAGCACTCTACCCACTGGGCCACATTTCCAAGCCCTGAAATAATTCATTAGTGAGGAGCATTCCTGGAGTTTGAAGCCAGAGCCTGGGCTCTGTCCTTGAGCTTTTTTATCAAGCATTCTAGCACTTAAGCCACAATTCCACTTCTGACTTTTGGTAGTTAATTCAAGCTAAGAGTCTCAGAAACTTTCCTGCCAAGGCTCACTTCAAACTGGGACCCTCAGATCTCATCTCCATAAGTAGGGTTTCAGGTGTGAGCCACACCCACTAAAAGCCAGTTATTTCAATGAGACTCCTATTTCCAATAAAAGTCTCAAACACACACACACACACACACACACACACACACACACACACACACACACACATGCAAAAACTTGAGCTATTGCTCAAGTGTTATAGTGTTAACCTGAGGCAAAATCACCCTGGGACAATGGCCAGGCCCTAAGTTCAAGTGCTACAAGCAACAGAAAAATAAATAAATTCATTAATTAAAATTTAGCAATGTCAAACAAAAAATAAAAGGAAAGTTGGAAGAAAAGAGGGGTGGGGAGGCCTGGCTACGTTACTAGAGCCAATAAGTGAAAGCATCAGGTGGCCTGTGGGAGTCTTGCTCCTGGAGGTAATAATATGGAAAAAAAGAAAAGCGATTAAAGCTTCAAAACTGAGTCAGGAAGTGGTGGCTCAAATATGCAATCCTAGGTACTTAAAATTAGCAAGCTGAGGATCTGGATTCATAGTCTGCCCAGGAAGAAAATCCTCCTGCCTGCCTTCAACCAGCAATGAGGCAGCATCAGCCCTATGCCTGCAGCACAGCTGGACCCTGCCTAGCTGCAGAAAACCTCCCCCAAACAATCTCGACCCCATGACAAAATCCAAGCCTTCCCCAAGTAGATTCAGAGCTCAGAAGCACTTTCTGTGCTCCAGGTACCCCATGGTTTGACTGCTCCATGGCAACATGTGGGGCAGACACTTACATCAAAACTCTACCTTAACTTGCTGGCTCCCTAGGTCTAGGGGCCCAGCCCAGGCTCCCTTCTTGCCCTACAGGGGCAGAGACTAAACCCTATTTTTAGCTCCCACATCACCTGCCTCCCTGGAGCACTAGAAGCCCCTGCAAAAAATCCACTCCTGACTCACTTTCTTAATGAAGTTGGGGGCTGGAGACATCTTGAAAGTTCCCTAAAGCCAGCAGTTTCTTCCTCCTCCCCATCTAGCTTGTCCTGTCTATGCCGTAAACCAGATGGTGAGGGTGTGGGTGTGGCAGGACCCACATATGCTCGAGTCAGAGCAGGACTCCAGCTTGGTACCTAGTGCTGATGCTCATTGGGTAATGCTCAACAATCTTATCACTCCTCAAAGCCCTCTCATTTTAATTTATTTATTTAATTGGGAAGGGAAGACCCTGAGATAGAACTCATGATCCCTGTGCTTCTTTTGCTCAAGGCTAGCACTCTACCACTTGAGCCACAGCTCCATGTTTGGCTTTTCTACTTATTTCTGATAAGAGTATCACAAACTTTCCTGCCCAGGCTGGCTTCAAACTGTGATCCTCAGAATTTAGCCTCCTGACTACCAAGTTTATAGGTGTGAGACACCTACACTGGAAAGCTTTTATTTATTTGTTTATTTATTTATTTTGGGCTTGGGGCTTGAACTCAGGGCATGGGTGGTGTTTCAGTGCTCTTTTTGCTCATGGCTAACACTCTACAATTTTAATCCACAGCTTCACTTTCAATCTTATGGTGATTAATTGGAGATAAGAGTCAAACAGACATTTCTACCAAGATTGGCTTTGAACTGTGATCCTTAGCTCCTGTTTAAGTAAGATTACAGGCATGATCCACCAGTACCCAGGCAAACCAGATTTTTAAGACACTCTTATTTTCAACAACCCAACAAGGAAAATAAGTTGAGCTGTGGTGCAGTTGCCTTGAACAAAATTGGTCTAGGATGGGCACCAGGGTCTGAGCATCATGGTTCAATGCTAGCCTGGGCAGGAACGTCTGTGAGAGTCAACTACAAAAAAAATCACCAGAAGACTGGAAGTGGCATTGTGGCTCAAGGGGCAGAGTGCTTGCCTTGTGCTGAAGAGCTGAGGGACAGTGCCCAGTCACAGAGTTCAAGTTCCATAGCCAACAAAAAAATGGTCCTGGACATGGGCAGGCCCTGAATTCAAGTCCTACCTAGAACCAAGAACAAAATAAATAAATAAATTCATTAAAAATAAAAGAAGAAACTGTAAAATAAAAAGAAAATATGTGTTGGAAAAAAATAGACATTAAGGGAGTTGGGAGGTGTGATCAAGTTGGCAGAGAGTAAGCCATGAGATCAAGTCTAAGGTAGCAGCAGCACTGGCCTTTCCCACACAATCGTCTCCTTCCTCATTGACTACTTGAGCTGGGAACTGGGGGCATTGGTACAATTCCCCAAACCAGCAGCTCCTCCACCTGCCTGCAGTTCAGGCCAGGCTGCACATCTGCTGAGATAGAGAAGGCTGGAAGAGGGAGGAGTGGAGGCAGGGCCTGCCTCTGCCCTGATACCACCCCTCAGTTAATATTAGTCTATTTCTTTGGTTTTCCTTTCTGTTTATTTCTGGTCTCAAACTAGGATGTGAACTCAGTATTTGCCACTTTTACTCACTGACTAGTGCTCAACTGACTGAGCCATATCTCCAACAATTAGAGATATTTCATTTTTAAAATTAATTGACTTTTAAATTTATTTACATATTGTGGGGCAGGCCTAGAACTTGAACTCTTGGTTGGGTGCTGTCCCTGAGCTTCTTGCATTAAAGGCTAAAACTCTGGCACTTGAACCTCACTCAGCTGCACTTCTATCTCTCTATTGTCATTAATTTGAGATAAGAGTCACAGACTTTCCTGCCCAGGCTGGATTCAGATTGGAGCATTCAGATCTCAGTGTCATCAGTAGCTAGGGGTACAGGTTGAATCACCTGCACCAGCAAACCATGTTTTGTTTGTTTGTTTTCATTTTTTCTTTTTGTTTTTTGTTTTTCCCAGTCCTGGGGCTTGAACTCAGGGTGTGGGATCTGTCTCTGAGCTTCTTTTACCCAAGGCTGGTGCTCTACCACTTGGGTCAAAGTGCCCCTTCTGGCTTTTTCTGTTTATGTGATAAAGAGGAATCGAACCCAGGGCTTCATGCATGGTAAGCAAGCACTCTACAAATAAAACACATTCCCAGGCCCTGAATCCATGGTTTTATTGAAACTCTCAATTTCTAAAAAATCAGCAAGATTAAAAAGGGAAAAAGAAGGTGAAACATGTCTTAAGCTATAGGCTGGTGGTTTGAACCTGAAACCCCTGATTCTGAGGAGGGTGAGAGCTGAAGGATATCGGTTACGAACCACAGAACAGCCTAGTTTTCGAGAACTGATTTGGAAAATCACCAGCACAAATGAAGTAGAAGTCGCATGCTGCTGGCTCATGACTACACAAGTCTGGAGGTTGGGATCTGAGAACCACCATTGGAGGCCACTTCTGGCAGGAAATTGCATGAGGTTTGAAAATCCAATAAAGATACAAAGGCAAAAAGTAGGGATGTGGGCAAAAAGTGATGATGGACAGAGCATTGGTCTGGAATAGATTAAAAACGAAAATGAAAAAAGAAAAAACAGAAGAATGGAGTGGAAGTATGATTGATGAGGTCCTGGGTTACTAAATACAGTAATGTAAAAATGTAGTCCAATCCAAACACAAAAGGAGTAAATTTATTACTCATGGGTATATAGAGATATATTTAATGAGAGTACAGAAGGAATTTCAAATGTAAAAATGCCACAAAGGGATTTTTTTCTCTTTCTTCTTTGGTGGTAGATGGGGACTCAAACTCAGGACCTGACTCTGGTTCATTGGCTATTAGTCTACCAACTGGGCCACACCTCCATCACCACATGCAAATTGTCTCAGCTTCTCATGCTTCTGTTCAGCAGCACATGCATTCTTTTGATTGCCCACTGGGTTTGCACATGACACTCCAAGGACAGCTCCAGCTGCAGCCTCTTGAAGAGGTAGGGGTAATTAGGGTCCCACAGCAAAATCTCTTCTAAACTGAATGGGGTGCCTCTTGCCTATGCTCTTGCTATAAAGGAAGTGAGGTGTGTGGGTGATGGTAGGAAGGCAGCTTAGACAGGGGGCAAAGAAACAAAAATTTTCCCTATCAAATGACCCCAGGGCTTAAGTAAGCACTATGTGGACCTACCTCCAGGCACTCAGCCTCTGGACTGACCATTCTCAGCTATCAATCCTCGGTTTGCACGGCCACAGCTGTCTGGAGGTTGGCTTCAGGATACCCCACTTTCCCCTGCTCTGTGCATTCTAATTGAGCTCCCCATGAGTGCATGAGTTACAAAGGTTGCAGTGTCCATGCTGCAGCCCCTTGGGTTTCAGGCTATGACTGTAGCCCCTGCTTCAGATTCCCCTACATTACTGCTGCCTCTTTTTGGCTTTTGCCCTTTTGCATTTTTGGCTCTTTGCCCTCATCCCTGGCCTGTCAGAGCCAAAAAGGACCTCCAGGAGGACCCCTCCACACATGCATCAAATGTACCCTGGACTCCCAGTGACTCCTGGTGGTCAGTAGGACTTATATGAACACTAGGAGAGCCTGAAGATAAATGTTACATACACATGAAAACTAGTATGATGGCTTGACCTTCAAGGTCTCTAGAAATGGAGGTTTGACCCCCATAAATTTTGCTTCACTATGAATTTTCTATTTTCACACTTAACACCATATACTTTCCTTGTGCTTCCTTTATTGGATTTTGTCTTACTCTTTCCAAAGAATTATTCTAGTGCGGGTTGATACCATGTCTCTGGTGATGACACCAACAGACTCAAGAGGAAAAGGAAGTGGGACATGGAGTACCCATCCTTTCCAAAAGAGTCCACCACAGGCCAGAAGAGCAATTCTTAGGACAGTGGGCACAGTTTCTGCCTCCCTCTCTGAATCATGGCTCAAGTTTGGAAAAGGATTTCAGGACACCTGAAGTATAGAATTATTGAAATACTGAATTATCTCCAAGACCAAAGAAACAACCACATCTTGTACATTGATCTCAAAAATATACCATGGAGTTCCAGTGAAAATGATTACTTAGATGAAGATAAGACACTGTTTAAAATACAGGGAGGGGGGACCAAGATGGCGACGGGGCAGTAGGGGAACGCCACAGCTCTCCCCAACCAAAAAGAGAGTTCGAGTTCCAACGCTAATCTCCCCAAGAGACCAACAACAACAAAAAGATGAACACTCAGAGAAAAACCGGAGGTGGAAAATAACAAAAAAAGAAAGAGAGGAAAAGAAAAATTTCAGAACAGAGAAGAGCGAAGACCCCTCCCCCAACCTTTACTGGCCGCGTGGCAGTGCACCAAGTCGCCGGCCAGCCGGCCCGGCTGGGGCTGCCGGAGTCCCAGATACACAGGGGGCCACCTGCAGATCACCCGCACAGAAGCCTCCTGAGGTACTGGCTTGCAGAACAACTGATCGCCAGGAACAGAGAAACCTACAAGCCGGGAGTCTCCACAAGGATCCCACCTCCACCCCTCACTCTCCACCCGAGCAAAGAGGCTCCATCCCGCCAAAGCTACCCAGCAACGGCAGCGCGACAAAGGTACCTATGTGCAGATCACCCTCACAGAAGCTGCCTGAGGCACTAGACCCACCTGTTCGCGATCTCAACGACCCGGGCGGCGACCGCCCGGGTCCCAGAGGCACAGGGGGCTGCCTGCAGATCACTCACGCCTGAGGCACCCGACCTGCCTGATAGCGATTGCAATGACCGGGGGGGCCGCCCAGGTCCCAGAGGCACAGGGGGCTGCCTGCAGATCATCCGAGCAGAAGCCGCCTAAGGCATCGGTGTCAGACCCACCAGATCTCTACAACTCGTGAAGAAGCCGCCTGAGCGTGGACTCTGTGGACCTGACAGCTTCGATAGAGGCAGAGACAGAAAAGAATTACACAGAGCCACCACCGCCCAGCCCAGCCCGCAACCACCCAAACTGAACTCGGATTGTAACAACAACTGATAATCTACACCACACAGAAACAACCAGCTCCAGGGTGAGTACGCCAAAGGGGACAGTGTATCCCTCAAGGGAGACCAGAGCTGGAGGGAATCCCCAGGGGACAGTGTATCCCTCAAGGGAGACCAGAGCTGGAGGGAATCCCCAGACCCTGACCTAGACTCCCTACCACAACACCCGGACCACAGAACCCACTAAAACTGGGAACTGTTCCAGAGCTCCACCAGCCCGTGGGGCACACTCCGCTGGACAGGCCAGAGCAAGAGTGCCCCTGGAAGGGAGCTTAAATGCCCAATCCAGGAATAGCGCCCCTGGGTCAAGACTACAAACAGTAGAAGGAATTTGAACTGTATCCTTCAGGCTGCATAACCTAGGTGGTATACACATCAGCACAGGCCTAATGAGCACGCTCCAGGTTGGGGCCAGAACCAGGCCTGGGGATCCGGTGCCTGAACAACACAACCAACTCCTCCCAACTGAAGTAAAAAGCTGAGCATACGCCTCAACAGAGGGGAGAAAATCAGGAAACAGCACTCCCCAGGAAGCACGCCCTTGACAACAAAATACCTGGAGGCCCAGGACAAGAGAAGCCCAAACCCCAACAAAACTCCACCAATATACCCTAGGCTGGAAATTGGGCAACACAGGCTGCCAGCACCTGATAGTAAGCAGGAGCTCAGGCGGATAAAGCGGCTCAGCAGTAGAGTGAGAGTCTTGGATGTATGAGGCCCTGGATCTGATTCCTCAGCACCACAAAAACAAAAAGGGTCAGACGTGGTGCTGTGGCTCAAATGGTAGGGTGCCAGCCTTGAGCTGAAGAGCTGAGGGACAGCACCCAAACCTAGATTTCAAGCCCACAACCAGCCCAAAACAAACAAACAAACAAAAACACATCAGGAGCCCATAGCAGACTCCAGTATTTGGGAGAGTGCATCCAGAGCATCTGATCTTCCCAAGAGCACCCATAGGAGCAAACACAAGCAGTCTAGGCTGCTCAACCCTTCCAAAGGCGGGAATTGCCAGCAATCTACAGCAGAGAGCTGAGAATCCTAAGTAGGTCAGAATAGCAGCTGGAAATAGGCTCCCAACAGAACCCGGATCAGGCACAGACTCTCTCTACCAATACAGAATTAGCAACCAAGCAAAGACAGACACACCAAAACAAAATTGCAGAGCAGTCTCCTGAACCCCCATGCGAAAATCACAGAGAAAAATCACAAGGTTTACCACTACCCAGGACAGCAAGCTCACCTCAAAAGCCAGCAGCCACGCAGGGGAGAGCCCCAGTGGGAGCAAAGCTGGAATGGAAGACAAAAGCTACATCCAAGGGTTGCTGGAGGCAATGACTCAAGAAATAAAGCGAGAAATTGATCAGAAATTGAAAGAGCACAAGGATGAACTACCAAAAGGGATACAGGATATCAAACAAAATTTGGATGCAAAAATAGAAGCTGCACAAACCTCAGTAAGAAGTGAGATAAACGCCAAATTAGAGGTAATACATACTGAGATCAGTACTCTGAGAATCAACATTGAATCCATAAAGGGATCCATTTCCTCCATGCAAACCACAATAGAAGCCATGGTCAACAGAGTGAATGAAATGGAAGGTAGAGTGTCAGATACAGAAGACAGAATACACAAACTGGACCAAAAAGTGACAGATATGGAAAAATCACTCAAATGAAACCAAAGGGAAATTCAAGAGGAAGCAGATAATGCCAAGAAATTTAACCTTCGCATAATCAGAGTGGACAAAGGTGAGGAATTCCAGAGCAAGGGAATGCAAGACCTATTTAACAAGATAATCAGCGAAAATTTTCCCCACCTCAAAAAAGACCATCTTAACTACATTACAAAAGCTTATAGAACACCCAACAAGCAAGATCCCAGGAGAAACACTTCTAGACACATTATAGTAAAAATGATAGATCTGAATAATAAGGAAACAATCCTGCATGCAGCAAAAATGAAGAAGCAGCTATACTACAACGGGAAAAATATTACAATCCCTGCAGATCTCTCCACACAAACAATGAATGCAAAAAAAGCCTAGGAAAGCACCCTACGAGCCCTGAAAACCAATAACTGCCAACCCAGACTGATATATCCGGCAAAGCTAGCATTCACATTCGATGGAGAACTGAAAACTTTTAATAGCAAAGAAAAACTGAATGAATACATAAACATTAAGCCATCATTACAAAGAATTCTAAGAGGGGGGACACAACCTGAAGAAAGCAACCAGGAACTGGGACCTGCCCCAAACAGGCATTACTCAAAGTCTAACTGAGCAAGCACAGGAGGAAAGGAAAGAAGAAAAACTTAGGAAAACGGAATGGCAGGGAAAACAATGCATCTCTCTATACTTTCTCTTAATATAAATGGGCTGAATTCGCCAATTAAAAGAAAACAAACTGAGTACTGGATCAGAAAACAAAACCCATACATCTGTTGCCTTCAGGAGACCCACCTCTCAGCCAAAGATACAAACAAACTCAGAGTGAATGGGTGGAAAAAGATCTACCAATCAGATGCCCCCAGTAAGAAAGCAGGCGTAGCTATCCTGATATCTGACAAAATAAACTTTTCATTAAAATCAATACAGAAAGATAAGGACGGACACTACATTTTAATACAGGGAATAATCCAAGAGGAGGATATAACCATCATCAACTTATATGCTCCAAATATTGGTGCACCCAGATACATTAAACAAATGCTCTCAAACTTACAGAATAAATTAGATCCCAATATGATAATACTAAGAGACTTTAACACACCACTCTCACCAAAGGACAAGTCTACC
The DNA here is from genome assembly GCF_024711535.1 of Dipodomys merriami. Classification (NCBI taxonomy): domain Eukaryota; kingdom Metazoa; phylum Chordata; class Mammalia; order Rodentia; family Heteromyidae; genus Dipodomys; species Dipodomys merriami. Next base: position 255,609 of record NW_027204938.1, on the reverse strand, counting down.
AACCAGAGGACTGGCAAAGAAGCTACCGAATTAAGTGAGGCCATACTTCAAGAAGAATTAACTGACATCTACCGAGTATTTCACCCTAAAACAACACAGTACACATTCCTCTCAGCAGCTCATGAAGCTTTCTCCAAACTAGACCATATCATAGTTCATGCAAGGAACTTAAGCAAATACAAAGGGATCGACATAATCCCCTATATCCTATCTGACCACAGTAGAATCAAGCTAGCTATCAGTAACAACGCATACCACAGAAATTTCTCTAATAGATGGAAATTGAACAGCACACTCCTTAACAATGCCTGGGTAACGGAAGAGATCAGAGAAGAAATAAAGCATTTCCTACAACTCAATGAAAATGAAAACACCTCACAAAGAAACTTGTGGGACACAGCAAAAGCAGTCCTGAGGGGCAAATTTATTGCCCTCAGTGCCCATATCAAGAGAATGGAGACAGACCAAGTAAATAATCTCATGTTGCAATTTAAACAGCTGGAAAAACAAGAAAAAAAGGGACCTAAATTTACTAGACGAAGCCAGATAACCAAATTAAGAGCAGAGATTAACCAATTAGAAAATCAGAAAACCATAACCAAAATAAACCAAACAAAAAGCTGGTTCTTTGAAAAATAAACAAAATTGATGGCCCGTTGGCTAGATTAATTTAAAAAAGAAGAGTGGAAACCCATATTAATAGGATTAAGGATGCCACGGGAAACATCACAACACATACCCAAGATATCCAAACAATTCTGACAGACTACTTTCAAAAGCTATACTCTCAAAAGGAAGAAAATCGGGCAGAAATGGATGCATTTTTAGAGAAATACAAGTTGCCCAAACTGAGCAAAGAAGAAGTTAACCAATTAAATAAGCCAATATCCTATAACGAGATACAGGAAGCTATCAAAACTCTTCCAACAAAAAAAAGCCCAGGACCAGATGGATTCACAGCAGAATTCTATAAGACCTTTAAACAAGAACTAATACCATACTCCTCAAGCTCTTCAGAGAAACAGAGAAGGAGGGAGCTATCCCAAACTCATTCTACGAAGCCAATATCACACTCATCCCCAAACCAGGCAAAGACCCAAACAAACAGGAGAATTACAGGCCAATTTCCTTGATGAACACAGATGCAAAGATCCTTAACAAGATTCTAGCTAACAGAATCCAGAAACACATTAAAAAAATTATACATTATGACCAGGTAGGCTTCATCCCAGAGACACAGAGATGGTTTAACATACGTAAGCCAATAAAATTAATCAAACATATCAACAGAGCCAAGGTCAAGAAATCATGATTATCGCCACAGATGCAGAAAAGGCCTTTGATAAAATTCAACATTCATTCATGCTAAAAGCTATGGAGAAAATAGGAATAGAAGGAACATTTCTAAAAACAATAAAAGCCATTTATGACAGACCAATAGCCAATATTATACTTAATGGGGAAAAGCTACAACCAATTCTCCTAAAATCAGGAACAAGGCAAGGATGCCCACTGTCTCCACTCCTCTTCAATATAGTCCGGGAACCCTAAGCCAGGGCAATAAGGCATAAAAAGACATTAAAGGGATCCGCATAGGGAAAGAAGAAGTTAAACTATTCCTTTTTGCAGATGACATGATACTATACCTTCACGATCCCAAAAACCCCACCCCAAACTCTTAGAAATCATAAATCACTTCGGCAAAATAGCAGGATACAAAATAAACCCACAAAAATCAGTTGCCTTCCTATACACTGACAATGTACAAGAAGAGAGGGAAATAAAGGGAGCAACCCCATTCACAATAACCTCCCAAAAAATAAAATATTTAGGAATTAACCTAACCAAAGGTGTAAAAGAACTATTTAATGAGAACTATAAAAAGTTAAAGAAAGAAATTGCAGAAGACACTAGGAAATGGAAAGACCTCCCATGCTCCTGGATAGGCCTACTTAATATAGTAAAGATGGTAATACTTCCAAAACTAATATACAAATTCAATGCAATTCCTATTAAAATCCTAATGACGTACATCACTGAAATAAAGAAAACAGTCCAAAAATTCATATGGAACAACAAAAGACCTAGAATAGCCAAAACAATTCTAGGGGATAAAGACAATATGGGAGGGCTATCCATGCCAAACTTCAAACTCTACTACAGAGCTATAATAACAAAGACAGCATGGTACTGGCACAAAAACAGACCCGAAGACCAATGGAACAGAATAGAAGACCCAGAAATAAATCCACAGGCCTACAGCCAGCTGATATTCGACAAAGGAGCCAAAGACATACAATGGAAGAAACACAGACTCTTCAACCACTGGTGCTGGGAAAACTGGGCAACCACATGCAGAAAACTAAAAGTGGACTCCAGCCTATCACCATGCACCAACATCAACTCAAAATGGATTAAAGACCTTAACATTAAACTTGAATCTCTGAAACTACTGCAGGACAGAGTAGGAGAGACTCTTGAACTAATAGGCACAGGAAGGAACTTCCTGAACAAATCCGAGGTTCAAAACAAGTTGGAGAAAGACTCGACAAATGGGACTACCTTAAAATAAAAAGCTTCTGCACAGCTAAATCTATCACAACTAAGCTAGAAAGACAACCAACTAATTGGGAAAAAAATATGTACCAGCAATATATCAAGCAAGGGTTTAACATCCTGTATATACAGGGAGCTCAAGAAACTAATCCCTCCCAAACCTAACAAACCAATTACTAAATGGGCAAGGGAACTAAAGAGGGACTTCTCAAATGAAGAAATAAAAACGGCAAAGAAACACATGAGGAAATGTTCATCATCCCTGGTGGTGAAGGAAATGCAAATAAAGACAACCCTGAGATACCACCTTACACCAGTCAGAATGTCCCACATCCACAAATCAGCCAACGACAAATGCTGGAGGGGATGTGGAGAAAGAGGAACCCTATTACACTGCTGGTGGGAATGTACTCTTATACAACCACTTTGGAAAGCAGTCTGGAGGGTCCTTAGAAAGCTAAAGATTGACCTCCCTTACGACCCAGTCATACCACTTCTAGGCTTTTACCCTGAACAACAGGAACCAATATACAAGGACACGTGCACCTCCATGTTTATTGCAGCACTGTTCACAATAGCTAGGATATGGAAACAACCCAGATGCGCCACCACAGATGAATGGATCCAAAATCTGTGGTATCTATACACAATGGAATATTATGCGCCATTAGAAATGACAAAATAATGGCATTTGCAGGGAAATGGATGGAGCTAGAAGGAATCATGTTGAGCGAGGTAAGCCAAGAACGAAGAGACAAACGGTACATGGTCTCCCTGATAAGCGGATGCTAAATCCAAAATGTTAGGTGATACGACAAAACTAACAGGACTTAAGAAACAAAGAACTCCCACTCATCTGGTTGAACCACTACTAAATATCCCCATGCTGCCGATCACATATATGGTATATAACATGTGAACACCGTTATATGGTACAGACTGTGATTGACAATTTGCTCCAGGAAAGTTAGAATGAACTTGTGACTTTAAATGAACATCATTATTCCACAATACTGTGAAATTCTGGAAATTATGTAATCACTTAATCACAATAAAAAAAAAAGAACCTTGGGGAAGGGAGGGAGGGAGGGGATGGTAGGGGGAAAACAATGGAGGGGGTAACAATGTTCAAGAGGAAGTGTACTCATTACCTCACTCATGTAACTGTAACCCTCTGTATAGTATCTTTACAATAGAATATATATATATGTATATATATATATATATATATATACATATATATATATATATATATATATATATAAATACAGAGAAACAATGGGAATGCCACTAGAATAGGCAGGGATAATTTGTGTGCAGAAGATATGGACAAGGGAGATGAATTGCAGTTGATTAACTGGGAAATGGACAGTGACAGAGAAGAAACTATTAAAGGCAATTAATGTGAAGATGGAAGGAGTGCCATGGAAATCTCAGATGGTGATTCTCGTGCAAGTAGTTATTCTTTGGCAAGTGATGATAGGAATCCTGAGCTTCCTAAGGCAAGACCTGGCTTTATTGCTTAGCTGGACTAAAACTGAAGATTCTCCTCCCTCAAGTTCATGAGTTCTGGGATTACAGTCTTGCACTACCACATTCCTGTTTGAAACATTTAACTCTTATGCTAGATTATTGCTTTTTCACCTTTGAACTTTATAAGCCTTACTTCGACATTTCTGGACCTTGCCATGAACATGTGTCTGAATTATGAGGAAAGGATCGTTCCAAAAGCTTCCCATACTGAAACACCTACCTTGGGTACCTGTCAACTCACTCTGCTCATCTGGCCTTCGTGGAGATGTCCCTTCTGCTCTGGTCATTAAGAGGTCTGCCAAATTCTCATCTGCTTACCAGAAGAACACAGAGGTGGAGGGCTTAATATGGCAATGAGAAAGAAGAAGTTTACTTCACTGAAACTTCTGTTATTTGCCTTATTTTTGTTTGTCATGTTTACCTTGCTCACAGATTACATTCTTTTTATGGTATGATGGAGTAATACATTTATTTTCCTCAGCATTTAAGTTTAGTTATTTGTTTTCATTGAGACAAACTTCTGAGAAAGAACAACTAGCCTCATGTTCATTTCCACAAATGGATGTTTTGTTTTTCATATTCCCTTGTAAGACAATAATTATTGGTCTGGAAAGTCAGGAAATAGAAATAGATTAAAACTTTTAACAAGACATATTTATTTGTGAAGTTAGTAGGCTTTGGATTTTTAGTCTAAACTGTGTGTGACTAGTATTCAGTCTGGTCCACTCAGATGACAAACTTTTGGAGGTTTTGCTTTATTTTCTTGGCAAACCATTAAACATTTCTTCAGAGAACATAAAAATCAGACTTTCTTCTCTTCATAGCATCCACTATGCTTCAGATAATTCATCTGTAATCCTCAGCCAAAATCCAGTGCATTTGCTTTTGATTTATTGAAGCAGTCTAACTGCCAAAAATAAGGGAAACCATGCAGCCTGTCTTCTCTGAGTCTGGATTACTTCCCACAATATAATGTTTTCCCTGTCTTTCCACATTGTTACAAATGGTATTCAATCATGCTCTCTGATGGATGAGTGGGGTTTGTGTGTGTGTGTGTATACACACACATATACATATGTGTGTGTGTGTGTGTGTGTGTGTGTGTGTAACCTCATACATATATGCCACATTTTATTGATCCATTCATGATTTAAGGTTTTTCTAGTTATTGGAAAGTGAGAGACATGAACCTTATCACCCGGTTTGTGGGCAGAGACATGAGCTCTTGGAGCAACAGTCCTGACCCTTGTTACTCTTTTTTATGGTCTGAAGTGGCAACAGCTGATCAAATATTAATTTGTTCATTTTTGTAAATTCTGGGACCTGAATTCAGTGCCCGTGCACTGTCCCTAAGCTTTTTTGCTTAAGTCTAACACAAAAACACTTGAGCCACAGCAACACTTCTGCTTTTTCTGGATATGTGGTTACTGAGGAATCAAACCAGGGCTTCATGCATGCTAGACAAGCACTGTATCACTGAGCCAGCTTCCCTGTCCAAGATTTTATTTTTTAAAACTAACATGTAATAGAACAAACTACATGAACAACTATATTACAGCAGGCAAACTCCTTGATTAGAACCATGACATCCCTGGCCAGAAACCTGGGACACCAGGTCTTTGCCATATATCTCCTATGCAGTGAGCTTTTATCCACTGATCAACATTTCATTGGCCTGAAAGGAAGCAGAGTGATGTGTTGTGAAACATGATCCAAGGAGACAGAGGGGGCCTCATTCCTCAATGTCAACACTGAGGATGAGTATTCACTAATCCCAGACCCTCGGGGAGGGATTGTGCTAGTGGACACCAAGTATAAATTGTGTGGGGTCATAATCCAATGGGAAGATAAGCTAGGTGATTAAGAGATATAACCTTATTGAGAATCACATGGACTCCAAAACTGTGAACTAAAAAAGATCTCTTTGGTTTGATGTTCTTGTTCTAACTTCCTTTTTCTGTACTCTGGCTTCTAAATTCAGCTCTCATGTGTGAACTCTTCATATGCAATAAAATAAGCCATAAATAAGGCCAAATAATTGGTAATCTTATGGAAGTGAGCCAGGCATAGAATGGCTGTCTGGAGTTTCTTTTCCTATATGAGTTATGAAAATTGACTTATTCCTGAGATACAGAGAACATGATCTATGGCTGAGGGTATTGCTGCTGGATATCACCTTAGAGATCACATTTCAACACGTGTATATAACTATAAGAGAAAAAGTGACCAAGACTTTCATGTTCCCAAAATTATTGCCATAATGAGTGAGTCTGACACATGACATCCCATGACTGTATGGAGCAAGTGAACATTCTTTTGTTTTTAAAACATGTAGTATATACATATATACATGCTTATACACATTACACTGACGTTAACTTTGTCCAAAGTTTTCATTTTGGTTTCAGAGGAAAGTGTTTGGATTTCACCATTCCAGAAACAGTCTCTCTCTGGGTGAGGATGTGAGAATGGGTCGAAATGATGACTTCCTTCTGTGTTTCTCTGGCAGTGCTGAAAACCAGACCAAGAGCTTCTGGTCTTCAGGTAAACAAATTGTTGATAGAGACGCCCTTCTCAAGAGATGCAATCGTCATGAATAGTGCTCACTGTACACTACAGTTTTACTTCCACAAGTGCCCAGAGCACACGAGCGAATGCTGGAGGGCACAGATGTGGGTGATTCTCCTTTAAGAGGGGCAGAAGGGATGAACACAGTGGCAGGAAACCTGTTCCTCAGCAGAAAGCCTTGCAAAATCTGAACATGACCCTATGTGAGGCTGGCTATTTGAGCACAGTCTTGGACAGGTCATGAGCATCTGAAGAGTGTGGAATGTTCTGCTAAGCCAAAGGTTGACTAGCAGCCTCTCCTTGGGGGAAAAGGATGGTCTAAAAGTAAACACTTATTAGAAATCTCACTAAACCTTGTTTTTTATATTAAGTCAGTTCTTCAAGGCAGAGAAGTGAGAATGGATAAAGGAGAAGGGTCCTAGGACCACTGAATTTTCCCATCTTAGAGCATCATTTTCTTTCTCAACATACAGTAGAGAAACCACAGCTTAATCCCCCAGTCAAGCAGGAACTATATTTTCAACACAGTATATGCCAACATGTTCAGGTTCAGAGAACCCAGTGATAGTGGTTCCATTATATTCTCCACAGTAACTTTTCTCTTTTGTGAGATCGGGTCTAAGTAGGCCTTTGGGCTAAGCTACATGTGTATGCGGATCAGAGGCATATACCAGCATGCCTAGCTTCGTTACTACTTTTTATGTTTTCTGCCTTTTCAAGGTCAGTCAATAGCTCTAACATGGCTCTCTCCCATTTGTCTTCTATTCATGCCCTTACATGGTTCTCTTCGTCTGGTCTAACTGGAGCCATCTGTCTCTAGCCATCATACTGTTATGGTGGCCCATCTTGCTTCTTTCAAGCTAGCTCCATACACATCTGATTGTTACTAGGGAGTCTTTCCTGACTTGTGCTTTTCTCTTTTCAAAATGCCTGATTGTGCAGGACATTGAAAGGAATTCCTGAATTTTCTCAAGAGTGTAAATGACTAATTCAAGGCTGTTAACAGTTTCCCACTTAAACACACAAGTAGTAGGCCAGGATTGGTGGCTCACATCTGTAATCTTCGATACTTAAATCTGGAGGATGGTGGTTCCAAGTCCAACCTAAGCAGAAAAGTCTTGAGATCCCACCTTCAAAATAATCACAAAAGAAGGGCTGTATGTATAGCTTAAAGTGACTCTACAATCTGAGCAATAGCTGTCATAGTATAGGTCACTTTGTGCTTCTTGTACCACAGGGTCTTTAGTCCCAGGTTTGTACTAATAGCAACTCTTTAATTCCAACTTTGCGTATGTGAGTGTATGTGTACAACTTTACACACTCATGCACTTTTTGTGTACATTGAGTATTAATTAAGGTGCAGGTGCTTATGTTGCAGAGACTTCAAACAAATTTGAATCTTTCCAAATACAATGAACCATCAAGAATTCTACCACTGTCATTATTCAGTACAAAGTTTCCATTTCCAAAATGCCATTTCGCTAGATGGTGTTTATCTATCCAAATTTACTTAGTCTTTCCTCTAGTTGACCCTCATCCTTCCATACCATTGTACATCCATACACTCCCCAGATTATTGCTTATAATGATCATACCATGTTCCTGAAATAAGGATTCTTTAGTGAAAGAATGAGCATTTAATTGTTAGCAAGTCACCTTCTTCAGTAATAACTCACAACGAGCTTAAAGTTCTACCCTTAATTTGGTCGGGCTAGGTGGACACAGCATAATAAAATGGACAAAACATCATTTCAATGTCAGGTAGAGCACTATAGGACCTGACCTCATACCAATTTGTGCTAAACATGGCCCTCACAGGTGAGGGCAGAATACCTTTTTGTCCTTGTGGGACTCCTGAATTTCAGGGAAGCAGGACGCTGAGACAGAGCCCAACCCTTACACTTCTCAGATTGCTGGCCAAGTTTCAGAAAAACTCAATAATCTGCTCAAGGAAGGTATGCCAAGGTACAGGTGAAGAAAAGACAGGAGCTAAAAATTTGGCATGGGATTTCTGAGAAGACACCTTTATACTTACTAAGAACTTAGGGCTTTTATAAATGGCTCAGGATTGGTTGTGGTCAGACAGTGTGGGTATGCAAGCCAATGAGGGGACTGGCAATTTCAATACAGTGTCATACAATAGTGACAAAAAGAGAATAACCCCAAATGGGGCTTCACTAATCATCTACCTGATATCAAAGTATTGTGTCTGACCAGTACTGAGTGTGAACCTGGACTGCTGGGCATAGGACATAGGATGTGAATTGAGTTATAAATGGAGGGATGGGTTGATGAAAATAATTGTCAAAAGCAACAGTACACTCACATCTACCGGGGATCAGTCATAAAGGGACAGTGCACTCAACCATATGAACCCATTAGCACTGCTCATTCTTGGTTGCTGGCCAATCACTTCCTGGCTTATCAAACAGCATGCCATGTGGCAATGTTTTGGTGGACACAGAGGGCTAGCATATAAATATCAGTGAATACCTGGCATGGTAGTGGAGAGAACCAAGTCTTGGCCACCCTGCACTGCTCATTCCCAAGGTTCTCAGCCTGTTAGCTCCTTGTGGCAAACTCACTTCTCCGATGGGAACAGGTGCTGCCTGCAGGCCTCCCTGTTTTGCGCTCCAGGTCTCAAAAGTCCCCCAAAGGCTGGTCTAAAAGTGTGGGATCCTAATGCAGGCAAAGCCCAAGTGTTGGAAGTTCCAATTCATAGCAGTGACAGGGTGCTGCAGAGCTCTGTAATGTGTTGTACCTCCAAGGGAAGGAGGCACTGACTGTTGGTACATGAATGCAACAGGGTTTCCTGATCCTCCCTGCCCAACAGCAGCTGTTCTGGCTTGAGCAGTACAAAGGAATGAGGCATGAGACACCTTGGGGACAAGCACCCACCAGTAGAAGGGTGGCTAGGGCAGGTACATCTACAAAGAACAGTGCCAGTACTGGGGGCTGTGCTCTTTTATCAACTTCTCCACATTTCACTTTTCAAAAACATCTTAGACTTTAGAGTAAGTTTCAACCTATGGACAATTTACATTAGTGTTTCTCTGGACTGTCCCAGCTCTCCCTCAATGCACATGTCATAAAACATATGAATCAAAGCCAGAACATTTCCATTGAAGTCAGATTAGTCACTAAACACAAACCCTATGCCAACCTCACCATTGCCTACTTCTGCCCACCCTTCTCTCACTCAGGAGTCTATCTGGCCCTGCAGATTCCTGCTCTCTTTCCCTTTGAGGAACAAAAGTGCCCACCATACCTCCATGGTTAGACATCGTGAAGGGTTCCACTCAGCATTTGCTGTCTTTGTAGGCATAGATTGTCGAATGTCAACAGACTCTTCCTCTTTGCCAGCAGTCCACAGAGCAACATATGCTACAGTCATCTCAGCGAATCTCACTGGGACACAAGTTCACCAAGCTTACACTTGTTCATGGTACTCGTGTTAGAAGTCAGAGTCTTGTACTTAATAGGTAGGTGACCTATACTCCAATTTTGTGCTGGTCATTTTTAAGTTGTGATCTTGCTTCCTATCCAGGTAGATGCAAGGGCCTGGACTCACCTATTTTAAGCTTCCTATTTTAATGAAGTTGATATGCATCCCTAGCTTAAGAGGAGATGTCACCCACTTTTTGGCTTGGGTTGGGCCTGAATAATGATCATCCACATCTCAGCATCCTAAATAGTTAGGATTACACAGGCGACTCCCAGCTCCAATGTGCCTTCCTTCTCAACACTACCCACTCAGCAATGACTGACAGTTTTCTCTCCTGTTACTCTTACCCTCTGGAATTTCAGAGAGGAGACACACATTTTCTTCTTCATTGTACTCTAATTGCTCCCAAGATTGTCTGAAATTGTACTGTCTATCTCCCCTCATTGTAGGCTCCATAAGGAAATGATACCCCCAGATCCTGGATGTTTATGCATGAGGAGGTAGGTCCCAGTGACACAGAGGTAAACTTAGTTATGAACCCCAAAGGGAAGTCCTGCTACTCCAGCTGTGGGCTGTCAGTTCCTTCTGCAACTCCTTCAGCTACTCCCTCAGCTACAGTCATCCTCCATGCACTCACCACACTGATGGGTATGAAGACAGCATCATGCCAATTGGCCAGGTCAAACTCCGGGCACCCAGTGATGGAGCTGGAGGAGTTGCACTTGTCCCCCTATCCAACCTGACATCCAGTCCCTCCCTTCAACAGGGTTCAATCTCTGTGGATGCTCCTCTCTACAAACTCTCTCAGTCTCTCTCTAGAAGTAAGGAACAGGTATATGTAATTGAGAAAAAGCAAACACAATCTCTCATCATGAATGGGCTAATTTAAATAGTGAAAAAACCCACAAATTTATACTGAACCCCTCTCCCCACTTCTTTTATTTATGTAAGTTTGCTCACTAATTGCTTTTGTGTGTCTGTTTTGCGAGGTATATGGGTACAGGTGCGGGGTTGGGGTTGTGAATACTAGGACTTGAAGTCAGGTCCTTTGGCTCTTAACTTTTGTTTAAGGCTGGCACTCTTAACCATTCCAGCCACTGGTCCACTTGTGGCTTTTTCCAGGCTAAATGAAATAAGAATATCTTGGGTTTCTCTGCCTACACTGGCTTCAAACTGCAATTCTGGTATCAGCCTCCCAAAAGGCTAGTATTACAGGTGTGTGTGTGAGCAACTGGTGCATCGCCTCCCACTGCCACTTTAAAAGGGCAGCTTTTAGCTTGTGAAGATAAAGAGCAATTCTTGATAGAAAACTGTATCAGTGTGATTTGTACAGATCTCGAGGCTCCTCATGGGAGGAATGGCCTCCTGGGAAGGATCACAGCACTAACTGAACCAAATAGATTTGATGAAATGTCCGCAGAGAACACACTGGATACTCTGAGTAGAACAACACACAAACCACAGATTTTAAAGAAATTGTCTAAAATAATTTTTTAACCAAGGTACTCACAGATGCCCCTCCCATAATCTTGGGAAAGATAACAGTAGAGCAGCCATCTGGATCCTGTCCGAAGTGGTTATAGGGTGTTTGGAACCAAGCGATTTCCTTGGCCCAATCCACATCACAAAGAGGCAATATGGATGCTCCTACTCCAATGGCTGGGCCCTTTACTGCTACAATATTAGGCTTCTTAAACTGAATGAAAGTATTCACTAAATTTCTAAATTAAAAAATATAAATGGGGAACAAGTAATAACATTGCATGTGTGAGCAGATGACAAAAATCTATTCTAGATTGCAAGTTGCCAAACAGAAAACGTGCAAATCATAAAAGCTAAGATTTGTTAAAAAGCCTTCTCCCAGAAAAGGTAGACTGTGGATCTACTGGTTGCATGTTGTAAAAGCTTACCTACAGCCTGGATATCCCGCAAAGGTGGCTGCTGCCACCGGTTGTAGATGACATAGCCAGAAGTGCTTTGGGTATTTACAGTGGCTCTTGGCCACTCTGACCATTATATGTAGCATTTCCAACTTTCTCTTTGAATACCCAAGGATCATACTGACTTTAGGGCGTTCTTATGTTGAAGAAAGAGAAAATTCAGAGTGAACTTGGCACCAAGATTGTCTGGTAGTGACTGAATGGTATTGACTAAGGGTAATAACCTTCCCCTGCTAGGAGACTTTACACATTGAATCTGGAAACAACGGGTATTTTCTAAGGTCTTATAAACTGGACTAAATTAACTTAGGGATATGGAGCTAGGCTAATTTAAGACATGAGGTTGGAAAGAAACATCATCAAACATCCCAATGCCTGTATCCCATTATGTGTTGGTGGATGCTACTGGCACAGGAGATTGGAGAGCAAAGCAGGCTTGGGGGAAGGTGGCCTTTGCAGGGGACAAGAAATTGCCACAAAGCACAGCCAATGCTTTGTTGGAGTTTGTTTTTACAAGCTTTGTAGTTCCAGGGAGGTTGATGCTATACTATATAGGGAATCTGCTTCTTCCTCCCCTGCCATACAGCTGATTCTGTTTTCAGAGGTGGTTTCTTGTTCTGATTTCACACAGTAGAGGAAAGCATGAACTTATACCTACATATATACAAAGTGATTCTTTTTATGTAGTTTGAGTCTGACCATTGAAGAACAACTACAAGTTTTCATATACAGAGTTCTAAGTCAGGGCTTTACTGAAAACAGCCATTGAGACACTTCCTACTAATTCCCCATCCTCTGAACACTATCAAGATGGAATATAGTCCTGCATCTCCCCTTGCCCCCATGTACCTCCCCACCACAAGTCCTGAGGGTTGAACTCAAGATCTTCTGTTTAGTTGGCTGGCATTTGACTATTTGAATCACACTTCCAGTCCTATCTTCACTAAGCACTTGGAGGCTCAATTTTTACAGAGTTTTCTTTTTTGGGGGAGAGGGTCTGGTCGTAGGACTTGAACTCTGGGCCTGGGCACTGTCCCTAGCTCTTCAGCGCAAGGCTAGCGTTCTACCACTTAGGCCACAGCGCCATTTCTGGCTTTTTTTCTTTTTGCGTATGTGGTTCTAAGGCATCAAACCGAGGGCCTCAGGCATGCCAGGCAAGCGCTCTACCACGGAGCCACCATCCCAGCCTTTAACAGACTTTTCAAATTGAGCTTGCCAAGATCGTCTGGATGGATTTTAGACATTTGAGTAGCTAGGATTACAGATGTGAACCACCTGTATCCCTCTAGATTATATTGTAAGGAGGGAGGTTGGGAGGTTTATAAAGAACACAGGAGTACAGGGCTTGCAGAAGAAGATTCCAGCAACTGGTGTGAGGTGTAGTCCATTAGGTGAGGCCGACCTCATCTCAACTTTGCCATTTTCCCCCAAGGTTAGTACTGTTTTTACACTGCAAGAATTAATTATTTTAAATTAGCAAGCTACATTAATATCTGAGTATTCTAAATGAGATGGCACAGGCCTTGTTAGAAAGTTCACACTGCGGTTTAATGATAAATCTGTGGTGCATAAACACATAAGAATCAAAAACTGTCCACTATTCCATGCTTTTCCCATGATATATTTGTACATATATAAAAAATTCTGGTCTCAAAGTCTATGATGAAAATCAATACCAGGATTGATACATTGTTTTATAACTGCAATTTCTATTTTTGCCTGGTGTGATAATAATGTCAAATGAAGTTATGTCTCTGTTTTAGAGATCCATGCTAAATTTACCATCAGCCCTCCTCAGAGGAAGAGTGCCATGATGATGTGTGAATTCATTTGTAAATATGAGTTGAACAGAAACTCAATTTGTTAAAACACAGCGACCCATCAAAGCTCTGTAGAAATGACCTGTCAGGAGAGACCTCCCCAGGCCACAAAGCTGTAGTTTCATGAATTACAAAAATCCAGCTGCAGTATATCTAGCGGTAAGAGATCATGATGGACCTAAAGAGGAAAATGTGTACAACTTTGTTAAGTATATATAGGGTTTTGTTTGCTATCCATGGGTCTTGAACATAGGGCCTGGCCACTGTCTCTGAGCTTCTTTTTTATTGTGAAAATACCATACAGAGGGGTGACAATTACATGGGCAAGATAATGAGTACATTTCTTATCAAGCATTGTTGCCTCCTCCTTTGTTTCCCCATACTATCCCTTCCCCTCTCTACCCCCCACACCCTCCTACCACCACCACCCCACCCACCCCAGTCCCTCACCCGACCAAAGTTGTAAAGTTTGTTTTTCAACATAACGTCTTGTACATCTCATTGTTGTAATGAGTCCAACTCTAACCCAATTTAAGCGATTTGTTTTTTTCCCTTTCCCTCCACAAATTATATCAACATCAAATACAGTGAAAGCAGGGCTTATACCATGGTGGAGGTACATACAAAGCAATAAAGAAATCATCTTTTAAGTATGTTGGAAACAATCACAAGAAAGAAAAAAAGACATTTGAATCCTTATCTTGGAGTTCATTTGAACTAACATCAACTTGTCTGACAGTTTCTGTTTGTCTTAGACATATAATAGTTATTGCAAATAAGGGAAACTATGGGACCTATATTTCTTTGGGCTTGCCTTACTTCACTTAATATAATTTTTTTCCAAGTCTTTCCATTTCCTAACACATGGGACAATGTCATTCTTTCTGATGGAGAAATAGAATTCCAAGGCTAGTCTTCTACCGAGTTCCAACAACACTTCCAGTTTTTCTGAGTAGTTTATTGGAGATAAGAGTCTTATAGACTTTTTTTTTCTGGGCTGGCTTCAACCTGCAATCCTCAGATTTCAGCCCCCTGAGTAGCTATGATTACAGGCATGAACTAACAGGCTCCTGGTATATATATATATATATATATATATATATATATATATATATATATATATATATATATATATATATATCTTTAAAAACTTACAATTAAAACCCACAAAGATTAAAAGGTGCACAATGCAGCATACTCAATTTTTATTTTTTCCCACTGGATCATCGGTGAACTGAGTTAAAGATTTGCCGCAAAATTAGTTTATGAAGACAGAATTCCTTCTGCAAAGACCCTTGACATGGTCAGATAATAAGTCAGACCCTCATAGAAGGGAGTAGGAATTGTCTCGGAAAACCAGGCAACAAGATCTGAATTAGGAAGTAGTGTGCTGCCTTCCTCAGCTTACTCAGCTTTATTATCTGAAGAAGGAAGGATTGAGTGGGAAGAGGTCAAGTTCTAGGGGCAGTTTTGGGGTTTATTTTGCTCTCCAAATCCTCTAGTATCGGACTGCTGAGTAATAGCCTCTTCCTTTGAAAACTCCCCACGTTATCTCACTCTATCATGAGAGGAGATCTCACTTCTGTGGAGAGGAGCTTGCTTTTGCATCCTTCAGACACATAGTCTGCAGACATCAAAAGACCAATGCTACAAATGGAACCCAAGCTACTCAGTTTTATAAATGATGTAAGGGCCATTTTATGACAATGAATCTGCAAACTGACCATCATCAATCCAATAGTTGAAATAGCAGCCCTAGACAGTGGATGATGTAAGATGTTATTTGATCTGCATTCTCACTTCCCTTCCTTTCCATTTTGGATATTTGCCACAATGTGGATCTTAGCATCAAAAAGTTTAAGAAATTGAGACATGACCCCAGAGAAATAAGCAAAAAAAAATATACAGAAAGATTGTTTTGTGTAATGTCCTCTTAGGCAAATAAAGTTTTTTTAAATAAAATGAGTAAGAAAGAAAAAAGTTAAGTGAAATTGCTTTAAATAAGTATTTTTTCTGATTCTCCCATATTCCATTAAGAAAAATTCTCGTGACAAAAATAGATTCACTCAAAGCAGCAATAACGCAGGTTTTGCAGAAGCACAATGTTTCTGTTTCCTATAATATCAGCTGAACCTTCTGTGGGAGCCAGGAGAAGAACATGGCAGTGGGACGCTGGTAGAAAAAGTAGGAGTGAGGATCTGATGAAAACATGCATCGAAACTCACCTAAAAGTGCAGGAGATGCGGTTTCTGCTTAACTATCTTTATCTATCATTTTTCTTTTTCTAATCCCAGTTCTACAAGCCTCAGCCACTGTCAAGATCAGATGTACAAAGTCACCACAGAAGACAATGGTGTGTGTGTGTGTGTGTGTGTGTGTGTGCGTGTGTGTGTGTGTGTGTGTGCGTGTGTGTGTGTAAAAAGTGAGGCTTAAAGTCATGCAACATATCCTTAACTATGGTTTAACAATAAGCAGTGTCCACATATTGATATGAGGTTTTGAAAGTCTAGAGCAGAATTATATCCACTGATTAAGGTTTATAATTTCAAGTCAAGTAATAAGGCAGTGCCTTCTAGTACTACATCACAAAACTCCAACTAAAGACCCCAGAATAATAATGGGATTATAGCATTTCAAACCACAGGCATGTTATTCTGGGGAATAATAGAGATGAGGAAGACTGAGGTCCCAGGCTAGTCTAGGCAAAGTGTTAACAAGAAGACCTTATCTCAAGAAATACTTCTGGCTAGGTGGTTCATGCCTGCAATCCCAGCTCTGAGGGAGGTGTATGGACTCAATGCCCCAAAATTACTTTAAATACTGAAAACAAGAAGGGGGCTGGTGGTTTGGTAGAGTGCATGCCTAGCATGTATAAGGCTTTGAGTCCAATCAAACAACAATACTATAAAAAAAAAAAGCAAACAAATGTAAGATGTGCTCATTAGATGGATTCAAATACCTATGCAAGAAGCCATAAAAGTATGGCTTCTTTCCACTCTATAAGAAATATTTAGAATTTGGTGAAGTTATGAGAAGTGTGCAGCACAAGTACTATGCAGCTGTACATTATCTATACAGAACTCTTAATCACCATGCCTGAGCACTTGCTGGATTTCACTTAGACTTAAAATCAGTTATTGGCCTCTGGTAAGCAGACATTTATGTCAGACCCATAGAAAGAGCAGATAAGTTAATTGAGTCAATTGAGTTAAACGATAGACATCTGGAAACAACCTGCTTAAACTGTATACAAAGGAAAACCACCAACACTAGAACTTAATATTTGGTTATTCCCAGTGCAAATTGAGATGTATGCAGTTGTAGAGCTTTCCTGGCCTTTGCATGCTGGCTTTTCAGATACTAGTCAATGTGCATGCATAGAAAGCTCCATTGCTGTGTGCTCTGCCACAACACTAAGACCATTAGTGTTGTAGGATGATAGGGAAACTCCTCACAGAACACAACATAGCCATTGTTATCTTGCACGAATAAGAAAGCTGTCAAGCTGGGCACCAGTGGCCCATGACTGTGAACCTAGCTACTCAGGAGGCAGAGATCTAAGTATGGCAGTTAAAAACCAGCCTGGACAGGAAAGCCCTTGATATACTTATCTCCAATAAACAACCAGAAAACTAGCAGTGGCACTATGGCTCAAGCGATAGAGAACTAGCCTTGAGCCGAAGAGCTAAGAGACAGTTCCTAGGCCTAGAGTTCAAGACCAATGACCAACAAAACAACAAAAAAAGAAAGAAAGGAACAAAGAATAAAGAAAGAAAGAGAAAGAGAGAGGAAAGAAAGAAAAGAGAGAGATAGAGAGAAAGAAAGAAAGAAAGAAAGAAAGAAAGAAAGAAAGAAAGAAAGAAAGAAAGAAAGAAAGAAAGAAAGAAAGAAAGAAAGAAAGAAAGAAAGACAGAAAGAAAGGAAGGA
Source organism: Dipodomys merriami (assembly GCF_024711535.1). Taxonomy (NCBI): domain Eukaryota; kingdom Metazoa; phylum Chordata; class Mammalia; order Rodentia; family Heteromyidae; genus Dipodomys; species Dipodomys merriami. The sequence goes on along the minus strand of NW_027204938.1, from coordinate 237,820 downwards.
AGGAAGGAAGGAAGGAAGGAAGGAAGGAAGGAAGGAAAGAAAGAAGGAAGGAAGGAAGGAAGGAAGGAAGGAAGGGAAAATTGAAAAACAGAAAGACACCTGTCAAGATGAGAGCTATGGCAAAGCTTCAGCCTCTGCAGATAAAGACATCCTGACCTGGGAGATGGCTCAAGGACAGAGGAATTGCTCTTAGTAAGAGAAAAATTTTCCACTGAGCACATACCACTAGAATGCAGCAGATGCCCAGCACTTGCCTACTGCCCCAAGTCCGTGTGGCCAGAGTCATTAGCAGCCTAGCTGCCAAGTCCCCTCTGCTTCCCACCTCCTGGGAACATTGTGGACCAGCTCAGAAGGAGGTTTCAGAAGAGCATAAAGAGCCATGCAGCAAAGCAGTGGTGCAAAAGCACAAAGCACATGTCTCTCACCTCTGGGTTTACAGTTATTCTCAGATGATTTGTGGATAACAAGACTTGGGGGAAGCTTCCTGAAATTACTCTGTATCCATAGGCACTCTTTGTGTGCCTCACACTGAAAGGCAACAACTTGTCTAAAGGCTGGTCTCCTCTGTCGACAATAAATTCCTTTTCCCAGTCATCACTCCTGTAACAGACATATGTATGTTGGCTGATAGCACATCCTTGAATAGAGATGTACCTGCCAAGGTTTTGAAATCACAGTGGTCTGTGAAGTCCTATCACCAGTTGTCTTCCACTATCATCTCAGAATTAGACCCAAAGCGGGTCGCAATTCCAGGACTTATCAACAAAACACTGTCCATATGAGAACCTTGTCAAAGTCTACTTAAAGATACCTTTTAGTTTAATTCTATGTCTGACAGAATAACCACCCCCTACTTTTTTGGTCTAGGATATGTACAGCTCTAAACTGGGAGACTTTTAGAGAATGAGATTAGAGAGAATGGGTCTTCTGGACAGGATCTGCTATAGGTATGACAAGGTGGAAGGAAAAAGGAAACAGCGTAAGGAAATATGATTAACAAGGCCGAAGTGGTCAAAAGAAATCTCTCCAATGCAAGAAGGTCCTTCTGACAAACCTGTTCTTGTTGGGCCATGGCCTGGTATGGTGGTGCCACTTTAGACTCTGGTCCCATTAAAGCAACATACATGTCAGGGCTACTTTCTTCCATGGCCTAGGATGACTACGAGAAGTTCATTCCCTGTTCCTACCTCTGCTTTCTAAAAGGGTACATACATCAAGGGGCTCTCTTCTTTCCCGCTACAAACATTCTACCAGTGTTCCCTCATGACACAACTCTTCAGTGCCAATCTGGGTGTTTTTCCATGAGTCCTAAGATTTTGTCTTCTGAGCCTAACATTTGTTTTTTGTTTTTGTTTTTTGTTGATATTTTATTTTTTTACATTTTATTTTTATTTTATGTTTTTTCTTGCTGCAAAAATTAATTTTATTTAATGTGCAAATACTATACAGAGTTGTTACAATTACATAGGCAAGATAGTGAGTACATTTCTTATCAAGCATTGTAGCCTCCTCCTTTGTTTACCCTTCCCATCCCTTCCCATCCTCCCTGCCCCCCACCCAATCCCCCTCCCGCAAGTTGTAAAGTTCGTTTTTGACATGACAAATTGTACTTCTCATTTTTACAATAGGTCAACCTGTATCCTTATTTGAATGACTTCTTTTTCCCCTTCCCCTCCACAAATTATACCGACATCAAATATAGTGAAAGCAGGGGTTATACTGTGGGGGAGGGACATACAAAGCAACAAAGAAATAATCTTATAATTGGGTAAGAAACAAATGCATGAAAGAAAAAAAAACATATAAAATACATATCTTAGGGTTCATTTTCCAAACATCTCCTTATCTGACCTTTTCTGCTTGACGCATATATACACTAGATATTGCAAATAAGGGAAATCATGGGACCTATGTTTCTTTGGGATTGGCTTACTTCACTTAATATAATTTTTTTGAGTCTTTCCATTTCCTAACAGATGAGGCAATGTCATTCTTTCTGATGGAGGCATAGAATTCCATTGTGTATATATACCACATTTTCTTGATCCATTCATCTACTGAGGGGCATCTGGGTTGGTTCTAGATCTTAGCTATGGTAAATAATGCTGAAATAAACATAGTTATGCTGGTAGCTATAGTGTGGTCTTGTTTGTAAACATTTGGGTAAATTCCCAAAAGTGGGATTGCTGGGTCATAGGGGAGTTCTATGTGATGTCTTTTGAGGAACCTCCATACTACTTTCCAAAGTGGTTGAACGACTTTACACTCCCACAAACAATGAAGTAAGGTTCCCTTCTGTCCACATCCCCTCTAGCAACTATTGTTATTAGAGTTCTTGATTTTTGCCATTCTAAATGGTGTGAGTTTGTATCTCAATGTTGTTTTGATTTGCATTTCTTTTTATGGCTAGGGAGGTTTAGCATTTTTTCATGTGTCTATTGGCTATCCTTCTTTCTTCTTCAGAGAAGTTTCTCTTTAAGTCTTTAGTCCATTTATTTATTGGGCAGTTGTTTCATTGAGGATTTGTTGTAAGGGGATTTAATTTTTTGAGTTCGAAGTATATTTTAGATATGAGACCCTTGTCCGTTGTATGACTAGTGAAGATCTTCTCCCAATCCGTGGGCTTTGTATTGATCTTGCTAGCTATGTCCTTTGTCATGCAGAAGCTCTGCAACTTTATGCAATCCCATTTTTCCAACATTTCTTTGATTTGTTGTGTTTCTGGGTCTCTATTAAGAAAATTTCGGGCAGCGCCAAGGAGACCTAGGGTTTCTCCTATTCCATCCTGTAATGTTTTCAGTGTCTGCTTCGACTCCGAGGTCTTTGATCCATTTGGAATTGATTCTGTTACATGGTGATATATAAGTATCTAGCTTTAGTTTTCTACAAGTAGTTAACTAGTTTTGCCAGCACCATTTACTGAAGAGGCTGTCTTTCTTCTATTCTATTTTTTTATCTCCCTTATCGAAGATTAGATGGCTATAGGTCTGTAGGTTCATTTCTGGGATTTCAATTCAATTCCATTGGTCCTGAGGTCTGTTCTTGTGCCAGTAACAAGCTGTTTTGATTACTATGGCTTTATAGTAGAGTTTGAAATTTGGTATTGATATTCCTCCAGCAGTGTTCTTTCCGTTGAGGAGCGTTTTTCCTATTCGGGGTCTTTTATTGTTTCATATGAATTTTTGGATTGCCTCTTCTATTTCCTTGAAGAATGAGGTTGGAATGTTGATAAGTATCACATTGAATTTGTAGATAGCCTTGGGAAGTATTGCCATTTTCACGATGTTAATCTTTCCAATCCAGGAGCATGGGAGTTTTTCCCATTTTCTAAGTACCGTTTTTATTTCATTTTTCGTTTTTGAAGTTTTCATCATAGAGGTCCTTCACTTCTTTGGTTAAGTTAATTCCTAGGTATTTTATTTTTTGGGGGGCTACTACAAATGGAGTTGCTTTCCTAATTTCAGCCCGACTTTTCTAACATTTGTTACCTTTTCCTCCTTTTGGTGCTGGGGACTGAACAGAGAGTCTTGTGCATGCCAGGGATGTACTCTACCATTGAGTTGCATATTCACCCAGAGCTTTGCTTATCATACTAGTCAAGGACTCTATTAAGTATTTGATACAATTACCAAGGTACATGAGAATAAGGGAGATGCTGCACTTAGCATTTGGACAAAATAATCACCCTGTCTATAGGAGTCACCTCAATGTTGGCTTGTGTGGCAATGAGTGCAGACCTCTGGCTAGGAGGAAACAAAAGCCATGCCTGAGAAATATATGGTGATCTACTGATATAATTATCAAGAAGAGTTTTCTGAGGGGTGAGGCAAGAGTTATTAATTGTGAAACAAGAACTACTTCGTCAAGAGTGTAAAGTAATAATCCAAAGCCACCAGAAAAGGCTCATAAATGAGTATTTAAGAGAAAACAAAAAAATATTCTTAGTCATTTGTTGTTGAGGGATTTAATTTTTTGAGTTCCAAGTATATTTTAGATATGAGACCCTTGTCCGTTGTATGGCTAGTAAAGATCTTCTCCCAATCGGTGGGCTTTCTATTGATCTTGCTAGCTATGCCGTTTGCCATGCAGAAGCTCTGCAACTTTATGCAATCCCATTTGTCCAATCTTTCTTTGATTTGTTGTGTTTCCTGGTCTCTATTCAGAAAATTTCGGCCTGAGCCAAGGAGACCTAGGGTTTCTCCTATTCCATCCTGTAATGTTTCCAGTGCCTGCTTTGACTCCGAGGTCTTTGATCCATTTGGAATCGATTCTGGTGCAGGGTGATATATAAGGATCTAGCTTTAGTTTTCTACATGTAGTTAACCAATTTTGCCAGCACCATTTACTGAAGAGGCTGTCTTTCTTCCATTCTATTGTATCAAATCCTCAAAGAAACAACTGCCCAATAAATAAGTGGGCTAAAGACTTAAAGACAAACTTCTCTGAAGTAGAAAGAAGGATGGCCAATAGACACATGAAGAAATGCTCAACATCCCTAGCCATAAAAGAAATGCAAATCAAAGCAACATTGAGATACCACCTCACAACAGTTAGAATGGCAAAAATCAAGAATTCTAACAACAACAGATGCTGGAGGGGATGTGGACAGAAGGGAACCTTACTTTATTGTTGGTGGGAATGTAAACTTGTTCAACCACTTTGGAAAGCAGTATGGAGGTTCCTCAAAAGACTTCACATAGACCTCCCCTATGACCCAGCAATCCCACTTTTGGGAATTTACCCAAATATTTACAAACAAGACCACACTAAAGCTTCCATCACAACTATGTTTATTGCAGCATTATTTACCATAGCTAAGATATGGAACCAACCCAGATGCCCTTTAGTAGATGAATGGATCAAGAAAATGTGGTATATATACACAATGGAATTCTATGCCTCCATCAAAAAGAATGACATTGCCCCCTTTGTTAGGAAATGGAATAACTTGGAAAAAATATATTAAGTGAAGTAAGCCAGGCACAAAGAAACACAGGTCCCATGGTTTCCCTTATTTGTAATATCTAGTATATGTATGAGTCAAGTGGAAAAAGTAAGATAATGTGATGTTAGGAAAATGAATCCTTAGATAAGTATCTTAATGTTTTTTTTCTTTCATGCATGTGTTTCTAATGCATTTATAAGATTATTTCTTTGTTGCTTTGTATGTCCCTCCCCCCACAGTATAACCCCCGCTTTCAATATATTTGATGTCAGTATAACTTGTGGAGATGGGGAAAAACAAGTCGTTTAAGGATTCAGGTGGACCTGTTGCAACAATGAAAAGTACAAATTGTCATGTCAAAAACGAGCTTTACAATGTCGGTGGGGGGGGAGATGGGGAAGGATTGGGTGGGCGGGGATGGGGAGGCTGGGAAGGGAGGTGAAGGGTAAACAAAGGAGGAGGCTGCAATGCTTGGTAAGAAATGTATTCATTACCTTGCCCATGTAATTGTAACCCCTCTGTACAGTATGTTCACAAATAAAATAAAATTTAAAAAATATTCTTAGTCAAATACTGGTAGATATGCTAGGTGGGACCTCCATCACAGCTTGGCCTCAATCCTTAACCCACTGAGGAGTGAGAGTGCTTTGGCCAGACCTGCCTTCAGTTCTGACCCAGCAGCCTTATTGGGTTTGGGGATCATCCAACCTGATCAGTTCCAGTACTAGAGACCCAGGAATGTCAATTTGCTGGCCAACACCTACTCCCTAAGACTCCCACATTAGAAGCTAATTGCACTTTGATATGCCTTGGGGCAAGGACAGAAAACATCTTGCTTCTAGTCACAGATCACCCCCTGGGGAAGTTTACTTTCTAATGAGTGAGATCAGCTTGGCTTAAAGATCTATACCCCACTCATCTCCACCCTACTCCAACCTCAGGCCTGGTAGAGGAAAGCTTAGGGAAATTACTATTTCCCAACTTTACTAGCAGCAAGGAACTTGCACCTCCCCCAGTTGTATCTTTTCCTTAGAGCTTTCTAAAAGTTGCTAAGTTCCCATAGGTCCTGTTTCTGAATAAAAAGGGGCTTACAGGTTATTGGTGGCCATGGAGGAATGCCTGGCACAGACAACCTACCTGAAGCCTCACTGCAAGAAGAGTGAAAGATTCTGGCAAAAAGAACCCTTGACTGATGTGGCCTCCTGTGAAAACAGAAGTGTTCGAGCTCTTCCTGGCCATTGTAGGTTCTAAGCAATTGAGATTTCCATCTTAGTCATGTAAAGTAACCATACCCAACAGGCTAGCTCCATGCATCCCTTTTGTCCTTACAACTCCCCCTCGGCCTCAGATAGCTTTGAATGCTGGAAAAGTGAGTATGAGAATGGGTCATTGGGCCATGTCTCCCCTTCTCTCCTTCACTTGGAAGGACAGAATCAAGCAGTTCTTGATACACTATGGGGCTGGTCAGCTTTTCACTCCCTCAAAGAGCTAGACACACTTCTGTCCTTAATGTTGCCAGATGCCTTGAGAAACTACCCGGGCAACCAAGATCTTGCACTCATCCTGTGAGTTCTGCTTCACTGTAAACTGAACTGTAAGCACAGGGATCGGGGTTCCTGCTACAGTTTCTGGAGAATGTGACTGCAATCCCTCTGATGGGGCATGAGACAAGAACCTATCATTGTGTGAAGGAGAAGTAGATCTGTAATGACCAGTATTCATAACTGCCTTTTGTGGTTCCATTCCCAAAGAGGAATGTGTAATGGGTGGCAGGTATAGCCAGTCCTGTGTCAGAATAAAGGAGGAAGAGTCCCTGCTACCTCAGTGCCCAGACAAGCCTTGAACGTCAATCCTGTCAGTACTCCAAACATCAAATTGGTACTAGGAAAATTGTAACATCTAGTTTTAGTTTTCTTTCTCTTCAAACTGCTTTTTTGCTACTGGCATGCTATTGAGAGATTGCTAACTTTAAAACTGGGCCAGGGAAAATAAAAAAATATTGGCATTTGTCATACTCCTCTTCAAAATAGCAGGAATACCATGAATTTGAAACTCCTCTTGAGCACCAGTCCTATATTGCTAAGATTAAATCCTGCTGGCCACCTTTATATTTCAAATACATTGAAAGAATAAAAGGGATTCTTAAGAAGAATAAGGACTAAGAGTATAAAATGTATACTTCTTTATTTATATAAATAAGGCTTTCATACAATTATATTTAAAAGAAATCTGTATTTTTACATTCACCACCAGTGAGTTTCTGACAGGAAATGCTGTGCATAATGATACACAGCAAGGATCCCACTCCAGGACAACAGGAGCTCAGGAAAGCACCATTAATTTGAGAAGTAGGCAGGCTCTGACACTCCTGTTGCACTGCTAGCAATGGGAAGTCTTAAACTAGTTCCTCCACCAAGTCTTCTTCAAATTCCCCCTGTTCATCAGCAGTGTCATCTTGGCACTGCTGGTACTCGGACACCAGGTCATTGATATTGTTCTCAGCTTCAGTGAACTCCATCTCATCTATGCCCTCACCTATGTACCAGTGCAAGAATGCATTGCACTGGAACATGGCACTGAACTGCTCTGAGATGCACTTGAAGGGATCCTAGATGGCTATGTTGTTGCCGATGAAGGTGGCCGACATCATGAGTCTATGTGGGGGTGGGGTGGGGGGGAAAGGAAGGGGGGATGTCACACACAGCCATCTTCACATTGTTGGGGATCCAGTCTCCAACGTAGCTGCTGTTCTTGTTCTGCATGTTGAGCATCTGTTCATCCACCTCTTCATGGACATGCAGCCTCGGAAGATGGCAGCCGCTGTCAGGTAGCAGCCATGGCGGAGATCACAGGTGACCATCAAGTTCTTAGGGTCAAATATCTGCTGGGTGAAGCTCGCGCACTGAGAGAGCATGGTGCTGCTGGCTGGCAAGGCTGGCCAGGGGCACAAAGCCAGGCATGAAGAAGTGCAGGCGGGAAAGAGCACCATATTCAAGGCCAGCTTGTGCAGGTGTGCATTCAGCTGGCCAGGGAAGCACAGGCAGATGGTAACCCCGCTGTTGGTGCCTGACACCAGGTGGTTCAGGTTGCCATAGTTGGGCGTGGGCAGCTTCAAGTTACAGAAGCAGATGTTGTACAGGGCCTTGTTGTCGATGCAGAAAGTTTTATCTGCATTTTCCACCAGCTGGTGGACAGAGAAGATCGCGTTGTAGGGTTCCAGCACTGTGTTTGACACCTTTGGGGAGGGCATGACACTAAAGGTGTTCATGGTGTGGTTTGGGTACCCCTCTTGAATATTGTTGAGAATCAGGGTGCCCATGCTTGACCCGGTGCCACCTCCCAAAGAGTGGGCCAGCTAGAAACCCTGTAGATAGTCACACCTTTCTGACTTCCGCCTCACCACATCCAGTACCGGCTCCACCAGCTCAGCTTCCTCTGTGTAGTAGCCCTTGGTCCAGTTATTGGTTGCCCCGCTCTGGCCTATCAGACACAAGCCATGATGGGACACACACTCCAAGAGTATTTACTGTGCCATTTGCATTGTGAAGACAACAGGACTCTTCTGAGCCAACCTTTGCTTTTAATTTAGATAACTTTGGTGAAATAAAGGAAATGTTTTCATTGTATCTGGGACCCTACAAATCACCCAGGTTCTAAAGAAATAAAGACAATGTGGAGGAAGATACATTTTAACCCAAATCAACTACTTGTAGAAATGAAGAACAGAGCCTGCCTCAATACTGGAAATGTAATTAGTTTCACAGGAGGGACAGGAGCCCATTGTGATCATAGGAAAGCTAAGCTGCAAGCACTTGTCTGCACCTTGCTCACACATAGCTATGCTTTGATTTCTGGTGTCCTGAAGTAGTTCTCTGTTATTGCCGGGCCTTTGAAATGACCAGCAGTGCTGAATCCTTGTTGGAGGCTTTCCCTGATTGCTGATCTTTCCCTTCAGAGGCTTCTATGTCATGGAGGGCTTGCAGAGTTGCACTGATCTGAGCTGTCTGAGTGGCCAGGGGCATGACTCCAGTGGAATGGAATAGGTGGGTTAGGTGAGGACAATATCTAGGTGTATAAAGGCTCAGCCCAGCACTGGAGTGCCTGGATGTTAGGACCCATAGACCATGATGACATACCAAATATGAAGTTGTCTGGCCTGAAGCTCTGGCCAAATGGTCCTGATCTCACTGAGTCTAAGGTTCCAGGCTCTAGGTCCACCATGATGGCCCGAGGAACATATTTTTTGCCTGTGGAGACAAGAGTTGACTTAGGCCTATAATTGACAAGAAACTTAGGGGCAGAGCTTATGATTCTGAGTGACTCTCAGCATTCATTACAGAAATTACAGCATTTGAGACATGGAAACAGAAAAGATTGGTTCAGCCATTGAGGGATTTTTTGAAGAGGAGATTAGCAGTGGTTCTCTCACTTCAGCCCTCCCTTCTTTTCAGGCCTCCTGGTCACTTCCGCCTTTTGCACACCATCCCATCCCTGCCAATCCTCCAGGGCTAGTCAGTCTTTACTGATGCAGTCAATATAAGCTAGCTTATGTGGATTCAGAACAGGCAGAAGAAAGTAGAAATGCATTTGGAAGGTGGATGGAAAATGCCTCTCAACTGTGACTACCCTTTTTGCCCTTTGGCCAATGAGACAGTCATGAGACAATCAAATTGCTTCAGCTTTCTTGTCATCAAGAGGTGATTCAAACTTATGCATTCTCTTTCTTGACACTGTCTCTCAAATTACAGAGGAACAATATGGTAATCTTGCTTCACAAAAAAAAAATGGAAAAGACAACATTGAAGGAAAAGCTCATTGCTTCATGATGAGTGTTGGGCTGTTAAGAGCCAGTTGTCATTGTTGGAGTTTTTTAAAGTTACTCACCCATAAATCCTTACAGGTGTCTTCCTTGCCAAGGTAATTCAAGTGATTGATTGATATTACCCTTTAAAACTTCCATGGAGATGTTGAATATTTTTGTGATTACCATCTTGTTGTGAGATGAAATCCACTTCTGACTTAGTAAGGAATGGACTTGAGAATTCTGATAATTCTCTTAGAACTTCAATTCTGAAGGAAGCTAAATAAATCTTGATAGGATAAGAACAAATATATGTGAACTAATCTTTCCTCTTCATCCCTTTTCCTTCCCCAGTACTGTTAATTGGGCCACTGGCTCCTCTTCTCCAGTTCCAAATGCCTCAGGCCTTAACCCATTCCTTCTCCACCTCCTCGCATTTTTCTCGTCTCCATTCCTGCCAGTTTTCATCTTCAGGTTCACCTTTAATTCACCTGCTATTGTCTCTGCACATTCCAACACTGTAGATTCCACCAAATGTGGCTTGTCAAGGGAAATAATTATACACTATTTTCTTCTCATATACTTGTACTGTACTCTATAGTAAATCCACTGGCTACATAGCATGTACCTGTTATTAAGTATGATGTCATGTAGAGACACTTGAATGTGTGTGGCAGATTATTTGTAGGTTCTATACAAATACTATTTTATATAAAGAACTTGAGTGTGTGAAGATGTTGTTATTGGTGGGGGTCCTCGAGCCCATTCCATGAGGATACTGAGGGGTGATTGAATTTTAAGTAATGGTGCTGTTTTCATACTTCTTTAAATGAACTTATGAACTTATTAAAAGACTATTTTTTCAGCCCTTTGTTTATGGATCAAATCTATAATCCTAGCTAATCAGGAGGCTGAGATCTGAGGATCATGTTTCAGTGTTGGCTCAGAAGGGAAGGAATGTACTTGGAACTCTTATTTCCAATTAACCACACACACACGCGCGCGCGCACACACACACACACACACACACACACGCACCACAACACAACACAAAGCTAGAAGAGAAGCTCTATCAATTGAGCCACTAGTAGACTTCCATGTGAACAGTGACCTGATTGAGCCTCACAGGTGTCTGCTGGACCAGACATCCATTAAAAGGGCTAAAGAATGCAGATATCTCATACAAGCTGTGTGACATCTCTGATTGGGTCTGGGATGGATATGGCCACAGAATGTCCTATGACCTTGAGAGTCATATAGCTCTCTCCTACAGACAATTAAACCCTGTACAAAGCATCCCAGTAAGTACCTTCCCTTAGGACCCCTCCTGTCTAGCAAGACATTTGATATTCTCTTCTTCAATAAATCATTGCTGTTTTATTCTTCCCTCTGCATCCATGAACTCATTCTTTGAGATCATAGAGACAAAAGATGTGATTCAGTTATTAGGTTTTCAGTATCAACATGATGGCCTGCTTCAAAACAGAACTTTTTTCTGCTTCCTGGGCACCAAAGCTGGTGGATCCTGAATGCTTTTATCTTGAGCCCTTTTTGTGTTGCCACCAAACCTGTGCTAGAGTATCATCAGTGCCCAAGGGACACACCGGGAATGCGTTTGTTCCAATCACACATGGTATACCTAGGTGTTGAGTCTGCAAACATGATGGGTACTCACAGATGTGTGACTTAGTGATGTCAGCCACTCAGCACAAGGTTTCCCTGGACCAGAGTCTCATCTCCATGCATTGATTGGATGATAGGTGAAACCTTTGTTTCTCATACACAGATTATATCCTGATTGTTCCTAGCAAATGAATTCCATAGACCACAGGGGAAACAAGCTGAATCCTTCTTTTAGTCATTTCTTCCCTAACACTGACACATCTGCTCCTTGAAGACACCATGGCCACATACCTCTCAGTAGAGGCTTTCCAAGACCCTACTCCATCATGTCACCCACCCACTTCAGATCTTTTAGCAGCCACTTTCCTCTAATAAACACTTCCCTCACGTCCAGCCTCCCCTATGAAAGTCTTCACTGTTGGGTTTTTATCCTAATGTAGGGGTCACATGCTTAACTATCAAGGTCATGGTTATTTGATATCTTTGGGTCTACACACAGGACTGCTCAGGGCCATATTGATCCAATGTCTATGGCTCTGTTCACAAGACTGCTCAGTGCCATGGTGATGGGATGTATAGTGTCTGCATATGGGACTGCTCAGGACTATAGTGAATGATGCAGAATATCCATAGAAGGGCACCATTTTCCCATTGAGATTTTCAGCTTTCATTACTTGTGTATAGCTGGTATTCCACACAGCACTCTAAAATCTATGGGAATTTAGGAGAGAGCCTCTTTATCATGAGTTAGCAGAGAATGGAATAAAATAGAATACTCAGCTGTAGTGGTGGTGGCTCTAGCTGGTATTTCTTGATACTCAGCAGACTAAGATCTGAGGATCTAAGTTCAAGGCCAGTCCAGGCAAGAAAATTCAGTGAGATTCTTATCCCTAATTAACCACCAAAAATCCCGAAGTAGAACTATGACTGAAGTGGTAGAGCACTAATCTTCAGCAAAAAAAAATCCAAATCAATGTTTATGCATTAATTTAAGCCTTAGGACCAACACACACACACACACACACACACACACACACACACACACACACAGAGAGAGAGAGAGAGAGAGAGAGAGAGAGAGAGAGAGAGAGAGAGAGAGAGAGACAACCATTTGTCCAGCACTGGTGGCTCACACACCTGTAATCCTAGCTATTTAGGACGCTGAGGTCTGAACTTCAGAGTTTCAATCCAGCCTAGGCAGAAAAGTTTGAGACTTATCTCTAATTAACCACCAGAAACCAGAAGTGGTCCTGTGGCTCAAAGTGCAAAAGCACTAGCCTTGAGGGACAGTGTCTAGGTCCTGAGTTCAAGCCTTTCGACTGACAAGAAAAATAAAATGTAACACCTGGATCAGGTCCTTTGTCTCCTTTGTTTGAGGAAAGAGTCTACAGACAAAAAGGAAGAGGTAAGACAGCATAACTTTATTGAAGGAAAAGACCATCAGAACCCTTGCTAGACAGGAGAGGCCCATGGGAGGGAAGGCACTAGTTGGTGTGGGTTATGTAGGTATTAATGAGGTGTCTTTAGGAATGAACTATATGTCTCTCAAGACCATTGGACAGTCTGCAGGTCATATCACTCCCCAGGCCTAGTCAGAAGCTCCACAAAGCCAACCCAAGATCTTTATGCATTCTTTAGTCCTTCTGAGTAAGTTATAATTTTGGTACCTACCTCTGGGGTATAGTCACCTCATCACAGTGTTCATTGTTCCAGGGGCGATGGGCCATGATATGATGTCAAGGAGCCTGCACACAGGACTGCTCAAGGCCAAAGTAAAAGAGAACTTCTATGGGAGAGAGACTTTGCCTCCATTGCACAGACATGCTCTTTTTATGCTCTGATAACTCTGGGCGGTTTTTCCATGTTTTCTCATTTTTTTCTCCAATGCTTTAGATGGAAACCAGGACATCATGCATGTAAGGCACGCACTTTCCCATTGCACTTATATTTCTTTCCTTGGATTTGTTTTTAAATGAGCAGTAGATTTCATCTTTGTGTATAGGAAAATAGTTATCAAATATCTCCATTTTAAAGGTTTCAGCTGATGAAGTAGCACAGTATTTTTTATAATCTAAAATAGAGATATTCTGCCTTGGATATGTCCAGAGGCCTCAAACATAAAAAGGCTTGGGATAACTGCTGTGCAATTGGAAAGGCCAGGTTGAAGCCTTTTCCTTTTGCTCCAGCTTGCTGTTGCACCAGTGCTCCTTTCACCAGAAATGCTCATTTTCTCCATTTCTGCTCTTTGACACTTAGCTAGAGGAGTCAGCTCCAGCCCTCTGAGAACTCTCTATGGGGGTGCGGAGTGGGGATTCCAGTATGGGAGAGGGCTTCTCTTCCCCCTCCATCTTTTGTGCTGGTCTTGGGCTTGATCTCAGGGACTGGCTCAGTCAGTTTTTCTGTTTGTTTATTTTTTCTTGTTTGTTTGATTTTTAGTCAAGAGCAGAACTTAGGCAACAGTTTCACTTCCAGATATTTGGGCTCCTAATTAGTGATGAGTCTCATGAACTTCCCTACAAAGGCTGGCTTTGAACCTCATTCCTCAGATGTTTGCCTCATGAATAACGTGGATTATAAGCATGAGTCACAATCACCTGGCAGAGAGAGGGGTCTTCTTTCAGACATACCGACTACACAGTGACAAAGATCAAGAGGGGTAGCCTCTTTGTTTCAGCTGACCCAATCTTTTTCCATCACATCCAGCGTCAGCCCTGTACCAGCTATGGAGAAGAGCTTGGTGCTTCTTCAGGCCTGATCTGAATTAATTCATTGATCATACTAATAATAAATAAAATATTTCATGAGTATGTTTGTCTTCTCACCAACAGGAACGGATCTAGAAATCAAGAATCATTTATACCTTAGCTTTCCAACTCCAGAATGTAGAAAATTACTCACGTTGCATATGCCTTTCTTTACTAAGTGAATTAGATCAGAGCAGCCTTCACATGTGCTTCTCACCCAGTGGAGATGATAACAAGGTAGCAAGATGTTGGGCAGTCTTGTATAGAAATTGGGCAAGGACCATAAAAACAAACACATTTTGACTTTGAAAGGCTGGAACAAAATCTACAAAGCAACGGTCCCCATAAACAGGCAGGAGTAGCAATACTAATATCAGATAAAATAGACTTCAAATTAAAATTAGTTAGAAGAGATAAAGAAGGTCGCTACATACTAATGAAGGGATTTCTCCTTCAGGAGGATAGTACAATTGTAAATAGTTATTCGCCAAACAACGGAACACCCAAATTTATCCGAGAAACACTCCTTTCTCTCAAATCTCATATAGATCTAAAAACATTATTGTTGGGGACTTTAACACACCACTATCGCCACTACATAGATCAACTCAGCAAAAACTCAACATAGAAACCGCAGACCTAAACAGCTGCATAGATCAACTAGATTTAACAGACATCTACTGAATATTTCACCTAGCAGCATCAGAATACACGTTTTTCTCAGCAGCACATGGAACATTTTCCAAAATAGACTACATTTTAGGTCACAAAGCAAATTTGTCCAAATTCAGAAACATTGAAGTTATACCTTGCATTCTCTGAGACAACAAGGGAATATAATTAGAACTCAACACCAAAAGCCACCAAAGAAAGTCCTGTAACATATGGAGGCTGAACAACACACTGTTGAACCACCAGGTGGTCATGGAAGAGATTAGAAACAAAATTCAATTGTTCATGATATTCAAAAAAAATGAGCACACAAACTACCAGCTTCTCTGGGACACAGCAAAGACAGTACTCAGAGGCAAGTTTATAGATCTGAGTTCCTACATCAACAAATTGGAGAGAGCTGAAACCAACAATTTAATGAGACAGCTGAGCTTCCTTGAAAAAGAGCAGCAAGATAAACCCAATCCAGTAGATGGAAAGAAATAAAGAAAGTTAAATCAGAAATAAATGAATTAGAATCCAAAAAAATCATAGAAAGAATCAACAAAACAAAGAGTTGGTTCTTCAAAAACATTAACAAAATTGAGAGACCCTTAGCAAATCTTATCAGAAAAAGAAGAGAACACACCTAAATAAATAAACTCAGAGATGAGAATGGTAACATCACCACTGAAACAACCAAGATTCAGAATATTATAAGGGAATATTTCTCAAAACTTTATGCTTATAAGTTTGAGAACTTGCCAAAAATGGACCTTTTCCTAGCAAATATCGACATGCAGAGACTAAACCAAGATGAGTTAAACCATCTTAACAGGCCCATATCAAGAATTGAAGTAGTAATAGCAATCAGAGACCTCCTTTCTGCTGTTTTACAGCGGAATTCTACAAGGCCTTCAAAGCAGAAATCACACGAGTACTCATTAAACACTTCAATGAAATTAAAGAGAAAGTTCACTACAGAATTCATTCTATGAAGCTATAATAACCATCTTCCCAAATCCAGGCAGGGACTCATCAAAGAAAGAACTATAGACCCATATCTTTGATGAACACTGATGCCAAACTTCTCAACAAAATTTTGGCAAATCAGCTTCAACAATTCATCCAAAAACATCATACAGCACAATCAAACAGGATTCATTTCAGGGATGCAGTGCTGGTTCAATATACGCAAATCAATAAACATAATTCATCACATCAACAAGGGTAAGGACAAGAACCACATGATTATCTCAATAGATGCAGAAAAAACATTTGACAAGATCCACCACCCCTTTTGAAGGTTCTGGAAAAATTAGGAATCCATGGAACATTCCTCAATACAATAAAGGCTGTATAAGACAAACCTACAGCCAGTATTATACTCAATTGTGAAAAACTAAAGCCATTTACTCTAAACTCAGGAAAGAAACAAGGATGCTCACTCTCTCCTCTACTCTTCAATCTAGTATTAGAATGCTTAGTTACAGCAATAAGACAAGATGCAAACATAAAGGGAATACAAATAGGGAAAGAAGTAAAACTCTCCCTCTTTGAATATGAGGTGATCTTGTATTTTAAGAATTCCATGGACTCTGCTCCCAAATTACTCATGGTGATTAAAAACTTTGGCAAAGTAGCAAGGTATAAAATTAATCCCCCAATATCAATGGCTTTTCTATATGCCAACAAGGGGAAAAGTGTGGCTAAAATCAGGAAAACAGCTCCATTCAGAATAGCCCTACAAAAAATAAAATAACTAGGAATTAACTTAACCAAAGAAGTGAAGGACCTCTATGATGAAAACTTTAAAAACCTGAAAATGGAAATCGAAACAGAACTTAGAAAGTGACAAAAAACTCCCATGCTCCTGGATTGGAAAGATCAACATCGTCAAAATGGCAATACTTCCCAAGGCTATCTACAAATTCAATGCGATATCTATCAACATTCCAACCTCATTCTTCAAGGAAATAGAAGAGGCAATCTAAAAATTCATATGGAACAATAAAAGACCCAGAATAGCAAAAACGATCCTTAACAGAAAGAACACTGCTGGAGGAATATCAATACCAAATTTCAAACTCTACTATAAAGCATAGTAATCAAAACAGCTTGGTATTGGCACAAGAACAGACCTCAGGACCAATGGAATAGAATTGAAAACACAGAAATGAACCTACAGACCTATAGCCATCTAATCTTTGATAAGGGAGCTAAAAAAAATAGAATAGAAGAAAGACAGCCTCTTCAGTAAATGGTGCTGGCAAAAATGGTTAACTAGTTGTAGAAAATTAAGCTAGATTGTTATCTATCTCCCTGCACCAGAATCAACTCCAAATGGATCAAATATCTCAGAGTCAAAGCAGACACTCTGAAAACTTTACAGGATGGAGTAGGAGAAACCGTAGGTCTCCTTGGCACAGGCCAAAATTTTCTTAATAGATACCCAGAAACACAAGAAATCAAAGAAAAGTTGGACAAATAGGATTGCATGAAAGTGCATAGCTTCTGTATGGCAAAGGACATAGTTCGCAAGATTAATAGAAAGCCCACGGATTGGGAGAAGATCTTCACTATCCTTACAACAGACAAGGTCTTATATCTGAAATATACCTGGAACTCAATAAATTAAATCCCCCAACAACAAATCTTCAAAGAAACAACTCCCCAATAAATAAGTGGGCTAAAGACGTAAAGGGAAAATTCTCTGAATAGGAAAGAAGAATGGCCAATAGACACATGCTCAACCTCTCTAGCCATAAAAGTAATGCAAATCAAAAAAATATTGATATACCACCTCACACCAGTTAGAATGTCTATAATCAAGAAGTCTAATTACAACAGATGCTGGAGGGGATGTGGACAGAAGGGAACCTTACTGCATTGTTGGTGGGAGTGTAAACTTGTTCAACAACTTTGGAAAGCAGTATGGAGCTTGCTCAAAATACTCCACATAGAGCTGCAATCCCACTTTTGGGCATTTACCCAAACGTTCACAATCAACAACACACTAAAGCTCCCAGCACAACTATGTTTACTGCAGCATTATTTACCATTGCTAAGATATGGAACCAACCCAGATGCCCCTTGGTAGATGAATGGATCAAGAAAATGTGGTATATATACACAATAGAATTCTATGCCTCCATCAGAAAGAATGGAATTGCCCCATTTGTTAGGAATTGGAAAGACTTGGAAAAAAATATATTAAGTGAAGTAAGCCAGGCCCAAAGAATCATAGGTCCCATGGTTTCCCTTATTTGCAATAACTAGTATATGTCTGAGTCAACCAGAAAAGGTCAGATAAGTTGATGTTAGGGGAATGAACCCCAAGGTACGTATTCAGATGTTTTTTGTTTTTTTTTTTCCTTTCATGCAATTGTTTCTATCATATTTACAAGATTATTTCTATGTTGCTTTGTATGTCCCTCCACCACAGTATAACCCATACTTTCACTGTTTTTGATGTTGGGATAATTTGTGGAGGAGAAGTGAAAAAACAAATCGTTTAACTAGGGATACAGGTGGACCCATTGCACCAATGAGATGTACAAGTTGTTATGTCGAAAAACGAACTTAACAACTTGGGGGAGGATCGGTTGGGGGGAGGAGAGGAGTATGGGAAGGGATGGGAAGGGGAAAGGAGGAGTCAACAATGCATGGTAAGAAATGTACTCGTTATCTTGCCCATGTAATTGTAACTCCTCTGTATGGAATTCTCATAGTAAAAAAAGTAAAAAATAAAATAAAATAAAATAAAAAGATGTTGGAAAGGGTGGCTCGTCTGAAATCTGAGCTACTCAGGAGGACAAGATCTGAGGTTTGAGGTTTGAAGCCAGCCATAGCCAAAAACTGACACTTTTGTCTCCAGTAAACCAACAAAAAACCTCAAGTGTATCTCAAGTGACAGACCCCTAGCCTTGAGCACAAAAGTGAAGAGAGAGTATAAGGCCAAAAATTCAAGCCCTAGGGCCATCACACACATATACACGCACACACACACACTCACACACTCACAGAGTGGGAGAAGCTACGTGGACTAAATGAACAATTGGGACTCTGCCAGTGGTTTTTTGTTTTGTTTGTTTGCTTTTGTTGGTCATGGGGCTTGAAGTCTGATGCTAGGCACTGTCCCTCAGGTCTTCAGCTCAAGGCAAATGCTCTACCACTTGAGCCATAGCGCCACTTCTGGTTTTCTGGTGGTTTATTGGAGATAAGAGTCTCACGGACCGGGCACCAGTGGCTCATGCCTGTAAACCCATGGTTTCCCTTATTTGCAATATCTAGTATATGTATGAGTCAAGCTGAAAAGGTCAAATAATGTGATGTTAGGAAAATGAACCCTTAGATATGTATTTTAATGTTTTTTCTTTCATGCATGTGTTTCTAACGCATTTATAAGATTATTTCTTTGTTGCTTTCTATGTCCCTCCCCCACAATATAACCCCCGCTATCACTATATTTGATGTCAGTATAACTTGTGGAGGAGATGGGGGAAAAAAAGTCGTTTAAGGATTCAGGTGGACCTGTTGCAACAATGAGAAGTGCAAGTTGTCATGTCAAAAACGAGCTTTACAACGTCGTGGGGGGGGGAAGGATTGAGTGGGGGGAGAGGGGGGAGGCTGGGAAGGGATGTGAAAGGTAAACAAAGGAGGAGGCTGCAATGCTTGGTAAGAAATGTATGCATTATCCTGCCCATGTAATTGTAACCCCTCTGTACAGTATGTTCACAAATAAAATTAAAAAAAATAAAAAAAAGAGTCTCACGGACCGGGCACCGGTGGCTCATGCTTGTAATCCTAGCTACTCAGGATGCTGAGATCTGTGGAATGCGGTTCAAAGCCAGCCCAGGCAGGAAAGTCCGTGAGACTCTTATCTCCAATAAACCACTAGAAAACCAGAAGTGGTGTTGTGGCTTAAGCGGTAGAGTGCTCACCTTGAGCTGAAGAGCTGAGGGATAGCGCCCAGGCCCAGAGTTCAAGTCCCATGACGGAACAACAACAATAAAAAAGAGTCTCATGGTCTTTTCTGCCTAGGCTGGTTTTGAACCATGATCCTCAGATTCAGCCTCTTGAGTAGTTAAGATTGCAGCCATGAACGACTGGCACCCAGCTATGCCAGTGTTTTTAATGATCTCCTTCCCTCATGAGTTCTGCTTGAGAATGTGGCTTCTGCCTTTGGACAGTGGCCACCGGTAGCGCTAGCTCTGGTCAAATCCAGGAAGGAATTTCTGAAGCTTCTCTGACCCTGTGTACCCAGGCACCCTCACCACCAGCCCTCGCTGCCAACAGGAATGAGTAATGAACAATCACATGACCAGATGAAGTGCAGAAAATTCCATGCTTAGTGATCTTTTACTCTAAATAGCATTTTTAAAAGAAACATTTGGTAACACAATGAAGAGACAAAGGTCAAGGGGGGAACCAATACAACAACAATATAAACAAAACAATATGTTGGAAATGATCTGTACAACTTGGGGCTGGGTGATGGGGGTAGAGAAAGCAGGAGAAAATTGAGGGATGGGGTAACAAGTTTGTCAAGAAATGTATTTATTACCTTATGTAACACTAAACTGTACATCATCTTGACAATAAAAATAAATAAATAAAAATGTATAAATAAAAGGAAAATTTCAGCACAGCAGACTGGGAGTGAAAAGTCATGTTTATGAAAGCAGAGTCAAACAAGAATAGTTTCTTAGGTTAGTGAAGGAAAAGATGATGTCATATTCATTTTTATATTACTCAGCCTCAGAAGACAATGACCACATACTTAAACATACATTTTATGCGAGGCACTATTGTCTCATGGATACAATTCTAGCTACTCAGGAAGCTGACATCTGAGGACCAACGTTCAAAGTCAGCATAGGCTGACAAGTTTTCAAGACTGTTATCTCCAATTAACTAGCAAAAATAATGATACTAGAGGCATAACTATATGGCATATCACCAGCCACAAGCCAAAACAAAATAAAACAAAGAACCCCAGTAAGAATGAGAGATCCATTTTTCAAGACCTAATAGTGGGACACACACACACACACACACACACACACACACACACACACACACACACACACACACAGAGGTAAGCAGGATGCTATCACTGTATGCCAGAGATTAACTTGTAGGTATGCTAGAAACTACTTCTCAGGAGATCTCTCCCAACCCTGAGCAAAGGACAGGCTCTCTGAGAAGATCCTCTCTTCCCCTGGCAAGTCCCACATATGCACAGCCCTCTGTCCTCCAATTAAATCACTTTGTTTTGTGTTTGCTCTTATGTGGTCTTGAACTCAGGACCTTTTACTGTGATGTAGCTTATTCACCTTTTCAGTGCTTACTTGGAAATAAGAGTCTCATAAACTTTCTTCCTAAGACTGGCTTTCAATCTCTTATCTTTAGATCTCAGACTTAGTACCTAGGGTTACAGGTGTGAGAAATGAGTGCATGACCTCTAAACTATTTTTAAGCCTTAAATTTCTTTTTTGTGCATTCATGGTCCCCCCTCTTCTTTTCAATGGCAGTCTCTGTGGTTTTCTGACTCATTTCCTTTGGCATTCAGTGATATCATTAACCAGATCTCTGATGGTGGGACAAATCTCATTGTTTGATAGACATACAAGGAAAAAGTTGGGGCTTGAAATTTTTCCCCAGGTAACAGGAGATTAAAAACTTGGTGAGGATAGGAGTAGAGAGGTGGTCGTTAGGATTCTAAGGTGTATTAGTTAATATTGTTTAAAAAGAAATTAGGATATACTTACATAATTTTTCCAATTTTTAATGCTACTCATTAAAATCATATTCATTATGGTTCGGACCTGGAATGTCTCCAAAAAGGAGTCATCCATTGTAGCGATTAATGTTCAGAGATGCAGCTTCAGTGAAGTAATTGCATTTGAGTGCTCTGTCCTCATCAGTAAGTAAATCCATTGTTAAGTTCCTAATTTGATAGACTTTTGGAAGCGATGGAATCTTTGAAGGTTAAAAGACCTAGTTGAAAGACCTGGGGTTTTAAAAGTGATATCCTTTCCTGGCCTGTTCCTCTCATTTATCCTCGTGCTCTGTTTGATTCCTATTTGGTCCATGAGCTGAGTAGCTTTTTCTTAACACATGCTTCCACCACAATGTGGCAGACTCTCTGGAATCTTCCCAGATTCATCAAAGGACAAAGCTGCCCTTGAGTGTGTTTACCACAATGATAAAAATAGGTAAATCTGTCATTTTTGGAGGTTAATTGCTTTTAATTAGAACAGTGATTCTCAGAGTATGGCTCAAACCTACATCATCAGCACTGAGGAATTGTCAGAACTGTCCGGTTTTTTGTCTTTTAATATTTTTTGGTAGTTCTGAGGTTTGAATGAAGGGTTTTACACATTGTAGGTAGTCACTCTAGCAACTTGAGCCATGCCTTTTAAACTTTAGTTATTTTTCCTATAAGGTTCTATGTTTACAACCCCAAGGCAAGCCTCAAACCATTATCGTATCATCTAGCTTTCTGAGTTGTTGGATTTACAGGTGGGTTTGATCCTGAGATAGGATCTTGATAATATTTTTTCTGAGTTGGCCTTGCTTCCGAAGTAGCTGAGATTATTGGCTAATGCAAACCCAAATTGTTGGCTGTCCTTTTCCTTTGCCCCAGATAAGCTAATTAGAGAAGAAGGGTAAGAGTGAGCCTATCCAAATGATTTTGGGGAAATGTAGATTAAATGTAGATTGGATTTGCAGGAACTGTGTTGAGGACTGCTTTAGTAGAAATTTAAAAAAATATTCTAAGGATGATAAAGGCTGATTTTTGAAGAGATATGAGTGATGGAAAAACATGTTTATCACTCTTTAATTTGTTATCTGTCCCTTCACAAACATGTGACATCCAAAGCTGGCAAAACTATGTCCATATTGTCAAACATAGCTAACATCCTGTCCACACACAGCCAGCAGGCAGCAGATATCCATTATTAAGTTAACATGCATAATTGAATAATAGTAGAATATTAAACTATTATTTCAGTCTTTATTAGAAAGACAGTCAGCAATGTAGGCCCATATAGTTCAAGCATTTGTGTGTCTTAAATCATTTAAATAAGGATACAGTTGGACTCATTGCAACAATGAGATGTACAACTCCTTATGTCGAAAACGAACTTTACAACTGTGATGGGGGAGGAGGATTAGGAGGCGGGGTATGGAGAGGATGGGAAGGAATGGGAAGGGGAAACAAAGGGGGAGACTACAATGCTTGATAAGAACTGTACTCATTATCTTGCCCATCTAATTGTAACCCCTCTGTATAGTATTTTCACAATAAAAAAGTGTACAAAATATCTGGGTTCAAGTTGTAATTAATTAACTTTAATTTTTGTGCCTTTCCTGGGCTTGAATTCAGGGCCTAGACAATGTCCTCATGCATTTTTGCTCAAGATTTGTGCCCTACTGCTTCAGACATGGCTCCACCTCTGGTTTGTTGATGGTTCATTCGAGTTAAGAGTATTACAGACTTTCCTACCCAGACTGGCTATACATATGATTCTCAGATCTTAGTCTCCTGAGTAGCTGGGATTTATGAATATATCATCAGTATCCTGAAAGCTTTTATTATAGAGATCTTAACATGTTCATTTGTATGCAGAATTAGAACAAATCATTATTTTCCTTAAAAGCTTTGATTGCATATTCTAATTATAGCATGTGCATTAATTTTGTTGCTGTCATTAAAAATCCCTACAACTTCGGGGATTTAATTGACTTAAATTTTGTATATCAAAGTGACATATAAGCTTGGTACTGGTGGTTCGCACCTGTAATCTATAGGTCTCTGGGTTCATTTCATTTCTGATTTTTCAATTCTATTCCATTAGTCCTGAGGTCTGTTCTTATGCCAATACCAAGCTGTTTTGATTACTATGGCTTTATAGTAGTTTGAAATTTGGTATTGATATTCCTCCAGCAGTGTTCTTTCCGTTGAGGAGCGTTTTTGCTATTCGGGGTCTTTTATTGTTTCACATGAATTTTTGGATTGCCTCTTCTATTTCCTTGAAGAATGAGTTTGGAATTTTGATAGGTATCGCGTTGAATTTATAGATAGCCTTGGGAAGTATTGCCATTTTCACGATGTTACTCTTCCCAATCCAGGAGCATGGGAGGTTTTGCTATTTTTGAAGTTCTGTTTTGATTTCCTTTTTCAAGATTTTAAAGTTTTCATCATAGAGGTCCTTCACCTCTTTGGTTAAGTTAATTCCTAGGTATTTTATTTTTTGTGGGGCTATTACAAATGGAGTTGCTTTCCTAATTTCAGCCAAAGTTTTCTCATTGTTGGCATACAGAAAAGCCATTGATTTTGGGGGGTTAATTTTATACCCTTCTACCTTCCGAAAGTTTTGAATTAGCTTGAGTAATTTGGGAGTGGAGTCTATGGGATTCTTTAAATACAAGATCATGTCATCTGCAAAGAGGGAGAGTTTTATTTCTTCTTTCACTATTTGGATCCCTTTTATGTTTGCATCTTGTGTCATTGCTGTAGCTAGGCATTCCAATACTAGATCGAAGAGAAGTGGAGAGAGTGGACATCCTTGTCTTGTTCCTGAGTTAAGAGGAAATGGCTTTAGTTTTTCACCATTAAATATAATGCTGGCTGTAAGTTTGTCATATTCACCTTTATTGTATTGAGGAATGTTCCATGGATTCCTAATTTTTCCAGAACGTTCATCATAAAGTGGTGATGGATCTTGTCGAAAGCTTTTTCTACATCTATTGAGATAACCATGTGGTTCTTATTCTTGCTCCGGTTGATGTGATGAATAATATTAATTGATTTGCGTATATTGAACCAGCTTTGCATACCTGAAATGAATCCTGTTTGATCGCGCTGTATGATTTTTGGATGAATTGTTGAGGTCGATTGTCCAAAATTTTGTTGAAAAATTTTGCATCAATGTTCATCAAAGTAATGGGTCTATAGTTCTCTTTCTTTGATGAGTCCCTGCCTGGTTTTGGGATGAGGGTTATGATGGCTTCATAGAATGTGTTCGGTAGTGAACTTTCCTATTTCAATTTCATTGAAGATTTGGAAGAGTATTGGTGTGAGGTGTGTTTGAAGGCCTTGTAAAATTCCACTGTAAAAACATCTGGTCCTGGACTTTTCTTAGCAGGAAGTCTCTTATTGCTGTTTCTATTTCCATGCTTGATATGGACCTGTTAAGATGGTTTAACTCATCTTGGTTTAGTTTTGGCATGTCAGTATTTGCTAGGAAAAGGTCCATTTCCGTTATTCTCAAACTTATTAGCATAAAGTTTTGAGAAGTAGTCCCTTATAATGTTCTGAATCTTGGTTGTTTCTGTGGTGATGTTTCCATTCTCATCTCTGAGTTTATTTAATTGGGTGTGTTCTCTTCTTTTTCTGATAAGATTTGCTAAGGGTCTGTCAATTTTGCTAATTGTTTCGAAGAACCAACTCTTTGTTTTGTTGATTCTTTCTATACTTTTTGGATTCTAATTAATTTAATTCTGATATAATTTTAATTATTTCTTTCCCTCTACTGGATTGGGATTTATCTTGCTGTTCTTTTTCAAGGAGGTTTAGCTGTGTCATTAAATTATTGGTTTCAGATCTCTCAAATTTGTTTATGTAGGAGGTCAGAGCTATACACTTGCCTCTGAGTACTGCCTTTGGTGTATCCCAGAGGAGCTGTTAATTTGTGTGTTCATTTTTGTTGAATAGCATAAACATTTAAATTTTCTTTCTAATGTCTTCCATGTTCCACTCGTGATTCAGCAGTGTGTTGTTCAGCCTCATGTGTTACCAGAATTTCTTTGGTGGCATTTGGTATTGAGTTCTAATTTTATTCCCTTGTGGTCAGAGAAAATGCATGGTATAACTTCAATGTTTCTGAGTTTGCTTTGTGGCCTAAAATTTGGTCTATTTTAGAAAATGTTCCATGGGCTGCTGAGAAAAACCTGTATTCTGATGGTGCTGGGTGAAATGTGCGGTAGATGTCTATTAAATCTAATTGACCTATGCAACTGTTTAGATCTGCGGTTTCTCTGTTGAGTGTTTGCCGAGTTGATCTAACTAGTGGGGAGAGTGGTGTGTTGAAATCCCCAACCATTAATGTCTTTGGATCTATGTGGGTTTTGTGGGAGAATAGTGTTTCTTTGATACATTTGGGTGCTCCATTGTTTGGTAAATAGATATTTAGAATTGTAATATCCTCCTGAAAAAGGGATCCCTTAATTAGTATGTAGGGACCTTCTTTATCTTTTCTCATGAATTTTCATTTGAAGTCTATTTTATCTGATATTAGGATTGCAACTCCCACCTATTTATGGGGTCTGTTTTCATGGTAGATTTTGTTCCAGTCTTTAACATTGAAAATGTGTTCGTTTTTACGGGCAAGATGTGACTCCTGAAGGCAGCAGAAAAAGGGATCTTGTTTTTTAATCCAACTAGACAGTCTATGTCGCTTACTTGGAGAGTTAAGTCCGTTAACATTAGTAGATAGAACTGAGGGGTATTTGGTATTTCCTGCCATGTTATCCACCTTCTTGGGGGCTGCAAAAACTAGGTTCTTCCTATGGTTCTTGGATTCTCAGTTTGGGTGCAGTTTCTTGGCCTTTATTGTGGTCTTGTTTGTTTTCTATGTGTAGGAAATCTTTAGGAATCTTTTGTAGGGCTGGTTTGGTGGAGATGTATTGTTTCAATTTTTCTTTGTTATGGAAGGTTTTTATTTGGCCTTCAGTTATGAAGGAGAGTTTAGCTGGGTACAGTATTCTTGGTTGATAGTTGTTTGTTTTTAAGGCATGGCATACATCATTCCAGGCTCTTCTTGCTGTGATTGTCTCTGCTGAGAAATCTGAGGTGATTCTAATTGGTTGCCCTTTATAGATGATTAATCTTTTCTCCTTGACAGCTTTAAGGATCTTTTCCTTGGTCTGAGTTGATCCTGTTTGGATTGTAATGTGATAGTGGGATGTTCTATATTCTTCTTGTCTATTTGGGGTTCTAAAAGTTTCTTGTATCTGAATAGGCCTATCTTTTTGCATGTTTGGGAAGTTCTCTGCTAGCATCCTGTTAAACAAATTTCCTAGACCATTAACTTCTGTTTCTAGGTGCTCCTCTACGCCCATTATCCATAGATTAGGCCTTCTGATGGTGTCTTCCAAGTGTTGGACAGATCTATCATATTTCTTGGACTTGTCTTGGATGGTAGTATGTTCTTTCTCTATAATATCTAGGCTGTCTTCAAACCCTTAGATTCGATCTTCTTCATGGTCTAACCTGCTGTCCAGACTTTCTACTTTGTTTTTTTATCTCTTTTCCTTCTAATTGGTCGCTTTGATGGCTTCATATTCTTTGTTGAAACTTTGTTTTAGATCTTGTATGAACTTCTTTACTTCCTTAATTTGATGTTCAGTGTTTATTCTCAAATCACTTAGTTGATTAGTTATGGTTTCCTTGGACTCCCATTCCTTCTGTTTGGTTCCATTCAGCATTGCCTTTTTGGTCTTCCTGACTTCCTTCAGCTCTTTGTTAATGTATTCCATGAATTCCTTTAGTGATCTTTGTGTATTCTCATCCTGCTCTCTCAATTCCTGTATTACTCTTTGCTAGCTTCCTCCCTTTCGTGGGATTCCTGTAGTTCTCTTTGAGTATTCTCAGCCTGCTCATGCCATTCCTGCCTTTCTCTTTGTGTATTCTCATGCTGCTCACGCAAATCCTGTATCAATTTTTGAGTAGCTTCCTCGCGCTTATGATATTCCTGTATAAACTTTTGGATTGCCTCCTCTCTCTCCCTATCACGCTCATACAGAGACCTTTTTATGTTTTCAATCTTTTCATTTATCATTTTTGCCAGCAGTGTTTGTAGAGCTATTTGGGAACTCTCCTCTGGATTATTCATTATCTGTTCCTTCCCCTGGTTATCAAGAGTGGGAATTGAGATACCCGGATTTGCCATTTTTCTTGTGTTTTTCCGTCTTACTCTGCCCGTTTGAGATGAAAAGAGCTCCAGTGTTGTGCTAGTACACTATCTTAAGGCAAGCATCAACCAAAGTCTGAATTTGCACACACAATAGTCTACAGATACAATCTAGTTCAACAGATACATCTATTCCACATCAAACAACTATATGTTAATGGGCTACAAACAGCGAAGAAGAATTTTCACAACCAGAAATTATTAGGGTTAGGGAGAGATGTGGTTAAAAAAAGTAATAGATTGATGTGGGAAGGCACAGGGAGAGTTAACTAAGTCCTAATCTCAAAGCAGGAAATAGGTTGTGTAGGATGAAAGTAGAGAGAGAGATAAAAAAGAAGAAATGGAAAGGGAAAAGAAAGAGAATAGAAAAAATATAAAAGTAAAAATTAATAATATTATGCAGAACAAAAACAATCTATTTAGAGAAGAACGTGAATATATTGAGAGAAGGGGAAGGATATAAAGCAGATGTGAAAAACTTAAAAATAAAAATCCTTAAGGGGCTGGGATGGTGGCTCAGTGGTAGAGTGCTTGCCTTGCATGCATGAGGCTCTGGGTTCGATTCCTCAGCACCACATATACAAAAAAAGCCGGAAATGGTGCTGTGACTCATGTGGTAGAGCACTTGCTTTGAGCTGAAGAGTTAAGGGACAGCGCCCAAGCCCAGAGTTTAGGCCCACAACCGACCAAAAAAATAAAAATAAAAATAAAAATGCTTAAAATATTATATAGGTATAAAGAGGTAGTACTGCTATTAAGGAATTTAAGCCTCAGAGGTTTTGAATTGAGTAATAAATTTGTGGATTAAGTGTGTACACAATGGGGGATATTGTCTAATAGTCAACTAAGAGTTTATCTGAGGATGAGCAGGACAACAATTAAGTCACATAAAGAAGAACGAAATAGAGGAAATGGTGAAAAGGACAAGAAAGGAAGAAAAAAAGATCAGAAGTCCAGTAGAGCTAAACAAAAAACAAAAAGATAATTAAAAAAGAAAAAAAGAGAAAGAAAACAAAAAAAGAAATAAAAACGCACACTCAGGTATCCCTAAAATAAAAATTATAAGAGGAATAAAAAGTTACTGGAAAACAATTTTTTTTAAAACGCAAAAATTAAAGATTAAAAAAAGTTTTAGAAAAGAAAAAAAAATTTTATATAAGGTACCAAAAAAAGAAGAAGAAGTAGAAGTAGAAGAAGAAGAAGGAGAAGAAGAAGGAGAAGAAGAAGAAGAAGAAGAAGAAGAAGAAGAAGAAGAAGAAGAAGAAGAAGAAGAAGAAGAAGAAGAAGAAGAAGAAGAAGAAGAAGAAGAAGAAGAAGAAGAAGAAGAAGAAGAAGACGAAGACGAAGAAGAAGAAGAAGAGGAAGAAGAAGAAGAAGAAGAAGAAGAAGAAGAAGAAGAAGAAGAAGAAGAAGAAGAAGAAGAAGAAGAAGAAGAAGAAGAAGAAGAAGAAGAAGAAGAAGAAGAAGAAGAAGAAGAAGAAGAAGAAGACGAAGACGAAGAGGAAGAAGAAGAGGAAGACGAAGAAGAAGAAGAAGAGGAAGAAGAAGAAGAAGAAGAAGAAGAAGAAGAAGAAGAAGAAGAAGAAGAAGAAGAAGAAGAAGAAGAAGAAGAAGAAGAAGAAGAAGAAGAAGAAGAAGAAGAAGAAGAAGAAGACGAAGACGAGGAAGAAGAAGAGGAAGAAGAAGAAGAAGAAGAAGAAGAAGAAGAAGAAGAAGAAGAAGAAGAAGAAGAAGAAGAAGAAGAAGAAGAAGAAGAAGAAGAAGAAGAAGAAGAAGAAGAAGAAGAAGAAGAAGAAGAGGAAGAGGAAGAGGAAGAAGAGGAAGAGGAAGAAGAGGAAGAGGAAGAAGAAGAAGAAGAAGAAGAAGAAGAAGAAGAAGAAGAAGAAGAAGAAGAAGAAGAAGAAGAAGAAGAAGAAGAAGAAGAAGAAGAAGAAGAAGAAGAAGAAGAAGAAGAAGAAGAAGAAGAAGAAGAAGAAGAAGAAGAAGAAGAAGAAGAAGAAGAAGAAGAAGAAGAAGAAGAAGAAGAAGAAGAAGAAGAAGAAGAAGAAGCAGAAGAAGAAGAAGAAGAAGAAGAAGAGGAGGAGGAGGAGGAGGAAGAAATTTCTTTGATTTTTTTTGGGGAGGGGTGGGAAAAATCCAGTATCTCCCTTGTGTATGTAACCAGCCTCTTGTTGGAGTCTCTGGTCTGCTTGTGGTCCTGTGTCTTGGTTGGTTTCTTAAGTCAGTTTTTTCGAACAGGCAGAAACATGCTCTGCTTTACCCAGGATTTTGCGATCCTCCTCCAAGGCTAGTTCAATGGGAGGCAGATCTACTTTGAGAATCACAAAAGAGGGAGTTGCAGTGATGAAGCTAGGTTCTGGGTAGAGTTGAGGCCTTTCAACAAACAGTAGCTTTTCCCGCTGGCTAGTTTGTGAGAAATTCACAGCACCCACTCTGGAGCCATTCTCAGGGTTTCTGTTTACTGAATTACAATTGATTGTCGAGGCTGCTGAAGGGAGGGGCAGCTTCTGGCTCTGATTACCCAGTGAAGAAAGCCACTGCTAGGGCTGGCGCCTGAGCTGGGTGACTTTTCCCTGGGTGGAGCTGAGTCTGGCAGGTCACGCCGCTGTTAAGTTCTTTTGACCTGCTAAATGACTTGTTTTATTCCAAGGCTTGAGTTGGGGCTAGCAGCTCCAATGAGCTTTGTCAGTATCCAAGATGGAGATCTCCGGTACTGGGGGGGTGGGAGGGGTGGCCTTCCTTCCTCTGCTCCCTGGGAAGGAGTGAGGATGTCAGGCTTCTACTCCCGCCGAGTCTTGGTTCCTGGGTCATCTCTGGTTCTCTGAACTGCAGGATGAAGATGTCCGCTCCTTGTCGGTTCTTGCTGCTGTTGAGTAGAATCCACTTGCCCGCTGCATCTGGCTCCTTCATCCCAGACTCTCTGTGGTTCAGGTATGGCCCCTGCAGTCGCCGCCGCCAGTGCTGCCGCCAGTGCTGCCGCCGCCGCCGCCACCGCAGCTGCTAGCAAGAGCTCAGATCTGTCTCCTAGCCTGGATTTTCTCTCTCTGGCCTGACTCTCTTTTCTGTGATGGCACACTTGGTGTGATTCTCTGGCTTAGGACTGTTCACTGGAACTCTAAAACTGCTTTCTATGCGAGAGCTTGTTTAGACTCCAGCTTCTGCTCCTCCATCTTCCCGGAATTCCATCTCCATGAGACTCTTATCTCCAATAAACCACAAGATAAACCAGAACTGGCACTGTGATTCAAGTACAGTGTTAGCCTTGAGCTGAAGAGCTAACTGACAGCTCCCAGGCCCAGAGTACAAGCCCCATAACCAAAAATGTGTATATTCAAACACACACACACACACACATACGTAGTGATTGTGTTATTCTTTTACCCATTCATCATTGGTGGACCTACAGCTTTCTTAATGATTGCAATAAATATGGACAAGATCACATAGTAGATCTACTATTGCCAACTTAGATATTTTAAAATGTGCATTTCCATGCAATTTAGTACATTAATGATGTTGTCCAGTGATCTACTTTGAAACTTTTTCCATCTTCTCTAATTGAAACATTGGAGAAATGCACCTTCTACAGATCTGCTTTGCTAATTACATCACCATCAATTATTTAATGCATATGGCATTCCATTAAGGTAACTGTCTTTTGAACTAGTGCAGCTGCAAGCACTTAATCATTCATATGTTTACTCATATTTTTTTTATTTTCAAGATGATGTACAGAGGGGTTACATTTACCTAAGTAAAGTAGAATGTGCATTTCTTCTCAAACATGTTACCACTTCCCTCATTTTTCTCATAATTTCCCTCCCCTCTTACACCTTCCCCCCAAGTTGTACAATCATTTCCGACATATTATTCTGTGTATATTGCTGCTCTGTCATCTTTTCTCACCTTTCTGTTGTTCCCCTTCCTTTTCCTTATTCAGATAAATGTATATAAAATACCAGAGTACCAAAATCAAATACAATGACAACAGGGGATATATCGTAGTGGGAAGAAAATACAAAAAATTTACTTGTTTTTATTTTTTATTTTTGGCAGGGGGCGGGTGGTCATGAGGCCTGAACTCTGGGCTGGGGCCTCTCCTGGGGCCTCTCCCTCAGCTCTTCAGCTCAAGTCTAATATTCTACTACTTGAATCATAGCATCACATCTGGCTTTTTCTGTTTAGATGTTGCTGAAGAATTGAACCCAGGGCCACATGATTGCAATAAATAGAGGCAAGTACTCTACTACTGAGCCACCTTCCCATCCTGTTGTTGCACTTTTAATGTACTATGTGATTTTTTCGTTTTTTTGGTACATTCTCTTTTTTTTAATGAGTTTCAAATAATTGTGGAAAATTCTTTCACATACAAATAGATCCTGTGGAAATTTTAGCTAGAAAAATTTTCTATGTGTTTCATTATTTTTTATTTTTGTCGGTCATGGGACAAAAAAAAGAAACTTTGCCACTTTAGCGGGGAGGGGGGGAGGGAGGAGGAAATGGGAAGGTATGGGAAGGGGAAACAAAGGAGGAGCAACAATGCTTGATAAGAAATGTACTCATTTCCTTGCCCATGTAATTGTAATCCCTCTGTGTGGTATTTTCACAATAAAAAACAATAATAAAAAATTGCTATGTGATCTGGTATATAGGTATAATACTGTCTTCTTTGGAGGCCAAAGTAGGAAGATTTCTTGTTCAAGTCCAGCCCTAGTAGATTAGCAAAACTATATAACCCCCAAGTATAAACAAAAGGGGTTGTGGACATAACTCAAATACTATAGCACCTACGTAGCATGCACAGGCTTTGGTTCAATCTTCAGGGGAAACAAAAGTGAAAAGGAAGAGAAAAAATCCTGAATTTTCAAAGTTGATACTGTGCAGATATTTCTAGATAACCATTTAGCCATCAAATCTATACAGGAATTTTTAGAAAGAGATAAGAATTTCAACAAATTGCAATTGCAGCAAACATGGCTTATTTATCTTATTTATATTATGGTGGGAATAATAGGCAATTAGAATGAATATGAGAGCTTCAGAAGAAATTGGCAATTTATCGAGGAAGAATGTCAAGCATTGCTTTGAGACACTAAAAATGGAAGCAGCAGGTCAGATTTCAGACATATTTGCAGCTGAATTGGGATGTAGACCAGCCCTGCCCTTACTACAGTCCCCTGAAAAATTTTTTGCCAACCTCTGCTATCCTTCTGGGCTGTAAAGCCATTCTCCTAACCTGCTCAGAGACAGGGGCTTCACCCCAACCAACGTCTTACAAAAAAGTTCACCTTTTGCCAGCCCCAATCAAAAGTCCTGACAAATAAGCAATGGAATTCCCATCTCTCCTTCGTGTTTTTGAGCTAAAATTCTGCAGCCATATTTTAAGAATGTATTTTCAAGATTGTTTGAATTCGTGTTTCCTGGATGGGAAACTGGAATAGCCCCAAATGCATCTATTTTTATTTGTTTCCCACTCTGCTGATGTTGTACTCACTTGACACCATGGAAATCATTGTGGGTAACCCTTGAAGTTGAGCTAATTTTTCAAGGCCCCTGGGCAGTGGGATAGATCACCCTCTCAGATTAGCTATTACAACCAGTGATTAAAGTGTAACCTGGTCTTTCAGAAATAACAGAAATTCTGCCACGTTTTTCAGTTCTGTTAAATGTGGTGGACAGAGCTAACCCTGAATGCTGGCTGCATGTTGGGTTGCCATAGAAGCAAGCGGCATCCTTGGCCACTTGTTCCACAGAGAAGCTCCTCCCTGTGCCAGCTTAATAAAGCAGAAAGTACCTTTCTTTGTTGCTGGCATAGCTATCTCTGCCCTCCCCAAGATAGCTGAACAATAGAAGGGGTATCTCACTAATATGTGGCATGGAAAATACAGGCAACAAAGTGATGGACTTAGCTGTGTCCATCGCTGGCCTTAATGACCCTAGGGGATAGGTGAGATTTTACATTAGACAAGATCATCAGTAATGCCAGTGGGAGATTCTTGTCTAAGCATTGGGAATAGCTCTCAGTGTTTCTTTTGCCTACATTAAAGGCTGCTTAATGCACTAGAGCTTATCTTCGAAAAGACACTGAAAGGAAAAACAGAGGGGATCGAAAGGGCCACAGAGACACAGAGTTGTCCTAGCCCCTTGTTAGGGATCTTAGAAGAGGAGGTGCACACATGTGGAAGCCCTCAATTTAAGCCTCACTTGATTTGTGAAATAAAATCATTCACTGAGTTGATGTGCCTCCTGGATTCTGCCTACCTGCATGATTCCCTTTACAATTCACCCAAATGCCAAGGATGATACAGTACACTGTACTCAACACTCTTTAAATAAACTGAGGCTCAGGGATATGAGCATGAGTTCCTTGGTAAGCAGCAATGCTGGCACTTGGATCTATGACTCCAGCTGTGAACCTACACTTCATTTGTCTTTTCTGACCTTGAAATAAGAAAATTCTCTTTTCCTGCCTGCCAGCTAACTAGCTCCATGCTCAGTGCCCACTTCCCTATACTCCAGTTCTATCTAGAGAATAAAATACTCGAAGTCATCTATCTTCCACACTGATGTGTCTCTGCTTACCAGGAATCAATGCCTGGGGTGCTGGTAGGGCAGCAGAGGACAGCCTCCTTCTGCCTTCCTTATTTCACGCAAGTTTCTTTGTATATACTATCTCTCTTGTAACGCAAGGCTCTGGTGGAGCAGTGTTGCTAATGGGGCAAGATAGAAATCCTAGGAGGTGGAGTTCTCTTTTAATTTTAAATTCCTTAATTCTCAGTTGTCTCACTTTCTGAGGTATAACATATAAGCAAGGGGACAAAGAAATATGCTTTTAGCAAATATCAGAAGAGTTCTCTGTGTCTATTAGAATTGTTGTTTTTGTTGATCATAGAGTTTGAACTTAGGGTCCCGGCACTGTCCCTGGGCTTTTTTGCTCAAGACTAGAGCCCTACCACATTGAGCCAAATTTCCACTTCCAGTTTTCTGGTGGTTAATTGGAGATAAGAGTCTCACAGACTTTCCTGCCTGGGCTGGATTTGAACCACAATTCTCAGATTTCAGCCTCCTGAGTAACAAGTATTACAGTCGTGGGCCACCAGCACCTGGCAGAAATTTTTTTCTTTTTTCTTTTTTTAAATACTGTGAGATTTGCAGAGAAAGCAAGAAATTAGAATCTATTGTTGGGAGAACAAATTAATTAAATGTTTTGTGGACAGCTTGACAAAGTACATTAAGTAATGAAATATGCCTCATCTTTGACCCAGCTAACTACATCTGAATATTCCTCAAAATAAGTCACAGAGAGAGGAAGATATTCTGGGCAAGCATGCCTCAGCACCATATGTCCATCCTAGGCAAGGTCTGGAAAAATAACCTAGGTGATAAAATTATTACTGCATGTATTCAACTAACTGGAAAGCAATTCTTAAAATACTACATGCCTATTGAAAGGAAAAGGTATTCTTGACACAGGAAGCAAAACAAAAACAAAGTGTTAAAAATAATAGAGTTATCTTGGGGTTCATTTCGCCTAGCATCATCTTTTCTGACCATCTCTGCTTGTCTCATATGTCTATAGTTCTAGCTATTCTGGAACCTAAAGCCAGAAGCTCACTTGAACTCTAGTTCAGGGCTCACCTAAGCAACATATTGAGATACTGTCTAAACACAAATAGCTGTCTTCATCCAACCAGACCATGCTCAAGAAATTATGTAGTCCCAAATGTTTGTATAAAGTACACTTAGGAAGAAGAGGTTCAGGTGTACCTTCACATACAAGGGTGACAGATAGGTAATGACAAATATTTAAGGCTTGAAGACAGAATTTTTATTGTGTTCACTATAAATGATGTATTTGAACAGATCAGACAGATAGAATTGTGTCCATTCATTGAGCCTAAATCAGAATAAAACATACTTAATCGAATCCATTACATGTTACCACAAATTATAAGGCAGCTATCCAACCTGGGTCCTTGCATCCAGCATAAGGAGAATTCAGGTAAGAAGAAAACATATGTAAAGATGATCGAAGGGTTTAGTAGAAGAGAAAAATAACAAAGAGCACATATTATAGACACACCACAGAGAAAAGGGCAATTCGGCCCAGGTCAGCCATCTTGGCCATCTTCCTCATTACAGAGATTGGTCTTGGGTTAAATAGGGAGAATTGTAGACCTTGAAGATGGCTTTCCGATTGGTGGCTATCCTTTCTGTTTCTTGTAATGTTATGACTTCAAAGATTTATTGTCCCATCCTTATGTACTCAACATTTTGAGCATACTCTTTATTCTTCTGTAGCCCTCTTCGCCCATATCCATGTCAGCTAGCTTTGGTTTAGCAGCTGATCATGCCATCTGCCTGTTCTATAGACCACATGTTCTGATTGACTACTTTGCACTAACTCACACTAGAATTACTCTGATTTAAAAAATATGCCATGTTATACATGCATCTGAACATGTGGTAGTACATAGTACATTATGTATCAGGTAAAAATAGGGAATAAACATTTTCAGAACAAATACTGTAGTATATTCCCTAAAGTATTAAGTACTACAATTGTTTTATTGAAATGTATAATCATACGTAACTGGTATTTTTGTCAATAAACCTGCTTTTATTTAGGAGGAAGTATGTACAGAAATAGCTCTTAGACAGAATATTAAGTTATCGTAAAAACAACTCCACTTCCATTTCTATTCAAGATGGGTAATTTAGGTATCAATTCCCTCACTTTCTAGAGCAATGAGTTCTCTTCTTCATAGGCAGAACACAGATTCTGATAGCCTTCTTGCTTTAGAGCTGGCCCTGACATCACCCTGACACACTGGCATGGCTTTTTCTTCCCACCAGGTTTCTATCAGATAGGGAAGCTTTATGGTTGCACACTGAAGACTGACCACCCCAATCTCCAGTCCATGTCTCCCAACTTGAGATAGTATATTTCTTACAGTACCTGAAGTCCATTAGTCCATTAGTCCATTATCTATCTATCTATCTATCTATCTATCTATCTATCTATCTATCTATCTATCTATCTATCTATCTATCTATCTATCTATCTATCTATCTATCTATCTATCTATCTATCTATCTACCTATCTATCTATCTATCCATCCATCCATCCATCCATCCATCTATCCATCTATCCATCTATCTATCTATCTATCTATCTATCTATCTATCTATCTATCTATCTATCTATCTATCTATCTATCTATCTATCTATCTATCTATCTATCTATCTATCTATCTATCTATCTATCTATCTGTCTGTCTGTCTGTCTGTCTGTCTGTCTGTCTGTCTGTCTGTCTGTCTGTCTGTCTGTCTATCTATGCTCTATTTTGTGTGCCAGTACTGGAGTTTGAATAGAAAGCCTCATGCTCTTCCTTAGCTGTTTTTGTTCAAGGTTGTCAGCCTCCCATTTTAGCCACACTTCTGCTTCCAATTTTTTGCTGGTTAATTAAATATAAGAGGCTATGGACTTTCCTGCCCAGGGTGGCTTTGAAACACAATCCTCAGATCTCATCCTTCCAAGTAGCTAGGATTACAAATGTGAGCCACCCCTGGGTGACTTCTTATCTTCATACACCTCCTATGGTTTGTGTCATCACCCAAAGGGCTTCTAGCCATAGAAAGCTTACCCATTCTGTCCATGGTTTCAAGATGGAGGCAGCCAAAACTGACAGTCTCAAAGCCTGTGATTTCATCCCACTAGACCCTACCGAAGCCTTCACCACATGAGGCATCTCCCTGCCATGTTCTAGCTCCAATCTTTTTATATCCTTTCTCCCTTTTCTCACCTTCTACCCAGACATGCATAATCTCATCATTAACTTGGAACTAGTCATCTATCCATCTCATTCCTGGCATTTAAAGAACCCCTGGATTCCAATAGCTCAAGCCTGTATTCCTAGCAACTCAGGAGTCTGAGATCTGAGGATTGTGGATCAAAGTCAGCTTAGTAAGAGTGAAGCCCACGAGAACCTTACCTTCACTTAACTACTAGAAGTTGAGCTGTGGTTCAAGTGACAGAACACGCTAGCATTAAGTAATAAAGTTCAGGGACCATGTACAGGTCCAGGTCTGTTGTGCATGTACACAAATACGCATGAAAACACATAATGTAATCTGGTTTTATCATTTGGTGTTTGAATAAGGCTACTTGTTTACAACCTTAGGAAAGAGCACATTTCAGTTGCTTTTTCTACAGTGAACTTGGATGTAAGTCCTGTGTTGTCCTCAAACCCCTGAGTTTCAACAACTGAATATTACAAGTACTGGGATGTTATGCCTGAATGAAATCAACTGATGGTTGAGTCTGCCTTTGCCAGCTGACACTGTCCACAGGGTACTTCTAGTCTTTAGACACTTCCTATGGAAGTGACTGTCCCTTGTAACGTAAAGACTTTTCAGCTGGGGGGGGGGAGGGTGTTGGGCTGGTAGGGATGGTAAGGGGAAAAAAAGGAGGCAACAATGCTTAATAAGAAATGTACTCATTACCTTGTTCATGTAATTGTAACCCCTCTGTACAATGTTTTCACAATAAAACTTACTAATAATAAAACAAACAAACAAAAAAGACTTTTCTGCCCCCTGGCTCCTGAAACCTCCTCTGAAGTTTTCTTCCTCCTGTTGTCAGGATTCAGCTCATGTGTGCTCCTCTCCAAAAGGCTGAGCAAGCTTTCTTAGAAGATGCATTCTGTCTCCAGGGAGAATGAGACATAATACCTCTTTGGGCAGTAACTCAGGTTTCTGCCCAATCCCATCTGCCAGGATTTTGACTGGGCACTCAGAGCTGCAGCTAATATGGAATGAATGAAAAAGACAACAGTGAAATAGAAGACCTCCCAAAAGAGCTTAGAGAAAGAATCATAGATTGGAAATTGCTTGGAATATGGTCTTCCCTCCATGAGGCCTCTCCATTTACTAGCTAGCATTCCTGGGCTGGAGTGCCTCTTTGTGGCTCCACCCTTGTTCATGTAGACAATTCCTATATTGCCAATGTAACATCAAAAGCTGATGTTCCCAGGGACATTGGAGGGGACAGTAAGAGGTAGCTACCTATTACTTACACACAAACTACTTAGGCTGTCTAAAGAAATGAAGTCTGGTCATTTGTAGCATTGTGTTGGCAAATTCACCATCTATGGATGGGAGTGCACCTTAATCCTAGTGGAGCTAGAAGAGTCATACAAACGGATTACCCTGAAGCTTTGAGCAGAGCTAGCTGTTGCTGCTGGCTTCTCGACTATTATGTCTTTGAAGTACCAAGAAAATGATGAAAACATCAGCACATCAAAGCAATTCTCAGTGTTCTTTTGTCACAAGAGTTCCAAAATAAGTTTCCAGCAATAGTTTTGCAAAAGCTTTGGCTGCTCTGTCCCCAGGAGAGACGTCACCTGCCCAAAGTGCCTATTGGACCTGGACATCATCTTAGAAACCAGCTCATCTGGGCTTGTTTGAGGGCTCTCGAGGTAGAGGCGGGGGTGGGAAGTTGATATCCCCAGACCTTATGTCTTTTATCGAGGCATTATCTCTTATTATAATGGTCTCTTTTCTTTTCAGTGAATATCAAGTGTTGTCCTGAATACTGGGTACAAAGCTGTGAACAGAATGAGGTACTTTCATCATGGGGCTTATTTATTGCTGCAAAGCCTAATGCATCATAAATAAGTGGAGATTATGCAGAATATTATGAGAAAAAGTCATGGTAAGGAAAGCCAAACTGTATGATTTCACAATTGAGGGTTGTGTAGCTTATACACAAAGCCCAAAAAACAAACAGCTTTAATGTTGTTTCTCTTTTTTTTTTTTTGGTGGTAGTAGGGCTTGAACTTTGGGATTGGGCGTTGTCCTTGTGCTCTTCAGCTGAGGTCGAGAACTCTATTTGGTTTTCTGGTGATTATTTGGAGATAAGAATCGCAGGGAGGGCTGGGAAGGTGGCTCAGTGCTAGAGAGCTCTCCTTGCATGCTTGAGGCCCTGGGTTCGATTCTTCAGCACCACATAAGCAGAAAAAAAAGCAAGAAATGGCGCTGTGGCTCAAGTGGTAGAGTGCTAGCCTTGAGCTGAATAGCTGAGGGACAGCACCCAGGCCCAGAGTTCAGGCCCCACCATCCGACCCCCACGCCAAAATAAAAAAGAATTGCAGGGAGTTTCCTGCCCATGTTGGTTTTGAATCGTGATCCTCAGATCAGCCTCCTCAGTAGCTAGGTTTACAGGTGTGAACCACTGGTGCCTGGCTAATGTTGCTTCTTACTTGCTCACCTTTGGTGCCAACGACCTCCATGAGTCAAATCTCGAAGTGTCAAATTGAGAACTATCTTGTACTTTGAGAAGTTATAGGGAAATAAAAAATTCAGAGATATATGCCACAGGTTAGGGAGTCAAAGTTGGATTTGAATGTTTTGTCTCCCTTTGGGTGAATGCTTCCTCTTCAAAGATTTAACACTTTTCTCAAAAACAAAACCAAAAAATATGGGATGGATATACTTAAGCCATATCTTGTCTTGAAAGCCTTCTTGTTTTGAAATTATTTTAAACTCAAAGAAGAGTTGCAAAGAGTAGTGAGAGTTCCCACATACTTCTTCACTGCTTTTTTACTACGAACATACTATTAACATCTTATATAACCACTCTCATTTACTGATTCTAAGACATTCACATTTGCACAATATTTTCAAGCTCCAGATGTTATTTGAATTGTATCATATCCCTCTCTAATGTCTTTGTGTATGTGTTCTTGTATTAAAGTACTGATGGCCACAAAAAGGGGTCAGAAATAATTTTTTCCTTATCTGAAAAGGAAGAGGCATGGGACATAGTGCTAACAGTGTGTAAGTGTGGAGACTGCACATTTTGGAAATGGTTACAAGCCTTATTAAAAGAACTATCTAGCTAATAAAAGTTGTCACCCTGGTCAATTGTCCTGGGCCACTGCCTCAAATGTTGCCTTAAAAACCAGCTGGACACCCGCCTATCAAGCCTATGCCACATATCCTTAACCAGTCTTAGTAGAAATTTGCAGCCCAGAAAAATGTGTGATAACCCTTTTGAGTCGGTGTGGGACCCTGCTGCTGCTTCTACCCACCCTTCTGGATAAAGTTCAAGGACGGCCTTATAGTCATCTGGAAGGAAATCTATGTTGTCATCCTGACCATGTTGACCATAGTGACAGTGGACTGGACTCCTGCCTGACTCCATCACCTCTGACTGCTTCCCAGTGGAAAGCTGCTTTGGATCTGCTGAAACTGAGTCTGTGGTATATTATTTCAGTGATATCCAGTAACTCTCTCTATTCCCACAGTAGATATTGAGGGCAAGGATGATATCACTGGCTTGCCTCAGGCACTTCAAGGATTAGGAAACTAGAAATCCACTCTACAATCAAAGCCTTGCTTGGTTTGGGTGTGGTAAAAGGCCGCTTCCAACAATAGCTATAAAGGAGAGATCTTTATCAATGGAGGTAGTAAGAGGAATGAAACTCACCCCTGCTATTAGAATTAAAAATTTAACAAAATTCTCCACCCAAGGGATGCCTTGAGGCAGTTCTAATAACCTGGTTCCTCAAGCCAAAGAAACAAAATGGGCCCAAAAGCCACAAAGAAACTCAGGGAAAGAAAGAGTGTAGTAAAGAAAGCCTTAGAAAGTAATTGAAAAAAAATCTCATCTGGATTTTAAAAAAAAAAGGATATAAAAATAAGGATTGTCTTAAAATGTTTGTCACAGTGAAAAGGGGAAGAAGACAAACCCCAGAAAGTTTAAGTATGTAACAAATGGTAGGAGTATGTCTTAAAAATGAAGCTTATGAGTAAGTTGGTATGAAATTAAACTAGCTTTCATATACATAGAGTCAGGATGGGTGAATTGATGTGGAACTATTCTTTATGTTTATCTGTATGGTAGGGAGGAAGGATATGCCCACTTCAATCTAGATGCTGGTTTAGCTAATTAGAGCAGCCAGGTAGACTCGTTGTGAGAGGGGATTCTCTTAAATTTACCATGACTGAATGACTCCTTCCCTTTGCCCTTTTGCGCTCCCATTGCATTGTCTATTCCAAAGGGTTTATGCCCTGTGAAATGATGTTTGGCAGACCATCCTTCTTGTGTCCTCGCTTAAAAACTGCAATGTTGACATAGATGACTGCTCCAGTCTTTACAGGCACTGCAGACTGTTCAACAGGAACTCCATTCCCAATTTTAGGCACTCCTGCAGGCAGCCCCTGTAGTTG
Source organism: Dipodomys merriami (assembly GCF_024711535.1). NCBI lineage: Eukaryota > Metazoa > Chordata > Mammalia > Rodentia > Heteromyidae > Dipodomys > Dipodomys merriami. The sequence continues at coordinate 195,836 of NW_027204938.1, read as the reverse complement.
GCCCTAATTACTGATCATGAGACACTGTGTGGGTCATATGACATTAAAAAAAACTAACTATCCTCAGTGGAAAGGACCTTATACTGCTATCCTAACAGCTCCAACCACTGTCAAGGTGAATGGGATCTGGTCCTGGATGCACACTTCACCACTTAAGGTGGCCCTGCTACCAGAAGAGACAAATGGATGGTGTATAAGGACCCTGAAAAGCCTCTCAAGCTAAGACTTATCTCATCATAATTTTTCATTTATGCTTCTGTGCTCTAAATGATGTTAACTACCACTGGCAGTTTAAAATCAAAGAGACAAGGGGACAGTTTTCTTACTTCTGCTATTGTAATGTCCCTGATTGTAGCAATTTAATTTTACCAACCAACTCAACTTGTGGAATATGACAAACTGCTTCAGGTATCTTGATGTCACACCCCTTCTCCTACTATGTTCTGGTGCAATGGAAGCCTATGGTCATACATTAATCCAACCTTGGCCTCTTGGATTTTGATATTAGCAGTTCCCCAATTAAATCTTTATACCAAAAGTGAAAATTTTCAGAGATTGTTATCCCACCTCTTAACCAAGAGGACAGATTTTATTCCTATAATGTTAGGGGTGAGTCTGGTTACCTCTGTTGGAGGAGCAGCTTTTGCTGGAGGTGCTGTAAGACATAGTTTAAAACTTGCTCAAGAATTTGAGGAGAGGGTAGATGAGGATACTCATGCCTCTTCAGTGTCTCTGGCATGCATACAAAGACAAATGAACTCTCTAGCGGGGGTGGCCTTGCAGAATCATAGGGCACTAGACCTTCTCACATCTTCCAAAGAGGGAACCTATGTTTTTCTAAGGGAAGAGTGCTGATACTGTGTAAATGAATCACGGCTGGAGAAGAAAACATAAAGGTTCTAGGTAAACTGTGTGAAGGACTCCACCAGCAACCATCTGCTAAACTAGATCTAGTATGGGTTCAAAGCCTTTTGGCCTGGTGGCTAGTATCTCTAGCCACCAGCAATTATACTATTTCTTCTACTTGTTATTACTGGTTCCTGTGTGGTTAAGTCTTTGATATCACTTATAGAAAAAATAATTGGGACTGTCAAGCTGATGGCCCTTCAGGCCCAGTACAGCCTCCTGAGTCAGGAAAAAGAGTCAAGAATTTGACTCAGTTACAAAAAGAAAGGGGAATGTAAGGATCTCTTAGGATAAAAGACCCCAAGACCAAGCAAGGACACTGAGTCAGAATATTAACCTCTTATGGGGAACTGAGGAATGCAATAATCTCTTGCTTGAAACTGAGGAATGAAATAACAGGAAATTGCCATTGTAAAAGTCCCTTGTTTGAAAAAAAAAGTTGATGTTATCATATTAATACAACTTTGCAGCTTGTACCTGCTTGTGTTTTTTGCCTTCAATAGCCTAGGCTGTGTTCATGTTTAGGGTCATAGTGTTTGCTCCCAAGTCTACACTGTGTCCCTGGCAGGACAACTTCTGTAACACCTAACAAACTTCTTTAATCTCTAAGCCCACTTTGATGGACTCATTCTCAGACCCTGTAAGAATTGAAATAACAGTGATTAAGTTGTCTTAGACACTAATGAGGGGAATTTGTTTTAAGGATATCTCAGGTAACCTCAAAGTAAGAATAGAGTAGGATCAGACCTAAAATCTAGAAGTAGCCATGAACATCCATTGGCAACCTGGGAATGATTGTCTCCTGAACCCACATACCTGTTTCAGCATTCTCACTGTTAAGAAAATGGAGGAAAACAGAAAAGGAATAGGCCAGACCCAATGATCAACAGGTGGGGACTGTTTATTGCCAGCAATGTGCATAGACCTTTCAGGTTTGGAGGTTGTTTGAGGGACTATATTTTGGATGGACTTATATAGGGCTTGTTTTCACAAAGAAGCAGAAAATAAAAAGTGGCTTATGCTCTCTTAGGCCACAAGGAGACTTCCTTGACCAGGCCCACAAGTTGAATGTTCTACACTGGATGAAGGGCTATTGCCCCCTGGGGACCAAGTGTTATATCCTTGGCCAGGCACCGATTGGAACCTGCCTGCTGACAGGCATGTGGCCACGCTTGTTTTCTTGTACCTGGTGTCTTGCTTGAGCTGGAGGAATTAGGCAGGAATCAATCTTTCACTCACTGTAACAAATTTTTCAAGCCAAATTGCACAGATTCCAGCCTGTTACCTTTCCTGCAGCAGAATGTGGGGACATCAGGTTATACAGTGCTGTGGCGTTTTAGTGAGAGCAATGAAAAGAGTCCCCAGTATGTGACTTCTGTTAGAGTCATAGGAACTCTTGAACAGAAAAGTGTTGGTAGCTAGTTGTGATTCAGCTAGCTGCAGAAGGTCTCTGGCATCTCTAAAGGAGAACTGGGTCTCTCTGTTGACTGCCACTGGCAGGTAAGAATGTTACTGTAACAGAATAGAGTTCTAATGCCTGTTCCCAGAGCTAGGGCTGGCTCTGATTAGTAGAACCAAAGGACGAGGCTTGGGAGTGGTAGAGGCTGGTGGTCAAATGAATCTAGCTGCTCAGCAGAAAATGGAATATGAATTTTACTAAGAAATACTGGAGCATCTCTTAGTCATGAGATACCCTCAAATCAGGCTTTCACTGAGCTGGATGCAGAGCAAAACAAGCACAAAGCCACTGGTAACAACCAAAAACCAGCCCTGCTTCTATTCCCTGCAAACATTCTCCAGGAAATATTGCACACCATGCAGAACAATTCCTACCAGATCTGCTGAGTTTCTGCTAGGCCCAAAAGTCGGGTTCCCTTTCCATTTTACTTTTCATTTTCAGTCTTTTTCTCTTGTTTGTTTTTCTATGAGATCTTCTTTTATTTGTATTTATACACACACACACACACACACACACACACACACACACACACACACACACACACACACATTTGTGAAAATACCTTACAGAGAAGTTACAATTACATGAGTACATGAGCAAGGTAATGAGTACATTTCTTATTAGGGAGGGTAAGAGGAAACAAAGTGGGAGGCAACAATGCTTGATAAGAAATGTACCCATTACCTTTTATTTGTATTCTGTGACAAGTGATCTGATTTTTCCCTGTTACTGCTTCCAGCACATGCTGCCCTAGGTCCAATTGAAAACTCTACCACAACGCCTGGACCTCTGCTGTAACAGCTTCACCTAGTCCTATAATTGAATCCCAGGAGGCTGGGAATATGGCTCAGTGATAGAATGCTTCCCTAGCATGCATGAATTCATGGGTTCGATTCCTCAGCAACACATAAGCAGAAAACACCAGAAGTGGTGCTGTGGCTCAAGTGGTACAGTGCTAGCCTTGAGTAAAAGAAGTTCAGGGGCAGTGCAAAGGCCCTGAGTTCAAGCCCCAGGACTGGCACAAAAAAGGAAAAAGAATTGAACCCCAGGGCTTCCGATGTCACATTTAGAAGGCATGTTTTCTTCCTACATTGCCTGTCATGTGTATCTACAGCTTTCTCTAACAAAGGTTTTTCATTGAAACTACAGTTGCTTACATCTTAGCCTTAGGATCTGATATAGGGATTGATCTCTGGGAAACAGGGCTGGTTGAAATGCAAGACATTTCCTTAGCACAATTCAAGGGCCTACTCTACTTGTTTTAATGTTCTGGGAAAGTTTTCTTTTTTTGGGGGGGGGGTCCAGTCGTGGGGCCTGAACTCTGGGCCTGGGCACTGTCCCTCAGCTCTTCAGCTCAAGGCTAGCACTCTACCACTTAAGCCACAGCGCCCCTTCCGGGGTTTTCTTTTTGCTTATGTGGTGCTGAAGAATCAAACCCAGGCCCTCGAGCATGCAAGGCAAGCACTCTACCACTGAGCCACCTTCCCAGCCCCTGGGAAAGTTTTCTAAAGCAGTTTTGAAAGTTTGAAGCAAGAAAGCACCAAGCTCATGGCTGGTCTCATTAACTATTGGGTGAAAACTCCAGAAAAGTGGTGGGAGGTGGGGATGTCTTCCTGCTTGGCCCATAGTAGCACGGCATGCAGCTCTTCTGCAATCAAGCATATTTCTACTGATCATATGTGGACATGGCCAGCTCATCCTGGTACTCTCCAGGTAGTATTTCTTAGGCACCAGGAACTCCATGTAATGAAGTTCAGGGAGTTTACACAGTGCAGAGAAGAGGCGCTTGAGGGTTCAGGCTGACAGCAGGTTAGCAAGGAACTTGAGCTCCTAGAGATAGAGGCAGGAACACAGGCCCAGGATCATCATGACCACATAGCTATGGGTAATAGCACACTCCACTGGGGTCCACACCCGCACTATCTGGGCAACCTGTTGCCGGAGCTTGAGGAAAGTAGAGGGATATAAATGAAGCAGATTGTGTCTACTGAGGTGCAACACATCCAGCTGGGCAGCATGGATACAGTCTGCCAAGAAGTTCATGTCCACATGGTTCAGAGCACAATTGGCCAGGTCCAGCATTCTCAATCATGTCCTGAACGGGCTGTAGAACATGGAATAATCAGCACTAATCAGAGGAGTTCCATGTGAGCAACAATGGATGTGAGCAATCCATCTGCTTGTCTGCCACAGAGAACAAAGACTACACCTTGCAGGGCAAGTCTTGTTCTTACCTGACTGCATGCAGTCTATGAAAATAGTTTGTGACACATGATGCTACATGAAATGCAAATGTCTGTGTCCATAAATATGGTTCACTGGGATGCAGGCTGGCTCCCTTGCTTTCAGACAGTCTACAGCTGCTGGGCTTGCTGTGTGGTTCAGAATTAACCTGAACCAATGAAACCTTTGTCTTCATCTCACCTAAATGGCAGATTTTATCAACAACCATTTTCATATGAAAGGAGTTATGTACATGATCCTGGAGAGAACATCCACTCTGAGAGCTTGCTACAGAGGAAATGAGGCATTAGTAAGAAAAAAGAGCCATTACTCTAACAATAGAAGAATCCATTACTGTAGAGCCAGGAAGGGAAAGCCAGACATCCCCAACTGAGGCACCATATCCACAATCCATTAATTCTGATTTAGATAGTGTTGGCAGCAAGCATCAGCAAAGGGGCAGCTGGGCCCTGTCTCTGACTGAGTCCCTCACTGTCTGTGCATGCCCCTCTTGATATCATCAGGCTTCTGAGTGTTGGGATTGCAAGCCTGGTTTTGATGCCTACCTTACACATTGTCTCTTTCTAACTAGAAGCAGTCCCCTGAGGTCCCTCACTATTCTGGATCACTCCTGGTCCTCCAACTTCTTTATTTCTCTTTTGTGCTCTCTTATGTGCAGCTCCAGAGAGCATTGAGCTTGGGGCTTTGTGAATAAGCTGTTCTTCTACCTATCACTCAGTGCCCCTACAGCCTGTGAAGCCAATGACCAGAGTGCTTGACCCATCCCTCCTCCTTTCAGTCTCTGAGATTCACCCTAGGAGAATCTGGATCTTCCCTGTCAGCATGGAGAGGGCCACACTCAGCTCTATCAGGTAAGTCATGTGACTGAGCTCTCAGGAGATGGAGCCAAGGAGGCAGTCTTCATGCTTAGAAGTTGGGACAGAAGTGAAGGGTGTGTCAAAGGCCTTAATGTGGAGGATGAGTGAAGTCAGACGAGGGAATCCCACCTGGGCTAACAACTGCTGCACATGCCAGCATGTAGCCGCACATTGTGGGCCACTTCCAGCTTGCACAGCTAACCTGTCCTGGCTAGGCCTAACACCTGCAGAAGCTACCCAGGGCTCAAGCTGTCTTCCCTGAATGAGGGGCAGTGCATTTGCAGAGCAGCCATACCTGCTGATTCCAGGGCCTGCACCACTATCTCAAAGTTGCCTTCAATGGGCTGGGAAGGTGGCTCGGTGGTAGAGCACTTGCCTTGCATGCCTGAGGCCCTGAGTTCGATTCCTCAGCACCACATAAGCAAAAGGAAAAAAGCCGAACGTGGCGCTGTGGCTCAAGTGGTAGAGCGCTAACCTTGAGCTGAAGAGCTGAGGGACAGTGCCCAGGCCCAGAAGGGCCCCACGACCGGACCTCCCCCCCAAAAAAAGTTGCCTTCAATGACAAAGAAATAAATGAGGACTTCAATAGGTCACTTAACTGCACAGGGCTCTGCCTGTAGTTGGCAGCATATTCTAGCCAGGAGCTCAGTGTAGTTCCATATTCCCAGAGCCCTTCCACAAGGGCATTGCTGTACCTGCACATCCCGGATACCCATAAGGTCAGATTTCTGCAGCTGATGAATCCTTTTAAAGAATTATTTAAGAAAGATTTTTCCTTTGTTTTATTTAGAAAAGAATATTTTAAAGGTTCATTCCCTGGAAAACACTTCCCCAGTTTTAAATGCCAAGACAAATAGTTGGGTTCCACATGAGAGTGCCATTAAGATACTAGAACTCTACGTACTTTTCAGGGATACAATGAATTTTGGGATGACTCAATGTTTTAGGTATCCATGATTCTAACACTAGATACATTTCTACTTTCTCAAAACACTGAGAAGAGATTTTGATTCCAAGAGACTTTGAAAAATAGTATGAAGTCTTTCATAACTCCGCATCAACTCTTCATTTTATGAACTTATTTTCCTAATATAATTTATGAAGCTTTATAGTTAATTATTTTCTCCAAAGTCACAAAATCATTTTTTGAAGATTTTCTAATAGGGATAAAGCTTTGAGACTGAAAGGTCAATATAATCCTTTTTGTCTACTATAATCAAGAATCTCTTAAAATTATTGTTGAATGTTAAATTCCTCCAAAGCCTATACTTGAATGGAATCGCTTCTATCTTGAGGGTATGAATTGTGTGTGCTTGGGAAAAGTTCCATTTATCCCATTAATATGTGGAGGATATTTCACAGTAAGGAGATCCAGGTAGTACTTACCCACTTTGGTCTCATCTCTGTACTCTGTGCGTTTGGGCAAACTTCAACTTTGTTCACGACTCATTTAACTTCTGTAGATTCTATGATGAAGATACTCTTTTTTTGTGGGGCGGGGTCTGGTTGTGGGGCCTGAACTCGGCCTGGGCACTGTCCCTCAGCTCTTCAGCTCAAGGCTAGCGTTCTACTACTTGAGTCACAATGCCACTTCTGGCTTTTTTCTTTTTGCTTATGTGATGCTGAGGAATTGAACCTAGGGCCTCAGGCATGCCAGGCAAGCACTCTACCCCTGAGCCAACTTCCCAGCCTGATGAAGATTCTCTTAAATTTAATTTTTTTCTAAAATATATCAGAAACCTGTAAGTATTCCTCAATACATCATGTATTCCCACAACTTATGCAATCCCTTCCTTTGATAAAAAGTCCTTCCTCTAATTAATATTAGCTAACTCCAATAGTATAGTATAAATAATTACTCAGGTTGAGGAGAGAAAGTTGTTCTATAAGTGAAATAAATACTTAGTTTTATCAAATTTTATCATTTTTAACCTCTGAAAAACTCTAGAGGTCCTAACTAAAAGCAGCTTTCATTTACACACACAAGAAAAGAGGTTAATTAATCTATTATACACTAAGAACAATGAACCTCTGACAGAAAAACCCATGGCATTTTTAATTATGGCTGTTATTATTATTTTAAGAACTTTTGTATCCCTTTTTATCCAAAGAAAAAAATTAGATACTATTCTTAAACAGACCAAGTTTCATTACCAAGAAAGGTAAAAGAAAACCTAAATAATGTGAGAAAATAACTATATATTATAGATTTTAACCTCAGAGAATATATGAAGAACTCCTCAATCAAGTAACACAAAAGGAAATTCACTTTAAAATAGTTGTGGAACTTCAACAAACATTTCTTCAAAGCAGAGAGATAAAGCACCACTAAGCAACCCCAAAGTTGCTAGGAAAATGCCATCAAAATCACAGGAAGATACTGCTTCATGCCTTCTACAATGACTGTGACTTAAAAAAAATACAGAAAATGGTCTGGGAATGTGGCTTAGTTGTAGAGTGCTTGCCTAGCATGCATGAAGCCCTGGGTTCAATTCCTCAGTACCACATAAATTGAGAGAGCTGGAACTGATGGTGTTGCTCAAGTGGTAGAGAAAAAGAAGCTCAGGAAGAGTGCCCAGACCCTGAGTTCAAGCCCCAGGACTAGGAAAAAAAGACTTGGCACAGCTAAGGTAATGAGAATGTAGAATGTTACAACCACATAGAAAACAAGTTGGTGAATCTTCAAAGAGTCTAACATAGAATTACAATATGACTCAACAATTCTATTTGTAAAGATACAAACAAACAATGGACAATAGAACTTACATGGATGCCAGTGTTCATTGTAGCATTATTTATAAATACTGGAGAGAAACCTTCCGAATGTTCATTTATAGATGAATGAATAAACAAAATATGGCATCTCATAGTGTGGAAATTAATGTGCCACAAGAAATAAATTACACTCTGTCCATGCTGTAACATGGATTGCACCAACCTTGAAAAACATTATAAAACTAAGTATTTCAAACCAGACACAAAAGCATAGCTCATGTATGATTGTACTTATAAGAAATATCTAGAATAGACAACAGAAACTGATAGCAGATTAGAGATTGTCCACAGTTAGAGGGAGGAAGAGATGAGTGACAATTTATTGATTAATGATGATACAGTTTCTGTCGGGTCTTTGTCCGTCCCACGAAAGATGGACGGGGTCTGAGGAAAGGTAAGTGCGGCGCTCGCCCGTTCCCCAGCCTCCCTCAGCCCGGGAGACAATCAGACCCAGGAGGGAGCCAAATCCAGCAGGTAGAAAACTCATTTATTAACAGAGAGCAGCCTTTTTTAAAGACAAAAAGGCAAAGGAGGAAGAGGAACCAATCACTGTCAAGGTCATACCCTATCATGCACCTAAGCCTTCACGGACTGGTTAGGAACTGATCAGAAGGTAAATTGGGCTCTGCCCACTCTACTCCCTCCCAGCGCCATCTTTGCTGCCCATGTGCTCTACACTTTCTGTTTGAAGCAATAAAAAATTTAAATACTGGTGATGGTTGCACAACACTATGAATATGAGCAATGTAACTTAAACACTTATATATTGGAAATTTGGTTATTTATAATTCACCACAGTTTAAAATGTCAAAACATGAAAATTAGTATTAAAGATGTGTTTCATGGGCTGATAAAAACCAAAATGACAGCTCAACATGAGTGGCTCATGCTTGTAATCCTAGCTACTCAGGAGGCTGTGACCTGAGGATTACAGTTTGCAGCTAATCCAGTCAGGACTTTTATCTCCAATTATATACAAAATAAACTAGAATTGTGGCTGTGACTCACATGGTAGAGAGCCAGCCTTGTGTGAAAAGGGCTAAGGGACTTGAGCTCAAGCCCCAGTACTAGCACAAAAGAACAAAAAAAAAACCCAAATGATAATGGTTGTTCTCAGCACTCAAGAAACCTACTAATTTTTGTTCTTTCTCAATGTTTCCCTAATGTTAGGATATGAAAACCACATCCAGGAACTTTTAAAAATTCATCTTTCCTCAGCGTTTCCATAAATGCATGGCAAATCCCAGAATTGCTATACTGATTTCTATTACAGGCTTGTGACATCATGATTTCAAAACCACACACAAGGGGCTAGGGATGCAGCTCAGTGGTAGTCTTCTTGCGAAGTGTGCACAAGACCCTGTGCTCCATCCCCACGACTTCTATGAAAAAACTCCAAATCACAACACACATACTCATAAACAAAAGTATTGTTTTAACTGATCATTTCCTATAAGAATGGCTTCTATTATTTCTTTGACTAATGTTTAGCAAATCTGTGGCTCCTAAGAGAGACACAATTTACACTAACAGAGTTAACTGAAGTGATAATTTATGTGGAAGGTAGAAATTTCTCATAAACTCTAACGGAGAGCATTATATTTCAAGTGGTACTAGGGAATTTCTTTTATCTTGCAGAAACCAGTAACATTTAGAGGCACATCAAAGACCTTTTAAAAGAAAATATGGGAAAGAATAACACGACCATTTAGGAATGCCTCAATTTCTTTTTGAGACAACAAAATAATAATAATAATCAGAATGAATATTTTCTGGATTTTGAAGATTCTGCGTATTAGCACAATGAAAATATGAAGTTTTTATAAAATTTAAAACTCTTCATTCTAACAGATCACATACAGTTGGATTTAAAAGTTTCTCTTTCTTATTTGGTAAAAGAAAATGTTACATTTTGTCTGGCTTGCCCCAGAGGATCAAAAAAAAGCAAGAAAATCCAAGTATTCCAGCTGGTTGCTGGTGGCTCATACATGTTATCTTAGCTGAGGATGAGATCTGAGGATTGCAGTTGAAAGGCCAGGAAGAAAACTTCCTGAGAAATTTATTTCCAATTAACCACCAAAGAAAGCCAGAAATAGGGCTGTGGCTTAAGTGGTAATGTACTAGCCTTGAGCAGAAATGTTCAAGTACAGGACCCTAGTCCTGAGTTCATGCCCCAGGATTAGCAAAAACCAAACGAAACCAAACAAAAAATACCACCCAAGAGAAAACCCCCAAATATCCCCTTTATTCCAATCTTGCTTTCTCAGATATTAGTGAGCACATGCCTGATAAATCCTGCCCCATATTGGTGAGCATTGTGCCCCCAGGAAAACTTGATCATTCTCCATCATGTAAACTCTGAAGTGGATGAGAAAGGGAAGTGTTTGAGACTTAAGCACTAATATTTCGTTTAGTATCTTTTTTCCAGTAGCAGGAAAAATTGATGAAAGTCTGTTATTGCAATATCTCAAAGCTGGGATTCAGCCGAGCTGCATTCCTGAGTTCATAGAAGAATTTACGTTAGGAAGTGGCGCTGTAGCTCAAGTGGTAGAGCGCTCGCCTTGAGCTGAAGAGCTAAGGGACAACGCCCAGGCCCAGAGTTCAAGCCCCACGACCGACAAAAAAAAAAAAAAAAAAAAAGAATTTACGTTATGCTCCTCAGTTCAACAAGAAGAGGTCCATGTTTTTATTTTCCATGCTACTTCAACACTTCAACCCTTGACATTCAGATAGAACACACACACACATATGCCTTCAAGGGCTTCTCTTCCACATTTTGCAAAAGATAACGTTGAGCATGTAGGTTTAGGTATCCATTTCTGTTGTTGCCAGGGGCCAGCCTCGGATCACAATCCTCTACATACTCATCCTTCATAGCTCAAATTATAATGTGTACCATTATCCCTGCTTGTTGGTTGATCTTGAAACTCACATTTTACCCAAGCTGGCTTCAAAATGCAATCTTCAATACTACTTTCCAAGGTGGTTGAGCAAGTTTATACTCCGACCAACAATGCAGTAAGGTTCCCTTCTGTCCACATCCCATTCAGCATCTGTTGTTAATAGAGTTCTTAATTATAGCCAATCTACTGGGGTGAGGTGGAATCTCAATGTTGTTTTGATTTGTATTTCTTTTATGGCTAGGGAGGTTGAGCATTTATTTCTTCATTGGCCATCCTTCTTTCCTCTTCAGAGAAATTTCTCTTTCATTCTTTAGCCCACTTATTTATTGGGCAGTTGTTTCTTTGAGGATTTGTTGTTGGGGGATTTAATTGAGTTCCAGGTATATTGTAGATATGAGACACTTGTCCATTGTATGGCTATTGAAGATCTTCTCCCAATCAGTGGACTTCCTATTGATCTTGCCAGCTATGACCTTTGTCTTGCAGAAATTCTGCAATTTCATGCACTCCCAATTGTCCAACCTTTCCTTGATTTGCTGTGTTTCTGGATCTCTTTTACAAAAATTTCTGCCTGTGCCAAGGAGACCTAGGGTTTCTCCTATTTTATCTTGTAATTTTTTCAGGGTGTCTGCTTTGACACCCAGGTCTTTGATCCATTTGGAGTTGATTCTAGTACAGGGTGATATATAAGGATCTAGCTTTAGTTTTCTACAAGTGATTAACGAATTTTGCCAGCACCATTTACTGAAGAGGCTGTCTTTCTTCCATTCTATTTTTTTTAGCTCCCTTATCGAAGATTAGATGGCTATAGGTCTGTGGGTTCATTTCTGGGTTCTCAATTCTATCCCATTAGTCCTGAAGTCTGTTCTTGTGCCAGTACCAAGCTGGTATCATTACTATGGCTTTGTAGTAAAGTTTGAAATTTGGTATTGATATTCCTCCAGCACTATTTTTTCTGTTAAGGATCGTGTTTGCTATTCGGGGTATTTTATTATTCCATATCAGCTACTTTGAAAAATAGTATGGAGGTTCCTCAGAAGACTCCATATAGAGCTCCCCTATGACCCAGCAATACCACTTTTGGGCGTTTACCCAAATGATCACAAACAAGGCCACACTAAAGCTACCAGCACGACTACGTTTATTGCAGCATTATTTACCATAGATAAGATATGGAACCAACCCAAATGCCCCTTCATAGATGAATGGATCAAGAAAATGTGGTATATATACACAATGAAATTCTCTGCTTCCATCAGAAAGAATGGCATTGCCCCATTTGTTAGGAAATGGAAAGATTGGTACAAATTATATTAAGTGAAGTAAGTCAGGCCCAAAGAAACATAGGTCCCATGGTTTCCCTTATTTGCAATAACTAGTATATGTCTGAGACAAGCAGAAACGGTCAGATAAGTTGATGTTAGGCAAAATGAACCCTAAGATAAGGACTCATGTTTTTTTTTCTTTCTTGTGATTTTTTCTTTTTTTGAGGGGGGGGGGTCCGGTTGTGGGGCCTGAACTCTGGGCCTTGGTACTGTCCCTCAGCTCTTCAGCTCAAGGTTAGCGCTCTATCACTTGAACCACAGCACCATTTCTGGCTTTTTTCTTTTTGTTTATGTGGTGCTGGGGAATTGAACCTAGGGCCTCATGCATGCAAGCAAGTGATGTACCACTGAGCCACTTTCCCTGCCCCTTTCTTGTGATTATTTCTAACATATTTATAAGATGATTTCTTTCTTGCTTTGTATGTCCCTCCCCCACAGTATAACCACTGTTTTCACTGTAGTTGATGTTGGTATAATTTGTGGAGGGGAAGGGAATAAACAAATTGTTTAAATAAGGATACAGGTGGATCCATTTCAACAATGAGATGTACAAGACGTTATGTCAAAAAACGAACTTTACAACTTTGGTGGGGGGGCGCATATGGGGGAAGGGATGGGAACAAAGAAGGAGGCAACAATGCTTGATAAGAAATGTACATTACCTTGCTCATGTAATTGTAACCTCTCTATATGGTACTTTCACAATTAAAAAATGCAATCTTCCCTATCTCCACCTCCAGAATAGCTAGGATTATATATATGCCACCGTGTTCAATGTAAAATTAACTCATTTTTTTGTTTGACTGAGGTTTCAACTCAGGGTGGCATTCTACCACTTTGTCCATACACCAGCTCTTATCAAGTTTTTTATCTTTAGTTTATGGATCACTTAATTCACTCCAAGTATCAATTTCATTTTAATTTTAAGAATTATAGTTTATTTTTGTTTTCCTTAAAATATTTGTGCAAAGGAAGGAATGTTCTGTTTGAAAAATAAAGATAGTTACCCTTTAAAATATTTACTCTGTATTGAAACTCTTAGAAGCAAGGTATGGCTCAAGTGGCAGAGCACCATTCTTGAGTAAAAACCAAGCAAGCATGTGAACAAGCCCAATTTTACCGCACACACACACACACACACACACACACACACACACACACACACACACACACACACAACAACAACAATAACAACAACACTTGGCATGAAATTTTAAGCTTTACAGGTATTAATAATTTTACTTCTCACAAAAATGATTGTGTTAACTAATACCTATAGTTAACACACGAAAAGTCACTAGAATTATATATACTATTTTATTTTCCAGATGAGGAAACTGAGTCATGGGAAAGATCAGAGGATATTTTAGAAGAGGAAGCCAGGAATTCTGTTTTAGAACCTACAGGACTTAACACACCATTGACACTATAATACTGCTTGATTTAGTGTATTAAAAATCCCCTCTGTACATTATTTTTACCACACCTCTGATGGACTTCCTGCTCATTGTGTTGATTAAAATTTGACCACTTTCATTAATTCACTAAACATTTTCCCAGAGCTGCCCATGCTTCTGAAAACACTAAGCTAAGAGATAATTTTGAGGGTCAAGTAAAAATCTGCAGAGATAGGTTTGTATGAAGCTAATGAAGTTTAAGCTTATCCTCTTGGGAGCCCTTCAAGATCTTGGAAGAGGAACAAGCTGTGGTCACCCAGTCAAAAATTTTGATACATTTTGAGACATATAAATTCAAATGGATAGAAATAGTATGTCTTTCTAACCCAATATTCCTGTGTCGTTTGGCATGCTTTCTTCCCTTTTTAATTATTTTTAGATAGTTGTAGGAGTTTCAACTAAATGTGTCCCTTTACATGTACAGTGCATTTTGATCAGTTAATGCTTCCATCATTCTCCCCTCCACATATCCATTTCCTTGCCTATTTTCTAATATGTCTGAGTTCCATTTCCACATGTGCAAATTGAATATTATTACTATATTTGCCCACCATTCATCCCTCTATTTGTCTACTCACTTCTCCTTATTTCCCATCCCTCTCACTCATATTTGAGCTCCTTAGTATTCTTTTTGTTAAACTGTTGTTCAAAGTTGTACTAATTTATATTTCCACCAATTAAGGTTCCTTCTCCCCTCCTACTCCATTCTTGTCAGCATTTGTTGCTGTTTGTATTCTTGATGATGGCCATTATGTCTAGAATGAGATGGAATCTTGATTCTGTTTTGATTTGCATTTCTTTTTTGGCTAGAGGTCTTCTACAGGTTGTATTTTTAGGTTAATAACCATGTCCTTTGCTGTGCAGAAGCTTTTTAGCTTGATACAATCCTGTTTGCCAAGTCTCTTTTCTATTTTCTAAGTTCCTGGAGTTATATTTAGGGAGTTTCTGCCTATGTCAATACATTCTAATGTTTACTCTTTCCTGTAGTAAAGTTTTAAATCTTATATTGAGGTTTTTGATCCACTCTGAATTGATATTAATTTAAGGTGTGAGAGAGGTCATATATATGGACATTTGGTTTTCCCAGCACCATTTGTTGAAGAGGCTGTCTTTTTCCACCATACATTTTATCAGATAGCTGTGGGTTCTTGTATTCATTTCTTCGCCTTCTAGTCTGTTCCACTTCAGGTCTGTCATACTTTCTAGAGTGGCTAGGACTATTTTGAGATTAACTAAGGAGAATGTGAGTTGGAATTCATTTAGTTTGATTTTACAGAAGTCTCTGATAATCACATATTGAATAATTTATTTACTGATAGTGATTGTACTGTAGCAATAATTTTTATGGCACATTTTTAATAGAAACATTGAGCAAAGCTGTTTAATTGTTTAATCATTTGTTAATGAAGAGGAATTCATCACATAGATTGAGAGAATATTTTGGTTCTCTTGCTGATTGATATATATACACTTAAAATTGATGAAAGCAACATAATTGTTAGACACACAGGTTAATGAGTGTCTAAGTAAGTTGAAAATGATTTAAGGTTAGTCTCTGGACAGGAAAAAAATAAAAGGATCTGAGAATATAGAACTCACCTAGAAAAAACTTCAGAGAAAGGATTTCACAAACAAGACAATTCAAAACTGAAAATATGGAAGAATGAAAATATAGTCAATTATATTGTATGAAAGTATGAATTATTTTTTATAAAATATATTAATAAACAATTATCATTTTACAAAAGATTTATAGTATAACCTAAAATAGTAAAATACCTTTTCATTTCAAAGAATGAAAAAAAAGATACCAAAGGAATATGGGATAACTGCAAAAGACGTTACATATGGATAATGGGAATATCATAAGGAGTAAAGGAAAAGAAATAGAAAAAGTATTTGAAATAATAATGACAGAACTTTCCCCAAATTAATGTCAGGTATGAGCTACACTTTCAGGAGAAACTCTGGTAACAGCAAGTTACCAGAATGAATTCTGCAAACAACAATAAAGGCCCCTAAAAGAAGAAAAAAATCCTCACACAAACAGGTATATGTGGCATGCTGTAATAGTTCATGGTTATAAATTAAAAATAGCCAAAAGGTCTAAGCATCTTGCAGAACTGTAGTACAGGTGATGACAAGTCCCTGGACACTTTCCTGATGTCTATGACAATCAGAGGGAAACCTTCCTTGACCCCATGAGAGCAGAACTTTCTAGAGGATTACGAGGTTCCTATGACAATGAGTCTGAAATACCTTATTTTCCCTGTGGACAAAGTCATTACACTACTTATAAGCTATATGAATCTTAAAATGAAGCTTACTCCTGCAAAATCTGCTTAAAGTGCATTTATGAAAGAAAGAACTGATAGCTCAATATAAGAATAAGAAAATGGGAAGCATTCCTAAACTCTGAAAATGGAATTCTCAAAGTTAGTCAGCTGACTACTGACCATATACATGCCCTGGACCTGCTTCTATTTTCTACATTGTAACACTGCTAGTGGTTCATACCTGTAATTATAGCTACTCAAGAGGCTGAGATCCTAGGATGGCAGGTCAAAGAAGTCAGACTGGGCAGAAAAATACCAGAAAATCTTATCTCCAATTAACCAGCAAATAGCCAGAGGTATGACTCAAATGGTAGCATGCTAGCCTCAAATCTCAAATAAATAGAGAGAGAATCCAAGGCCCTGAGTTCAAGTCTCAATTCCGGCACACAGAAAAACAAACTAAAAGAATACTGTTATGGGGGGAGGGGAGCATCAAAAATATAAAAAATAAAAAAGAATACTGCTAAAGGAAAGTTTTTGAGTATTAGAAGGGGCTCAAGATTTATAACTTTATATTATATACGCATATAATACGTACAGCTATAATTTAAAATATATAATCAATTTATACATGTAAGAGAGTCCAATCATGATATAGATTATATAATATGTTTTTCCTTTTTTTACTTTTTTATTGTGAAAATACTGTACAGAGAGATTATAATATATTTTTCTATGGACGAACAAAGACAAGAATTTCATTTTTAGAAGCCAAACAAGTAAGAATATGAAGTGAAATACTTAAACTCTACTAAAAACAAAAATCACTAACCTGGAATTCTGAACCCATGAAATTATCCTTCATCAGTCAGATAAATATAATTGACATCTACATTAGAAGGGATTGTATTCAAGTTCACACATGAAAAAAAAAAAGGTCACACATGAGCTTTCATCGAGACAGAGAAAATTCCAGGTAAGAAGATAAATGAAAACAATAGAAATAATATAATACCTGCTCTTGGACCAAATAGAATTAAACTTGAATTCCATAATATAAATTAATAATAGAAAGATACTTAAAGATTAAACACTGCTAGGTGTCCAGGGTACATATCTGTTGTCTTAGCTATGTGAAAGGCTGAGACTAGGCAGATTGATGTTCCAGGCCAGCCAGGGTGGAAAACAAAAGTCTTCAAAACTTCATTTAATGGAATGAAGATGGTATACACCAGTCATCTCAGCAATGATGAAAATCCATATGGGAAGGAGGTGAGACACATCTCAGAAGTATATAACCAATGCTAAAAAGACTGGAGATATGGATCAGCAGTATGACACCTGACTAGCAAATGTGAGGGCCTGAGTCAAACTCCAGTGTCACCTAAACAAAGAAACGAACAAATATATCTCAAACTGTGAAATGCATCAGAAGCAGTGCTTTGAAAGAAACTTCTAGCACTGAATGCATACAGTAGGAGGTAGACCTCAAGTTATTAAACCAAGTTTCTATTTTAGTTAACTAGAAAAATTCCTGAGTTCAATCTCTAATACCACTACCACCACCCAGAAAAAATAAATGAAACTTGTAGAAAATCCATACATCGAAACCTGCAATGATAAATTCAAAAGTAATTCTTTGAAAAGATCAAGAAAATCAGTAAGATACTACTTAAGATGAGGATAAGATAAATTAACAATATGAGAAATAAAAGAGATATCTGATAATTTCAATGATGTTAAAGTATAATAAAGATAACAAAGGAATATTGTGAACAAACCTATGCCACAAATTTGATAATCTAAATGTAATAGACCAATTTCTTCCAAAATATCTGTCAAAATTTACACAAGAAGAAATCAAGCAGGATAAGTCTGAATCAATTGAAAAAAATTGAATAGCTAGGATTACAGGTGTGAGAACCAGAACCTGTCCATCTTAATGTATTTTTAATGACTTCAAGTCTATCAAGTTATCACAAAGACTGTGAAATCTTATTACTTATTTATCCCTTTTTATACTAGGTGCTATTCTAGGTTTTTTTCCATGTATTATTAACCTGTGTGATAGTTACATTATGCTTTGAGGTTGGTGTAACTACAAATTTTCCAGAAAGAAATTGATGCAAAATAAATTGTTCAATTCTATGAGGCGGTTTAAATGGCACACCGGGGGCTCAAACCAGAATTTGGTGTTTGTGCCTTAGTGCAGTGTACTCCTCTCTGTGCCACTTCTGTGAGATAGGATGCATTTATAATTCCATACCTGGATTTCTATTTCACTTTGAATTCTATAGCATTTGCTATGGGTTCCATAGCTTTGTTTTTATTTCCTCTGTTGTAATTTTAGGTCTTAGAAAGGGCAGTGATTATTTTTTTACTCTGTCCTATTGTTTCAGATTTTAGACTATATATGGACCCAGCATTATAAAGCAATTTTCCACTGGTCTAGATAATTTAGCACACACTGCAAACTCTGAAAGCTTCAATTGGGAGATATGTCCAATTACTTTCCAATCTATTTTTATGTAATAATCAATTTTGAAAGGATAAACCATATTCTGTTTGTAGGATTTGCATTTTGCTTAAAATAAAGTCCAATTTCTGAGATTCTCTAATAAGCATTGTAGATTATCCAAAACCTTAGCAAGTCAAATACTTGTCTCACTTCTTCGTCTACCAAGAAGAAACCTGGAGTTCCCCAATCTTAATATTTTGTGCCATTTTGAGCATAATATTGTAACAGGTCCGAAGGCCCTTTGACTGAGGGGCACTATCATTTGGGCTCAGAGATTAACCAAAAGCAGTATAAAAGCTTGGCATCTCAGCTTCCACTTTATATCCACCTACCAGACCAATGACTTACTGTATCCAGGTTCCAGCTGAGAAATCCTGAGATGATGAACTGCCTGGCTCTCTATGAGTACTGCCTTCCAACTCTCACCACATGAACACGTGTGTGACTGGGACTTTAAAATTATGCATTTGTTATTGGATGCTGGTGTCTCACACCTGTAATCCTAGCTACTCAGCAGGCTGAGATCTGAAGATCCTGATTCAAAGCCAGCCAAGGCAGGAAAGTCAGTGATATGTATCTCCAAATAGGTAGCCCTGAAAAGCCCAAAGTGGAGCTGTGGCACAAGTGGTACAGTGCTAGCTTGACTATAAAAGCTAAAGGAGTGCATCCAGGCCCTGAGTTCAAGACCTAAGAGTAGAACAAAAAACCAAACTACAAAAACAAAAAATATGCATTTCTCTCCTGCCACTGCCTTTTCCTCCTATATAAAGCTAAAGAAAATGTGTACTCAACTTGGGAGGGGGAAGGAAGTAGCTGGGGAGGTGGGGAGGGAAGGTATGGTAGAGGAAAAACAAAGGAGGAGGAAACAATGTTCGATAGGAAATGTATTCATTACCTTACTCATGTAACTGTCCCTCTGTATTCTATTTTTATAATAAAAAACATAAAAAAGAAGAAAATATATGCTTAGTCTGGACCTATGGAACCAGGAGTATATTCCTGGACCCTGTAACAATGGGTTTCATCTATCAAAGTTAATGGACGTATCTTTGATGCTTATATTCATAAGCCATCTATTTGGCATTTTGAATTTATGACAACATTTTTTGCTAGCTTTCAGACTTGAACTCAGAGCCTTGCACTCTTGCTTGGATTCTTCTCTCAAGTCTGGTGATCTCCCACTTGAACCACAGCTCCACTTCTGACTTCTTGTGGGTTAATTGGAGATAAGAGTCTCTTGGATTTGCCTACCTAGGCTCACTTTGAACTGTGATCCTCAGATCGCAGCTTCCTGAGCAGCTTAGAATACAGGCCTGAGCCGCTGGCACCCTCCTATAACAAATATTTTTAACTTTTCAAAACCTCTGTGATCACCTGCCCTTGGAACAGGTAGCAGTACTCTGTTCTATACCAATTTTCCTCCACAGCACCTAAGCAATCGTCCCAGAGAAATCTTCCCTTACCTCCTACTACCCTGTCCCTAGACACTTCTCTAACCCCAATTTCTGTCTCTCTGCTCACACTGTCTTCATTTTCTCCACACTACTTACTGTCTTCTAAAATAACAAGTTGAACTATAAGAAATTGTGATTCACTTAGGGTAGAAGCTCTTGTTTGGTTTCTATGTTTACTTCCACATGGTCCAACATTAAAACAAGACATTTTATCTGCTTCATCAGTCAACTATCCCTACTTCCCTAAATCCAGTACCTGGCAGATATAATAAGATATAAACCATCTTTTCAATCTCAATCATTTCCTTCAATACTGAGTTAAGATAAAAAAAAATCAGGATGATAATTGACAGCACTTCCACAGAGAAGGCCTTTGGGTGTGATTTCTCTACATGTCTAATGATACACCTTTCAATACACACACACATCAACCCTGATTCAAGCACACGTTGTGAGCATGCCACAGCCATTGCTCTGTCATGGGATTGTAATATAAATTCCATTTAATAGTGTCATTACATAATGGAGTTTTTTGTGTTTCCCTGTGAGCATGGTACTTGTTAACTTTGTAGCAAATTTAACAAGCATCTCAGTGACAACCAAACCTCTACATCTTTTTCCTGTGAAAGGTGCAATGGGGAATGATACCAGGCAGGCCTGTATCCTTATATTGATCCAGTTAATCAATTTTATGATGGAATCATTATTTTGAACTTATTCTGCTAAACTGTAGTTAGTTTGCCAGATATGCATTTTTTGAAAATGGAAGAGCTTTGTGGTGCTAGGTCCTCTCCAGGAGAAAACCCACACAAAGGGATAGATTTTTCTATATCTCTTGCTCAACAATCTATTTTGTAAATATTTCTAATTGTGGATTGTTTTTTGGAACTCCTAACTCTTGAACTCAAGTCCTGTGCAATGTCCCTGAGCTTCTATTACTCAAGGATAATACTCTACCACTTGAGCCACAGCAACACTTCTGGCCTTCAATGAGGAATTGAACCCAGAACTTCATGCAAGCACTCTACCACTAAGCCACATTCCCAGACTATGGGTTTTGTGTGTGTGTGTGTGTGTGTGTGTGTGTGTGTGTGTGTGTGTGTGTGTGTGTGTGTGTGTGTGTGTGTGTGTGTATTGGTTCTGGGCTTGAACTCAGGGCCTGAACACTATCCCTGAACTTTTGTACTTAAGGCTACTGCTCTATCACTTGATAGCTCCACTCCAGGGTTTTGGTGACTAATTGGAAATAACAATCACACCAACTTTCTTGTTCAGGCTGGCTTCAAACCATGATCCTCAGATCTCATCCTCCTGAGTAGCTAGAATTACAG
Organism: Dipodomys merriami; assembly: GCF_024711535.1. Lineage (NCBI taxonomy): Eukaryota > Metazoa > Chordata > Mammalia > Rodentia > Heteromyidae > Dipodomys > Dipodomys merriami. The sequence continues at coordinate 174,331 of NW_027204938.1, read as the reverse complement.
GCGTTGGAAATCTAATTCTGTTTGTTTTATTTTTGCTTGCAAATAAACCTATGCACATTGAATTTCAAACTTTACACTGGAATATTGTTTATATGTTTGATGAATAGTGATATTTCTATTGCAATGTTCATCAGAAAAGTATGAATAATTTCTGAAATTGGGTCATTATTTCTGTAGTCAATAACATTGTGATAACAAGTCCAGTCTCTGGCAAATGATTTAAAAATTTATTCTCTGAGATCAATTCATCTTTTTAAATTTGTACCTATCTTCAGTGATCTTAAGGATCACTTAAGGAATAATAATAGGAAGTACTAGTTTGGGGACTATAATAACTGCTCTTGCATTTTACATTAATGAAATGTATGTGAGAAAAATTAAGTTTTTAATTACCTTTTCTCTGAAATTTCCAAACTACCAACAGATTATTTGATAACCTGAAGTTAGTGGTGACTCTGGGGGGAAGGACCTTGATTTGCAGCATTTGCCAAATTTTGTGCTGTAAGTAGTCCCATAATGGGCTATTTTAAGCTAATCAAAAGTTAAGCCCTTTTATATTTCTAAGTACTTTGTCACGGATTTTTGTAAAGTCAAAGATGCATTCGCCTTCCAGCTGACTATTATACTATGAAACTCCTCTTCAAAAACATTGGCCAAGATAGAAAAATAACAGTTACTCTGTCATTTCAGAACTAAAATATGTGGCTTAGATGGTAAGACTTCCTTCAGTGCAGTTTACTCTATGGTTAACAGGTGGCTTATTGGATTCAACTGTTGATAATCCAGCACTGATCCTAGATTCAGAATCAAAGTAAAACTTCACAGTTACAGACAGAGTTTATTCAGTACTTGCTTTTAAATTAGAAAATAAGCTTAAATAGTTAAAACACAAATAGGGCACAGATTTACTTTAATCTGTCAAAAAGATAAATAAATATTTAATGGTTTAAATTGTGACCTTCAAAAATAGGTACAAAGTCTGACCCTTCTATTACCTTTGCGTACCTGGGAGTATGATCTCATTTAAACATAGGCTCTTTGCAAATGTAGTCAATAAAGGATCTTAGTGAGACAACATGTGAATTTAGAGTAGACCCTAAACCCAATGATAAGGTAATTTCAGGGATTGGATTTGTTTGGGTTGTTGTGCAGTACGGCACAGATCATAATTTACCCGAAAGACTCAGCTACTCAATCCCAAGCTGCTTGTTGCCCATGGAAATATGACCTGCCAGATCTTCTGGGTGTTGTTCTTTTGTTTCGTTTGGTTTTGTTTTCCTGAGAAGAAGCCAGAAGCAAGATTTTCATTTGATAGCACTGTAGTTTTAAATGTCTCAAGCAAGGGAAAAGGAAGAAAATAGAAAAAAAATGATTGGTTCTTTTCAGGTTTTGAACAAATGTATGACCTTTGCTTTATAAAGTAACGTCTAGATCTAAAAGAGTTATGATAATTTGTTGTTTGGTAATTGTCATTGTTTCTCAGTGCTTTCAATTAACAATGCTTCCAAATCAAATAAAATAGGCTTAAAATTTGTCATCCTTTATCATCCTAGTTAGAGTGGCCGATGTGTATACAGGAATATCTTAAATTTACAGGCAACTGGTTTTCTAGAACCATTTTGAAGTAAAGAATTTCAAATGATGAAAGTGTGGTATTACAAAACAATAATTTATTTTGAAGGTTCAGCTTTTTCATATACTGCAAGGTAAGCTATTGGGCTGTTGGGTGCTCATAATAAAATGATTGTATAAAGAATTTTAATCTCCGATTTTAGGTTTTAAGCCTACAACTTTTAGAACTAGTTATGTCTTTAAAAAGTCAACTATCCAAGTGAAAAAGGAAATCCATTTTCTCAATTTTCAATCTAATTTGAAGAACATATTTTTAGCTATGGGAACAATAGTTAGCTCTGCCTGATGACATGTTGTCTTTAAATTTTATGAAAAGAAAGAATTAGAAACAATTTCGAGGCTATATATTGCAGAACATAGAGGAGGAGGTTATATTGTAATTTGATTCTTTATTATTATATGCTGTGAGGTTACAAAAGATGGTGACAATTTACATTATTCAGAGGTACAGCTCATGAAGCACTGCCATGGTAGCTGGAAGTCTGACTACAGAATTGGTCCAGACAAGACCCGCCTGCCAAGAAAGCAAACTAAAATGACGTGATATGATAAAAACAAATGAGTGAAAAAGTGGCTACAGCCATTTCCTATCAAATAAAATGATGAAAGAAAGACAGATGGGCCTCGTGGAGCAAGATGGTCGGGTTAAAAGTGAGGATAAAATATTTAACTAAAGGCAGCCACTATTGTTGCATATATATTTAATAAGTTGAAATAAACAAGTGTATATAGCCATAAAGACGAACTGTAGTTCATTGTAGTTCTCTGAAGAGGAATATGGGATATATGGAAAACAAATTATCATAGGAATAGGAATGGGCAACAAAGATTTGCATAAATGAAATAGAAATAAAAGCTGTTTTCTGGAAAACTAATTGTTTTTTATAGGTGGATGATTCATAGATGATCTGTGTGTGTGTGTGTGTGTGTGTGTGTGTGTGTGTGTGTGTGTGTGTGTGTGTGTGTGTACGTGCGTGCGCGCTGTTGTCACTGGGCACTGGGACTTGAACTCAAGGCCAGGGTACTACCCCATAGGCTTATTGCTCAAGGCTGGTGCTCTAGAAGTTCCAAATATAACTTCTCCTAAGTAGCTGGAGATAAAGTCTTCTCTGTCCTGGCTGTCTTCAAATTGTGATCCTCAGATCTCAGCCTCTTGAATAATTACAATTACAAGCATGAGACATGAGTCAGTGGCTACCTGATAAGTCTATGCATGTTTTTGTGTTTTGTATGTTTTTAAATATTCTCTTTTAAGAAAAACCATGAAACATATGAAAATAAAACTTAGTTGAATTAAAAATTTAGCCAGACTTTGTGAAATATTAAATGCCATAAGATGTGTATTGCCTGGGATTTCACTTCTAAAATAAATAATTTAAGCCTTTTTATTTGAGAGATGAGAAATAATTTTCTTCTCAAATGCACATTTGCAAAAGATTTTGGAATGTTGTCTCTAGTGATTTTGACTTTTTTAGGAGATGAATAATGATGAAATTATATTTTATTCAGGGTTCAGAAATCTATCAAACATTTTTGGTTTGCATAAATAAACAAATGGTTAACATTCTATTTTAAAATAAAACAAAATATTCTCTTTTGGTAAAGTTTCCCATAGAAACCTAAGAAAAATAAAATAAATAAATGAGAACATCACTGAGGCTTTGCTCCGAATGATTTACAGTATCCAAAAGTTTTCACTTGCTTTGTGCTAATATTGTCCATGACCATTACATGGGTTTTCAGGAAAAGCTATTATCCATTATGTATACCATTCATAATTGACTCATAGCTCTTACCAGCATGCTGTTGAAATTCTTTTCACTTACTATTTTGGGAACAAAGAAAAACTCAAGGGATTTTTATGCAAAATTTGTAGTATTTCCCCCATTTCAGAGTCCAGGAAGGCAATGTAAACTTTTATGACTCTCCTGAGTCTCAAATTATTCTGCTTTAAATATTCCCTGTATGAGAAATAAAAAGAAGCAATCTATATGTGTGAACTATTTTTAATGTCAGTTTAAACAGATGTTTATCCAAACAAGTCATACAAATCATCATCATTAGTCTTTGAGAGTATGTTCGCCATCATTATCAGGGAAGGCAAGTAAAATTATCTTAAGATATTATTGCTGTTAAGATGGCTATTATAAAAAAAGATAAGAAAACAGATGAGAGGAGTAAAAACAACTATTTTCAATCAGATAGAGAATTCAGAACCTAGATCTCAGAACCTTTGTGCTCTCTTGAGGGTAATTCAAAATAGTGCAATAACTATGGAAACCAGTATGAAGATGCCTCATAAAACTAAAAATAAAACTTCTATATGATTAGTAATTCTACATTTGGATATATATCTAATAGATTAAAATCAGGATCCCATCAAAGACCTTGGAGTCAAAGCAGACACTCTGAAAACATTACAGGATGGAGTAGAAATAAACCCTAGGTCTCCGTTGCACAGGCCGAAATTTTTTTAATAGAGATCCAGAAACACAACAAATCAAAGAAAGGTTGGACAAATGGGATTGCATGAAATTGAAGAGCTTCTCCATGGCAAAGGACATAGCTAGCAAGATCAATAGAATACCGACGTATTGGGAGAAATCTTCACTAGCCATACATCGGTCAAGGGTCTCATATCTAAAACATACCTTGAACTCAAAAAAATTAAATCCCCCAACAACAAATCTTCAAAGAAACAAGTGGGCTAAAGACTTAAAGAGAAACTTCTCTGAAGAGGAAAGAAGGATGGCCAATAGACACATGAAGAAATGCTTAACCTCCCTAGCCATAAAGAAATGCAGGAGCTGGGAAGGTTGCTCAGTGGTAGAGCGCTTGCCTTGCATGTATGAGGCCCGGAGTTCGATTCCTCAGCACCACATAAGCAAAAAGAAAAAAAAGCCGGAGGTGGTGCTGTGGTTCAAGTGGTAGAACGCAAGCCTTGAGCTGAAGAGCTGAGGGACAGCGCCCAGGCTCAGAGTTCAGGCCCCACGACCAGACCCCCCCAAAAAGAAATGCAAATCAAAACAACATTGAGATACCACCACACTACAGTTAGAATGGCTAAAATCAAGAAGTCTAATAATAACAGATGCTGGAGGGGATGTAGACAGAAGGGAACCTTAAGTCATTGTTGGTGGGAGTGTAAACTTGTTCAACCACTTTGGAAAGCAGTATGGAGATTCCTCAAAAGACTCCACAGAGAACTCCCCTATGACCCAGCAATCCCACTTTTGGGCATTTACCCAAATGTTTATGAACAACACCACACTAAAGCTACCAGCACGACTATGTTTATTGCAGCATTATTTACTATAGCTAAGATATGGAACCAACCCAGATGCCCCTCAGTAGATGAATGGTTCAAGAAAATGTGGTATATATACACAATGGAATTCTCTGCCTCCATCAGAAAGAATGGCATTGCCCCATTTGTTAGGAAATGGAAATATTGGAACAAATTATATTAAGAGAAGTAATGCCGGCCCAAAGAAACATAGGTCCCATGGATTCCCTTATTTGCAATATCTAGTATATGTCTGAGTCAAGCAGAAAAGGTCAGATAAGGTGATGTTAGGGAAATGAACACTAAGATATGTATTCAAATGTTTTTTTTTCTTTCATGCGATTTTTTCTAACACATTTATAAGATTATTTCTTTGTTGCTATGTATGTCCCTCCACTACAGTATAACCCTGCTTTCACTGTACTTGATGTCGGTATAATTTGTGTAGGGGAAGGGGAAAACAAATTGTTTAAATAGGGATACAGGTGGACCCATTGCAACAATGAGATGTACAAATCGTTATGTCTAAAACGAACTTTACAAACTTGGTGCGGGGGAGTGGGAGGAGGATTGGGTGCGAGGGAAGGGGTAGGATGTGAAGGGATGGGAAGGGGAAACAAAGGAGGAGGCTACAAGAGGCTACAATGCTTGATAAAAAATGTACTCATGGGCTGGGAAGGTGGCTCAGTGGTAGAGCGCTTACCTTCCAAGCATGAGGCCCTGGGTTCGATTCCTCAGCACCACATAAGCAAAAAGAAAAAAAAATGGAAGTGGTGCTCTGGTTCAAGTGGTAGAGTTCTAGCCTTGAGCTTGACTGGACACCCCCCCAAAAGAAAAGAAAAGAAAAGAAATGTACTCATTATCTTTCCCATGTAATTGTAACCCTCTGTACAGTATTTTCACAATAAAAATATATAAATAAATAAATACATAAATAAATAAAATAAAATCAGGATCCCAAATAGACATCAATATTTCATATTTTTTGCAAAATTATTCACAATAGCCAATATAATGAACCAAACCAAGCATTCCCCAATAGATGAATGCAGAAAGTACAGTATGTACATACAAAGGGATATAAATGAGCCCTAAAAAATTCTGCTACAGAAAAGGTCAAAAGCTATGCACATGTGGCCATAGAAGATGACCCTAAGTGAAATTAACCCCAAGATGGGGACAAAAGTGGTTTTTTCTTTCTCACTGTTGTTTTTAATTTACTAGGTGATTTTTTTGTATGTTCTTCCCATCATGGTATAACCCCTGTTGAAACTCTATTTGATTTCAGTGCTCTGCATCTTCTAATGTGGGGAGTGGAAGGGAAATAACAAAGTGCTGAAACAAGGATACAGTTTGACCCATTGTAACAATGAGATGTACAAGACACTTTGTTGAAAATGAACTTTACAACTCTGTACAACTTCGGTGTCGGGGAGAGGGAGGAGTTCGGGAGATGGGGAAGGAAGGAATAGTAGGGGAAAAACAAAGAATAAGTAACAATGCTCCATAGGAAATGTATTCATTACCTTATTCATGTAACCATAGCCCCTCTGTAGAGTATCTTTACAATAAAAAAATAAGTTCTGCTACTTTCCCCAAAAGGTGTGAACTGGAGGACTTTATGTTAAGTGAAATAAGCCAGTCACAGAAGAATGCCTACGAGATTTGGCTTCTTTGAGGTATCTATAATGATCAAACCTACAGAGACAGGGAACATAGTGGTGGTTTCCAACAACTGAGGGGAAGGGGAAAGTGGAAAGTTGCTTGATGAGAATAATGATTGGGATTTTTTTTCTTGTGACTATCCTGGGACTTTAACTCAAGGCCTGGATGCTATTTTGCTCAAGTTTAATGCTCTACCATTTGAGCCACATCTCCAATTCCTAATTTCTTAGTACTTAATTAGAGATGAGTTCTATGGGCTTTCTTGCCAGGGCTCACTTCGTACGAAGATCTTTAGATCTCAGCCTCCTGAGTAGCAAATATTACAGGCATGAGCCACTGGTGCCCAGTAACAAAAAAACTTTATGTTGGATAAGTATGTTCTGGAGATTGGTTTACAATATGGTGCTTGTAGTTAACAATTAAATATTGCATATGCCAAAATTTAAGATGTTTAGATTTCATAGCAAGAGTTTTTGCTACAAAAGAAAAACAAGGGAATATGAAGAAATTTTGGGTTGGATATGTCTATTACCAGGAGGGAAAAAGGAGCAAATTATTCTTTAATCTGTTTATATTATCTCCAAAGGATCATGACCTAAAAGCCCAAAAGCTTTGTCTGCATTTAGCAGGTGACAGTGGTAATCATTTCTACTAGACATTGAATCAGTAATGTTGAGTAGAAATCTAGAGTGGGAAAGTGAATGTTTATGGCTTTTGAAGTTCTCAGTTCCTGGAAATTTCCATACTGATTACAAACAAGTGAGGAGAAATAGGTGAAATTAATCCACACAAATATACTCTAAAACATATAGTGGTCCTGCAAATTACACACTCTCAAACATATTTCTCATCAATTTCTGAAAACCACTCACAAAATTCTCAAGTAGAGAGAAAACTTTTGAAAGAATTTTATATTTAAAATGCTAATTGGAGTCATATACTGCTTTTTTGATTGGGAATTTAGTTTGTCAGGTGGCATTATATTTCTTCTAGAGTTAACGAGGTTTATAAAAAGATGAGGCAAAGTAAGAATGTTCCTAAACATTGCAAAGATACATTCATTTCCCTGTCCTGAATAAGAATCAATTTTCAATACCCAAGATACCTTCTTTTATGACCTTTATAGAATTATAAATATCAGAACATGCCCTTTTTAATTGTCCAAATTTCTGACAGGAAAATATCTAAATTATTTACCGTCAGCTTTCTTAATTTTGTACTCTTATCTCTAAGCCCAGTGCTTGACATGTAAGTGTCTAATAATTGTTAGATGAGAGGGAAGGTATTCTTAGAAAAATTCAGTCCTTTTGATCAAAGATATAGCCTCTGTCAGTATTGTTACCTTGTCACCATAAGGTATTCATTAACAACTTTTGTCAATGTAGGAGAAAATCTTGTCAAAGTAACGATGTTTTATAACAAAGGCAAGGCTTGCCATGAAAAATTTTAACTTGGGAAATGAAATCAGTATTAATCAGTGAAAAACATTATATTTTCATCTCTGTCACTATAGTAGCAACTGGATTTCTGCTTGTTTTGATCTCTATCCTTTATCTTCTATCTTTTATCTTCGATCCTTTATCTCTGCTCTTTCAAAACTAGGATTGAGAAGGAGTTCATGTCTAAGGAGGGGGATAGAAGAGTAAGATAGAGTAGAAAGAAGGAAAAAATTACTGTAGAATATTAATTGATTTCAGTATAATGCTGCCCATTTAGGAAGTATATATGGTTACTTATTTTTATCCGAACATATGAAAATACTAAGATGGTCTCAGTAAAAATAGCACTTAAACCAAAATTACACCAAAGCCTAGTGTTTACACCAGGTGGTCACAACAGTTCAGGAGAATTGAGCATCAGCAATTGCACATCATAACGAAGGATGACAGGTTGTGTTCAAGATGAAAAAGGACTCAAATGACCCAAGAAAGTATTAATGATGATAACTCAGTTTTTCTCTACCACCTTGGAGACAACTCTAGAAGATCTTAATAATATTAAAAAATAATAATAAACATATAGAAGTGTAACAATATTAACAATACAGGTCGATATCTTAAGATGCACAATGGATTATGGTTAACCTTGTCATCATTTAAAAGTACAACTTACAACATAACTATGCAGATAAAATGATTAGTGTAACTGACTGTGGAATGCATCATTTTAGTTGTAGACCCTGAACCACAAAGATATTTTGAATTGTGGTCACTTTTGTAGTCATGTTTGTAATATTTGTGATGTTATTCTGGATACATAAAAGGCAAATAAATGTTTTAATACTATTAGTAAGAAATATTTTCAGAGACAGAGATGAAAGAAGAGGAGAAAGCTGAGGAGAGAAATTCAAAGATGTTGAAGTAAAAACCTTGTGTATTTAAACTTAAGTTAGAAATATTAGGCAGAATTCATGATTGCTATTTTCCCCTCTAAGGAAAAATGCAGCTGTTTTTAAGGCTTGGGAGTATGACAAATCAGATGCAATGAACATGGAGAATTCCAAATTGTCATATAAAAATGTGCTCCTAAATGGAACCAGAGCTCCTTGGGAAAATGGTTGGTTCTTTGTGTAGGACAGGAAGTATTCTTTCAGTATGAACATCTGATGTATTTTTGTATCAGAAAGCAAGAAACAAAAACTAATGAGGTTATGTCAAAAATAGGATGCAAAAATCTAGGTGCCAGTGGCTCATGCCTATAATCCTAGCTATTCAGGAGGTTGAGATCTCAGGTTTGAAGTCAGCCAGGGTAGGACTCTGATCTCTGGCCAACCACCAGAAAACCAGAAGGTAATGATATTGTTCAAAACATGTTTAGCTGACTTAACTGTAACATCTCCATACATCACTTTATAATAATAATAAAAGTGCACAAAAGGAAAATAAAGTAAAACTAAAAAGAATAAAATTGCAATGTAATATAAGTTGCTTCTGTTGGTACTTAAAAGGAGGCAGAGGAACAAAAATGAAAATCACATACCAAACTCATTGAAATATGTATGTCATTGTTAAAACATCAACTCATTATTTTAACTATTAGTAACTTTAAAAAAAGTTAAGCAATTATCCTATATTTACTTACAAATGTTATTTCAGATAACTATAAAGAAATAAATTATAAAGGAATACAGAAAGATTCCAGTTAGTTAATTGTGAAGGATAAAAAAAAGTCATATTTAAACACTAAGTAATGATGATCAATATATGCCAGAACTTTTAGCTAAAATCTTGATGTAGAGCTTTACAATGAAAGGAATCAAGTTGGCAAATCCTTGAATTCACTGATGGTCTCAGCACCAGTAACTTCTGGCATAGTATATTACTAAAGCAATAGCACCTCCTATTATTTATCCTTAAGAGCACTTTCTCCTTCAAATAATGAATCTGATTCACTTCAGTATTTAGTGCTCAATTCCAATCAATGGGAAATACTTTAGTACAAGTCAATTGCCATAGGAGGAAATAACCACGTGCATTTGCAGATATTCAAGAAAATAATTGACTAATTTCTATAATAAGCTAAAAACATAAAGGAAGAGAGTGAAAGAAAGAGCATGAGATTTTAAGACAACTTAAAAGACCAACAAATAGGAGCAATACAAGATAAACTCAGATATACAAGAAGCATAGATACAAAAATGATGGTCCAAGGCAGGCCCCGAGAGAAAATGGAAACGGGTGACTCTCTCCAAAAAATAACGAAGGCAAAAGAAGGGCTTGGGACATGTCTCAAGTAGGAGATCACCTGCCGAGCAACTATAAAACCCTGGATTCAAATTCCAGTATAAGCAAACAAACAAAAAAGAAAGACCAATAAATATCAGCAGATTGATTTTTATGCTTATTTCCCAAAACAAAATGAAATAAAACAATGGTAATGATAATTTGGAAATGGGCTCCTAATTGAAATATAACAAAGACTCACTAATTTGGGTAGCTGTGATAATACTCCTTTGTCAGAGACATCTTGAAATGTTAAAACATGGAATAACATGATTTTGCTATTGCTTTAAAATATTCAAGGAGAAAGAGAGTAGGAAGAAATAAAATAATTTTGGAAACATGTTGATGGGGGTTTCAGGTAGTGAATGGGTGTTAGAAATGTTATACTTCGCTATACTTTTGTCTGGAAAATGTTACAATAATTCTTAAAAGTTTCACTTTTTGGTAAGTTGCGCCATCAAGTTACATAGAAGAGAAACATATTTAAAAATATGGATTGCTAAAGTTTATAGTTGAATCCAAGTTTAAAGAAGAAATTAAGTCATTTGGTTTAAACAATAAACAATCTGCCACAAACTGGTATCCTTTACTGATGTGGTGAGACTATCACAAACCTTGGAAGATGTCAAAATAAGTCCAAACATGATGAAGAGAGTAAGTCTTATAGTGTAGCTCTGGTCTTAGTCTGGTGTAAAATCATAAAATGTTAACACATGGTGCTGATATGTTTTAATAAATTTAATTGTATACTTCGTAACACATTTTGTAAGTCATTGAATTTGTGGGACCTTTGCTGTGCAAAGATTTGATGTATTAAAAGAATCAGTTATGTTAAATTATAATTGCAATGTTGTATAGAAATACTCAAATCTGCTGGGCGCCAGTGGCTCACGCCTGTAATCCTAGCAAATGAGCTGGCTGCGATCTGAGGATCACAGTTCAAAGCCAGCCCGGGCAGGAAAGTCTATGAGACTCATCTCCAATTAACCACTAGAAAACTGGAAGTGGCGTTGTGGCTCATGTGGTAGAGCACTCTCCTTGAGCTGAAGAGCTGAGGGACAGCATCCCAAGCCCAGAATTCAAGCCCCATGACTGACAAAAATAAAAATTAAAAAATAAACTAAATAAATAACGATATACTCACATCTGTAATCAATGGTTAGATGCTCAGAAAAATATTTGTTTCTAAACTTTCAAAAGATTCATAAGATTTTCATTAGATGAACAAAAGGACCTTAGTGAATTTTTGAATTATTTAGCACTTACTTGGCATTTAAAAATCCTGTCAAAATTAGTATTCAGAAATTTAAAGCTTTATGTTATATTTTTTATTAAAGAAGAAAAAAATCCATCCTATGAAAATTGAAACACACTATGTTTATTTTAAGATGCTTTCTTTGTTCAGGATTTTATGAACTTTTTAGAATTCTAGGATCTTTCATTTGCATATTGAAAAGGAATCATGACACTTCACATTTGTCATGACTGATATAAGTTGATTTGATTATTTGCTGTTTAAAATAGAGGAGGTTGTGTGTTTGTGTAATGTACATTCACATAATCATTTTCGTAATGAAACAATTGTATTTGCAATACATACCTCTTGGTGAATAAATCTGATCAGGACACTACTTAAGACAGACGTCATTGAGATATGCCCTAGAGCAATGTATCTCCTGAGACAATAAAGATAATGATTACAGGACTAAATGTTCATATTTTAATTAATTAATTTTAATTTAAAAATTATTTTTACATAGCTAGTCACATCTTTTTTTTTTGAAAGAATTCTGTTATATAACTGCAGTCTGAAGTTCTGTGCATTTGACATTTCAGGTATTCTACAAATTGAATATGAAGATTTCATTTATTTTTCCCAATAATATATCAACCAGGAGATGTCTGTTCAGAAAGAGATCATTGTCTTCAGTGGTTCTGGGTAGATGGCAGAGGAGAAGCTGGAGGCTAAACAAGCTCTCGCATGTAAAGCAGGTTTAGTGTTCCAGTGAACAGTCTTAAGCCAAGGAATCACACCAAGTGTGCCACTACAGTACAGAGACTTTGGCCAGAGAGGGAAAATCCAAGGAAGGAAACAGACCTGAGCAAATGCCAGAAGCCGCAGCTGCAGTGACGGCAGAGGTGGCAGCGTCCGTAGCCACCATACTTGCAACACAGCGAGTATGGGACCTAGGTGCCAGACGCAGTGGGCATGCAGATTCTACTCAACACCAGCAAGAACTGACAAGGAGAAGACATCTTCATCCTGCAGATCTCAGAAGAGAGACAACCCAGGAACCAAGACTCTGGCGTGAGTAGAAGCATGACATCCTCACTCCTTCTCAGGGAGCAGAGGAGGGAAGGCCACCCCTCCCCATCCCCACTACCAGAGATCTCCATCTTTGATACTGACAAAAGGCTGGCTGGGCAGCTAGCTCCAACTCAGGACTTGGAAGAAAACAAAAGATTGATTTAGCAGGTCACAGGAACCTAACCTGACTTGGCAGGCTCAGCAACACCCAGGGAAAATTCACCCAGCCCAGGCAGAAAAAGCTCCACCCATACAGGAGTGGTTTTGTTCACTGGGTAAATAGAGCCAGAGACAGCCCCTTCCTACAGCAGCCTTGACAATCAATGGAAATTCAGTAAACATAAAGCATGAGAATGGCTCCAGGATGGGCTCTGTGAGTGTCTCAGAAGCTAGCCCCTCAGGGAAAAGCTACAGTTTGCTGAAAGGCCTCAACTCTACCCAGAACCTAGCCTCATCAAAGCATCTCCAAAATAGAGGAAACAGCCATCTCCCTCTTTTGTGATACTCAAAGCAGATCTCCTCCCAGAGAACTACCCTAGGAGGAGGATCACAAAATCTTGGATAAAGCAGAGCAATTTTCTGCTTACCCAAACAAACTGACTTAAGAAACCAATCAATCCACAGGAAAATCAAACACCATAATCAGATCAGAGACTCCAACAAGAGACTGGTTATGGACACAAGGGACATACAGGATCTTCCCATGCCCCTCAAAAATATCAAAGAACTCTTTTATTGTACCTGTTTTAAAAAAAAACTTTTTTAACTTTTCTTAATTTTTAATTTTTAACTTAAAAATTGTTTTCTATTAAACTTTTTTTTCTTCCTCATAATTTTTATTTTAGGGGAATATGTGTGTGGGTGTTTTTGTTCATATAGGTTTACTAATGTTTTGATCCTTTATTTTCTTTCTTTCTCATTCTTTTCACATTCTCTTCTCTTTTGTTCATTTTTGCGTGATTTAATTGCTGTTCTGCTCACCCTCAAATATACCCGTGGTTGATTAGACTTAAATTCCTTAATAGCAGTACTACCTCTTTATACCTATATACTATTTTAAGCATTTTTATTTTTTAGGTTTTCAGGTCTTCTTCCTATCCCTCCACCTTTCTCATCCTATCCCCGTTCTTCTCGGTATATTACATTTCTAATTTTGCAGAATTTTAAAGTGTTTCACTTTTTAATTATAATTCTTGTTTTTCTTCTCTCTTTTTTCTTTTTCTTCTTTTTTTCTCTTTCTCTACTATCATTCTATCCAATCTATTTCCCTCTTTGAGAGTAGGACTTAGTTAATTCAACACTCCCTTTATCTTTCCACAGCCCTCTATTCCTATTTTTACCCACATCTTACCCTAAACCTAATAATTTCTGGTTTGCCAAATTCTTCTTTGCTGTTCGTAGTCCATTAATACACAGTTGTTTAATGTTGAATAAATATATCTGTTGAACTAGATTGTATCTGCAGACTTTTGACTGTTCAACTACACACTTTGGTTGATGCTTGCATTAAGATGGTATTCTAGCACAAAACTGGTGTTACTTTCATCCCAAATGGGCAGAAGAAGACGGAAAAACAAAAGAAAAATGGCAAGTCCTGGTATCTCAAGTCCCACTCATGAAAATCAGGGGACAGAACAGACAATGAATTATCCAGAGGAGAGCTCCCATAAAGCTCTACATACACTACTGGTAAACATGGTAAATGAAAAGATTAAAACCTGCAAAAGACACAGTGTGAGCGTGATAAGGAGAGAGGAGGCAAACCAAAGATAAATACTGGAATATCATGAGCTTGAGGAAGCTACTCAAAGATTGATACAGGAATTGCATGAGCAGCTTGAGAACACTCAAAGAGAAATAAAGGAATGGCGTGAACAGGCTGAGATCAGTCAAAGAGACAGGAATTGCATCAGCTGGCTGAGGACAGACAAAGAGAAAGTCAGGAATGCTGTGAGAATACTCAGAACACTGAAAGAGAACTACAGGAATTGCATGAACTGAGGAAGCTAATCAAAGAGTAATAAAGGAATAGAGAGAGCAGGATGAGAATACACAAAGATCACTAAAGACATTCATGGAATCCATGAATAGAGAGCTGAAAGAAGTCAGGGAGTCCACAAAGGGAATGCTGAATGGAAAACAACAGAAGGAATGGGAGTCAAGGAAACCATAACCAATCAACTAAGTGATTTGAGAATAAACACTGAACACCAAATTAAGGAAGTAAAGTTCATACAAGATGTAAAACAAAGCCCCAACAAAGAATTTGAAGCCATCAAAGCCGACCAAATAGAAGGAAAAGAAATATAAAAACAAAGATGAAAGTCTTGATAGTAGGCTAGACCATGCAGAAGATCGAATATCAGGGATTGAAGACAGCCTAGATATTATAGAGAAAGAACATACAACCGTACAAGACAAATCCATGAAATATGATAGATCTATCCAAAACTTGGCAGACACCATCAGAAGGCCTAATCTGAGAATAATGGGTGTAGAGGAGCACTTAGAGACAGAAGTTAATGGTCTAGGAAATTTTTTAACAAAATCTTAGCAGAGAACTTCCCAAACATGCAAAAAAATAGGCCTATTCAGATACAATTAGCTTTTAGAACTCCAAATAGACAAGACCAGAATAGGACATCCCACCATCACAGTATAATCCACACAGGATCAATTCAGACCAAGGAAAAGATCCTTAAAGCTGTCAAGGAGAAAATATTAATCATATATAAAGGGAAATCAGTCAGAATCACCTGAGATTTCTCAGCAGACACAATTAAAGCAAGAAGAGCCTGGAATGATGTATGCCATGGCCTAAAGACAAACAATTATCAACCAAGAATACTGTATCCAGCTAAACTTTCCTTCATAACCAAAGGTCAAACAAAAACCTTCCATAGCAAAGAAAAATTGAAACAATATATATCCAACAAACCAGTCCTACAAAAATTCTTAAAGATGTCCTACACATAGAAAACCAGCAA
This sequence comes from Dipodomys merriami, assembly GCF_024711535.1. NCBI lineage: Eukaryota > Metazoa > Chordata > Mammalia > Rodentia > Heteromyidae > Dipodomys > Dipodomys merriami. The sequence continues at coordinate 158,731 of NW_027204938.1, read as the reverse complement.
CTCCGCAATAAAGGCCAATAAATCGCCCCTAAACTGAGAATCCAAGAATCATAGGAAGAACCCAGTTGCTGCAGCACACAAGAAGGTGGATAACATGGCACAAACTCCCAAATACCTCTCATTCCTATCTCTCAACGTTGAAGGACTTAACTCTCCAATTAAGCGACCTAGACTGTCTAGTTGGATTAAAAATCAAGATCCTTCTATCAGCTGCCTTCAGGAGTCACACCTTGCCCATAAAAACAAACACATTTTCAAGAAGAAAGGCTGGAACAAATTCTACCAAGCAAACGGCCCCCATAAACAGGCGGGAGTTGCAATCCTAATATCAGATAAAATAGACTTCAAATTAAAATTATTGAGAAGGGATAAAATATGTCACTACATACAAATTAATGGATCTCTCTTTCAGGAGGATATTACAATTCTAAATCTCTATTCACCGAACAACGGAGCACCAATAGTTAGCCACTACTTTCCCTCAAATCCCACATAGATCCAAAGATATTAATTGGGGATTTTAACACACCACGCTCCCCACTAGATAGATTAACTCGGCAAAAACTCAACAGAGAAACCACAAATCTAAATAACTGCATATGTCAACTAGATTTAACAGACATCTACCTTATATTTCATTCAGGCAGCATCCAAATACACATTTGTCTCAGCAGCATATGGAATATTTTCTAAAATAGACCACTTTTTGGGTCAGAAAGAAAACTTGTCCAAATTCAGAAACCTTGAAATTATACCTTGGATTCTCTCAGACCACAAGGGTATAAAATTAGAACTCAACACCAAAAACCACCAAAGTCCTGTAACACATGGAGGCAGAACAACACACTGCTGAATCACGAGTGGGTCATGGAAGAGATTAGAAACGAAATTCAAAGGTTCAAGATATTGAACAAAAATGAACACAAAAATTAACAACACCTATGGGACACAGCAAAGGCAGTACTCAGAGGCAAGTTTATAGCTCTTCGTTCCTACATCAACAAATTGGAGAGATCTGAAACTAACAGTTTAATGACACATCTGAACCTCCTTGAAAAAGAGCAGCAAGATAAACCCCAATCCAGTAGATGGAAAGAAATAATTAAAATTAAATCAGAATAAAATAAATTAGGATTAGAAAAAAAACATATATAGGATCAACATAACAAAGAGGTGGTTCTTCGAAAAAATTAACAAAATTTACAGATCCTTATCAAATCTTATCAGAAAAAGAAGAGAACCCACCCAGAAACATCACCACAGAAACAACCAAGATTCAGAATATTATAAGGGAATACTTCTCAAAACTTTATGCTAATAAGTGCGACAACTTGTCAGAAATGGACCTTTTTCTAGCGAATATTGACATGCCAAAAGAAAGCCAAGAAGATTTAAACCATCTTAACAGGCCCATATCAAGCATTGAAATAGAAACAACAATAAGAAACTTCCCAGCTAAGAAAAACCCATAACCAGATGGTTTTCAGCAGAATTCACACCAAGCAGAGCTCACACCAATACTGCCCCAACACTTCAATGAAATTGAAAAAGAAAGCTCACTACCAAACTCATTCTATGATGCCATCATACCCTCATCCCCATACCAGGCAGGGACTCATCAAAAAAAGAGAACTATAGGCAGTTTTCTTTGATGAACATTGATGCAAAACTTCTCAACAATATTTTGGCCAATCGACATCAACAATTCATCCAAAAAATCATACTATGAAACAGGATTCATTTCAGGGATGCAAAGCTGGTTCAATATAGGCACATCAATTAATATAATTCATCACATAAACAAAAGAAAGCATAACAACCACAACGTTACCTCAATAGATGCAGAAAAACCATTTGACAAGAGCCAACACCCCTTTATGATGAAGGTTCTGGAAAAATTAGGAATCCATGGAACATTCCTCAATACAGTAAAGGCTGTATATGACAAACCTACAGCCAGCATTATACTTAATGGTGAAAAACTAAAGCAATTTCGTCTTAACTCTGGAACAAAACAAGGAATTCCACTCGCTCCACGTCTCTTCAAACTACTATTAGAATGCCTAGATACAGCAATAAGACAAGAGCAAATATAAATGGGATCTAAATAGAGAAAGAATAAGTTAAACTCTCCCTTTTTGCAGGTGACATGATCTTGTATTTAAAGAATCACACAGATTCCACTACCAAATTACTCAAACTTATTCAAAAGTTTGGCAAAATAGCAGGGTATAAAACTAACCCTCAAAAATCAATGGCTTTTCTGTATGCCAACAATGAGAAAAGTGTGGCTGAAATTAGGAATGCAACTCCATTAGTAAAAGCCCCACAAAAAATAAATTACCTAGGAATTAACTTAACCAAAGAAATTAAGGACCTCTATGATGAGAACTTTAAAAACCTGAAAAAGGAAATAAAAACAGAACCTAGAAAGTATTAAAAAAACTCCCATGCCCCTGGATTGGAAAGATCAACATCATGAAAATGGCAATACTTCCCAAGGCTATCTACAAATTCAATGCAATACCTATCAAAATTCCAACCTCACTCTTCAAGGAAATAGAAGAGGCAATCCAAAAATTCATATGGAACAATAAAAGACCCCGAATAGCAAAAACGCTCCTCAACGGAAAGAACACTGCTGGAGGAATATCAATACCAAATTTCAAACTCTACTACAAAGCCATAGTAGTACAAACAGCTTGGTATTGGCACAAGAACAGACCTCAGGATCAATGGAATAGAATTGAAAACCCAGAAATGAACCTACAGACCTATAGCCATCTAATCTTCGATAAGGGAGCTAAAAAAAATAGAATGGAAGAAAGACAGCCACTTCAGTAAATGGTGCTGGAAAAAAAATGGTTAACTACTTGTAGAAAACTAAAGCTAGATACTTATATATCACCCGGCCCGAGAATCAATTCCAAATGGATCAAAGACCTCAGAGTTAAAGCAGACACTCTGAAAACATTTCTGGATGGAATAGAGGACAAACCCTAGGTCTCCTTGGCACAGGAAGAAATTTTCTTAATAGAGACCCAGAAAGTCAACAAATAAAAGAAAGATTGGACAAATGGGGTTGTATGAAATTGCAGAGCTTCTGTATGGCAAAGGACATAGCTAGCAAGATCAATAGAAACCCCCGGTTTGGGAGAAGACCTTCACTAGCCACACAACAGACAAGGGTCTCATATCTAAAATATAGCTTGAAATCAAAAAATTAAATCCCCCAACAACAAATCTTCAAAGAAACAACTGCCTAATAAATAAGTGGGCTGAAGACTTAAAGAGAAACTGCTCTGAAGAGGAAAGAGGATTTCCAATAGACACAGGAAGAAAAGTTCAACCTCTCTAGCCATAAAAGAAATGCAAATCAATACAACATTGAGATATCACCGCACCCCAGTTAGAATGGCTATAACCAAGAACTCTAATAACAACAGATGCTGGAGGGGATGTGGACAGATGGGAACCTTACTGCATTGTTGATTGGAGTGTAAACTTGTTCAACCACTTTGGAAAGCAGTATGGATATTCCTCAAAAGACTCCACATAGAGCTCCCCTATGACCCAGCAGTCCCACTTTTGGGCATTTACCCAAATGATCACCAACAAGACCACACTAAAGCTATCAGCACGACTATGTTTATTTCAGCATTATTTACCATTGCTAAGATATGGAACCAACCCAGATGCCCCTCAGTAGCTGAATGGATCAAGAAAATGCCATATATATACACAATTGAATTCTCTGCCTCCATCAGAAAGAATGACATTGCCTCATTTGTTAGGAAATGGAAAGACTTGGAAAAAATTACATTAAGTGAAGTAATCTAGGCACAAAGAAACAAAGGTCCCATAGTTTCCCTTATTTGCAATAACTAGTATATGTCTGAGTGAAGCAGAAAAGGTCAGTTATGTTGATGTTAGGGCAATGAAACCTAAGATATATATTCAATTTTTTTCTTTCATGTGATTGTTTCTAACATATTTGTAAGATGATTTCTTTGTTGCTTTGTATGTCACTCCCCCATACTATAACCCCTGCTTTCACTGTATTTGATGTTGGTATAATTTGTGGAAGGGAAGGGAACAAACAAATCGTTTAAATAGAGATACAGTTTGACCCATTGCAACAATGAAATGTACAAGTCATTATATCGAAAAATTAACTTTACAACTTTGGTGATGGGGGTATAGGGAGCGGTGAATTCGGTGGAGGTGGCGGGGTGGTGGGGAGAGGATGTGAAGGGATAGGAAAGGGAAACAAAGGAGGAAGCTACAATGCTTAGTAAGAAATGTACTCATTATCTTGCCCATGTAATTGTAACCCCTCTGTACAGTATTTTCACAATAAGAAAACGAGATCATTGTCTTCTTAATCCTTAACATCTATAACATCTGTTAACATTCTTAATAGTCTATAACATCTGTTTATTCTTCTGAAAGAATGTCACTTTCAACAAAAAATGTCATCCTCAGATTGCTGGGACAGAATTCTTGCAAATGCAACCAGCAATTGATGTTTATGGCTTCCAAAATTAAGTTTGAGCCTGTTGCATTTTAGACAGTCCATGAACGAAACGTATTCAGGTTCCTGCTTTTTTTGGCATTTTCTTTTGGCATTCTCTTCCATTACCTGCCTGTAATGCTCACAGTCACAGTGCTCTTCCTCCTTTGGCTTTGAACCCACTTTCTATAGAACATGGCTGTCATTTGGACTGCATTTTAAATAGGCTTCAGATTCTTGGAACTTCTGTTTGTCCTAGATGTCTAGCCTTAGAATAACAAGACTATGTCTATTAGATTTTTTATGGTAGTATATTACATTATGGTCTCTAATAAGAGTAGTAAACTGGGTCTGCAAGTACTTCATGTATTTCTAGATAAATTACTTCATTCTCTGCTGTTTCAAGGTAAACAAGATTCGTCATATTATTTAGCTCTTGTCTGCCAATTTTTTTTTCTTGTCTCAAGGATCAGATGCCTTCTATGATTCAGAGTCTTCCTCTGCTGCTATTAGAATATTTCAACCATTTGGGGGGAAGGCTTTTTGTAAATTTTCACTTGCAAGGTTTTCTTCCATGTAAGTGTTAATTGAAAAATACAAGGCAGTGTTGTCAGCTTTAACAAACTCAATATAAAAAAAAGAAAAAAAGCAGACAATGTTATTTCTCAAGACTTTATGACTGTTTGTGGACTTGTTCTGAATCATTTTTATGTGACTCCTACCTCAAAAATGCAACAAAACTAGTTCCACCATCTATCCCATAATGTTCCAGAGTTTTCCTGTTGTTACCATTGATAAATGCAATGAAGGGAACAAGTGACTCATTGAAAATAAACGTAGTGCTAGGTTTCCAGACTTGGAACTATAGTCTAGGAGTTTAGATATGACACCACAGCAGGAACTTGTTCTTAGAAATAAAATACAATCCCTACTGATAAAAATATCCTATCATTTATGAACTTTGAATGCCTTTTTTGTTGCTTTTTATGAAATAATAGCATTTTTTCTGAAGGCTAGGAAATCCAAGCTCAAGGTCTCTTTTGGTTAGGACCCGGGCTCTCTGTTTCCAAGATGATATCTTGTCACTGCACTCTTCTAAGAGGGGTGCTCTATCTTCACTATAGGAGATCTAAGGGCAAGGAGGGGAGAATTCTCTTCATCAAACACATACAAGGACTTGTAATCTACTTACCTGTCAAGTACCTCCTAAAGGTAATGCCTCTTTCTAATAGGCCTTTGATGATGAAGTTTCAGTGCTAGTTCTGAGAAGACAATAATATTCTAAACATAGCAAAGCTAGGTGCCAGTGGCTCAAACCTGTAATCCTAGCTGCTCAGGAGGATTATATCTGAGGATCACAGTTCAAAGCCAGTCCGGGCAGGAAAGTCCGGGAGACTCTTATCGCCAATAAACCACTAGAAAACCGGAAGTGGAGTTGTGGCTCAAGCGGTAGAGTACTTGCCTTGAGCTGAAGAGCTGAGGGACAGCGCCCAAGCCCAGAGTTCTAGCCCCACGACCAACCAAAAACAACTGTCCTACACATAGCACAGATATTTATTGAAAATGAAGTAGTAGTTTTTTTTAATACTATCCTATACAAAGAAGAGTAGAAAATATTAGGAGTGATGTTTAGAGTTGAAGGTAACTGTCATACAGGAAGTGGACATGGTGGGAGAAGTAGAGTGGAGGAATGCTTTCTTGTTATGATTTGAAGTACCAATGAGAGTTTAACCATGTCACATGAAATATTTTATTGAGAATAAAAATATTTGAAGAAAATTTTGAGTGACAGCCAGACATTGACATTGCAGAAGAACTAAGTCTGATGTTAAAAATCAACCCATTATAAAATGGAATCTGACAGAGTAGAAATCCTAGAACCCGAGATGAATGCTAAATACTTAAAAGGACTAGATTTTAACAAGAGTATCTGCCTCTTAGTTTTCTATTGGGCCCTTCAAATTATGTAGCCAGAGTGACCAATAATAATTACTTGGACTCTAACAATTCTGATTAATTTTGACTGTTTTTGAGATATATGTAAATAGATTTATGTACTATGTGTTTTTCTTTTGTTTGGTTTCTTTCATTCAACACTGTATTTGTGAGATCCTTCCATATTCATGTATTTATTGGTAGATTATTTATACTCACACTGCATAGCACTGTTTTCAAGACTTTGTATGTTTAGAAAAAATCTGGAGTGTTTATTAAAGCAGATCTCTAGATCCACTTTCAGAACTTCTGTTTTAGCTACTCTAGGGTAAGTTTTAAGGACTGGTTTTACTAACAATGCCCATATGTGATGCTGGAATGGGGATCGTATCTTGAGAAACATTTCTATAGAGGATGCCATATAGGAATTGACTACCATGCTTTCAATAGGCATTTGGTTTGTGATTACTGTTTTCTTTCTTGAGATAAGGTCTCCCTGTTGCTTAGGTTGGCCTGGAACTCTTTATCAGAATTCCCACTTCTGCCTCTCAAGTGCTGAACTTACAGATATATACCACAATGCCCACCTTTTTCTGATCACTTTAAAAAATATTATTCATGTATTTATTTTTGGCTATACTAGTTTATTCTGATAATCTTCATTAATTCCTTTATTAAAAATAAATAGCTCATGTAGTGAGACTATGTATTATCTTATTTTAAAAAATACATTGTACAGACAAAGGATAATAATGACATCATATAGTTTTCTGAGTGCCAAGCAATAAACTCATTTTATTACCATCTCCAGTTTGCTTATGAGAAAGTAAAAAGTATAGGATGCTGAGGTTGGCAAAGTTCAAGGACATGTCCTTAAGTACCACATCTCTTCCCCTAGACATGCCATTTTATGTATGACAAGCCAGAAGTGTAATCTATATAGATATAGATCAGAAGATACAGGAGAAATCACTCTCACTGCAGAAATCTCTGCCTTGCATTCATAGAGCCAATACTCCAGCTGATGGGACAGATACAAAGTCTATACAATAAAGGATAACAGCAGGTAGGTGGGTACAAGTCAGTGAGCTCAATTTCATTTGATAAAATATACAGAAATAATTCAAAAAGAAAAGAATTGAGTCCTACAATCCACGGAGAAATTTAGTAAACAATGTGAAAGGGCCTTCAAGGCAAGGAGGATATTCTGAGTAAAATATCATATGTTCTGACAACTGAAAATAGTTCTATCTGGTTGAGACATGGGGTGAATACGGATGAATTGCATCGTAGAAAACACCTCATGGGGGCTTTGTTATATGAGAGTTTAGAAAAAGGTAAACAACGGAAATGAGGTCAGATTTGCACTGTGTGTGCATGTGTGTGTATGCATATGTACGCATATGTGCAGAGCATGTGTGCACTGGGCCTGGAGCTTGAATTCAGAGGCTAGGTATTATCCTCAAGGCATTCTGCTGGTTAATTGAAGATGAGACTTTGGACTTTTTTTCCCTCTAGCTGGCTTCTAACCTCAGTCCTCAAATCTCAGCCTTCTGAGCATCTGTGATTATAGATACGAGCCTCTGGTACCTGGTTCAGAAGTAGAAACGGTCAGATAAGTTGATGTTAGGTGAAATGAACCCCAAGATAGGGACTCAAATGTTTTTTTTTTCTTACTTGCTATTGTTTCTAATATATTTATGAGATGATTTCTTTGTTGCTTTGGATGTCCCTCCCCCACGGTATAACCCCTGTCACTGTATTTGATGTTGGTATCATTTGGGGAAGGGAAGGGAAAAAGCAAAGTGTTTAAATAGGGATACAGTTTGACCCATTGCAACAATGAGAAGTACAAGACGTTATGTCGAAAAACGAACTTTATAACTTTGGTGCGGGGGAGGGGGGAGGAAGACGGGGAGGTGCGGGGAAGAAGGGGAGATGGGAAGGGATTGGAAGGGTAAACAAAGGAGGAGGCAACAATGCTTGATAAGAAATGTACTCATTACCTTGCTTATGTAATTGTAACTCCTCTGTACGGTATTTTCACAATAAAAATAAAATAAAATAGGTTTAAAAATTTGCCTTTTAAAAGATCACTAAGATGTCAGATAAAGGATAGACTATAAAAAAGGAAGAAAACAATACATTGTCATAACTGAAACTTTTAAGGAGTATTCAGTCAATAGTACATTTTCCTAAAAATTTCTAGCCATAATAGAGCAAGTGATTGATATAATTTTTGTTAGGCACTTTAAGTAATTTCTAATATTAATCTATCTATGCCTACTATATTTATTATCTACTAAAACAAAGATAATGATAAAAATGTCATTCCATTGTAATACTTCACTTGAAATCACTCTGTCTCCAAAGATAACACAATAGATAAGTTACAAAAGTATTCTGGAAAATTACAGACTTGAAAGAAATTGAACTGATTGTAAAAACAAATTATTTCAACTTGATTGATTGGTTCTAAGAATACAGAGTACTTGTAAAGGGTTGGGTATAACAATAGTCATGAAATTAAAAGAAGTGATATTCCTCTGGTATGTGAGAACTCTCTGTTATAGAGCTACAGAACTAGGTATATACATACTCTGTTCCTCTTGAGCAGTACTTTCAAAAATTTTAGATACACTGAAAATGTTAATTATGACGATGGCATTAATGATATGGGTAACTACTGTTCATTAAGTGCTTATTGTGAATTGAATGTTTCATTTTTAAATTAATTTTATTTCTAATTAACATTTTTTTATTATTGTATAAGTGGTTTCAACTCAATGGTCAAGTGTTTCATTTCTATTATTTCAATTATATAGATTAACTATCCTTTCTTTGAAATGTTAGGCATCAGAAGTGTTTTAGATTTCAGATTTGTGATTGGATTTTGGAATATTTGTACATGTGTGTGTGTTTGCATGTATCTTTTAGGACAAGATTGAAATAAAAATATGAAATTTACTGTTTCATATACAATGTACATATTCTGAGGTGATTATATATATATATATATATATATATATATATATATATATATATATACAGTGTGTGTGTGTGTGTGTGTGTGTGTGTGTGTGTGTGTGTGTGTGTGTGTGTACCTTCATTTTCACTGAATTACATCAGAGGCAATTGGGAATTTTCCTCTTGTGAGGTCGTGTCAATACTCTGAAAGCTCTGGATTCAAGTATTTTGGACTTTAAATGTTCAGGTTAGGAATGTTCAGCCGTTTCCAATTCTATGAAGCTGGTATCATTATTCCCATTTAGCGCTAACAAAACTAAGGCTTAAATAATTCATCCAAAACACTCACATTGAATGTGTTAATTACTTACAATGTGAGGATTTTAAGCCTCACATTTATGAGGGTTTTAAGACTCACATGAATGTTACCTAGAAACTCATGTCTTCAATTACGACATAAATCTCTTTGTTCTCTAGATCTGCATGTGATACTCAATTTTCAATAAATAACTGGCTCCAAAATACATGAAATATGTCAAACAATGCATTGAACAAAGCTTTTTAGGACCTAAATAACTTTCTTTAAATCTTCATAAAAGATAAGAATGATACACAATTAACAGAATTATATCCCATAATTATAGCCATAAGGAATAGGACTATAATTATAACCATAAGGAATAGAAAAAATGTGTAAAATTTAGAACTGATTTCAAAACATTTTCTCAATTAATTCTAAAAAAAAGAAAGATAAGCAAAATGAAAGTAGAGATCTCTATACAATGGACAAGAGAAGGGGTATAAGAGGAAGATTTATATGCAATGGGAACTAGAACAATAGATAAAATATATGTAAGCGCTCGTGCCTGCTATCACAGCTACTAAGGAGACTAAATCTGAGGATCCTGATTTGGAGCTTAGCCAGACAGGAACACACACACACACACACACACACACACACACACACACACACACACACACACACACACACACACTGCACATAGATATGGAAACTGAGAGTGTGATAGGGCTTAAGGGTTTGGTGGAAAGTATCCCTTCTGATTGCTTTGGTAATTAAACTTTATATCATAACATTATAGAGAGGAATGACCCCCATGAAAATATCAAGTAAATATACAGACATAAAACTATGAGTATTTCAACCCCCAACTCTAAAGCAGAGGGAAGACATTGGGATTTTATAGAGGGATTAGGCAGCCAAGAGTTGGAGTGTTAAGTTCTGGTTAGCTTGAAACTTGTGTGTCTCAAAGTTTTTGACTATTAAAGGTGTATGTTCTGTTGGGCACTAGTGGCTCACCCCTGTAAATCTTAGCTTAAAAATTGCTTTTTACATATAAAATTAATGATTATAAATACTAAGAATGAAGTTGACATAACTAATTTAAATATTTCATTAGTTATTTCTGGACTTTGACTTTAGTCAGTTTCATATTTCGAAACTAATTTCAAAGTATTTTTATGCTTCCAGCACTTATGTAAGTCCTTGAAAAGCTAGCAAGTGCAAGGCTTAGGTCCTATATTGTATAACAGAACCAATGGTCATGCACCACATGTTACATTGAGTATGCACTGGTGTGGCATGAAGACAGGCACACTTTCTCCTGCATCAACCTATGAGGGAAAACTCCAGTCATTCTCATAGAGGGTTTTGAAACAGAAGTTCAAATTCTACAAATACAAACACACACACACACACACACACACACACACACACACACACACACACACACACACACACACACACACATAGGCATTTTACCAGGGGCAAGATCACAGAAGATCCATCCTCTTTCCAGTAGTCCCTTTCCTCCAAAGGCTTTTCACTTAGCAACCAGTAATTTTGTCTGACTTATCTCTTAGCATTTATTATAAATATAAAATGGTAAATTTCTAACTACATTGTTCTCTCTGATGTGTCACACTTCTACTGTAAAAAGAAGCCTTTTCTTCACATCTATTTACTATCTAATTTATATAATTATCCATACATCTACCCACATAGCCATCTATCTATCTATCTATCTATTTATCTATCTATCTGTCTGTCTGTCTGTCTATCATCACTGGTGTTTTGCACTTTTGGAAGAACCAATGTGTAGCCTTGGATTCTTATTCTATCCAATGGATTTTTGTCTACTTACATTTTCATAGATATGGCCAAATGGGACTTTTTTAGAATTGATCAATTGCCATATTCTTTTGTGGTGTCCCCAGATATTTATAAGAACTCTAGATCTTATTAGTGTGGAAAGGTACTAAGTAAAAAAGATTTGAGTGCTTGATAATGTGTTTAATTAATTTTCTTTAGTAAAGAAAGCTAGAAAACACAAAATATGTCCATGCATTCAAACTTCTACTTAGCTTTACATTCTAATCCAGACTTCATAGAATTTTTCCTTTACTATCAATATTCCATTTGTAATGCCCATCTATAATGAGAAATTTTGTTCCCACTATAAATACATTTCCTTACTTGTTCAATTTATGTAGTTCTACAATATGCACAAAGTTTCAGAATAACTAAATTCTTACACTCCTAAAAAGGACAGCAAAAAAGAGTTTATAATTTTTCCACGTTTTTATTTAGTAAGAGCTTGCTGAATAACCTAGGGTAGCCTCAAAAGCATGATCCTTCTGCCTCAATCTCCCAAGTAATAAGTATACAAGTCTGTTTGACCACCACCTCTAACATTGCCTTTGCTAGGCAAGCTTTTTGCCACTAGCTATATGTTAACTCTTTATCTTCTTTAGATTAAAGATATAACGTAAAGCTATTATATGCCAAAATAACTGGGATAAGTTGGATTTATTTAATACTATTTCTGGTTCATTATCAAATGTGAGGTATGGATAATTTCTACTCCACTTATTAGCTTAAATAAAACTTTCTAATGCTCTGAATTAAGTTCTGTTAGGTGATTTCAGTATCTTTGTTTTTCTGTGAAGAAATTTCCCTTTGAATCGTGTTTCAAAATAGCAGTGATCTGGTCTCTCATTTCAGCTCTGTTAACCTCTGAACAAGTGGTGAGTTTCAACACACTTTTACTGAAAAAATTGAATTTTATGTAATAATTGCTAGAGGATTTTTTTTTAAGTAGGAATTGGAAGAGGTAAGTTGTTACCTATCTTTCTGCTCTATTCCACCTCTTTTCTTTCTGATTTCACAGGCAGAAGAGATACTATTTGAAGTTTGTTGAAAAACATTTCTTAAGATGTTGGGTATATTCTAGGCACTGAAACAACTAGATCTATCTGAGGATTAGCATCTAGTGTCAAAATGAAATTGTCCTGTGACATGAGGCATCCACTGAGAACATTATAAGCTTTTTCTACATGATATATCAAAAAAGTACATGTTTTTATTTGACTAATAATAAGCACATTTCTGTTTATTTTAAAGTATATTTTTGCCTGGTTTGCTTTCCCTCTAGTGATTAAATGGCAAAACTAAATTTCTCACTTGGAGTCCTATGTATCAAGTATGTGTAAGAGTGTGAAGATCCATTACTGACATCACTATACTATAAATCATTGTAAATAATTTTTAAGATGGGTCAAATCTATGTAACCTAATTTGGACCCTCCAAATGAAAATTATGTGTTCAAAATTAATTTTTTCATATGTATTTACAAATGATAAAAAGAAGACACAAGACAATGTATCTTCAACAATAGGGGAAAACCTCTTCACACAAAATTTAAATTAAGTAGAAAAAATATTAACATGAAGTGTTTTTTGTCTCATTTTCTCCCTAGATTCTATGAGGTGTGCACCATCTTTCTCTATAGTCTAAACAGATTATTGCTTATTTCTGTTAAATTCCTATGATGCAGTTGATAAGATTTCCTTCTTCTGCCTTAATTGCTGGAGAAAAGAGTATAGTAATGAACTAGAGAATGCACAAGGAACTCCCATGGACTTATGAGCAAGTTTATGCTAGAATCCAGAAAATCCTTTCCCTGTATCTCTCCTCTTCTGAAATGAAAGCCTTGGATAAAGCCAGTGTTTATTACTAAATAATGGTCCATTTTGAGGATATATTTTTTGAAGATTTAAAATTATATGATGTTCCTCATACTTTGACTGATGGTTAGTGATCATAAGCAATTTGTAGGCCTTATGTGGGTTCTCTTTCTTTCTCTGTGCACAGGTCTGTTCTGTGGACAAATATAAATTAATGCTCAGATACAATTTCTGTTATGTATGATTGGGTGGAAAGGGGAACAGTAAGAGGGATAAACCTGATATTATTCTTAATAGTGAAGCGAGAATAAAGCCAGTCACTGCAGACACAGCACTTATACACTCAGCAGCATGCACTGGAGGATTTTTTAAATTTTAATTTTATTATAAAGGTGTTATACAGAGGAGTTGCAGTTATATAAGTAGTGCAATGAGTACATTTCTTGTTGAACAGTGTTACCCCCTCTACTGTTTTTTTTTCTTTTAGAGGATTTTTCTGACACGAGACAACAAAAACAGTGCCCACAAATTCCAGGAGTTGGTTCTAAGAGTTATCAATCATAGTTTTTAATGCACACGAAGTCAAAAGTGACCATGCCTGGCCTTGTAGCAAGATTCAAAATGTTGGCCAAATATTGTCAAAAAACATTCAGGTGTTAGCTGGCTGGTGGCTCATGCCTGAAACCTCGCTACTCAGGAGGCTTAGATCTGAGGATTGAGGTTCAAAGCCAGACTGGGCAGGCAATTCCGTAGACTCATCTCAAATTAAGCACCAAAGACCTGGAAAAGGAGGTGTGACTCAAGTGGTAGAACATTAACCTTGAGCAAAAACCTCAGGAACAGCAAGCTGGCTCAGAGTTCAAGCTGTAACATACCAAAAAAAAAAATCAATCAAACAAACAAAAACAACTGATATACTCAACAATCTTGTTAAGGGAGGTTTTCAGATAACAGAAGGCAGACAAGAGCTAGGTAACAGAATTGCTAATACAGAGTAAGGGCCAATTCCTAAGAATTAAATCTCAATGTATCCTGGGTTTAGGTTAACATACAAGGTCTCTAATGATTAGATGTTAATTAGGTTACTTACAGAGGCTTTAATACTTTGGCCATAAAATATATCCATTTCAAACAAGTGTTACTTCATACAAATAACACCTTATATGAAGCATGTCTATGTGGGAATATATACGATTGGATTCCTGTTATGTTTACAATAAACAATCTTATGCCAGGTATACCCCGCTGTGAATGACAACTTTCTTGTTAGCAATACCCTGGGTTTTTGGTTAAAGGATATTATCCTTAGAATATTTGTTTATAAGGATATTTAACTAGTCATCTTTTCTCTTCCATAGAAGTATCCTCTTACAATGGAAACGAATGAATTGGAAACCTTTTGTTTATTTCCCAGATGGCAAAATCCAGTGGGTTGAAATCCAGCCAAGTTCTTCCTTTCTGAAATCTGAATTCATTTTGTAATTACTTAAGAACAGAATCAGATAAACTTTAAGGAATTTTGTTTGTCTCATATTCATTTACCTAGTAAATGTATCTCACATCAAATTTTAATAGGTAAAACAGTTCAAGCATTGGTGGCTCATGCCTGTAATCCTAGCTATTTAAGAAGCTGAGGTCTGAGGATCATGGTTTGAAGCCAGCCAGGACACAAAAGTCCATGAGACTCTTACCTCTAATCAAACTCTAGAAAATCACAAGTGGCTCCATGGCCCAAAGTGGTAGAGCACTAGCCTTGAGCAAAAGAGCTCAGGGACAGTGCTCAGACCCTGAGTTCGAGCACCACGACTCACACAAAAAAAGGAAAGGAAAGAAAAGAGGAACGAAAGAGGGAACGAAAGTGGGAAGGAAAAAGGGAAGGGAAGGGAAGGGAAGGGAAGGGAAGGGAAGGAAAGGAAAGGAAAGGAAGGAAAGGAAAGGAAAGGAAAGGAAAAGAAAGGAAAGGAAAGGAAAGGAAAGGAAAGGAAAGGAAAGGGAAGGAAGGAAAGGAAAGGAAAGGAAAGGAAAGGAAAGGAAAGGAAAGGAAAGGAAAGGAAAGGAAAGGAAAGGAAAGGAAAGGAAAGGAAAGGAAAGGAAAGGAAAGGAAAGGAAAGGAAAGGAAAGGAAAGGAAAGCACTGGCCTTGAGCAAAAGAGTTCAGGGACAGTACTCAGATCCTGAGTTCAATCACCATGAGTCACACATACATAAAGAAGAAGAAGGAAAGGAAAGGAAGGAAGGAAGGAAGGAAGGAAAAAGTAAGGAAAGAAAAAACTTACACATGATACTTAAAAACGTGCTCTTTACTATCTGGCATAAGAGAGATGGGACAAATTGATATAATCTGGGCAGTTTTTGTGACCTTTCCTCTTTGAATTTAACTTATTCTCTCAGTGTGATATAATAAGGATGCATTATGCTAGGGGATGATATCCTGTCTTATAAAATCAAAGCATACTCACCCAAAATGCAAAATAGGAGTAAACGTAATAGAGTAAGTCACATTTACTAATGTTAGTAAATAGAATAAATAGAGTAAGCGTAAGTAAAAGTAGTAGAGTAAGTAATATTTACTAATGTTAGTAAATATCCTTTAATGATATATATTCTCTCTTGAATGGGATCAACTTAATTTATCATTAATAAATTCATGACCCATTATCAAATTCAGAAATCTCTCTTAGCAACATCTCATACCACCTGGAAATATTTTGTAAAGAAATTGTTATATCTCAACCATAGCTTCTCATGAACAGTTTCATATCAAACTAAATGTCAGTAGATTTCCTTCCAGTTTAGTTTTTGCTCATAGTTAATGAATAAACAAGAATTAGATATCTTGCATATAAATAATACAAAAGAAAAGAAAACTAAGCAATATTAGGACTATGAGTCTGTTGGCTTTGTGTCTTCCACTTGATGGGCTTTGATACACTGTAACTACTATGAAAATTTACTTTTTAAAAAAGAATCCATGGGCATTTAGAGCTATAACATCAGTGCAGAGAAATTACACATGGTAGGAGCATACAGCTTCTCTGAGACTTTTGACAAAATATGTGAGCAATGGTACATACCATATAAATCTTTTTTTATTTCATATTTATTTATATTTATAGTGTATTTATTATATCATTATATTTATATATTTATTGCTGATACCATGGTTTAAACTCAAGGTCTTGTGCTTGCTTAGCTTGTTTTCTTTGCTGGCATTTTACTACTTGAACATGTCTCCAGTCCTGTTTTTTGCTGTCTATTTCGGAGATAGATTCCCAAGTACTTTTCTGCCTGGGCTGGCTTTGAACAGTGTTCCTCTGAATCTGAGCCTCCTGAGTAGCTAAGCTTATAGGCATAAGCCAACTCTATTAAGCCACCTCTGTTTTGGAGATTTCATGACAGTTCAAATGTAACTATAGGCTTAAAGAGAAAGATATACAGGATAGACTATTATATGTTTTTGAAAAGCAATTAAATTATAATCAAATCCACGTCCTTGAATATAGATGATATAGATTTTAAGAAAAAAGTTTGAAACTACTAATTTGCCAATCTTAATGAGCTTTTATTTATTTATTATTGTCTAATCTATTATTGAAAATAGCTCTAAGAAAATCTTATGTTCTACCCGTATTAGTAACATCTCAATGTGGAAACAGCTTTTGCTTGAAGTACAATTGAATCTCAATGTGGATGGTACTCAGGAGTTTGTAGAGGAGCCTCTGCTGGCCTCCTAAAGATGTGCCTACTGCCATCAGAGTACTGGCTGCCAACCTTCTGCCTTTCAAGTCCAGCAGATGAGGGATTCTAAGAAACATCACTTCTTGCCTGTGAAACACACTTGGCATAGAAAGAGGGTTACCACAGGCCAAGGATGGATACCATAGCTTACTATCTCACTATCTGGTACATTGAAATTTTATTTAAAGCATCTGTACGCAATCTTTGTATGTTAACATTCATGTATTTACCTCAAAGATATGAATTATATCTTCTTTATATAAAAATTAGCCACTTTAAAGTATAGACTGAAGGAAATTCAAAATGGATTTGTCTCATAGTTGAAAGTAATCATGTCGAGAAGACATAATCTTTTGATACTTATATTTATCATTTTAGTCACAAATGTTGCAGAATACTCTGAATTTTGCTTTGTGCTTTGATAAGCAAGAACTGTGGTTTATCATTCTTCAGTGTCACAAGCATGACTAGAAGACAATAATGGTTGGGATAAATTTGTGATCTTTTCTTCATTAGAAAAAAGGTTTTAAGAATCAACATATAAGTATGTATTTACTTCAGTTAACAATACTATTTTTAAATGTTTAATATTTATTTGAAATCATTCCAGGGAACCATATGGAAGGGGCTAATAATATTCCTCTTCCTCCTCCTCGTCGTCCTCCTCCTCCTCTTCCTCGTCTTCCTCCTCCTCCTTGTCCTCCTCTTCATCCTCCTCCTTCTCCTCCTTCACGAGTCCTGGGCTTGAACTCTGTATGGGCACTGTCCCTGAGCTGCTTTTGCTCAAGGCTAGCAGTATACCACCTGAGGCACAGCACTACTTCTGGCTTTTTCTGTTTATGTGCTACTGAGGAATCAAACCCAGCGCTTCATACATGCTAGATAAACACTCTACCACTAGGCCACATTTCCAGCCCAACAATACTATTTTTAAATTAAGGATCTGTAGGAAACAAATTGGTAGTTTGCCAATTTGTTTTTCACATGAATGGTTTATACTGGATATATTTATGAGTTATTGAATTATCAAGTCCTTTTATGTGTAAAATTGTTTGAAATGATGCTATATATCAGACATTCATATCTAAATTTTATGAGGAAGAAATATGGAGGCTAACATCACAGATAGTCAGTGATATTATCTAGGAATTGGATCTAGGTGGCTCCTGTTAACCAATTGCAATTGAAGGTAATATTATAGAACTAGTGGGAACTATATGTTTTTTTTTATTTCAGTATACTAAAAGCCAAAGAGCTGAAGTATCTTGCCTTTGACTATATTGTGAACTACAGAGCTGGAATTATAAGGTACAATAGCAAGGCTACGTTAAGCAAGGTTGTAGCAAACTTGAATCTCAGTGGATTTAATATAGAAAACTGTGATTTATTCTTTCATAATGGCTACTAGGTATTCAGAACACCCTGAGAAATGTATTCTACTTCCCTTACTGTCTTAGACTGGAAGTGACACATTAAATTCCTTTACAAAGAATGAAAACAAATGATCTCAACCTCACTTTCAGAATGTGTGCAGGAATGTAGTCTTCTTACAGATGTCCCTGTCAGAATGAGTCCTTATACTCAGCCACTTACTCTTATCGTGACACTTACCTGTGTCTCAACTTAGATACTGTGAACTTTGAATCTGGTCTGATGTTATTCAAAGAAAATTTGTATCCCTAAGAACTGTTTATTCTTAGCTTTCCTTGCTTTAAAAATATTAACTTAAATATTAAAAAATATTAATATTCTTATAATGGATGGGATTTGGGATATTTTCTTTATCATACTCAATATTAGACAACAATAAACCCTTATTCAAAATTGATGGAGAAACTCATTAGGCTTCAAGAAAGAATTTAGGTTTCAGATTTATTTCTTCAGGTTTTATAGTGAAAATGGGCACTCTGAACATTTCATATCCCTACTTTCTCTTGAAAAATGTCATTCTATAGCTCCAACTACATTTTCTTAGGTGAAATAGCTACAAAAAATATCATTGTAAAACAGAGGAAAATTAAGCCAAGAAATGATGTTTTTATAGTACTCTGAACAAAAGCCATGGTATATAAATGAGAGACACACACTTCATATTTATCATATTCATATAATATATAATGATGCAAAAATTCTAAAATTAAGTAATATTTTAATAAAATATGTAAACCTCACTCTACACTGACACCAAAGGACAATAAAATATGGTAGAACAATTTAATATCACCAAACAAGTTGTGCCATGAAGATTTTACTCTGCAGCCATGTGCCCATATCAAAGGCCTGGCTCATAGCCTCTGGGAGCTTTGGAAAGCTCTATCTTTGTACAGAGAATTTGGGACAAACCAGAGGCTTTATACTAAGGATGACACGTGTGAATGTATTTGTTATCCTAGGATGCTGACCATAGTATGTAAGTTTACTTCAATGAAGACAGGAGGTTATAGGGACTGAGTCTCATAGCTGATTCATGCCTCCATGAGCAGCCCCCAGTAAAAACCCTGATGTTAACACTCTTGTGAGTTTCTCTGGTTGGTACCAAACCTTGTCTCATACTGTTGCTGGGGGAATTAACTTCTGTCTGCTTCTATTATGTTAGTCGAGAATAACTCAAAGTTTGCTCATGGACTTTGCTGTCGGGTTTGTTTTTAATGCCTTTGCTTCAGTTTTCACTGCAATAAATGGCACTGCTTTACCCAGGTCTTCAAGTCTTTCCACTGAATTACTAAAAAGGAGGGAGTTCTTAAGTCCTTTAAAGCTCAAAGTGACTAAAAGTTCATAAATAAACTATTTTCTAAACAAATTATGAGACCAAGTATCATAATAATATTTCAAGTATTTGTTAGGCAATTTTGAATGAATATCCTTTCCTCTGTTTTCTCTAAAGACAAAGAATCCAGCATCGTTTTAATCTGTAGAAGTCTTAAAAGCTTTGTGCATAAGGGTATGAGTTTTAACCTAATCTTACAGAGCTCAGGAGAGAATAGAGCAATGCTTGAAAGCTGCAATCCAGACAACAGTGTAATGAGAAGAAATGAGTTGAAATGTGACTATGAGGTAAGTAAAAAGTTAGTCCTAACAATGTAGATTGGGGCCAAGTTGAAGAGGTTTTTGATTTTTCTGTTGTTTTCCATGAGACCAACAGATACACTTTCAGTAAATTTCAGTTAATCAGATTTCTGAAAGTTTCTGTATGAAGACAATTCCCTATAGGGATCTCTGTATGCTGCTAAATTCTAATCAAAACCTTACTGTTAGAAAAAGCACCTGTAATAAGGATATTGCAGTATTCCACACATATTCTCTCATTGTGACGTCCTTATCAAATTAACACAATACAGAACTGCAAAACTGATTTGTCTCCAGCCAGAAGTTGTTTTCTCCACCTACCATCTAAGAATCCAGCTATGTTCTCTTGGATTATTGTAAATCACAATAGTAAAGGTTTCACAATCACAATCATAATTTGAGTAATGAAATATGATGCAAATCCACTTCTGTCCCAGTTTCCCTGTGTTTTCCATGGCAATTAAAGCTTCCAGAATGACTGTTGTCAGAAAGATGCACTGGCATTTATGTTATTGATCACAGAGAACCTGAGTGCATACTGGTTTCTTTGGAAGTTATTTTTGAGGTATGAGGGTTAGAATGGGTGGAATTCATAAGTGTCAGGTTGAGGTAAATATTTGGATTACACAAGAACATGAGGACCTCATGTAGGGTTTCAAAGGTTATAGCTTCATGATGACCACCTCACATTTTCACTTGCACCAGCTTGGCCACTGCCTTTTCCCCACTGCTATATAAAGATAATATATGAAAGATATGCACTGATTTTAGTTTGTATTGTTTGTTTGTGTTTCTTCTGTCAAATGTGGAAAATAAAGGCAATCTATACTTGATGCTCCTTAATTTGATTCACTTCAAAATTCAGGTGTTTTGGCCATATTGTAGTACTAATTTTCTCACAACTATAGGCTATCTTTCACATTTATGAACGTATCATCTGTATTTATATTATGTGAACATTTATTCCATTTGCTTCTTACTATTTAGTAGACATGAGCTTGCAATACACTAAAATTAGACCTCTTATTTATTTCCTTTTCCTTAAAATTATATTCTTTCATATATTTCCTATCTCAATGTCATCAGTGTCCACGGTGATTTTTAAGTCAGAATCTGCAATCATTATGATTTTTCCCACTTCTTCATAAGTCCATTTAGCCACCATGTTCCAGATAATTTACTGCCAGAAACTTCATTATCCTATGCTCATTTTTTCCTGTTCTCCTATATATAAACAGCAGCATTAGTTTAGGCAACTATTCTTGTCTGATTCCTGTTTCTTATTTTGTATTTTTCATTTTGAAAATATATCATGAAATGTTGTAACAGATGCTTAGAGTATAGAGCAAGAGACATAAAAAGGTCAAGGTAAATCTTGTTTCCCTATGCTGCTAATCCTAGAGGAGTCTTCTATTGAGGAAAACTAACTGGAGCTATAGAACTGGAGTTCTATTGATATGTTAGGCTGAGCACCTGGGTGGAGATGTTGAATTGATGACTGACCCATAAATTGGATTTAAGGATACAGATTTTGGAAGTCACCTGGTTAGTAGTGGTATCAAAAAGCCAAAAGGTTGGATAAGGTCAAAAGTAACTGAGTCTAAGTAGAAAAGGTAGCTGTCTGTAGACTAATAAGTAGAAATTTCCAATTATTTAGGGGATGAGATAAAGGGGACAAGGGAAGTATAATGTAGGTGAAGGTCAGCTACAGGGAAGTGTAGTTGTAGATGTGGGAGGGAAGGGATGGTAGGGGAAAAACAAAGGAGGAGGCAACAATGCTTGATAAGAAATGTACTCATTACCTGGCTCATGTCACTGTAACCCCTCTGTACAATATTTTCACAATAAAACATTATTAAAAAAAGAATAATTGAGGTGATTAAGCAGGAGCTTCCAGAGATGTGTGGTGTTGGAAACCAAGTGATAGGCTCTGTGAACTGATGGTGAAGGGGAAATAGATGAGAACTATTAGCAACTTGAAGCTTATTGGTGACTTTCCAATTCTACTAAAACATTGGGGCAAAAATCAATTATGAACAGTGTCTAAAAAGAATTAGATAATACATTGAGAAGGAAGAGTATAAGTGAGGTGTATAAGGAAGAGTATATAAGTGAGCAGAGAATTGGGATGGTTTTCTAAAAAGAGAAGTACACTCTAAAAGGGTTTTTGAGATGAGAGGTGTTTCATGCTACTGAGCAAGAGAAAATTGATGGCACAGGAAAGGAAGAAGAGAGGGAGCAGAGTAATGTTCTTGAATAAGCAAGAGGGGATTGGATCTGATACATGAGTGGAAGGACTGGATTTATCTAAGATCATGGAGATTTCCTGAATGCACAGAAGAGGAGGCCGAGTGCATAGCTCAGAGGTGGACAGATGAGATGTGATGAGAGCTTGTGAAGTTTTCTTCCTGTTGATGCATTTCTCACTGAGAAATGAAGGTGGCTCAGTGGTATAGCACTTGCTTTGCATGCATAAGGCCCTGGGTTCGATTCCTCAGCACCACATAAGCCAAAAGAAAAAAGCCTGAAGTGGTGCTGTGGCTCAAGTGGTAGAGTACTAGCCTTGAGCTGAAGAACTGAGGGACAGCGCCCAGGCCCAGAGTTAAAGGCCCAAGACCAGACCCAAAAAAGTAAAAGAAATGCAAACCAAGGTCATGATCTGGAAGTGAGGAACTGAAAACTTTGGGAGGTAATTTTCTTTTTCTCATGTCTTAAAGAAATTTATATAAGCCTATGAACTGGGTACCTGTAGCTCACATCTGTAATCTTAGCTACTCAGGAGGCTGAGATCTGAGAATCATGGTTCAAAGCCACCCTAGGCAGGAAAATCTGTGAGATTTTTATATCCAGTTAACCACCAAAAGCCAGAATTGAAGCTGTGGATCAAGTGGTAGAACACAAGCCTTGAATGAAAAAGGTAAAGGACAACACCCAGGTCCTGAGTTCAACCTTTGGGACTAGTACATGTGCACACATGTACGATTGTGTGCACACATGCCACCACACCCACACATGGCTACTTGAATAAAAATAGAACAATTTATATAAGAAGTTGGAGATTTAAAAGATAAAAAACGATACATAAACCTTCAGCTAAGCTAACTAAAGGAAGGCGGGAACAGGCTCAAATGAATAAAATTGTTGGTGGGAGTGTAAACTTGTTCAACCATTTTGGAAAGTAATATGCACGTTCCTCAAAAAACTCCACATAGAGCTCCCCTATGACCCAGCAATCCTACTTTTGGGCATTTACCCAAATGCTCACAAACCAGACCACACTAAATCTACCAGCACGACTATGTTTATTGCAGCCTTATTTACCATAGCTAAGATATGGAACCAACCCTATGCCCCTCAGTAGATGAATGGATCCAGAAAATGTGGTATGTATACACAATGGAATACTATGCCTCCATAAGAAAGAATGACATTGTCTCATTTGTTAGGAAATAGAAAGACTTGGAAAAAATTATATTAAGTGAAGTAAGCCAGACCCAAAGAAACATAGGTCCCATGGTTTTCTCTATTTTCAATTCCTAGTGTATGTCTGAGTCAAACAGAAAAGATCAGATAGGTTGCTGTTAGGGAAATGAACTCTAAGATAGGTATTCAAATGTATTTTTTTCTTTCATGCAATTGTTTCTAACACATTTATAAGATGATTTCTTTGTTGTTTTGTATGTCCCTTCCCCACGGTATAACATCTGCTTTCACTGTATTTGATATTGTTATAATTTGTGGAGGGGAAGGGAAAAAACAAATCATTTAAATAGGGATACAGGTGGACCCATTGCAACAATGAGACATACAAGTTGTTATGTCGAAAATGAACTTTACAACTTTGGTGGGTGGGAGCGGGGAGAGTGGGGAGGATTGGGTGAGGGGGGTGAGGGGAGTATGGGAAAGGATGGGAAGGGGAAACAAAGGAGAAGGCTATGATGCTTGATAAGAAATGTACTCATTGGGGCTGCGAAGGTGGCTCAGTGGTAGAGCACTTGCCTTGCATGCCTGAGGCCCTGGATTTGATTCCTCAGCACCACATAAACAAAAAGAAAAAATCCGGAAGTGGCGCTGTGGCTCAAGTGGTAGAGCGTTAGCCTTGAGCTGAAGAGCTGACGGACAGCGCCCAGGCCCAGAGTTCAGGCCCCATGACCGGACCCCCCCCCCAAAAAAAAAGAAAGGAAAAGGAAATGTTCTCATTATCTTGCCCATGTAATTGTAACCCCTCTCAACAGTATTTTCACAATAAAAAAGAACAAAAAACCAAAAAGGGATAACACACACATCAATGAAATAATGGGCAAAATGGGCTGGGAAGGTGGCTCAGTGGTAGAGCGTCTTGCCTTGCATACCTGAGACCCTGGGTTCGATTCCTTAGCACCACATAAGCAAAAGGAAAAAAGCCGGAAGTGGCACTGTGGCTCAAGTGGTAGGGCGCTAGCCTTGAGCTGAAGGGCTGAGGGACAGTGCCCAGGCCTAGAGTTCAGGCCTCCTAACTGGACCCAAAAAAACCCAAAAATAATAAAGAAAAGAAATAATGAGGATAGTGAGGGAATATTTGAAAGCTTATATTCAAGTAAACTGGACAATCCCAAAGGAAGACACACATTTCTAGAGGTACTTGAACTACCAAAATTCAAACAAGAAAATATAAATCACTTAAATAGATCTATAAGGAATGAGAATGAAGCAGTAATAAAATTCTCCTGACCACAAAACTTCTAGGATCATATAATTCAGTGCTGAATTTGACCAGACCTTTAAAGAAAAACAAGCATAAATACTCAAAATTTTCCATGAGTAGAGGGGAAAAAATACTTTCAAACTTGCCACGCCTACTCCGGTGGAGTCTGCTTAGCATGGAACACCTGCTTTCAGACCTGAGAATGGGGCTTCACAGAAGCCTACCTCTGAGAATGGGACTTCACCAAAGTCTACCTCAGAGAATGGGGCTTCAAAGAGGCCTACCTCTGAGAATGGGACTTCACCGAAGTCTACCTCAAAGAATGGGGCTTCAAAGAGGCCTACCTCCTGGAAAGGCTGGCAAGCCCCTGGGAAAGATGTCTTTCTGTTTCTGTTTTTCTTTTCTTCGCTGTATAGGAGTGCCTATTAATCTTTTACTGTTCTTGCTGCTTGTTCTACTTACTCATGCTCAACGTTCCCTTATTCAAGGCTCTTTCTTGGAAGTGTTGATGATTCCAACATCTGATGAGTGTCCTGAGATTATG
The DNA here is from genome assembly GCF_024711535.1 of Dipodomys merriami. Taxonomy (NCBI): domain Eukaryota; kingdom Metazoa; phylum Chordata; class Mammalia; order Rodentia; family Heteromyidae; genus Dipodomys; species Dipodomys merriami. The sequence continues at coordinate 133,300 of NW_027204938.1, read as the reverse complement.
ACTAACTCACCAGACTTAAGTGCTACCCTAAAAACCCCTCTTATGGAGGGTATTAGACAAGTCATAAGTAAATATAAAAGTATTGGGGGTTTCATGACGTCACTTCAGCAGAAGGAATTGTTTGTAAGAAATTTACAAGAAGCTGTAGGCACGGCTAGAGCAAAAAGAATGTATGGCTATTGGAGACTTCCTTTTAATCCTAAAGCATATACAATAGACTCATATAGATACCCTGTAGATAAAAAAGATGCAGAGGGATATTTGGACCAAAAGATAAAAAAGATCCCTAAAAGGTTGATAGATGAAAGGTGACAATGGCTTATCAGAGGAAAATGGTGGGATCCTCCATTATCTAGAGGACCCCAAAGACTTCCCCCAGATCCATAGCCTTTTACAGGTGTGTATGATAAGGATGGCAACCGTTGGGAAAACTACTTAGGAGAAAGAAATTCCTATTACTCTCTTTCATTTACTGAGAGACTTGCTAGATCTAGGCCTCCTTGGTGCTTACTATCAAAGAAGGAATAAGAAAGATCTTATGAGACAGTTAAGGCCACTATGGAAAAGAGTAAATGATTATGTGAAAGGGTTACAGAAAAGACACTATAAACTTAAATTTGATATATGGCCAGATTTAACTAAGTATACTGAATATCATGATTTTGGCCACAAATTGGGGACCCTCTAAAGAATGACAAAGGATCACAATTGCTTAGAAAATATTTGAAACGCATAAAGTACAAAACTAAACAAAAGTAACAATAAAGTACTAGAGTTCATGCCTTTCTGTCCAGCACCTTGCCCATATGCTCTGGTTAATGGTTAACAGATGATAAACATCGAAACCAATTGTATTTCTTAAAAGTAGAGCTAAAGCCTATCGTCATAGCTCCTCATCCAAAAAGATCAGGTGACCAGCTGGTGACCACCCAAGAATGAAGCCTTGCAGCAAGATTGTGTAACCTTTTGCCCTTTCTCATGGAGACTTTTGCTATAAAAGCTTGTTATCCTCTGCAATAAATCGCACTCAGCATTCACTCCTCTTGTGTGTGAGTTGTGTTTGCCATCTCCCCACCTGTTCCAGTTACCTCCACTAGGTATCCTCTGTCGTCCCGACAGAGCCAGTCCGCGGCACAAACTCATCATATGAAGCCAGTATTCCACTTATTCTAAAACTAGACAGGATACAACAAAAAGAGATTTATAGACCAATCTCTATGATGAACATAGATGTAGAAATTCCCAAAAAAATTGTTGCATGCCAAATGCAATACATCAAAAAGATTATATCCTATGACCAAATTGCTATATTCTAGGTACTCAAGGTTAGTGAATCAACATACTTACATCAATAAATGCAATATCACATATGAACAGACTCAAGGAATCCTATAATCATCTTAATTCAGGCAGAAATATACTTTGACAAAAATTCAACATCTTTTCATGACAAAAGCTCTGGAGAAACTATGAGTTTAGGCAATGTTCCTCAATATAATAAATGCTATATTTGACAAGCCTATATTGTCAACGTCATAGTAAATGAAGGCAGAACTGAAATAATTTTTTCTAAAGTCAAGAACAATACAAGACATTCAGTCTATTCCCTTTATTTCTATTCACGATAGCACTGGAATCCTAGCCAGAGCAACAATGCACAAGAAGAAACAAAAGGGATTCAAATAGGGAAGGAAGAAATAAAGTATTGTTATTTTCAGATGATACGATTCTATACTTAAAGCACCTTAAAGTTCCACCTCTTTTGTAATATAGCAGAATATAAAGTCAGCATTAAAAAAACAATAACTATTCTGTACATCAACAGAAAAATAGGAGAATAATTCCATTTCCCAATAGTTTCAATTTTTTCTATGAATAAATTTAACAAAGGTGAAAGATTTCTATACTTAAAAGCATGAAACATTGAAGAAGAAATTTTAAAAAGACACTAGAAGATAGAAAGACATCCCTTGTTGCTGAATATACAGAATTAATATAAAGAAAATGGCTATATTAAGGAAAGCAATGTTTGCAGATAATGAAATTCCTACCAAAATCTCAATATCATTACTCACAGAAACAGAAAAAAAATCAATACTACAAATATAGCAAATATCCAATGCAATCCTGAACAAAACTAAAACAAAGTTGAAGGTATCATGATACCTCACTTCAAATTATATTACAAAGCCATAGGAACAAAAATAGCAAGCAACTGGCCCCAAAATAGACATGAAGATTACTGAATAGAATGCCCAGAAATGCTGCTACCACAATCTGATTTCTGACAAAGGATCTCAAAGCATGTATCAGAGAAAAGACAGACTTTTCAAGAAATGGTGCTGGAAAAACTTGCTTTCTTCATGCAGCAGACTGAAAACAGATCTCTTTCCCTCTCTCTCTCCCCTCCTCTCTCTCTTTCTCTCTCTCTCCTATCGTCAATTAAAAGTGAATCAAGAATTTTAATGTAAGACCTGAAACTTTGAAACTACTAGTCGTAGTCAAAATACTGGAATGCATTGGCATAGGTAGTGATTTCCTGATTAGAAATTCAATAGCTCAACAAATAAGGGCAAGTATTGACAAATAAAATTGTATTAAACTAAAAAGCTTTTACACAACAATGTCTCTAGAGGCTAAAGGGACCACCTACTGTATGGGAGAAAATCTAAAGCAATTATTCATCTGACGAAGAATATACATTATACAGAATATACAGTATATACATAAAACTCAAAACACTGAACTCTTCAATTACAAAAATGGGCAAAAGTGCTGAACAGATCATTCTTGGGGTAAGAAGAACAAACGGCCAATAAATACATAAAGAAATGCATAACGTCCCTGGCCATAAAGAAATGCAAATCAAAATGACAGAGATTTCATCCCACTCCAGCCAATATGGCTAGAGCAGAAACAACATCACATAGCATATGAGGATGCCAAGAGAAAAGAGTCCTGTTTGTAGGAATGCAAATTAGTGCAACTACTATGTAAATAAGCCTAAATTGATTTCCTCAAAAAAAAATAGTACTGTATGCTGCAACCATGTCATGATTGGGTATTTTATTTATTGAATATTGTTAGTGGGAGTAGGTATTGAATTTAGAGCCTTGAACTTGCTAGGCTGGTGCTCTCCCACTGGAGCCACACATCCAGCTCTGCTTTATGCTGGGCCACACCTCCAGCTCTGCTTTATGCTGGTCATTTTCAAGATGGAGTCTAGCAAACTTTCTTAGGCAGGTTGTCTTTGAACTGTGATCCTCCATATCTTAGCCTCCTGAGTAAGATTACATGTATAAGTTATCATCATTTGGCTCACACTTAGGCATCTATCTGAAGGAATGAAAGTCATAAAACAATGAATGTACTTATATATCCATGTTCATTACAATACTTTTCTTAATAGCCAAACCTGAGAAAAACCCAGATGCCCTATAACTGATGAGTGACTCCAAATATGTGCTCTATATATACAATAGGCAAGGAAAAGAACCACATGGTCATCACAATATATGGGGGAAAACATTTGACAAGATCCAACACCGCTTTATGATGAAAGTTCTGGAGAGTCCAGGAATATATGGGACATTCGTCAATATAATATAGGCATATATAATATAGACAGACCTACAGCCAGCATGTATTTAATGGTGAAAAGTTAAAACCATTCCCTCTAAAATCAAGAATGAGAGAAGGATGTTCACTCTCTCCACTCCTCTGCAATATAGTACTGGAATTTCTAGTTAGAGCAATAAGGCAGGAGACAAACATAAAGGGGATCCATATAGGGAAAGAAGAAATAAAACTCTCCCATTTTGCAGATAACATGATCCTGTATTTAAAGAGTCCCATGGATTCCTTTCCTAAGTTACTTTGGCTGAGTTAGCAGGGTATAAAATTAACCCCAAGCTGGGCACTGGTGGCTTATGCCTGGCATCCTAACCACTCAGAAGGCTGAGATCTGAGGATCGTGGTTCAAAGCCAGCATAGGCAGGAAAGTCCATGAGGCTCTTATCTACAGTTAAGCACCAGAAAACCCAAAGTGTCATTGTTGCTCAAAAGTTAGAGCACTTACCTTGAGCTGAAGAGCTCAAGGCCAGAGTTCAAGCCACATCGCCAACAAAGGAAGAAAGGAAGAAAGAAAGGAAGAAAGAAAGGAAGAAAGAAAGGAAGAAAGAAAGAAAGAAAGAAAGAAAGAAAGAAAGAAAGAAAGAAAGAAAGAAAGAAAGAAAGAAAGAAAGAAAGAAAGACAGAAAGAAAGACAGAAAGAAAGACAGAAAGAAAGAAAGACAGAAAGAAAGAAAGAAAGAAAGAAAGAAAGAAAGAAAGAAAGAAAGAAAGAAAGAAAGAAAGAGAGAAAGAGAGAAAGAGAGAAAGGAAGGAAGAGAGAAAGGAAGGAAGAAAAAGAGAAAGGAAGGAAGGAAGAAAGAAACCCCCAAAAATCAGTAGCTTTTCTGTATGCCAATAAGGAGAAGAGTGAATCTGAAATCAGGAAAGAAAGTCCTTTGTAATAGCCTCAAAAAACACTTTGGAATTACCAAAGAGATGAAGGACCTCTGTGATTAAAACGTTAGAAACAGGTTTAAGGAAGTAGAAAAACCTCCCATGCTCCTGGATTGGGAGGTTTAACCATGAAAATAGCAATATTGCCCAAAGCTATCTACAAATTCAATTCAATACCCATCAATATCCAACAAAATTCTTCAGTGATATAGAACAAACAATTCACAAACTAATCTGGAATATTGGAAGACCCTGAATAGCACAACCAATCCTTAGTAGGAAGATCAGTGCTGGAGGAATATCAGTACCAGGAGGAATATCAGTACCAAGCTTTAATCTCAATTAAAAAGCTATAGAAATTAAAACAAACCAAAGCAACTTGGTACAGGCACAAAATAGGACAGAGGACCAATGGACTAAAATAGAAGAACCAGAAATGAATTTACAGACCCATAGCCACCTTATATTTGATAAGGGAGCCAAAGGATGGCAAAAAGGACAGCCTCTTCAAAATTGATGCTGGCAGAATTGGCTACCCAGTACTTGTGCAGAAAACTGAATTTAGATCCTTATATATCAACCTGCACCAGAATCAACTCCAAATGGATGAAAGACTTTAATGTAAGATCAGACACCCTGATAATATTACAGGAAGATATAGGGGACACGTTAGGGGGTAGTACAGTTCAAAACTTACTAAGTAATGATCCAGAATCAGAACAAATCAAAGACTAGGTAAATGGGATTGCATACAACTGAAGAGTTTCTGCCTGGCAAAAGACATGCTTTAACAATTGCTGGTGGGGATGTGGCCAAAAGGGAACATTACTACACTGTGGTTAGGAATGCAAACTGGTTTAACTACTCTGGAAAGCAATATGGAGGTTCTTTAATAGACTAAACATATAACTTCCCTATGACCCAGCAATTTCACTCCTGGGTATGTATCTAATTGTCTAAAATCAGGCTATACAAAATGCCACCAGCATGACCATGTTCAATGCATCATTGATTACCATACACAAGACATGGAATCAGTTCAGATGTCCCTCAATGAATGAATGGATCAAGAAAATGTGGCCAGGCCCTGGTGGCTCATGCCTGTAATCCTAGCTACTCAGGAGGCTGAGATCTGAGGATCGTGGTTCAAAGCCAGCCTGGGCAGGCAAGTCCAATAAACAACTAGGAAAAAATGGAAGTGGTGTTGTGGCTCAAGCCGTAGTGCATTCGCCTTGAGCTGAAGAGCACCAGGACAGGGCCCAAGCCCAGAGTTCAAGCCCCACGATGAGAAAAGAAAAAGAAAATATTGTATGTAACAATGCTCAACAAGAAATATACTCATTGCCTTACTCATGTAACTGTAACCACTCTGTATAGCATCTTTAGAATAGAACAAAACTTTTTCCAAAAGAAAGAAAATGTGATATGTATACACAGTGTAATTCTATGCTTCCATTGGAGAGCATGACATTCCCTCGTTCATAAGGAAATGAAAAACTTGGAAAAAAAATTATAGTAAATGAAGTAAGACAGACCCAAAGAAAAACAAGCTGCATAATTTCCCTCATTTGTAATAATTAAAATGTGCCTATAAATCTACAAAAAATTCCAATGGATAGTAAAAGACAAATAACTACACTTGGACATAATGAATTAAACAGAAGTCTAAACATTCATACAGTGAGACCAAAGGAGGATATCCTTAATAGAGGGCTCAATAGGTATGTACATATGAGCATATAAAATGATATTTATAGAAATGAACTCCAAAAAATGGAAGTAAAAAGTTTTTTATTGTACTGTTTCAGTTTTTTAAAATCTTTCTTCTCTTCTCTTCTTTCTTTTTCTTTTATTTTTTTTAATTTTTATTTATTTTTTACTGTGAATATACTGTACAGAGGGGTTACAATTACATGGACAAGAAAATGAGTACATTTATTATCAAGCATTGTAGCCTCCTCCTTTGTTTCTCCTTCCCATCCCTTACCAACCTCCTCTCCCCCCACCCCAGCCTTCAAGCCCCCCCCCACCAAAGCTGTAAAGTTCGTTTTCGACATAACGACTTGTACACCTCATTGTTGCAATGGGTCCACCTGTATCTTTATTTAAACGACTTGTTTTTCCCATTACTCTCCACAAATTAAACCGACATCAAATACAGTGAAAGCAGGGGTTATACTGTGGGGGAGGGACATACAAAGCAACAAAGAAATTATCTTATAAATGTGTTGGAAACAATCGCATGAAAGAAAAAAAACTGAATACATATCTTAGGGTTCATTTCCCTAACATTACCTTATCTGAACTTTTTTGCTTGACTCAGACATATACTAGATATTGCAAATCAGGGAAACCTTGGGATCTATGTTTCTTTGGGCTTGGCTTACTTCACTTAATATAATTTTTTTCCGAGTCTTTCCATTTCCTAACAAATGGGGCAATGTCATTCTTTCTGATGGAGGCATAGAATTCCATTGTGTATACGTACCACATTTTCTCGATCCATTCATCAACTGAGGATCATTGGGTTGGTTCCAGATCTTACTATGGTAAGTAATGCTGCAATAAACATAGTTGTGCTGGTAGCTTTAGTGTGGTCTTGATTGTAAACATTTGGATAAATGCCCAAAGTGGGATTGCTGGGTCATAGGGGAGCTCTATGTGGATACATTTAAGTAACCTCCAGACTACTTCCCAAAGTGGTTAAACAAGTTTACACTCCCACCAAAAATGCAGTAAGATTCCCTTCTGTCCAAATTCCCTCCAGCATCTGTTGTTATTAGAGTGCTTGGTTATAGACATTCTAAGTGGGGTGAGGTGGTATCTCAATGTTGTTTTGATTTGCATTTCTTTTATGGGTAGAGAGTTTGAGCATTTCTTCCTGTGTCTATTGGAAATCCTTCTTTGTTCTTCAGAGGAGTGTCTCTTTAAGTCTTTAGCCCCCTTATTTATTGGGCAGTTTTTTTCTTTGAGGATTTGTTGTAGGGGGATTTAATTTTTTGAGTTCCAGGTATATTTTAGATATGAGACCATTGTCCGTTGTATGGCTAGTGAAGATCTTGTCCCAATCTGAGGGCTTTCTATTGATCTTGCTTGGTATATCTTTTGCCATGCAGAAGCTCTGCAACTTCATACAATCCCATTTGTCCAACCTTTCTTTGATTTGTTGTGTTTCTGGGTCTCTATTAAGAAAATTTCGGCCTGCACCAAGGAGAACTAGGATTTCTTCTATTCAATCCTGTAATGTTTTCAGAGTGTCTGCTTTGAATCCGAGGTCTTTGATCCATTTGGAGTTGATTCTGGTGCAGGGTGATATATAAGGATCAAGCGTTATTTTTCTAAGAGTAGTTAACCAGTTTTGCCAGCACCATTTACTGAAGAGGCTGTCTTTCTTCCATTCTATTTTTTTTAGCTCCCTTATGGAACATTAGATGGCTATATGTCTGTAGGTTCATTTCTGGGTTTTCAATTCTATTCCATTGGTCCTGAGGTCTGTTCTTGTGTCAGTACCAAGCTGTTTTGTTTACTATGGCTTTATAGTAGAGTTTGAAATTTGGTATTGATATTTCTCCAGCATTGTTCTTTCTGTTGAGGAGCCTTTTAGCTATTCGGGATATTTCATTATTCCATATGAATATTTGGATTGCCTCTTCTATTTCCTTGAAGAATGAGGTTGGAATTTTGCTAGGTATCACATTGAATTTATAGATAGCCTTGGGAATTATTGCCATTTTGACGATGTTGATCTTTTCAATCCAGGAGCATGGGAGGTTTTGCCATTTTCTAAGTTCTGCTTTGATATCCTTTCTTCAGGTTTTTAAAATTTTCATCATAGAGCCCTTCACTTCTTTCGTTAAGCTTATTTCTAGGTATTTTATTTTTTGTGGGGTTATTACAAATGGAGTTGCTTTCCTAATTACAGACACACTTTTCTCTTTGTTGGCATACAGAAAAGTCATTGATTTGGCGGGTTTAATTTTATACCCTGCTACTTTGCCAGAGTTTTGAATCAGCTTGAGTGATTTGGGAGTGGAGTCTATGGGTTTCTTTAAATACAAGTTCCTGTCATCTGCAAATAGAGAGAGTTTTACTTCTTTTCTTATTTGGATCCTCTTTATGTTTGCATCTTGTCTTATTGCTGTAGCTAGGCACTGTAATAATAGATTGAAGAGAAGTGGAAAGAGTGGACATCCTTGTCCTTTTCCTGAGTTAAGACGAAATGGCTTTAGTTTTCACCATTAATATAATGCTGGCTGTAGGTTTGTCATATACAGCTTTTATTGCATTGACGAATGTTGCATGGATTCCTAATTTTTTAAAAACCTTCATCATAAAGGGGCGCTTGATCTTGTCAAATGCTTTTTCTACATCTATTGAGATAACCAGGTGGTTCTTATCCTTGCTCCTGTTGATGTGATTAATTATATTAATTGATTTGCGTATATTGAACAAGTTTTGCATCCCTGAAATGAATCCTGTTTTATAAGAGTGTATGATTTTTTTATGAATTGTTGATGTATCTGTTGAACTAGATTGTATCTGCAGACTATTGACTGGGCAAATACAGACTTTGGTTGATGGTTGCCTTAAGATCGTGTTCTAGCACAAAACTGGTGTTATTTTCATCCCAAATGGGCAGAATAAGCCGGAAAAATAAACACAAAAAAATAGCAAGTCCGGGTATCTCACTCCCACTCATGATAATCAGGGACAAAATAGATAATGAATAATCCAGAGTAGTGTTCCCAAATAGCTCTATAAACACTGCTGGCCAACATGATAAATGAAAAGATTGAAAACCTACAAAGGACTCTGTATGAGCGTGATAGTGAGAGAGAGGAGGCAAACCAAGATTTATACACGAATAGCATGAGTGTGAGGAAAATACTCAAAAACTAATACACGACTTGCATGAGCAGCTTGAGAATTCTCAAAGAGAAAGGTAGGAATGGCATAGGAAGTCTAAGAACACTCAAAGAGAACTACAGGAATGGTGTGAACGTGAGGAAGCTAAACAAAGTGTAATACAGGAATTTAGAGAGCAGGATGAGAATAAACAAAGATCACTAAAGGCATTCATGGAATCCATTAACAAAGAGGTGAAGGATGTCGGGAGACCACAAACGGAATGCTGAAGGGAAACCAACAGAAGGAATGGAAGTCCAAGGAAACCATAACCAATCAACTAAGTGATTTGAGAATAAACACTGAGCACCAAATTAAGGAAGTAAAGAAGTTCATGCAAGATCTAAAACAAAGCTTCAACAAAGAATTTGAAGCCATCAAAGCTGACCAATTAGAAGGAAAAGAAATAAAAAAACAAAGTAGAAAGTCTTGACAGCAGGTTAGACCATGCAGAAGATCGAATCTCGGGGATTGAAGACAGCCCAGATATTATAGAGAAAGAACATACAACCATCCAAGACAAGTCCAAGAAATATGATAGATCTATCCAACACTTGGAAAACACAAGCAAAAGGAATAATCTGAGGATAATGTGTGTAGAGGAGCACCTAGAAATAGAAATTAATGGTCTAGGAAATTTGTTTAACAGGATCCTAGCAAAGAACTTCCCAAACATGCAAAAAGATAGGCCTATTCAGATACAAGAAACTTTTAAAACCCCAAATAGACAAGACAAGAATAGGACACCCCACTGCAACATTATAATCCACACAGGATCAACTCAGACCAAGGAAAAGATCCTTAAACCTGTCAAGGAGAAAAGATTAATCACCTATAAAGGGCAACCAATTAAAATCACCTCAGATTTCTCAGCAGAGAGAATGAGAGCAAGAAGAGCCTGAAAAGATGTATGCCATGCCCTAAAAACAAACAACTATCAACCAAGAATACTGTACCCAGCTAAACTCTCCTTCATAACTGAAGGCCAAATAAAAACCTTCCATAGCAAAGAAAAAAAAAGAAACAATATATCTCCACCAAACCAGTCCTACAAAAGATTCTTAAAACCAGGGAGACCACAATAAAGGCCAAGAAACTGCACACAAACTGAAAATCCAAGAACCATAGGAAGAACCCAGTTTTTGCAGCCCCCAAGAAGGTGGATAACATGGCAGGAACTCCCAAATACCTCTCAGTCCTTTCTATCAACATTAACGGACTTAACTTTCCAATTAAGCGACATAGACTGTCTAGTTGGATTAAAAAACAAGATCCTTGTATATGCTGCCTTCAGGAGTCACATCTTGCCCGTAAAAACAAACACATTTTCACTGTGAAAGGCTGGAACAAAATCTACCAACCAAACGGCCTCCATAATCAGGCGGGAATTGCAATCCTAATACCAGATAAAATAGACTTCAACTTAAAATTTGTGAGAAGAGATAAAGAAGGTCTCTACAGATTAATTAATGGATCTCTCCTTCAGGAGGATATTACAATTCTAAGTATCTTTCGCCAAACAAAGGAGCACACAAATTTATCCAAGAAACACTACTGTCCCTCAAATCCCACATAGATCCAAAGACATTAATTGTTGGGGATTTTAACACACCACTCTCCCCACTACATAGATCAACTCGGCAAAATCTCAAAAGAGAACCCGCAGGTCTAAACAACTGCATAGATCAACTAGTTTTAACAGACATCTACCGAATATTTCACCCAGCAGCATCAGAATACACGTTTTTCTCAGCAGCACATGGAAAATTTTCTAAAATAGACCACATTTTAGGCCACAAAGGAAGTTATACTTTGCATTCTCTCAGACCACAAGGGAATAAAGTTAGAACTCAACACCAAAAGCCACCAAATAAAGTCCGGTAACACATGGAGGCTGAACAACACACTGCTGAATCACGAGTGATTCATGGAAGAGATTAGAAAGGAAATTCAAATGTTCATGTTATTTAACAAAAATGAGCACACAAATTACCAGGTCCTCTGTGACACAGTAAAGGCAGTACTCAGAGACAAGTTTATAGCTCTGAGTTCCTACATCAACAAATTGGAGAGATCTGAAACCAACAATTTAATGAGACATCTGAACCTCCTTGAAAAAGAGCAGGAATATAAACCCCAATCGAGTAAATGGAAAGAAATAATTAAAATTAAATTAGAATTAAATGAATTAGAATCCAAAAAAACTATAGAAAGAATCAACAAAACAAAGAGTTGGTTCTTTGAAAAAATTAACAAAATTGACACACCCTTAGCAAACTTATCAGAAAAAGAAGAGAACACACCTAAATAAATAAACTCAGAGATGAGAATGGAAACATCACCACAGAAACAACCAAGATTCAGAACATTTTAAGGGAATATTTTTCAAAACTTTATGCTAATAAGTTTCAGAATTTGGCAAAAATGGACCTTTTCCTAGCAAATATTGACATGCCAAAACTAAACCAAGATGAGTTAAACCATCTCAACAGGCCCATATTAAGCATTGGAATAGAAACAGCAATAAGAGCCCTCCCATCTAAGAAAAGTCCACGACCAGATGGTTTTACAGCAGAATTCTACAAGTCCTTCATTGCAGAGCCCACACCAATACTCCTCCAACTCTTCAATGAAATTGAAAGAGAAAGTTCACTACCGAACACATTCTGTCAAGCCATCATAACCTTCACCTTCATCCCAAAACCAGTTGGGGACTCATCAAAGAAAGAGAACTATAGACACATTTCTTTGATGAATATTGATGCCAATCTTCTTTCTTTCATTCCCTTCCGTTGTTGTATAAGATTTCTGCAACCTTCATCTTGTATATAAGCTCATCTGATTTGGGAAGGGGGAACACAGAAATAGTGGGACAATAGGAAAACCAATCTGCAGTTGGATATGAACTATACAACTTTTGGGGGGAGAGAAGTCAGAAGGTGGAAAATTGGGAGAGAATGACGGATGGGGTGACCCCGTTCGAAAGAAAATGTACTCATTACCTGAATCATACTACCCCTGTGGACATCACCTTTATAATAGAGTTTTTAAGAAAGAAAATGTATTTTATTTCTAAATAGAAGAAAGAAGAAATGGTTGGAACTGGGAACACATTAATTGAAGTAAGCCATGTTCAGAAGGACAAAGGTCAAATGTTTTCTCTCATATGTTCATGCTAGACCTAAAAAGTTAACATATACATAAACACATAAAGAATGTTTGTAATTTAGGGGATTGTTGAGGAATGATATAGAGGAAAGGAAAAACAAATGTTAGCTGATGAACAATATAGAAATACAGTGCACCTGTGAAGAGAGCAGAATGAAATTCAGTGAAAGCATTTGAGTAATAGATAGTACTGGAGATAGGAGAAAATTAGAACAAAAGAGGATAGCAATAGAGTAAATTACACACATGTAAAAGGGCATGGTGAAACCCGTTTGAATAATAACCATACACTGAAACAAGCGAATGACAATCAGGAAAAACAGGTCTTATCCAGGGTATAGGTACTAGTGGCAAGGGGAAGGGAGAAGGAAAAGGAGAGTAAATAAGATCAAACTACTCTATGCTCACGTGTGTATAATGGATAATGAAGCTTGTTGTGATTGGTTTGGGAAAGGTGGAAGGGAAAAGAGGGAGAGAGGAGGGATTGAGTCTAATGAAAGTGCATGGTATAAGTATGGACATGTCAAATTGTTCCTCTGCAACTAATTGATGCTAATAAAAATATACAAAAGGAATTGTTATGCACTAAAATGTGATTATTAATTTAAGTTAAAAAAAAAACGATTATATTTGTTGGAAGTGTGCTATTCCAGGTAAATAAAGAGATGGCATTAAGACTACTTTCAGCGATCATTTTTATAGTTTGTTACTAGAGAAACTCTGCTGATTGTGTAGAGTGCCACTATACTATAATGGGAAAAAAATCAGAATCACTACAGATCTCTCTACACTGAATGCAACAAAGGCCTGGGAAAGTATGATCCGAGCCTTGAGAATCAATAACTGCCAGCGCAGACTGATTTAACCAGGAAAGCTAGCAATCACATCCAATGGAGAAACTAAAATTTCTAAAAATAAAGAAAAAATAAATGGATTCATAAACAATAAGCTATCATTACAAAGAATATTAATATGGGGAACACAACCTGAAGAAAGCAATCATGAACAGAAATTTACATCAGCAGATATCACTAGAAGTCTGACTTAATAAGCTCAGGAAGAAAGGAAAGAAGAAAAACTTAGGAAAGCAGGAAATTGACAGGAAACACAATGCATCTCTCTATAATAATCATAAATATTAATGTGCTCAATTCATCAATAAAAAGAAAAAGAACTGCAGATTGGATCAGAAAACAAGACCTATCCACCTGTTGACTTCAGGAGACCCACCTCACAGCCAAACATAAAAACAAACTCCAAGTGAAGGGTTGGAGTAAGATCTACCATGCAAATATTCCCAGCACGAAAGCAGGAGTAGCTATCATGATATCTGGCAAAATAAATTTTTCATTAAAATCAATACAAATAGAAAAAGAAGGATACTACATACTTATACAGGGAACAATCCAAGAAGAATATATAACCATTATTAGCTTATATTACCCAAATACTGGTGCACACAAATATGTTAAGCAAATACTCTCAAACTTAAAGAATAAAATAGATCCAAATACTATAATACTGTTGTGCCCAGATCGCAGGACCCCCACCAAAAAGAACACAAGGGTCAGACTTTACAACTGTTTTAAGTTTTTATTTAGATGGGCTGCAGCTCAGGCCTCTCCCTACACTCCGACACAGCGGAGACTAGGAGGAGAGCCCTGAGATAAGGACTTGCAGGGCTTATAAAGGCTCACAACCCTATGTACCACCATGTGTTGCTCTGCTAGCTGAAACAAGCAACAAATGGTCGCTGCCTCATAACCATTCATTCCCCGCCCCGCCCCACCCCGCTTGACTTATGGTCCTGAGACACAATCTTGTGGCTCCTGCCCAAAATTAACTCCAACAGCACTCGATCTTGAATGAGTTCTTATATTTCTAGTCCCTCTCTGACAGTAGCCATAAACAACAATAACAATAACAATCAGTCCATTTTTCTTTTCTTGAGGCATATGCAAAATGGTTGGTTAGGATGCTTGGAGACTTCCCATGTTTCCCCTGGTCGTCCAGGGCAAAGGGGTCAGCTGGTCTGGAATGGGAGCAGTGGACCCAAGCAGCAATGCCATCTACCTTAAGGGCAGGAGGAGTAGCCAGTAGCACCATGTAAGGTCCCTTCCACCGTGGTTCCAGAGATCTCAGGTTGTGTCTTTGAACAAGCACCCAGTCCCCTGGTATAAACGAATGGGGGGGGGTAAGAATAGAGGCAGAATCATATAATGCTCTAAACTGGGGCCACACATTTTTGTGGACAAGCTGTAGATAGTCAAGTTTACATTGAAATTCAGTATCACTCAAATCAGCAAGCAATTCAGTCTGAAGGCTAGGGATAATGGGTGGAGGGTGTCCATACATTATTTCAAAAGGAGTAAAGCCAAGCTGATAGGGTGAATTTGTTACTCTAAACAGAGCAAAAGGAAGGAGCGATACCCAGTCTGCGCCAGTCTCCAAAGCCAATTTAGTTAAGGTCTCTTTTAGAGTCTGATTCATTCTTTCTACCTGCCCTGAACTCTGGGGTCTATAAGCACAGTGCGATTTCCAATCCATCTCCAGTGCTGCGGCTATTCCCTGACTTACTTTTGAGATGAAGGCCAGTCCATTATCCTACCCGTTGGTGGATGGAAAGCCATACCTGGGTAGGATTTCTTCCAGGATCTTCTTAGCCATGACGTTCACGGTCTCATGCTTTGTTGGGTAAGCTTCAACCCAACAAAAACTAGCAAATATTTATATCCAAATTTTCCAGTTTTATTTTCTGTGAAGTCTACTTTCCAATACACACCTGGCCTATCTCCATGGAGGCAAGCTTCTTTTGTAACCGGTTGAGTGGGGGCATTGGTGAGCTGACAGGCTTTACAATTTTTAACAATGTCCTCAATGAGTTGATTTCCTTGCCTAATTTTTACTTCTGAGTCGGAGCAAGTCCTGCATTCTTCGGGTTCCCATGTGAGAGGTCCAATGGATTTTCTTAAGTATCCCCTTTCCTAACCTTTGTGGCAAGATAAGTTTCCCCTCCCCAGTTTTTCACCAGCCCGGGTTTTATAGACCATGGGAATTTTCTTTATCCACTCCAATCTTCTTGGGAGTACTGAGGCTCATGAGGCAAAGCTCATGGCCCTGGATCTACTAGAGTCAGTACTTCTGCTCTGGGCTGGAGGGCCGCCTCCTTAGCTGCCTGATCGGCCAAGTTATGTCCTTTGGTTATAGAATCAGTTCCCTTTTGCCGGGCGCTAGTGGCTCACGCCTGTAATCCTAGCTACTCAGGAGGCTGAGATCTGAGGATCACGGTTCAAAGCCAGCCCGGGCAGGAGAGACCGTGAGATTCCTATCTCCAATAAACCACCAGAAAACCGGAAGTGGTGCTGAAGCTCAAGTGGTAGAGCATTGAGGTGAAGAGCTGAAGGATAGTGCCCAGGCCCAGAGTTCAAGCCGACCAAAAAAAAAAAAAAAAAAAGAATCAGTTCCCTTTTGATGTCTCGGCAGTGCATAATGGCAATATTTGCTGGTTCCCATAAGGCAGGGATGAGGCTTAAAATTTCTTGTTTGTTTTTAATAGCTTTTCCCTCAGCTGGCAGCAGCCCCCTCTCTTGGTAAATGGCTCCATGCACATGCATGGTGGCAAAAACATACTGACTGTCTGTGTAAATGTTTAGTCTCTGCTCTTTTCCCATCTCTAGGGATTTTGTTAGCACCACTAGTTCTGCTCTTTGTGCAGACATTCCCTTAGGGAGTGCTTCTGCCCACACTATCTCAGTGTCTATGGTGAGTGCTGCACCCGCGTACCTTTTTCCATCTTGAATGAAACTGCTGCCGTCTGTGAACCAGGTATGTTCGGTATGCCATAGTGGCAAGTCCAACAAGTCTGGCCTCTTTTCTTTGGCCAAGTCTCTCTTTTCACGCTCAATTTCATGTTCTCTATCCTTCCTTTCCTGTCTTTGCTCCTCTGTCTCTCTCTTATTGTAAACCTTTTCCGCCATGGCTACTAGATCCCTAATAAACTTTTCACCAAGTCTGTGTAGAGCCAGCAACTTTGGCTTTATGTCTGGTGCAGCTTGATTTATATAGGCAAACATAATCATCTGAGTCGACTCCTGGGTCTCAAGGTTTTGACTAAAAACTTCCATGAGCCTCTCAAGATATGCTGCCAGACGTTCACTTCCTCCCTGTCTAACATCATAAACTTTGGCCATGTTAATAGGTCAGTGAGCTGCCAACTTGAGACCTGCCAACAGAGCCTGGCGATAGAGGAGGAGTCACTTCCTAACTTCAACAGTATTGTAGTACCATGTTGGTCAGATCTCAGGAAAATAGGCAGCGATCAAGGCAGGATCTGTGATGGGCACTCCTGTGGGCCCAGGGATATGTTTCCAGGATGCCTCTCAGATATGGTCTCTCTCTTCAGTGGTAAAAAGTACCTGCAAAAGCTGACTACAATCATCCCAAGTGGGCTGATGAGTAAAGAGAATAGTTTCAAATAAACTAATTAAATTCTGGGGTTTCTCAGAAAAGGGGGCATTTTGGGCAAACCAATTGTATATATCACTGGTAGAAAATGGCCATTTTTGGGATTTCTGTCTACCATCCACATCCACAGGATCTACAGTGCATAAGAGAAAAACAGCTGCATTAGATGCCATCGTCGAGTGACTGGCCCCTCAGAAACTTTAAGGGCAGGTGCCGAGTGTTTGGCTGCTGGTTCTATAGCTGCCTTCTTCTCTTGAATATTCTCAGGCTCCACAGAAGGAACCTGGGAAGGGGAGTATGGGGGAGGAATATTTCTTCTTCCAAATCATCTCCCTGAAAAAGCGGGGGGTACAATTTCTTTTCCTCTTTCTTAGTTTCTTTTTGTAAGTCTAGGGGGCTAGATGGAGGGTTGCCCATGGTTTCCAGTCCCGTCAGTCTTACAGTCCAAAAAAACAATAAATAATACAAACAAAACACATGCAGGTCTGACAGTTACAAAGTGGAGATCTCCCAAATTGGTCCCCTGACTCCTGTCACGGCAGGGTTCCACAACACCCCACGCCCCACAGCAGCAGTAGCAGATCCAGAGTGTGTGAGTTGGGCCTTGGTTAGGAGGCCCTCTTGATCAGTTCCGGCCCAACACCAAACAAACCCATACCCCACAATTCTCACGGCGGGGTTCCAAGAACCCCCCCCCACAAGAGGATCTGGGACTTCTCCCAGTTCCTCCAGGTTTGTCGTACCAGCGTGTCTATTTCAACAACCCTTTACACAATATGAATTGGAGCGTTTGTCCTCACAAAGGAAAATGAAAGTGCAAACAGACAACAACAGGACAAGACAAATTAACAAAGACAGCTCTGTTTTACCTTTGGAGTCTGAGGTCTCAGGGGTCTTTGGGGGGATCTTGAATGAGTCCCCACTAATATGTTGTGTCCAGGTCGCAGGACCCCCACCAAGAAGACCACTGAGAGTCAGACATTACAGCTGTTTTAAGGTTTTATTTAGGTGGACTGTAGCTCAGGCCTCTTCCTACATTCTGACACAGCAGAGCCTTGGAGGAGAGCCCCGAGCTAAGGATTTGCAGGGCGTATAAAGTCTCACAACCAGGTGTACTACCATGTGTTGCTCCGCTAGGTGAAACAAGAAACAAATGGTCACTGCCTCATAACCTTTCAATACTAGGAGAGTTTAGTTCCCCAATCTCACCAAAAGACAGGTCTACCAACCAGAGGATTGGCAGAGAAGCCACAGAGTTAAGTGAGGCCATATTTCAAGTGGAATTAATTGACATTTACTGAGTTTGCAACCCTAAAATGACACAGTGCCTATTCTTCTAAGCATCTCATGGAACTTTCTCGAAAATAGATCATATCATAGTTCATACAAGGAATTTAAACAAATACAAGGAGACTGACATAATCCTTTGAATCCTGTCTGACCACAATGGAACCAAGCTAGTTCTCAATAACAAAAGACACTGTAGAAATTGCTCAAATACATGGAAATTGAACAGCACACTTTTGAGCAATATCTGGGTAACAAGAAATTAAAGAAGAAATTTAAAAGTTCCTACAATCTAATGACAAGGAATACACATCACAAAGAAACCTGTGGGACAGGACAAAAGCAATCCTGAGGGGTAAATTTATAGCTTTCAGTGCACACATGAAGAAAATAGACACAGACCAAGAAAATAATTTCATGTTGTGGCTGAAACTGCTGGAAAATCATGGCAAAATAAATGAACCTAAGGTTACTAGATGGAGCAAGATAATCAAAATAAGAGCTGAGATCAATGAGAGAGAAACTAAGAAAACCATAAATAAAATTAATAAAACAAAAGGCTGTTTTAAAAAAATAATAAAATTGATAGAACTTTAGCAAGATAAACAAAAAAAAAAGAGAAGAAACCCAAATCAATAAGATCAGGGATGCCACGGGAAAAGTTACAACAAATACCAAAGACACCCAAAAAATTATAAAGAAGTATTTCCAGAAACTATACTAAGGAAAGAAAACCTAGCAGAAATCGATGAAGTTTTAGAGAAGTACAAATTGCCCAAACCGAACAATTAAATAAGCCAAGATCTTACAATGAGAAATAGGAATCAATCAGAAGTCTCCTAAGAAGGAAAACCCCAGGACCAGATGGATTCACTACAGAACTCTATAAGACCTTTAAAGATGAACTAATACTCATACTCCTCATATGCTTCCGAGAAAGAGAAACAGAGGGAGATATCCCAAACTCATTCTATGATTCCAATATCATACTCATCCCCAAACCAGGCAAAGACCCAACAAAAAAAGAGAACTACAGACCAATCTCCTTGATAAACACAGATCTTAACCGAATTCTAGCCAACAGAATCCAGAAACACATTTAAAAAAATCGTACATTACGACCAAGTAGGCTTCATTCCAGAGATGCAGAGATGGTTTAGCATGCATAAATCAATAAATGCAATCCATCGCATCAACAAATCCAAGGTCAAGAACTACATGATTATCTCCATTGATGCAGAAAAGGCCTTGGATAACATTCAACATTCATTCATGCTAACAGCTATGGAGAAAATAGGAATAGAAGGAACATTCCTTAAAACAATGAAAGCCATATACAACAGAACAATAGCCAATATTATACTCAATGGGGAAAACCTACAACCGATTCTCCAAAAATCAGGAACAAGGCAAGGATGCCCACTTTCACCACTCCTCCTCAATATAGTTCTGGAATCCTTATCCAGAGCAATAAGGCAGGAAAAGGCATTAAAGGGATCTCCATCGGGAAGGAAGTAGTTAAATTACCTCTTTCTGTAAATGACATGGTACTATACCTACATGATCCAAAAAAATCCAACCCCAAACTCCTAGAACTTATAAGTCACTTCTACAAAGTAGCAGGATACAAAATTAACTCACAAAAATCAGTTGCCTCTCTGTACACCAACAATATACAAGCATAAAGGGAAATCAGGGAAACAACCCCATTCACAATAACCTCAAAAAAATTTAGAAATTAACTTAACCAAAGATGTAAAAGAACTATTTAATGAAACCTATAAAAACTTAAAGAGATTATAGAGGATACTAAGAAATCGAAAGACTTTCCATGTTCTTGGATAGGTAGACTTAATATAGTGAGAATGACCATACTGCCAAAATTGATATACAAATTTAGTGCAGTTCCCATTTAAATCCCAATGACCGTTCATTACTGAAATATAGAAAACAAATACAAAAATTCATCTGGAACAAAAAAGGAACTAGAATACCCAAAATAATTCTAGGCAAAACAGACAACACTGGAGGGATCTTGATGCCAGACTTCAAACTCTACTATAGAGCCATAATAACAAAGACAGCTTGGTATTGGCACAAAAACAGACCCAAAGACCAATGGAATAGAATAGAAGATACAGAAATAAAACCACACACACACATCAGCTGATATTTGACAAAGCGGCCAAAGTCACACAGTGGAAGAAGCACAGACTCTTCAACTACTGGTGCTGGGAAAACTGGGTGGCCACCTGAAGAAAACTAAAAGTGGACCACAGCCTGTCTCCACGCAGTAACGTAAACTCAAAATGGATTGAAGACCATAACCTCAAACCTGAAACTGAAACTATTGCAGAACAGAGTAGGAGAGACACTTGAACTTATAATAGGCAAAGGCAAGAACTTCCTGAGCAGAGGTCCAACAAATTGGAGAGAGACTCGACAAATGGGACTACCTTAAAATAACAAGCTTCTACACAGCTAAAGGCATAGCAATCACCCTAGAAAGACAGCCAACAACTGGGAAAAAATACTTTCCAGCAATATATCAGACAAGGAACTAATATCCAGTATATGCAGGGAACTCAAGAAAATAATCCCTCCCAAACCCAACAAACCAATTAGAAATGGGCAAGGGAACTAAAGAGAGACTTCTCAGAAGAAGAGATAAAAATGGCAAAAAAAAAAACCCATGAGGAAATGTTCACCTTTTCTGGTTGTAAAGGAAATGCAAATAAAGACAACCCAGAGACACCACCTTATCCCAGTCAGAATGGCCCACAATCTAAATTCAGCCAGTGACAAATGCTGGTGTGGATGCAGAGAAAGAGGAGCCCTATTACACTGCTGGTGGGAATGTACACTTATACAACCACTCTGGAAAGCATCTGGAGGCATCTCAGAAAGCTAAATATAAACCTCCCCTATGACCTAGCCATACCATTCCTAGGCATCTATCCTGAGCAAGAGGAACCAGGATTCAAGGACACATGCATCTCCATGTTTATTGCAACACTGTTTACAATAGCCAGAAAATGCAAACAACCCAGATGCTCCACTACAGATGAATGGATCCAGAAATTCTGGTACCAATATACAATGGAATATTATGCAGCCATTAGAAAGGACAAAATAATGGCATTCACAGGGAAATGGATGGAACTAGAAGAAACCATGTTGAGTTAGGTAAACCAAGAGCAAAGGGACAAATGGCACATGGTATCCCTGATAGGTGGATGTTAAATACAAAATGTAAAGAGAAAAGACAAAGTAAATAAGACTTGAGAAACAAAGGACCTCCACTCATCTGGTCAAATCATTACTAAATGACCCCATGCTTCTTACCAAATATATGGCATATATGTGCACATTGGAGGAGGACACAGAAATAGAGGGAAAGAGGGGAAAACATATAACAATGGGACCCATCAGCTGCACTGGATATTAATCAAAACGAAATAAGCAACTCAATGACAGTGATGGGTGGGAAGGAATGAGTGGGAAAGAGGGAACAGCTGACACTAAGCAAAAGGAAAGAAATATACAGATCACCTGATATGAAAGAAGTAACTGTGTTGTCAAACCTCATAGAACTCATAAACTTTATAGACCATGATAAAGACAATTGCCCCCATGAACCTTAGAATGTGTTTGTGACTTAACTATCCCACAATACAGTGAAATTTGTGAAATTTATGCAATCACTTAATCACAATTTAAAAATTGCAAAAAAGAGATGTATCAAAGAGAGACACACACATACACATATTTGTGTGTGTTTATATGTCTGTTTATGTATGTTTTTATATATACACATATATTAATATATATATTTCTATATCTATAGATATAGAAACTTATATCTATTGATATAGAGCTACAGGTATAGATATATTACTCCAGTTCTATGGTTGAACTCAGGGCCTGGGCGCTGTGCTTGAGCTTCTTTGGCTCAAGGCTAGCACTCTAACACTTGAGCCACAGTGCCACTTCTGGCCTTTTCTGAACAGTGTACTATAGATAAGAGTCTCCCGGATTTTCCTCCCCAGGCTGGCTTCAAACCACAATCCTCAGATCTCAGCCTCCTGAATAGTGAGGATTACAGTTGAGAGCTATCAGGGCCTGGCTCAGACTTATATTTGACCTTTTATTAGTCAAGAGCAGTCAGCAGCAGAGAAATATTATTTATTCATTTCTCTATTTGTCTATTTATGTATTTGCAGTTCTATGGAGCAGGGAATTGCTTACATAGTTGACAGGAAAAGGTAGGGTGGGCAATTCAAAGATTAGTGTGCACAGCAGCAATGACAACTACTAGGCTACAACTCAGGCTGGCAGTTGAGATACCAGAGCTTCAAAGAGGAGGCCATGTACTGAAGTTAAAACTTTAGTTAGATTCCCCCAGTGGAACTAAGGTTCCATCGGAATTCATACCTTACTTTCAGGTCCAGTGGGTCTAGTTACAGTTTTTGAGCTGGAGCTGCTTCTAGAAAGGTTATTTCAAGCAAAGCAAAACAGGGGAGGTATTCAATCTTGAGTCCTCTTGTCTCCCAGTATCTACTGGTCCTAACCATCCCACTCCATGGAAGCCATTCAAAAGTAGCTGGGTGCAAGAGCTCCTGCCAAAGTGTGCAGGACAAGGGGTGGGCAAGAAGAGGGCAGAGGATACATCTGAGAGCAAAGACACACTCAAGACATCGTATTCAAATTCTTATCAACAATACTTGAAATACTGCACTGACAGAGTCTGCTTTTTCATCTATAATGCAAAAACGGGACATTTACTCCATAGGGTTTTAATAATTCTAAATGCAATAATATATAGGCATAGTGACTGGACATAGATCTATTCCTTTATAAGCATTGGTTTTCCTAGAGAGGTGAAGCGGCTAATCATTCTAAAGTGAACTTCTCCACAAAATCTTTTTTGGCAATGCTTTCATTTTGGTTATTTGATCAAAAACATCAGCAGAACCTAAAACTTCCTCAAAGAAGCAACTACTTAAAGCTCACATTTGTGCTAGAGGTCCCTGATAAGGTACTGCTTATAAGAATGCTCACAAAGATCAATGAAAAAGTGTTATGAAAGACAAGTCAGTAGCAGCTAATCCTTGCTGGTAAGATAGAAACATAAGTTTTCATAAATCTACAAATAGAGAGCCTTTAGTGGCTGCACCAAAGTTTTCGGAGAGGCATGTTTCTTAACAGTAAAATCTGCTTTCAAGGTTAAAAGAGTTCTCAGAATAAATATATCTGAGAAAAGGTAATATAACTTTAGTTAGTTACTTAGTTAGTTTGACCTAATTTGAATTTAGGAGGAAAACTTGGTCTGGGAAAGATTTAGGTTCCTGCAAGAGGATCTAATTAATTAAACTCACCCAGTTCGTGCCCACCACCTACAGCTGCACATGACCTAGAGCTGAGCCCAGGGTGAAAATTCATCATATCTGTCATACTGTCTCTACTTTCAAGGACTTTGTTTCTTGTTCTTTGTGCAAATTGTGATTTAGGGAGCAAATAAAACAAATCTATTTGATAATAAATAAATAAATAAATAATAGGCAAATTTTATGGATCACTGTAATTCTTTTCTGTGTGTGGTGGTCCTGGGGCTTGAACTCAGAACCTTGATCACTGTCCCTGAGCTATTATGCTCAAGTCTAGTGCTCTACCACTTGAGCCAGAGCTCTATTAACAGTTTTCTTGGTGTTTAACTGGAGATAAGAATCTCATGATCTTTCCTGCCTAGGCTGACTTTGAATAATGATCCTTAAATCTTAATTCCTGGCCAAGATGAGCCACTGGCAACTGACTTCAATCTATATCTATATATGTAACAATATATATATATATATATGTATATATATATACATATATATATATATATATATCACTTGATTAAAGCTAGCTGCATAAAACTCTTACTTTGTTTAAAGAGACATTTAATTTTAATGGAAATAATGAGGATTTTCAATAGCTTGTTCTGGAACAATATAGGACTTAGTCATTTACTAGCGTAATGGTTTGGGGAAAATCACCAGCTTGTGGACAATAATATTGACTCTTGTATTTCCATAGTGAGTACCTAAGGATCACCTAAGAGGGTTTGGTCTGCTGCCTGGTTCTACATTCACAAGTAACATGAGACTAATTCATGTGGACATACTCCATCTCGGAGCATCAAATTATTGTTACAATTATTGGAGAGTAATAAATGTTACTCTAAGTTTTCTGCACTTCAAAATTATTTGACGAACGTTTGGGTAAATGCCCAAAAGTGGGATTGCTGGATCATAGGGGAGCTCTATGTGGAGTCTTTTGAGGAAAGTCCGTACTGCTTTCCAAAGTGGTTGAACAAGTTTACACTCCAACCAACAATGCAATAAGGTTCCCTTCTGTCCACATCCTCTCCAGCAGCTGTTGTTATTAGAGTTCTAGATTATAGCTATTCTAACTGGGGTGACGTGGTATCTCAATGTTGTTTTGATTTGCATTTCTTTTATGGCTAGAGAGGTTGAACATTTCTTCATGTATGTATTGGCCATCCTTCTTTCCTCTTCAGAGAAGGTTCTCATTAAGTCTTTAGCCCACTTGTTTATTGGGCAGTTGTTTCTTTGAGGATTTGTTTTAGGGGGATTTAATTTTTTGAGTTCCAAGTATATTTTAGATATGAGACCCTTGTCTGTTGTGTGGCTAGTGAAGATCTTATCCCAATCCGTAGGCTTTCTATTGATCTAATTAGCTGTCCTTTGCCATGCAAAAGCTCTGCAACTTCATGCAATCCCATTTGTCCAACTTTTCTTTGATTTGTTGTGTTTCCGGGTCTCTATTAAGAAAATTTCGGCCTGCACCAAGGAGGCCTAGGGTTTCTTCTATTCCATCCTGTAATGTTTTCAGAGTGTCTGATTTGACTCCGAGGTCTTTTTTCCACTTGGAATTGATTCTGGCATAGGGTGATATATAAAGAACTAGGTTCGTTATCTATAAGTAGTTAACCAATTTTGCCAGCACCATTTACTGAAGAGGCTTTCTTCCATTCTATTTTTTAGCTCCCTTATCAAATATTAGATGGTTATAGGTCTGTGGGTTCATTTCTGGATTTTCAATTCTATTCCATTTGTCCTGAGGTCGGTTCTTGTGCCAGTACCAAGCTCTTTTGATTACTATGGCTTTATAATAGAGTTTGAAAATTGGTATTGTTCTTTCTGTTGAGGATCGTTTTTGTTATTCGGGGTCTTTTATTGTTCCATATGAATTTTTGGCACACTAAAGCTACCAGCACAACTATGTTTATTGCAGCATTATTTACCAAAGCTAACATATGGAACCAACCCAGATGCCCCTCAGTAGATAAATGGATCAAGAAAATGTGGTATATACACACAATCAAATTCTATGCCTCCATCAGAAAGAATGACATTGCTCCATTTGTTAGGAAATGGAAAGACTTGGAAAAAATTATAATCAGTGAAGTAAGCCAGGCCCAAAGAAACTTACGTACCATGGTTTCCTTTATTTGCAATAACTAATATATGTCTGAGTCAAGCAGAAAAGGACAGATAAGTTGATGTTAGGGAAATGAACCCTAAGACATGTATTCAAATGTTTTTTTTTTCTTTCATGCGATTGTTTCTAACACATTTATAAGATTATTTCTTTGTTGTTTTGTATGTCCCTCCTCCACGGTATAACCCCTGCTTCCACTCTATTTGTTGTTGTTATAATTTGTGGAGGGGAAGGGAAAAGAACAAATCGTTTAAATAGGAATACAGGTGGATCCATTCCAACAATGAGACGTACAAATCGTTATGTCGAAAACGAACTTTACAACTTTGGTGAGGGGGGTGGGGAGGAGGGTTGGCTGAGGGAGTGGGGAGCAGAGTGGATGGGAAGGGGAAACAAAAGAGGAGGCTACAATGCTTGAAAAGAAATGTACTCATTATTTTGCCCAGGTAATTGTAACCCCTCTGTACAATATTTTCACAATAAAAAAATTATTTGATGACAGTACTTTTTTTCAATATTGGGGTTTGAACTCAGGACCTTTGCTTACTAGACAAGTAGACTGCTACTTGATCTATGCCCTCAGCCCTACAAAATTATGTTTAACAAACTATGCTCTGTTACCTGTTGTGAGTTTACTTGAATTAGAAAGGAATTTTTCTTGTGTTTCTTATATTTATCTCCAAAATCACAATGAGGTATGGGGTGGTGGATGGAATGAGATTGTTTTCTCCTGATGACCAGATTATTATGAGAATATTGTAAGGAAGCAGAAATTATTTTTCTTAGCTTCATTCCTGAATAGTACCACTGCAACATTATTGGCATATTTTTTCTGTGCTTATTTTTTTCCCTTTCGGGAAATAAAGGTTGTGCTGGTGGCTGAGTAGACCCTCTTTAACTGTGGAGCTGTGCATTGAGTCTTTATGTTTGATCATTACTTTTGAGTTAGGCTCTCACTTTCTGCCTGTGTTCATCCCTGGGCATGACCCACTTACATGAGGCTTGCTGGTAGTGAGTGTAGCATATCTATGTCACGACATCCAGGGCTCCATTAAAAAGAGGTTTCATTCATTTCTTTCTATCCGGGCTGGCCTTGAGCCACGATCCCAAAAATCTCAGCCTCCCAAGTTGTGAGGATTAAAAGCATGGACCACCAATATCTGGCTTCCTTTAGACAGTTAATGGGCTATTTATAAAGATTAAATTTGTACTATGTTTACTGTGCATATTACTATCATGCCTTTTGGTTAATTTTGTATTTTAAGGATTTTCTTATGTCAGTAAACATGCAGAGGTGCAATGCTCATAATGTTATAATATTTCTTAATTATAGAAATATTGCTTCACTGTTGGGCCCTTTGATAACAATAGCATTCGTTTTACAATAAATAACAATATAGCTATCTTGGTGTATTCATATTTGCTTATACTGTTTGGTTGTTTCCTTATACACTAATCATCAAAATTAAATGCATAAAATATAAGCCTTTAAAAATATTTATCTCTAATCAATAAAATAATGTGTATTATATCAGCTTTTATTTATTTTTACCAGTGTTGAAGGTTTTTTGGTTTTGTTTTGTTTTGTTTTTGCTGGAATTGGAATTTGAACTCAAGGCAGTTGACCGTACTCAGCTTTCTTGGCTGGTGTTCTACCACTTGGGTCATGCCACCAACACATAATTTGCTAGTTATATTAATGGATTCATATTGATTTTTCTACCTGACTGGTTTAAAGCTGCAATCCTGCTGGTCTCAGCCTCCTGAATAGTCAATATCATAGTGTTGTGAGATTAAGGAGTTTTAAAAATAGGCTTGGTAGCCATTTGAATATGAGTTTCTTCTTTGACAAACTATTTGTGAAGGAGAAAAGAATCTTTCTTTTATTTTCTGGGATTGAACCTAGAGTTGCTATACTAGCCCAGCATATTTTACTACTGGAGTCTACATATGCCTTTAGTCCTGTTTTTTTTTCTTTTTCTTTCCTCAAGTTCTGTTGTTTTTGAAACAGGGTCCCACTTCCATCTTTGTCCAAGCTGGCTTTCAACTCATGATCCTCCTGCCTCCTGAGTACCTGAAAATATTTTTTGAACATAATTTATGATGTATTCATTGGAAAAGAAGTTTGATATGTAGAGATGCATAAAATATGAATTCTGTATTCAAGTAGCTCTAAATATAAAGAGAAGAGTACAGTGTCACAGGATCAGCAATGGGAATCTGGAATGGCTTCTAGGTAGGCTGAAGAAAAGTTATTCATCTTTGAGAGTGACAATCTTTTGAAGAATGAGTAGGAATTTTCCAGGGAGATAATCAACAGAAGTTTTTCAGAGCAGAAAGTGAATACTATATATGAGCAAAGAATGGAAGCCTGGAAGAACAAATATACAGAAATTTACAAAAGTTAGCAACTGCTGAACTATAAAATAGGTTAAGAGGAGATGGAATTAGAAGACATGTCATCTGCAAAGAGGGAGAGTTTTATTTCTTATTTCCCTATTTGGATCCCCTTTATGTCTGCATCTTGTCTTATTGCTGTAGCTAGGCATTCTAATACTAGATTGAAGAGAAGTGGAGAGAGTGGGCATCCTTGTCTTGTTCCTGAGTTAAGAGGAAATGGCTTTAGTTTTTCACCATTGAGTATAATGCTGGCTGTAGGTTTGTCATATACAGCCTTTATTGTATTGAGGAATGTTCCATGGATTCCTAATTTTTCCAGAACCTTCATCATAAAGGGGTGTTGGATCTTGTCAAATGATTTTTCTGCATCTATTGAGATAACCATGTGGTTCTTATTCTTGCTCCTGTTGATGTGATGAATAATATTAATTGATTTGCTTATATTGAACCAGCTTTGCATCCCTGAAATGAATCCCGTTTGATCATGGTGTATGATATTTTGGATGAATTGTTGAAGTCGATTGGCCAAAATTTTGTTGAGAAGTTTTGCATCAATGTTCATCAAAGAAATGGGTCTATAGTACTCTTTCTTTGATGAGTCCCTGCCTGGTTTTGGGATGAGGGTTATGATGGCTTCATAGAATGTGTTCGGTAGTGAGCTTTCTCTTTCAATTTCATTGAAGAGTTGGAGGAGTATTGGTGTGAGCTCTGCTTTGAAGGCCTTGTAAAATTCCGCTGTAAAACCATCTGGTCCTAGACTTTTCTTAGCTGGGAGGTCTCTTATTGCTGTTTCTATTTCAATGCTTGATATGGGCCTGTTAAGCTGGTTTAACTCATCTTGGTTTAGTTTTGGCATGTCAATATTTGCTAGGAAAAGGTCCATTTCTGTCAAGTTCTCAAACTTATTAGCATAAAGTTTTGAGAAGTATTCCCTTATAATGTTCTGAATCTTGGTTGTTTCCGTGGTGATGTTTCCATTCTCATCTCTGAGTTTATTAATTTGGGTGTGTTCTCTCCTTTTTCTGATAAGGTTTGCTAAGGGTCTGACAGTAATTGTTGGGGATTTTAACACACCACTCTCCCCACTAGACAGATCAACTCGGCAAAAACTCAACAGAGAAACCGCAGATTTAAACAGCTGCACAGATCAACTAGACTTAACAGACATTTACCGAACATTTCACCCAGCAGCATCAGAGTACACGTTCTTCTCAGCAGCACATGGAACGTTTTCTAAAATAGACCACATTCTAGGCCACAAAGCAAACTTGTCTAAATTCAGAAACATTGAAGTTATACCCTGCATTCTCTCTGACCACAAGGAAATAAAATTAGAACTCAACACCAAAAGACACCAAAGAAAGTCCGGTATCATATGGAGGCTAAACAACTCACTGCTGAATCAAGAGTGGGTCATGGAAGAGATTAGAAAGGAAATTCAAATGTTCATGCTATTCAACAAAAATGAACACACAAATTACCAGCTCCTCTGGGACACAGCAAAGGCAGTACTCAGAGGCAAGTTTATAGCTCTGATCTCCTACATCAACAAATTGGAGAGATCTGAAACTAGCAATTTAATGACACATCTAAACCTCCTTGAAAAAGAGCAGCAAGATAAACCCCAATCCAGTAGACGGAAAGAAATAATCAAAATTTAATCAGAATTAAATGAACTAGAATCCAAAAAAACTATAGAAAGAATCAACAAAACAAAGAGTTGGATCTTTGAAAAACTTAAAAAAATTAACAGACCCTTAGCAAATCTTATCAGAAAAAGAAGAGAACACACCCAAATTAATAAACTCAGAGATGAGAATGGAAACATCACCACGGAAACAACCAAGATTCAGAACATTATAAGGGAAAACTTCTCAAAACTTTATGCTAACAAGTTCGACAACTTGACAGAAATGGACCTCTTCCTAGTAAATATTGACATGCCAAAACTAAACCAAGATGAGTTAAACTATCTTGCCAGTCCCATATCAAGCATTGAAATAGAAACAGCAATAAGAGACCTCCCAGCTAAGAAAAGTCCAGGACCAGATGGTTTTACAGCGGAATTTTACAAGGCCTTCAAAACAGAGCTCACACCAATTTTCCTCGAACTCTTCAATGAAATTGAAAGATAAAGCTCACTACCGAACATATTCTATGAAGCCATCATAACCCTCATCCCAAAACCAGGCAGGTACTCATCAAAGAAAGAGAACTATAGACCCATTTCTTTGATGAACATTGATGCAAAATTTCTCAACAAAATTTTGGCCAATCGACTTCAACAATTCATCCAAAAAATCATAAACTACGATCAAACAGGATTCATTTCAGGGATGCAAAGCTGGTTCAATATACGCAAATCAATTAATATTATTCATCACATCAACAGGAGCAGAAAAAGCATTCGACAAGATCCAACACCCCTTTATGATGAAGGTTTTGGAAAAATTAGGAATCCATGGAACATTCCTCAATACAATAAAGGCTGTATATGAGAAACCTACAGCCAGCATTATACTCAATGGTGAAAAACTAAAGCCATTTCCTCTTAACTCAGGAACAAGACAAGGATGCCCACTCTCTCCACATCTTTTCAATCTAGTATTAGAATGCCTAGCTACAGCAATAAGACAAGATGCAGACATAAAGGGGATCCAAATAGGGAAATAAGAAATAAAACTCTCCCTCTTTGCAGATGACATGATCTTGTATTTAAAGAATCCCATAGACTCCACTCCCAAATTACTCAAGCTGATTCAAAACTTTGGCAAAGTAGCAGGTTATAAAATTAACCCCCAAAAATCAATGGCTTTTCTATATGCCAACAATGAGAAAAGTGTGGCTGAAATTAGGAAAGCAACTCCATTTGTAATAGCCCCACAAAAAATAAAATACCTAAGAATTAACTTAACCAAAGAAGTGAAGGACCTCTATGATGAAAACTTTAAAATCTTGAAAAAGGAAATCAACACAGAACTTAAAAAATGGCAAAACCTCCCATGCTCCTGGATTGGCAAGATCAACATCGTGAAAATGGCAATACTTCGCAAGGCTATCTACAAATTCAACGCGATACCTATCAAAATTCCACCCTCATTCTTCAAGGAAATAGAGGAGGCAATGCAAAAATTCATATGGAACAATAAAAGACCCCGAATAGCAAAAACGCTCCTCAACGGAAAGAACACTGCTGGAGGAATATCAATACCAAATTTCAAACTCTACTATAAAGCCATAGTAATCAAAACAGCTTGGTATTGGCATAAGAACAGACCTCAGGACCAATGGAATAGAATTGAAAACCCAGAAATGAACCTACAGACCTATAGCCATCTAATCTTCGATAAGGAAGCTAAAACAATAGAATGGAAGAAAGACAGCCTCTTCAGTAAATGGTGCTGGCAAAATTGGTTAACTACATGTAGAAAACTAAAGCTAGATCCTTATATATCACCCTGCACCAGAATCAACTCCAAATGGATCAAAGACCTTGGAGTCAAAGCAGACACTCTGAAAACATTACAGGATGGAATAGGAGAAACCCTAGGTCTCCTTGGCTCAAGCCAAAATTTTCTGAATAGAGACCCGGAAGCACAACAAATCAAAGAAAGGTTGGACAAATGGGATTGCATAAGATTGCAGAGCTTCTGCAGGGCAAATGACATAGCTGGCAAGATCAATAGAAAGCCCACCGATTGGGAGAAGATCTTTACTAGCCATACAACGGACAAGGGTCTCATATCTAAAATATACTTGGAACTCAAAAAATTAAACGCCCCAACAACAAATCCTCAAAGAAACAACTGCCCAATAAATAAGTGGGCGAAAGACTTAAAGAGAAGCTTCTCTGAAGAAGAAAGAAGGATGGCCATTAGACACAAGAAGAAAAGTTCAACATCCCTAGCCATAAAAGAAATGCAAATCAAAACAACATTGAGATATCACCTCACTCCAGTTAGTACAGCAAAAATCAAGAACTCTAACAACAACAGATGTTGGAGGGGATGTGGACAGAAAGGAACCTTACTTCATTGTTGGTGGGAATGTAAACTTGTTCAACCACTTTGGAAAGCAGTATGGAGGTTCCTCAAAAGACTTCACATAGATCTCCCCTATGATCCAGCAATCCCACTTTTGGGCATTTACCCAAATGTTTACAAACAAGACCACACTAAAGCTTCCAGCACAACTATGTTTATTGCAGCATTATTTACCATAGCTAATATATGGAACCAACCCAGATGCCCCTCAGTAGATGAATGGATCAAGAAAATGTGGTATATATACACAATGGAATTCTATGCCTCCATCAGAAAGAATGACATTTCCCCATTTGTTAGGAAATGGAAAGGTTTGGAAAAAATTATATTAAGTGAAGTAAGCCAGGCCCAAAGAAGCATAGGTCCCATGGTTTCCCTTATTTGCAATGTCTAGTATAGGTATGAGTCAAGCGGAAAAGGTCTGATAATGTGATGTTAGGAAAATGAACCCTTAAATATGTATTTTAATGTTTTCGTTTCTTTCATGCATGTGTTTCTAACGCATTTATAAGATTATTTCTTTGTTGCTTTGTATGTCCCTCCCCCACAGTGTAACCCCCGCTTTCACTATATTTGATGTCAGTATAACATGTGAAGGAGATGGGGACAAACAAGTCGTTTAAGGATTCAGGTGGACCTGTTGCAACAATGAGAAGTACAAAATGTCATGTCAAAACCAGCTTTACAATGTCAGTGTGGGGGGGGAGGGGGGTATAATTGGGTGAGGGGTGGGTGGTAAAATTGGGTGGGGGGAGGGGGGAGGCGGGGAAGAGAAGTGAAGTGTAAACAAAGGAGGAGGCTGCAATGCTTGGTAAGAAATGTATGCATTATCCTGCCCATATAATTGTAGCCCCCCTGTACAGTATGTTCTCAAATAAAATAAAATACAATTAAAAAAATAAAAAAATAAAGTTTACACCTGAGTACCACTATAAAAAAAAAAAAAGAAGACATGAAGGTGGAAAAATGGAACTTAAAAGGACTGAATGGTGATGGACGTAGTACACTTCACAGACTTGATCCTGAAGGAGATACGTAGCCCCTGAAGTCTAATTTATGACCACATAGCTAAATAAGTAGATGGCAATTTGAGTTTTTTGAATGTCTCATCTGTAGACCAGAATCCTCTGTTTAATAATTGGCATTTAATAATTTGGCAATCTCAAAGAAACTCAATACTGATTATGTGCTACTTATCTTGGAGACAGGGGCATTATTTTAGGAAGAAGAATAATTGCCTTATCCATATCTTAATCCCAGTAGAACCCAATTTTATTTCCCCAGCATCACACACATCATTTATCTACTTAGTTCTGGAACACAGTGATATTGTTTTATGTCCCAGTCAAATCAGTGAAGCAGTTTTCATCCTACATAGATACAACATCCATGTCTTTATCCAGCCATTGCATATCATTAGATTTGGGATGGAATTAAACCATATTTCCATTATAGATACTCATTTCATCACCTTGTCCCTTGGAGGTCAAGGAGTCCCAAAGAGCCTCAGGCTAAACTATATAA
Source organism: Dipodomys merriami (assembly GCF_024711535.1). NCBI lineage: Eukaryota > Metazoa > Chordata > Mammalia > Rodentia > Heteromyidae > Dipodomys > Dipodomys merriami. The sequence goes on along the minus strand of NW_027204938.1, from coordinate 99,497 downwards.
ATATACCTCTCTTGTATTGGTTCTGTCCCAGTAAAAACTGGAGCTATATTTGGTATAGGAGATTTGGATGGCATAGACTAATTTAAATAACAACTGATATCTAGTTATTTCTATGATTTTTTTAAAAAAAATAAACCTTTATATGATACATAGCATATAAATAACTAAATAGCTAGAAGAATTATCACAAATGAAGCTTCCCTTATACCCAACTTTCAGGTCACAAAATTAAATTGGATATAAAAGTTACCCGCTTATATCTGCCCCTGCACCCCAATTTCTATCCTAACTTTTTTTTGGAGGGTGTCCGGTCATGGGGCCTGAACTCTGGGACTGGGCACTGTCCCTCAGCTCTTCAGCTCAAGGCTAGTGCTCTACTATTTGAGCCACAGCACAACTTCCAGCTTTTTTCTTTTTTTGCTTATGTGGTGCTGAGGAATCGAACCCAGGGCCTCATGCATGCAAGGCAAGCGCTCTACCACTGAGCCATCTTCCCAGCCCTATCCTAACTTTTATCACCATAGATTACCTTCTTTGTATCCATTCTGGATAATTATAATATTGTTTGATGTTTGGTGCTTCTCAACCGATTTGTCTATTTTTCCCCCCACCGGCCATTAGGTACCTTCCAGTAGTAACATACTATTTCCACTGTAAGTTCACTGGCCTGAACTACTTAATAGTTTTTGGGTCATAAGAAGCCCACTTACTCCATGTATCCAGAGTGAGGGAAAATTGAAAATGCTTGTAAACACTACTGATGACAAGCCCCACCCCCCACCATTAACTTGCACTCTGTGGAAATCTTCGGTCTTTACTTACAACTTGAAGGTCAAAGAAAAAACCCTATCAATATATTGAATGACAACAACGAATATTCCTTCTTCAACACCTCATATGTTCTTGGAATTGTCATCCAAACAATTTAGCCTTCAAGTCCAAAGAGGCAGGTTTGTCTGAGAATAAGACATATATTTTCTTTTGTCCCCCAAAATCTCAAGCTAAGCACCCCTCTGGTGTATATGTTGTCTGGGAAAGGGAGTCTGGATGTTTCTTTGGTGTCTCTTAGTAATAATCATTGATTGTTTAAAAATATTCTCTACATTCTAAAATATCATATGGAATGCCAATCTTCAAAAATACCAGACAACACAAGTTTAATTTATTTCTTTTGTAATGCAAATACATCACAATGTAGATGTTTTGTAAATGTACCACAATGTAGAATTAGTCCAACGTACTAACCCAACATACCACAGTGTTTTCAGATTTAGTCTATTATATAATAATGATGCTACTTATTTTCTTCATGGTTTCTTTTTATGTATACATATGTATTTCAGTTGGACACATACACATACATGCACACACACACAAGCATTTCTACGAGTGAGATACCAGACCCTATAATGAATTAATAGTTACCCTTAAGCATCAATGTTACAAGGTAGTGTTCCACAATTGGATTTAACCTTCAGTGTCTGCAGCTGCAGTGCATTCTGCTCACATTCACATTTCTTTCCATTCTTGGCCTTCTTCAAAGTACACTGGTACAGCACTTGGTTGTTTTTTTTTAAATTTAATTTAATTGTAAGAGTGATGTACAGAGGGGTTACAATTACACAAGTAAGGCTATGAGAACATTGCTTGTTGAACATTGTTACCTCCTCTCTCACTTTCCCTCCCCGACCAAGTTGTAAAGTTCATTTCCACCATTGTGTCTTGTGACTATTGCTGTTGCATTGGTCCTTTGTCCTTTGTCTCACCATTTTGTTAGCCCCTTTCCATTCCCCAAATCACATAAATACATACACAAGACATGAAGTACCAAAATGAAGAACAGTGACAATAGGGGATAAACTACAAGAGGGAAAATGAAAGAAAAAAGAATTTCACACAGAACATAAAAATTAAAAACAAACAAAACCCCTCATTTCCATGGAGTTCATTTCAATTAGCATCATCTTATATGGTCATATGTATGTTTGGTCATATGTACATTGAGCTACTGCGATCCTCTGCTAGGACTATCATAGACACATGCTAATTATTACAAATAAGGGAAACCATGGAGCCTATATTTCTTTAATCCTGGCTTACTTCATATGATATGATTTTTCCCAATCTTTCTATTTCCTTATGAATGAGGTGATGGCATTCTTCCTGATGGAAGCATAGAATTCTATTGTGTATATATGCCACATTTTCTTCATCCATTCATCTACTGAAGGGCATCTGGTTTGGTTGCTACAAAGAACATAGTTGTGCTGGTAGCTTTAATGTGGCTTTGTTTGCAATTGTTTGGGTAAATGCCCTGGATCCTTAGGGGATCTATGTGGTTTCTTTTGAGGAACCTCCATAATGCTTTCCAAAGTGGTTGAACAAGTTTACATTTCCACCAACAGTGCAGTAGGGTTCCCTTTGGCCACATCCACTCCAGCATCTGTTGTTATTAGACTACTTGATTATAGCCATTCTCACTGGGTGAGGTGTAATCTCAATGTTGTTTTGATTTGCATTTCTTTTATGGCCAGAGATGTTGAACATTTCTTCATGTGTCTATTGGCCATTCTTATTTCCTCTCCAGAGAAATCTCCTTTTTATTCCTTAGCCCATTTTTAATGGGGTGGTTGTTTCTTTTTTAAAAAATAATTTTTATTGAAGTTGTGATTACAAAAATTTCACAGTATTGTGGAATTGTGATACATAGTTATAATCACAAACACATTTTAACCTTCACAAGGCAACTTGCCTTTATCATGGTCTATAAAGTTTGTGAATTTTATAAGCTTTGGCAATACAACTATGTCTTCCAAATCGGGTGATATGTACATTTCTTTACTTTTTCTTAGTGTCAGTTGTTCCCTCTTTCCCTCTCATTCCCTCCCTCCCATCACTGCCCTTGAGTTGCTTAGCTCATTTTCATCAATGTCCAGTGCAGCTGATGGGCCCCTCTGTTGTATATTTTCCACTAATTCTCTGTCCTCCTCCTAGCTTCCCTCAGATGTGCACATGTATATACCATATATGAGGTCAAGAACATGAAGTCATTTAGAAATGATATGACAAATGCAGTAGTGGTCCTTTGATTCTTGTGTCGTGTTTACATTGTCATATCTCCTTTCATTTTGGATTAACATACACATATCAGGGAGATCATGTGTCATTTGTCTCTCTGATCTTGGTTTACCTCGTTTAACATGATTTGTTCTAGTTCCATCCATTTCCCTGTGAATGTCATTATTTTGTCCTTTCTAATGGCTGCATAATATTCCATTGTATACAGATACCACAATTTCTGGATCCATTCATTTGTAGTGGAGCATCTTGGTTGTTTTCATATCTTGGCTATTGTGAATAGCGCAGCAATGAACATGGAGGTGCATGTGTCCTTGTATCCTAGTTCCTGTTGCTCAGGGTAGATGCGTTGGGAGTGGTATGGCTGGGTCATAGGGGAGGTGTATATTTAGCTTTCTGAGGTGCCTCCAGACTGCTTTGCAGAATGGTTGTATTAGTATACATTCCCATCAGCAATGAAGTAGGGTTTCTCTTCCTCTGCATCCCCACCAGCATTTGTGGTTGGCTGAATTTAGGATATAGGCCATTCTGACAGAGGTAAGGTGGTATCTCATGATTGTTTCTATTTACATCTCCTTTATGAACAGGGATGGTGAACATTTCCTCATGTGTTTCTTTGCCACTTTTTTCTTATTTGTCAGTTGTGGGGCCTGAACTCTAGGCCTGGGCACTGTCCCTCAGCTCTGCAGCTCAAGTCTAGCACTCTACCACTTTAGCCACAACTCCACTTCCAGGTTTTTCTGCTTATGTGGTTCTGAGGAATCAAATCCAGGAGCTCATGCATCCAAGGCAAGCACTCTACCAAAGAGCTACTTCCCAGCCCTTCTTTGACATTTTTATCTCTCCTGAGAAGTGTCTCTTTAGTTCTCTTGCCCATTTAATGATTGGTTTGTTGGATTTGAGATGGATTTGTTTATTGAATTACTTTTTTTATTTTGGATATTAAGTCTTTGTCTGATATAGTGCTAATAAATATCTTTTCCCAATTGGTTGGCTGTCTTTCTAGTTTGGTAGCTATGTCTTTAGCTGTGCAGAAACTTTTTATTTTAAGGGATTCCAATTTGTTGAGTCTTTCTCCATTTTATTGTGCCACTGGGACTTTGTTCAGGAAGTTCCTGCCTGTGCCTATAAGTTCATGCGTCTCTCTTCTCAGATTTGATGTTTAGGTCTTTAATCCATTTTGAGTTGGTGTTAGTGCACAGTGACAGGCAGAGATCCATTTTCAGTTTTCTGCATGTGATCACCCAGTTTTCCCAGCACCAATAGTTGAAGAGGCTATGTTCCTATCACTGTGTGTCTTTGGGTCCTTTTTCAATTATCAGCTGACTATAGGTATGTGATTTTATTTCGGGATCTTCTAATCTATTTCATTGGTCTTCAGGTCCGTTTTGTGTCAAGAGCAAGCTACTTTTGTTATTATGGCTTTATAGTACAGTTTGAAGTCTGGCATCGAGGTCCCTCCCGTGTTGTCTCTTTTGCCTAGAATTGTTTTGGTTATTCTAGGTTGTTTGTTGTTTCATATGAAGTTTTGGATTTTTTTCTATTTTCAGTAAAGAACATCATTGGGATTTTGATGGTAACTGCATTGAATTTGTATATCAACTTTGCCAGTATGGTCATTTTCACAATATTGATTCTGCCTATCCAAGAACACGGAAGGTTTTTCCATTTCTTGGTGCTCTCTTTGATTTCTTTCTTTAGGCTTTTATACTTTTCACTAAATAGGTACTTTACATCTTTGGTTAGATTAATTCCTAAATATTTTATTTTATGTGATTATTGTGAATGGAGTTGTTTCCCTGATTTCCCTTTCGGCTAGTACATTGTTGTTGTATAGAAAGGTAACTGATTTTTTGGGTTAATTTTGTATCTTGCTACTTTGCTGAAATGATTCATAAGTTCTAGGAGTTTGGGAGTGGAATTTTTGGTGTTGCTATGGTATAATATCATATCATCTGCAGAAAGGGATAATTTAACTTTTTCCATCCCTATGGAGAACCCTTTAATGTTCTTTTCTTGCCTTATTGCTCTGGCTAAGGATTTCAGAACTATATTGAAGAGGAGTGGTGAGAGTGGGCATCCTTGCCTTGTTCCTGATTTTTGGAGAATTGGTTGTAGGTTTTCTCCATTGAGTATAATATTGGCCATTGTTCTGTTGTATATGGCTTTTATTGTTTTAAGGAATGTTCCTTCTGTTCCTATTTTCTCCATAGCTTTTAGCATGAATGAATGTTGTATCTTATCCAAGGCCTTTTCTGCATCAATGGAGATAATCATGTAGTTCTTACTTTGTATCTGTTGATGTAATGGATTGTATTTATTGATTTATATATGTTAATCTATCCCTGCATCTCTAGGATGAAGCCTACTTGATCATAGTGTTTCATTTTTTGATATGTTGATGGATTCTGTTTGCTAATATTTTATTGAGGACCTATGCATCTGTGTTCAACAAACAAATTGGTCTGTAGTTCTATTTTTTGCTGTATCTTTGCCTGGTTTGGGGTTAATTGTGATATTGGCTTCCTAGAATGAGTTTTGGTTCTCTCCCTCTGCTTCTATTTCATGGAAGAGCTTGAGGAGTATGCGTATTAGTTCCTTTCTGAAGGTGTTATATAATTCCATAGTGAATCAAACTATACCTGGGCTTTTCCTTATTTGAAGACTTCGGATTGCTTCCTCTTTCTCATTGTAAGATCTTGGCTTATTTGATTGATTTCTTCTTGGTTCAGTTTGGGCAACTTGTATTACTCTAAAACTTCATCCATTTCTGCTAGGTTTCCCTACCTTAGAGAGTATAGATTCTGGAAATAGTTCTTTCTGAGTGTTTGGATGTCTTGGATGTTTGTTGTAATTTTTCCTGTGACATCCCTGATCTTATTGATTTGGGTCTCCTCTCTTTTTCCTTAAGCTGGACAGAGGTCCAGCAATTTTATTAATGTATTTAAAAAAAGTTTCTTGTTAATTTTATTTATAGTTTTCTTAATCTCTACCTCATTGGTATCAGCTCTTATTTTGGTTAACTTGCTCCATGTATTATTTTTAGGTTGAATTTTTTCTTGCTTTTCTAGCAGTTTTACTTGCATCATGAGATTATTTACTTGGTCTTTCTCTATTGTCTTTCTTTCTTTTTTTTGGGGGGGTGGGGGGGTCCGATCGTGGTGCTTGAACTCTGGGCTTGGGCGCTGTCCCTCAGCCCTTCAGATCAAGGCTAGCACTCTATCACTTGAGCCACAGCGCCATTTCTGGCTTTTTCCCTTTTGCTTATGTGGTGCTGAGGAATCAAACCCAGGGCCTCATGCAAGGCAAGAGCTTTACCACTGAGCCACCTTCCCAACCCCTGTCTCTATTTTCTTGATGTGTGCACTGACAGTGATAAAATTGCCCCTAAGGACTGCTTTTGTAGTGACCCATATATTTCTTTAAATTCATTAAATTGTAGGAACTTTAAAATTTCTTATTTAATTTCTTCTGTGACCCAGGTGTTTCTCAGAAGTGTGTTGTCCAATTTCCATGTATTTAGTAATTTCTATGGTATGCCTTGTTACTGAGAACTAGCTTGATTTCACTGTGGTCAAATGGAATACAAGGAATTAGTCGATCTTCTTGTATTTGCTTAAATTCTTTGTACAAACTATGATGCTACTTTGGAGAAAGTTCCATGGGCTACTGAAAAGAATGTGTACTGGGTTGTTGTTGGGTTGAAAACTGAGATATTGTATCATTGAATTCAGAGGCTTCTTTACTAATCCTCTGGTTGGTAGACCTGTCCTTTGGTAAGAGTGGAGTGTTAGTATCTATTTTGAGAATATTTACTTAACATATGGATGCATCAATGTTTGGAGAGTTTAAACTGATAATGGTGATATCCTCTTCTTGGATTGTTCTCTGTATTAATATAAAGTGTACTTCTTTGTCTTTTTGTGTTGATTTTAATGAAAAGTTTATTTTGTCAGATATCAGGATGGCAACTCCTACCTTCTTGCAGGGAGCATTTGCATGGTGGATCTTCCTCTATCCCTTCACTTGGAGTTTGTTTTCATCTTTCGCTGTGAGATGGAGTTTTTTTGAGGATTTGTTTGGGGGAGGGCTAAATTTTTATTTTGAAGTATTTTTTGCCAACCCTATGGCTCGAACTTTAGGCCTTGACACTGTCCCTGAGATTCATTTGCTCAAGGCTAGAACTCTACTACTTGAGCCACATCACTGCTTCAGGCTTTTTCTGTGTATGTGGTACTGAGGAATTGAAGTCAAGGCTTCACACATGCTAGGCAAGCACTCTACCACTAGGCCAAAATTCCCAGCCCCTGAGCTTTAGGTATATTTTTGATACGAGGCCCTTGTCTGTTGTATAGCTAGTGAAGATCTCCCAATCTATGGGCTTTTTATGTATCTTCCTAGATATGTCCTTTGCCATGCAGAAGCTTTACAGTTAAATGTATTCCCATCAATCCAGTCTTTTTCTGATTTGTTGTGTTTCTGGATCTTTATGAAGTTTCTACCTGTGCCAATGATGCCTGGAATATCCCCTATCCCATCCTGCAATATTTTCAGGGTATTTGGTCTTTCATTGAGGTCTTTGATCTATTTGGAGTTGATTCTGGTACAGAGTGATACATAAGGATCTAACTTCAGTTTTCTGCACATGTAGCGAATTCTGCCAGCACCATTTGTTAAAGAGGCTGTCTTTCTTCCATCTTAGAATTTTGACTCCCTTATCAAGGAGAGATCTGTGGGATCATTTCTGGGTTTGAATTCTATTCCATTATTACTCAGGTCAGCACTTGGTTTTAACTTACAGTTTTCTGATCCTAATTAAGTGAAGAATCATTTCATACTTTATTGACTCTATGCACATTTTTAGTAAAGTGTCTATTCTGATAGACACTAGTCTCTAACCGAGGTTGTTTTTGTTTTTGTTGTTGTAGGTCATGGGCCTTGATCTATGGGCCTGGGTGCTGGCTCTCAACTATTCAGCTCAAGGCAAGCACTCTACCAATTGAGCCACAGTGCCACTTCCAGTTTTCTGGTGGTTTATTGCAGATAAGAGTCTCATAGACTTTCCTTCCTGGGCTGGCTTTGAACTGCAACCCCCAGATCTCAGCCTCCTGAGTAGTTAGGATTACCGGTGTGAACCATGGGCACCCAGCTAAGCCAAGTTTTTATTTATTCATTTTTTACTTATTTAATTTTTGAAAGTATTTCCTATATTTTGGGTACTATTACATTCCTAATAAAATGTTTATAAGTATTTTTTCAACATGATTTTGTCTCTTCAAAGTATCATGTATGTGAGAAAAGTGTTCTGCCATTAAACTATATCCCTAGCTGTGTTTGTCTTTTTTACTTACTTCGTTTGATTAACAGCCACTTAATATTAATGTCACCTGCTTAATCTCTATTTGTGTTAATCCTCCCCTTTATTGTCCTTGGCTAGACCTATTTTCTCCTTGTAGCCATGGAAAGGCAATGCTGAACAAAATTGCTTTTATTCAGAAAGTTTACTTAATTTCTTTGCATCCAATAGGAAAATTAACATGGAGAAAGCACTTTGAGGGTACTGAGACACTCGGGACTGCACATGCTCAGATGGATTAAGGTATAACTTTTCTGAGTTGGATCTTTTTCAGAGCTAGGGATTCTATGCTGTCATTTGCCTGATGAGGCTTATTCTCAATCTGTATTATGGGAAAGTCAGGACTTTTGGTCCATATAGATTGTATAATCTTTCTCTTGAGGAAGAACGGTACAGAAAAGGAGGGTGGCTTATTAAGAAAGTATCATTCACCAGGCCCTTGTGGCTTATACCTGTAATTCTAGCTCTCATGAGGCACAGATCTGAGGATTGAGGTTTGAAGCCAGCCTAGGATAGAAAAATTGGAGAGATTCTTATCTCCAGTTAACTAATAAAAAGCAAGAAATAGAGGTGTGGCTCAAATGGTAGATCATCAGTTTGAGTGAAAACACTAAGCAAGAGTAAAAGCACCAATTCCAGCATGCAGCTTTGAGTGAAAACACTAAGCAAGAGTTCAAGCTCCAGTTGCAGCCCATGTGTGTGCATGCGCATATACACATGCACACACACAGTAGAAGAAGAAGAAGAAGAAGAAGAAGAAGAAGAAGAAGAAGAAGAAGAAGAAGAAGAAGAAGAAGAAGAAGAAGAAGAAGAAGAAGAAGAAGAAGAAGAAGAAGAAGAAGGAGGAGGAGGAGAAGAAGAAGAAGAAGAAGAAGAAGAAGAAGAAGAAGAAGAAGAAGAAGAAGAAGAAGAAGAAGAAGAAGAAGAAGAAGGAGAAGGAGGAGGAGGAGGAGGAGGAGGAGGAGGAGGAGGAGGAGAGGAGGAGGAGGAGGAGGTGGAGGAGGAGGAGGAGGAGGAGGAGGAGGAGAATGGGCTGGAGGAGGAGGGGCTGGAGGAGACGGAGGAGAAAAAGAAGAACAACAACAACAATAAGGAAAGGAGAAGGCAAGAAGGAGGAGAAGAAAGAAGAAGAAGGTGGAGGAGGGAGAAGGGGAGGAGGGAGAGGTGGATGAGGAGGAAAAGGAGGAAGAGGAGGAGGAGGAGGGATGATAAATAATTCATTTATCTTTTACCCTTTTGCCAGCATTGGTAAAGGTCAGATATTTGCCAAAATCTCACCCCCAAAAGACAAGTACTTCCAGGGAGGAGTGCACATCTACTTGTGTCACAGAGAAAGACAGCTTTGAGTTGAAAAATTAGGAAATTTGGTGAAGAAACTACAAGATAATCTTGGCCAATCCCAGAAACAGGTGGTTTGATGACCCATGGTTGGGCTTCAATGTTTCAGAGAAAGTCACCTGAATAGAATTGAAACATATGTAGAAATGCTTGCATTTCAGACCCTTTCCATGTATTTTCTTCCTTTTTTTAATGTTAGACACTCCTATATCAATCTAATTCTCATAAGATCAAATCTGCTCATTATGAAGTATGACCATAATTTTAAAGAATTACAGCTCTCTGAAAAATCTCCCATAAGCAATAAAGATTATTTTTGAAAGTTGTATTTATATTAAGAGAGCATTCCCGCTGTGTTCCCCTAAATATAGTGAAGAAACATAAAATTCTTCCTTTCTTCTCTGGAGATTGTTATTAATGGCCTTTTAAGGGTATTGGAACAATAGGCCAGAGTTTAACATAATTCTGCATTTCTACAGAATTCCTCTGATGGAAATGTGATGCTATAAGCTAATCTGATTGTCTTTGGGAGTCATTCTTCATATTGGTGATCAAGTATGTACATCCTGCATGCCTTTTACCAATTAAAAGAGGCTATATGAGCCTGATATATTTTTTTTTTTACCAAAGAAGAATTCGTCAAAGAACTATTTAGAATTATTGGCCAGAATACTTAACTATTACATTAATATAGCATTCTTCAGTTACTTTTCAGTCATTTCCTGTCTTCAAGTACAACCTTTTGCCACCTTCTCACATAACTAGTCTCCCTCTTTCTATGGACTTTAATTGTTCTTGGAATTCTGACTCTTGATCCAAGTGTCATGCTGTTAACTACATTTTTGGACAACAAAATCTTCTATTGGCAAGTGGCAAAATAGAACACAAATGCTTCTCTTTCATAAATACCATTTATCTCTCCAATACATTCCATCCTTAATTATACCGAACTCTTTCTAAACATCTAGTAACTCTTGTCCCTCCACTCCTCCTTGATGTGCTTTTCCAGTCTCAATGTGTTGACTGAAGTTGCTGCTTCCACTTGTGCTTAGAAACATTATAACTCCATTCCATCTATTGACAGGAGTTAGTAGAAAACTGGTCAGGAAATTGAAGCTGATACAACTTGCAGATGACAGAATAAGCTGATAAACCAAAACTTGCCTAATGATAACTTGCCTGTTGACAAGGGTTACAGAAGAATAAGGAAGGAAGACGTTTGTTAAGTAAGGAAAAAAAAGAATGAAAAACTAAAGCTAGGATATTAAATCATTGGTGCCATAACTTTACAGAGAAAAGAAGGAACCTCACTAATATTGAGGTCTGTAGTTCTCCCTATTCTCCCTGATGCTAATATCTCTATCCCTGAAGATGGGTGAAGATGAGCTGAAGTACTGTCTTCTCCTAGCATAGCTATTGTATATGTTCTCAATTTTGCTTAAGTTCAACTTTTGCCTGACCTCTTTTCTTGCCAGATACAAAGACCCAAGGTCAATTTAGCTACCCTAAATTTCTGATAACATGATCAACTTCTGGTTATATTTATCCTTCCTGGATTCATTCATCAAAACTTACCTGGTCATTCCTTTATTTTTAAGTAGTTGTACAAAGGGATTTCAGTACAAAAGTCAGACTATGAGTACGATGAATCATGATCAATGTCATCTCTTCACACTAGAGATTATTTAGAAAATGAAGTATATAACTTGCAAGTGGGGACAGGAGGGAAAAACTGGAAGAGAGGGAGAGAAGGGGTAATATTGTTGAAAAGGAAATGTACTTGTTACTTGACATGTGTGGAGAACTACAGGGGCCACGACCAAAGATGTCACTGGCCTCCGCCTTCCACCTTGCCGATGGCTCTCTGTGAAAAACAACTCCTTATATGGCTATGGCTTGGCTACTGGCTTGCTTCCGTGTTTGCGACCCTATTAGTATATGCTGCGTGGCATCTCAGGATTGGCCATCCAGGAGGCTTATACCCGGAGCGCGGGTGCGGGGGGAGGGAGAAGCTTGCAGATGAGGTTCCTGGATAAACTGCTTTGAGAAGAATCCCGGGTCCTGTCTTCCTTGCTGGTCGAGGCGGTCGCGACAAATGGTGGCCCGTACAGGGATCTAACTCCACAAGGGATTCAGAACTCCTGGCAGTCAGGGTGGTGCACCAGTAAGTTCCCAGGTAAGTGGGAATCCGAGATTAAAGCGGGCATAATACTGGGCTCTTCTCTGTAGATAAAGAGAGAGCGGGAACCCGGGAAGAAATAAAATACAGGCCTAAAGTGAAAGTAAAAGAAAATAAAATTTTTAATAACTGAGATGGGTGCCGCGACGTCACATCCAATTTTTCTGGCCCTGGAAGAGCTACTACGCTCAAAAGGACTAAAGTTAAAGAAGGGTACCTTACAGAGGTTCCTTGATGAATGCAACATTGTGGCTCCTTGGTTTATGGTGTCCGGGAGCCTTACAGTAACCTCATGGGACAAATTAGGGAAGGATTTGGACTTTGCCTATGAACAGGGCACATTAAAGGCAGGAGTCCGCCCCATTTGGAAATTGATTAGGGGCTGCCTGGAGGACCAGCTCTGCTGTGAGGTTATAGAAAATGGACAGTCAGCACTGGAACAATTACAGGAGGAGAGGTCAGAGAAGGCGATCAGTGAAAAGAGAGACAATGAACAGGGCAAAAGGGGGCGACTTTACCCAGATCTGTCTGAGCTAAAATCGGAAAGAGGAAGTTTCAGCGAGTTAGAGGAGGAAGAAGTGAGAGCACTTATTCAACAGATGAAAAGGAGCCGTATAAAAAAGGGGGTCACTTTTTTATAGCAAACATGACTTGCAATTTGACTAGTACTGCCCATACTGTGGGTGCCAATTGTCATTTTAGTAAGAATTATACGGTATTTAGTTATCAGCCTACCCCCGTGTGTGTGGTTTCCCCTTTTGTGTTTTTGGTAATTAACAACACATCTGTATGCTCAGATGATGTGTGTGCTTGTACTAATGAAACCTGCTATTTTGCTACCTGCTGGAGTTCTCAGTATCCGTTAGCTATAGTTGAACGCATTCTGCATTGGGTGCCTTTGCCAGTAGATGCTTCTCAAGCTGTAACCTTGTTTAGGCATAAGAGAGATTTTGGCATCACTGCGGCCATTGTAACTGCTATATCTGTGGCTGCTGCGAGTGCGATGGCTGCCGCCGTCTCCATGTCACATACTGTGCAGACGGCTCAGACTTTAAATAACTTGTCGGCTACTACAGCCAGAGCTCTGGATTTACAACAAGTGGCCAATGCACAATTAAAAGGAGGACTGATGCTGTTAAATCAAAGGGTTGACCTTGTGCAGGAGCAGGTTGATATCCTGTGGCAGTTGGCTCAGCTGGGATGTGTTCAAAAATATGAAGGGCTTTGTATTACCACTGTTCAGTATTATAACTATACCCAGGCAGCAAATTTGTCTAAACAACTGTCAAGTTATCTTTTAGGCAACTGGACAGGGGAATTCGACCAATTGATGTTACAGCTACGATCGGCCATTGTCGCGGTAAACTCCAGCCGGATGGATGATGCCCTGTTACAAGATGTTTCCTCCTGGATTTTGACAGCTGTGGATCATTTGAAGGAGGGGGCGGGAATGGGCTCCCTTATCGGTATCCTGGCATTGGTGATCTTGCTGTGCCTGTGGTACATATGTGATTAGGAGCTCGCAGCGCAGGAGTATGGCTATGGTGGTCCAGGCCTTCACTGCCATTGAGGCTGGACAGTCCCCCTACACGTGGCTTGCCATGTTAAAGGAATAGCACAGGGTGTAAGGCAAATGCACTGCACTTGGGAATCACTTCCCAGCGTGAGCCCAAGAAGAACATGTTGGGTTGCAAGTGGGTTGATGCCCAAGATCCCACCTCTGCAAAAAAAGCATCAGACGGGCCTGGTCGTCACTGGGGAAAGCGCCCCTCAGGTGAAGACCAGTGCAGGGTCCTCTCATTAATGTTTTAGACAGAGGCCCAACCTCTACTCTTACCTGTTGCTTAATAAAACAAAAAGGGGGAGCTATGGAGAGCTGCAGTGGCCGCGACCAAAGATGGCGCTGGCTTCCGCCTTCCGCCTTCCCGATGGCGAGTGCTCTCTGTGAAAAACGACTCCTTATATGGCTACGGCTTGGCTACTGGCTTGCTTCCGTGTTTGCGACCCTATTAGTATATGCCACATGGCACTTCGGGATTGGCCATCCAGAGGCTTATAACCGGAGCACAGGTGTGGGGGGAGGGAGAAGCTTGCAGATGAGGTTCCTGAATAAACTGCTTTGAGAAGAATCCCGGGTCCTGTCTTCATTGCTGGTCGAGGTGGTTGAGACAGACATGTAACTGTAAACCCTCTATACATCATTTTACAGTAAAAATTTAAAAAATATTACCCACATAAATGGAAAAAGGTTTATCTCTATGCATCTGTCTCTTATCTCTGTCTTATATGTGTTTTGACTTCATTTTATCCTTCTCAGATAAATCTTTCCATCCATTAACAGCTCTAATTCATGGTATCCTCATACATCTGGACCCAAGAAGAAAAGACTTCTATTCTTAATATCCCTGTAGCACATAAAAGGAAAGAATCTGATTGGATCTGTCTGGATTAGCTCAGAATCAATCACCAAACCAATAAATATGGAAATATTTTATTCTTGAGTGAATTTGGATCTTGACATGATGCCAATGAATAAAAATAAAGTTGAGCCCACCTAAACCAATGAATAAAAATATAGTTGAGCCCACATAAACCAAAGGAAAGGGAGAAATTTCCCAAAGGAAAGGGCACTTACCTATTGATAAAAACATAGTAGTACACAAACAGAAATCTGTTCAAAAGGCAAGTTTGTACTTAATGGAATCCAACACTTAAAAATAGAAAACTATATTTGTATTTCTTTACCTTAAAAAGAATATAATTTTAATCATATCAGGAACTACTAGGGATACTTACAAGATATAAAAGGCCCTCATGATTCTAGATCAGATTATAATAATAATAGTAATATCTAGTCAACACTGAATGATTGGCCAGGAATAACATTAATTGCATTCTTAAAATAAGTCTTCAGGTCAATTACATTTTCAAATGAATATATTGAGACTTAGAGGGTAAGTTTTTTTTAAGTCATTTAGCAAAGTAGTAGCAGAACTTTCTTTGTGTTATATTCATTGCCATGTTATGTGATCTTGTCTGAGATGTTATAAAACATTCTGAAATAGCCCTATTATTTTCAAAGATACCACTTAAGAACTGAAAAAAGTATTAACAGAAGGCTTTATTCTATCTATTTATGTTTATAAATTAATGTATATATTAAGTTGAATGATAATTACTATATAATTTTACTGAGATTATTAGTCCCTGAAAATTTAAACATATTCATCTAAAAGTTAAATTGTAAGAATTTTGAAGACATATTTGCCAAACAAGTTCAGACCTTGTCTAAATTTTCACAAAATTAGAAATTAGTGGAAAAGAATTTAATGTGCTTTCATCTACTAAAAATGGTAAAATAAAACTCAGTCACTTTTCTATTAGGGTGTTTTCAGAGAAGTTTGGGTAGAATGTTAAGGAGGATATTTTAAATCATTAAAATTAAAATTATCCTTTATAAAGAATTTAAAATTTACCAGGTGTTAGTGGATTATACCTGTAATCCAAGCAACTCAGGAGTCTTAGATCTGAGGATCACAATTTGAAGCCAGCCTAGACAGGAAAGCCTATGAGACATTTTTTGTAGATTATAAGTCTGGAATTCAGGACCTGGGGGCTGTCCCTGAGCTTTCTTGCACAAGGCTAGTGCTCTACCACTTTGAGACATAGTTCCATTTGTCATTTTCAGGTAGTTAAATGGAGATACAAGTCTAATTGCCTTTCCTCACCTCGCTGGCTTTGAATCACAATTCTCAGATCTCAGCCTCTTGAATAGCTAGGATAACAGGTTTAAGCCATCAGAGCCCAGACCTACGAAACTTACGTATCTACAATTCACTACCAAAAATGTCAGAACTGGGGCTGTGGCAAAAATGGTAGAAAACTATTCCCGAGCAAAAATGCTCATGGACAGTGCCCAGTCCCTGAGTTCAAACCCTAAGTCCACACACACACACATACACACACACACACACACACACACACACACACACACACACACACACACACACACACATTTACCTAGGAATGGTCCATGGCTCACACTTATAATCCTAGCTTCTCAGGAAGCTGACATCTGAGGGTTGTGGTTCAAAGCCAGCCCTGGTAGGAAAGTCCCAGTGAATCTCTTATCTCTAAGTAACCACTTAACAACACAGAAATGGAGCTGTGGCTCAAAGCACTCAAAGCACTAGCCTTGAGCAAAAATGCTCAGGGACAGCACCCAGGCCCTGTGTTCAAGCCCCACAACTTCAGGGAGAAAAAAATACCTGTAAAATGTTTTTCCAGAATTCCTTTCATGTTATCATTTGTCAATCAATAAATACATTTTGAGTATTGTATATTTAAAATATGGCTTAGAGTACGCATTTGATATTTCTGTAGAAGGGGATCCCTTAATAATTAATAATCTCAATAAATAATAATATGGGATCCCTTACCTCACAGACCAAAGAGTGTATGAGAAACAGAAGAAAAGACAATTGCTGAGGAGTGCCACAAGTTATGGAAATGTATAAAAACACCCCAACACAGCTACTGTGCCTTTGAATTTCTGTCTTTGATGTCTGTGTGAATGCCTACAGTCCTGTATAATTTATCATGTCTCTGTGTATCTGTGCATCTGTCACATGGATGTGATTGGGTCTTTGAAGAAGCACCATGGAAGATTTTTGTAATACATCATAGCTTCACAATAGAGTCCTGAAGTTTTCCTAGCAAGAAAATAATATAAAAATGAATTACTCTTGATGGGAAAATAAATAATTAAAACTATTTCAACACCATAATAGTGTATGTTAATTAGCATGTATCAAAATAATAAATAATCTGCACTTGATACTTGAGATCAGACTAAAATACAAGCCTTTTAAAAGTTAAAATTAGAATCTATGTCCCTAAAGATGTACAGCAAATACTTTTTGACAAAAACTACTGGTGGACCCATTGAAACAATGAGATATACAAGTCGTTATGTCAAAAAATGAACTTTACAACTTTGGTGGAGGGGAGGATCGGGTGGGGGGAGGGAGGAGTATGGGAAGCGGAAGGGATGGGAAGGGGAAACAGAGAAGACAAAAATGCTTGATAAGAAATGTACTCGTTATCTTGCCCATGAAATTGTAGCTCCTCTGTACGGTATTCTCACAATAAAAAAATAAATAACATATTCATGCCCTGTCTACCATTATCTTTCACAAACAGTACAGATCTGTGCAGAGGTAACATTCTTACTGATCAATATACACATAACTTTGAGAACTGAAGGTGCTGCTCAAGTGGTAGAGTGCTAGTCTTAGCAAACTTAAGAACTTGAGATCAAACCAAAAAGGCACTAAGTTTTGAATCAATTATTTTTCTTATGTACTTTCACAGATTTAAGAAATTCATTGGGTGTTGTTTGCATGGTTATTTTTCCTAATTTTTCTTTCCAAATGAATACCTAGTTAGGTAACTCTAGCACTTTAACAAATAAATTCCAAAATTTGAAAGCTTAGTAGTTTATGAAATATTATATACTCATCCATTGTATGTGTTCCTGGCTGGAGTGCAGCCTTCTACAAAAATAATTCAAGTACTCAAGCTGTTTTATCAGGTCGGTCACCTGTCTTCTCTGGTAAAGAAGAAACATTTTCTTCACAGGTTTCCGTAAAAGTGAATCACAACACCACCTTTTCCCTTTCCATTGTCTTTGACTTTGTTTGGCCTGACCTAAGGCACTTACCATCTTACCAGGTTTTGTGTTCAGACTCAGGGCTTGAACTCAGGGCTTAGAAGTTGTCTCTGAGCTGTTTTGCTCAAGGATAGTGCTCTATCACTTGAGCCAAAGCTCCACTTCTGCTTTTTGGTGATTAATTAGAGATAAGTGTCTCAAGGACGTTCCTGCGTGGGTTGACCTTGAACCAGATCCCAGCCTCCTAAGTAGCTAGGTGTGAGCTACCTGCACCCAGCTCATATTCTACGTTTTTTGGGTGAAGAAATGTATAAAAAATTCCTTTAATGAACAAATTTTTCTTACTTTAGCAAGTCAATAAATTTGGAAAATAAAAATGCCTATAGTGAGAAAAAATTATATAACTTACATAAAATATACATTGCAACCCTATTATATGTTAAGAATTAAATAAATTGGCTGGAGATTATAATAAATATAAAATTGAAATCATACTTTTTGTTTGTTCATAGGAAAGTGAGCAATGTTTGGGGTTGTAGAGGAGGAGGGTATATATATTTTCCACGGTTTGTCCTTACAAACTTCTGAAAGGCAAATGTTTGCCTCTTGTTGGCTTCTGATTCTAAACTTCACAAATTTTACATAAACCTCAGCTCTTAAACATAGACAATAGTTTGAAATTAAATTTTATAAATTTTGGAAGTGAAGTTTGTATTTTTGGCTAGGTTATCTTTGAATGGCTAGGTCCTTATTTGTATTCCTATTGACTGGCTGGCTCTTTCTTGCACCATGGTTCAAATTTTGGACATGGGGAACAGCTTGAGAGGGGGATTCTTATATCTGCATTTTATCTGTCCTATTTCATGCACTTGATCATCACTGCATTTCATCTGGGCTTCAGTATTTCTCTGTGTGCACATTTCCTCTGATGAGACATTTAGGGCTCTGCTTGTTTTCAGGACACTTTCTACAAAACAGCTTTCCTGTCAGACAGAATGGCATCCATTATCAAATGGATAGGTTAGGCTAATTTGATTGGGCACTTTATTCGTCTCACATTTTTTCTTTGCTTCAATTCCTTGTTTCAGCTGGACCATTACAATAGCCACTGAACAGGTCCCTATCTCCTTGTTATCATCTATCCTTAGCTTAAAGTCTTATTTTTTTGCCTGAAGATTGAAATCTTAATCTTAACCACTTACCTACATTTCCTGGATCTTCATAGTAAGATACCTTAAAATCTTTTCAGATATATGCTTTTCTTGATTCTAACATCAGTCATCTAGCTGACTTAATACAAATATAAATTCAATTAAATTTGTTAGGTATATGAATTGAAAGCATCTTGTGTAGTTTCTGAAAGATTCATTAATGCACTCTACCTTCTACTAGATGTATGTGTGCCTCTGTGTGTGTGTGTGTGTGTGTGTGTGTGTGTGTGTGTGTGTGTGTGTGTGTGTTCTGGGCTTTGAATTCAGTGCCACAGAAATGTCCCATTGCTTTTTGCTTAAGGCTGTGCTTTACCACTTATGCCAGAGCTCCACTTCAGCTTTTTGTTGGTTAATTGGAGATAAGCATCTCATAGACTTGTCTGCCTGGACTGGCTTCAAACTGTGAGTATTAGATCTCAACCTCCTGAGTAGCTAGAATTACAGGTTTAAGCCACCAGCAACATCTGGCTTCTAATTTTATTGTCACAGTTATTATTTTCTCTTACTAATTATAATGCTTACTCAAATCTTAGCCTTCATTAAAACTTCCCAGATTATCTCTCTTCCTCATGTACTATAGCACAGTATTGAAATTTCTCTTATAAGTGATATTTCCATGTGCCATATATTTATTCTTTTCACTGTTTATTTTCATTCTGACAAAATTGAAATGAGATTTTGTTTACTTTAACAGACCTTATAGTTTCTACAATATTTTTTTATAGGTAGGAAGATCTCCATACATTGCAAATATACTTTACGAAGTATAACCACACAATTTTGTTGTTTCAAAGAGAAACACTGTGAAGGTGAGAGAGGATTTTCCTGATAATTGTAAGGGAAAACAATGAAGTATATGGCTGAGAGGAAGCAAACTCCACAAAAATAGAGCTCAGTATTGCAAAGATTACCCTAATTGAATTAGCTGATTTGGTTTTGCTATAACAGAAGCAGCTCTTTTAGTGAAAAGGTTAAGTCAGAGAATTTTTTTAGTATATAGAGAGAGTAGAGATCTACAGGGTAGGTGGCACAGTTTGAGATAATTAGAATTAGCCTTAGTTGACCAGAGCATCAAAGATTTGAAGTAAGTTCCCTTCTACTGAGTGCTTGGGATGGAGAATCCGAGCAGATGTTGAAGACGTTGCCTGCTGTGATATACAGGAGTGTGATAGGAAATGTCCCAAGCCACAGGCCTGTGCCACTTCTAGAGTGTAAACCCTTGCTTTGCTTCACTCCTTCCTTAGTCAAGAAATTCTCAAGTTGTGGCTTTCATGGTCTGCACATCTTTGTGGTTCCTTTCCCTCTCTCATCTTTTAATGTTAGGTAGCTATTTTCAGAATGGTTTATTCCTCCTTCCACACCTCTAAAGCACCCATGTTCTTAACTATGAAAATTTTATCCAGTATGTGAAGGAAGGACACTTTTAAAGATGATGTCGTATTGTCTACTGGATGTGGTCCTGTGGCAGGCAGGCCAGGAGGTTGAGTAAGCCAGAATCTTCACAGGGTACATGCACACTGCAGAGGATCCATGAGAAGAAGACAATGCATCCTGACCCAGTCCTAGTTTAGGCTCTCCTCTACTCTCACCACTTGAGCAGCCATTCATTTAAAAACTTAATACTTGCACAGAATGACCATATCACACATGCTCCATAACAAACATGTCATGTGGAAGAAATCCAGAATTTACAGCCAAGAGATGGAGAGGTGAGGAATGATTCCTGCTTAACACTAGTACTATAACTCTCATATCAACCCTCTATCTAAAGTAATCAAAGACAGTAACAGAGCTTGGGTTGTAGTTTAGTGGCCGAGCACTGACCTATCTTGTCTGAGACCCCGAACTTGATTTCAGTACTGAATAACAGAATCCAGACAGTGACAATCACTAAATAAGGATGATATGAAGACAAATGTGAAATCGCATGGGAAACTTTAATCACTTGTAATGTCTTGCCTTTTATTATGAAGACAGACTCTTTATTTCCTATATGTTATCCTCTAACATCATGGAGATTTGACTGTTTCATTAAACATCATTCTGCATGTAATTAATTGTTTTTTTAATCATGATTCCAGTTTTTGGTGGCCATATCACCTCATGAAAAGTATTATTACTTTAAGAAAAACAAATAAAAGGATTTTGCTTTTTAAATTAAGAAAATTATCTAGACATGACATAACTTTTGACAGCAGGAACACTTGTGAGGCAATCTGTATAATTTGGAGTGCAGGAACATTCAACTATGTATGATTTAATTGATTATGGAAGAACTTCATTTTGGAATGCTATGTTACCTTAATGTATTTAATTTCATAAAGAAGATGAGGGGAAAATACCAGACTTTTGATCCAGCTCAACAACTTCTGATATTTATGACTGCTGGAAAGTCACATAATGTCTTTGGGTTTAATTTTATTTGTGAATCACTCAGAATAAATATTATTTAAACATTTAAGTTTCATTATAGTTTTAAAATCTAGACTATTTTAAATTATTATAATTGTTCTGTATGCTGATTCTAGGTCTTTAACTCAAGGCCTAGGCACTGGCCTCTACAACTTGAGCCTTAGCTCCACTTCTTGCTTTTTAGTGGTTAACTGCAGATCAGAGTCTCACAGACTTTTCTGTCTGGGATTGCTTTGTAATGTAATCAGCCTCTTGAGTAGTTAGGATTACAGGTGGGAGCGATTAATACCCAGCAATTATTTTAAAAGTGTGTTTTCTAGGGTTTTTTTTCTTTTATTAAGTTAATACATACTTGGCTGTGATTAACTTCCCCAGCACCATGAAAATAACACCCCAAATAATGATATTCATAAAATAAAGTTGTCAAGATGAAAAGAGCAACTTTTCAAACAAAGTATTAAAATGTAATTGACTTTGGAATAACCTGCCTAAGCATGGCTCTCAAATTCTACTAAAAGCAACATTCTTGAGACTGCTTGCTTAGTGTGCAAATTATCATCATCATTAAAAGATCAGTGACCATGTGGAGCCTCCATGATTAATGAATTTTATGGCCAAAGGGAGAGATCATAGTTAATTGGCCTGGCGGACCTCTTTATTTCTGCCTCTTTTGGGGAAGAGCTGGATGCAGAGGTGCTTCCTTGAGGGGCAGGCAGGGGTCCTCCTGTTGTGGAGGTCACACTCTTCATCTGACCCCATGATCTCATCCACCTCCTCTCTTCTTGTTGAAACTGAGGGAAGGACATTCTTTGAAAGACAAGGAGAAGCCGGGCGCTGGTGGCTCATGCCTGTAATCCTAACTACTCAGGAGGCTGAGATCTGAGGATCGCGGTTCAAACCCAGCCCGGGCAGGAAAGACCGTGAGACGCCTATCTCCAATAAAACCACCAGAAAACCGGAAGTGGCGCTGTGGCTCAAGTGGTAGAGTGCTCGACTTGAGCTGAAGAGCTGAGGGACAGCGCCCAGGCCCAGAGTTCAAGCCCCACGATTGACAAAAAAAAAAAAAAAAAAAAAAAAAGAAAGACAAAGAGATTATGGTCCCAAGAGAAGGTTAGATAATTATACTTGGTTGCTGATGGAAAGCAAAATAGGAAAATATGAAAATAAAATACTTTGCAAAAAGGAAGACAAAAGTAATAAGGGAGAGCTAATTGCCCTGGCTAGGTAGTTAGGGACATAAAAAGGCAGCTGGAATGAATGACAACACGACAAGAACTATGATACTGTGCAGAATGTCCCTCTTGTTCCATCAGTAACTGGTCTCAGATGTCTTAGCGCACTCCCCTGACATGTGCTGGAGTGAAGCACCTGTCTCCCCATCCATGGTAATGGAAGGACCCATTCCCAGTCATGATCCCAGTGGAGGGCCCAATAAAAGAAAATCCCAGCTCACAGGAGTCTCTTCTCGGTTTTTCTTATGTTTTCTCTGCTTCAAGCACTTTTCTGCCCTTTAATCTTTATTTTTTGTACCAGTACTGGGGTTTGAACTTAGTTCCTGAACACTGTACCTTAGTGTTTTTGTTCAAGAATAATGCTTTGCCATGCAATTCACAGCTCCATTTGTGGCTCTTTGGTGGTTAACTGTAGATACCAATCTCATGGACTTTCCTACCTATGCTGGCTTTGAGTCATGATCCGCAGATCTCAGCCTCCTGAATAGCTAGGTTACAAGGATGTAATCAGCAGAGAAGAATTCAGACCTACATGATATTAGAAATGCAAATTGCTTACTGGAAAACACCACACACTTTCTTTTTACACATAACTTCTTTGATTTTTCTTGTTCCTAATGTAGTAGAAAAGATCGTCTCTTGGTTTCCTACCACTTGATTTCACAAACATGAAAAGTGAGATCTTATCAGGGACTCATTTTCTTTGTATAAAAAAGATTTCTACTTGTAAAGATTCTTCAAGTGAGGAACTCCACAATTTCCTTAATTTTAATGAAAAGGAATACAAAAAGGTTATTGGTGAAGTCTCAAGATTAAAGCAGTGGTGGATTAAATTAAGTGTAGAGAATTTGAAAAGGTAAAGCAGAGATAGTTAGGAAGTCTAATCTTATTCAAGTGATCTTTGATCAAGTCAGCAAAACCTTAGAGGAATTAAGACTGTCTGACCTGTTCATGCCTTTCTGGTCACTATTTTCCTTTCCTGGACTCTTAGATTTTCCTCCTCTATGTTAGTGCTATTTTTTTTTTCTGGTGCTGCTTTTGGTTTGTTTAACTATTGAGAAAATTCTTTTCCAGGACCTCTTCAGTGTTTTCCTTTCTGTTAATTCTTTCCCTTCTTAAAAAGTTGTCCTGAATTCTCTTGGGATATTATTTTCCTGTTTATTTCCCTACTTTCTTAACTAAGTCCCTAAGAAAACATTTCGTGTCCTATGTTCTTTGTTCTCTATTAATTCTTCATCAGTCTCTATCTGTTGTCTGGCTCCTCAGAAGCAGACTCTGGGACATGGATTCAAATGCAAATAGCTTACATGGAAAATGATCCTGGGTCATACAACAGGAGAGGCACAACAGTGAGATAGGAAGAAGGCAGCCATTGAGGGTATGCGGTTAAACCTGATGCTGATGATTTTCAACTATTTGTCTCCAGCTTGTATCTCAGCTTCAGAGTCCAAATTCACAAAACTTCTGAAACCCAACTGCTACAAACATTGGCATAAGGAAAACATCCAAGTCCTAGCACTCCTAATCCCTGAATATGTTGACATTGAATAAATTACTTCTCCAAGTTCCAGGCAATGCTCATGCAAGAACAGGGACAATAACAATGACATCAATATAAATGTTTTAATTATGAAATGAGGTTGTTTATGTTAAGCAGTAAGAGGCGTGCCTGTTACACTGGAAGCAGTAAATACTCACTCAGGATCTGTCAATGCTGATGACACAAACCAATTTCTTTTCTTACTTTTTAAAAATTAGAAACTCACTATTTATTAATCCCAAATGAAATAATGTCTCTGGTCACCGTCTTTGAGATTTGCATATGCCATTAAGAGAGAGGTTTATGAGGAAACTTTAAAGTTGGTAAAATGATGGCACTGACATCACCCAAATCTACAGGTCTATACTAACATCTCCCCACAAACTAATTTCCTCTTACACATTCCATGTCTTTGTTAATAGCAATTCCATCTATCACTTGCATCAGAAATTTTAAAATGCTACCGGAATCGTTCTCACTTTCAACATGAGGCACCACATCCTACCAACTCCGACTCTCACATACTTCTTAAAATTGTCATATCCTCTACATCCTTCTTTTTCTGCCTAATGCCAGCCCTCAGAATGCCTTGCTTATATTAGAATGCTTTGAAGGGTTATAGTATCTGATACAAAATAATAACTTAATAAATGTTTGAATGAATAAATATCATCAAATCATTTCTAATACAGCAAATGATACCATACTACTCTGGCTGCTTTGGAGTTGCCCTAGATTTCACATTTTAACCTCTACCCTTTAACTTCTACCTTCAAATATACCTTATTCCAAGTGGCTTTTAACACCACCCCTCATCTGTCCACCTAGACTTTGTTCCTCTTGACTTTTAAGGTGCCAAAGCATTTATTAGTCTCACTATTGAAAGGCCACCAATGAAAGATCTTCATATCTGCTGCAGGGGACCACGTGGAGGCAAGCAGGCACAGCAGACACGTTATTACAAAGTTTATTAGATGAGCCATATTTCCCCCAAGAGGGAGCACATGGCACCTGTCCAAATGCAGGTAGCAGGAGGTTCTGGGGCAGGAAGTGAGGTAGGTGGGAGATCACGTGGGACCTGGAAGAGAGAGAAAGGGAGGGGCCAGCTGTATGGCGGGAACTCCGGGGCTGAGAGGAGCTCAGGTCTGGGTGGAGCTGAGGACGAAAGGTGAGCAATATGCTTATAACTAGGACTTTTTATGTTATCTTTCTGTGTTCTCTATTGACTTGTCTAACATTATTTTTCACCTGTCCATTCCCTCACCTTGTTTTGGTCATATTCACCTCTGTGACATACTACCAACAAACAAAACCCTCAGTCTTTGCAATTGTAGTTTTCCTGCTTGGACCACTCTTTCTCTGGGTCTTCACCAAGCTGTGAATTTACAGTAGTTTATCTTATTTTTTATGGGTCTTTGGGTTAGAACTCATGGCCTGGGAGCATTTGTACTCCAAACTACATTGCTACCACTTGAGCTACAGTGCCACTTCCAGTTTTTTGGTGTTCAATTGGAGATAGGCGTTCCATGGACTTTCTTGCCTAGGTTGGCTTCAAACCATGATCCTCTGATCTCAGCCTTTTGAATAGCTAGGATTACAGGCATTAACCACAAGTGCCCAGCCATAGTTCAAAGTTTTAATTTCCCACAATTATCTCCTTCTCTGTATTTTTACATCTTACTGCCTTTCTCCATCTTAGAATGTAAGCTTCTTAACATAGAATTTATGGCTTCTTTTGATTGTCATCTAGATCTTAAGACCAAAGTTAGCATATAGCAGCACCTCAATAAATATTTGTTAATAAATATTTATTGATTACGGTTTAAAATGAGCACTCAATGAGATGTACGAGATGTTATATCAAAAACGTACTTTACAATTTTTGGAGGGATAGGATGACAGGAATTTTAAGGGGAAACAAAGGAGGAGGCAACAATGCTTGACAAGAAATATACTCTCATTACCTTGCTCATGTAATATCAATATCAATAGGAAAACATCAATTATCTTTTATAGGTAAGAATAGGAAATTAACCTGGAGAATTAGAAAACTGATTAAAATGATAGTTCCACCTTGCTCCTTTTTTGAAAATTCCTTTATTGGGTTTGAGGTCAAGATGGCGGAGGAGAAGCTGGAGGCTAAACAAGCTCTCACATAGAAAGCAGTTTTAGAGTTCCAGTGAACAGTCCTAAGCCAGACAATCACACCAAATGTGCCATCACAGGACAGTGATTTAGGCCACAGAGGGAAAATCTAGGCAAGGAGTCAGATCTGAGCTCTTGCCAGAAGCCGCTGCCACCCGGCGGCAGCAGTGGCAGTGGTGGCTTAACCCGCCATACCTGAATCACACAGAGTCCCAGACCAAGGAGCCAGACACAGAGGGTGAGCAGATTCTACTCAACACCAGCAACAACCGACAAGGAGCAGACATCTTCATCCTGCAATTCACAGACCAGAGATGACCCAGGAACCAAGACTCGGCAAGAGTAGAAGCCTGACGTCCTTACTCTTTCTCAGGGAGCAAAGGAGAGAAGGCCACCACTCCCCCCCCCCCCAGTACTAGAGATCTCCATCTTGGATACCGACAAAGCTCAGCGTAGCTGCTAGCTCCAACTCAGGCCTTGGAAGAAAAGTAGAGTCATTTAGCAGGTCACAAGAACCTAAACTGACCTGCCAGACTCAGCTCCACCCAGGAAAAACTCACCCAGCTCGAGTGCCAGCCCTAGGACTGGCTTTCTTCACTGGGTAATCAGAGCCAGAGGCTGCCCCTCCCTTTAGCAGCCTTGACAATCAATTGAAATTCAGTAAACAGAAACCCTGGGAATGGCTCCAGGCTGGGATCTGTGAGTTTCTCACAAACCAACCCCCGGGAAAAGCTACTGTTTGCTGAAAGGCCTCAACTTTACCCAGAACCTAACTTCATCACAGCATCTCCAAACTTGAGGAAAAAGCCATCTTCCTCTTTTATGATACTCAAAGCATATCTCCCTCACATTGAACTAACCTGGGAGGAGGATCGCAAAATCCTGGGTAAAGCAGAGCATGTTTCCGCCTATTCCAACAAACTGACTTAAGAAACCAACCAAGCCACAGGACCATAAGCAGACCAGAGACTCCAACAAGAGGGTGCTTACAGCCACAAGGAAGATACAGGACTTTTCCCAATCTTCCCAAAAAAATCAAAGAACTTTTTTTTTCTTCTTTTTTTTTGTACCTTTTATAAAAAAAAACTTTTTTCCTTTCCAAAACTTTTTTTAATTTTAAATTTTTACCATTTTTGAAAAAAAATTCTAGCAACCTTTTTTCTTCTTATAATTGTTATTTTAGGAGTACATATGTGTGTGCGTTTTTCTTTCATTTTTTTTCTTTCTTTTTTTTAAAAAAAATTCTTTTTGTTTTTTGTTCAGCTCTACTTAACTTCTGATCTTTTTTTCTTTCTTTCTTACCCTTTTCACCTTTTCTTCTCTTTCATTCTTCTTTATGTGACTTAATTGTTGTTCCGCACATCCTCAGATAAACCCATAGTTGACTATGAGACCCTATCCACCATGGTGTACACACTTAATCCATAAATTTACTACTCAATTCAAAACCTCTGAGACTCAAATTCCTTAATAGCAGTACTACCTCTTTATACCGATATAATATATTAAGGATTTTTATTTTTAAATTTTTCACATCTCCTTTATATCCCCCTCCCTTCTCTCATTATATTCACATTCTTCTCTGAATAGTTTGCATTCGTTCTGCATAATATTTTTAATTTTTACTTTTCTATTTTTTCTGGTCTCTTTTTTTTTCCTTTCTCTTTCTTCTTCTTTTCTCTCTGTCTGCTTTCATCCTATCCAACCTATTTCCTGTTTTGAGATTAGGACTTAGTTAACTCTCCCTGTGCCTTCCCACATCATTCTCTTCCTATTTTTTACCCACATCTCTCCCTAACCCTAATAATTTATGGTTTTCCAAATTCTGTACGGTTCGGAGCCAATTAATTAATATATAGTTGTTTAATGTTGAATAGATGTATCTGTTGAACTAGACTGTATCTGCAGACTATTGAGTGTGCAAATTCAGACTTTGGTTGATGATTGCCTTAAGTTAATGGTCCAGCAAAAAACTGGTGTTATTTTCATCCCAAATGGGCAGGGTAAGCCGGAAAGCCACAAGAAAAATGGCAACTGCAGGTGTCACAATTCCCACTCATGATTATCAGGGGACAGAACACATAATGAATAATCCAGAGGAGAGTTTCCAAATAGCTCTACAAACACTGTTGGAAAACATGATAAATAAAAAGATTGAAAACATAAAAAGGACTCTGTATGAGCGTGATAGGGAGAGAGAGGAGGCAAACAAAAGGTCAATGCAGGAAAAGATTGAAAACCTAAATAGGACTCTGTATGATAGGGAGAGAGAAGAGGCAATCCACAGGAATATACAGGAATATCATGAGTGAGAGGAAGCTACTCAAAAACTGATACAGGATTTGCATGAGCAGCTTGAGAATACTCAAAGAGAAAGGCAAGAATGGCATGAACAGGCTGAGAACACTCAAAGAGAACTACAGGAATGGCGTGAATGGGAGGAAGCTAAGCAAAGAGTAATACAGAAATTGAGAGAGCAGGATGAGAATGCACAAATATCACTAAAGGCATTCATGGGATCCATTTACAAAGAGCTGAAGGAAGTCAGGGATACCAAAAAGGGAATGCTGAATGGAACCCAAGAGAAGGAATGGGAGTCCAAGGAAAACGTAAACAATCAACTAAGTGATTTGAGAATAAACACTGAGCACCAAATTAAGGAAGTAAAGAAGTTCATACAAGATCTAAAACAAAGCTTCAACAAAGAATTTGAAGCCATCAAAGCTGACCAATTAGAAGGAAAAGAACAAAAAACAAAGTAGAGAGTCTTGACAGGAGGTTAATCCATGCAGAAGATAGAATCTCAGGGATTGAAGACACTTTAGATATTATAGAGAAAGAACATACAACCTTCCAAGACTAGTTCAATTAATATGATAGATCTATCCAAAACTTGGAAGACTCAGAAGGCCTAATCTAAGGATAATCGTGTAGAGGAACACCTAGAAACAGAAGTTAATGGTCTAGAAAATTTGTGTAACAGCATCCTATCAGAGAATGTCCCAAATATGCAAAAAGATAGGCCTGTTCAGATACAAGAAGGTTTTAGAACTCCAGATAGACCAGACCAGAACAGGACATCCCACCATCACATTATAATCCACACAGGAACAACTGAGACCAAGGAAAAGATCCTTAAAGCTGTCAAGGAGAAAAGATTAATCACCTATAAAGGGAAACCAATTAGAATCACCTCAGATTTCTCAGCAGAGACAATCAAAGCAAGAAAAGTCTGGAATGATATATGCCATGCCTTAAAAACAAAGAACTCTGAACCAAGAATACTGTACCAAGCTAAACTCTCCTTCATAACTGGAGGCCAAATAAAATCTTCCATAGCAAAGAAAAATTGAAACAATACATCTCCACCAAACCAGCCCTACAAAAGATTCTTAAAGATGTCCTACACATAGAAAACCAACAAGACCACAATGTAGGCCAAGAAATTGCACTCGAACTGTGAATCCAAGAACCATAGGAAGAACCCAGTTATCACAGCCCCTAAGAAGGTATAACATGGCAGAAACTCCCAAATACCTCTTAGTCCCATCTCTTAACATTAACGGACTTAAGTATCCAATTAAGCGACATAGACTGTCTAGTTGGATTAAAAAACAAGATCCTTCTATCTGCTGCCTTCAGGAGTCACATCTTGCCCGTAAAAACAAACACATTTTCAAGGTGAATGTCTGGAACAAAATCTACCAATCAAAGGGCCCCCATAAACAGGCAGGAGTTGCAATCCTTATAAAATATAAAATAGACTTCAATTTAAAATTTGTGAGAAGAGATAAAGAAGGTCTTTACATACTAATGAAGGGATCTCTCCTTCAGGAGGATATTACAATTCTAAATATTTTTCGCCAAACAATGGAGCACAAAAATTTATCCAAGAAACATTACTTTCCTTCAAATCCCTCACAGATCCAAAGACATTAATTGTTGGGGATTTTAACACACCACTCTCCCCACTAGATAGATCAACTCGGCAAAAATTCAACAGAGAAACCGCAGATCTAAACAGCTGCATAGATCAACTAGATTTAACAGACATCTACCAAATATTTGACCCAATAGCATCAGAATACACGTTCTTCTCAGCAGCACATGGAACATTTTCTAAAATAGACCACATTTCAGGCCACAAAGAAGGTTGTCCAAATACAGAAATGTTGAAGTTATACCTTGCATTCTCTCTTACCACAAGGGAATAAAATTAGAACTCAACACCAAAAGACACCAAAGAAAGTCCGGTAACACATGCAGGCTGAACAACACACTGCTGAATCACAAGTGAGTCATGGAAGAGATTAGAAAGGAAATTCAAATGTTCATGCTATTCAACAAAAATGAATACACAAATTACCAGCTCCTCTGGGACACAGCAAAGGCAGTATTCAGAGGCAAGTTTACAGCTCTGAGCTCCTACATCAACAAATTGGAGAGATTTGAAACCAACAATTTAATGACACATCAAAACCTCCTTGAAAAAGAGCAGCAAGATAAACCCAAATCCAGTAGAGGGAAAGAAATAATTAAAATTAAATCAGAATTAAATGAATTAGATTCCAAAACAACTATAGAATGAACTAACTAAACAAAGAGTTGGTTGTTCGAAAAAATTAACAAAATTGACAGACCCTTAGCAAATCTTATCAGAAAAAGAAGAGAACACACCCAAATTAATAAACTCAGAGATGAGAATGGAAACATCACCACGGAAACAACCAAGATTCAGAACATTATAAGGGAATACTTCTCACAACTTTATGCTAATAAGTTTGAGAACTTGGCAGAATTGGCCCTTTTTCTAGGAAATATTGACATGCCAAAACCAAAATAGGATGAGTTAAACCATCTTAATAGGCCCATATCAAGCATTGAAATAGAAAGAGCAATAAGAGCCCTTCCATCTAAGAAATGTCCAGAACCAGATGGTTTTACAGCGCAATTCTACAAGGCCTTCAAAGCAGAGCTCACGCCAATATCCCTCCAACTCTTCAATGAAATCACAAAAGAAAGATCACTACCGAACACATTCTATGAAGCCATCATAACCCTCATCCCAAAACCAGGTAGGGACTCATCAAAGACAGAGCACTATATACCTATTTCTTTGATGAACATTGATGTAAAACTTCTCAACGAAATTTGGCCAATCGACTTCAACAATTCATCCAAAATATCATACACCATGATCAAACAGGGATGATAATCAGGGATGCAAAGCTGGTTCAATATACGCAAATCAATGTGTATTATTCATCACATCAAGAGGAGCAAGGATAAGAACCACATGGTTATCTCAATAGTTGCACAAAAAGCATTCAACAAGATCCAACACCCCTTTATGATGAAGGTTTTGGAAAAATTAGAAATCCATAGAACATTCCTCAATACAATAAAGTCTGTATATGAAAAAAGTACAGCCGGCATTATAGTTAATGGTGAAAAACTAAAGTCATTTCCTCTTAACTCAGGAAAAAGGCAAGGATGTCCACTCTCTCCACTTCTCTTCAATATAGTATTAGAATGCCTAGCTACAGCAATAAGACAAGATGCAAACATAAAGGAGATCCAAATAGGGAAAGAAGAAGTAAAACTCTCCCTCTTTGCAGATGGCATGATCTTGTATTTAAAGGATCCCATAGACTTTACTCCCAAATTTCTCAAGCTGATTCAAAACTTTGGCAATTTAGCAGGGTATAAAATTAAACCCCAAAATCAATGGCTTTTCTGTATGCCCACAATGAGAAAAGTGTGGTTAAAATTAGGAATGCAACTCCATTAGTAATAGCCCCACAAAAAATAAAATACCTACGAATTAGCTTAACGAAAGAAATGAAGGACTTCTAAGATGAAAACTATTAAAATTTGAAAAAGGAAATCAAACAGAACTTAGAAAAAGACAAAATCTCCCATGCTCCTGAATTGGAAAGATTAACATCGTGAAAATGGCAATACTTCCCAAGGCTATCTACAAATTAATGTGATACCTATCAAAATTCCAACCTCATTCTTCAAGGAAATAGAAGAGGCAATCCAAAAAATCATAAGGAACAATAAAAGACCCCGAATAGCAAAAACACTCTTCAATGGAAAGAACTCTGCTGGAGGAATATCAATACCAAACTTCAAACTCTACTATAAAGCCATAGTAATCAATACAGCTTGGTATTGGCATAAGAACAGACCTCAGGACCAATGGAATAGAATTGAAAACCCAGAAGTGAACCTACAGACCTATAGCCATCTGATCTTTGAAAAGGGAGCTAAAAATATAGAATGGAAGAAAGACAGCCTCTTCAGTAAATGATGCTGGCAAAATTAGTTAACTACTTGTAGAAAACTAAAGCTAGAACCTTATATATCACCCTGCACCACAATCAACTCCAAATGGATCAAAGACCTCGGAGTCAAAGCAGACACAATGAAACCATTACAGGATGGAATAGGAGAAACCATAGGTCTCCTTGGGGTAGGCCAAAATTTTCTTAATAGAGACCCGGAAACACAACAAATCAAAGAAAGGTTGGACAAGTGGGATTGCATGAAGTTGCAGTGCTTCTGCATGGCAAAGGACAGCTAGCAAGATCAATAGAAAGCCCATGGATTGGCAGAAGATATTCACTAGCCATACAAGGGACAAGGGTCTCATATCTAAAATATACTTGGAACTCAATAAATTAAATCTCCCAACAACAAATCCTCAAAGAAACAACTGCCCAATAAATAAGTGGGCTAATGACTTGAAGAGAAACTTCTCTGAAGAAGAAAGAAGGATGGCCAATAGACACATGAAGAAATGCTCAACCTCCTTAGCCATAAAAGAAATGCAAATCAAAACAACATTGAGATACCACCTCACCCCAGTTAGAATGGCAAAAATCAAGAACTATAATAACAACAGATGCTGGATGCTGGAGGGGATGTTGACAGATGGGAACCTTACTTCATTGTTTGTGGGAGTGTCAACTTTTTCAACCACATTGGAAAGCAGTAAGGAGGTTCCTGAAAAGACTTCATATAGACCTCCCCTATGATCCAGCAATCCCACTTTTGGGCCTTTGCCCAAATGTTTACAAACAAGACCACACTAAAGCTACCAGCACAACTATGTTTATTTCAGCATTATTTACCATAGCTAAGATATGGAACCAACCCAGATGTCCCTCAGTAGATGAATGAATCAAAAAAATGTGGTATATATACACAATGGAATTCTATGCCTCCATCAAAAAGAATGACATTGCCTCATTTGTTAGGAAATGGAAAGGCTTGGAAAACATTATACTTAGTAAAGTAAGCCAAGCCCAAAGAAACATAAGTCCCATGGTTTCCCTAATTTGAAATATCTAGTATATGTATGAGTCAAGCAAAAAAGGTCAGGTAATGTGATGTTAGGAAAACGAACCATTAGATATGTATTTCAATTTTGTTTTTATTTCATGGGTTTGTTTCTCACGCATTTATAAGATTATCTCTTTGTTGCTTTGTATGTCCCTCCCCCACAGTATCACCCTTGCTTTCACTATATTTGATGTCGGTATAATTTGTGGAGGAGAAGGGAAAAAACAAGTTGTTTAAGGATACAGATGGACCCGTTGCAACAATGAGAAGTACAAGTTGTCATGTATAAAACGAACTTAACAACTTTGTTGGTGGTGGGGAGAATTGGGTGGAGGGGCGGGGTGAGGCTGGAAAGGGATGTGAAGGGTAAACAAAGAAGGAGGCTGCAATGCTTGATAAGAAATGTACTCATTATCTTCCCCTTGTATTTGTAACCCCTCTGTACAGTATGTTCACAATTTAAAAAAAAAATTGTTTGCAAAGCTATAAAAGATAAATCCTTACCTAATTTGACTAAAAGGAAAGATAAATCCAAATAAATAAAAGTAGTGATAAAAACATATGCAGCACAAAAATACCAATGAAATTAATACAATCATGAAGAAATTCTTTGAAAAATCGATATTCAAGCAAATTGGAAAACCTAAAATATGGGTGCATTTCTAGATACATTGACCTACCAAAATTGAGCCAATAGGAAGAAACCACTTAAATAGACTTAAAACAAATGATTAGATTAAAGCCTTAATAAGTAGTCTAACAAAGAAAAGCCCAAGAACTGATGGATTTACTGCCAAAATCTACCAGACTTCTAAAGAAGAATTACCATTAGTACTCCTGTACCTATTGGTGAAATAGATGAAAAAAGAAAAACTACCAAACTCATTCTATGGAACCCATATTATACTAATTCCAAAGCCAGATAGGGTGACTAGAAGAAATGAACTTATAGACCACTTTCTGTACTGAAGATAGGTCTAAATATTCTAAACAAATACTTACAAACAGAACTCATCAACATATTAATAGATCAGTTGAGTATCAGTGGCTCACACCTATAACCCTGCCACTCAGGAAGCTGAGATCTAAGGATCATAGTTTAAAGCTAGGCAGAAGAGTAAGATTTTACCTCCAATTAACCAGCAACCAAGCTGAACTAGCAGTGTGATTCCAGTGGTGGAAGGTCATCCATGAACGAAAAAGCTGAGTGAGAGCAAAAGGCGAGTTCAAGTTCTAGTGCTGGAAAAATAAAAAACAAAAACAAAACGCAAACAAAAAATATACAAAAAAAAACAAACAAAAATTCTCTCACTTTTGGATCAAGTTGGCTTCATTCCAGGAGTGCAAGCGTGGTTTCAATTGTAATTTATCATCTGTAATTTTAATTGTAATTTACCATCTAAACAGAATCAAAGCTCAAATCCCATGATCATTTCAGTTGTTACAGAAAAAAAAGCCTTTGACAAAATTTAGTGTACTCTTATGATTAAAAAACGCTCTGAAGAAAGTAGGAATACAATCTCTAGGATATCTATGACTTCATACATTGATCCTATTTTTGGTGGTGAGAACATTCTTTCTTGTGGAGGTTGCTAAATATTCAATAAAGTGTTTCCTCTGATTTCAGTTAAAAAAATTCCTTTATTGCCAATAAAATGCAGGATAGTTAAAGAAATACGAAAATTTCCTAAGGTAAAGCAAATTGCTATATGTTTGCTGGGATAAAATGCCCAGCAGCAAACTTAAGGGAAAAAAATCAAATAACCATGGTGAATTCAAAGACCACCTTCTGTTATTCAAATCACTTAGTAGACAAAGAACCATTTAACATAATATATATTGAATATTCTTTCATCTCTCAATAAATTACCACAATACTGACACCTTCATGAAATAGAGCATTCCCAGTTTAACTACTTTGATGACTGAGTTGAAATTAGATGAAAGGGGTGGGGGTGTAATTGACAGATGTTTCTGGTTTAGGGGCCGAAAGTTGCTCTGGAAATTGCAGTTGTCATATCCATGTCATACCTGCACCTTGCACTTGTCCTGGAAATTCTCAGCAAGTTCTCTTGATTTCCCTTGAGAATCCCTGTACTAAAAACAGCTCTTATGGTAAACTTGAGCTGAGAAACAAATTGTCTCAAGAACACTCCCATGATTTCCATTACCAGAGTATACTGCTCCTTTTAATTATAGCACAGAGATTTATTTTGAGATATATAAGGGGAAGAGAAGCTACAAGAATATTTTTAAGGACAGGGACAAGAGAATGATCCTGTCAAGTTTGGCACTGTCATGATTGAGGGGAGAGCTTTAGGCCACATGGTGTGATAATTTGGCAACATAAACCTCTTTTTTATTTCTACTTAGGTCAATAATGACAAAATAGAATATGTGAACTTTTTAAAGGTAAAGATTTCAGGTTCATATGTCAATGCCAAACTTAAACAAAAATTACACATATATTTTGAATTGCTTATATAGCAAAAAGCCTAGCAACATTGTTATGTTTGTTTCCCTGAAGTGTAAAAGGACAAATTTGACATCTTTGAAAAATTAATGATGGAGGAGAAGCCTGGTGTCTCATGCCTGTAATCCAATCTACTGAGGAGGTAAATATTGGGAGGGCTGTGGTTCAAGGTCAGCCTGAGTAAAAAGTTGGAGACACTCCATCTCAATCAATTAAAAACTGGGTGTAATGACTCATTCCAAGTTTAAGTGGGAAAGATAAACAAGAGGGCTGTGGTCTAGAATAGTCCAGGCATAGACCAGAGGACCTCTTTAGAAAAATAACTGAAACAAAAACAACTTGGGGAATGGCTCAAATGGTACAACACTTGCAGGGAAAAACCATGAGCTCAAATTGCAGTACTGAAAAAAAAGAAATGAAAAATTATATTCTTTGTTTATTCTTACAAAATATTGAAAATTGACGTTTTCTTTTTGATATCAGATTGACATAAAAACATACAAAATATTTGGCTATGATGGTCGAAAATTCTAGCTGTTGACATCAAATTTTTCTGTTCTTTCTAGGCATCCAGCTAGACCTTATTTATTGCTGACAGTATCTTAAAGTTACTGCAAAGTGACTCCAGTCAATAGAATGAGAGCAAAGAAAATGCATAGTCCTTTAGGGCCAGTCCATAACAGGTACCTTGTGTAGTTGTCTCTGTCCCTTTCCCTTCAGGTTTGACAAAAATGAAAACAATGTTTTTTTTTAATTTAATTTAATTTTATTTGTGAACATACTGTACAAAGGAGTTACAATTACATGGGCAGGATAATGCATACATTTCTTACCAAGCATTGCAGCCTTAAACAACAATAGTTACCTTATTCCTTCTCATAGTTTCTGTGGATCAAGTAGTCCAAAGGGCTAGGTTGGTCTGTCCTTGCTCAGTCTCTCATGCAGTGCAGTCTGAAGTCAACCTGGACTAGTCATCTGAAGGAAGGACAATCTGGCTTTGATTGTCTACTTGAAGCCTCTCTTTCTCTCTATAATGACTTTTGCATGGAGCTGTTTGGGTGTACACACGGTTGAGTGATTTAGGAAATCAAGATGAAAGCTATTCACAGACTACTTTATCCATTGGTATTTTTTTTAGTCCGATATCTACAGTACTGATTTGATGTGGGAGGCGGGTTGGCTACCTAAGATTATGAGTTCAAGGAGATGTAGATCATCAGATTGCACCTTGGAGACTGGCTGTCATAGCACTGATTCCCTCAGAGGAAATAATGTGACTTGACTAGAATTCCTGGAATGCTTTCAAAGTTTTTGGTGATAATGTATTCCTTTTTATGATAATTCAGCCCAATTATTTCCTGTTTTGGTTTCTTCCTTCTGTTCCCGCTTTCTTTCTTTTTTATTATGAAAATACTGTACAGAGGGGTTACAATTACTTGGCCAAGATGAGTACATTTCTTATCAAGCATTTTACCCTCCTCCTTTGTTTCCTCTTCCCATCCCTTCTCGTCCTCCCCCACTCCCCCACTCAATATGCTACCCACCAAAGTTGTAAAGTTCGTTTTTCCACATAACAACTTGTACATCTCATTGTTCCAATGGATCCACCTGTATCCTTATTTAAACGATTTGTTCTTTTCCCTTCCCCTCCACAAATTATACCAACCTCAAATAAAGTGAAAGCAGGGGTTATACCATGGGGGAGGGACATACAAAGCAACAGAGAAATAATCTTATAAATGTGTTAGAAACAATCACCTGAAAGAAAAAAAAACATTTGAATACATATCTTAGGGTTCACTTCCCTAACATCAACTTATCTGTCCTTTTCTGCTTGACTCAGACATATACTAGTTATTGCAAATAAAGGAAACCATGGGACGTAAGTTTCTTTGGGCCTGGCTTACTTCACTGATTATAATTTTTTCCAAGTCTTTCTTTCTTTCCTTCTTTCTTCCTCTCTTTTTCCAGTTTCCTTCCTTCCTTCCTTCCTTCCTTCCTTCCTGCCTCCCTCCCATTCTCTCTCCCTTTCTCCCTCCTTCCCTCCCTCTCACGTTCTCTTTCTTTCTTTCTTTCTTTCTTTCTTTCTTTCTTTCTTTCTTTCTTTCTTTCTTTCTTTCTTTCTTTCTTTCTTTCTTTCTTTCTTTCTATCTCCCTCCTTCATTCCCTTTTCTCTCTCTTTCTGCCTTTCTTCCTCTTTACCTCCCCCTCTCTCTCACATTTAATAATTTTGTGGATAATTGCAAGTGTTAGAATACAATAAGTATGGGTAAAATTCTACATCAGAACCCAAAGGCTTCCTGAAAATTCTGCAGGCCTCTTAGTGATTCTAGTTTGCCATCTTATGTCAACCCCATTCTACTTAATCCAAAAATGCATGCCTAACATGCCTTCATTCTTGCTTAAAATCCTTGATGGTTTGTTTCTGCAGAACATAGTCAACCACTTGAAACAGACATACATGTCTAAATACTGGTTTCTAAGTTTCTATAGCAACCTCATTTTCCATCATTTAAAATTATACTCCAGAACTAAACTATCCCATCAGGGGCTGAGAAGACGTTTTTAGATGTAACCCATGAGGTTTTCACATGCCCCCAATGATCATTGTTATTGTCACAAAAGAGTTGCTCATTTTTAATGCATACTTAATGACAAGCATTGAACAAAATATATTACAGGTTACATTTCAATAAAACCTTATACCAAGACCTTCAGAATAATGCTTTCAATTTCAGTTGAGATAATAGACTTAGATTTTAATTTCTGTTCAGCTAATTCATGAGAAAATTCAAGCTTACCTCTCTCTGCCTTAAAAGGCTATTTTCTTTTAATGCCATAAAGAACTTTGATTGTCAGGAGGTATTTACTGGGGTTAAATCTTAAACCTTCCATTTGGAGGCAGAACAACTTCATACAGATTGAATTATTTCTCCAAATGCCCATTTTTTCATTTATAAAAATTAGAATATAAGAAAGCACCGTATAAAATTTTTCAAAGTACTTATAAAACTTTCATGAGAATCAAATTCAGAAATAGTTGAGCTGCTACTACTATTTTATCTAATCAGGAATATTCTCCACTTACTTCAAATGACACATTGTAATTTGACACCATGTCTAATTTGAGCAGATGGAATTGTTTTCCCTCAAGTTCCTCTGTGACTTTACTCTTGTAACTATTTTCATATCTGTTTTCTATTAGAAGAGACATTCTGAAAGTCTTAAGTTATTCTATCTTAGTCGAAGTACCCTTCAAATCAAACTCTGAGCCAAAGACCTCTGAGTCAAATAGACTTCTGACAGATGCAAAGAACATGGGTAGGTAAGGAAGAAAGCACTCAGAAGAGGGAGGGCCACTGACAAGTGATTTGTTATCAAGTCAACTATTGTCGTAGATAATTGATCACTGCTATGATACAGCCAAACTCTGGAAAACTATGTGGAAACTTACTTGTCAGGATTACCCAGGCCAATGAAATCACACTTTTATATCCCTCTACTGATTAGCTATTGGTTATGGGTTATTTCTGCACTAGTCATTAGCTATGGTATATTCCTGTACTTGTACCTGTACTCTTTAACAAACCATATAATTTTGCTTGTAGTGCTCATAGACAAAGTGAGTTTTCAAGGCTGAAGGCAACCCAACAAAGATTCCAGTGCTTCCTTTGACAATCAGCCTGCTATAGAGAATAGAGATGGAACAATGGCAGTGAATTCTGTGTGTGTGGCTCACTGTAAGTGTCCTCATTGATGTGCTTA
Source organism: Dipodomys merriami (assembly GCF_024711535.1). Classification (NCBI taxonomy): domain Eukaryota; kingdom Metazoa; phylum Chordata; class Mammalia; order Rodentia; family Heteromyidae; genus Dipodomys; species Dipodomys merriami. Next base: position 59,747 of record NW_027204938.1, on the reverse strand, counting down.
TTCATCTGCCTTTGAACTTTTGCAATCTCTGTTCACTTGGAATTTTCTTCTGTAATGATAGTAAGGAGTGTGCAACCAATAAATGTTTAAAGATACAGAGAAAAGGGATTTTTAGTATGACAATAAACTATAGAATCAGTTTTAGCTTTTTATTTTCCCCTAGCTGATTAAAAACTAAAAGAAAAGTTATTACAACTCTAGGAAGAAGGCCTGACGCTCAGCATATGTGGTTTGAGCAAGATTCTAAGAAATACTAATGAAGATTTGGGGCTTGCTGCAATAGACAATGAGTTTTATAGTAGGGACACAACTGCAAGTTAGGTAATCAAGTAGGTTAGAGTTGTTGATTGGCCCAATGACAAGAATTCCTGAGCAAACTGCATTGTACTAAAAGGGAGGTGCTAAAAGGTAATAATAGTAAAGTGTTACCTGAATTTTATGTCTCTAATAGTATTCAGGTTATTGCTTCTGCATATTACAAATGATTAGATTCAAGTAGTTTTTGGAAATAATGTGTGATGTAGACAGAGCTCTAGAAATGAAAATATGTCATGCCTATCTACATGAATTTGGAGTATCAATTTCAACACTTGTGAGGTTAGGAGATCACAATTTTAATAAAAAAAAGTAAATGAGAAATTGTAAGTTTAGATATCAGTATCTATTGAATACCTCCATTTAGGTGTTGGTATATCACAGCTGTATTCCTAGCTACTCAAAATGCGAGCCAATGCAACAGTGATACTCACACTTTCTAAGTGCAATCCAAGTAACAATCTGGAAAGTTAACTATGATTAACAAAATATCAAGAAGTACTAAATTCCCACAGCAGATAAGGCATCAAGTTAAAAATATGAAACTATTTCTTTCTGTATTATACCATTGCTTATTCCTACTTTTATTATCCAAGACAAGAAAACTTTTCAAGTTTATGTTTTCTTTTTCTCTGAAAAGTTCTGATTTTGAAATCAAAGACAAAGCAATTATGCTCAGGAATCAGATGAACAAGGCAGGATATCTGTAAAAAGGAAAACAACATTTAAGAGGATAGAGAGTTATCTGGGTGCTATTGATGGATAGCAATCAATCATCAAAGGCAGCAACATGTTGAACTTGTGACTAAATAACTAATTTTGGTGTGAATATTTTAAGTGTAATTTTTCCTACATTGCATGTTTTTTCTTCTTGAATGCTTTCTCTAGACTTTACCAACTTGGAAACTATCCAGTACAGAAACCACAAAATTTCAACTGCTGAAACCATCACATATCACAAAGCACATGCAGTTAGGTGCCTCTCCACACTTCACTTCTCCCCTTACCCTGCAAAAGAAAAAAGTGATGAAATAAGAATATTAAAAGTAGTGTGAGGGAGTTCCGGGAAGATGGCAGAGGAGAAGCTGTAATCTGAACAAGCGCTCGCATAGAAAGCAGTTTTAGAGTTCCAGTGAACAGTCCTAAGCCAGAGAACCACACCAAGTGTGCCATCACAGGACAGAGAGTTAGACAAGAGAGGGAAGCCAAGACAAAAGGAAACACCTGAGTGCTCGCCAGCAGCCGCCACGGCGGCAGCGGCAGGGTCGCAAGCGGCGGAGACCGCAGCCGGGGGCCATACCTGAGCGCTCACACAGACAGTCCAGGATGAAGGAGCCAGACGCAGCGGGCGAGCGGATTCTACTCAACACCAGCAAGAACCAACAAAGAGCGGACATCTTCATCCTGCAGCTTGCAGACCAGAGACGACCCAGGATCTAAGACTCGGCGTGAGTAGAAGCCCGACGTCCTCACTCCTTCTCAGGGAGCAGAGGAGGGAAGGCCACCCCTCCCCCCACAGCACCAGTGATCTCCATCTTGGATACCAACAAAGCTCGGAGGAGCTGCCAGCTCCAACCCAGGCCTTGGAATAAAACGAGTCATTTAGCAGGTCACAAGAACTTAACGGCAAAGTGACCTGCCAGACTCGGCTCCATCCAGGGAAAAGTCACCCAGCTCAGGCACCAGCCATTGGAGTGGCTTCACTCACTGGGTAACCAGAGCCAGAGGCTGCCCCTCCCTCTAGCAGCCTCCACAATCAATTGAAAAACAGAATCCCTGAGAATGGCTCCAGGCTGGGCTCTGGGAGATTTTTTTTGCACAAAACAGCCCCAGGAAAAAGCTACCGATTGTTGAAAGGCCTCAACTCTACCCAGAACCTACCCTCACCACTGCATCCCCCTCTTTTGTGATTCTCAAAGCAGATCACCCTCCTAGAAAACTACCTGGGAGGGGGATCTCAAAATCTTGGGTAAACAGAACATTTTTCTGCCTCTTCCAACAAACCGACTTAAGAAAACAATCAAGCCACAGGAACTCAAGCTGACCAGAGACTCCAACAAAAGGCTGGTTACAGACAAAAGGGAGATACAGATACAGGATTCTTCCCACCCCTCCCCCCCCAAAAAAAATCAAAGGACTTTTTTTTCTTTTTCTTTTCTTTTTTTTGTTTGTTTTTTGTTTTTTGTTACCTTATATATATATGATTTTTTTTCTCTTTTAAAACTTTTATTAATCTTTAATTTTTGCCTCTTCTGAAAAAATAATTGATTTCCAGTAACTTTTTTTTTCTCCTCTTAAAATTTTTATTTTAGGAATATGTAAATGAGCGTTTTCCTTTCTTTTCTTATCTTCTTTCTCTTTTTCTTTCTTTCTTAATTATCTTTTTGTTTTTTGTCTAGCTCTACTGAACTTCTGATCTTTTCTTCTCCCTTTCCCATCCTTAAAGTTTTTCACATCTCCTCTATGTCCCTCCCTTTCTCACAACATATTCACATTCCTCTCTAAAAAGATGGTCTTTTAATCTCTACAATAACATTAATTTTTACGTTTCTTTTTTTTTCTGGTCTCTTTTCATTTCCCTATCCCTCTCTTCTTTTTCTCTTTCTCTCTACTTGCATCCTACCCAGCCCATTTCCTGCATTGTGATTAGGACATAGTTAACTCTCCCTGTGCCTCCCCACACCAATCTATTCCTATTTTTCACCCACATCTCTCCCTAATCCTAATAATTTCTGGTTTTCCAAATTCTTTCCTGCGGTTCGAAGTCCTTTAAAATATAGTTGTTGATGTTGAATAGATGTATCTGTTGAACTAGATTGTATCTGTAGACTATTGACTGTACAAATGCAAACTTTGGTTGATGGTTGCCTTAAGATAGTGTTCTAGCACAAAACTGGTGCTATCTTCATCTCAAATGGGCAGAGTAAGCCGGAAAAACACAAGAAAAATGGCAAATTCGGGTATCTCAATTCCCAATCTTGATAATCAGGGGTCAGATCAGATAATGAACAATCCAGAGGAGAGTTCCCAAATAGCTCTACAAACACTGGTGGCAAACATGATAAATGATAAATTTGACAACTTACAAAGTACTCTCTATGAGCGTGATAGGGAGAGAGAGGAGGCATCCCAGAAGTTTATACAGGAATATCATAAGCGTGAGGAAGCTACTCAAAAACTTATACAGGATTTGCGTGAACAACTTGAGAATACTCAAAGAGAAAGGGAGGAATGGCGTGAGCAGGCAGAGAACACTCAAAGAGAACTGCAGGAATCCCACAGAAGGGAGGAAACTAATCAAAGAGTAATACAGGAATTGAGAGACCAGGTAGAGAACACACAAAGATCACTAAAGGCATCCATAAAATCCATTAACAAAGAGCTGAAGGAAGTCAGGGAGACCACAAAGGGAATGCTGAATGGAACCCAACAGAAGGAATGGGAGTCCAAAGAAACCATATCCAATCAACTAAGTGATTTGAAGACAAACACTGAATACCAAATTATGGAAGTAAAGAGATTCATACAAGACCTAAAACAGAGCTTCAACAAAGAACTTGAAGCCATCAAAGCTGACCAATTAGAAGGAAAAGAGATTAAAAACAAAGTAGAGAGTCTTGACAGCAGGTTAGACCATGCAGAAGATCGAATTTCAGGGATTGAAAACAGCCTAGATATTATAGAGAAAGAACATACAACCATCCAAGACAAGTCCAAGAAATATGATAGATCTATCCAACACCTGGAGGACACCATCAGAAGGCCTAACTTAAGGATAATGTGTGTAGAGGAGCACCTAGAAACAGAAGTTAATGGTCTAGGAAATTTGTTTAACAGGATCGTAGCAGAGAACTTCCCAAATATGCAAAAAGATAGGCCTATTCAGATACAAGAAGCCTTTAGAACCCAAATAGACCAGACCAGAATAGGACATCCCACTGTCACATTATAATCCACACAAGATCAACTCAGAACAAGGAAAAGATCCTTAAAGCTGTCAGGGAGAAAAAGATTAATCACCTATAAAGGGAAAACAATTAGAATTACCTCACATTTCTCAGCAGAGACAATCAAAGCTAGAAGAGCCTGGAATGATGTATGCCAGGCCCTAAAAACAAAGAACTATCAACCAAGAAAACTGTACCCAGCTAAACTCTCCTTCATAACTGAAGGCCAAATAAAAACCTTCCACAGCAAAGAAAAATTGAAACAATACATCTCCACCAAACCAGCCCTACAAAAGATTCTTAAAGATGTCCTACACATAGAAAACCTACAAGACCACAATAAATGCCAACAAACTGCACCCAAACTGAGAATCCAAGAATCATAGGAAGAACCCAGTTTTCACAGCCCCCAAGAAGGTAGACAACATGGCAGGAACTCCCAAATACCTCTCAGTCCTATCTCTTAATGTTAACGGACTGAAATCTCCAATTAAGCGACATAGACTGTCTAGTTGGATTAAAAACAAGACCCTTCTATCTGCTGCCTGCAGGAGTCACATCTTGCCCGTAAAAACAAACACATTTTCAATGTTAAAGGCTGGAACAAAATCTACCAAGCAAACGGCCCTCATAAACAGGCGGGAGTTGCAATCCTAATATCAGATAAAATAGACTTCAAATTAAAAATCGTGAGAAGAGATAAAGAAGGTTGCTACATACTAATTAAAGGATCTCTCGTTCAGGAGGATATTGCAATTCTAAATATCTATTCGCCAAACAATGGAGCACACATATTTATCAAAGAAACACTACTTTCCCTCAAATGCCATATAGATCCAAAGACAGTAATTGTTGGGGATTTTAACACACCACTCTCCCCACTAGACAGATCAACTCGGCAAAAACTCAACAGAGAAACCGCAGATTTAAACAGCTGCACAGATCAACTAGACTTAACAGACATTTACCGAACATTTCACCCAGCAGCATCAGAGTACACGTTCTTCTCAGCAGCACATGGAACGTTTTCTAAAATAGACCACATTCTAGGCCACAAAGCAAACTTGTCTAAATTCAGAAACATTGAAGTTATACCCTGCATTCTCTCTGACCACAAGGAAATAAAATTAGAACTCAACACCAAAAGACACCAAAGAAAGTCCGGTATCACATGGAGGCTAAACAACTCACTGCTGAATCAAGAGTGGGTCATGGAAGAGATTAGAAAGGAAATTCAAATGTTCATGCTATTCAACAAAAATGAACACACAAATTACCAGCTCCTCTGGGACACAGCAAAGGCAGTACTCAGAGGCAAGTTTATAGCTCTGATCTCCTACATCAACAAATTGGAGAGATCTGAAACTAGCAATTTAATGACACATCTAAACCTCCTTGAAAAAGAGCAGCAAGATAAACCCCAATCCAGTAGACGGAAAGAAATAATCAAAATTTAATCAGAATTAAATGAACTAGAATCCAAAAAAACTATAGAAAGAATCAACAAAACAAAGAGTTGGTTCTTTGAAAAACTTAAAAAAATTAACAGACCCTTAGCAAATCTTATCAGAAAAAGAAGAGAACACACCCAAATTAATAAACTCAGAGATGAGAATGGAAACATCACCACGGAAACAACCAAGATTCAGAACATTATAAGGGAAAACTTCTCAAAACTTTATGCTAACAAGTTCGACAACTTGACAGAAATGGACCTCTTCCTAGTAAATATTGACATGCCAAAACTAAACCAAGATGAGTTAAACTATCTTGCCAGTCCCATGTCAAGCATTGAAATAGAAACAGCAATAAGAGACCTCCCAGCTAAGAAAAGTCCAGGACCAGATGGTTTTACAGCGGAATTTTACAAGGCCTTCAAAACAGAGCTCACACCAATTTTCCTCGAACTCTTCAATGAAATTGAAAGATAAAGCTCACTACCGAACACATTCTATGAAGCCATCATAACCCTCATCCCAAAACCAGGCAGGGACTCATCAAAGAAAGAGAACTATAGACCCATTTCTTTGATGAACATTGATGCAAAATTTCTCAACAAAATTTTGGCCAATCGACTTCAACAATTCATCCAAAAAATCATAAACTACGATCAAACAGGATTCATTTCAGGGATGCAAAGCTGGTTCAATATACGCAAATCAATTAATATTATTCATCACATCAACAGGAGCAGAAAAAGCATTCGACAAGATCCAACACCCCTTTATGATGAAGGTTTTGGAAAAATTAGGAATCCATGGAACATTCCTCAATACAATAAAGGCTGTATATGAGAAACCTACAGCCAGCATTATACTCAATGGTGAAAAACTAAAGCCATTTCCTCTTAACTCAGGAACAAGACAAGGATGCCCACTCTCTCCACATCTTTTCAATCTAGTATTAGAATGCCTAGCTACAGCAATAAGACAAGATGCAGACATAAAGGGGATCCAAATAGGGAAATAAGAAATAAAACACTCCCTCTTTGCAGATGACATGATCTTGTATTTAAAGAATCCCATAGACTCCACTCCCAAATTACTCAAGCTGATTCAAAACTTTGGCAAAGTAGCAGGTTATAAAATTAACCCCCAAAAATCAATGGCTTTTCTATATGCCAACAATGAGAAAAGTGTGGCTGAAATTAGGAAAGCAACTCCATTTGTAATAGCCCCACAAAAAATAAAATACCTAGGAATTAACTTAACCAAAGAAGTGAAGGACCTCTATGATGAAAACTTTAAAATCTTGAAAAAGGAAATCAACACAGAACTTAAAAAATGGCAAAACCTCCCATGCTCCTGGATTGGCAAGATCAACATCGTGAAAATGGCAATACTTCGCAAGGCTATCTACAAATTCAACGCGATACCTATCAAAATTCCACCCTCATTCTTCAAGGAAATAGAGGAGGCAATGCAAAAATTCATATGGAACAATAAAAGACCCCGAATAGCAAAAACGCTCCTCAACGGAAAGAACACTGCTGGAGGAATATCAATACCAAATTTCAAACTCTACTATAAAGCCATAGTAATCAAAACAGCTTGGTATTGGCATAAGAACAGACCTCAGGACCAATGGAATAGAATTGAAAACCCAGAAATGAACCTACAGACCTATAGCCATCTAATCTTCGATAAGGAAGCTAAAACAATAGAATGGAAGAAAGACAGCCTCTTCAGTAAATGGTGCTGGCAAAATTGGTTAACTACATGTAGAAAACTAAAGCTAGACCCTTATATATCACCCTGCACCAGAATCAACTCCAAATGGATCAAAGACCTTGAACTCAAAGCAGACACTCTGAAAACATTACAGGATGGAATAGGAGAAACCCTAGGTCTCCTCGGCTCAGGCTGAAATTTTCTGAATAGAGACCCGGAAGCACAACAAATCAAAGAAAGGTTGGACAAATGGGATTGCATAAGGTTGCAGAGCTTCTGCAGGGCAAATGACATAGCTAGCAAGATTAATAGAAAGCCCACCGATTGGGAGAAGATCTTTACTAGCCATACAACGGACAAGGGTCTCATATCTAAAATATACTTGGAACTCAAAAAATTAAACCACCCAACAACAAATCCTCAAAGAAACAACTGCCCAATAAATAAGTGGGCGAAAGACTTAAAGAGAAGCTTCTCTGAAGAAGAAAGAAGGATGGCCAATAGACACATGAAGAAATGTTCAACATCCCTAGCCATAAAAGAAATGCAAATCAAAACAACATTGAGATATCACCTCACTCCAGTTAGAACAGCAAAAATCAAGAACTCTAACAACAACAGATGCTGGAGGGGATGTGGATAGAAAGGAACCTTACTTCATTGTTGGTGGGAATCTTAACTTGTTCAACCACTTTGGAAAGCAGTATGGAGGTTCCTCAAAAGAATTCACATAGATCTCCCCTATGATCCAGCAATCCCACTTTTGGGCATTTACCCAAATGTATACAAACAAGACCACACTAAAGCTACCAGCACAACTATGTTTATTGCAGCATTATTTACCATAGCTAAGATATGGAACCAACCCAGATGCCCCTCAGTAGATGAATGGATCAAGAAAATGTGGTATATATACACAATGGAATTCTATGCCTCCATCAGAAAGAATGACATTTCCCCATTTGTTAGGAAATGGAAAGGCTTGGAAAAAATTATATTAAGTGAAGTATGCCAGGCCCAAAGAAACATAGGTCCCATGGTTTCCCTTATTTGCAATATCTAGTATAGGTATGAGTCAAGCGGAAAAGGTCAGATAATGTGATGTTAGGAAAACGAACCCTTAAATATGTATTTTAATGTTTTCGTTTCTTTCATGCATGTGTTTCTAACGCATTTATAAGATTCTTTCTTTGTTGCTTTGTATGTCCCTCCCCCACAGTGTAACCCCTGCTTTCACTTTATTTGATGTCAGTATAACATGTGGAGGAGATGGGGAAAAACCAGTTGTTTTAGGATACAGGTGGACCTGTTGCAACAAGGAGAATTACAAAATGTCATGTCAAAGCAAGCTTTACAATGTCGGTGTGAGGGGGGAGGGGGTTATTATTGGGTTGGGGGGAATGTGGAAGCTGGGAAGGGAGGTGAAGGGTAAACAAAAGAGGAGGCTGCAATGCTTGGTAAGAAATGTATGCATTATCCTGCCAATGTAATTGTAGCCCCTCTGTATAGTATGTTCTCAAATAAAATAAAATTAAATTAAAAAAAATGTAGTGTGATATCTAAAAAAGATGTTCATGCAGTTGAATATATAGGGGATTCAGTAGTTGAATATAAATTCAAATGAACTGTCACTCTTTAATTTATACATTTCTTTCCTGTATTAATGAGTAAGAAATGCATATTTATTGTAAAAAATTATTTTAAGTAGACAATCTTGAGAACAATGTGAAAAAAATCATCTGTAAACAGCCCGAACAGTTATTGTCTTAATGAATTTCCTCTAGCATTTTTCTGTTTATTTCACTAAAATATTTATGGAATTTTCTAGCGGCAGAGTCTATGCTAAATACTCTCTTTTATTTAGATACTGAGGATTAAACCTAAATGTATGTACTTTAGGCAAGAGTTCTATCACACTCCAGCCTTTCACTTTTATTTTGTTTTTGAGATACTATCTCACTCCCTTTGTCCAAATGGGACTGAAATCTATGATTTGATCTTCCTGCAAGTAACAGATGTGCACCACCCATCTAGGTGCTAAATATACACATTATTCATTTAACTCAATACTCCCTCAACAGTGTGTGCGTGTATACACATATCTACTCAATATTCTCTTTCTCTCCCTTCCCTCAACTCTTGTTCTTTTCTGTTTGGAAGAGATTAGGATCAGTCTCAATCACTTCATGACACTCTAACCCTGAAGCTGGAAAGGTCGGCACCAGGACAACATGACAAGAGAGAAGAACTCTGCCAACCAAGTCTAATGTGCCAATCTTGCCTCAGAAAATAGAATTGAGGACCTGAAAATGAGGCAGCAGATAGGAGTCTGTGATGGAGCTTAATTCTATTTTCAGCCACAATTCATTCAATGAGTGGAGCAATCAAGCCTGGAGGAAAAATCAAGAGAAGGAGAAACTATGTAAGCTTGTGTCTGGGGGTGGGAAGAGAGAGGGAGAGGAAGGGAAAGACAGAGGGGAAGGAGAGAGAGGAAAAATGAGACACACAGACAGACAGACAGACACACACACACACGCACGCACATACACAGACTCACACACACACACACACACACACACACACACACACACACACACACACACACACACACACACAGATTGCATTCTTGGAGCATTTCCAATTGCAAGGAGATTTTACTGTTTTTCCCCAAATAGACTTCTATCTTCCCTTCAAATACATTTTGAACTTAAGCTAATTGAGTATGTTCCTTTAAGATACCATGATAATGTACATTGATAATGACTATCTTGTTCTGTACAAGGCATCATTCCAACTATTTAATGTTCCTTTATTTCATTAAATACATTTTAATTGTTATATCCACCCTCTCTAAAATGTGTGTCACTGCCTTCATTTTACATAGGAGGACAGAACCTCAAAAACTTAAGCACTAGGCACTGGTTAGGAACGGCATGCTCACATACTACACCTGCCCCCCCATATATACATTTATTTTTCTGTTCCCTTTGGCACCTCCTCACCTTCAATAGAACAGAAATGGACGTCTTTTTAAAAATATGTGTGCAAACCAGCATCAAGAATACAAGAACAATATAAGAAATGGGAAAATACAATTGAGTAAAAATCTGAAAACTCCTATTCCCCAGACCTGTATTTCTGTCCTGCACAGGGAGGGGCCTCTTTCTACCTCTACTCTCCCAGGCCTCCTCAGCAGGTCCCTGGGAACATAGTTGGAGAGGGACTAGTAAGTCTTTTCAAATGAAAGACATCAGTGAATTTACTGTAAGAGTCAAAGGCAGAGGAATTAAAATCCACATAGACATTGACTGCTTTCCTTTACCCTGACTTTCAAAATTCTTTACTTCTTCACATACCTCAAAAAGCCAACTGTTGCTTGACACCCGTGGTTCACCCCTGTAAGCTTAGCTACTAAGGAGGCTGAGATCTGAGGATCACGGTTCAAAGCCAGCATGGGAAGGACATTCCATGAGACTCTTATCTCCAATAAACTAAAAGAAAACTGGAAGTGGCACTGTGGTTCAAGTGGTAGAGTGCCTTTATCAATTTTCCTAGGGAAAATTAATTTGTATTCCTCCAAACAGTCTGATGGTTGGCAAATGTTGTGAGCTCCCGAAGACACTCCTAGATGTCTTTCATCATTTCCAACTTCAAAACTTTTGCCTTCAATCAGGGTTTCTGAAGAACATCGATACAATCAAAGTTAATCAACACAGCTTTATTGTACTTGGTCTCATAAAAAATATAATAGCTCTACTTTCAATGAAGGGAATTAATGATCATGGCCTTGAGACATGGCCCTTCATTTGAAATGTGTGTGTTCTATTACTGTCATAAATTTTCATGATGCTTTTTTTTCTTGAAAACAGTCCCTGAATATTCCTTCAGCAAACATTTACTGTGCAGTGTTGCAGGATACACTGAGTGTTGGGAGCCCAGAATGCCCTAAAAGTTCCACCCGCCTTATGTATTATGTACATAATAAAGTTTGAAAGTCTGGATCATTTTAGCAACTGAAGGAAAAATCATTTTTGAAAATATAAAAGTCTCTTTAGTATGAAGAATAAGCCTGAGGAACTTGTCTTCCTGGTTTCCAGCCAGGAGATCTATCTATTTAAAATCACTTAACATCAGAATATGTAAGCAAATGTTTAAGGGCATGAAATGATTACAACTAAGTATGTAGCATGCACATGTTACTTGGGTATGGTAGTTTCTATTTTATTCATAAAAATGAATTGAGAAAAAGATTATTCTCCACATGAATGACAATGTCCCCAAATTGTTTCTTTATTACCCATTCATTATAACTCTAGCTTTTGTTGGGAGATGAGATCCTTGTTCAAAAAACATAACTGAGGGCCATTGTTACATTCTTCTTTCTGTCATTGTCAAAGATGTTTCAGAGAAAAGAGACCTACAAAGGTATGAGTCCTGGCACATATTGTAAATGCCAGCATTGAATGATATCCCCATGGTAAGAAAGAGAAACTTCACAAATTTTCACCCACCTGAACAACCCATCCTGTTGCTTTGCCTCTGAGCCTGGATGAGTTTTCCCATTTGTCCTTCTGTGGCACAGCTACTGTGGAAGGAATGTGTCTTTTCCTTTATTTGGCAGATTTGGAGTCCTAACTCCTCTTGCAAACATTCTGAGAAGCTTTCGCCAGGCCACAAGAAGTACAGATGAAATTTTCATCCCATACTCCCCCCTCACAGTAATCCTGTCCTGAAAAACTGCTTACTGAATAAAATGGAACAATGATTGGACAGTGATATAAACCTGAGCGAGCATTATCATACTAGTCATAACACCAGAGAGGAACAAGCAGAAGAATCATTATCTGAGTGTCACAACTATCAATTGACCTACTACACCACATGCTTAAGTGAGGCAATTAATAGATGTTTTGCTAGCTGCCAGTGGCTCATACCAGCAATCAAGCTACTCAGGAGACTGAGGTCTGAAGATTGTAGTTCAAAGCCAACCCAGGCTAGAAAGTCCATGAGATTCTTATCTCCAATCGACTACCAAAAAGCTGGAAATTGTGCTGTGGCTCAAGTGGTAGAGTGCTAGCCTTGAGCAAAGCAGCTCAGGGACAGCACTCAGGCACTCGGGCCCCAGAACCAACACACACACACACACACACAAAGATAGATAGATGCTTCACGTTTTCCTGGCCACTTTCTTTTTTCTTATGCTTCTTTTGGTGAAGATTTTGTAAGTCAAATAATCTTGATGTCAATTAATATCTATGCTGTATTGGGCTTATTGTCCTCAGCTTCATCTTCCTTGCCTGTGGAATGAAGACATTTCTTTGCAAAATTCGTGCAGTGGGTGAATCCAGTTTTAGTGTTCAATGTACATGTGTGAAAATATCACCAGGTAAATTGGGGGTGGGGTTGAGAGAAATGGAGAAGAACGATCTAAGTGGTGACATTGATCAAGATGTACTGTACTCACAAACTGACATGTTAAATTAGAACTCCTTTGTACAAGTACTTAGGTATAATTTTTTAAGTAGAAAAAAATGAAACCAGTGCATCAGTGCAATCCATAACTCTGAGGTCTAGATTGTGCATAGCTGCCTCTTTTAAAGAATATAGGACAGAGAAGAGTGGAACAGATCATTTCCAGGATACAAGTGATCAACTCTATCACGAAGTTAACATCAATAGTGATGCTGACATACATCCTTGATTTCATGCACAGAGAACACATTTTCCCCTAACTCCCCCAGGATTGGGAACTCAGGGCCTAGATTCTGTCCCTGAACTTTCTCCTCCCTACCGCTCACCCCAAACACACAAAGCTAGTGCTTTTACACTTGAGCCATAGCTCCAATTCTGGCTCTTTTCGTTAAATGGAGATGAGTCTCATGGATTTTCCCAGCCCAGGCTGGCTTCCAATCATAATCCTCAGATCTCAGGCTTGGATTATAGGTGTGAGCGACCAGTGCCCAGCGTGAGAACACACTTTTTCTCTGTAATTCTCCTCCCCAAAACCTCATAGCCACAATCTTAAGAGAAAAGATTGAGAGCCCACAACTGAAGAATATTCTACAGAATGCCCTGTCCAATACTCCAAAAAAGGGGAGAAATACCATCTCTTTTCCTTTGGTGAAAACAATAGATGTTTGATTATTATATGACAATAATAATAGATATTATAATGCTCACAATATGTATTCCCATCCCCATTGCTACCAGGCTTGGTTATATAACGTACTTTGACAAATGACATATGAGAAGTGATGACATGTATCTTTTCTAAGTTTTAGTCATGTGGTTTTCAAACTGTTCTCTTCCCTTGGGATCCTCCAGCAGGTGGTCTGAATCCCAGAATGGACAGCATGCTGAGTGGCAGTGGACATGGATTAGGCTTGTAGCATGAGATAGTAATCAAAGTTGTAAGCTATTGCGTCATTGGAGTTGTTATCCCACCCTAAAATTAAGTTCACATTGAGGCCCCAGCTCTAGGTAATCTAGGCCTTTTTGTCTCCATTCCCTCCTGTTCCCTTCTCATTTTTCCTGAATATTCTCTCTTCTACCAGCTTCTCCTCAGGTGACACCAAATCCTGAGTCTCCTTATCCTAGAAACACTTTTCAGGCTTAAGCATTGTGGCTTTCTTTCTTACATTTTCTCTTAGCTGTTTCTTCACTTTTTTCTTTCTGGAGATTTCAGCCAGAAGCTCCCAAATGTGATGGAGCCTCAGATAAAATCCCTCTGCCACATCTCCCTTGCTTGCTTTCACTCTTCTCATGTTGGCATACTACGAAACCAGAATAAGATGAAGCTCCAGAAACCCTTTGGATAGAAAAATAAACCACCGCATGGGAAGTGAGGGTTGTTTTAGAAGAGATTGGGAGCTGAACACAGGCAGGAAGGCTCATGGCTGCAGCCTCAGCTGTCTTCTGAATCATTGCCCAGTTTCCATCTGTCAGTCTTTTCTCCAAAGTCAATGGGGCAAATTCTGCATTTCTTATGGACTCATCCACATTCACAGACCTAGTTAGGAATCCAAAATGACTTAAAATATAGACTCTCCACATCATAGAAATCTGTACCAGAGAAAATGGGCAGAAAGAACTTCAGTTAATCAGGTTCAATTCATTTTTACATGTTTATAATTTATTTTATTTTATTTTTTGGGTCCGGTCGTGGGGCCTGAACTCTGGGCTGGGGCGCTGTCCCTCAGCTCTTCAGCTCAAGGCTAGCGCTCTACAACTTGAGCCACAGCACCACTTCTGGCTTTTTTTGTTTATGTGGTGCTGAGGAATCGAACCCAGGGCCTCGTGCATGCAAGGCAAGCGTTCTACCACTGAGCCACCTTCCCAGCCCCACATGCTTATAATTTAACTGAGAGAACAATATCAAATTCACTCAGCCTTCATAAAATCAAAATATCAAAGCAACTACTTTTTACAGGAAGTAAATATTCACATCATAAATCGAGTTTCTAAAGGGGTGGTGTTCTCAGAAAGTAAGGAATTAGGGCTTAGGAAACATTCAAACACATTTCACATCAGCATCAAGATTAAATTCATTAGCACAGGCTGCAAAAGTTGCTTACTCTCAGCAGGTAAGAACCTATCATTTTTTTCTGGCCCTTAGTAAAAAAAGATGGAAGAGTTTGATTTCCTTTTTCAATTTCAATCTTCAAAGTCACATTGTCTTCTAAGGAAGTCATTTATCTCACTCACCTGAAAATACAGAATATGTCTTCACAGGAGGGTCCTCTGGGCTTCAGGAAGCAAAATAGGAGGAGTGAAACAGGCTGCAAGATGCTTGCAGGAATAGAATATGTTTGACTTCTTCCACAGCCAAGCTAGCTTTGAGCGCTTGTCCTTTCCACAACTCAGGTGGGACGGTGGTTATGTAGGAGGGGAGAAATACCATAGAGTTTCAGAAAAAGGTAAAAGAAAGGTGCATGGCTTTTCTTCTCAGAACAGAACCTTTAAATAGGATATGTTTTTTCTCTTCACAAAACACTGAATTATACAGTAATCCCCTTCACTGTATTCCCCTTCTGTAGTTAGTTACCTGTGCTCAACTCTGGTTTGAAAAGATTAAATGGAAAAAAATCTCATATTTTGGAAGATATCACATTCACATAATACCTTTTTTCTTTTTTTCTTTTTTGTTTTTTGCATATAAGGTCTCACTGTATATCTCTCTCATTATCTTCCTGCCTCAGCTTCTGTTTCCTAGGATTATATGTGTGCATTTCCACACCCATTTCACATTACATTTTTACAGCATATTGTTACAATTCTTCTATTTTATTAGTTACTGTTATTATTGTCTTACTGTACATAATTTATAACTTAAGCTTTATTGTAGCTATAATTGTCTGGGTAAAAGCATAGTATATATGGTCATCTTGGTATTTATAGGGTTGCTTCCAGAACTGATTGAGCATACTAAAATCAGCATAGGCTCCAGTCCCATATAGAAAATAGCATAATATTTCATACAAAGTAAGTTACACTTTAAATCACATCAAGGTTATTTCTATTACCACCATGCATATAACCGTATATAAATAGTTGCTATATTGTCTGCTTAGGGAGCAACAAACTTTTCCTATTTTAAATTTCTGGTTGGTTGAACCCCTAGATGTGGAAATTGTAGATACTGAGGGTTAACTGTATAAATTGCTTCATTGATTTCACGTGCTCACGTGGAATGCCTCTCCAGAGACTAATCAGGAACTACTATAAAGATCAAAAAGACAGAAACTTGACCTTCTTATTTTGCCATAATTACCCACTAAATAAAATATGAATAAGTTTGATTCTGTACCTCCTCCTCCTCCTCCTCCTCCTCCTCCTCCTCCTCCTCCTCCTCCTCCTCCTCCTCCTCCTCCTCCTCCTCCTCCTCCTCCTCCTCCTCCTCTTTCTTCTTCTTCTTCTTCTTCTTCTTCTTCTTCTTCTTCTTCTTCTTCTTCTTCTTCTTCTTCTTCTTCTTCTTCTTCTTCTTCTTCTTCTTCTTCTTCTTCTTCTTCTTCTTCTTCTTCTTCTTCTTCTTCTTCCTTGCACATGCTAGGCTTGGTATCTACCACAGTTCTAGAGCTTCTAAAAAGCTAGTTTGAGAATTTCACAATGTTTAATAATCAACACCAATTTCCATTTTCTTTCCTAGGCTCCAAAACAGGGGAAAGTGGGGGAGGCATAAATGGGACAGTCATCTAGGGAAAACTTTGCTGACTATCATATTTTAATTTTTTGTTCAGTTGAAATTTAAAAAATATATAACCATACAATTTAAGTCCTATTTTTAAAAATTTCTTCATAGGAACAAAGACCAACTAAACAATTTTTGTCCTTTTTATGTATAAAGCTCACAATGTTGTCTCTGTGATAATTTTTAAAACATTCTTTTGAATATGACTTCTACCATCTCCTTGGAGGCGAAGCTGAATTCTACATATTAAATATTCTAATCAATAACTAGGAAGTATAAATCAATAGAAACAATTAAAAATATGTCAAACACAATAAATAGAACAATTATCCATCAAACAGATGCTTATCATCTTGACAGTTTGGGAACAACAGTTTCAGAATGTACAGAAATACTGAAAGAACATCTTTTAATTCATAAGAAAGGGGAAAATACTTAAAATATTAAAAACAAACATGCAGCAATAGATAATGCCTGTAATCCTAGATGCTCTGGAAGCTAAGATCTGAGTATCATAGTTCAAATCCATCCAGGGAAAGAAAGTCCTGTGAGACTCATCTCCAATTAATTACCAAAATGCCAGAAGGGGAGGTGTGGCTCAAGTGAAAAAGCACTAGTCTTGGGCAAAAAAGCTCAGGGGCAGTGTTTCGACCTGATTTTAAGCCCAAAGACCAGCGTGCATGTGCCCATACACACACACACACACACACACACACACACACACACACACACACACACACACACACACACACACACACATTATTGAAAGACAAATACCAATGCTTTTCCTAATGTATTGTTTCACATTGTAATAGGACTTAAGGCATTAGTGGGTCTAGATTCTTACTATAGTATATATGTTTGAATAGGTTATTCAGAGAAAACTTTATTTGGAAAACTCTAATACTCAAACTGTAGCTTATTTTTTAAAATATGGGCGATGGACCAAGTATATTAATGACCAGGTATAGTTATAAGGGATAAAACTCTGGCTTGATTTTAACATCATTATTTTATTTTTTTAACAATGGAAGAAAGATATTTGACTTGAAAGAGACACAGGATGAGATTCAGAAGAGATGGTGAGTCCATTCTTTGTAGAAATGGGCACATCAGACTTTTGAAGATATTATTCATTTTTTGGCATAAGACTTGATTATTCAAGTATGTGTAGTTACTAGATAAATAACTTAATATGGAAATAATAAATAAGTGTTATCAGTGCATACAAAACAATTGGTTCTGAACATCTATATTATGCAATGATTTGTACTGTTCATGTCACAGAACTGACTTAGAAGGCTGATTTAAATCAAATATATATATTTGGTCAGCGTTAAATCCTCTTTTCCAAATTCTGCCTCCTCGAAAAAAAAAGGATATTACCTATTTTATCAGTACTCAGGAATAGTAAGTTATTTTAAGTATTTATATATTTTATCCAAGTATGATCCTCCAATTTATCATTCCAGGTGCTAGAGTCTAACCATCATGGTGATGGATAGTCACATCCTAATGGAGAAATATGTAGCTTGCCCTGCTTGCATGCTCCCCAACCTATATTTACATTTAGTAAAATTCACTCATCTAATAAAGTCAAGGACAATGGCAGCTCCTCCTTGAAGATTCTTCTGTCAAGAATAAGCAATCAATCATTAATTTGATAATATTTCATTATAATGCAGTCAAATATAGAAATTTTTTAGCTTTTTTTCCATGAAATTTACTTCATGTGATTGTTGATTTATAGTTGGTGGTATTGGACTTAAAACAACGTACGAGTTTCAAAGATTTAAATAAAAAGTTGCACATTGCCTTGTCTAGTGACAAATTAAAGAGAGAATTCTAGGTTCTTATATTCATCCCAGTGTGCTTTTGTTTCCTTGCTGGCTTTTTTCCTACAGTGATGACCAATTTCATTATTTGGCATAGCAAAGTTTTCTCATTTTTGTAGTCCTGATTTTATCATAGGTGTTATTTTCCTAAGCATTCTGCCCATGATAAATTAATCTATTATTATAATCACATCTTAGAACATTCATATTAAGTAATTATTCTTATATTCCTTAATAACATCTCATTATATTTTAAAAATTATATTAATTTATATAGTCAGCAGTAGGGCTGAACTCAAGGTCTGACTGCTGTCTCTTAGCTTTGTTGCTCAAGGTTAGTACTAGATCACTTCTAGATGTTTGGTGGTTAATTGGACATTAAAGTCTCATGGACTTTCCTGCCCAGGCAGGCTCTGAACTGTGATCCTCCTGAGTAGCTAACATAACAGATGTGAGCCACCAGTCCACAGTATATATAGCACATTACTTTTAACAATAGAAGAAAGTAATTTTACTATAGAAATTTTGTCTTTAGGAGAATTCTTTCAATGTTTGATACAAACTTTTACATGTTTAAATATTATTTTGGTATCACTGTTGCTTTTTATAATTTTTCCACTTTGTATTTGCCTGAATTATTTGTACATAGACTTTTTCACTGTTATTCATACATACTATATAACTCTATCACAATTCATCCCCTTTATCACTTTCTCTCTTTTCTACTTCCCTCTTCTTGAAACAATTTCAACAGGTTTTATTGTACTCTTCTTACACACACACAATATGAACAGAATATGTAGAAGATAATACTGCACCCTCCCCCTCCATGCCCTCTTGTTTTATCTTCTCCCCTTCCACTGGTACCTCCCCTCAAACAGGTTCTGTTCTGTTTTATATTTCTGTCTTTCATTTTTACAGCTAGATACTGCATACAAGCAAAAACATATAATATTTTACTTTCTCAGCATATTTACTTTTGCTTAATATAATGGTATCTAGTTCTATCCATTTTGCCATCAATGACATATTTTATTGCTATGTATAGTTGAAAACTCCATTGTGGCTATATTTCAAATTTTCTCATGAATTTTATTTATATATTATATATATATTGGATCAGTCATGGGGCTTGAACTCTAGGACTGGGAGCTGTCCATGAGCTCTTCAGCTCAAGGCGAACGTTCTACCACATAAGCCACAGTGCCACTTTTGGTTTTCTGGTGGGTAATTGGAGATAAGAATCTCAAGGACTTTCATCATATTTTATCCTAGGATTACAGGTGTGAGCCATGGGCGGCTAGCTTAATTTTATATTTTATATATTTATCTATTTGTGTCCAATACTGGTGTTTGAACTTAAGGGCTTTCATTCTTGCTTGACCATTTTGCTTGCTCACAACTGGTGCTCTACCACTTAAGACATGCATCCAGTACTAGGTTTCTGCTAGTTAGTTGTAGAAAAAGATCTCTCAGATTTGTATCCCCGGTCTGGTTCTGAACCACAATCCTCAGATCTCAGTCTCTTGAGTAGCTAGTATTATGGGCATGAGCCTCAGGCAGCCAGAATAACTTTTATTTTTTATAAGTAGATTGCTTAAAATGTTGGCTTCGGTTTCCTGAGAGAAATTCATGTTTAATTTCTTGTTTCTTTTAAGGTTATCAAATGAATATCTTTAAATTTGCAAGATGTTATTACGTCAAATATGAAATAATATTTTTATATTACTAGGTGGCACCAAGTTTCCTTTTAGATAGAAAATATTTGGCTGGCTTCCAACCAAAATCTTTACATCTCAGCTTCTTGAGTACCTAGGATTGTAGGCATTGGTCACCTCTCCTGGCTGAGACAAATATTTTTGGTAAGGAAAATCACTGTGATGTGGAACATGAGACATGATGAATATAGACTAAACAGGAATATTTTGAAAGCTTTAACAAAACTGAAGTTATGACAAATTTGCAGGCTTCAGTGAGGAGAAAAATGACAAAGAAGTTACAGAAGCAGAGAATTGGAAACTAAAGAAAAGTTAGTGAATAATTCCTTGTTAGCAGAACTACTGATGATTTCTTTTTAGAAAACTTCAGCTTGATATACTGGTACATGCCTATAATTCTAATTAATTATGAGATAGACACTGGATGTTTGCTGTTGGTATGGTAAAAATATAATACTGAAACTCAAATCTCTAAAGCAAACTGGTGCCATGTGTTGATAAGAGAGGCAGAAGTTGGAGGACCATGTTTGAGGCAGTTAATATGAGACTATCTGAAAAGCAAACTAAAGCTAAACAAAGTGCTAGGGGTATGGATCAAGAGCAATTATCCAGCAAGTTTGAGGCCCTGAATTCCATACCTTCTACTGAGAACAAAAGACAAGGAAAAGGAAAAAGGTTCTTGTTACAATTTTCAAGATATTTTCTGTGCAATTTTCTGCTATAATTTCCTTCTTCAATTGCCGTAAAATTTTGAGAAGTCACTTACACAAATGACTACCATTATTTGTGGAAATCAAGGGAAAATCTTTGCAACCAGTTTTGTAAGACAGAACAACTCTGTAAAATTGAATTCAATGAGATGAAAATGAGAGGTAATGGTTTCATGAAAATGCACTTAATAGCTGTGTGTCAGAAGGTGAGGAGCTCATTAAGAGGATTTACTTCCTAAAAGAACAGGAGGATTGAGTTGATTTTATATTAATTTTTAAAAATAGGTTAAATTTGGTTGGTATTTTAACACGTTTAAACAAGGTGTTAAGCCAGTAAAATTATTGTTGAGATTTTTATAAAAGCTATAAGACAATTGTTACATAGATTTTTAGAGAAGCTATTCAACAATTGTTGGATAAATCCCAACAATGCAAATATGTGTTCTCTGTCATCTGGTGGTGTTACATACCTCATCATCTAAGGTTGGGAGAATATTATCTTCATTTTCAGAATACAGAAATGGAGGCAAGAAGAAAGGTGGTGTATTTCTGAAGGCTGATGTGTAAATTACAATTGAGAATGAGCAGAAACCAGAATCCATGAACAGAAACCAGAATACATGGCTCAAATTCAATTCATTATTTGCAAACCTCGTGACTATACTAATATCTGAAACTCTTCTGCTGGCTGGGTAACATGGAACTGTTTCTTAGAGTTGTCATGTGTTGTTTTTGGTAAAAAGCTAAATATATTGGTGCTTTATAAAATTAAAGAATATGCCTTTTGTAAAGTGTTATGCACAGAATATGAAACAAGAATTCCATGAACTCTGAAGTTCTTTATGCAGTTTTTCTTAAAATTATTCTTTGAAGAATCAAAATAGTGAAATTATTCACATTCCTTTCATTCCAGAAAGCATTATCTGAACACATTTGAGAAGAATTTCTACAACAATCTTATAATATATGGGCTTTTGGTGTACTTATTTGTCTTCTCTCTGTATCTTCTTAATGGGGTTATTATTGTCTTATTCATGGGTTTAAGAGTTCTTTATATATTATGAATAAAGCAATTTGTCAAGATCTTTATATTTTGTTTCATTAGCAAAAATGCCTGCTATGTGATTGAACAGAAATTGATGACATCTTTGCCTGATTTCTGAGCAACTAGGAATTCTTTCATTCTAATTCAGTACTCTTTATCAGGTCAAGAAAGTTCCCATGTAATAATTTTGACAAATTTTTACCATTCTGATATTTTGAACAGGACAGAATTATTTTAGCGTCACAGCAGGGAATTCCCCTGTGACATGTCTCCTCTACAGGCATGGAATCCCCATTTGCAAAGTGCTGATCATACTGGAAGCAAATTTTTGCTTGTTAGGAATATCGAATTTTTGGCCTATGTACTCAGGATTTTTTTTCCAGAAAACATAAATCCACACATAGATATTAGTCACAGCTACTTGAATTGGAATTAGTAATATTATTATTCTTGATGTGCCACATCTCTATATAAAACTATGAAAAACACAGTTTGTAACAGAATAAACATGAGTATATCACTTAGAATGTGGGTATGGTTAGTAAACTCTAGGGGATTTTCTAATAGCTTTCAGACTTTTCATAAACATAAATAAAATGAGATGGTTTATACCTATAATCCTAGCTTCTTTGAAAATGGACATGTGGATAGTGGGAGTTCAAGGTTAAGCTGGAAAACATGCGAGACCTCCATCTCAGTCAATAAAAGCGGGGTGTGCCAATGTGTGGGTGTTATCCTACCTGTGTTGGACATCCAACTATGAAGTTTACTATCCAGGTATCCTAGGAATAAACAAATGCAAGACTCTACCTCAAAAATAACCAAAGCAAAAATTGCTGGATGTGGTATGATTCAAGGGGTAAGGTGCCTGCCTGGCAAATGCAAAGCTCTGAATTCAAACCCAAGTACCTACCAAAAAATGAAAAGTAAATAATATGAAATAATTCTCTAAATAACTACTCACTTAGTGTAATTATCTTATGTATTCTCCAAATAATCTTGTAGTGAAGGCATAGAATTGAATAAGCCAGATCAATATAATACTCCAAAATCATAGAGTGGCCCAGAGGTCAGCTTTATGATCATTCAATGTCTGGATCTTCCTGTTCTTAGATCCACAATCTTATGGGGGGGGGGGGAAAACGAATGTATTTATTTACATTTATTTACACCCTTCATCCAGTTTCACATGTTGAAATCCTATCTCAAATGTAATGTTACAGAAGTGGGCTTTTGTGTGTATGTGGATGTTAATTAAGTCATGGAGGCAAGCCTTCATGAATGGGATTTAAATAAACAAAACCAAAGAGATTTCACTCCTGATCTTTAATACAGTGCATCACTCAGAAAAAAATACTGACTATGCTGGCATTGCAATCTTGGACCTCCAGGCTCCAGAATGTAAAAATAAATTTAGTGTTTATAACCAATTCAGTGTCTGGTAATGTGTCATCATAAGTCAAAAGGATGAACAGTAAGCCAGCTGAAAAGGACTGTTGTAGTTTCTCTACCAAATTTCCAGAGTCCCTGTGATACTGAAAAATGTTAAGGCTCCTTAGGGAAAATGTTTTAAAACTGCCTTCTTGTCCAACTCTGATTTCACAAATTTTGGAATATAAGGAATGACATCAAGTGCCCAAGATACCTAAGATAGGACACTTGATCCTCGTCTGCTTTGCTCTTCAGCACCTGGTACAAATTTACACTATATAAACAAGTCAACTAAAGGCAGTTATAATACATTTTAAAATGCATAGCCAGAAAACACTTTATAAACACTCTCTCATTATAGTCTCATTGGCTCCCATGTCCAAAATAGGAAACCAAGGCTTAAAGAGAGGTAGGTAATTTACCCAAATTTGCAAAATTGATATATATGTACAGTTAAATGCAGACGAAATTGTATCCATACTTAGGCTGATATACCATATGCATTTGTTTTTCTGCAGAAATAAAAGGCTCACGAACTTTTTTTCCATGTTCTAAACTCATATGCACTACCGTGATATCTCTATCCTGGCTGCCCCCAAGTCATATCAGCTGAAGTTGATACATCTCTACCCACTCAAACACAAATAGATAAGAATTGGGCAACTGTACTTTTAAATCCCCATGCAGTAATAATGTGTATTTAACAGTATGAAATCCGGGCTAGAAAATAAAACTTCTATGATGGTGCTAGGCCCACCTCACATATCTTTCTTTGTCTCTTCCTTCCTTCCTTTTTAGGGCTTGGGATTGAACGCACGGCCTTGTGCATATTAAGCAATTGCAACAAAACTAAGTTACATGGCCATTTCAATCGCTCCAATTTGATTCCCTGCTACCCTGTTCCTGATACTTTGTATTACTTGGTCATAGTATTTGGAGACTACTAAACTTCATAAGCGTTTCATCTTTTTTACTCCCTTCCCATGTATCAAGACACTGTGCAAGAAAGAATTTCCTGACCTCCCCAGACAGAGTTCATGGATCATCATCAGGTTCTATTTTACCATGCATAGCACTCTATTATTACATTTATAATAACAACTCACTTAAATAATTGTTCTCTTCTTCAGACCATTGGTAGACGATTGTTCAATCCTATATTTTATATAACCAGGAATAGAAATTTTCTTGTCATGTTTTCCTCTTTTTGACTTGGTAAAATTTTCCTGATTTTGTAGAACTGTTTATTCTCCATGAATATTGTTTCAGGACATTTCTGCATAATGTCTATAATAAAATTAAGAAATTTCCAGCCAAAGAAGACAACTCAGCATTCTAGATGTTAATGACTGTACTCTGGGTTCTTGTGCACTGGGCACTGCATTTGGCATCTCAGTTTTACAACAATGGACAATCTATATTGAAAGTTGCTTTTTTTTGGTTTCCTATTTTGTGCCATATGAAGTATTTAAGGTGTATAGCCAGTTAATTGTGGAAGTATGAGCTGGTAATCTTTTCAAAAATTTTTTGTAAAGATACTGTATAGAGTTGTTACAATTACATGAGTAAGGTAATGAGTACATTTCCTATTGAGCATTGTTACCCCCTCCTTTGTTTCCCCCCTAAATTCCCTTCCTTCTCTATTTCCCAACTCCTCTTTCCCCCTACTTTCGAAGATGTGAAGTTCGTTTTCAACATAGTGTCTTGTACATGCCATTGTTAGAATGGATCAAACTGAATCCTTGTCTCAGCATTTTGTTATTTCCCTGCCCCTCCCCAAATTAGAAAAATGTATATACAAGATGGAACCGGGGTCATATGAGCTGATAATCTTTAGCCTTCAAATCTTAAAACAAAAACAAGCAATGCATGAAAAAAATTGTTCAAAATGGAAATCTCAGCCTCCTGATTGATGCTCTGATTCTTCCATTAAAGTATAATCTTGTTAGAATCAAGTTCCAGGCTAAAATGTAAATACCCAGGGAAATGATGACATTAAGTTGCTAATAGTTAATTATGCCTTCCTATTAATGAAATAATTTGGAAAATGTTTTTTAAAAACTGGATGATAGCAAGAAGGATTTTAGAAAAAGGCATTACAGTGGGTAAGGTATGTAAAATTGTACAAAACTGGAACTATATGCTGGGAAAAGAACAACTTCACAGAGAGGGGTAACTTATTTTTTTAGATGAGGCAAGTTAAGATGGATTATTATGTAAGAAGAAAGTTTCTATTTGGTTTTTTCTAACAACTAGCAGAGACTTATCTGTTTATAAAAAATAAATAATAGAATGAAAAATTCAAAAGACCTTTTATGATGCATTTAATATTTTGAAGACAACAAAGATTTTCAGGGTAGAGACAGTTCAATAAACTATGGTATTTATAAGCACTGGACTCCCATGTAATCATTATAAGTGATGTTCTTAGAACAGTGCAATTTCTTAGGATGTTATTAGATAGGAAATATATGCATGATATAATGCGATGTAGACTCACACCTGTAATCCTACCTACTCATAGGGGTGAGATTTGAGGATCATGGTTCACAGCCAGCCCCCATAGGAAAATCCATTTAACCATCAAAATGCCAATAGTGGAGCTGTGGCTAACCTTGGCGGAAAAAAGTAAAGCCGAGAATAATACACAGGCACTGAATTCAAGTTCCAGTTTTGGCAACAAACAAATGAATAATCAAACAAATATATCACCCCAAAGTTATATGAAAATATGTATATGCATATATGCATGGCAGAAGGTCTAACCGTAGTGTTCCAATATTCACCTTGTAGAAGTCCAAAATGGGAACAACATAAACATTTACTTAAAGAAAATCAAAAGTGACAATATGTTGGAAATGATCTTTACAACTTGGGGGGCATTGAGAAAGGGAGGAAAAAAGGAAGAAAAATAAAGGAGGGGGTAAAAAGTTGGACAAGAAATGTAATCATTACCTTATTTATGTAACTGTGACCCCTCTCTACATCACCTTGACAATAAAATTAAAATGAAAAAAACTAAAAAAAAGACAACCAAAAGCTTTTACTTATGTTATTCTATTTAAAAGTATATTTTAAAAGAATTATTGGCATGTTTTAAAGTTCTAATGCATTGCCCTACTCTACTGGATTATACTGGAATATGGAGAGAATTATTTACACATGAGTCCATAAGTAAGGACCCCAATGTGATTGTTTCTAACGTATTTATAAGATGATTTATTTGTTGTTTTGTATGTCCCTCCCCCACGGTATAACCCCTGCTTTCACTGTATTTGATGTTGTTATAATTTATGGGGGGGAAGGGAAAAAACAAATCGTTTAAATAAGGATACAGGTAGACCCATTGCAACAATGAGATGTACAAGCTGTTATGTCGAAAATTGAACTTTACAACCTCGGCAAGGGGTGGGGGAGAGGGCCCGGAATGGGAAGGGATGGGAAGGGGAAACAAAGGAGGAGGCAACCTTGCTTGATAAGAAATATACTCATTATCTTGCCCATGTAATTGTAACCCCTCTGTACGGTATTTTCACAATACATTTTTTAATTAAAAAAAAGAATTCCACAAAGAAATGCCAACGTGGACCAAAGGGTCCCACCCATAATACCATGCTTCTACAGCAAATCACACAATCCCCCAATCCACATAATTTGATCATTTAAAGGCGATTGATGAATCAACTTCTCCATTTGTAGAAATACATACCTGTGACAAGGATGGAAAAGGCACCGAAAGCCAAAATGAATGTTACACAATTTTGTGGAAGATTCCATAGATAAAGGAATGTGTCCCACACATTTCCAACTCTCAGTCTGGGAAAGTCCGTCATCCTTACCATACTAATAAAAACACAAAAATGCTAACTGTGGGATTCAAAAAGATTGCATGAGAATATGTGTTCATTGTGACAGCACAGTAACTTCAGTGCAAATTACTGTGTCTCTCTTTCCTTGCCTTATTCCCAACTCATTCTTCAATTCTGAAGGGGAGATTCTGGGGAGCCAGTTCTCTTTGCTCCAATAATTAATGAAAGGAAACAGGTTATTGGAGATAAAATTTCTACACATAGTTCTTGGAATCTCATTCTTTATTAAGCTTACTGAGTACTAATGGGATTATAAAACACAAGAACGTCTTAATTTTTCCACTAATTTTTTAAATGCCTCTTGTAAGAAGAATCAAAATTAACAAAAGAAACACCTGAGAAACCTTATAAAGATATTTGTGGTGTATGGATGCCAGGAAAATTAGAAATGTCATATGTAAATACCAAATGATATTTACAAAGCACAAACCCTAATTCTTCTGTGAGCTAATGTGATAATTACATATTTAAACTTTCCAACAAAATCACCATTGAGAATACCACAGCCAATTTCAATCACAAAAGAAAAGCTGCAAAGAATTGCTAAAATTTTCACCTATTCATTCCTAAAGTTGAGACAGTTGACTCTGCTGCTGTTGACAATTTGATCCTTTTCCTCCTCACAAATAAATGTGCCTATGTAGAACAATTTATATCTATACATTAAGTTAATGGGTGTCTAGCCTTTCTAGTCTGATCTTCAGTCTGAGTAGAAACGATGGAGCATAAGTAGTTTATGAACATGGACCATCCCATAACAAGCAGAAACAGGCTCTGAACCAATTCTTACAGAAACATCTGTGATAATGGAAATATTCTATATATACATTCTCTAACAGAGTAGCCACTGACTATATATGGCTACTCTATCTCAAATATGAATAGTGTCTGAGAAATTAATTCTTCCAATTTCAGTTAAATGAAAATTTTTTTAATTTTAATTTTTTTATTGTGAAAATACTGCACAGAGGGGTTACAATTACTTGGGCAAGATAGTGAGTACATTTCTTATCAAGCATTGTACCCTCCTCCTTTGTTTACCCTTCCCATCCCTTCCCATCTTTCCTCCCCCCACTCCATCCCACCCCCACAAGTTGTAAAGTTCGTTTTCGACATGACAACTTGTACTTCTCATTGTTGCAACAGGTCCACCTGTATCCTTATTTAAACGACTTATTTTTCCCCTTCCCCTCCACAAATTATACCGACATCAAATACAGTGAAAGCAGGGTTTATCCTGTAGGGGAGGGACATACAAAGCAACAAAGAAACAAATGCGTTAGAAACAAATGCATGAAAGACAAAAACATTTAAAATACATATTTTAGGGTTAATTTTCCTAACATCACATTATCTGAACTTTTCTGCTTGACTCATACATATACTAAATAATGCAAATAAGGGAAATCATGGGACCAATGTTTGTTTGGGCTTGGCTTACTTCACTTAATATAATGTTTTCCAAGTTTTTACATTTCCTAACAAATGGGGTAATGTCATTCTTTCTGATGGAGACATAGAATTCCATTGTGTATATAATACCACATTTACTTGATCCATTCATCTACTGAGGGGCATCGGGGTTGGTTCCAGATCTTAGCTATGGTAAATAATGCTGCAATAAACATAGCTGTGCTGGTAGCTTTAGTGTGGTCTTGTTTGTAAACATTTGGTTAAATGCCCAAAAGGGGGACTGCTCGGTCACAGTGGAGATCTATGTGAAGTCTTTTGAGGAACCTCCATACTACTTTCCAAAGTGGTTGAACAAGTTTACACTCCCACCAACAATGAAATAAGGTTCCCTTCTGTCCACATCCCCTCGAGCATCTGTTCTTATTAGACTTCTTGATTTATGCCATTCTAACTGGGGTGAGTTTGTATCTCAATGTTGTTTTGATTTGCATTTCTTTTATGGCTAGGGAGGTTCAACATTTCTTCATGTGTCTATTGGTCATCCTTCTTTCTTCTTCAGAGAAGTTTCTCTTTAAGTCATTAGCCCCCTTATTTACTGGGCAGTTGTTTCTTTGAGGATTTATTGTTGGGGAATTTAATTTTTTGAGTTCCAAGTGTATTTTAGATATGAGACCCTTGTCTGTTGTATGGCTAGTGAAGATCTTCTCCCAATCCGTGGGCTTTCTATTGATCTTGCTAGTTATGTCCTTTGCCATGCAGAAGCTCTGCAATTTCATGCAATCCCAATATCCCAATTGTCCAAACTCTTTGATTTGTTGTGTTTCCAGGCCTTTATTAAGGAAATTTTGGCCTGCGTGAAGGAGACCTAGGGTTTCTCCTATTCCATCCTTAAATGTTTTCGTTGTGTCTGCTTTGACTCCGAGGTCTTTGATCCATTTGGGGTTGATTGTGGTGCAGGGTGATATACAAGGGTCTAGCTTTAGTTTTCTACAAGTAGTTAACCAATTTTGCCAGCACCATTTACTGAAGAGGCTGTCTTTCTTCCATTCTAATTTTTTTAGCTCTCTTATCAAAGATTAGATGGGTATAGGTCTGTAGGTTCACTACTGGGTTTTCAATTCTATTCCATTGGTCCTGAGGTCTCTTCTTGTGCCAGTACCAAGCTCTTTTGACTACTATGGCTTTATAGTAGAGTTTGAAATTTGATATTGATGTTCCTCCAGCAGTGTTCTTTCCGTTGAGGAGCGTTTTTGCTATTCAGAGTATTTTATTGTTCCATATGAAATTTTGGATTGCCTCTTCTATTTCCTTGAAGAATGAGGTTGGAATTTTGATAGGTATCGCAGTGAATTTGTAGAGAGCCTTGGGAAGTATTACCATTTTTATGATATTAATCTCTCCAATCCAGGAGCATAGGAGTTTTTCCCATTTTCTAAGTTCTGTTTTGATTTCCTTTTTCAAGTTTTTTAAGTTTTCATCATAGAGGTCCTTCACTTCTTTGGTTAAGTTAATTCCTACGTATTTTATTTTTTGTGGGGTTATTACAAATGGAGTTGCTTTCCTAAATTCAGCCCCTCTTTGCTCTTTGTTCTCATATAGAAAAGCCATTGATTTGGGGGGGTAATTTTATACCCTGCTACTTTGCCAAAATTTTGAATCAGCTTGAGTAATTTGGGAGTGGGGTCTATGGGATTCTTTAAATACAGGATCATATCATCTGCGAAGAGAGAGTTTTTTTCTTCTTTCTCTCTTTGGATCCCCTTTATGTCTGCATCTTGTCTTATTGCTGTAGCTATGCGTTCTAACACTAGGTGGAAGAGAAGTGGAGAGAGTGAACATCCTTGTCTTGTTCCTGAGTTATGAGGAAATGGCTTTAGTTTTTCACCAGTATGTATAATGCTGGCTGTAAGTTTGTAATATACATCCTGTATTGTATTGAGGAATGTTCTATGGATTCCTAATTTTTCTAGAACCTTCATTATAAAGGGGTGTTGGATCTAGTCGAATGGTTTTTATGCATCTATTGAGAAAACCATGTGGTTCTTATTTTTGTTCCTGTAGATGTGATGAATAATATTAATTGACTTGCACATATTGAACAAGCTTTGCATCCCTGAAAAGAACCCTGTTGATCATGGTGTATGATTTTTTGAATGAATTGTTGAAGTCGATTGGCCAAAATTTGGTTGAGAATTTTTGCATTAATGTTCATCAAAGAAATGGGTCTATAGTTCTCTTTCTTTGAGGAGTCCCTGCCTGGTTTTGGGATGAGGGTTATTATGAATTCATAGACGGTGTTTGGTAGTGAACTTTATCTTTCAATTTTATTGAAGAGTTGGAGGAGTATTCGAGTGAGCTCTGCAATAAAGGCCTTGCAGAATTCCGCTGTAAAACCGTCTGGTCCTTGACTTTTCTTAGCTGGGAGGTCTCTTATTGCTGTTTCTATTTCAATGCTTGATATGGGCCTGTTAAGATGGTTTAACTCATCTTGGTTTAGTTTTGGCATGTCAATATTTGCTAGGAAAAGGGCCATTTCTGCCAAGTTCTCAAACTTATTAACATAAAGTTTGAGAAGTATTCCCTTAAAATTTTCTGAATATTGGTGGTTTCCGTGGTGATGTTTCCATTCTCATCTCTGAGTTTTTTTATTTAGGTGTGTTCTCTTCTTTTTTTGATAAGATTTGCTAAGGGTCTGTCAATTTTGTTAATTTTTTTGAAGAACCAACTCTTTGTTTTGTTGATTTTTTTCTATAGTTTGTTTTGGATTCTAATTCATTTAATTCTGATTTAATGTTAATTTTTTTCTTTCTGTCTACTGCATTGGGGTTTATCTTGCTGCTCTTTTTCAAGGAAGTTCAGATGTCTCATTAAATTGTTAGTTTCAGATCTCTCCAATTTGTTGAGGTAGGAACTCAGAGCTATAAACTGGCCTCTGAGGACTGCCTTTCCTATGTCCCAGAGGATCTAGTAATTTGTGGACTCAGTTTTTTGAATAGCATGAACATTTGAATTTCTTTTCTAATCTCTTCCATGACCCACTCGTGATTCAGCAGTGTGCTGTTCAGCCTCCATGTGTTACCGGACTTTCTATGGTGGCTTTTGGTGTTGAGTTCTAATTTTATTCCCTTGTGGTCTGACAGAATGCAAGGTATAATTTCAATGTGTCTCAATTTGGACAATTTTGCTTTGTGGCCTAACATGTGGTCTATTTTAGAAAATGTTCCATGTGTATTCTGATGCTGTTGGGAAAAATATTTGGTAGATGTCTGTTAAATCTAGTTGATCTATGCAGTTGTTTAGATCTGCGGTTTCTCTGTTGAGTTTTTGCGGAGGTGATCTATCTAGTGGGGAGAATGGTATGTTAAAATCCCCAAGAATTAATGTCTTTGGATCTATGTGGGATTTGAGGGAAAGTAGTGTTTCTTGGATAAATTTGTGAGCTCCGTTGTTTGGTGAATAGATATTTAGAATTGTAATATCCTCCTGAAGGAGAGAAACCTTCATTAGTATGTAGGGACCTTCTTTATCTCTTCTCACAAATTGTAATTTGAAGTCTATTTTTTCTGATATTAGGATTGCAACTCCCGCCTGTTTATGGGGGCCATTTGCTTGGTAGATTTTGTTCCAACCTTTAACATTGAATATGGTTTTGTTTTTACGGGCAAGATGTGATTCCTGATGGCAGCATATATAAGGATCTTGTTTTTTAATCCAACTAGACAGTCTATGTCCCTTAATTGGAGAGTTAAGTCCATTAATGTTAAGAGATAGGACTGAGAGGTATTTGGGAGTTCCACCTTCTTGGTGGCTGCGAAAACTGGGTTCTTCCTATGGTTCTTGGATTCTCAGTTTTGGTGCAGTTTCTTGGCCTCTATTGTGGTCTTGTTGGTTTTCTATGTGTAGGACATCTTTAAGAATCTTTTGCAGGGTTGGTTTGGTGGAGATCTATTGTTTCAATTTTTCTTTGCTGTGGAAGGTTTTTATTTGGCTTTCAGTAATGAAGGAGAGTTTAGCTCGGTAGAGTATTCTTGATTGATAGTGATTTGTTTTTAGTGCATGGCATACATCATTCCAGGCTCTTCTTGCTTTGATTGTCACTGCTGAGATATCTGAGGTGATTCTAATTGGTTTCCCTTTATATGTCATTAATGTTTTCTCCTTGACAGCTTTAAGGATCTTTTCCTTGGTCTGAATTGATCCTATGTGGATTATAATTTGACAGTGGGATGTCCTATTCTGGTCTGGCCTATTTGGAGTTCTAAAAGCTTCTTGTATGTGAATAGGCCTATCTTTTTGCATGTTTGGGAAGTTCTCTGCTAGGATCCTGTTAAACAAATATCCTTCACCATTAACTTCTGTTTCTAGGTTCTCCTCTACAACCATTACTCTTAGATTAGGCCTTCTGATGGTGTCTTCCAAGTGTTGGATAGATCTCTCATCTTTCTTGGATTTCTCTTGGATGGTTGTATGTTCTTTCTCTATAATGTTTAGGCTCTCTTCACTCCCCGAGATTCGATCTTCTGCATGTTCTGACCTCCTGTCGAGACTTTCTACTTTGTTTTTTATTTTTTTCCTTCTAGTTGGTCAGCTTTGATGGCTTCAAATTCTTTGTTGAAGCTTTGTTTTAGATCTTGTATGAAGTTCTTTACTTCCTTAATTTGGTGCTCAGTGTTTATTCTCAAATCACTTAGTTGATTGGATATGGTTTCCTTGGACTCCCATTCCTTCTGTTTTTTTCTATTCAGCATTCCCTTTGTGGGCTCCCTGACTTCCTTCAGCTCTTTGTTAATGGATTCCCTGAATGCCTTTAGTGATCTTTGTGTATTCTCATCCTGCTCTCTCAATTCCTGTATTACTCTTTGATTAGCTTCCTCCGGTTCATGTGATTCTTGTAGTTCTCTTTGAGTGTTCTCAGCCTGATCACGCCATTCCTGCCTTTCCCTTTGAGTATTCTCAAGCTGCTCATGCAAATCCTGTATCAGTTTTTGAGTACCTTCCTCACGCTTATGATATTCCTGTATAAACTTTTGGATTGCCTCCACTCTCTCCCTATCCTGCTCATACAAAATTCTTGGAATGTTTTCAATCTTTTCATTTATCATGTTTGCCAGCAGTGTTCGTAGAGCTATTTGGGAACTCTCTTCTGGATTATTCATTATCTGTTATCTGTTCTGTCCCCTGATTATCATGAGTGGGATTTGAGATACCGGGACTTGCAATTTTTCTTGTGTTTTTCCGGCTAACTCTGCCGATTTGGGATGAAATTAACATCAGTTTTGTGCTAGAACACTATCTTAAGGCAAGCATCAACCAAAGTCTATATTTGCACAGTCAATAGTCTACAGATACAATCTAGTTCAACAGATACATCTATTCAACATCAATCAACTATATATTAATGGGCTACGAACCACAAAGAAGAATTTGGAAGACCACAAATTATTAGGTTTAGGAAGAGTTGTGGGTAAAAAATAGGAAGAGTGATGTGGGATGGCACAGTGAGTGTTAACTAAGTCCTAATCTCAAAGCAGGAAATAGGTTGGATAGGATGAAAGTAGAGAGATAGAAAAAAAAGAAATAGAAAGGGAAAAAAGAGACCAGAAAAAATAGAAAAGTAAAAATTAAAAATATTATAGAGATTCGTAAACAAACTATTCAGAGAAGAAAATGAAGTTAATGAGAGAAAGGGATGGATATAAAGGAGATGTGAAAAACTTAAAAATAAAAATACTTAAAATATTATATAGGTATAAAGAGGTAGTACTGCTATTAAGGAATTTAAGTCTAAGAGGTTTTGAATTGAGTAATAAATTTGTGGATTAAGTGTGTACACAATGGGGGATAACGTCTAATAATTGACTACGGGTTTATCTGAGGATGTGCAGAACAGCAATTAAGTCACATAAAGAACGAAAGAGAAGAACAGGTGAAAAGGATAAGAAAGAAAGAAAAAAGATCAGAAGTTCAATAGAGCTAAACAAAAACAAAAACAAACACAAAAAAGAGAGAAAAACTCACACTCACTTGTAACCCTAAAATAAAATTCTAAGAGGACAAAAAATTACTATAAAACATTTTTTTCAAAAAAGGTAAAAATTAAAGATTAAAAAATTTTTAGAAAAAAAAAATTTTTTATAAAATATAGAACAAAAAATTCTTTGACTTTTTTGGGAAGGGCGGGAAAAATCCTGTATCTCCCTTGTGTCCGTAACCAGCCCCTTGTTGGAGTCTCTGGTCTGCTTGTGTTCCTGTGGCTTGGTTGGTTACTTAAGACAGTTTCTTTGAACAGGCAGAAAAATGCTCTGCAACCCTCCTCCCAGGTTAGTTCAATGGGAGGGAGGTCTGCTTTGAGTATCACAAAAGAGGGAGTTGGCTTTTTCCTTGGATTTGTAGGTGCTGTGATGAGGCTAAGTTCTGGGTAGAGTTGAGGCCTTTCAGCAAACAGTAGCTTTTCCCGGGGGCTGGTTTGTGAGAAACTCACAGAGCCCAGCCTGGAACCATTCTCAGGGTTTCTGTTTACTGAATTTCAATTGATTGTCAAGGCTGCTAAAGGGAGGGGCAGCCTCTGGCTCTGATTACCCAGTGAAGAAAGCCACTCCTAGGGCTGGCGCCTGAGCTGGGTGACTTTTCCCTGTGTGGAGCTGAGTCTGGCAGGTCAGGTTAGGCTCTTTTGACCTGCTACATGTCTCTAGATTTATTCCAAGGCCTGAGTTGGTGCTAGCAGCTCCACCAAGCTTTGTCGGTATCCAAGATGGAGATCTCCGGTACTGGGGGGCGAGGGGTTGCCTTCCCTCCTCTGCTCCCTGAGAAGGAGTGAGGACGTTAGGCTGCTACGCACGCCGAGTCTTAGTTCCTGGGTAGTCTCTGGTCTGTGAACTGCAGGATGAAGATGTCTGCTCCTTTTCAGTTCTTGCTGGTGTTGTGTAGAATCCACTCATCCACCTCGTCTGGCTGCTTCGTCCTGGTCTCTTTGTGATTCAGGTATGGCAGCTGCAGTCGCTTCCGCCACCACTGCTGCTGTGGCGGCGGCTGCTGGCAAGTTCTCAGGGCTGTCTCCTTGCCTGTATTTTCTCTCTCTGGCCTAACTCTCTGTGTGATGGCACACTTGGTGTGATTCTCTGGCTTAGTACTGTTCACTGGAGCTCTGAAACTGCTTTCTTATGCGAGAGCCTGTTTAGCCTCCAGCTTCTCCTCCACCATCTTCCCCTCGAAGCCTTAAATGAAATTTTATGTAATGAGATTCATCTACTCACTGGGAACTGGACAGCTCAGTTTCCAAATTAGGAAGCTGAAATTCTCAAAAACATAGTGATAAAATATAATCCAAGCAGGGCGCTAGTGGCTAATGCCTGTAACACCAGTTAATCAGGAGGCTAAGATCTGAGGATCATGATTCAAAGCCAGCTCAGGCAGGAAAATCTGTGAGCTCTTATCTCCAATAAACCACTAGAAAACCAAAAGAGGCACTGTGGCTCAAGCGGTAGAGTGCTTGCCTTGAGGTGAATAGTGCAGGGACAGCGCCCAAGACCAGAGTTCAAACTCCACTCCCAACCAACACACACACACACACACACACACACACACACACACACACACACACACACACACACACACACACACACACACAATCCAAGTGAAGAAGGTTCCATTGGATACTAACTGCATGTCTGTGAATTATCTAAGTTTTTCTGTCTTATAGCAGTTACCACTCACCTAGATTGACAGCGGGAGGAAAGGGGTGGGAGATAAACACAAGCTACTTGGGATACTGAGAGCTGCTCCTTGAAGGTAAGGGTTGTGCATGAATCTTTTCTATATTTAGTAGACATCAAACTGTGTAGAATCCTGTAGTTATAAAAATGTATTTCAACATGTACAACAGATGCTCTGTTTATCAAAATAGGAGAGAAATCAGACAGGTGGATTCTATAAATATACAAGCAATATATAGAAAATTTGCTACATTCTATTCCATGATAGGCTCTGAAATAAACTTTGGTTTTCTGTACATACTAGGTAAATATTCACACACTAAAAAACAGAAGTGTAATCCTTTATTACGGTTAAAATATGTAGAATATCTTAATGAAATGTATTTGTGGACCTATTTTTTCCTTAATTTCTTCCACTCCTGCATTAAAAATGGCTCTAAGAGAAAAGTTTCTAGATGTGTAAAATATGAACTCCATCTATTTCGTTTGTTGAATTTGTACTTTAGATAGGATTTAAGTCCTTATTTCATCTTTAGGCTTAGGGCTAGGAAAAGAATAAGTAATCTCAACAGATTGTCATGCCTCACTTTTAAGGAGAGTTATGTATTTATCAGGAGAAATATGTATTGGTCTTGGTAGCTAGGAAACTTCAAGAAACAAAAGAAAAAGAACAATTCCACAGCAGTCTCAAGTATTTGCATATCTTCAAGTGAACATTAGTTGCTCTTTATTCTATAGTATATTTACAAGGATAGTTTTACAACCTATTTCTAAGCTATTGTCATCCTCCAGAGTAAAGTTCAGGCATGCCTATTGCTCATTATATAGATCGCAGTTGCTCAAACTCAGAACCCATTTTTTGTATAGGTTTCACCTGGCTACCTTTACCTCACTCAGTAGCACTCTGGGATGGGAGATTTGTTTCAAATATTTAAATACACACAAACACACACACACATCACTGGCTTTCACTATTGCTGTAAAAATTAAGTCCCTTTTGTCCCTTACCCAAGAGTATCATAAATCGTGTACCATCCATGAAAATGTGACAAGTTCATTATTAACTTGCAAGTAGGTTAAATCTCTAGCCTCATACAATTCTACATATTCATATGAAGAAAAATATATACCTAGAGTTTTGGTGTGCTTCTACATTATGAAGCTCTCAATTTTCATTTTTTTAAAAAATACATTTTTATTGTAAAAATAATGTACAGAGGGGTTAGAGTTTCATGAGGAAGGTAATGAGTACATTTCCTATCAAGCATTGGAAGGCAGCTCAGTGGTAGAGTGCTTGCCTTGTAGGCATGAGGCCCTGGGTTCAATGCCTCAGTACCACATACACAGAAAAGGCCAGAAGTGGTGCTGTGGCTCAAGTGATAGAGCACTAGCCTTGAGCTGAAGAGCTGAGGGACAGCACCCAGGCCCAGAGTTCAAGCACTATGACTGGCAATTTAAAAAATCTGTATCAATTTCATCATATTTGCCCTATTTTAGAAATTGGAAGTCACATATTTCCATCAGAACTAACTATATTTAATGGTACAACTTTCTACGGTGTTTTTAGGACCTAATAATTTGTGGATATGCCCCAAGGCTTTTTACTAAAAGCTGAGGGAATAGGTCCAAAAATGGAAGCCGATAAACAGTCAGAGCATTATTATGTAGCTTTAGTTCACTGTTACAAAAGAGGAGTGCAAATCAATATGATGGTTCATCGTTACAGGACCAGAGAAACTGACATCAGAGAAGAGTCAGTCACTGTAGGAAAACGCAAACAGGATGCACCAAAGGATGCAATCATCAGTGTCCAAATAAGCAACACAGAATGGTATAAAGTCATTGCAAGCATATATTTGATGAGTGGTTCACATCAAGAATATATAAAGAACAACACCCCAACAATAACAAACAACCTGATTTTACACTGTGCAAAGAATTCAGATGTTTCTCCAGAGAAGACAATTAAAATGTTAACATGCACATAAAGGTGTTTAACGTCACTAATCACTAGGAAAGTGTAAGTCAAAACAATGAAGAATATGACCATTTCATATGAATTAGGATAACTACAAAAAACAAAGTAACAATACTGACAAAAGTGTGGCAAAATTGGAACCTTTCTATGGGAAACAGTATGGCAGCTTTTCCAGCAATTCAAAACAGGATTATTCATGCCTGTAATCCTAACCAGTCAGGCAAGAAGCTGAAATCCAAGGATCATCGTTCCAAGCTAGCCTGAGTAGAAAACAGGAAGTGGACCTGTGTTTTAAAGTGGTAAAACACTAGCCTTGAGGAAAAGTTCAGAGACAGTGACCTGGCCCTGAGTCAAGCCCATGACAGAAAAAAAAATGAAAGGAAGGAAAGAGAATTGTCATATGATCCAATGACTCCACTTCTGGGCATATACTCTAAAGATCTAAAAGCAGGGTCTTGAAGAAATCTTTGAGCACTCATATTCATTTTGTACAATACTAAAACATGGAGGCAATCCAAGTGGCCATCAACAAATGAATACATAAAATAAATGTGGTTTATACATACAGTGGTATATTACTTCAACTTTAAAAAGAATTATTTTGTGACAGATGTTATATTATGGCTGAATCTTGGGGACACTGTACTACATGAAATAAGCCAGTCATAACAAGATCAAATATTGCATAATTCTACTTATATCAGTTACATAGAACAGTCAAATTGATAGAGACAGGAAGCAAAATCGTACTTGATGGAGATCTTGAAGCAGAGGAGAGTGGAAAATTATTTTAATGAATATAGAATTTTAATATTGGAGGATGATATCAGTGTGGACATTGAACTTGTACAATATTGTAAATATACTTACTACTATGTTGTAATCTTAAAATGATTAAGATAATAAAACCTGGGAGAAGAGAAGGAGAATGATGAAAGGGTAAATATGATCAGGGTACATTGTATGCCTATGTGGATATATCAAAATGAAATCCACTTATATAACTAGGTAATGCTAATACAAAGTGTAAAAAGATGATCAATTTTAAATTGTTTGCATTTGACCACAATTTCTGGAAAAAAAAGAAAAAAACAACCACAGGCTGGGAAAAAAAATTAAATTTCCAGTAAGCAATAAACCTGGGTTCAAAACTATATCTCACTTAAGTGTGTGAAGCTGTTTTGTAATGTAATGAGAGAAGGCTCAGAAAAATCACCCCTTTTGTACAAAAATACATAGTGAATTTGCCGTAATTTGGATGTTATCATACAAATTTTAAAAATATAATAGCATATGTAGCATCTGAGATATGTTTCCTCTTTTTCTTAAGCTTCAAAGTAGTTTCTACTTGCACACAAAATGCATCATCTATTCTGCTTACAAAACAGTAAAACATTACAGGTGAGGTCTATATCCCTTAATATACATAGCAATACTTCTGAGGTGCCTACCATAATATCCACCCTTTCTTTCTGAATCAATAAAGACACCTTTCCATTTAACTGAACACCAGGCTAAGTAAAATAGTGATAACATTTCCCAATAGTGATAATATTTAGATAACAATACAGAGAAAAATTTTTGGGAGGTTATTGTGAATGGGGTTGCTCCCTTTATTTCCCTCCCTTCTTGTACATTGTCAGTGTACAGGAAGGCAACTGATTTTTGTGGGTTTATTTTGTATCCTGCTACTTTGCTGAAGTGATTTATGATTTCTAAATGGATGGAGTTCTTGGGATCGAGAAGGTATAAAATCATGTCGTCTGCAAAAAGGGATAGTTTATCTTCTTCTTTTCCTATGCAGATCCCTTTAATATCTTTTTCTTGCCTTATTGCCCTGGATAAGGGTTCCAGGACTATATTGAAGAGGAGTGCAGACAGGGGGCATCCTTGCCTTGTTCCTGATTTTAGGAGAATTGGTTTTAGCTTTTCCCCATTACGTATAATTGGTTATTGGTCTGACATAAATGGCTTTTATTGTTTTAAGAAATGTTCCTTTTATTCCTATTTTCTCCACAGCTTTTAGTATGAATGAATGTTGATTTTTATCAAAGGCATTTTCTGCATCTGTGGCGATAATCATGTGATTCTTGACCTTGGCTCTGTTGATGTGTTGAATTACATTTATTGACTTATGTATGTTAAACCATCCCTGCATCTCTGGGATGAAGCCTACCTGGTCATAGTGTATTTTTTATGTGTTTCTGGATTCTGTTAGCTAGAATCTTATTAAGGATCTTTGCATCTGTGTTCATCAAGGAAATTGGCCTGTAATTCTACTTTTTGGTTGGGTCTTTGCCTGGTTTGGGGATGAGTGTTATATTGGCATCGTAGAATGAGTTTGGGATGGCTCCCTCCTTCTCTGTTTCTCTGAAGAGCTTGAGAAGTATGGGTAATAGCTCTTCTTTAAAGGTCTTATTGAATTCTGCTGTGAATCCATCTAGACCTGGGCTTTTTTTTGTTGGAAGAATTTTGATAACTTCCTGTACCTCGTTGTAGGATATTGGCTTATTTAATTGGTTAACTTCTTCTTTGCTCAATTTGGGCAACTTGTATTTCTCTAAAAATGCATCTATTTCTGCCAGGTTTTCTTCCTTTAGAGAGTATAACTTTTGAAAGTAGTCCGTTAGTATTGTTTGGATATCTTGGGTACGTGTGGTGATTTTTCCCGTAGCATCCCTAATCCTGTTAATAAGGGTTTCCTCTCTTTTTTTTTAAATTAATCTTGCCAACGGTCCATCAATTTAATTTATTTTTTCAAAGAA
Source organism: Dipodomys merriami (assembly GCF_024711535.1). Classification (NCBI taxonomy): domain Eukaryota; kingdom Metazoa; phylum Chordata; class Mammalia; order Rodentia; family Heteromyidae; genus Dipodomys; species Dipodomys merriami. The sequence continues at coordinate 18,652 of NW_027204938.1, read as the reverse complement.
CCAGCTTTTTATTTGGTTAAATTTGGCTATAATTTTCTGGTTTTCTAATTGGTTAATCTCTGCTCTTAATTTGGGTATCTGGCTCCATCTAGTAACTTTAGGTTCCATTTTTTCTTGTTTTTCTAGCTGTTTTAATTGCAACATGAGATTATTTACTTGGTCTGTTTGCATTTTCTTGATGTGGGCACTGAGAGCAATAAATCTGCCCCTCAGGACTGCTTTTGCTTTGTCTCACAAGTTTCTTTGCGAGGTGTTTCCATTTTCATTGAGTTGTAGGAAATGTTTTATTTCTTCTCTGATCTCTTCTGTTACCCAGGCATTGCTAAGAAGTGTGCTGTTCAATTTCCCTGTATTAGAGAAATTTCTGCAGTATGCTTTGTTATTGAGAACTAGCTTAATTCCACTGTGGTCAGATAGGACACAAGGGATTATGTCGATCCCTTTGTATTTGCTTAAGTTCCTTGCATGAACTATGATATGGTCTATTTTGGAGAAAGTTCCATGAGCTGCTGAGAAGAATGTGTACTGTGTTGTTTTAGGGTGAAATACTCGGTAGATGTCAGTTAATTCCGCTTGAAGTATGGCCTCACTTAATTCGGTAGCTTCTTTGCCAATCCTCTGGTTGGTGGACCTGTCCTTTGGTAAGAGTGGTGTGTTAAAGTCTCTTAGTATTATCGTATTGCAGTCTATTTTATTATGTAAGTTTGAGAGTATTTGTTTAACCTATGGGGGTGCACCAATATTTGGGGCATATAAGTTGATGATGGTAATATCCTCCTCTTGGATTGTTCCCTCTATTAATATGTAGTGTCCGTCCTTGTCTTTCTGTACTGATTTTAATGAAAAGTTTATTTTGTCAGATATCAGGATAGCTACACCTGCTTTCTTACTGGGGGAGTTTGATTTGTAGATCCTTTCCAATCCTTTACTCTGAATTTGTTTGTATGTTTGGCTGAGTTTTTGGGGTTATGAAGATATAGTGTCATTTCATCTGCACAAAGGGATAGTTTAACTTCTTCTTTCCCTATGAGGATCCCTTTAATGTCTTTGTCTTGCCTTATTGTCCTGGCTAATTGTGCCAGGACTATATTGAAGAGGAGTGGAGAGAGTGGGCATCTTTGCCTTGTTCCTGATTTTAGGAGAATTGGTAGTAGCTTTTCCCTATTACTTATAATATTGGGTATTGGTCTGTCGTGTATGGCTTTCATTGTTTTAAGAAATGTTCCTTCTGGAAGTGGCGCTGTAGCTTTAGTGGTAGAGCACTCGCCTTGAGCTGAAGAGCTGAGGGACAGTGCCCAGGCCCAAAGTTCAAACCCCACGACTGACAAAAAAAAAAAAAAAAAAAGAAATGTTCCTTCTGTTCCTATTTTCTCCACAGCTTTTAACATAAATGAATGTTGTATTTTACCAAAAGCCTTTTCTATGTCTGTGGAGATAAGCATGTCAATCTTGACTTGGCTCTGTTGATGTGTTGGATTACATTTATTGACCTATGTATGTTAAACCATCCCTGCATCTCTAGCATGAAGCCCACCTGGTCATAGTGTATGATTATTTTGTGTGTGTTTTCTGGATTCTGTTAGCTAGAATTTTGTTAAGGGTCTTTGAATCTGTGTTCAAGGAAATTTGTCTAATTCTCTTTTTTGGTTGAGGTTTTGCCTGATTTGGGGATGAGTGTGATATTGGCGTCATAGAATGAGTTTGGGATAGTTCCCTCCTTCTCTGTTTCTCTGAAGAGTTTGAGGAATATGGGTATTACTTCCTCTTTATAGGTTTTATAGAATTCTGTTGTGAATCCATCTATTCTTGGGCTTTTCCTTATTGGAAGACTTCTGATTGCTTCCTGCATCTCATTGTGACATAGTGGCTAATTGATTTACTTCTTCTTTGCTCAGTTTGGGGAACTTCTGTTTCTGTAAAAATGCATCCAGTTCTGCCAGGTTTTCTTTGTTTAGAAAATATAACTTTTGAAAAGACTCCTTTAAAATTGTTCAGATATCCTGGCTACTTGTGATTTTTCCTATGGCATCCCTGATCTTGTTAATTTGGGTTTCCTCTCTTCTTTTCTTAATTAATCTTGCCAACGGTCCATCAATTTTACTTATTTTTTCAAAGAAACAGATTTTTGTTTTATTAATTTTATCTATTATTTTCCTATTCTCTATTTCATTAATTTTCAGCTATTAGTTTGATTGGCTTTGTCTAGTAACGTTGGGTACCAGTTTTTCATGTTTTTCTAGCTGTTTTCATTGCAATATGAGCTTTTTTACTTGGTCTGTCTATTTTCTTGATGTGGGCACTGAAGGTAATAAATTTGCCCCTTAAGACTGTTTTTGCTGTGTCCCACAAGTTTCTTTGTGATGTATCTTCATTTTCATTGAGTTGTAGGAACTTTTTAATTTCTTCTTTAAGTTCTTCTGTTACCCAGGTTTTTCATAGAAGTGTGCTGTTGAATTTTGATGTATTTGAATAATTTCTACGGTTTGATTTATTATTGACAAGTAGCTTGATTCCACTGTGTTTGGACAGGACACGGGATTTGGTCAATCCCCTTGTATCTGCTTAAGTTCCTTGCATGAACTATGATTTTGGAGAAAGTTCCATGAGCTGCTTAGAAGAATGTGTATTGTTGTTTTAGGGTGAAATACTGGGTAGATTTCAGTTAGTTCTGCTTTTGGCTTCACTCAATTCAGTAGCTTCTTTGCCAATCCTCTCTTTGGTAGACCTGTCCTTTTGTCAGAGTGGTGTGTTAAAGTCTCCTAGTATTATTGTATTGGGATCTATTTTATTCTGTAAGTTTGCTTAACAAAATTTGGGGCGCCAATGTGTGGGGAATATAAGTTAATAATGGTAATATCCTCCTCCTGGATTGTTCCCTGTATTAATATGTAGTGTCCTTCTTTGTCTTTTTCTATTGATTTTAATGAAAAGTTTATTTTGTTAGATATCAGGATAGCTACTCCTGCTTTCTTATTGGGGGCATCTGATTGGTAGATCCTTTTCCAACCCTTCACTCCGAGTTTGTATGTTTGGCTGAGAAGTGGGTCTCCTGAAGGCTAAAATGGATGGGTCATGTTTTCTGATCTAATCTGGAGTTCTTTTTCTTTTGATTGGTGAATTAAGACCGTTAATATTAAGAGATAATACAGAGAGATGCATTGTGGTCCCTGTCATTCCCTGTTTCTATAAGATTTTCTTCTTTCCTTTCCTTCTGTGCTTGCTCAGTTAGAATTCTATTAAAGCCTGTCTGGTGTGGGTCCCTGTTCCTGGTTGCTTTCTTCAGGTTGTGTTCCCCCTATTGTATTCTTTGTAATGCTGGCTTAATGTTTATGTATTGATTTAGTTTTTCTTTACTTTTAAAGTTTTTCAGTTCTCCATCCACTGTGAATGCTAGCTTTGCCAGTTATATCAGTCTGGGTTGGTAGTTATTGGCTCTCAGGGCTCGTATGGTACTTCCCCAGGCCTTTTTTGCATTCAGTGTCTGTGTGGAGAGATCTGCATTGATTTAATTTTTTCCCATTGTAGGATACCTGCTTCTTCATTTTTGCTGCATGCAAGATTGTTTCCTTATTTTTCAGATCTACCATTTTTTACTATAATGTGTCTAGAAGTGTTTCTCCTGGGATCTTGCTTCTTTGGTATTCTATATGCTTCTGTTATGTAGGTAACTTGTTCTTTTTTGAGATGGGGGAAAGTTTCACAGATTATCTTTTTGAATAGGTGTTGCATTCGCTTGCTTTGATATTCCTCACTTTTGTCCACTCGAATTATATGAAGGTGAAATTTCCTGGCACTATCTGCTTGCTCTTGGATTTCCCTTTGGCATAATTTAAGTGATTTTTTTCCATATCTGAGATTTTTTTGGTCCAGTTGGTGTATTCTGTCTTCTGTATCTGACACTCTACATTCCATTTTGTTCACTCTGTTAACTACAGCTTCCATTGTGGTTTGCATGGACTCATTTCTGGATTCAATGTTGGTTCTCCAAGTACTAATCTCACCTCTTAATGAGGTGTGTGCTACCTCTATTTTTGTACTAACCTCACCTCTTAGTGAGGTCTGTGCTGCCTCTGTGTTTGTACTAATCTCACCTTTTAGTGAGGTGTGTACTGCCTCTATTTTTGCATGCACCTCCTGTGTGATACCTTGCATCACTTTCAATATTTTGTCCCTGTGTTCTTTAAATTTCTGGTCTATTTCTCACTTTAATTCTTGAGTCATTACCTCCTGCATCTCTTGGATGTAACTTTGTCTTCCATTCCTGCTTTGCTCCCACTGGGCCTCTCCCCTGGGTAGCTGCTGGCTTTTGGGGGTAGCTTGCTATACTGGGTGTTGATAAGGCTTGTAATTTTTTTCTGTTATTTTCAGGGATTATTGGAGACTAATCTGAAATTTTGTTTTGGTCAATAGATGTCTGCTTTGCTTGGTTGCTGTTTCTGTGCTGGTAGAGAGAGTTTGTACCTGCCTGGTCTCAGTTCTGTTGGTGGCCAACCTCTAGCTTCTACTCTGACCGATGTAGGGTTCTGTTCTCAGCTCTCTGCTGTAGAACAATGGCAGTTCCCACCTATAAAAGGGTTGAGCAGCCTAGAATGTTCCTGTTTATTCCAACAGGTGCTCTTGGTGAGATCGGATGTGCTGGATGTACTCTCCCATTTGCTGGAGTCTGCTATGGGCTCCTGAGTTTTTTTTTGGCCGGTTGTGGGCTTGAACTCTGGGCCTGGGCGCTGTCCCTCAGCTCTTCAGCTTAAGGCTGGTGCCCTACCATTTGAGCCACAGCACGACTTCTGGCCCTTTCTGCATATATGGTGTTTGGGAATCAGATCCAGGACCTCATGCCCACAAGACAAGCACTCTATTCCTGAGCCACCTTACCAGCCTGACCTCCTGACTATTATCAGGTGCTGGCGGCCTGCGTTGTCCAATAACCAGCCTAGGATATATGGGTCAGGTTCTGGTTGGGTTTTGGCTTCTGGTTCTCTTGTGCTGGACCCCTGATCTTTTGCTGTCAGAGGCATGATTCCAAGGCGGGTGCAGTTCCTTGTTTTCCCCCCCTCTGCTGAGGCATATGCTAAGCTTCTGAATTCAGTTGGGAAGAGTTGGTTGTGTTGCTCAGGCACTGGAACCCCAGGCCTTGTCCCGGCCCCTGCCCTGGGGCATGCCAGTTGGACCTGTGCTGCTGTGTATCCTGCCTAGGTTACACAGCCTGGAGTACACATTTCAAATTTCTTCCACTGTAGGCTGTTTTGACCCAGGGGCACTGTTCCTGGCTTGGGCATTTGAGCTCCCTTCCAGGGGCGCTCTTGCTCTAGCCTGGCCAGCTGGGTGTGCTCCATGGGCTGGTGGAGCTCTCAAACTATTCCCAGTTTTAGTGGATCCTGTGGAGGAGGAGTCTGGGTCAGGGTCTGGGGATTCCCACCAGCTATGGTCTCCCTTGAGGGATACACTGTCCCCTGGAGAGTACTCACCCTGGAGTTAGTTGTTGTTTCTGTGTGATGTAGGTCATTGGTTGCCATTGCAATCAGAGTTCAGTTGAGATGGTTGTGGGCTGGGCAGGTTGGTGATGGCTCTGTGTGTTTCACCTCAGTCTCTGTCTCTGTTGATGTTGTTTGGGTTGGCGCCACTGGATGGACCTCCGGCCAAGGAGTGGGGAAGGGGTAACCAGTTAATGAGATAATAGTCTAACAGACTTTCTTACTCAGGTTGTCTTTAAACCTCGATTATCAGATCTCAGCCTCCTGAGTTGCTACGATTACAGGCATGAGCCACTGGCACCAGCTTTTTTGAAAAAGCAGCAATTAATAAGGCAGATACCTTAGATCATGCCTGTAATCCTAGCTACTCCAGAGGCTAAGATCTGAAGATGATGATTTGAATGTAGTGGTGCAAAAACGTTTGTGTGAGTCTTTTATCTCCAATAAACTGCTCAAGAAAATCCAGAAGTGAAGCTTTGGCTCAAGTGGTAGAGTGCACTCTTGAGCAAAAAAGAATCTCAGGGACAGCACCTAGATCCTGAGTTCAAGCTCCATTTCTGGCACACACACACACACACACACACACACACACACACACACACACACACACACACACTGAAAAGTAAATAGACAATGTGAAGAAATCAAGAACAAAAAAATTGAATATTGTAAGGACTTTTGGGTTTAGAGGCATGACTCAGTTTGTAGGACAATAGCTAATGATTGAAACTTTCAGGTACCAAGGACTTAAAAAAAAAGAATTATCTGCCCTGTATTTCCCTTTTTTCATATTCTCATTTGGGAACTATTTTCTTTTTAAAAAAACCAAATATTGCTGTTTTAGTGGTGATATACAGCATGGTTACCTTTCTCTATGTCAGGTAACTAGTACATTTTCTTCCTTTTACCTAGTCTCATCTGTTCCCCCATTCTCATCCATTTCCTCCCTCCCATCTAGACCCTCGAGTTCCATAGTTCACTTTCAACAATGTCCAGTACAGCCAGTGGGCTCTACTGCTGCAATTTTTCATCCACTTTCCACTGATTCTGTACCCTTCCCCTATCTTTCCTTAGATGTGCACGCATATTATATAATGTATATTGGGTTAAGAATACAGAGTCATCACAAAATGAATAGATGAATTAAGACAAGTTCCTTTGTTTCCTTATCTTTGTAATTTTATTCAGTTATATGTATTGTTTTATACACATAAGAAGAGGTGCTTGGGTATTACAATTTTGTGATTTTCTCCAAAGCCTGTCCTCTTCTGTTCTTATTATATATGATGCCTAGAATCATGTACAGTTTGTCATATCCCCTTGAGTTTTAAATCTAACTTTCACATATCAGGCAGAAAATGTGCCATTTATATCTATGATCTTGGGTTAACTTTCTTAACATGATTTATTCTAGTTCCATCCATTTCCCTGCAAATGACATTATTTTTTTCTTTCTAATGGCTCTTTCTGTAAAATTTCATTGTATATAGATAGCATAATTATTGGATCCATTTATTTATTGTGGGGCATCTGAGTTTTGTACATAACTTGGCACTGTGAATTGAGCAGCAAGGAACATGGTTATGCAAGTGTCCTTGTCATATTATGGTTCATGATTCTCAGGTTAGATGCCTAGAACTGGTATGGGATGGTATTAGAGAAGGCCTGTATTTAGATTTTTGAGCAACTTCCAGACTGCTTTCCAGAGTGGTTGTATTAGTATACATTCCCACCACCAGTGCAGTAGGATTCCTTTTCATCCACTTCCCAACAGCATTTGTTTTCAGAATTCAGAATATTTGGGTAAGATGGTACCTCAGGATTGCTTTGATTTACATTTTTATGGCCAGGGATGATGAACCTTTTCTGATGTTTCTTTGCCATATTTACCTCTTCTTCTGAGAAGTCTCTCCTTACCTCCTTGCCCATTTAGTGATTGGTTTATTAGGTTTGGGAGGGGTAGTTTCCTGAAATCCATGTATACATTGAATATTAGCCCTTTGTCTGATGTATTGCAGGTAAATGTCTTTTCCCAATTTGTTGGATGTCTTTTTAGTTTAGTGGCTATGTCCCTAGTCTTTGCAGAATTTCTTTCCTTTGATGTAGTCCCATTTGTTGGGTCTCTCTCCTATCTGTTGTGCCCCTGGGACTCTATTCAGGAAGTCCATGCCTGTACCTACAATTTCTAATGTCATCCCTATTCTGTGTTACAGTAGTTTGGCTGATTTTATGGTAGTTAATCCATTTTGAATTGATGTTAGTGCAAGCAGAGATGCACTTCTAGTTTTCTGACTATAGCTGCCCAGTTTTCCCAACACCAATTGTTGAAAAGGCTATGATTTGTGTGTGTGTGTGTGTGTGTGTGTGTGTGTGTTTGTGTGTTGGTTTTGGGGCTTGAACTCTGGTCCTCAGCGCTGTCCCTCAGCTATTCAGCTTAAGGCTAGTGCTTGAGCCACAGTTCCACTTCCCATTTTCTTGTGCTTTATTGGAGATAAGAGTCTCATGGGCTTCCCTGGCCCTGCTGGCCTTGAACAACGATCCTCAGATCTCAGCCTTCTGAGTAGCTAGGATTAAAGGCATGAGCCACAGGCAACTGGCAAGGCTATGTTTTTCCACTGTACATCTTTCACTCCTTTATCAAACATCAGATGGTTGTAAGTATGTGGTTTTATTTCTGGGTCTTTTGATCTTTTTTAATACATTTTCAATGTAAAAATAATGTACAGAGGGTTTACAGTTACATAATCTAGGTGATGAGTACATTTCCTATCAAGCATTATTACCTCCTCCTTTGTTTATCCCCCATCATGCCTTCCCTCCCACCTCCACAACTACACTCCCCCGATCCCTAAATTCTGATGCTCGTTTTTCCACAAAGTGTCTTGTGCATCTCATTATTACAATGGGTCAACCTGTATCTCTATTTAAGCATTTTGTTTTTTCCCTTCCCCTCCACAAATTAGAGAAGCATATATAAAATATGCATGGCATCGACATTACATACAGTGAAAACAGGGGTTATACCATGGGGGAGGAACATACAAAGAACAAAAAAATCACATGATATATTGTAAATACATTAGAAACAAGAGAAAGAAAGAAAAAACCACTTATGTCCCTATCTTGTGGTTCATTTCACTTATTTGGTCATATGTACATACCTTTTCTTTTTGGAGTGCAGGATAAATGTGTGCCAATGGAAAATGACCCAGTCTATGTTTAGGAAAACCAATAAGTGAGGTCCAAAATCTAGCTTCAGTTGAGGAAAGGGAATCTGTCCTCACAGAATATCCAGAATAATCTGTCCTGCTGCAGGGGATCCAATATCCAATTGAGAAATTATAGTCTCTCCCTCCCACGACTCAGGAAAAAATTCTATCTTTTATGAGGAAGTAGATCTCTTTGAGGACTCTGAGGCAGAATTGCTGCCTGAAGGCAACTTAGAGGCCAATCTAGATTTCGAGATTCCTTCACCTCTTCCTGGGAAAATTTTTCTTTTTCTTTTTGTCCTTATTGTTGTAAAATGTTCATTCTATTTATTTTTCTAACGTTATTAAAATGCCAATGTTTATATTATGTTATACAATTCGTGAATCCTAAATGTGGTTTTTTTCAACCTACAATCTAAAGCACCATGCACTTGTTTTGTTTGTGGGAAAACACAGAGTAAGAAGGGGCTGTACAAGAGAGACTTATGGATATAAAGGGGACTGTTAAATGCACAGGCAGTGACAAGGAAGCCAGGCCATGCCTGAATGAGGTGATAAGGTGGCTCCAAAAGCTCTAGGACATAGCAGATCAGATGTCCTTAGAAAGCAGTTCTGTCAATTGTGACAAATGCTACAATGTTTATAATGGTATATGGGACTCTCTTCCAACAGTGAATTCAAGTCTGTATACATATTTATTGTGCTTTGGGAAATATTGAAGAAAAATTTGGCTCCAATAATATCCAAAATGTACTTAGGGCTGAAAATGTTTGACAAAATACATAGGAAATAACTATATTGGAAAGTAAAAGCCATCATCAATAAAAGAAAGAAGGCTTACATAGATGGACAAAGACAAAATCAGGAAGGAAAAAAATCCACTATTAAATCAGTTATATGCAAATATTTGTTATATTCTTTATATTTTTATAGTATATTATATGATGTATAAGAATGAATATGATTTTTCATACTACAAAGGCATTTATCACTTTCAGTCTTGAGTATATTTTTCACAAATCTAGTGTAAATCATTATTGGGGAAAGTGGTACTATAACTTTGATTATAATTATATGAATATATTTTTTGATTCTAGATATAATACTGATTATAAATAGATGAATAAATATATACACATATTTTCATATCTGTCTATGAAGTGAATAGAATGAAACTTAGTACACTATGTATAAAAAAGCAGCTATGAGTTGAGTATAGGAATCTCAGGTCTGTAATCCTAGTGATGTGGGAAGCTGGGTTCTGAGGTTTAGTCTCTCTTACCCCCATCGCATTAGATTTTGAGAGGAGTCCTGGGCCCTCCAGTGTAACAAAGAGACACACATGCAGTGGGATCACACTCCCTGCACCCAGAGGAAAGTCAGTAGAAATCAGAACAAGCCTCTTATCTTATGACAGTATACTCAGTTCCTGTGCCAAGATGGACATCTGTAGAACATCATATTGAAAGTTTGCATTCCCTCCAAAAGTGTTTCTGACTATGCTGAATTAAACCTCATTTTACCTTCCAAGCTTCAAACACATAGAAATATGTCAATGGCTCAAGAGAGATGGAGAAAGACTTACAAATACACAAAATTGTATACTCTGCTTCAGTAATTCAATGACAAATCATCAAAGGCATGTTTTGAATTTTTCTTTCTTTTTAAGGAAATGGAAATATAGAGTTCATCAGGGAGTGGGTGATAATTTGGTTGCTGAGTTGTAGAATGCACTTCTGGGCATGGGACACACTTGGCTTGGTGAATTTCTGTGGGGATGTGTGTCCTCACGCAGCTTCACAAAACAATAGCCATAACTTCTATGATGCCACAGCCATCTTTCCATAGCAGGAAATAGGTGTCCGGCACTGATCTTGCCCTGAAGTGGACTCAGCGACACAGAAAGGCACAAAGAATGCTAGCCACCAGACTTCAGCTTGAAGAGCTGGCTTGACCAGAAACTAGCATAAATTGAGCTGGAGAAGGCTGATCTCCAAGTAAGGTTCCTGAGCACTAAGGACCAGGCATTATTACAGATGTTGGTGAAACAGAAGTGAACGTGGATCTCTCCTTAGCAATTTCTTGATGAAAAGAAAACCAGAAGTCATAATGATAATTTCTATAAATTAGAGACATGACATTGATCGTTTTGTGGCAACAACTTCAAAGTGGGGATGCGAGGAGACATCCCTGAGAAGGAGATAGTTAGCTTGAAAGCCATCATCCATGCAATTATCTAGAAGCAGGTACTGCAGGCAGTAAGAACAGTAAGTACATCCCCAATTAATGGGAATGGAAGTGACTTGCTTCAGAAAAGGAAAACAGCACTGACATGCTTGCTTGTGAAGTAAGAATGGAAAGGTACAATGAAGAAAAAAAGATCAGAAATGAAGATAAGAATAAATTTGATAGATATTGGATGCTGCGGGTTACAAAATGAAAAATTCTCATGTTATTCTAAATCTGACATGACCCCTGGAACGAAAGTGCTCAAATAGGAGCTAGACACATATGATTCACCGAGAGAATACTTTTAAAATGTGACTCTAGCCGGGCTCTGGTGGCTCACAACTGGAATGCTTGCTACTCAGGAGGCTGATACCTGAAGATCATGTTTGAAGCAAGCCCAAAGAGTTAATTTGGAAAGACTGTTCTCCAATTAACCACCCAAAATATTATGTGAAACAACCGGTAGAGCACTAGCCTTGAGAAACAAAAACTAAGGAACAGTACCCAAGCCCAAGGTTCTAATCCCTGGACTACATAAAACAAAGAATCCAACAAATAAAATTTAGTGCTCAGTAGATCATCACTTAGCATTCTAGTTCCATATATTTAGTATGACCTTTGGAAATTATATCCTTAGCAAATGCTCTCCTCTGATATTCTGCTTCATTATCCGCTTTCAAACCCCTGGCATCACCAATGTCTGCTCCCATTTAGCATACCAGTCTGCCACTGGAAATTTTTTTTAATTTAATTTAATTTTATTTGTTAACATAGTGTACAGAGGAGTTACAAGTACATGGGCAGGATAATGCGTACATTTCTTACCAAGCATTGCAGCCTCCTCCTTTGTTTACCCTTCACATCCCTTCCCAGCCTCCCCCCACCCCCCCATCCCAATCCTTCTCCTTCCTCCCCTCCCCCCCCCCCCGCGCCGACGTTGTAAAGCTCGTTTTGGACATGACAACTTGTACTTCTCATTGTTGCAACAGGTCCACCTGTATCCTTAAATAACTGGTTTTTCCCCATCTCCTCCACAAGTTATACTGACATCAAATATAGTGAAAGCAGGGGTTATACTGTGGGGGAGGGACATACAAAGCAACAAAGAGATAATCTTATAAATGCGTTAGAAACACATGCATGGAAGAAAAAAACATTAAAATACACATCTAAGGGTTCATTTTCCTGACATCAAATTATCTGACCTTTTCCGCTTGACTCATACCTATACTAGATATTACAAATAAGGGAAACCATGGGACCTATGTTTCTTTGGGCCTGGCTTACTTCACTTTATATAATGTTTTCCAAGTTTTTCCATTTCCTAACAAATGGGGTAATGTCATTCTTTCTGATGGAGGCATAGAATTCCATTGTGTATATATACCATATTTTCTTGATCCATTCATCTACTGAGGGGCATCTGGTTTGGTTCCATATCTTAGCTATGGTAAATAATGCTGCAATAAACATAGTTGTGCTGGTAGCTTTAGTGTGGTCTTGTTTGTAAACATTTGGCTAAATGCCCAAAAGTGGGATTGCTGGGTCATAGGGGAGTTCTATGTGAAGTCTTTTGAGGAACCTCCATACTGTTTTCCAAAGTAGTTGAACAAGTTTACATTCCCACCAAAAATGAAGTAAAGTTCCTTTCTGTCCATATCCCCTCCAGCATCTGTTGTTGTTAGAGTTCTTGATTTTTGCTGTTCTAACTGGAGTGAGGTGATATCTCAATGTTGTTTTGATTTGCATTTCTTTTATGGCTAGGGATGTTGAACATTTCTTCATGTGTCTATTGGCCATCCTTCTTTCTTCTTCAGAGAAGTTTCTCTTTAAGTCTTTCGCCCACTTATTTATTGGGCAGTTGTTTCTTTGAGGATTTGTTGTTGGGGCGTTTAATTTTTTGAGTTCCAAGTATATTTTAGATATGAGACCCTTGTCCGTTGTATGGCTAGTAAAGATCTTCTCCCAATCCTTGGGTTTTCTATTGATCTTGCTAGCTATGTCATTTGCCCTGCAGAAGCTCTGCAACTTTATGCAATCCCATTTGTCCAACCTTTCTTTCATTTGTTGTGTTTCTGGGTCTCTATTCAGAAAATTTCGGCCTGAGCCAAGGAGACCTATGGTTTCTCCTATTCCATCCTGTAATGTTTTCAGAGTGTTTGCTTTGATTTCAAGGTCTTTGATCCATTTGGAGTTGATTCTGGTGCAGGGTTATATATAAGGGTCTAGCTTAAGTTTTCTACATGTAGTTAACCAATTTTGCCTGCACCATTTACTGCCACTGGAAATTTGAACATATATTTTTATTAATCATCACAATTCTGATAATCTATCCACACACATCAAATGAGTAGTAACTATATTCCTCTATTCTGTGTGTTTTAATCCTCCTTTGAGTTAAAAAGCCTTAACTATTAAAAACTATAGAAGAGTTATCAAATTAATTCTACCATCATCATTTTTCCACCCAATCTTGTTACATTAGTTATGTGAATTTTTGTTTCTTTATATGTTGCTCCGCCACAATATAATCCCTGTTTTCACTGCATTTGATGTGGGTGCCATGCATCTTCTATATATATTTCTCTAGCTTTGGGAGGAGAGGGGAAAAATCCAAATGCTTAACAATGGATACAGCTTGAGCCCCTGTAACAATGAGATGTACAAGACACTGTTGAAAAACTTACTTTAAATTTAGGCAGGAAGGAAGGAGAGAGGAGGGAGTGTACTTCTGGAGGTGGGAGGGAAGGGATGGTAGGGGAAAAACAAAGGAGGAGGTAACAATGCTTGATAGGAAATATACTCATTATTTTGCTCATGTAAATGTAACCCCTCTGTACAGTATTTTTACAATAAAAACATTAAAAAAGATACTATATGAAAGTTTGCACATGATACCTTATAACTATAATTCTTTCAAGAATTATTGTTTTACACAAACATCCTGATTGCTTTGCCAAAGGATAAGAGATTTAAATAAGGTACCTAGCATCTTGGAAGGAAAATACTATTGGCTTTAGATCAAATTCATTTATCTAATACTGAGGAAATGAATTTCAGAAATGGCAGAGGCAACGTGTATCATGAAAATAACCTTATGAGGTACAACCAGGATGCCCAGATCAAACTTCCTGGAAAAAAGCAATGAATGAAAAGCTACTAATACTTCTAAAATGAGCCTATTGGTGATGGTTCATGCTTGTTATGCTAGGTAATTAGAAGTCAAAGATGAAAGGATATCAATTGAAAGCTTGGCCAGGAAGAAAACCTTCCTCTCTGCAACCAGCAGACAGGAAGCATCAGCTCTGTGCCTGATGCCCAGCTGGCTGGACGGTCTCTGCCCACATTCCGACACACAAGACCAACCCAATCTGAAATATTATCAAATACATTCAAATAATATTTCCTGTTTGGGAGATAATCTTTGAAAGATATAACAAAAACATTTCACTGATTTCCTTTTGAAAAATTCAGAATGAAAGGGGAAATATGTTCTCACTGACTGAAGGGTAAGTTAACGACCAGAATGATGTTAATGGGGGTAGAAGCCCATTTGGTAACTTATCCACTCAACCATCTTTCCTCACTTCTTGTCACATATCCTGAGCAGTGAGATTTTGTAAGGCAAAGTATGTGTGTGAGCATGCAACTTGTAAAAGTAGTAATGAAATGCTAGGCACTGGAACTCAGGCCTGTAAAACTAGCTGCTCAGAACCCTGAGATATGAGGAACTGAGTTCAAAGCCAACATGAGAATAAAAGACTCTTACCTTCAATTTACCAGTAAAGGCAAAAAGATGAGCTGTGCTTCAAATGCCAGAGTGCTAGCATTGCATACAAAGCTAAGTGACATACAGGCCCTCAATTCAAGCCCCAGTACTGGCTCTCATACACAAAAAGTAACCATGACAACATCACAGGTTATAAATATATTAGCAAGGGATGTAGGAGAATGGGATGATGACAGCATTTACCTCACTTTTAGTCTCAAGCATTCTGTACAGCGTAGCCCAATCTGTGAAAAGCTCTAGGTGAAATCTTCCTCAAAATCAGATTCATCCTCATATCCCTCTGCACATTTATCACACACACACACACATACACACACACACACACACACACACACACACACACACACACAAAGGTCTATATTTTGCCATCTAATTTTGAAATATATAACCATACACATATGCTTCAGAATTCTGTGCCCTTGATTAGGTTACATAGGGAGCACAATATATCCAGGGTCTGGCTCATTCTTCTAATCTTAGCTGCTTAGGAGGGTGGGATCTGAGGATCACAGTTTGATGCCAACCTAAGCAAATAACTCCTCAAGATTCTTATCTTGAATTAAGAAGCAAGAAGTGGAGATGTGGTTCAAGTGGCACAGTGACAGCACTGAGTAAAATAATCTAAGCAAGATTTCCAGACCCTCAGTCCAAGCCTGTGTACTGGCCCACTAACACTCCATAAGCCAAAAATCTCTGAAAGACCAAACCAAAAATATGTCAATTTTTTGCTAACTTATGAAGTGAAATCCAATAAGGCAACATAGCTTTTGGTTGTTGAAGATTTGGTTGGAAAACCAAAAATTCAACGTGTGCTTAAGTGATATAACAAACAAGCAACGAAATAAAACTTTCCCAATAAAAATCTGGAACCCCTGACCAAGAGATTTTTTTCTACGTTTTTGAAAATTACTTATTTTTCAGTAAGTGAAATAGTATAAACCTTTATTGTAAGTTATAGGAGTCAGTGTAAGCTCCAAGGAAGTGAATGTAAAACTAAAATCACACACAGCATTACAAGTTTCTATGCCTCTGGTGAGACACTAGAAATCTGTAATTGTGTAGCCTCTAGAAAGGAGAAGGAGATGCTCAGCATCATTGGTCATAAAAGAAATGCAAATCAAAACCACATTGATTCCACCTCACCCCATTTAGAATAGCCATTTTCAAGAGAACAAATAATAGCAGATGTTGACCAGGATGTGGCTAAATATGAACACTACTACACTGTTGGTGGGAATGGAAGGCAGTATGGAGGTTCCTAAAAAGACTAAACATAGAACTCCCGTAAGATCCAACTATCCCACTTCTTGGCCATCACCTAAATGATTTCAAAATAGAGCACAATAAACTACCAGCACAACTATGTTCATTGCAGCATTGTTTACCATGGATAAGATATGGAACCAACCCAGTTGCCTCACAATAGATGAATGGATCAAGAAAATGTGGTATATTTACACAATTTTATGCTTCTGTAAGAAAGAATGATATTGTCCCTTTCATAAGAAAATTGATAGACTTGGAAAAAATCATATTAAGTGAAGTAAGCCAGGCTCAAAGAAACATAGGCTCTATGATTTCCCTTATTTGCAATTAGTATTATCCTGTTAGTCCTGACAGAGGATTATAATAGCTGAAGTACTATAAACATATGTGTGATCATACAAAATGATGCTAATTGAAATGAACACGAAGATATTGAAACAGCGGGTCTTATTTTGTTTAGTTGTCAACCTTGATATAGCCAATGTACTGTAACTAGTTCTTTCTTTTTACTTTATTTCATATTTCTTTTCAAATTAGTTTTATCCCTGGCAATTCTTGTCTTTGATTCTGGTACCCTCCATCCTATATATGCATGTATTTGAGGAAAGGGAAGGGAAATAACAAAATGCTGAAAGATGACCCAGTGCAACAATAATAGGTTACATTAAAGCGGGAATGATCTTTACAACAACATGGGGGACATGGGGGGAGGAAGGAGTGGAGGGAAGGGATAGACAGAGAAAAACAATAGAGTGGGAAACAATTTTCAATGAGAAATGTAACTTATTCGTGTAAATATAACCCCTCTGTACAGCATCTTTACAATAAAATATTTTTAGTGTAAAAATGAATTTTTCCCATCAAATGTCAAGCTGATACCATTGGAACTTCTGAGTTCATGTGAAAGAGTGTTTTAGGAGTTTCAAGAAGCTAGTACTAAGTACAAATAACCACAATTTAGTGATAATAAGAAAAGCTCTTTTTATTGTACTATATGAACAAAAGAAAATTTCTTTTTGTTTCTGTTCACTTAGAACTCTCTTTGCCATCTGCATTGTTCCAAAGTCAAACTAATCACTTATCCTTATCTTTCTTTGGTATCTAGCTTTGGCATGTAATCTGAGATATAAGCAGTATTCTTTTTTCAATTTTGAGGCCTAGCAGGGAGGTGCTCCTTCCTGGTCAAGAGGTTAGACTGGAGGACCCAGCACACTTGCTGTGGTTTCTTTTGCACAGCTCACTGAGGAACTTACTCAAATATGTTTTCAAATTCTACCAATAACTCTTAGTATGAAGCACTTAATTAGAAGTCACTTTCTCAAACTCCTATTTGAGTAATAAATAGAATAGGAAAAATGTTGTTTGCTATTTTTATCACTACATATCTTAATGTCTAAGTATAAAAGCCAGACTTACTCTAAGGGCCTAGAATAAGCAAAATGGCTTCTAGAGCTCAGATTATTTCTTTCCACAGAATATGACAGCAGCAGAAACTGGCAGAAGAAAGAGAAAGTTTAATGTCTCCTTAATTCTTAAGTTTCAATGCTCATTGAGGAATCCTCAGGACTGAGGACAGTTTAAGGACGTAACAGATCCTGTGTTGTTTTCTATCATAGGAAGCAGACACCAGTCTCCCATCACTCTTTAGGTGACACACATGAGTGGTGTTCTTGGTGGGTCCTGAGAGGGTCCAGGACGGCTCTGTCATGATCACTGGAGACTCGGAATTGCTCTCTAAGAGAACGACATAGAGGAATGTGGTAACAAGACCTGAGATAGGGTTTTGTCAGATCTAGGTGATTTGTAACAGGCACTAATGCCTTCTGACTAAGAATGTGAATATATCATCAGGGTCTGGCACACAAATTTATCATGACGCGTTACCTTGCACCATTTCATAATGAAAGCCAAGCAAAGATAATTAATGCCCTCTGGACATGTTTTCATTAATATTTATTAGATAAAAAGTTATAAAATCAAGTTCATGATGAGGAAAAATCCCAGATGAAAACCAAATTTCAGGGGCATTTACAAAAACTGTTTTTCTGTATATATCATATGTGACAAATTATTAAAACTTAAAGAAGCTGTGTAAGTTAAATTGATTCTTTTGTAATACTGCTGCAACTTTATTTTACATTTCAACTACTTAATAAAAATAAGGTAGGCCAAGCATCACCAGTGGTGCACATCTAGCTTTAACTGTGGCTATTAAGAAGGATGAGAACTGTGGAAAGTGGATTGAAGCTACCGCAGGCAGGAAAATCTGTGAAACTTTTATTTCCAATTAACTGTTCAAATCCAGAAATGGATGTTTGGTTCAAGTTATAGAGAGTTAGCTATAAGTAAAATAGCTAAAGGTCAGCTCCCTGAGTTCAAGCCCCACTACACACACACACACACACACACACACACACACACACACACACACACACACACACACACACACACACACACACACACAACCTATCTCAAAAATAACCAGTGACCAAGGACCAGAAGAAAGATAATATTTTTTCTTTACTTTCTTTCATTTTTGTCATTTTTTCATTTATCTCTCTTTGGGAATGTAAAGGGGGCATAGCAATGGAGGGACAAAGGATGAACAAATGCAGCAGTGGCACTCAGTTGAGACTATGTTGAAAGTGCACTATGAAACTTGTTGGTGGGGAAGGAGGGGAAAACTG